>NC_052138.2:32622669-33983653 GCF_016086655.4 Lepeophtheirus salmonis | reverse complement strand
TAATGACGCAATAATAAATGTCTTATTCCACTTACAATACTTATTTTGTAATTACTCAAACAGTTTTTGTAATTATTCATTAATTCAATTTTTAAATTATTTATTCTCGATACAGTTTCAATCCTCCTTATCGATTATCCAAACAGAAAATAATTTTTAATTATAAGGATATGGAAAGAAAGTTTAACACTTGAAAAAGGCCGAAAAAATAAATACCTAGCATTTCTTATGATAATTAGCAAAATTCATCTAATATTGATAGAAAAACAGTTTCAAATATACAAACGAGATATTTTTGGATATTTGAAAATAATTTAAATTGTATTATATTGTAATGAGAAGGTTTTAAAATGCATTTTGGAGAAAAACATTGTTAAATAAGTTAATTTATAAATATAATTGCATAGTTTATGTACAGGGTCGAACAGATAAATCCGGAGAAAGATTGGCTTCATCCCAAATTAATAAAGAGATAAACATTGTTAAAGTATATTGCCTTTATTTGACAATATAAACAAAGAAATATCCTTCCCATCAGACTCCTCCACGCATTTGGTCCTAACTTGAAGCAGGAACAAGCCTATTTGACGGGATCAGATTCCCGCTTCTGCATATTTGTAAAATAACTTATCAAATAATGTTGATTGTCCCATATGCCTTTTTAAACTTGCTCATTAAAAGGAAATAAAGTTTATCCATGTATTTTCTTTGTTGTACATATGCAACAAAGCCAAAAAATGCCTTTTCATTTTAGCAAAAATGTACAAAAATGTTATACACAATAATTTAGGAATAGTTGCTCCTTGTATCACTTTCTTGGTTTTTCATGATATTTTGTGGCAAAATTCGGGTTAAATATCTGCTAAGATTATAAAAATTGGATAATTCAACTTCAATGACTCTGTCAGGCATCTTGATGAGGCCAAACCTTCCTCCGAATTTGTCTGTGAGACCCTGTAGTTACTCACAATGAAACATGGAATAACATATTTTTTATATAATATAAATACATTATTACCAAATCGACGTCTCAACACTCTCAAGTTACGTACGTTAAGAAAGTTTATGATATGTTATCTGGAAATGTTCTTTAATTTAAACATGAAATACATTTTTTTACATTTTTTTATTTAAAGAGTTTGATATACAGACTGTAGGGAAAAAAACTTTCTTTCCCCAACAATTATTCATGTACATATGTAGAATGTACAATCGTAAATAACATGAAAACATGGAAAATTATACTTTTTGCTAGCTGAGGCTCTTATAAGTCTTCTGAAAGTGGATTTTTTGAACTTGAACTAAATTTATAAAAATAATTCTAATTCAATGAATAAGTTTCTGAGTTATAAACAATTTTCAAATTCTTGATTAATGATTATGTGAAAAGGGGAGACAGTAAGGATCTTGAAAATGTTTAATTCTGTATAAAACATTTCTATGTGTATAACATTTTGTTTGTTGAGAAAAAGTCTATCCTCTACTGTCAACAAAATATAATTTCTTTTTGCCAACTATTATTTTCCATATAAAGTTATATAGTAAAACAGTATTTAATTAGTTTACTGAGGCTTAAAGTACCATATGCTCTATCCACTATGTACCAAGAACAAATAAAGTTGTATATTTAATAAATACATATTTCAATGTTGGGGTGGATACATTTTTAAAGAACTACTCGTGTTTCGATTTAAAGTGAAGTATTGAAAAAAAAAATGTTATTTGAAATTAAATTATACAACTCAATACATATATGCCAATAAACTAATTACATCTTTCAAATCTTCTAAGCCCATTTGTCTTCCACAAAATCTTTTTTTAAGGGGGTGGCGAAAAAAAGTCATTCTCCTTAAGGAACTGATATGAGGAAAGACAAGCTTTGGATCTTACTGTAAAAATAAGCTAATAAAGTGAAAGAATATTCTAAAGATTCTTAATTTTGAAAAAGGTTGTTTCACTATGTTACCAGGTCCAGTTTTGATAATTTTGAAATTGATTGTTCTGTAGCTAGTACGGCAACCTGGTGTAATTTAAATCTTACCCATCATTATTTACTTAAATAAATCAAATACTATATTTTAAGTAAAATATCACACTTCTAACTTAATGCCGTGTTAAAATTCATTACAATTAAATATTTATATATTGAAATATTGTTCTGTATTTTGAATCACTTTGAGTAATTGATGGAGGAGAGGTTACGAAAGCTACACTATTATGATATGAAAAGATGTTAATGGAGAGATCCATCGGTCTTCCACTCTCATATTCTTCTTTTTACAATGATATATTGGTTTGAGTTTATTTGAGATATTTAAGATAAAAAAATATGTATATTATCTTATATTTTATTTTCTTAGAAAGTAATTTTAGAATAAAGATGTAAGTTTTTTTTGTATTATCTACATCGATCAGTTCAATAGGTAGGTTACAATTCAAAACGCAAAGGGTTTTAGAGTAATTTTTCAAATTCATAATGTAGTCGAGCTCAGAACTAAGAGTTGGATTGAGTTTACAAATCCAAATATTTCATTTTTAGATTTCTAATAATATGTTATTTGAATATATCAAACTTGTTACAAATTGGAGACAAAAAATGGAGCTTAAATTTTCCATGGAAATACTCATGACTATGGACTGTTTTGATTGGCAATCAGATCAACATCAATGAAAAAAAAATAAGGGATTTCTTTTTACTGTAACTTATACATATTAGGGCTTCGACGGTACCCCCTTCACGGTTCACGGTTCAGTACTGTATAATCGTAAAATGTCTATTTTTATTTTTTTAATCTCATAAATGTAATTTTTCATGTTTTTTTTAAAATTTTATTCTTGAATAATTTCTTGTCTGTAAAAGTAAGTTATTCCTTAATGTACTAAGCTTCTCTAAAATAAAAGTTACAAAACAAAACGCAAAGGTGTTCAGGGTAATTTTTGATCAAATTCATCCTCAAAACTCAGAGTTGTATTGAATTAAAAATCTAAATATTTCGTTTTTCAGATTCCTAATAATATGTTATTTGAATATATCGAACTCTTTACTCGTTGGAGACAAAAAATTGAATGTAAATTTTCCATGGAATAACTCATATACAAATTAGTTAGTGTTATACAATAGCATTTGATTTATATAGATATTTTTTAAATTATAATCAACAGTATTTTTTTTTCTACAATTATTTATACAAAAGATTGAACCAGCTTGCCTCATTGATAGGGTAAATTGGCTGAAAAAATTTCATAGAATAAAATTTATCTTACATGTTAAGCATTTTCCAACAAAAAACACGTATTTAAATATCCCTTTTGTAAGCAAAATGGAACACAAAAAAGTGAAAATGAGTTAACAATCCCTACTCTTCATTATGTTTGTTTTATTTAGTAGCATCACATATGAAGACAAAAATAAGGGATTTCTTTTTAATACACCTTGTATATATGAGGGCTAGGACGATACGTCCTTCACAGTACGGGGTTAGTACGGTATAGTAATAAAATGTGTTTTGTTGTTGTTTTTTAAAGATAATTAATGAAGTTTTTCATGTGTCTTCGATATTTTATTCTTTTAAAATTTCTTGTCTGTAAAAATAAGTTATTCCATAATATACTAAGCTTCTTTATAAACAAAAAAAAAAGGTTATTATAAAATATACACAGGTTATATAATACTGTTATTCATGAATATATATTCCTAAAGTTAAATCTGTCTCTTGTAAAAAATGATAAACGCTGTATGTTCCTGTATTCATTTAAAAAATAGAGAAAAAATATCACATATGAAAGAATGAAAATTCACCTAATTTGTTATTCTATTTAAGTTTGTGTAACATAATGCGGATCGCATAAAAATATAATAATATTTTCTTTATGAATAATAATAATTATTTTTACATTGAAGGTATATATCAAACTTGATTCTACGACTTATAGAACTTAGGAATCTTCATCTACCAAATATGTTTTCATAGTGAGCAAAGAAATAATTTATACTTAGACTTTTTCGTTATGTGATAGGGAAGTTGCAAGATGAAAACATTTCGAAACATCAGAGCACTTTGCAAATCCAGTTAGAGCGTAGTAGTTTAGAATAAGTGTTACCATTTTCAAAAGATTTTTTCTAGGTTTTCGATATTAAATATAAATTTTTTCTGAATTAAAAATGCTTTAGTCAGCATTCTGTCCTCGTGCAAGGATGACTTATGAGATATAAAATAACCTGGAGGAATATCTTCTTTTTCTCTCTGTCTCTCTATCCTTTCAATAGGGGAGAGACATTTTTACATTCTAAACAATACATTTATAAATCTACCAAAACCTTATAACCATTTCTGGTTAAAAACAAATAGAAAAAATAACAAAGAAATGTCATTTGCATGCTCAAATAAAATTAAGACAATGACATAAGGTGAAATTAAAAAAAAAGAAAATTGGCAAATCATTATATGTGATAAGTAAATCATATCATGAAGAGGAGATCTTGAGCTAGTTCCAACAAATAATTATTAGTAGATATTCTACATTGTGTATTAGTATTTCCATCGGTAGAGATGATTTTTAAGATTAAAGATTAAGACAAGGAAGCACTTGGTTCTTGTGCTTCACTGTGTATATTATGCTTTGTAATTTAGAGATCAGCAACTCAATCTTCCACCTATTCTTAAACAGTGAGGATGCTACAATGAGCCAATTTGAAGGACTCTGTCTCGCATTAAAGTTCATCCAGATCTTTTACTCCATCGTCTGAAGAATTGGTGTAATTCTTACACTTTCGTAGAATAGATGAACCAAGGTCTCCAACTATTTATGGCAAAAATAACAATTTCTCTCTTTGGGGTCTACTCGGGTCTTGTTTGTAAAAATACAGGACGTTCCTAATTTATCCCTTAACCCCTTTGACGTGTATCAGTGGAGGAATTTTTTTAAATGGCTTTTGGATCCCTATGTTCCATGCTATCTCTCAGACTAAGTCTGTTAAACCTTGGCTGGGTGATAGATGATGGGTTTCTTCTCTTCATTACAATACTAATACTGGAATCTTGCTTAATCATTTTGTTTGGTTTGACTTATAAGGCCATTAAAGCAGGGATCGGACGACCGAGATAATTACTATTTAAATCTCGTTCTGAGAACATACACCATGATCTATGGTTTAGAAATAATTTATTCAACACAGGGATCTATTTTCAAATACATTGATTTAGGGAAGTCATCCCTGCATTTATAAAAAACTCACTCTTACTGTTCAGTCCAAGATTATAATTCAGTGGCTTGTTAGAAGCTAGTAAAGGGGACGACATTCTCAATGGTAGACCTCCATTCTGAGCACACTAATGATGAACTAACTTTTTACTGTCTAAACATTTCAGATGGACCCCTACAGATCCGTTTAGCAAATTGACAACCAATCTGTTGCAAGAATTTTTAAGGATTTGATCATTCCAGCATCTCTCAGTGGATTAGGAACGTGTATCCCACCCAAAAACTAGCTTTGATCATGGTGTGGGATGCACTTGCATTAAACTGAAAGACATTAACCTCTTTCCATATTCCAGATGGTGTAATTATCAATAATGTCACATACCTGGATTTCTTAAAGAGCTAGGTACTTCCATTATAACATTTTAAACAATATATATATGGTATGCAATTGCATAAAAAAAATATAAGTCTATTTTATTTTACAAAGATTGGTCAAACCTAGTAAATTTTATTATTTTTAAGTGTCATTAAATTTTGTCAGAAAAACACATTAAAAATATTAATTATAGACTATAAACCGTTCGCTTTTGTTAATTTTATCAAATAGAATCTTTTGAAATTACCAATCTCCACAGTAATATTATAATATACTTTTTCCTTCCTTTAAAAATTGTGAAGTGGTATGAAGTGTTTGAAAAAAAGTAATTTTGAGTAAGCTATGTCAGTAAGTACCCAAAGTACTCTGAATGAAATTAAAAGTAGTAATTATGATGTACATTAACATAATATAATTTTATTATATTTTATAATAAATACAATAAGTTATAGATTTAAATATTTTTTTAAACCATGAATTTGCTTGAAATAATTATTTTTTTAAATATTCATTGTACCTTTTATAACAAAATAAGCAATAAATTGTAAGATTCTCAAATTGCTAAAATCATTGATAATAAATTAAAAACCATTATGAGCAAATAAATTTTTATTTTCTATGTATTTTATTTATATAATACATATACAATGTTAAATATCAAATACACAAGATTGAATACACACATTGATATTTGTTTGTGACCGAATGTCATGTTCTAAAATAAAAAGTAGTTAGTAGATTACATTATAAAAAAATATTACTGATGTTAAAAAATATTCATTGTACTTATTGAATCAGTTAGAATTATAGTAATCCTACTGCACATTTTAGAATATTTTGCATAAAGTTTTTTAGAATACAAATCTTTTATTTAAGTATTTTTTTTAGTTTTAGATTTGATGTTTCCCTGAAAATAAATAAATTGATTCTTTTTATTGATTTTTGGGTCTAGGACAATTGCTCTAGGGAAACATTGCTTTATGTTTAGTAAGAATATCCAAATTGAATAATATTTCAATATATATGTAGGTATATCAAAGTCAATTAATCAGTTTTGAATATATATCGGAACCAAAATGAGCATGTTGACACACAAGTAAGTCGAAATAACATCATTTGTCTAATAATTTTCTATTTTTTATAAATAAGAGCTTTTGTGGAATAACCACGATTATTTGCTACTTGAAACATAGCTATGAACTTTGAGACCTTTTCTAAATTTACACTTCCGGAATTTTTTTTTTCGCGTTCATTAATTTTCTTCTAACTTTTCATGTCAAAGAGTAACTGGGGGCATGTTGATACACAGTAGTTGAGCAATTGAAACACATGTCTATAATAAATAAATAAATAAAATTAGGGGGGGAAATAATACCTAAACCTTAAATATTTAATGAATAGAAATTATATATTTGATCACGAATCAAATAAGGTTCTGGTAAAAAAAAGTTTTGTTTCAGTTATACCAATGAAAATTGATATTTATCGATAATTGCTATTGTTTCAACATGCACCAGAGTGCTCCCTCAGTTGAATAAATAATTAAAACTATAATAAAATTGATATTGGATCACAAAATACTATTCACTAATTGGGTTATGAAATTGATGTCAAAAGTTGCAAATTATCTGGAATATTTTAAATAAAATCAAGTCTCAATATTACTTCTGTAAGTTGAGTAGTATGTCAAAAAATAAATTTTATCCTAAAAAGCTTTGCTCTTTTTAACTTTGTATAAATATAAATATAGTTTTTTTTAAATGTCATTGGAGTTAAATTTTGTTTGAAGAAAAAGTAATTTTGTATTTCCCGCCCTTTTTTTAAATTAAATATATCTTTTTCATTATTGGACACATCGGTTTATACTTTTCTGTGTTGTATTCTACAATCCCTTTTCGGACAGCATTGCACCGATTTGGTTGTGAATTATCAAGTATTGGGATCTCAAAGGAATAAATTCGCCATATTTTTATTTTTACTACTTGAAAAGGAATAACTCGTCGTAAGCGACCAAGAAAGCTTATGATATATTCTGAGCTGATACTCATTTGGTTTGTATTACACAACAGTATTTCAAGCGATTTTTTTGCTAACTTCTGCCTTTACTGTGAACAACTCCAATGTTTGAAGCTGGTGATGGAACACAATCGGTTAGGACGGTTGATTAGGAGACAACAAGACATCATCAAGACAACGCCAGGACGTACATATTTTTGATAAAGTGCCAGAAAGTCTGAGAGCTAGGATAGGAAGATTTTATGAATTCACCCTATAGTCCGAACCTTCCACCAACTGACTACCACCTGTTCTTGTCTATAGCCAACGTGCTTGAGGGAACAAATTTCAGGAATGTGAAAATTGGATGTCAGAGTTGTTTGCAAATAGGGACGAGAGCATCTACGATAACGCAATTTTGAAGTTGATATTTGGCTTAATTCGGATGATTGTTTCACTTCTTATCAAGCATTGAAATAAAGCAAAAGATACGAAATTTGTCCAACCACTTATTATTAACTTAGTTTCTAATAATATCTTATTGATGAGCATGTTGAATTCGTATGAAGAGTATACTTGTAAGTCTTGTAAATGCTTTGCACAAATTTTATTATTTTTTAATAAAATATATATTTACTAACAAATTGATCATTAATTATCTTTTAATCGAATTACAAATTGATGTATTATTAGTGACTGCTTAGATTAAAATTTTGATTAAAAACTTTATTTAGAAAACTATGAAGTGAGTAAAAAGCGGAAGGAAAGTTTTATGAAATTGCATTTTATAAAAATGAAATCAGGACAAAAAAATATCGTTTAAAAAATTATTATGGAATACATTACAGTGATTTATTCTAATTAGCGCATTCAAAAAAGAAGGAGATAACTAGAATTTGTATTAAAACATTTCTTTAGCGAAAATTGGCACTCCGTAGAGTGCAAACCTCTGCTTAAAATCAATATTCATTATAAGTTATGTACTTCAGTTGTTCTGAAGCAAAGTCGATTATACGTTTTTAAAGTTTTTGTGACCTTTGACATTAGAAAATGTAATTGCTACTTACTAATATGATTTTTTTACAAAGTTTTAACTAAAATCAGTTTGTAACTTTTTCTGTAATCCTACTTAAAAACAGACAAACAAATTTCCTTGACCCCTAAAAAGCTTTATGACCGTTTACTGTTGACACAAATAATCTTAATACAGTTTTCTGATCAAAATCAGTCAGTAAAATTTTCCGTTATCCTCATTTTAAACAGATACACAAACTGAGACGAAAAAATAATCTTCATTCAACTTCTTAGGGTGAGATAATATCTTAAATACGTTAATATATTGATGATATGTTGATAGCCATGTTATAAATAGTAATATTTATAAACGTTGTTAATCTATTACATAATTATTGACAAATTAGATGCATTTTAGGATTAATGATGAATGATTATACATTTAATATGTATTGCATTATATGAACAGTAATACATACATATGCTCAAGAATACTCTGCTACTCTCAGACTGCACTATGGTACGGTTTTTCATTGCAAAACACTTCTAATTATAAAATTGGCCATTTACATATGTGTAAACTGATAAAATTGTTGAGTCCTATAATTGATAGTATTGAAAAGGTCGGATTATTTCAACTTGTTATCCCTTTTAACCTCATAAAGTATCACCTGAAAGTATTTTTTTGTTAAATTTTGATTTTTGTAGGTCTAAATGATCATAATTACCTTATTTAAATCAATCAAAAAATTTGTAACTCATCCGGCTTGAATATCAGATTCAATAAATATTGAGTATTTAGTCCCATGACAAAATTTGACAAACATTGATTTTTAGTAAGTTATTTTATAAGATAAATTTATGGATTGAGTACTGAAGAGTATGTATATAATGCTATAATAAATATCTGAGAATACATCCTCATTATGAAGATATCCAATCTAGCAATATTTATTGGTTATGGGTCATTTACTTCCCTGATACCAATTCTGCAATCTCTTTAAAAAATATACGCAGGATGGAGATAAGAAATTTGTTCAAATGTGGCAAAAATAGTTCTTAGTTTTTGTTAGTTGGTTGTTTTTTGTTTTTTTTTCACTTTTTTTGTAAATTATGCAGGGTGGTTTTTTTTTCTAGTTTTGTAACTTTATCTTCGTTTTTATTAGAATTTTAAAATGTTTATTTTTATAGTTGCGTGAGATTATTAATATGTAGATTTTTATTATGATGTCTTTTGTCGGAAGGATTAAATTTAAACTATAATATTTATTTATTTTGTATAACAATGCAACTTCTACGGATTTGAATAAACACAATAAAAAAATATCTGATAAGAGTTTTTCTGATAACTCCTTAAATATGGTGCAATAAAGTCATGAATATTAAAAAATAAATAATTAAGAAAAAATGAATAATATCTCATTTTAAAATTATAAAAGTCAAATAGAAAAACCCCAAATCTTCTGAAGTAATATTAGCAACATATTCGTAATGAAAAGTTTCAAAATATTGTTATATATTCATATATATCGTAACTTAAATTAATAAATACGTTTGTATGGTTGTTAATGATTGAATGTTTTGGTCATATGGTTGCTATTTATTGTAATATGTGTTAAATTTCTAGGAGGTTCAGATGGCTCAGGACGTCAATGGCTCGGGGAGAGAAAGGCTAGAGGATACAAAGACGGGGGGGGGGAGGGTAGTCGTTCAAAGGTACAACAGCCTTAGAACCATATCATATACATCGAGGAGCACAATATACTCTTGTGACTCCGTTTCACACATTCTAACTTTGCTTTATTATATAGATTTTAATACTTTTATTTCATTCTCTATTATATCTATCTATCTTATCTATTATATATTACTATATACTCTACAAAGCAATTATAGATGATACTATTAAATACAATATATGGTAGTAGTGATTTGAGATACGCAAACAAATAGTTTTGATATTTTCTCAAATAAAGCGATCTATTTGAAATAAATTATTGTCATTTAATATACATCAGAAGATACAAATACAAAAAGAAGAGAAAAAATATTTCTCTTCCTTTGCACGAAATGCAAATTTTGCCCCTGGTTTATTCTAAATCACTAGACTCAAAAACAGTGTAATTGATGACAACACTCTGTATCCTATTTGTCAACCAGAAAATAAGCCACTGCAACAACCAACCCTTTATACCGATGTAACACAGTTGAAAGAGAAGTACCTTCATGGTGTCGTATTGAACCAATTCCGTTGTTACCAGAACCTACTATTTTCTTTCTGATATTTGAGTAAAGAGGTTTCATATTAGAATATTAGATATAATCAAAGAAAAATATATATCTTAATTGTGTAAATAAATAAAAAAAATTACAGGAACTAAAAAGTTTTGATTAGGCATACTTTGAGTTATATTTAGATTTGTATAGGCAAATAAGCCAGCTCCCAAATTTCTAAAGTAGCGTTAGATATATGTAAGCCCTAAATAACTTTAAAATTTTTTGTTATGTGAGTATCATGATGTATTTAGGTCGTTATTTCATAAAAAATGAATGTAGGAAATATAGCTTCATTAATGATTATTTTTACTTTTTGTTTTATTAACTTAAAGGAAACTAGAAAATATTTCTTTATACTACATATTAATAAATAATAAGTAAAAATATTTTGTATCCTAAATTATATTGATTAATTGACCAAAAATACATACTTTGAAAACATCACGCGGAAAGTTAAAGTGGTGTGTTTCAATATGAGTATTATATCTTGAAATGTTTAAAAACCATTTTATATAAAAAAAAAATTAAAATCTATACTATTATCAAAAATATTTTTAGAAATGGGTACAAGTCAATGCGATTCAGTCATATATTATACCGGTTCAAAAATTAATTTTTTGGATTTAAAAGAGTAGCAACCCAAATTATTGTGAGATTCGATAAAAAAAACGCCTATTACAAAAATCAATTTATTTCATTTATATTTAATAATGCTGCATACTAATTTAATTGAATCAAAAAATGTGTTATTATACGAACTATAAACGAATTAAGAACTGATATGATTTAAGTATGAATGTGTAAATGGGAATTATAAATATTTATTAATACATGAAATAAAGAGTTTCCTGTTAAGTGTTTGTAGTTTATTTATTGTATATAATAATTGAAATGTAACATGGCGCAGTCGCTCTGTAATTAATAAATTACATACAATCAACTTGAGAAAATTAAACATTAAAAAGGATGCCCAGGAAGAGCTAGAAATTGAAAATAAATTAATTATTGAGCGGATTCAAAAGCTAAAAAAGTATGTGGAAGCAACAAATCAAGAATCTACAGTGACAATAATCAAAATGATTGAAGATTAAAAACAAGCTCTAGATAAAAACCGACAATTCTTAGAGAGAGTGTTCAAAAATTTTATTGATCATAAAGAAGTAAAGATGATGAGAAGGTTACAGAAGGAAAGCCAGCAGCAAGTGTCAGACTAGTAAAAATTCACATAAGCCCACCACCTCAGATCGCAGAAGATATGGAATTCAAATAATTTATAAATTGAAGAGCACTCTGGTACGATTATGTAATGGTGATGGGATGAATGACAAACAGAAGTTTAAAAAAAGCAATTATTAAATCATAATGTACTCGGGATATGTTAATGAAATCAATTATGCAATGGAAATTGATACTGAAAATAAATTTTTATTTATTTCCGTACTTATAAAAAATACCAAATTAAACAAACAAATATGACATGAGAACGAATAAAATTAGTGGACAGAAAAAAAAAGTGGATGACTAATTTGAATTATTCTACACTAAATAATTTGTTCAAGCTAAAAACGTTGTATTACGTGAGTTGACGTTTGTTGCTTGAATGTCAAATTAATTTTTACTGGTGATCAGATATGCAGATATAAATAATTTGTTGTATCTAGTTACCCCTTGCGGAAGTAATTTTTATCTGCTGCAGTGAAGAGAAAGGAAAAGTCCTGGAAGAGGCTTTGACTAGAAAATCATTAGGATAAATATCTAGTAAAAAGCAACAAAATGCTAATGAGACCAGAAGTTAAAAATGAATAGGATACTCTTATGGCAGAGGTAACAATCATGGAAAGGGAGGAAAATATCCGGCATATGGAAAGCAGGGTAATTGATGCGGAATAATAGGACATTATCAAAGAGTTAGCCTGTCCAAATTATATGATAAACAATTTGCTGCAATAATAATGAATGGGATTAAGGAAGATAGCAATACTCAAATGGTATTAATGGCTTTCATTTGTGAAAGAAAGATTATTAGTAAAGTTAAAGCAATTGCAAATACAGAAGCAAATGTTAATGTGGTAGGAATAGAGTTTGTTTAGAAAATGGAGAAAAAGTATGAGGAAGAGAAGATCTCAGGTGTTGATGGATCCCAATGATAAATTATTGGAAAGTTAAGAATTACTTTAGTGTTAAATTTAGTAAAAAGTGAAGAAAATGTAATTACATGTCGAAATATTCTTGTCTAGGCAAGTCTGTAGAGAGCTGCAAATCTTATCAAAGGATTTCCGAAAATAAATGGGAGTATCTGCGGTGCAATCTATGAAGAAAAAAAAAAAGAGATAGAGATTCAAAAAAAAAAAAATTGACAGGATAATTTAGAGATGTATTTTGTGATGAGGAAGAATTGAAAATTATGGAGGGGCAACCAATGGAGATAAGTCTTAAGGCAGATTATCAACCATACTCAATTCATACTGCAAGAAACATACCATTTACCTAAAGGGAAGAAGTGAAGAAAGAAATTAAAAATGGAAAAGAATAAAATTTATAAGTAAAGTCGGTGATACAGGAGTAGATTGGTACCATCCATTAGTAGTTGTATCCAAACCTAGTGGAAACTGAGAATATGTGTGGATCCCATGAGAACACCTTGGGACATAATGTCAGACCATATTCAGAATCCTACATAGATGTAGAAAAATCAAAATAATATTAAATCCATCTAAATTCGTATTTTCACAAACTTAATTAAAATATTGTGATTCTATTTTATTGAAGAAGAGTATTGAAGTGGATCCAAATAAATTGAATGCTCTTAAAGATTTTGCAGAGCCATCGTCTATAAACAATTTAAGAAGTTTTTTGGGATTAGTAAATCAATTGAGACAGTTCTCACTAAGAATTGTAAAGCTATAGGTCCACTGAGAGAGCTTTTATTAACAAAAGTATAGTATGTTGGGAACAAAATTCATTCTTTCTCAATGAAGGAAATTAAAGAAGTTTTAACTTTACCTCCAACTTTAGCACTGTTCTATTCAAGATTAGAAACAAAACTTGAAACTGATGCATCAAGAATAAATGAATTAGATATATGTTATTTCAGAAGCAAAAGGAAGAATGGAAATTAATTCAATGTTGCTCCAAATTTTTATCAAGTACTGAAACAAGATACTCCATGATATAACTAGAATAATTGGATGTAGTGTGGGCAATCACGAAATGTCACCTATATCAAGCAAGCTTACTTACATATTGTGTAATTACGGATCATAAACCATTTGTTCATATTCGTGATAATTACAACATAGATAAGCAGGATAATACTTTACTAATTAAACATAAATTGAGAATATCAATGATTCAATTTGAAATAAAATTGATAAAGGGGAAACATCACATTGTACCAGATGCACTATCGAGATCACCGTTGTCTCATCAGGAGTAAGATGAAGAGTTGAATAGTGATGGTGAAAATCACAAGTTATTAGAGATGTTTTTTTCTTAGATTTGCTATTAATGGATCAACAAATCTTTTTTTCATCTTTTAAATTAATAGCTAATCTAAGAAAAAAACATATAAAAATTTAGTCAATGCAGTTGAAGACAATTGTTTTAACGATTCAGTACAACAATTTTCCAAGATACTAAATGATTTAAGTACTGAAAATGGTTTGTTTTATATGGTAATAGACTGGGAATTCCACAAGAGAGGAAAGTTGAAGCTGGTCAAAGATTGCACATGTCACATCAAGGTATCAAGAAGACGAAAAAAGAGCTAGGCAGACAATTTATTGGCCCAGAATGAATCCAGATATTGAAAAAGTGAATAGAACATGTAGAAAATGGATAAAAAGATTACCTAGTTTACCTGGAGGAACAATGATGAGGGACCTGATACCAATGAGACTATCTCAGAGCATATCAGCAGATTTGTTTGAGAGTGGAGGAAACCATTAGTTATTATATAAATATCGTCTTTCAGGATATCCTTATGTAGAGGAATTCAAAAGAGTTCTATCTTTGGTAGAAGTAATAGTGACATTAAGAAAAATATTTTCTGAACCCGAGATTCCAGTGAAAAGAGGAAAAGATCAAGGCCCTCAGTTTAGTTCCAGGGAATTTCGAACCTTCTTTAAGATGTGGGGAGTAAAATGAGTAGCTTTTTCATCCCACTTTCCGCAAAGGATTAGAAATGCTGGGAGTTTGGTGAAATGTATGAAGAATCTATTAGTGAAAAAAGGAAAAAATGTGGGTCTGATGAATTCTTACATGGACTCCTGGAATTCGGAAATACTCTAAAAGTAGATGGAAGATCAACACATCAGATCTTATTAGGTCATCAAGTAAGATCGTATTGACTTATTCATTGGGAGAGCTTTGGTCCAAGATCCGAAAAAGAAGAAAAGGAGAATGGAAGAGCAAAGGGAGATAAAGAAAATCCCTTTAAATAATAATAAGATGTATTTACCGGACTTGATAATAAGAATGAATGGGATAGTGCAAAAATACCAGAATAAGCGATGGTCGGATGAGGGACCGATTATTTGAAAGGAAAAAAATAGAAAATACCAAGTTGGATTATTTACAGGAAGAATCATTCTTAAGGGTGAAGAAAGGTGAAGAAATTGAATGCATGGAAGACAATGAGGATACACAAGAACTTGGAGTCAAAGGTGGAAAAAAATTTGAGTAAGATCGAACTGGGGAGGGAAATGATATGTTATAAGTACCAACGTGTAAATAGAAAGTGTGTGTAAATATGTATTAATACATGAAACAAAGAGTTAGTCCCTTCTAAGTTTTTGAAGTGAATGTATTGATAATATTTGAAACGTAACAAGAACTTGATTTCGTTAGTAAAAATATAATATTTACGTGATGAATTATATTATATTATTATCTCCATTTCAGGGCTAAATATTAGGAGGTATTCATTTCTCTAGTACATTGAACAAAGTAGGGACTTTTTAAAATAACTTAGAATATGATGCCGGCATTTCTGGTCTAGAGATAGTGAGTGTCTAATACTTAGTGACGTGTAAAGCACCGTCAGAAGAAGACATACGCAGGTATAATGTATTTACAACTTTCAAAACAATTATGACACCTTCAATTTACACGCAAAAGTTCACAGAATTATGGCTAATAGTTGCTATCGAGTCAATAGAAGAAAGAAAACTACCATCCTATGGCTATGTTTTGCGTCTAATTTTCTAATATTTAAATTAAAAGGAAACATTAAAGAATGTGGCAAAGTCTTTTTGCTATAAGGTTATGCAATTGGCAGCTGTAGATCTAACAGTTACTCACATTTACATGGTACTCAATAGAACAAAATTGAGGGATCGACAACTTGGTTCGAAAATTCATAAAATTGATATGAGTTAGTAAAGTATCAATACTCATGGAGTGTTCAGAAAGTCTAAATTTAATTTCTGTGCGACACGTCTCATTATTAATTTATTAGGGCAAAAATCGGTACATACACTATACCAACCATTCCTCAAAATATACTGGGGTCCTAGTTCCATAATATTAACTTTGGAAATTCTTCATCTATAGCTTAGACCTATAACATAACTTCATTTTATAACATGCATGATAATCAGACTGAAACAAGTAGTAACTGGTTTCAGTCAAGAGGCAGCATTCTAAAGGGTTACTCAAAAACCAGCTGTAATAAAAAAACATAAAAATTGGGATTTAGCTCTAAGTTTTTATTTGTAAAATTTAAGAAAACTATTATACAAAAAACAATTACTTCAATTCATTTTTATATTTTGAAATTTGCAAAATTCTTTTAATGCGATTTATTCCACTAATAATGATGATAGAGAGTTAAACTGATGCTATCAGATGAAATGATAACAAAGAATATAAAGTCAGTCCATGTTGTTCAAATCAAACTTATTTGCGAAAATGTATATTTTTAAGACTTTTGCAGAACTGCTAATTTATTCTGATTTAACTATTTAATAATTGTTAAGCAAAATATGGTTTCAAATAAATTTTACAATTTTTTGTTTTAAGCAATTGACACTCTAAAACCTCTCAATAAAAAAACTGAAAGAGAAACGAAGCAACAAGGGGTATTAAAATACAGAAGTTTAGCTGATTCTGTATATGTACAATGCAGGAAGTCACCCATCTAATATAATTTTCAACTCCCTAACAAATCTACAAATGTGTACTATTATTGTAAAATAAAAATAAAACTTTTCTGATTTAAAAAAATTATTTTATTGCTTTAAGTTATTTTGTATCAAATTATAAAATATTTAAAAAAAGGGTCATACTTTTAAAATAAACAGTTGTGATGACAAGAGCTTTGGAATGTTGGTATAATTATTCTAAATGTATATATATATATGACTCAATAAACACATGTATATTTTTGGAGGGCATTACTTGCGTGTAGTTCTTCTTTGTAGTTATGAAATGAGTACTAGTGATTTATCAAATAAAATAAGGATAAATTTTTGTTCAAAATTGAGCATTAAACACGTTGTACGTATCCATTTGTTATATTAGTGATATGTATTGGGATGGATTTGCATCCCACAGACCAACTGCGAGATGATGGCAACAGCAACAATAAATTGTTGTATGCTGAGACACTACCTTGGAGTCAAAGAAACATCAATGATGCTTCTAAAAAATCAATATTCAAGTAGGATACTTTCGTCATCACTTTGACCGAAATTAATAGTATGAGTGTTTATGATAACATAAACATGAAACACATCACTTTCTATATTTCAGCTCTACACTTAATCTATCGGAGTTTAAAATTTTTGGTGCCCAAATGCAGTGTGGCTGTGGATATACCTCCTTGTATACAAATGAGCCTGTGGAAGGACCAAGTGGTGAATCTAAAGCCATAAAAATAATAATTAAATAAATAAAAAATCGTCAATTTGATAACATTGGTATGAAATCGAATGACCCAAAATACACCAGTAATGAGAACAATAAATTCTGCCATTAACTGCACTCATGTAATGATTGCAAAAAGGATAATAAATGCTGGAAATACCAAACATATATAGGTTCCTTTTTCAGGGCTTGAGTTGTAAACCGGAGAGGAAGTTGAGATGTAAAGAACAGGTAAAGATCTAACAAAAATATAGTTGACACTCTTTGAGCTTAAAAAGGGTAAGGTAATCTGGCTTCACGTTCCAATTTTATAATAATTCCTTTACCTTTTGACCCTTTTTCTACTCTCTCTTTACAACAGGTAATGTCTCTAGTATTTTTATTTGAATTGACATTGAAAGGGCAGATTATATTGATACCAAAAGCTAACAAAGATCCTGGATATCCAAAAAACTACCGACCATTTAATATGTAAAATTAAATAATACTTTTTTCTTCTATATATTGACTAACAGAATAAGTGGTATAACAAATACATATGCATACGCACCCATCCTAGAATGGATTTAAAAAAAGTAAACTAATAGACAACTTTGCCTTTACTGTAAAACAACATCCTCGAATAATAGAGTAATATTTCTTTTATTGCTCTAGATTTTCCAACTTTGACACGCTATGTCATAAATTTATCATTTGGATTTGGCAATTTTATACGTAGAAAGGTCGGTGTTATCTTAGTGGGTTCCCATACTATTGCAAAGTATAGAAACTAGAGTCATTTTTTTAGAAAGGAATAGAAGATGGAACTCGTGTCTACATTACTGTTTAACTTAAGGATTGAAAGATTTTTCAAATATTTAAACGGTTGACCAACTCATTGGCTTTTTGGCAATCCCGGTACATCCCAATTAGGGAATGAGCATTAAAATGCATCAGAGTGATAAAGAATAAATATGTGACATTTGTGAGAGATGGTTCAAATTGAGCTTACTCTAGGGATCGTTAGAGGTTGAAGTCAAATTCTTTAATGGACATAAAAGTATTTTCCCGTTTTGCAATGAAGCGACCCAGACTAATGACCATCTCTTTTGAAGCACAAGGCTTTTAAGAGTTTTATAAGCAAATCTTATATGCTCAACTCCAGAATTTTGGGACAAAACCGGATCGAGATGAATTTTCAGGAACTATTGTTGGATCGTGGAAGGATATCCAACAATAGGTAATAATGGCGGTGCCATTATTACCAAAAGTCAATAAATAATATTTGCAAAAAGCACCAATATATATTTAAAACTAACTGACATCATCACCATTATTAATTCATATATCAAAGTTTTAAAGCTACTGATTAATTCTTCAATTAATCAAAGACAATTTCGATACTAACGTTATTTTCTTCTTTTTTTTTTCAATTATTCTTTAGTTTTTAAAAACTTTATTTATAGTTTAGTTTTTCCTTATTTGTACCATTGTTTTTCCAAAAAGTTTTATATTTCAATGAGCCTTTTTTTACTCATGTTTAAATCTGTTTTATATGGTGTGATAAGCTTTTTGTTTTGGGTTTTGTCAAAAAGCTTATATTTGTTTTTGAATAAAGTTACAGTAGCTGGCCAAAAAAACAAACATTGGAAGGACAGTATTTTAGAATGTAGGTATAATTATTCTGAATGTATACGCGTATATCTATATTTAAATTATTAGAACACCATTTGCATGTGTCTCCCTTTTATTGTTAAGACATTATTAGAAGGCATCTATGAAATAATTTCAAAGTACATTTCGGTCCAAAATTGAGCATTAAAGACCTTGTTCAATTTAATCATTTGGGACTCCAAATGTCATCCAAAATTTTGCATTGTCAGTTATAAAAGTTTGAATAACGGTGATATTTGATTGCCATGACATTTTATTACTAAGTGTATAAGATCATAAGTTACTGATTTAACTGTTTTATGTAAAATGTTGTTGCTTTGTAAATTATGGATTATAACTTACAATGAAAAATATCATTTAATGTCTAAGATATATTGAGTTAAATTTATGCTCTATTTTTTGCTGTTTTTATCACTAATAAATCTTTCATATAAATAAAGTCTCAATATTTTTTGAGTCAATAAGAAAATGAAACAACTTTACATCGAACTCAATTAAGACATTTTGAGCCCATAGTAGATATAACTTCTGAAAAATGAAAAGAATCTAAGTTATTACTTTAAAGAACATAAATATATTAAATTTTAAAATTATTATTTATAGAGCTATGCCAAAAATGTACTGTGAAACCTGGTAATTTACAAATATTGGTTTATTATTACCCTCATTAGAACACATGTTGTTATATTAACAATATACAACTTCCAAAAGCGAGAGAGCCTACAGTAGCCATAATAATATTTCCATTGTTTCGAGCATAACTTTGTATAATACTAAGTAGGTAATTTATCTTATTAATGCTTTTGTTATTTTTGTCATAAATCCTACATTAGTATTGTACAGTATTAGAAAACAAACAATTGATGTCATTTTAAATTGTCAGAATGGTCACCAAATGTAAGAAATATCTTTTGGAGATAATAGCCAGGATACATGAACTGCAAAATTCCTTTTTTTCCAAATATCTCAGTGAGTTGATCATATTTTTGGCAAGGTTCAAATCAATATGCAACTTTTGGCAATATTGTATGATACTTGATATAAAATATAAAATTCTAATGCTGCAAATTATTTTGCAAAAATGACTCATCAAAATAATTAAAATTGGGGAAACATAAAGCTAAAAAAGTTTTAGTATAAAATCACTTAACCCTTCGTTCGTTGTGAAACTTTACAAACTATTTGTTTTACCAATCCTAATGTACATATCTGGAATACTTTCATAAGCTATTTGATTAATTCTGAGGAAAAGGTATAAGTCAGGCTTGTGGGGATGAGGAGTAATAAAGACGTGTTTATTTTGGGTATGTTATAAAAAAATAAAATTAAAATCAATACCTTGACTATTTTAAAAATGTTTTTGAAGTAACCAGAAACAATCAGCTGTGTCATAAGAGTAGTAGGAGGAAAATATAAACAAGCACATTGGTAAGAACTATTTGGTTGTCGATCCTCAATTCTACTCTGAGTCTAACAACGGCCTACATACAATTATAACTCCACAACAAATCATCAAGGTTACTGTCTTTTATGAGCACACAAGGATGTTCAATCAGGTTTGAAATTAATTGTATCTAGTAGGAAAGGAAGTTCACTACACAAGAATGGAATAATAATGACAACCACTAAAGGAAAGAAAATTCCATCTTCCGATTAAATGAACACACTAAAGAATACACACTATTTACATGATGCCGATAAGAAAAGAAAGAAAAATGTCTCCTGAAGCTGTGTGGGTAAAACTCCGACATTGAAAAATCAAGATGGAAATCCGTGTGGATAAACCCTTTCACCAACTCCTGTAAGAAATCTTACAACGTCTACAGTCTTGATAAACAAATATTGAGAAAACGAGGTTATGTTCATTCTGTATGAAGTGTATCAAATCCTTCTTTCATGTTTTCTATAAATGTGGAAGAGCTAAACTTTGATGACTTAATAATTAGAGAATTTTAGATTTTATATGAAAAAAAAAAAAAAACAAATATGTGATTAGTCAAATGGTTGAAAAAAAGGAAAGAATAAATATTTAATGGAAGCGTATTGCATTTTATTATTTAAAAAATCTCATACAATATACGTAGCGAGCATTTTTAAGAAGTAACCATATTAAAGTTTTTGGCCTCCGACGACTTTTGTAGAACTATTTGGATCTATGAAAGAAAATTTATTTGCATTATAATTTCAACTGCAAAAAAGATTCAAAGTAGTAAAAAAATTATTTTGGGAAGTCACTAAATGGGCATTAAGTCATAGGCATTTTACGAATCAAAAATATTTATGAAAAATTAGATATTTTTTATTTTATTTTCATCCTTTAATATTATTCCTGAAGAAAAACTACTTATAAAACAAAACTCTGTTTTAAAAAAATACTTAAGGCCTACGGGCCTCATTTTCTCAAAAATGTCTTTTTATATTGGACAAAGACTTTAGTTTAAATGTCCAAGACTTTTATTTAAAATAATTTTTACGGAAAATCCAAAAGTTTAATATTAAGAAAGTACAAAAACTAAAGTTATAGTCGGCCTTGCATTTAGGGCAGATTGGGAAATATCCAGATTTCTGAATTTGATCACTTTTATTTAATGATTAATATGGTATCCATCTCCATACTTGATCAAACCCCTTCACGATATAACATTAACGAATAAAATCGTTCTATTTATATTTGTGTAATTATATGTAAAAATTAATTTATTAAATAGAAAAAAAGTTTTGTCTTCAAAACTATTAAAAAATGAATATCAATACCTAAAAAAAAGTTAATGTAAAAAATTGAAGATGCCAAAATTATGAGCCAAATTTGAAAATAATATCTCGGAGTGTTTATTATAGTTTGGTAGTCATATTTTGGCACTAAATCAACAAAATGTGCTTGTAGGTAGTTGGGGTAATTTATATATTATATGTAAAAAACCATTGTTATTATTGATATATGTACATGACAATGCAATGAATATAGTGATATATCGATCTATTTATAAATATTAAACCTACTCCCCTTTAGTTTTGATAAGTATTTGGGCTTGAGTAATCTCTGATTTTTTAAATACATCCGTTCACTTTCACCCTTGGCACAAATTGATTATCTTTTTGTCAAAGAGAATCGATCATCTTGATAGAATCCCATTCTTCCAGGAGAGGATTTTGAATTTGTTCTCTAATTTCAGTTTAATTTCTGAAAACCAATATAGTACTTATTTCCACTTTGACCTTTCTTTATCTCTGCGGTCTTCATTATTGATTTTAATATTTTTTTGGTACTGTCGTTGGTTTGGGGATATTGTGAACTAAATTTTTTATTTTAAAATGATTACAGAATTCTCTGAATTTTAAAAATTTGTATTGAGATCCTCCTTCAATTTTCAGAATGTTTAGATTCCGAAATATTATCCTATCACCTCTTAACACACCGACCATCGTGTTCATAATTCGGAGTACTGTTAGGAAAATTAATTTTTTTTATGAAATTTGGTTTTCTTGTACAATATGTGACTAGATCAAACGTGGCTCCCCTCACTACACACAGAATCAAATCGTCAGTTATTCTAGTGAGCTGCACGCCATTAACCATGACCAAACCGTGGAAATACATAAGAGTCAGGAGGTAATGAAAGGATCTCTATTCTAAGATGCACATGGTAAAGTATTTGTTGGTTACTTCGAAAAAACCTAGACCATCAACAGCGATTGTGACATAGAAGTATTAGAGCGTTTGTAGTATGAAATCACCAAAAAACGGCTTTATTTTAAGGATAAAAAATTGCTGTTTCATCTAGACATTGCACCGCACCACAAATTGCTGAAAACGATGGCAAAAATTATATGAATTAGGCTACAAATTGCTGACCTATCTACCATATTCCTCAAATCTTATCCCCTGTGAATTTTTCAGGTTTCCAGACCTCAAAAGAATGCTTGCCTGAAAAAAAATCAAAAGTAATAAAACCAAAAAAAAAAAAAAAAAAGCCAAAGCTTAGGCCTACTTTGAGACTTATGAGAAATCGTAATAAGAAAATTTTTGTAGGAAATTTGTAGAACCACTATAATCTTGGTATTGCCTTTAAAAGTTACAACATTAAATAAATAGATCAAATTTTGCCAAATAAGTGTGTTTCACTATGTTAGTCTATGTATGAACTTCTCATTCGACCTGTTACGTTGAATATTATGTATATAATTTATGGTAAAGATAATTTATAGATATTAAGGAAAGACAAAGGTAGAAAACTATGGTTTAAAATATAATCCTTTGATATTAAAACTTTCCAAGTTGAAATATTATTTAAAATAAATATTAAATACATACTAAAATTATAACTTCGAAATATCTTTCATATAAATTTAAAAAAAGTTTGTATGTCGTTGGAGGTCTTATTTTTGAGTGCGTAAAGTGTGTATTTTAGAACTGTTTGATAGCTTAATCAAAGTAATAAGGACATAGTAACTGTCGTATACTTGAATTAGTGGTTTTATTTCCCTTATGAGTACTCTACAATATATACATACATATAAATAACAGCGTTTAATTTATCAATCAAGTAATATATACAATTATCATAGTTCAGACGATTCAAAAATAAACAATGACATGCATTTAATACTAATACTCTACAACAACAAACTATGCGCAGCATTACATAAATTACACACCAACAAAACCTATCACTACAGTAACGAGCATGTGTAGCTTAAGCTAAATGCAACAAAGGGATTGCATATCTATATTAATAGAAAAAAAATTGTCTGTCTTTTATCGATACTTAATAGCTTTAAACAATCACTTTTTCAATATACATACTTTGCAAAATCATTACAAATATCCAATTATTCCAGCAAACATGATTGAATTTAATTTACAAATGCATGACTTTTAAGAAGGTTTTATTGGTTTTCTTAATAATTAAACATATTTTTTATATAAATTCATTATCGTGTTGAACAATTGGCAATTTCTATTTAGTTACAAATGATATACAATAAATGAATTGTATTAAATTGAAATGCATTGATTGATTGATTTATTGACTCCTTTTCTTTCTAATTTATTAATTTAATTATTGAACGGATGTAATGACTTTTATTCCAACAGTAGTTCAAGACAACTGTTGAAGCATACACATAAGGAAATGAATCAATTAATTATAAATCAATAATGAATCGTTGCATTACATTCGTAGCCAATAATTAAATAAGGTACATCTCTTTTAACATTTGTGTAACATGTAATGAAATCATTTTTACATATTATTGGAGTATGAATATTTATCAAATATATGTATCATTTTTTTCGGCAAAGTTCATAAAGTGGTAATTCGGGAAAGCAGCTTATGACAATAAGGCATTTGGCAAAGTTTTTACATACGAAGAAACTAATGGACTTAATTATACTAAACTTTGGAATTTTTTTCACATAATCTTTCCTAACTTATGTACTAAATATTACATAAGAAAGTTTTAATTGAAACTGAGAAAATCAAGGAAAATGTGCCTTTTTTGATAATAAATCTTTTTTATTTCTATTATAAAATTTATTTTTTATTTTTCACTATAATATAAGCAATTGTAAAAAAAAATATAAAAGAAAATATAGCTTCTCAATAAGATCCTTCATTGTACTCTATCTTTTAATGAATAGACATATTTATTAAGATTTGTAATCAATGTGATAAAAGAAATCATTATCCCTTGTATGTGGCAATGTATTCATCAATTGCTTCAACGTTAGTTTTCATGTATACTAGAGTAAGTTTGTCCGGCATTGCCGGGGACATTAAGAAATTTAAATTAATTCTGAACTCTTCTACTTCATATATAAAAAACAAAAAATTAAGTAAAATTCTTTGAATTATAGTCGCTGCATTTTAACTTCTATCTTTGTACACTTTTTTTAAAAGAAATTATAAGGTTTAGAGACAAAAAATCTTTTAGAACTATTTTTTCCTCAACTTTCATATTGTTTTCAAAAATCTCTTTCTCTTAATTTTTCTTCACTAAGCCATATACTCTGCTTTAAAAAATATGCAAAGAGATTTACCAACACGAAGCGAAAATAGTTTTTTAATTTTATTGTTCTTATTTTTTGTGCTATATGAAATAGTCATTTGTTAGTCAAAAAATTATTTTTTTAGAAAAACACTATTTAAAAAAACAGATGAAAAATCTCAGTTAAACCTATTCATTAGTTTGTCTGTGATTTCCAGAAACACCCACCTACACACAAAAAAACATTCCCATTTAGTATATATTTAGTTAGTTCATGGCGAAATATCGCTTTAAATCAAAATTATACCTTAAAAACGTTTTTTTAAAGGACTTTTACGACTCAACCTATTTCAATTAAACGGCTTAATTAACAATAATAAATGTAATTTTCAGCCGGCAGGCTAAAATACTGTAACATAGTGCTTAGATTACTAAAAATCTTAATATACACTATCAACGCAACCTCCTTGATAGAGCCTTGAAAATAAATAAAGCTTCTATTAAACAACAATTTTAAAAGAGAATAATTAATTATTATTAAAAAGTCATGAATCATGAACTCAGAGACAGGGACTCATTTCATCGTCCATAGAAACCCCTCATTTGCGTTCTAAGTTATTAATCATAGAACTTTGGATTCTCTGGGCAAAGATTTTGTAGGGAAATTTCATTTTTCGGAGGTGAAACTTGAAAGATTGCTTCAAAAGCAAGAATCAACTAATATTAAAATAAGTCAAAGGAAAGACTATATTTAAAAAGGATTTCCTTCTATCCCTTTGAAATCGAGCTTCTACTCGTAGATCGCCTTTGTTAGTGAGTAAATAGGAAGGATCTCTTATTAAACCTAATCGAAGGAATACGTTTTTGAGGAAATATACATGACAAAGTAATGAGATTGTCAGTTCCTTCATAGTTTATTATATTTCTTTAGTATTAGAGAAGAGCGTCTATTGATGAACCTGCTTTCCTCTTAAGTAATTCATCTCTCACTTCTAATCAAATTAATTCGATATCCCTGTTCTAATTGATTAAAAGTATATCAGATTTGATTTCCAATGTGATTATATGTTTGTGGTTCATTTTCGAAGAGTTAATTATCGAGTATATGTATCTCCTGTACATGTAAATATAGAGAATATCTGCTTAAATATGTAGATCTAATATTTGGGATTTGAGACTAATATTATGGATTAGGAGTATATTAAGTATTATTTAGTCTATCTTTTACCAATTTTAATTTATAAAAATTGCTGGGTTGATATTTCTTTCATTTCAAATTGATTTTGACAGCAAGTTCAACTTACTCCAAATATTTATTTATTAAATTATATTAAGATATGAATGCTATGAATCTTATTCAATTTTAATAATTCATGTTGACATTGGTCAATGATCACTCCATGTAATCTAATTCACCTGTATAATAACATCTTATAATAAACTAATAATTTATTTTTCAATTCAATAATGATTATTTTTATTTGAAACTCCATTATCATATAGGTTATAAATATTGATACATAATGGTAAAATAGTTAATACATATTAACATCATTATTTTGGGCTGGAATGTTGAGTTTTTATTTTTTGAGATTGAATATACATTTTTCTTATTTTTGCCACATCAAAGTAAAAAATCTATCGGATATTATGGAAAAAAAAGAAGAAAATAAATTTCCTAATTTACAGTAGATTGAAAATATTTGGCAGGATTTAGAGTAAAATTTAATATCTGAGTTAATCCTTTACCGCATGGATGTACTTCAAAGGCTCTTTTTAAATATACAGGTGTAGCCATGATTTCTACCAAAATGTGATATAAGCTTGTTTATGATCAATATTATAGCAATATAATGTTATCTTTTATAATTATTCGCCCGAACGTACTTTCAAAGCCTTGGTACATCTATAAAAATATTTACGTTTTTAAAATATTGTGACCACGTGGATCTGAATGTCTTGTTGTCCTTACATCGATAACGTTATATTATTTTGAATGCATTTATGAATTTTATTATTATTACTACATAAATATTTCCTTATGAAGATAAATTCAATCTTCATTTTCCACTTAATCTACCCTTATTTTTGTAGGTACACAATTTATATCAAATTTTGGTTTAAGGTCCGACAATTTTGAATTTTCCTTTTCTCTTTAAAAAATTACCCACCATTAATTCAATTTCATCACTTTTTCATTTGTGCCTCGACTCGCCCATTTACATTATATTAGTCATTTGTTTAATTCTCACTTTTTTTCTGTACCCTAAAGAGTGTAAATCCTTTTTTCGTAAGATACACTTTTTTAGTTCTCCATTTGTCTATTTAGATTCTCCTTAAAATCTTTACATTTATAACGAAGAGAGCAAACAGCTCTTTTATATATCTATCAATGGATTTACCATCTATATAAACAATAATAATTGTATTTAAGCACTCACCTGATATTACTAAAATAAATATACAGACAGCTTAGTACGTTTTACCCGTACTTAATATATGTGTTTGGCTGATTTTTATTTATTAAGAATTTCCATGTTTGATTTAGGATATTTATGCAAAAAAGTTCTTATTTCATTATGTTTGAGCTTTAGACCAAATGCTTCAAGAGTGAAGAATAATCACTTTCCTTCCAAATTATATATTTATTTTAAACTAATTGATGATAAAATAATAAACCTTATAGAGTTAAAAATAGAAACAGTTATATTAAAGAGGTAGGGGGATTTTATAAGTGAATAATTTATCCAGATGGTAAGTGATTCATGCATAGTATGATGGAAAACAAGTTTAAAGAGAGAAAAAATATGTGTTGTATATAACTCCTATTCTTTTCTGTTTATTTATTTCATTTAATCAAAAAACTTCAACATTTGTTTAACAAAACAGTATTAAATAGAGTCATGAAAATCTTGTGTATAATGGGCATGTTAAAAAAAAGAAACCAAAAACAACGTAGAATGTTTTAAAGGAGATAAGTTACTATCATTTGTGACATAGGAGGAGGAGAAGAAAAAAAACCAAAAGGATATTGGTAGGAATTACTCGGATGTCGATCCTCAACTCTACTCTGAGTCCAACAAGGACTTACATGTATAAATCCGTGACAAATCCTCAGGGTTACTCAACTTAATCAGGTTTTGAATCTATTTAGGAAAAGATGTTAACTACTTACAAAAGAAATAATAATTACAAGATAAAAATAAAGAAAAGAAAATCTACTCTTTAGTTTACTAATTTAAAAAAAAAAAGCCAGCTAAGAATTTTAATTGATTTGCAAAACTCTGTATTGTAAATAACTCCCATTCCTATCTTTCTATTTATTTCAGTGTGCAATTGTTCTACAAAACAGTATAATATATCATTACTAGTAAATGGTTACATGGCGTTGCGTAAGACAAAGAGGGGGCGGGAAATCACATCGACAATGGTCAATGTTATTTCTTCATAATATAAAGAATATAATACACTAGCTTATATGTATTCAAAAAAATAAAAAATGAAAAGTCAATTTTTTTAATCTTGTCAAACATTGCCAAATCGAAATTCGCAAATTTTTTTTGCAAAAAACTGTTTTTACTTATTAAAAGTATATGAATATGAGGAGGGAATTTAATTTATTGGAATTGTAAAGAGAAACATAGACCTACCAAATAATTTTCGTGCTTGCAAAGATAAAATAAAGTTATGTATAAAAATTGTCATCAAAAAAACTCTCAATAACCAATTCATTTTTTGGAAGGATTGGGAATTTAAAACTAATAAATTGTTGTAATGTTACAATTTATAGGTTAATGTCAAAAATTCATAGCTTTGTGGTATTTATTTTTAAAAATTGGAAATATATGTTTGATGAAAAAAGGGAAAAATATTGAACAATTTTTCAAATTTTAATTAATATTTCAGTTAAACGAATTTCCACAAACTTTATTTTGTCTATAAATCAAATATTCCATCGTCTTCTTTTATTTTGTTGCACCTGAAAAAATAAAATGAAAGAACAATTTTCACCGATTTCTCATTTTGCTTATAACTTTTAAAGACTTGTTTCATAGTAATATGTAGTCGAAAATTTATCTAAAATGATCTTTCAATATTTTTTTCAATAGGATTAAAATACCCAAATATTAGTTCTTTAATATTCAATTTCCCTCTTAATATTGGCATAGGTTGTTGGGCCAAGTGTAATATTTTATAAAACAATGATATTTGGTAACCAAATAAAAATTATGTACACCTCAATCGTGAGTATAGAAACTCAAGCCTATATTTAAAGAAAGGAGAGGAAGAATACATAAAGAAGCTTAGAACTTATTTAAGATCTACAATATAAATCTATCATTTTTTATGAAATACTTTCAAATTAAAACCGTTTCAGGTTCATATATTGACTGCAAATTTCATATCCAAGTATTAAGTAAAGTAAAAGGTAAACTTTAATTGAATAAATATTTTATATGTATACAACTTGAACACAACAAATAATTGAAATCCTGTATGTCTGAATTTATGTAACCACATAATCATATTAAATCACGTGTCTTCCAGAAAGGTAGATTAATTTCACTATATATTTACAATATATTATAGTTGGGAGTATCATGACATGCCCCTCCATTTAAAAATGTCTTCTTCTGTGCTGAGTAAAGGGCATGGACTAAAACTTTTTCTTTTAATCCTTCTTTCAAGTGACGACTCTGAAGTAGTTTCCTATCTGACATTTGGTGGAAGAATGAAATATGTTGAATCTTACTCTCTTATAATCACGATGTTGATCCTTAGAAATCGATGAAAAATAATGGATTCAAATACTGTTTTAATATGTTAATGTGGGGTTATCTCCAAATGTTGCAGAATAAAATGATTAATAATAACCACACAATTTTGAACTTCCTGAATCAAAATCTATACTAAACAAAGACAACAGTATACACTTATGTACTTTAGGCCTTAGTTCGTAGAAATGAAAATAAAAAGGTCTCAATTCCTTTATGAAGTTTTTGGGTAAATCTAGTCTATATAAAAGATTGAAAATATATCAGTTCAAATGAGTCAAAGAAAAGAACTCAGATACTCAAGTACTATTTGAAGGAAAAACATGAAAAAAAAAAAATTATTATAAAAATAATTTTTTCTTGTTACATGATCTCAAAAGTATAGAATTTAAATCAAAACACATTATGACAAAAAATAATAATATTGCAACATGGTGGAAAAAATCAATTTATCCCCACTTCTAAAAATTATATTTATTATAATTAATACCACTCATACTATTTGTTTTCAGGGTAACATTGTTTACATTTCAGATGTGGCTAATTAATCAAATGAATGATTGATTGAAAAACAATAAATTAGGTTTGTGATATGTTTTATAGGGCTGTGGTATGTACATACGCACATGTATATAATTTGTCAAAAAGTGTCATTGATATTGATTATTATTTTTAACGCCCTACATATTTGGCCCGTCAACACAAAAAGAAGATGAAATGATTTTTCTTATAACTTTGTGTGCATTATGTTGTATCCTTTTGTCATCAATTTTATCCATGAATGATTAATTTTGAACCTTTGAAGGTGTTGACAATTGCACTTTAAGTCACTAAAACTCATTTTCATAGTGAAAAAATGACAAATAAATGGTTTTTATTTAAAGTTATAGCTTAAATTATTAGGTATTTTAATGGGGAGGGGGTTTAAAAACAAATTCAATTTTATCCCAACTTTTGCAGGAGAAAATCATTTTTTCAGCAATCTAAAAAAATATTTTGATTTTGTTGTGCTACAATTTGTTTTTTTTTTAAAGTGAAAAATAAGGATTTTACTTTGATACTATAGAAAAATAACTTTAATCAAACATTTGAAATTCAACAACATAACTTTAAAATTCAAACTTCTGAAATTCAACAACATAAATTATCTTTATATATAGATAATGTCGTACAAAATAAGTCAATTTTTTTTCTCCTTGTGGTAAGGGGCAGAGTTTTGCAAATAATCATAATGACATAAGGATTGCTGTTCAGATGGCATTTGTCGGATAAAGAAATTTGATGGACAATTATTTTTTGTTTTTATTTTTCTACCAGTAAGTTATGTAAAAAGTAAATCAAACTATTGCATAGTGTCATTAACCATTTCTGGAACATGCTGCATATGTCCCTTATAAGTTTGATCATCAAAGTTTTTGACCTTTCGACATCTTTGAATAGTAATAATTTAAAGAAAATAATTTAACATTATTTGACACTTTTTTTAAATATAAGAAAGCCATTGGAAAATGAGTTGACTTTTTAATTTGACAAAAAGAGAGTAATTTTTTCTTTTATTTTTAATTTGAAGAAGATTAAGACGCAAATAATTTTTCTTGAAAAAATATCAATCAATTTTTTTTGTAAAAGTCAAGTGTATATTGCATCCAGGTAATCCTTATAAAAAGCTGACTCTATTTTTATTGCTTATCCAACTATGTACATTTATGTTGTTATTTATTAAACTATTCGTTTGCCCAAATGTATATTTATTTCTTCATTTATCTTCTTTCAAATGTAGCAACATTTATAAATATTCATCCCTGTTATAACAACTTTAAATTTTGTATTGCCTCTTTTTGAGGTGTCTAAGAAGACTACAATGGTGGCCCCTACTAAATGAATTATGACGGTGATTGTATTCCTAAAGAGTATGAAGTGAGTGAACTTAGTCGCGTATGAGTGAAATTGCCATCTTTTATCTTCTAACAGCCTACAAAATACTTCCTGCGTGTTGAAGATCAATTTGAGTTGGCTAAAACAACTCTGAAAGGAACTAAAATTAATCAGCTAGTAAGTACAGTTCTAGAAGATTTATTATATAAAGTCCTAGATTATTTTTTAACAAAGTGATTGAAGTCAAAACAGCTTCACAAGGACTTCAGAGTGCTTTTGACAAGAGCATTTTTTAGGTTCTAAGCATCAACTTATCAACACGTTTGTGAATCTCATATCAAACAAAGGCAATATAAAGGATACGAGAACACAACTTCCTTTTATACAAAAGAGAACAAAACAAATTTAACAAATCAGAAAAGTTTATTTTTGTTTCATAATGATATTACACATTTAAATTAAAGTTTTGAAAATCATATCAGATAGGTAACGTCCCCCATTGTTTATACATTCAATAAAGTGAACTTGGGTATTAAATATCCTTTGATTCTCTCATTTTTTCTCAATAATTAACTTTTTATTATTAAGTTTGAAGAGATAGTTTTAAAAAAATGCAAAATTTAATTCATCAACATATTTTATTTTACAATTATGGATTATTTTGATTTTGCAAAAGTCATAACATGTAAAGTTTTCCTGAAGAAATCCGTTTTCAATTACTTGATTTGAACAAACGCCACCAATTTGGAAATCTTGCATACCACTAGATCTGGTAACATCAATTTTAGCTCTTTAGTACTATTGCTTGATGAGTAATTCGCGCTCAAAGAATTTTTCAAATTTCAAATTATGAAACGAACTGAAAAATCGTATTTTAATTTTATTTTTAGAAATTGAAATATTAAACTAATTTTCATAAGTTGCACAAATTATAATCATGAGATAAACTAAAAGTAGATTAATTTAATAAAATACTACAGTAGGTTTGTCCTGCATGGTCGAGTAAATTATTAAATGATTTAGAATTATTCAAATTAATAAAAAACTAAAAATAAAGAACGTAGAATTTTTATTTTCTTACGTGATCAGGAAATAGTTGTTTTCTTCGGGGTCAGACATCAATCTTGCTGTATCACAACTGCTTCTCAGTATCAATAAGATCTTATAATATCCCAAACTACACTAAACTTAAGCACTGGGACAAAATACAGTTTAAAATCTGCCACAGCCGTGTTTCAAAAACTCCTCCAATATTTTATAGTACACCCCAGCCCACGGTTTGTGCAGGTGAACTACTGGGCCCAAGGTAAGTTAATTTTCTCAATTGCCCCTTCTCTGAATAAAAATGATTTTTTCTAATATTCCAACACCAGCCCACAGGTTGTACAGGTGAATTACCAGCCCCCAGGACATGTTATACTGTACGGTCGCTTTATGTCTAAGCATCAAGAATAACTTCTAATATGTTAGAATATACCCCCACCCACGGGTTGTGAGCTGCTAGTCCTTAAGGCAGGTTAAAGTTGTCCGCCTTCCCTTTGATGAGTACCAATGAACCTTCCTACTATGTCAAAAAACACCCCGGCCCTCAGGTTGTAGAGGTGAAGAATGGGGATTAAGGCAATTTAAACTGCACCACTATCCCATTTCCAAGAACTCCTTCGAATATCCCCCCCCCCACGTTTTGTGGGCTGCTAGTGCCATAGGCAGGTTAAATTTTTCTAATTCGCTTTCGTGAGAATAAAGAACCCCTCTTAATATCCAAAATACATCATGCGCCTCAAGTTGTACAGGCTCTCAATGCAGTTTAAGCACCATGAACCCGATCAAATATGATAGAATAGATCCCTGCCGACGGGTTGTAGGATGTTAGTCCCTAAAGCAGGTTAATGCTGTGGCAGCTAAGCTGATTCCCTCATAGAGATAAAATACCTTTGGCGCTTACACTGAGCTAAAGCAAGGAACTTTTTTGAAGCCATAACTTAATTTACAAAAACAATGGAGAATATAATTGGGCAATTCCACGTCAAGTGTAGACACCCTCACAGCATGACCATCACCGATTTTGATGATTTTTGGTGAGCTGGCTTTTCTATATGAAATAAGAGAGTGTTTGAAATATTAGGGTTCTGTGACTCACCTGGGCCTAGGCCCACTCAATGTTGGGCCTGATGTGCTGGACCTGTGTTGCTTAGAAGGCCATAATTCCGCTTATAGTGCTCGATTTTAACACAAATTACGTCAAAAGATGCACAAGAACACAAACTTTAACTTATTTTCAGTCATAATCTTATTTTAATAATTAAAAAAAAGTTCGTAGCCCTTCAAAATGACGCCCCTGCCAAGCAGCAAACACGATTTTGTTTTAATTTTCGTGAACATGTATCAATATATTTTTTCAAATATATCCAAAATTCAGAGTGGGATCTTAATGGGATCACTTCCAACAAGAGCATTATTTAGAGTATATAGAGCCGCTTTTATAGGATATTGGTATGATTGTTCTATATTTAAACTCGTATTATATATAATATACATATTTTCTGTTGATTAATAAAATAAAATAGGATTCTTATTTAAGTATAATATAATTAAAAATTTATATATTTTATAAAATTGACTCCTCTGATTCACTATAAAAGCGAACTCTTAGTGATCGGTCTAATTCGGGAATAAATGAATGAAGTTTTTGTGTACCATAAATATTTCATAAATTATTGAATAATTAACTCGGAACAATGTTGGATACTCTCGCTGGTAATACATAATTATCAAATAAATAAATAATGTTGTCAAATTTCTTTCCCAACGGCATTTAATAAACTCTATAAATCATAGATGTCTATGAATCATCAAATTAAAAAATTGATAAATTTGATTTTTTTTTGTCCAACACACATCCATCTAAGTAATGCTAAATTAACCAAAACACAATGAGTTTAAGAGAATAATTTATCGCGTTGTCGATTAAGCTATGTCACTCTATTTTGTTTTTTCATAATGGAAAATTAGATGCTTCACTTCAACATCTCTTGTTATTTGACAACTATTTATGATTGAAATGAAATTCTTGATATTTAGATGTATTATTTATTCCATTAGATGAAGATAAATAAGTTAAAAGAATACATCAAACTTAAACATCAAAAATTGCATTTCAAATTTAAAAAAATCTATTAAACGATTAATCCAATATTTTAACTATTGAATATTTGATCCATTGACAAAAGTTTTTTTTTTTTTTAATTTTTATCTTTTAACTCTGACATCTATCCTTAAATAATTGACCGCCTTTAGAAAATTATCTCTCAACGGTGGCTGAGGACAGCAATGTTGTATAAATTCAATAAATTTCTTTTTAATTTTGGGAAAGTTTTACAGAGGGTGTCCACTTTTTAAATCAAAATTTATTTGGGCGGGCTTCTTTATAGGTAGGATTGTTTCAGCATGGATATAATAATTTATATTAGAAAAAAAATTACAAATAATGAGTAATGACGTCATTTCATAAGAAACATTCAGATTATATTTTACATGAACATCTACATATGATATTTTTAATTTTGTGGTCAGTTTTATCCATACTCGTCATCTAATCCGTGTTTTGGGATATAAGGAATTAATATTTCGCATAATAAATTGAAGTACATTCGTCTCCTGGAAAAAGACCATCTCCTCTGAGTCTCTGACTCTGCATTCCAATCTACAATCACGACAATGTCTTCATTTACTAAAAGGAATTAAACCCCTTGAGGTTTTTTGACGTTGTAGAGAAGACTATGAGTCAAAGTCAAAGAAAAGGATATAACCTGTAGTTCCTCATAGTGGGGAGGAATAAGGATACTTATGTTTCATTTGAGTTACATGAATCAAATAAAATAGTGAAATCAGAAATTGAATCCTTATTTCTAGAATCCTAGAGTCACACCAGAGATGAAGCAAAAAGTTAGCCGGGCAGCTTTAAAGACGATTTCTCACTTTAATCATTCAGCCACAACAGTATCAGAAGCCCTGAAAGTGTGCAAACATCTTCTTTAGGTAATCTTTAAAGAAAAATAATATATTTTCCACTTCTAATATAATGTCTTTTGACAGCTCAATCTCACCCTTGCTCACGCCAAGCTGCTGTTTGATTACCAAGAAGACCCTCGTGACTACACAATACGACTTGGTTTCTACAGCGCGAAAGTGCTGAAACATCTTGTTGTGCAGAAAGGACTAGAAGGTAGGAAGGAACTGAAAGACTTGCAGGTCGACGAACCATTTTTTTATATCGTCAAAAGTCTTTCTTTCCTCTTCCCAGAAAAATTATTTTGTTCATCCAGTTCCAGTAAGAAATTACAAGAAACTTTCTTGTACATCTAAAATGTAATATCACAACTGAAATCTTGTAATTCCTTTTTTCAGGCTCAATCAACATATCCTCAACACAATGCCTTGGCTTTGGCAAGTGAACAACTGCGCGGACACATTTTTTATTTATTTTGCCATGTACTCGGTTTTTCAAATCGACTGGTGTTCCACAGTTCAGGTATGTACATCACCATAGAATAAGTCAAATATATTCAACGTAGCCCTAGACAAAATTATCTATCATATTAAGATCTGGCATTCTGGGGGCCCGTATTTCCTTTCAAATGAAGTAATTCCAGTTCACACTCAGCCAATTCAATGACCTGTGTGAGACATGACAAGGTGCTGAGTCTTGTTTACAGTCCAGATCGGGACGCCAGCTACATTTGAGATCTCTTGCATTGAAATCTCGATGTTGTTGGGGACAAAAATAATCGCCGTACCTTACCAGTAAACTCAATCTCCTTTATGTCTAGAGCAACTGTAACCATGATGCCAACAACTTAACTTTTGTTTGTTGATACAACAACGTTTCTGCCTACAAAAAAGATACACCATCGGATTACTACATCATAAGAAAAGGAACGGCACACACAAGGTACGCTTTGATTTTAATGCCCTGTATAAACAACATCAATGCACTAAGACGTTGAGTAAATACACTCCCTTTAAATTTATGCATTGATTCTTCATTCCTAATAAATTAATATCCTTTTCAAATTCATCTCGGGATAATTCATACTCATTTAAAAAGTTATATTTAGAGATGTCAGCCGGATTGTGCTTTCATATAAGTTAGTAGTTTGTGTCTAACACTCTATAGGGAGGGTTATGCAAGTCAGAGGGCACTGGATACAACTAGTATGTAATAAATTGGAGACATATATGGTTTAGGGATTCAAAATGACGAAATTATTATAAATCTTTTATAGTGTGTAGAAAGGGAATCCTTGGATATGACTAATAACACTATGCAACAAATTGAAGGTCTTGGAGCGCCCCCAGGCAGAAACCCGCATTTATTTTTGTTATTTAAGCTGTTGAACGAAAATCACTTTTTTTAAAATCAAATTTTTATGTTTTAACTACGATTCAATGCCATATTTTGATATGAAATAACTATATTAATGGAAATTAAAGTCAACAATAAATTAATACATACATTTCAGCATTAGAATCTTAGTTAAAGTTATAGAATAGACCTTATATTTCAATTTAAAAGAAATTGCCTTTAAAAAAAAGTTGATTTATTTTTATTTTTGGATAATTTATTTTTAATATTTATTCAGGATTTTTCGTAAAATACGCTTGTGAGGTTGTGTTAATATAGATTAAAATAATATTCAGGGATTTTTTTTGAATTATTTATGAGTTTCTTAAGAAATAATACAAAGTTAATAGAAATATAAGGTTAAACTTTTTATATCTATAATAGGGATTTTTAGTGCATATTACATTGATCATATTCACATATCAGGGGTTATCCTTGGCAATAAGTAGTATACAATACCAGTATTGAGTGATGTTTTATACTTAAAGCTACTTAATGGAGTTTAATCTGGATTTAATGTTAACTTTTTCATTTTATTTAGTTAAAATATCCACTTTTAGCCCCCAAGATGGTAGTTCCTTCAATTATAATGTAATTTATGAAGTCAGTGAGAAGGTTCCATAATTTAGCATGAAAAAAAATAAAGAAAAAACTTTGAAAAACTCTCACCTAACTTTTTACAAGCAGGAATAGACATTTTAAAATCATTTATTTCTTTCCCTTGATAAAATAATTTTTTTTACAAAAGATATTGTAATAAAAAAATATTCTACTTTGAAATGAAAAAAATTTTTTTTTTATGTTTCTTTAATGGTTTTTGTTCTGCTATAAGATTTTCCTGATATTGTTTGAAAAACGTGGTTGAACTCAAGCATTGCCCTTCTTTTGAATTAGGGGTTTTTGAACTACGATTAGTATAGTCATTCGTTCTAAAATATAGATCGTGAAGGTTTGTAAATAATTGTTAAATATTTAATGTGTTTTGGTACATGGAAGTACTGGTCATTCCATTGATTAATTATGGTGCTTGAAAAAAAAAGCAATCAATAGTCTTAAAGTTCATGTTGGAGGCAGCCATAGGAAATCATTTTGAAAAATAGAAATATATATGAATTAAAAAGTCTGCAATAAAGCCTCAATTTTGTATTAATTATCACTCTCGTAAAAGTTCACCAAATTTGTTTGTCATCAAAAGTCTACAATTATACTTCGAACATTGTACGTGAATATATGTACTTTGTAAATATTAAAATTTTACCTTTAGATACAGTATTTGCATTTGACAAAATGATATTTTCATTGTACAAAATGGCCGAGAATTAGAATTGTTTTATCTTTAACATTAGATTTAATCTCGTTTAAAAACATTTTAGAATGTAAAAAGTGCATATTTTTATTGAATTTTACATTTTCAGTACACCTTCCAAATAAAAAAATTTATTTCGTAGAAATATATAGTTTATATAACAATTTAATAATAATAATCCATCATCAACAAACATTAGTACCTATTAATACAAATGGTGTGCTTAAATACCTCAAAACTCAAAATAGTTTCAATATATCCATATATGCATATTTGATAGCGACCCTCATAATAATCTAGATAATTTCTTACTTTATTCATCTTTGGATATGGAACACTTTTGAATTTTTGATCTGTAGCTTTATTCATGACCCGTGGGAAGATTTGTATTGTTTTACAAAGTGAGAGTGGTTTTATGTTTGGTTATCTAATCATGACTTTTTTTTATTTTCTCAAGATGTTGTTATTTATTTTTATTTTGTTATTTTTTTGTTTTGTTATTTTTTGTTGTTTGTTTTTATTTTTTGTTACTCGAAGTTGAATTCAGGTTCGACATCAAAGTAATTCTGGCCTATGTCAATGCTGTATAAGGAGTGGGATTTGTGTTTATTTCCTTCTTCTCAGGACTGCTCCAAGCTGATCTAATTAAACCACATTACAGCCCTGTTGTTCTACTTCAAAACCTTTTTTAAATTGTCCCGATTACCATGTTAATTTTTGGGGTTTTCTTAAAAAAAGCCAAAATATATGGGTCTTTCAAAATTTTCCATTTCTATCAATAAACCTATAATAAAAAAATGGTGCAAAGAAAGTGTTAGGACACTTTATATATATTTTTTATCTGATTATATTTTTAAAAAATGTAATTTTTTTAAAAATATATAATATTTTTTTATGGTCCTTTAATTGGTTGGATAGACTTGTACTTATTATATATAAGTAAACGTTTGTAGTATTACATTTACTCTATCTAATATAGGAATCTTTTCTGAAATCCATATAAATAAAGTATATTTCTTTCTTTAGGAATCCCCTGGGTGCAAACGTACACCAACTGAATTCAAAAATATAACTTCTCTCGAGTTTGTTGTTCATGAGATGCGGCGATTCCATTACATTTATAATATTTTAATGTTAATAATTACAATAAAAATAGTGAGAGAGTACGGGTACAAATTTTGAGACACATAGATAATGTCTTTACCTAAAAAAAATATACTTTAAATAGATAAAGGTGTTAAAATATTCAAAGCAATTTATAGTTTTGACACTCCAGAGAAATGATAGCAATCAAAAAATAACTTCATATACAAAAACAAACGTTTTTATTTTATAAAAAGAGTAGTATAGTCTTTCTTAGCTATACGAAGAACAAAAAAAAAATCTTCACTTTTTTCATAAAAAAGTATAGTTTTAGAGAAACACTTAAATAAAGCTTTTGAAATATAGTTTATTAAAAAAAGTCATTTTTTTTTTATAAATGGCTTTACATATTTTGAATATTGTTAAATTGACAACTTTTAAAGGCAATTTCTTCATTTTATATGCATAAATATTTGTAATATTATGTTTATCCAAATTTCGAAAATTAACCATTTAAGAACCACTTATATTTTAATTGTTTCGATGTAAAAATTTTAAATGATTAACAGTTATGAATTGATTTGATTAACACAATTAATATTTAAATATTTGGTTATCAAATCAGCTTTTGATTATTCTGAAGTATTTAATTTTCCATTCGTAATTATGATATAAGTATATGTATGTTAGTATTAAAATTTAAATTCATGAAATTCTTGGCATGATATTTGATTTGCTTAAGAGGTCCCAAAATATATTGTATGAATAAAACTGACAGTTATTGATTGTGTCTATTTTAAACTTATACCAATTAATTATAATAGTCGAGGTAGTGCAAGACAGTCTCCAAGACTCCAAGGAAAATTAAGATGAAATAAATATTTTAGAATCATCAATAACTAGATTGTTATATGTTTTGAATCACTACTTTCAATATGTTATAGTACAAAATATTTATTTTCCAAACTCAAATTTGGAGAAATTCAATTAATTACCATACTTTTGCACAAACAGTCTTGGGATAACACTATTTAAAACCTTTTTCTGTCTGTTAAAAATTTGATACATATACTCATAAAGTAAAAATATTATTATTAAATATTACAGAAAAAGTTGCAATATTTGTTGCAGTTGACTGTTTGATACTGAGCGTTTAATTTAATCAAGTTTTACTTTAATGTGTGAGTTTTACAAGAAATTGTATTAACTTAAAGCAAAAACATCCATATAAATATATAACAAAAAGCAAAAAAAAATAAAAACTTAAAAAAATTCATTTTTACATATTATTATTGTTCCAAAAATTACTTGCACAACTCAAAGAATTTTAATGTTTTTAAGTAGGATTATACTAAATACAGGTAAATTCTGTAAAATGTACCCAAATATTCGGAAAATGTTACTTTTTCATCTTTAAACTTTACTTTATCAAATAGAAATATACAATTACGATATTAAACATGTAAATAAATATATTATGTAACACTCATTTTTAAATATATTTGTACATTTTGCCGTAGTTTAATTTTTTTAAGACATTATGATCCAGCAACTTTGATAGGATAATATTATAAATTGAATGAAAGGCACAGTAAAACAAAATCAAAATTTTTAAGCTTGTGTAACTCTTATAAATTCCAATATCAATCAAATGTGTTAGGGATATCCCATAAACCTAAAACTAAATTATTCATTTTTTAAAGTAAATGTAAGGTACACCCTAAAATTTGGAGATACTAAGAGAAAATCAAAAGCACACTTGACATAGAATTCCCAGAATTTAATAATTGAACGTGAATTTATAAGTTTAATTAATCAATGGAGCAATCTTTTACTTTTTTTATAACAATTATTTACTTGAAAATAAGTTTTCTATGCTACATTCAAGGTTCCCTAGTTGTAAAAATGTACCATGTTTATAATTAAAATTTAGTAAAATGAAACGATAGCATAGTAATTAAAATGAATGGGCCTTTACTTTAACACGAAAACATACTATTTGTCATAATAAACAAAAATGTGAGCTAATCATAGATTAAGATTTTGATTCTGGAATGTTTATGACAGATCAATATTTTATATATTTCAGAAGCGACAGTAATCTAAATGTCATTTTCTAAGAACCTATTAATTGAAAAAAACAATGTGGCATTAATCATCCCATTTGCAATGTAGTTTTGCATTTCTTCATAGAAACTGTGAATATTTTACACTGACTATTAGCTTCAGTGGTGTACAATCCATATGGTTAGCTTTTAACAAATACACTTATAACAATATTTTACTTCAATAGCTACATGTTCTAGTATAAAACAACATTTTTAGTCCGTTGTTTCATTTCTTAGTTTAATTTTATTATACAATACAAACCAGAGAGCAAAGTTTTGGGCGGAATTTGAGATATTTTTCTTGCAAAACTGTACTATCTATTAAATGCATTTTATAAATTTGGTGTTTATAACTGACATCTATGTTTAAAAAACTTACAATCTACGGACCTAATTATGCTTTTGATGTTAGCAAAATTTGAATCTCGTATCTCAAAAACATAGTCACCCAAACATTAAAAGTTAAACATCTCAGTTCAATCTTTTCCCCAAATAACATTTTTTCACCCTGGGTAAACATCATGTTATATATAAATTATACTTATTAGTTGTACTTGTACAGTCCTTAGTAATGCAATGGAACTCTACATACCTTGAATGAGGACATAATTTTTCCTTTTTCCAAAAGAGTTATTTTTCTCTTAATATATCGGGGTAAAAATGTGTCCGAATATATTGTAATCTTAACCATAATTTTGACAAAATTTTTCAAATTAAATAAAAAAGATAATTTCTTATGACTGCTTTAGTGCCTCACTTAATAGCTGGGTGACTGGGTTTAGTGAACACAAAAGTGTTTCGGAAAAATCTAAAGCTTAGTTGGCGAAAAAGAAAGTTAGAAAAGCGTGGACATTTGTAAAAAAATAATGAAATACGCCTTCGAAAGATCTACTGGATTTGTTTTCTGAGACAAAATCTTTTTTGGAACGAATGAAGTTTTTAAAGTAGAAATACCTTGTGTAATTATTTGTATAAGATGTCAGTTTCTAGGTAAAGTTAAATTGTTGGTTCTCTCATTTCCTTGGGTAACGATAAACCACTAAACTATAACCCTTGCCTAAGAACTGTCGATCCATATTATTAAAAATATACTGTAACACCAACATTGCTGATTGGATTCTTCATGTAGGGGGCACTTCCTTGACTCTTGCTGCTAATTTCGTACAACAAGGCATGCCAATCCCCTTCTTTACAGGAATTGATTAAGTATAAAGGGGGAAAATAATAATCACCAAGTTTCAGAACGTAATATCGAAAAAGAAGTAATGAATTTAATTCATTTCAACCCCTTTTGTTCGTGATCACAAAAATGGTTTCGTAACAGGTTGTCAATATCTTCGATATACATATATCAGCAAGTAAAAAAAAAAAAAAACCGTGAACGTTTTTTTCTGAAAAAATCTGTAAAATATTCATTCATTTATTTTTGTAATTGAGTGAGACCCCTAATATATATGGTAGGGAGTATCATTATCGATAGGTATGATAAAAATCTCAATGCGTCAGATTGGCTCATTTCTCTTAGAATGAGAAAAAATATGACTTAAAAGTAGAGGCTATAATAGTGCAAATACTTTCATGATAAGATATACATGTAGATAAAAAAGGAGTCCTCTTCCTGTAGGTGTAAACAAAACAATCAAGAGATATATGGACTCAATGTACTTTTAAACAATAATACAATTCATATTTTTATTAGGTAAAGAGGACTTCTCGCCCATCTTTTAACAACTCTCTAATCTTTGGAGAAAACTACATTCTTTATTTACATATTTTTTGGATTCTTTATGCCTCATTAAAATTCTTAGAAATTGCCCGATTTTATCATTTATAAAAAATAAACATATTATTTTCCATGAATATCGTTTTATGTTTATTTCTTAAGAATTTCTGACGAAAAATATATATAAATACAAATATTACGAAAAGAACTGTAAATGTAGATATATAATGTATGGCAGAAGAAAGATTCATAACTCATGTGGCAAACATTCTTTTTGTTCCGGTTTGTGAAAGATCTTGATGGCGTTCTATTTAGTGGCCAGAATTCTTAATTTAATTATATCCTATGATTAACCGATAATTGTGATATATTTTTCATAATGGTCAAAAGATTTTTACAGTATAGTGAATTGTAAAAATCAATAAGCGACAGTAAAAAAGTTTCAAAACTATTCGCCCATAAACTTTTTTTGTGTTTGGTAAGAAACTAATAAAATTAGATTTTGTGATCAATAACATCAAACGTGCTGAAAGTACTCCAAATCACTTGATTATTGATATAATTTAGCTATTTTAATTAATTATGTTTATTATTTTCTCATAATATTAATGAAATTTATTGTTTAACATTGTGATTTTAAGTAGTTCATTAAAGTAATTAATTTTCGAAGATTAATTTTTTTTTTTTAAACATTGAATGTATTCTAAAGTATTTACTTTTTAAGATATTTCTTAACATAATAAAACAAAATATTAGCAATTGCTTGATTAACTATAACAATTGCAAGTCATGAGTCATAAAATAACAACAACAATTAATTGGTACAATAGGTCATTAGTATAGAAAAATAACATCTAGTCCCTTGGTACACCCCATTTGCTGAATTTTTTCTTAATAGAAACTGAATAACTGCATTTCACATAAATTATGCATTAGGAATGAATAATTTAAAATACTATGATAAATTTAATTATAAATTCAAGCTACAATTAATTATTTATTATCAAGCTTTGATTAAATTATAAGCATATTTCATATGTAAAATTTACATATATATTATTTATTAAGTTGTATAAAAATTACTGTTCATTTTTAAACAAATACGATTTAATTAAAAATAAAATAGATATATTTGAAAAATATGAAGTTAAATAATGGATATTATGTGTAGTAAACCCATAACAATCCAATTTACCCACTAAAGCCGTGTCTTATTTAAACAAGGTGGTTAAATAAATTGAATTCTAAAGGGGCACCAGCATCTAAAAGTGGTGTGACAAACTAATTATGTAAAAATAGAGTGACGGTTGATAAAAATTTTTGTAGTGCTCTCTATGTGAGTAACATAGAGCTATATATTATATTAGTAGTAGTTACCGGGATTTCCTTGAGCTTTTAGGCGTCGACGAAATGACAAAATTTGCTTCAGTAATATAAGTGAAATCTCCCCAATAAATCCTTAGTGTTACAGTTTGTTTTTCCAGGGCACACTCATGCATACATACTCAATATTTTGATGTTCACCCTTTAAGAATAAAAGAATAGGGATAATAGCTTACAATAAAAATATTTTGACTTGATTTGCCAAAGTACTTTATCTGGTTGCTCAATTTCATTTAGGGGCAAATTATATTTTTTTAATAAAGTACTTCCTTTTTTTTTTTTTAATATGAGTTGACCTAAACTCCTGTAAGATTTAATTCATTTTGACATACCTTTTTATACAATTATATACAAATACTCTTAGTACGCTTAGTCGCATTTTTAATTCTTAAATCAAGTATATACACTTAAAAACTGACTTCTGTTCAATATATATACAAACAGACTTTGCTTTAATAATATAGATTAGCTGATATTATCAAACAAGGAGTTGTATTATTTTCCCGCAAGGCGGCGACACTGTCTACTCTTCATGTTCCATTGTTTTGTGAATTTCGGATATATAAATCAAGTGCCACTTGTCAGTTTAATTCAGATCTGCAATATAGAACGGTACTAAATCAATCTTGCATGGTACAATTAGGTTAGTTACTTAACCCTCCGTTAGTGAACTTGGGTATTATACACAACAAGAATAACAAAAATGCTTCTTATTACTTTAAATCTAAGTTTTATAGCCGATACTTTTTAATATAACTTCCATTCATTAAATCAGATTTTAATAAAAATTTATATCGAGATAATACTTTGGATACGTATATTTTGTCATTTTTAATAGAGGCTTAGTAAATTTGAATAACTATTTTGTCTAAAAATTGTTCCTTTGTTTTTTGTTTTGCTTTCTTATTATATACAACTCACGCACTTCAACAAAACTAATGAGTTCTAATTTAATTCTCACAATTTGGATAAAGTAATTAATATTGCATAGACATTTTAACAAAGATAAAAAAATAATGTTTTTACTGTAAAATTATCAAATTATACCTGTTGATACCCATTACTCATGTTGTTTTTATTATTATATCAGATATGGATTTATTTTTTCTTAATATTTGTCATTGCAAAAGAGATGGAATAGTTTAAAAAAAGATACAATATTGAAATGTCATAATTATTATTATCTTTTAAATGTTTATTATATAATTCAATGCTTTATATGTTTATTTTTATACAGTTCACTAACTCCGTTATAAAAAGAATTTTCACAATCAGAGGGTAAGGATAAAAGGACAAAACAGTGTTTATGAAATTTATCAAAAAAAGTATATATATTGAACATCACCTTTCACTATTAATTTGTATAGAATTTTGATATGGGTATTTAAATTAAATATTATTAAAACCCACTCTTTTGATACAACCTGCAACTGTTTTTTTAATATCTCAAATACTTGGAACAACAGCACCTTCCATCAATCTAATATCAATTTGATAATTCTTAAAATTATAAAATGATTAATAATTTTGAACAAGTTTATTAAGATAGTTTTAATATACAATACACTTTTACACAAATTTTTACATCAAACTATTCTTCATAAGCAAATAAAACTGTTTAAATTTACTCTTTTTATACTTTTTTTTTAAATTCTTACCTTTGGTGCATATGTAACAACACAGCCGACCCAAGGTCACGGAAACTCCAATTAAATACAGCAACCCGTGTGTATAGGATATACTTCAGAAGTTGAGGTATATTTCATATTCAAAAAATAATCACATTATTAAAACTAAAATAAAATCCTCAAGACAACGCTTCAAAATAAAAAAACTTAAAACAAACATCACTAAACCAAATCATTAATTGAAAATAATTAAACATAAATATGAACACACCATAATAATTAAAAACCTTTTTTAATGTATAAGTAAATACACATAGTGTCATTTTTACGTCATTTCGCAATTACTTTCAAATTCACAAATTTCTATAAAACCATCCCGAAAAAGACCAGTGGCAATAATTTTATCAATTTAGAACATATAATAACTTTTTTTTTCATTGCAGATCTTGGTTAAACCAATATAAACTTCTTCTAATTTTTCAAGTTTTTAATTTAAAAGTTGAATTTGACTTCAAATGAGATAAAAAAACAAAATGTTAATAAAAAACTACTAATTTTTACATTTTATTAAAAGAGGATCAAAGTTTTATTTAAACAAAAACTGAAATATAGTCAAGCAAGTTGATGCATTTCTGCATTGGAATCTTTCACAGAGAAAATAATAAAAAGACTGTTGGCACTTTCGAAGAGAATAGATACATAAAAACACACATTATTTTACTAAAGAACGGCGTTGAGGCATTTATTGGTAAAAAATTATCAGAGTCTCATATAAGGCCTGTGGTAATAGTAAATGATGGGAGGTGTACATTAGAAAATAAATACATTTTTGATGGTAGTCGAGACGATGGCGAATGAATATAAACAAAGGATTTCTGACAGCAACGAGGGAGCTCCAAAAGAAGGCCTCAGATGAGTCGAGTATGACCTGATATAGATACGATTAAAGAATGATCTATTTAGTTTTATACATGAAGAAAACGTACTTTTAGTTTTAACATAATATTCTAACTTTATTACAATACTCACGCGTATAAAACCTATTAATAAGATAATTGTTGTGGATAATCCAACATTGCTTCGGTTAATGTTTTGATTAATATATTATTATTAAGGTACAACGTTATTATTTACTTTTTTTAACATGGTTCATTAATTTTTTGTATGATTTTTCTTTTTATCGATACTTTTTAAATGTAAAGCTGGTACTTAAAAAAACTATGGCAATAAATTTGTAACAAAAAATACTAAAACAACGGGAAGTGCATTTTAAAATTGCACACACTTTCTCTACACACACAGAGGCTGTCATTCTCCTTTATTTTATAAATGATAACAAAGGAAAGTAGTTTATCAATTTGTTTTGTTATAATTTAATGAATAATTAATCACGGTGTAGAATGTTTTACTCCTGTATGCAAGCAAAGGCTATGACGGCATTTCAAAGGATCCGGATGTGAACTTTCATAGATTTCTAATAAGAGACGCCCAAAACTTAACAAAATGTCTTAGGTCCATGCCAAGAGATACAATTGACTAGATACCAACAGGATGCAAACAGCTAGTAAGTTCAAGACAATAGAAAATCATTCCAATGAAGATGCAAGTAATTCTCCCCAATACCATGAATATTTCTTGTATATCTCTGACACGGCTCATATTTTGCTTTGTGTCCTTTAAACCATTTTTACTGAACTGAGATTATCTGTAGCTCATTTTTTTTAAATACTTTAAATCTGTTTAAAATATATTTTATGACGGAAACTTTTGAATATCTCCTGAAATTCCTGAATTTCTTATTGTAAAAATATATTTTCAAATTATTAATTGTAAATTTTGTAGTTTTTAATAAAGATTTGATAAATTTGTTCACATTTAACTCTTATATTTGCTTTTCTAATTCTTCTTTTTTTTCAATTTTAGGTATACATATGCCTTGCTTGTAATATAATATTAGCTGTGATTATAGATATCACACTCAATTTCATCAAACTGAATGTGTACAAAATCTTTTTAGGATCCTTGCCCTTTGGGTTCTTTTTGCTTTAAACTCCAAAACTTGTATTTGTAAAAATCATACATTCAGACACAAAAGGGTTAGACATTGTAGCTTGCCTGGAGGTAGAAGAAGACTATCAAACTTCATAAATTCAGACAATAAAATTAACTCCGTCACTAAAGCCATCAACATTGCAGCTTATCTGGGTTCCACAGATGGCCAGACAGAGAAAGATACATTAGACAACATGTGTGAACAGTTTCTTTATTTTCCAGCTGGCCAGAGTTAGACCAAATTCAATCTTCTATGCTCTCATTTATAATGGAGCAAATTTCTCCTCTCTTCAAACTACATAAAGTTAGGAAATATTCTTCTACACTCCTTTCTATTGCTTTGATATAAAACAATGTCAGTTCCAGTCTCAACGAGCACGTATATACATCCTATGATCTGTCACTTTCGTGCCCCAAATATCTAGGGACTGAATGCCGTGTGATTAGAGGAGAAAATAATTACCTTCATTCATGACTAGGTACTTAAAAGTACGAATTAGAGGCTTGAAAAACAGAGGATAAAATGTAACACTAATGATTGACGAGATTTATTCGGCCCAAAGAGAAGAGTTTGTGAGAGAAAACTTTATTGGAACTACTAATAAGCAAACATCTAATACTATTATCACCCCCATGATCAAATCATCTTTTGGAACATATACATATATGCTGAATACTGTCTTCCTACCAGTGGAAAACTTAACAGTAGATTTATTAGGCATTGTCTGTTGACAATAACACAGTATTTAGAAAATCCTGCGCCCATAATCTATGTGGATGTAATCATCACACTTATATACGCAAACTTATAAAACTTACCAAGTAATATTAAGCATAAAACATGCATCAATTGAAGATAGTTATTGAAAAAAACAAACAAACTATATTTGGATTCCGCATCGTTTATCAATCAGTGATGCATTTACCAACAAAAGTAATTTATTCAATAAATTTGTTGTACTTCAGTGAAAAAACCTCATTCAACAAATATTAAACGTAAATAATCTCCTTATTTGACGCAATTCAACTCGTTCAAATCGATCCATACAAAGCCGAAAAAAAAATAATTTCCAAAATCATGTCCGCACATCTCTCAAAATATATAACTACAATAATACCTTAAATGAAGTCAAATAATAAAAGTAAATACTCAACTACAGTTAGTTATAAAAGTTATCATAATTCCGTCAATTAGTAATGAAGTTCTTTAATAAATAAAATAAACTTATGTAGAAGTGAGATATGTTCAAGTCTTTGTGTAATGATCAAAGATTATTTTAACGTCGACATACCTGTTTACACTAAGTGTAGTAATTTTCTAGAATAACTTTACTTTTAGTTGAGGGTATTAAGATAGTTTTTTATAGTTAAGAGTAATAGAGTATTTTTCTTGTATTTTATCCAATTTCCTGAAAAATGCTATCAACAACTTACAAATCTGGTCACTGTTTCTTTATCTATTTTCCTAATATTGTCGATAAACTTTTCAAAATTGCAATGAAGAATTTTTCATTGCATGCTGAAAATAAAATATTTGCAATTATCAGAACAACGACATAAACATTGCCAAACTGCATTTGATCTAACACATGATTTTACTTCACAGATGATATTTTTATCATTAGCAACAAAATAAAAACTATATTTAAACTAATGTAAGAAAATATTCTAAATGAATGTCGAAAGTAATATAAATAATTTTTAAATTATCTGGGTATAAAATAAAATGGTTAAGTTAAGGGATGAACATAATTTAGGATTAGTAATTAAATTGATTAATTTAAGATCGTGAGACATATTTTAGAGTCGGATAAATTTATCAATCAATGTTCATAAATCTTAGTAGTCATTTATCATTTTTGTAGTTACACGAAAAGAGAAAGCCAGCGTATGTGTGTAAGCGCGATATTTCCCCTCTCTTTCAAGTAGTTTTATTATTCCTTACATGTAATGATAAATATATTCCTGACGGAAAAAAAGCTACAGTACAGAACGAAATTATTCATTATTCAAAAAAATGATGATTTTTCTTCATAATTTCAATTAAAAATAAGTCTTGTGAAACTATTAAGACATCTCAGTATCTTGGAAAAGTAATTGGCTATTAATCCTGGATAAGCTATAATAATATATGTATCAGAATTTAAATATGAAAAAAGAAAAATGCAGTGCACAGACAAATTCGCCCCTTAATATATTAATAATCAATTGTATACTCGATTTTGGGGAGCATAGAGTTCAGTCTCTTTCTATTGAAGCACCAGATTTGTGCATGTATTCATAGAACATTTTGGACCATTCCTCCTTGGAAAATGTTTCCAGTTCTTTTATATTTTTGAGACTCCTAGCATGGACACGCAACTTCAATTCTCTCCACAAGTTTTCAATTGGGTTAAATATCTTTCTTGATTATTTGCTGCTCAATCCAGAACCCGTTTTTTATCATTTTAGACTTATGTTTTGGATCAATGTCTTGTGGGAATAAACAATGTGGGCCAAGTATATGTTTTGTTGCAATGCCCTTTAGATTGTTGGCTATAATATTAATGTAAATCTTCGTCTTCATGGTCCCATGTACTCCAACAAGATTGCCAAGCCCATTGGCAGATAAGCATCCCCATAGCAAAAGGTTACCCCCACTATGCTTTACAGTAGGCAAAGTGTTCTATGTTCTGTATACTTTATTCTTTTTGCACCAAAGAAAGTGCTACATCACAATGACCAAACAACTCAAGTTTGGTCTCATCTGACCAAAGAATAGTCAACATCCTTTCTTTGTGTATTCTTTGGCATACTTCAAGTGACCCTTGACATGTCTGGTTCTGAATAATGGTGTCTTTCTTGGACGACAACCTCTTAATCTATTTTTGTGTAAGGTGCCCTTTAAAGTTTTTCGAATGACTATGACATCTAAATCTCCCAATTCTTGTAAAATGACTTTTGATATCTTACTAGGATTATTGGTGATATCCCTGACTATATTGATTTTATTTTTGCAGAGATCTTGGACTTGGCACCACAGCCTTTTCATCAAAAATGATTCCGCAAGTGCTTATGGGAAGATTAAATCGTTTTGAAATGGACTTGTACCCCTGCTAATATTTGTGGGTCTCAACTATCCTGTCCTTAAACCAAATTAAGTTCCTTGGATTTTCCCATAATATAAGTGGCCTGTGATTAGAGTGATATTATTTGCTTCAGATGACACTCCTTTTATAGGCCAAATAAAGTTTTAGAATATTTCAAATCATCCAATTACTCTCTTCCTCTTTAATGAAGGTTTTAGAACCTAAAATAACAATTATTTATTTTATTTTACTTTTTTTATTTTATGTTTAAGAAGAGGCGAATAATTTTATATAATACTCTTTGGAAAAAAATTAAAAATTTCCTAATGAAGCAAGCAAAATTTTGATATTATGTCGAATTATTTCATAAGAAATTTTATAAATTATTTAATAAATAAATTACAATTATCTACTCAAAGATATTCCAAAAACACCAAAAACTTTCAGGGGGCAAATAATTCCGTTCTTAACATTATAATTATGTATTTGTAGTGTCGAGGACTTATTTATTTCCCTGAGGGTTTTTAGGATAGCATAAGTGTGTGAGGCAAATTATTCTGACTTTAACGTATGAAAGTTAATAATTACAGATGTAAGCCCTTACAAATTTCGGTACGTAAAAAAATCCCGACAATTAACATGGTAACTGTGACAATTTGATGAATGTTTGAAAGGAGATAGCTTAGATGTTATGACTTTCACTTAATTAGCTGCAAGCAGTTGTGAGATAAAGGAAATACACTTAAGTCCTTCTCTATGTCAAGCAAGAACATAAACATGTTTACTCCGTTTTCGACCTTCAATTCTACTCTAACTTATCAGGAACTAACTCTTATAATTCTGCAAAAAATCCACAGTGTTACTCCCTGTTGTTCATACGCACAGAGATTCGTGAGTAAACTTTTTACTTAGATTTTACATCCTCAAGAATGGAAGAATAGTAAGAACAGCTTAAGAAAATATATAACACTATTCAGAATGCCAGCAACAAAACTGTAGCCTTTTGGGATTACCAACAGTACAAATAACAAAAATCCACACCAAATATTTTTATTATCATATTCAATTTAAGTAGTACTTGACTAGCTGATTACAAATCTGTAGTTGTGAGTTGTGTATTAAAACTGATTTAGATGAATTTTTATATGGAATGTTCTGCTTTTTATAGGTTCAGGCCAGTTTATGAGAAGCCAAAAAATAATCAAGGTCAAACTTAGTTTTTGTCTAATAAAATTTAATATTTATTTTAAATTGTCGTTAAATTTGATAATAAAAACATCCAATCCTGAGAAAATGCAATTAAAAGGTTAAAAACTGACATATTTCAAGGGTTCTGATTGAAAAGGAATTCAATTTTGAGGTTACAATTGTTTTACGCTTATGAAACAAATTTGAAAGCGTAACAAATAAGGATTTCATTTACTAAAGTGTATTTAATGCAAATGTATAGTTAATCAGCATTATTAACTAGTTTCAATTTGATTGATGAAATAATCAATAAGAAGTTGACTACGTAGTATATACAACTTCATTGGTTATCTGACAATATTTGTATATATTTTATTTCTCTTTATATATATTAAATATTATTATTCCAAAACCTGAAAATTTCATCAAATTAACTCTTTTATCAATGAAACTTTTCTTAATTTAATTTCAAATTTATTTTTATACAAAACTCGTAATATGTGGTGGTTTTATTTGAACCATTAAATTGTATTTTCTAAAAAGGGAAAAATAGTATGTTAAATATAAATATATATTTGAATTTAAAATAAACTTTCACAAATAAAAACCTAACGTTTATGTGAATTGTTGATTTTTTTATACAAAAAAGCTTACAAATTGTACATATACTTAAATATTTCAAATTGAAAATTTTGCAAAACCATATTTTGTACCCAAAAAAGATTAAAGATTTGAGATTAGCTTGTCATGTACAACAATAATTGAATATGGAATTTAAAGAATTTATGAACAATTAAAATTTTGTTTACTTGTAAGAAATGCTGTCAGACGTGGTTAACGGTCATTTAATTTAAGCATGCCTCTCTCCATAATTTCATAAAATAAAAAATATAGATGAATATAATTTAAATGCTCATGTTCTTACACTTACATAGGCTTCTTAGTACAAAACAAAGAAGTGGAAACTCGATATAGCCTTAAAGACCCTCTCTTGACAAGTTAATAAATAAAATTTGAATGCATGCACACGAATGATTTTTTCCCCAAAATTATGAATTTTCCTAAATCTTCATCAGTAAATAAATGTTATTATATTACAGTCTAGAAGTAACTTTTATTCTTTAGTACATTCTTTTATCCAGTATTTTCAACTTTTAAATTGTTTCAAAATACCAAAACCTGGTGTAAGAGGTCAATTGAATTATGTAATGTCCTTCGCAGTTTTCCCTTGACTTCCCACTTAATACAAGTTCGATTTTTTACATAAAAAAATGTATGATACCTTTATTATGTGTTTGAAAAGAATAAATCATTATATAGAGTGTTTTCATTGACGTCATATATTGATCATAATTGAAGGAGGTACCAAATTTGGGTGTTATTTTTACTAGATAAAATATTCTTTTGCAAATAGATTAGGGACAAGAAATGTAGAATATTAGAGAAAAAAATATTATTATTACCATTGTTTTACTTAATATTATCTGCAATTTAGTAATAAGATTGCATAACGATATATTATCATAACTTAATATATTGTATGTCAGAAATAAAATCAAACTAGGCAATAGATTTTTATAAACAGTAAGGTTAATTTTCTAATATTTTTTGATTTCATTTGGGCATCCAAAACTTTACTTTTTTCCTAAATATGAAGGGAAAAAAAGTTTCCTTTCATATAATACTTGGTTCTTTAGGCCCCAAAAATTGTCGACATCAACATGCGCAACAATACTGACGTCATATAAAAACTCTCAATATATTTTTTATTAATTTTGCAAAACGTATAGATAAATAATACGTATGTATATATTCTATAGTCGATAATTTTTCAACCCAGATACTTTAATGAAAAAATACTTAAAAATGAAAAAAAAGGATAATTTAGATATTACGAAGAGGCCCTATTTTTTAAATATAATTTACAGCACAAACTTTGAAGTAAGGAATAAGTTCAACCATAAATTTAGACGTCATACTTTTTTAAAATTCATAAACTCTGTCATATAATAATGTAGAACATATTTATATTTAAACAGAGAAAAAGCTGATTTTTTTTTATATGTTAAATCATAAATCCAAATTTTAAATTATTTAACTTCTACCATTTCATACTGCATCATAATAATGCTACAAAATTATCTATATCATATGTTAATTTATAGAAATAACGGGTTAAAAAGTAACCCATTAAAAGAGGCAAAAACTCGAAAGTTTATTAAAATGAAGGTTGCGTGGCTATAAATAAAAAATCTTTGCGTTATTTACGTCATTTTTAAAAAATTTACATTGAAAGAAAGATTGACCTGCTTTTGACGCATAGATCCTCTTATGACAAGTAAATTTATAAAATAAATATTGATGTACATCAATGAATAGTTTCCTCACATTTTTGTCTTTCCTTTTCTATTTAAGAATGAACAAGGGCCTCCACAAGATTTTTCTTAAAAATAGTCATCTTCTATTGTTTTTCAATCCTGATACTTAAATAAAAATACTTTAGGACACAATTTTCTTACATGTTTTATGAGTGTTTAAATTTCTGAAGTGATATAAACAGTTTTTTTATTTATGAAAAGGCACTTTTAAAAAGTAGATATTTACATAAGAGATTAGAATATATATTTTGACTAGTTAAAGGTTGCATGTTTATAAAAACACCAGAAATATTACATTATTTAAATGATTTTTTAGATAAAAGTGTAAAATCAGGAAGGTTGCAACATTTTTTTTGTTGTTTTTTGGTTCTATTATCCATAGGTATTCTGACTCAAATAAGCCAAAATTCATCTTTACATACCCCTACAATTATTTTAATCTGTTTTGATACTTTACTTCTACTTAGTTTTTTCACAAATTACATTTGAGTAGGACCTACTAAATGTTGCTTCTATAACTGGTGTCGTATATTTATAAAAGTTGTTGAATAATTGATAACAAAACCTTTTTAGGATGTTGAATAATGTACTTTTACTCATAGTAGACCTTGTATTAATCAAATATATATTACAAACAGTCTTTATAACAAGTATAAATATATAAACAAATAGATAAAATAATATACAAAACGAGAAAAATTGCAATGGTACTAAAAATTACAAAAGCTCAATTTTTTAGATAAAAATTTAGATTTGAAAAAATTATATCAACAGTTTGACAAATAACAAATAATTTAAATGATTTATATTGCAACAAAAAACAAAAAGAAAAGCTAACTACATTATTACAAAAAATGACACATATTCCTCAAAATAAGCTTTCATTCAATATCTCAAAGAAAAGTTGATTAAAATTATTTTTTTTATAAATAATAATCTGCATTAATATACACAACTGTGCACGTCGTTACTTATATTTTAACGCAACCTTTCATTAGAAAATAAACTTAAAAAGTATTTTGGTATGGAGTTAAATAAGTAAATCATACCACCTGTTATTTACCTCCAAAGTGCTCCAAGATTATTATTGTCATATTAGAAATCCACAATTTTTGAAATGAATTACATTTAATTATTTAATAATATTAAAATTATACTTATAACACAGGGGAACAATCATTTTGTACAAATGAATTGAAGACAATAATAATTTATCAATGAGCACAGAATCTAAAATTAATCTGATTTTCTCTCTCATTCATCTGAACTCTGTAATATCTGGAATTATAGTAATTTGGGAGTATTATTGCTCAGAGTCATTTTTCACAATTAAAACAATCAGGAAATTATAAGTAGGATTAATAAAACATATAGATAAGTATTTTTTATAAATATTTAGTGTCTTAATTTTTTTATATATTTTGTCTGAACTCGATATATTTCAATTTGTAGGCTGAAAAATGATGAACAATGCCAATTTTTTTTAGACCCTTATAATGTTTAGTGATAAGAAATATCATAGTTTATATATTATAGAAAAATATTTAATGTATAATTTAAGAAAAGATCAATTTAAAAAAAAAATGCATTTCCAAGGATTTTTTTCCATTTTGTATTGTTTGATTGTGTTCTTATTTTGAAATATTAAAATAGTCTACTCATCGTGAATGACTTCCTTCATTGTGTTGATTCTGGTATCTCATTCCTAAGCAAGGAGTCGTATCTACTCCCTTATGAGGTCTTGCAGTTTTCCGCGTATGAATTATCCTCCAGTCGTCCCTTGTGGAATTCGGAATACGAATTCGAACATCTCTTGGGATGGATGATCAAGTTAGAAGTATCTTTCTTTGGTTGCCTCGAAAATAAATGATAAAATGCCCACTCACATTTATATACGACGATGGATCAACAAGAAATTGTAGTCCTGTTCTTTTGGAAACGTAGCATAAGTATAGAATAAATTATTACTTTATTTATTTATCAAAAAATACATATGAAATATCCATGACGTATCAAGTAAGACAAGGGAATTGACCACTGACAACAAGATACAAAAAAATGGGTATTTTTTTATTTTGTGATGTAACAAAGTCCCTACATACTTATCATTAATTTGTTTTCACTAAAATCGTGTTTTTTTAACCATATTTGCACTATTAATGCAATTAATTAACTTGAAATTAACAATATATAGTATATATATATAAATATATTTTATGCATTGAAACTATATTGAAAATAATAATGAATTATAAATATTGGACCATCAATATAATAATATCATTAAATATTTTTTTATCTGTATTAAAGAATGATAAGATGGAGTGACCATTAGGGATCAGTGAAATTCATTATGGAAAATGATTAATTATGTTTTAGTTTGCTACATTTGTTTATGAAATTCACGGTACTAGGAAAACTGCCCAGGGGAAAATTGGCATGGAGGAAAATTGCCAGTTAGGAAAATTACCCTTCTTTTGTTCAAATTTCATGATGAACAACACATTATGCCATATGATGAACACATTACATATTACCTTTTAGTATGAGTACTATTATTGCAATATAAGAGAAGTACTCGGTGGAGGAATAAATAGCTTGGAGCATCTTAAAATATGGTTAAATACCCTCTGTCCTCGGATTGGTCCGGGGGTAGAGTGGGACTGCTAAAAACCGCAGCTTATTAATACAGCCAAGTAATCCCTTTAATACTGTAAAAAAAATAATTCCAAGTCCTTGGATTGCTCGGGGCACTTGGGCACTTAGAGGTATCACTGGATCCTTAAAAACTACAACCAATCCATGAAGTACATCTAAGGAACCGCTCTTCCTAGGCTGTATGTGATGCCTTGGCGGTGGTTTTTAACCATCCCACACAACTCCCGGGAACACGACCAACCCAAGGGGTTTGAACTAGTTTGTGGTATTAGAGGGGTTCTTGGATGTATTTTTGTTGGTTTTTAACAATCCTACACTACTCCCATGAAACTGGCAAATCCGAAGATGGAGATCATTCAAACATATTTTATGAGGCCCTAAGCTTTCTCCCCCCTACTTCTCCTATATTGTAATAATATTAATCATACTTGAAGGTAATTTATAATGTGTTATTATTCATCATGAAGTTTGAACAAAATGCAGAGGCAACTTTCTCCAGTGTAATTTTCCTAAATGGAAATTTCCCTCCGGGGTAATCTTCCATAGGCAATTTCCCCCAGAGCAGTTTTCCACGCACAGAAATTCACAAATCTACTAAACATATGACTACATATTGCTTCTTTGTCTTTTCAATATATGATTTTTATACTAAATGGTTTTAATTATATATATTTTTTTGTGTTTGAATAATTACTTTTCGTTATTTCAATATAGGATAATTAAATATATTCAGCAAATATAAATATATCAAGATGGCTACCTCAGTGTTAAGGCAAGACTGGGCATATGCAAAAGAGAAAACAAGTCCATTTTTGACAAGTAACCACACTCAGAAATTGAGAGGAGCTCATGTATACATAGTCATAATCAACTGATTTCATGTTCAGGATAATTATTAATTGATTATTCAAAATGACTGCCATTGGGAAAGTAATATTTGGAAGGTACATTTTTGAAACCCAATTACTAAGTACTGAGAAAAACATATATTCTCAAAAATATGCAAACTCAGACTTTAAGTCAAACTAAAGATGTTAAACCACCAATTTCCAGTTATTTATAAATACTTAGTCTTCAATATTAATTTGTTGAAATTGAACAACTAGAAAAATGTTTGCAAAATAAACAGGCAAAAATTGACTGAACGTGACCAGTGGATGTTGAGAAATACTGCCCGAAACATGACAGGTCAACTTTGAAAATATAGTTTTGAAAAAAAACGAGTTTTTATGAATCAGTACCATCACAAAAGGATAATAACGTTTTTAAGTAGTCTTTTTATATATAATTTTTATAGTTGAGAAGTTGAAGTTTGTAAAAATGCCAAAATCTCGAAAATGTATTTTTGGAGAAAATACTACTTTTTGAAGGTCCAGTCTTGCCTTAAAAGAGCTGCCATACAGAATGTATACTTTGGCTTCACATGTTTTCTTCCAACAGACAAACTTTCCGCAAAAAGTGATAAGTGATGTGGTATTTTTTTATGCTTATTTAATTTGCCAGATAGAGTTCTACTGCATACGTAGAAGTAAACAATTAGAGAATTATATTCACTTTTTCTTACCTAGGAATCTTCTATGAAGTCCATACACATATAGTATAGGAAATTTTAGCAACAACTGGAACCAAACCTATTTTGGTGCGTAAGTATATGTATAATAATTTAAAATGTTGAGTCGTGGATAAATAATTTTATGTGATTTGAATCAAATCATTAAAATTTTAAAAATCAGATTATGAGTCGTTAAATTATTCTCTAACTTTAACCTTATTTGCTGGATCTTAGCTAAGACCAAATTCGGATGCATCATAATAAATGAAATTACCTTATATTAAAAATTTTATTATCAATCGATCGTAAAAATGAAAGTTTTCCTCCTAATTTCCAACACCCAATTTGTAACAAAGGAATATAAGATATTGTTTGATTATATTATATTAGCTCACTTGATAGAACTATAGAAATTATAATTTGTTTAGGTAGTTTCCAATTCGTTCCAAACTATGACTATTTCTAAATATAAAATTTTATTATCAGCTCTATAATTATTATTTCACTAAGATTTTATAAAGGATTTTTTTAACCTACCTACCTACATGTTTACATTTAGCTTGTAACATGATTTTATTCTTTTTTAATGAATGAAATAAAAGCTTAAAGGAACGTTAATAACGATTGAACACTAAAAATGGCTGAACTCAAAACGCTAACAAAATAAATTGAACAAAACACCAAAAAGTAGAACACTAAAAAGCTTACATAATAAGGATTTAATAATACAATGAATCATTTATTTAATAATAATTAATTAATTAATAGTTTATTATAATGGTATTTACTAATCTGTTAATATCCATATTTTATATTAAAATAAAATTAATAATTATAATTAACTAAATATTTTAATTAATATGGACCTAAGAATTATATTTTTTTGCGTCGCATAGCAACTTTCTATATGAAACAAATACTTTTTTGAAAATGGTGTCCTTGAGTCATATGGACTAATGATAATTAATTTCCCCCTCTTATATGGGAGTGTCTTGTGCTTATAATGGGCGTCAACCTTTAGTTTATTTGATGTTGCAGTAAGTTTAATTTTATTGTAAAAGGATTGATTAAAATAAATACACATATTTGTTACTTACCTAAATATATGTACAATTTTCCAAACATATTTTATTGCCTGCCATAAAAGTAAAAGTTTGGTATAATACAGGTTCTGCTTCTTTTGTCCAAATCAGGGTTCTGAGCGTTGATTGGTTGAATGAAAAAGAATTAGCTGTAAACAATTTTCAGGTAAGATTGAATAATATTTTTTTAGATTGAAGAAATGACAAACTACCAAATGAATTTGAGCATTTTTTCTGTTTCTTTTTGGAAAAAAAGATTGCAGGGAACTATAGAGGTAACGACGTGTTGTCAGGAGTTTATAAAACCTTCACATGATTTAAAATATAAATAATCATAAGAAAACTTCAAATGAAATTTCAAAACAATAACCAAAACCAACTGTACTAGAAGGGACATTATTAAGCAAATCAATTAGAATTAAAATAAAGAAAGAAAGAAACTTTCACTTACATAATTATTAAAGTATTATAAAAAAACTATTGTTCATTTTTACTTATTATTTTTTCTTGATTTATGAAAAGCTTACTTTTTAAAAGTGTAAGTAAATAATCATAGGCAGTACTATCTATATATGTGGTGTGTCAACATTCAAACAATCTTGAACAAGAATCTAGAGAAAAGAAAATCCCGATAATTTCTTTTTAATATATACATGCAGCCTATTTGAGTATTTTATTAGCTTTGTATACAAATCTGTAGAAAGTATAACGATATTGAAGATTTTAGCTATAGTTTAGAACCTTTATTTGTTTAAAGGATCTTACATAGTTTTTTAAATGAAATTTATCAATTTCTTATACTTTCATCAATTTTGGCTGCTTTTAGTGAAATTTGAGGCTCACCCAATGGGTAATTAAGAAAAATGTAATCCACTCACAATTTGGAGAAAAATTAGTTTAGCTTTTTTGAGTGTTGACGGTCACATATGTAAAAAAAAAAAAACTACGAATGACAATGGTTTGAAAATAAAAAACTAGGTTTTTTTTTAAATGAAAAAAAGTAACATACAGAGAAGAGGATAATAAATCAAATTTTCCAAGTTTGATAAACTTATTTTCATATGAAAATAAATGCAAAAAAAATTATCAAATTTTATGCCTTTTAAAACTTTATTAAAAATCAAAATTTTCTATAACCTCAGAGACACCAAAAATAGAGTATTATACGAGGTGTCTTCAAAACATTAAGTGACTTTTTCAGTTTTTGAAGAAAAACGTTTATTTGCTATACTCTATTTTTTTTATTTTGTAAGTACACTCGCCACAATATATATTTAATGTTTAGCTATAAAATATTTTTAGTTAGTTCTTGAAAGACAAAACAGTTAGAAGTGTTTTGCGTGTTCGGCGATTTTTTACTAATGAAAAGCATGGATCAAATAATTTGTATCAAATTTTGTGTAAAAAATGAAATTAAAACACTTGGAATAATGTTAGTTGCATACGGTGAAACTGTTCTAAGTAAAAAAAATGTTTAGAAGTGGTACAAAAAAATGAACGCCAAGTTTGATCAAATGGCAAAGTTTTGCTCACTGTTTTTTTAACTACTGTGTCGTAATGCATCAGGAGTTCTTACCATATGGTCCTACGGTCAATAAAGGGTATTATTAAGAAGTTTTGCGCCACTTGCGAGACGCAATACGAAAAAAAACTTCAGGAATTTTTGAAAAAACAATTCATGGCATTTGCATCACGATAATAACACTGATATTTCATTGTTGCTAGTGATATATTTTTTGACCAAAAACAACACCACAATCATGTCTCAGCCATCGATTAACCGGATTTGTCCTCATGTGACTTTTTCTTGAGTATAAGTTAAAGACACTGAAGAAAGGACAGAGACTTGAAAAGATTTAAGACATAAAGACTGCATCGCTGAAAAAACTCAAGGTTTTCGCCCAAAAGTGCTTATGAGAAGTTCTTCGAGGATTGGAAAAAGCGTTTCCATAAGTGTGTTGTATCTAAGTGGGATTAATTTGAAGGGAACAAGATAAATATTTATGAAAAATAAATACTTTTTCAAAAATATACAATGTGCTTCTTTCGTTTTGAACACACACCATATATTCAAAATAACAAGTAAAAGCAGAACTGGACTTTCAGTTTGGTGTTTGCAAATTCTCATTACAAATTACACTTTCTCCGAACTGCCATTGTTAGAGTCTGGCAAGCCATGGACACGGCCTTTGTATTTAAACATATGACAAATTGGTTTTGAGTAGCCTTTTCTTGATTCAATAAAAATGCTGTTGTTCGTAATTAAGTCATGCTAATGCTAATTTTGAACCCCCACTGTGTATTAAGAAACTTTCGTGTAAAATTGATATTTTTTATAGAAAGTATTTATTTAACATTATTAATCTTATGCTAGTTTTCAATAAATTTTACCGCAGAATCCTTACTTTCTTTATTTTTAATTTTCTAGGTTTTTTTAACGACTTTTCCCGTGAGTGATAAAATTAACGGGTTTTTTATTTCACCTAAGGACAAAAAAGGAAAAAAAAATTGTACACTTTGAATGATAAAATTTAAAAAAATACACTTTTTTAATTAATACTAGAATTTCAACAAAATAAATTCTATAAATAAATCTGTGTTTGAGCACACTTAATCATTAATGTAGCCTCCCTTAGTGCCAATGTTGGCTTTCCAACAGAGGTAGAAGGCCTGGCACGCACTGAGAATATATTAATCTGTCATGGTGTCCCAGTACTGGCTGGTAGAAGCTTTGAGGGCCTAGGTCTTAGGATGAAGGACACTGCAGGCCTTTCCCTCGACATATACATACAATCTTTAGTCAATAGGATTGGTATCAGGGTTTTAGAGGGACCAAAATTGTCAAAAAAGTACTCAACAAAATTCAAAATGGTTAAAAAAAGAGTTCAAAAGAAATGAAAAAGATTTTTGCAACAAAAAGATGAGCTTCTTCCATTGATAGTGTCAAAAAAGGCCTTTCCACCCGTACCAGGCTCTTTCCAACCACTTATTTTTATAACTCTCTGGGCAGTCGTGTGTGAAACCCCGAGATCTCTGGAATGGGCACTCATAAACTTGAGGATTTGGCCTTGGTTGTATTCTTTAACTCCTCTGGTTCCAGCTTGGCATTTTTGACAGATGCCTACTTCCTCTCCAACGTTTCAGACTTGCTGACGGCGTAGACGGTGGTCCTGGTGACGCCCAGCTGCATGTAGTTCGCGAATTAAAATTCTTCGATCACGTTCTAGAGTCATTTTCTAGACTTGTACGTAAGCTAGATAGCTTATATTGTATTGTTACAATTTAATAATGTTTTAATATATTAAAATATAGATTGTTTTCAATCAATCAAATTAAATAAATAATTGATTTAGTATATGTTCAGATTTTTTCAGTTAACTTTTTTAATCAAATTCCTTTTTTGGGCAATATTTCACATTAAGTTAACTCAAAATCACGAAAGCTAAATTTATGGTTACGGAACATAGCCTGGCAAAATTAATTTTACATCCTGTTTGTGAATTTTAAAAAATAATTTAGATTTTTAATTTGATTTCATGTTTTATAGCTTCATACGTACATATTTTTCATAAAATCTTTAACTATTCAAAAAGTTTAACAAAAAAAGTGCTAACGATACAACTTGATGATCTGTAATATTCGTAGATCGGAGAAATTAACTCTCAGAAACCGTTTATAGCCCTTCTATTAAAAAAACGACAACATTATAAATTACATGACATCTTTACACTATGCGTTACAATATCTCAAATATCACCTTCATGACTGTGCAGTGAATAAAATTATCAACGGATAGCAAAAGAATTGTAATTAAATTACGAGTACATCAACAATAAAAATAAATGTCCACATTATTAAAAATGTTGCTATCCTAGAAATGAGTACTTTTTTCTCTCAAAAACTGTTTTTTATCCAATATCTCGAAGAAAAGTTCACAAAAAAAAGTATTTTTCACAATAATTTGTATTTTTTTAAAAATTGTAGTGTAAATTTTATAGTTGTAGCGTTTTGTTGCAACCATCTCAAGGTTACAACAATTCCTGGTCTTCTCTATTCCCCCCCCCCTCTTCTCCTCTAAAAAAAAGTAGAAATTAAGATATAACTTGAAATGTAGGAGTGTCAGTATGTATGTATATATTTGGGGAGAGGCGGTTTGGATTTCAAGAACTTTTTGAAAGTATTTCACAAAATAATTTTTTTTCTCTATGCCAGAATTTAATTGAATGACCTTCGTTAGAAAATACATCCTTGAAAACTTTTAGATCTGTTTTCTTTAATATCTTTTTTTCATAACAACAGTACCATACCAATATAAAAATTTTACACATTTTTGAAATAAAAAATATATCTGAAAAAAGATATTATAAGGATATTTTAGGGTCTGGGGTTGATAATTACTCCTGTAGTAGTTATGGAGAATAATTGAATTATACCTGTTATAATAACTTTCTTACATCAGCCACATATAGAGTGTTTTTTATATTATATTTTTTAAATAAAAATTTGGCTTGACATGTAATTCCCTTTAACACTAGAACGACGGATAGTAACGACCCCCCTTAAACGACGGTGTATACCAAAAATTTATTTTTTAATATTTGTAACTGTTAGTGGTTGATAAAATTAAAAGTAATGTGTTAATTTTTATTTTCTCCGAAGATTTATTATCTTCGTTTAAAAAATAAACATTGCTTTTATAATAACACATATAAAGAAATTAGCATTTTTTACAAGTTACAATTGTATTTTCAGTAACAATACATGGCTTGCATACGAATCTCTTACATTTACAACAGGTTTTGCTTCCTAAGCGCCGTGATTTTCTTGTACAATTGACTGTACACCAGCTTCTATTTTTAGTTGAATAGTTTGATTGTGATTGACATAATTGATTATTTTCTTCTATATCATACTTTGAATCATCATCTTCACCAATAAGTTCGGTAATCAAATTATTCAAAACTGGCGACGAGTTATTTTCTTACCGGTCACTTTCTGTACAAGATAACAGCATTTATACCAGCAAAATCAAAAATATTATAAAAAACTTGTAAAAACCATCGGCGAGAGGGCATTTTGGTGGAATAAAGTCTTGTCATTTGATCTAGAATATCAACTCCATACATAGTTTCATTATAATACTGGATTGATTCTGGTAACTTTTTTCGTACATCTAAAACTTTAACACTTTTGTGAACAGAGCTCAAAATTAAAACATTTTTGGTTTTTTCCCCTTGATAAGAACTCAATATTTGCCACTATTTACAAAGATTAAGCTTGAAAATAGTGCTTGTTTGGTAGCTTTTAGTTCAGGAAGTATTTCTTTGCAAGCACTTTCATAGTTCCTAAAATAGTCGTCCTATTTTTCTGAAGTTTATTTGCAAGAGACCATGACGTAAAGAAATTATCTGATGTAACATTCCTCCCTTTACCCGAATATGGTTCCATTAGCTTCATTACAACATATTCTGATAAAGATTTATTTGTTGGTCTTTGAGAATCGTTTCTCAAGTAAGGAACTCCATTTATCAAGTATTTGGACGATGCATCAACTGCTAACCATAATTTTATACCAAATTTATCAGGATTTTTAGCCATATATTGGGTAAATGGATATTAACTTTTGTTGGGAATAGTTGCTCATCAATGGTAATATTTTCACCTGGCTAGTATGATGACTTACAATTTTCGACAAATCGATCCCATACCATTGAAATCAAGGCGAACTTGTCGTTTTGAAGTCTTTGTGATCTTGTGGAACGAATATCAAAGCAGATATATCTCAATAATTCCTTTGATCTGTCGCGAGGGATGGTATTCCTAAAGAGATTGATCCCCAATTTTCTTGACCAAATGACTTCTGTCGGCTGCCCATTGGCTAAGAATCCTCTTGCATAGATTATTGCTATCAGTTGGACTATTTTCGTTTGCTGGTTGTCCATACATCATTCTGAAGTTTTGAACGAGCCTCAACTTTTGTACATTTTACAATGTGATCAATAATATAATTATCGATCATGAGTTCAAAAGCTGATAATGTTTTATCTGTAATGATGTTACGTTTTGCAAATGATGATGGACCTGAGACTTCCTTCAAAATGTGTTCTTGGCTAAAACGGGCAGAAATTTCTCCATTTCCTATTTGTTTGTGCCAGATTGTGTTACGGGACGGAAATTAAGTCACTTGATTGCATCCTGGCATTTATTGAAATGTTAAATATACCAATTAGTTGTTAATAAATACATCTAGTATATAGCAAAACTAATAATGGTATTTAAGAAAATTACTTACCGACAGGCTTGTCAAAAACATCAGAATAGTCATCAGAATCAGAAGAACTTGATTGAGGTGGTTGGACATATTCTTGATCTTTTTCCAGTTCAAAATCCTTACCTTCTGAATCGGAGTACGATGTGCACTCAAGATAATGTCTTATTTCTTCAATGGATAATTTTTTCTTGGACATCCTTGCACAATAAAAGGTGGAAGCAGAATGGATAGTTTAGAAAAATCTACGTTTATATTTATACTAGAAATGTACACAATTCCTATCCAGAGAAGTTTATTCATGTTTGAACTTGCTTCAGCCTGTTCAAACAGGCTTGAGCCTGTTCATACACAATTGTAGAACAAACATATTATTTGAAATGATTGAGTATCAAATATGATACCCACGTCTGTCTAGGTAGTATTCACTGTACCAACGAAACAAATACTAATTTTAATTTATAATTTAGTTTTTTGTGATTAATAAAATGAATTAGGAGAATTCATGAACTTATAAACAAATACAATCAAGAAGTTTCTCACAATATTTCATTGAATCCCAAATGGGTATCAAAAATGATACCCTCGTCGTTCTAGTGTTAACAGATTTTACACACTATATCTCGTTTTTAATTTAAACATTTTTTACGGTCGATGCAATATCTTTTCTCAAATATTAACATAATTTGATAATGTTTCTGTGCCTAATCTGGGGTTGGAGTGCTCCGAATGTTGCAATTGGTTGAATTGAAAAAATTGAGATGGCAATATGTTAAGTTGACAAGTTAGCTTATGCCAGAACTAGTACAACCTTAATAGTCTTCAAAAACTTAATTATCTTTTTGATAAATTTTAATCCATGACCATCATAACTTCGACGAGGAAGAACGAATGAAATTCATGGATTGTTTGAAAATGCAAGTTAACTTTTGACCAATCTTTTTTGCCAAATCACATTTTGCCGAATAGATATTTCCCCCGTAGGAAAATTTTCTAACGGCACATTTTACTGAAGGACAATTTACCGAATGTACATTACACCAAAGGGGTGTTGGAGTTATCTTAATCATTAATGTAGCTACAATAATAGCTTCCTGGCAGCAAAAGTCATGGTACCCGTAGTGGTTAATCATGGAGTACCAGTATTGTCTGACAGTAGCTTTGAGTGCTTGTATGACTGACACTGCAGACCTTTCACTTGAGATGCGCTAAAAATGTATAGTCAAGGAAGTTGCCATCGGGGCTGTATGAGTGGCCAAAAGTGTCCAAAAAAAAAAGTTCAAAAGTACTCAAAAGACCCATTCAAATAAGTTTAGCAACGGAGGAGATGGGGTTCTTTCATTGCTGGTGTCAAAAGTTTTACCATCACAAGACTCTGGCCATCCATTTTTTAATAGCTCTCTGAACAGTCCAGTGTGAAACACCAAAATCTCTTTCATGAGACCTCACGGAACTTTGTCTGCCTTTTTTCTTTAATAGTAAAAAATTTGACATTTTTTGACAAAAACCTTCTTCCTTAAATCGTTACGGACTTACAGATGGCGAAGACGGTGGTTCCTTTCAGACGCCCAACTACTGGCAGTGTCTGAATAGAAGTTCATTTTCTCGACTTGGACGTAAGATAGAAAGCTCAGATTTGTATTGTGTTGTGACTTATTGAATATACTTTAATATATCCAAATATGAAATAATTATAAACACTCAACCTTAATTAAATATTGAATTAGTAAATGTTCAGATTTCAATTGACCACCCAGTAATGATGATTGATGACTCTCCCTATATAAAAGTACAATCATCCCATTACATTTTTTAAATTATCTCGGGTGTTGTTATTAATTAAAATAATTTACGTTATATCTGAGAACCTTTTTCCCAAAAAATTTAATCTGAATTTAGAAAAATAAATCAATAGGTGGAGGGGTTAAAAGCTTGGATGGAGCCAGGTTATTTTGTAAGCCTTCAAAGCTTTATTTTTAGTTTTTAATGCAATACCCATACATTTTTACTTTCCCATAAATTTATTTCTTTAGTAATACATTCATTCTATAGGCATGAAATCCGTTTATACCTATTATAAATACATTTATTTTATTACAATACAAATAGAAGTTTGAAGCCAAAAATAAATAAAAATAAGCCACGTAATTTATGACTTACAGTATTTGGTAAACAAAAATCATTTCAAATATGCGAAAAATAATTTATAATAAAACCATAGCTATGTTTTGACAGAGTTTCATGTAACTTCCATTACATAAATTAAAATTCTTTTAAATACGTAGAAAAGCTAATATATAATAGTTTTGTAATTTATTTATTCTACATAAACTTTAGCTTGTATTGAAAAACAAACATGAATAACTAAAAAAATAACCTTTTCCTTTAATTGTTTCTGCTTTTGTAGAAGTTACTTTATTCATATAAAATATTAAATATTCTCGTTGGAATAAGTTTTGACTATAAAATAATTATTTCTAAATGGAAATTTTAATTTAAACAAATATAGGAAGTTGTAAGCATCGACATATTACACTAATCGACATAAAAGGGACCTAATTAAAATGAATTTTATATTATATGGGCGGAGGAGGGAGGGGCAGGGGGGGGGTTATTATATAACAAAATTTATGAGCGGCTCTACATACTCGAGTTAATGCTCTTATTGCAAGTGATCCCATTAAGATCCCACTCTGAATTTGATAAATGTTTAATAAAATATATTGAGCCATGTTGTTCCAAAATTTAAAAAAAATCGGTCTTCCTGTTTGGCAGGGCGGTTTGAAGGCTGCAACAGAGCCCTAAACTTTTTTTTTCAATAGGAATATGGGAAAATATAATGTATAGTTTGTGTTCTAAAGTATGTTTTGACGTAATTTTTGTCAAAATTAAGCCACTATGAAAATAATTATGGCCTTCTAATCAACACTGGTCCAACGCACGATTTTGAGCAAGCCTAGAACGGCCCAAGTGAGTCATAAAACCCAAATATTTCACACACTCCCTTTTTTTATATAGAAAAGGAAGTTCATCATAAAACCATCAAAATCGCTGATGATTATCCCGTAAATAGCAAAAAAGTAGGTACAATTGACGTGGAATTACCACATTTTTGCAATGTTTACCCAAACCTTATGCTGAATCATATTATCACAAGTCAATGTTCTGAAATGGAAATTACACTTAGTAGAAGTTAAATATATTCTTATTTATTATTCAATATAACTACATCATGTGGCATCTAGCAATACTCATTCTATCCAAACAGGAACAAAGACAGGGACCCCTTGAAAGTTTTCATATCGACTAATAGGGACAAGATCTCTTGGCACACAGACAATTTTAAGGAGACTGTGAGGGAAACAGAAAGAGTGCAGGATTTCATCAAGCGTGTATGGGATACTATCCTTATTCCAAAACAGATGTACTTGAAATATCGTATCCAGTCTCGGGCCTTTTTCACAAAAGAGCTCTTCAAGGACGACCAGTAAATTTGTAAGGAATATACTGGGGAAAAAAGAATATCACAGCTCTGTGAGCTAAATAATGCAAGAAATTAGCCTGGTTGTGGAGTCCCAATCGGGTAGGGAGCCATCGAACCACAAACTGTAATGGGGGAGCTGTTATTAAATTACAGTGTAAAATATATTTCATAATGGTTATCCCACGAGAAGTTTTACTCTGGCTCCCCTAAGGATTTTATGCGGACAAAGTTGGCCGAGAGGAGAGAGGAAGATAGAGTGAGAAGGAGAAAATTGGAGGCCATGCTTCAAGTATTTATTTAACAAGCGTCGGATTAAAAAACTGTATCATCTGATTTTCCCATCTTCATTCTCTTCTCTTATGAGAACAAAGTTATTAAAACAAAATGTTTTATCAAAATTAAGTTTTATTTTTATAGTAATTCATATTATTCACGTTTTATTTCAATAATCATCTAATAATTGTAGTAATCAATTTGTTATATTATATCGGGGAACAAAATAAAAAAAACCATGTGTCAATGAAAAAACCTTAGGCGTTTTGACTCACTTTTAAGCCATGACTTAGTATATATATCTCGTGTATTTGCTATCCACAATTCCCCAAAATTGAATAAGTTAGTCGGTCTCAAGGATAAACAATTCAATGGTTTGATACTCTTCCTCTCTCTGTAAAACATATTATCCACATTGGAACAACCAGAGTTTCTTGTTATTGTAAAATATTATTCAGATTAATTAAGTAGCTAATTGGTGGGGATTATGTCAAGTTACTTTGTTTGCGTAATAGTAGAGTTCATCATTACTTTATAATAGCAATAAAATCTGGAAAACATCATTTAATAATTAGAGGAAGGGAAAAACTAAAAAATATGTGGATAATAGGTTTTAGAAACAGAGGGCAGTACTGGCATCTGCTAATGGTCTATAACATATAAAAGACGTTACATCTTTTTCTTAATAAATGTGAGGATTATCAGCTTGTTTGAATAATTAGATACTCTATCGGCATAAAATCCCGGAACTGACTGAACTACTTTAGAGAATAATTCATAAATTGACCTAAGGATTTTAAAAGTAGAATGCCAATTTTATAGGCTTTGGTGAATGCTATGAGTCTGTTTAACACTTAATCATTTATTTGAAGGATATTAGCACTATATTATAGTTATTTATATAAATAGGTTTATTTCATGTAACATATAATTATGATTTTTGTAGGGAGTACTAACACCATTGGTGATCTATGCATTTTTGCTTTATGTCAGCTTCGCTATTCTAAAAAAGATAACAAGTCTATAAACATTTTCTTATATTTAATAGTTAGACAAATAACAATTATATTTTTATGATTTTGGTTAATAAAAAAAATCCAACAAGAGATATCATAAAAAAGTGATAACAAAAATATGTTATTTTTCTAGCTGACATAAAGTCCAAAATCCAAAGTCGTGTCTCCATAAGGATAAAGTTCATTTGGATAATACTTCAAAAATGTCACTCCGTTCTTCTCGTCTGTGACTAGGCAAATCAACATCCGTAACTTCCAATTGCCCCTCTCCCCCCAAAAAAAAAGTTATCTCCACCTCAAAACCTGCTGAAATAGTAGAATATCTCCATTTGTATATGGATACAAAGACCACATTGGATGGTTCCTCTAAAGAACTGAAAACCAACAAAAACCAATGAAACTAATAAAATTGGCTGGTTTGCATTACTTTTATTAATTTTTTAATTAGGTAAAACATGAAAATAACTACGAATGAGACTTATTCGTTCCCTTGTGGAATGTCAAACAAGTTATTATCACAAGATGTTTTATCCAATATCTCAGTTTTTCTCTTCCGAGCTTAATACACTTCGACTTCGGCTTATTAAGCATAGTATGTGTATGTTTCATACTTTGATTTTTTTATATCGGTCACACCAATATTGAAGGAAGAAGTCATGAATTACCGTCTTTATGTAGCTGGGAGGTGTCCCAATAGTAAACTGGCTTTGGCTCTCAGTACCCTTCTTCGCAAGATGGTCTGCAAACTCATTTCCTATAATATCAGAATGTCCTCTACACCATTCTAGATGTAAATATTTATCACTTATTCCTTTGATGATGGTTTCTTCACATTTTTAAACTTCTTTAATAGTAGTAAGTGGATTAAAGATTGCAACGATTGCTGAATATGAGTTTGATCTGATTATTACATTGCTCAGTGTTTTTCGCACTTAAGAAAAACTTCTACACCTTGTGTTATGGCGAAAATCTCTGCTTTAAGCACTGAAGCATCTTTATACAATGAAGTCATCGAATGATAAATTGATGAATCAACTTTGGTGATGCTCCATCCAGCCTGAGTGTTGTCCTCCTCGTCCTTAGATCCGTCCGTGTTGTGTCATGATTTTTAATCTTACTATTATTTACCTAAATACGATTACTTTTTACGTTTTCACTTGGTTGATCCATTCCGACTTGTAAAAGTATTTTATCAACATGGAACCAATGCCCACGACGTTTTGGAAGATTACTTATTCCTTCCCAGGCATCATGTAAGAAATACTTCGTTCTCCATCTTGATTTCGTTGCCTGTTCCTTAATGTATATGTCCAGAGGAGCAATACCAAAAATGTTTTCATTCCTGCGGTTGGTGTCGATCAAAATGTATAAGTCATTGCCATGAGTGTTTTCCTTTGAATGATGTTTAATATTTTCCTTGCACTTTTCTTTATAGTGATTGCATGTCCCCATACTAGACACCCCTAGGAGATAATAGGTCTGAATATAGATTCGTACAACCAGAGAAGCTTGTTTGAGGTCAGTCCCCATTTTTGTCCTATGATTGTCTTGGCCATATTCCATGTCCAAGAACACTTGGAGACTTTATTTCTCAAATGCTCTGTCCAAGTGAGTCCTTGATCAAAATTCATACCTAAGTACTTCATATGTGTGGCCTATTCCATCACTTTGCTATACATTTCTAATTGTGGAAAGTATTTTGATCTAAATTTATAAGCTTTAGAAAATACTATAGCACTTGACTTTGATGGGTTAAGGTACGACCATTTTTTTTTCTCCATTCAATAAATTATTTATTTCCCTTTGCATTACATTGACAAAGGTGTGTCCATGTTTTCCTCTAATTAAAAGGAAAATTGTCGTCTGCATTGCAAACAACATTGATTGCTCCTTTTTTAAATTTATTAAATAAGCTATCCATAATCATATTCCCAACGACCGGCGATAGAACGCCCCCTCGTGGGCTCCCACGTGTTGGATTGGCCCAAACTTATTCGCCTTTAAGCTTGGCTGAACCGTATGGGTACTTAGTAAATTTTTATACTAGGATCTCATACACTCTGGATTACCGATTTTTTCCAATGCTGCATCAGATGAATGAAATTGTACAAAACCAAATGCACCCTATGCCATCAAAACTGACAACAAGTGTACATAAGTTCCTTGTATAGACATGTTGTGAGTGGAGTGTTGGAATGACATCTTCAACTTCCCAGTGTAAAATCCGTTATAGTTATCGGTCTGAAGGATCTGGCCAAACTGTAATCTTTTTTTCCTGGTTTCGGCAGAACACTTAATTTTATTTCTCTCCAGCATCTTGGTGTATAACCAGTGATGAAGATGATTTTATAAAGTTTTGAGATATAAGCGATGATGTTATCCCCAAGTTGTTGCAGTACAACTGGTTTCAGTTCATCAGGTCCCGAGTGTGTGATTCCGTATCTGTAAGATATTTTGAAAAATTATTGTATGAGCCAAAGGAATTAAAGGATTTCCTGACCATGTTGCTATCCAAGAAGTCCATGTTAAAATAATTTACTTGAATGGTCCAGAAGACGTACTGAGTCTACATTGTGGGAATGAGTTTCCATGAGTATTTGTAGTGATTCCTGATCAGTTTTAAGAAGACCAATAGAGTTATACGTCGTTTTTTGAAATCTTATTTTGTTGAGCAATTTCTTTTGAACCTTCCGCTTTGCTGCAGAAACTCCTCCAAGATTCTCTCTGCTCTCTTCTAAGCGCTGAATAATGAGCATTATTTGTAATAAGGGTTTCATCTCTGAGGGAACTACAGTACTGCTTTGGTTTGAATTTGCTTTATAGCTTATGCTGGCAAGATGTTTGGTACACCAGGGAATTTATTTTGCTCTGTTAGTTTTTCTTTTTGGACACCCAATATCTAATGCCATGTTGATAGCCTTGTTAAACGATTCATTGCTATTCTGTGTGTGACCTGAAGATGTCTCAATTAGTTTTTCTAAAATTTCTGGATTGCCCTGCGATTGGCATGTATTTGCCGAATCCGAAAACCATATATCTATTGTCAGACATTGATGGTCTAAGATCTAAATGGCACAATGTCTAGAACTTGTTGAAGGAATGTTGATTCACAATTGTGATGTCGATGGTTTGAACTGGCTTGTTGCGTGATGAAAGTTCCCCTCGTTTATAACAGTTAGGTTTTTTTCATTAATGATGTTTTCCAAAGACTCTCCTCCTGTGTCAGTTTATCTACTACCCCATAATTGATTGTGGGCATTTGAGTCCATACCTAAGAGAAGTGGCTTTCGTTCTTGTTCACAATACTTAATGAGACGGAACAATGCTTCATTTTCAATAGGTAATAATTGGTCAAGGTAAGCAATAGAGATATACGTTACTCACCCATCTATTTTCATACATATCGTGCCGAGGTCTCTATCTGAAAATTCTTGAACTGACCATGCTTGCAAGGATTCTCGTTAAGCCATTACTGAGATATGGCTCAGTTATTAGGGATATTTGTGATGTTCTCAATTTGAGCTCCGAGTTTATTGCTTTCAAAGGTTGAGTGTTAATATACAAGCTGCTTATAATCACTATTTTTTGGGTGGTTATTGAAGCTTCATCAATTCTTTTGCAGCACTATCAAAGAACTTGTCTATTTTTGATTGCTTTTTCGGACTCTTCCCCGTTGGGTTTTTAACTTCCGTTTTTGGCTTCCTTGGGTCGTGATCAACTTTTTCTGTACTTGGCTGGGCTGGTGCTTGTTCTTTTGGTTCATCATGTTCATTGAGATCTTCAGTCCCTCCACAATTGGGATCAGTGGCACCATCAACATCCATGAATTTGTTGCCACCACTATCAATCTCAGTTTGTTTACTAACTTCAGTATTATCTTTTTTGCTAGGGGCAATATCATCTTTTATGCTAGTGTCACAAGTTATTTTTGATTTATTATCATCCCTTTGATTTGGTTTTGTGGTCTCCCCCTCTATTTCTTCCTCTTGTTGGATAATTTGTGCTTTCCTTGGATCTTAGAAACATGCCTTTCCTCCTGAAGCTATTCTGATAGTGAAGTTCATCAATTGGAAGGCTTCAAATGCCTGTGGTTCTACACATATGTAGAGAACCTTAACAAAGTTAGTAATTTCAGATTTTGAAAGTTCCAACTTACCTTAAATCTGAAGAGTATTGCATTGGCATGCTAAAATGCGAGCAAGAACCAAGTCTCCAATGTTACGAGTCACCCCACGAACAAAACCTGTGAGGTATTTTTTCCCTTTCATGAGTTCCCTCATTCGCTCCGCTTCATCCCATAAGGTTGCAAGGAGAGGTGTCTATGCTTTTCCAGATACATAATCATTTACGTAAATGACCGCTCCTTTATTCATATAGCGACGCCCTTCGTAGTTAGGAATTAGGTCTTTGATTTGTACTGACATACAACGTACGTTGTCTGTGTCAGGTATTTTGATAACTTTGTTTCATTCAATGATGTAAATATGGTTACCGTTTTTTCTTATCGTGACAATTTCGTTTGCCTCCTTCGCAATGTCAGTGTAAGGAAACTTGTTTTTTGACCTGGTTTCTTTTTTATATTCTATTTTGTCCTTTGTAGTCATTTTAGGAATATGAGTCTTCTTTGAAGGAGGGGTTTCATAAGCTGGGCCCTCTCTCCCCCAATATATAATGTTAGGGGTTTGTTTTGAATCCATCTTTTTTATATCTGGATTTTTCTTGTTTTTGGCCTCTTTCAACTCCCTTTTGATTTCTTCTCCAGATATTTATAGATAGATTTTAATCAAAATTAGTAAGAATATTTTTTTATCTTCACAGTAAAACTCCATTAAATGTTGAAAGGTACAGGTAAAAGGTTAAGGTCACAAAGAAATCGCATAACTTTGTAAAAAATGGAATAGATGTAACTCAAATTACATTTTAAGAGATCAAGGTTACAAAAAGTGATGAAATGCATAATTGACCATAATTAGGTGAAGTTTTAATAGGGAAAAGCTTGAGATCTACCTAATGTATATTCTAGTTTTAATTGTTTTTGTCCATTTGTACCATCTAGCAATGTACTAGGTGATATTTTCATTGTGATTTTAAAAATCCTTACATATCCTTATATTGCTATTTCCAGAGCTCTTTAATAGAGATTTTGAAAGGACATAATATTTAATTGAAAAAGTCATTACAGGGATTTAAAAAAATGTAACACTCTGTTCAAAGGGTATAAGAGATTGTAAAATAGCTTATAAGCTCAGAGAAAGCTTTAAGTTTAATGTAAAAAAAGATCCTTTCTTGGCCAAGGGTATAAAAAAAGTCGTTAAATACGCAGGTGTTAGATTTGAAATATCTTTTTGCTCTGAGCCGACTTCTTTTGTATATGTTTATAGTTTATAGCGTTTATAGCATATAACATATTAGGAGTCATTCATAAGATAGGTTTTTCTTTTTGCAAATAATTTTACCCTTCCCCCATTTTTTTGTAATTTAATGAGTATTTATACAAGAAACAATTTGTACTACATGGTCCATGCCATTAGTGGTACCATTGGGCAACGGGAGGGATAATGGTGCCTCACTTTTTTCCAATTTATATTGTAACAGCAATCTTTTTAGAAACATCATATAGTAATAAATAAATCATATGATGGCTCAGACATGGGCTCAAAAAAAAAAAAGTTCTGATAACTGCCACGGGCATACTTTACAGCATTAAAAAACAGTTTAACCATTATATAACAAAAAATTTACTCTTAACATCAATAATTAATAATGGAATAAATTCAAATGAATTTGAAAAGAATTTAGTATTGGGGCTTACTAATAAATTTGTATCTTTATCTTTATATTTGATCATTTCAGTCAAAATATGAGGGTTGCCAAAAAGTAAAAAAAGTTGAGTTTATTTAAAAAATATATATTCAGCAATATTATATATTTAGAAAAATATATTTTATTGAATCTAAGCTATAATTAGCAAAATCCCCACATGTTTGAAACAATATATTTATATTAGTACAAAATAAATTCTAGAGATATCCTACATGTTTCCAAGCAAGCAGTTGATCTTTCCAAGCTAACTGAAAGATTCACTTGACAGGGTGTTGATGTCATTGGATTGGACATTTTAATCTAATCAGCTAATTGATCATAAATAAGCAAAATAATTTAATAACTGTATAGAACCATTTCTTCGACAAACAAATGGTTCATTAAGTACAATTTCAATCGTCTTTGTTTAAAACTACATTTCCCCGGGACATTGAAAATTAAATATAAGTTAACAAGAACTTATGCCTCATTATTTTTTTTTTTTTGAAATTATTAATATTCTTCAAATTACTTCCAATGATAAATACGCCTTAATATATAAGAATTCAATTTGTTATTTCATATTATGAGGGTTTTCATCCACTATCCTTGAACATGGCACACCTTCATTTAATTTTTCTTTTTAATTCTTTTCAATTATATCCTGGGAGTACTTAAAATTAAATCACAAATCTTTGATTAGTTTTTTTGTATAGAATATAGTTAAATTGAACTTTTTGAATATATTTACCCTATTTTGAAAATTAGAGTCAACTTTTAAGTTAGAAAAAAACCAATAATTCACAAACCACTGAGGTTGTTTTTTTTTGTAAAATATAATAGTTATTTCAAATATGCACTTACAAATTATATGTAATCATTCAATTTTTGAGAAAATGCAAATTAAAGATTTAAAAACTACCATATTTTAATGGTTTAATAAATATAAATATTTATCAATTGTTTTGAAGCTAAAATAATTTATTTGAAGCAAGTTGATTTACAAAAGAGTATTTGCTTCTAGAAAATCTAGTTCAATGCCTAAAAATTGTACTGATTAAATTTTTTTGAATAAGTACTGATTTTTTAACATTTGATTGATAACAAATTATGTTGTATTTATATATAAAAAAAAATGCTAATATAAATAGTTAAACAGTAGAATATTATGACAATTTCTTCTTTTTTTTTTTTTTCTGGAATTATGTTGCTTATCTCTTATTATTATTTTTGGAATACCTTTGAGAAGGAATTTGCCTCCAAAAACCATGGTACTTTACTTTGAAATTTTAAATTCCAAGGCATATATGGCCAAAAAAAAAATTTACTTTGACAGAACCTGTCCGAATAGAAAATTTAAAGCCATTTCAATAGATGCCACATCCAGATGCATTGCTTTTAGTTGCAAATACCAAGAATTTAAAGACAGTTATGGGACTTTACCTCTGAAATAGTGAGGTTAATACACTTTAAAATAGAACAACATCTGAAAAATTTAAATTTTATTGTTTTTATTTTTGGTAAGCATTATGGTCATTTAAATGGTAAAATCTGTGGGAATTTTTGTTACTCTAGTTTTATAAAAACTTTTAAGGTTTTCTTACTATTTGTTTCCATTTCAAAATAAAATGTTTTTATCAAGTTTTTTGTTTGTAAATAAGAATTAAAATGCTCAAAATACTTTTATTAAAATAAGACAACCATAAATAAATAAAGTCCTAAATTTAACCTGAACAAAATGAGTTTGGGTTTTAACAAAATACCTGTAAATTGTTATATTAAATTTTTACTTTCGTAAAGAGATTCTATGATTAATTCATAACTTTATGCAAATTTTGTGAATCAAAATAGTACCCCACAGTTTTAATGAGATTGCATGTATTATTTTAAATTATAGGAACAATATTACATTTTTCATATTAAAAAAATAAGAATCCAAGAAATTCAAAGGAAAGATCCATTAGAACTTATACAAATAAGTCAAAATTATCAAAACCTCGATAAAAAATGGCTAAATATACAAATTAATCCGTACCAAGGTATTATCAAGATAAATAAAGGATTGTATATAATTAAATTTAATGTTTTAGCAGCATACTGAAAACTATTGTTGATAAAATATTGTTTTAACAAAGTAAAAACCATATCTTTGTTCTTTCAATTGTTCACATGGGCTTGCACTGATTATGTTTAAGTAAATTTTATTGTATTACATTTACTCCATCTGACCCAAGAATGGTCGATGAAGTCCTTCTCTAGGAATGACCGAGTCACGAGCCTAGGCACATTGAGTCCAAGAAAATAATCTTGATAAATCTCGGGAGTATTCCATATCCCAGCTCATTAATGGAGGGTACATAACTGGATATACTTCTTTTGATACAAATTCTTAAGTTACAAAAAAATTATTGCGAGGTATTCTTACTGATATCAGATTACAACTAAGGTTCAATTAAGAGTGTTGATTTGACTTAGTTGATATCATAGCATACGCTCATTGTACATCCTGACTTTAAATGATTAAGACACATGAAAATCAATATGAATGTTGAGTAATGATTGGGGTTATGAAAAACCTCGTAAAAAATTACAGTTTCTAGTTTGAAAAAGGATTGGTGTTATCGCCATGTTTTGTTTATTTCCTAAAAAAATAAATAAACAATGGTGGCGCTAACATGTTGCACTGAATTATGAATACCCTCTTTCAAAGAGTCTCATTTTTTTTAATATATAAAAAAATAATAGTATAAATATTCATATATAAAATTTAGAATATTTTCCCTACACTTATACAACACCTTGATATGTAGAAAGTTCTCTTCTTTATAGCTGTAATAAATGTTCTCCCCCAAATTCATATAACTGGCAGCTGTTGTTAACAAGGCTTTTAATTCAGGTGTACTATTATTCTTGATCTTGCATTGTGCTTGCGCTCTACATAAGCAAACCCTTCGTAATGATTATGTATATGAAATGTCAAGTAGATATTTGTTTTTATTTTGATAAAGAAGACGATATACAAATTTTAGGGATATACATATTAATATATTAAAACATTATCTTATTTTCTTTTTACATTATATAAATAAAGACAATTTTTTGTTTATTATCAACTTTTTTATCCTGTATTGTGAGCATGTGCGACTGTCATAAAAGGACGTAATAAAAGGACGACCATAAAAAACGCAAAAAAATATGTTGGATTTTTTGTTGTTTGCTTCAATATATGTATATTACATAGAGAAAGAGACTTTCCATGTGAGTTTATTGGACTTTCTTAAAGACAACAGCAATATCTGCAATCAATTATAGCATTTTATACAGTACATATTATACAAATATGTCCAGAAGAAAAGATTCATATGTATGGGAAGAATAAGCGGGGATTACAAAATATAATGAATGTGAGGAGATAAATGATATTTTGTTCATGTGACACTATTTTGAAGAGGTGTGCATTCAATTGAGCAAAGTTAATTCATCAAATATTATCTTAAGGACAATCATTTGATAGAAGATTTATTGAGGCGAACTTCTTTTCAGAGAGATTAATTTCAGGTACATTTTTTAAATATATAATAAAAAGGGCTATGGAAATTAGCGAAATCATCTTGAGTATCAATTTAAAAAAATGTTAATTAATGTTGCCAAAACCATATTTTCAAAAGCCACCTTGCCGAACGGACAGATGCCGAATGTACACTTTACCTGAACAAATAATAAATTAATTTGATAAAATATTTAATTATTAGTCAAGATTTCGAATGATTAAGTGATGATTAATTAATAATTGAATTATTTCATTTTGAGGATGCTGCAACAGCTATCTCGAAACACTATTAAAAAGTTGTAACAAAATCATGAGAACCCCAAAAAAATAATTATATAAAATGTTTAAAGAAAAGAAAGAATTCATCATTCATTGATTGATATCCAATGGTAAATATGAATAAAAGAATTGTTTGATAGAGCTTGCTGGAGGTATTTTGTACCAGGACAGTTCGCATTACAGTACTCTATCCTAAGGTCGTTTCTGAGTCTTTAATTATCAATATGTGTTCGTCAATGGAGTAGTAAAATAGATAATTACATAGTGTTGCAGCATGATTTATCATCAAATATAATTATTATTACTTTTTGTAGGCTCTGTGGTCATTTGGTAATGAGATCATTCGGCAATGTGTCTGTTCAATAATGTGGGCATTCAGCAAAGTGTCCTACAACTGTTAGATAACTACGAAAAGTTATTATTTTTATAAAAAAAATTCTCCCATTTTTTGAAAATTTGCCAGCAAGGAACATCATCATTGGGCATCATAATTCAAAAAAGAGATGCACAATACAAATTAGTAATAAAAAATTACTAATTATTTATATTTTTGGGTAAATTCTTAGTCTATATTTCCTTTTCTTTTTTCAAGTACCATTATATTATGGATTTGTACATATTAATAATATGGTTATGCATATTAGTATAAGGATTATAAAATATAAACGGGTCAATACGGTGTTACCTCGATGACACAGAAATACCATTGTATTTTGTTGTCAGCTGTCGACTCCCTCATCTTAATTGATAAGTCAAGGCTATTTCATAATAAATCTTTTTTGATAAATAAATGAAGTAATAAGTTATTTTATACTTATGCTCTTATGCTCAGGAATACAATTTCTGTTCATTCCACGTCATATATCAATACATATATTCCCAATTTTATTATTTCTTTGAATAAATTTTAGTTATTGTATACAAATAAAAATGTATAGCTCCGCATTTAATAAAAGTTTATTAGACAATACTATAATACGGTATCAAATAAAGTATTATGTAGGATTTTAATTATTTAATACACATGTAATTCATATAATATGACAATAATAGTCCAAGATTATTTAAGAAATAAATAGCATTATGTATGACTGACTTATTTGGCTAATTACCAAATAATTTTTGGTTATTTCTTTTTTGTTTCTTTTTGGAAGAAAAGATGTGTCATACAAGTAGTAACGGTGTGTCTAGGAACAGTAAAATGTTGCTGTTAGAGTAAAATCTAATGTTTTAATTATAATTTTTATATTTTACAACTACAAAAAAATCAACTCGTAGAAATGAGAAGTCTTCTAAGAAAATCTTCTTCATAATTTATTTTCAATGCTTACAACAATTTAAAATAAGCTGCGTTAGAGATTTATTTATAATTAAAAACTGTAAGTAGTCACTCGTTCTTATTTCTTCAAATAGCAACTTAGTATTATTAAATTAAGATATATATTCAATCTTTAAGAGGATAATGATTTACATAAGATCTTGCAAATCTAAATTAATGACGGAGCTCTTCATATTTATTTGTGTAAAAGGAATGTGTCAAAATTTGTAAAAGACAATTAATGTGCTGGAGAAGTTTGTTTATTTAATGGTTTCTTACATTTTGAGATATACATAAATCATATAATATAATATGTACAATATATTTCTGTCATAAGCCTTTCTTGAAAGTGGAAATATTTAGAAGTCTATAATAATAATAAAATTCATACTCATAATTACGAACTGAGAATGACAAGAACTCAAGGCAACCATTAGAATTTATTAAAATTTTACAGGGTTATATTTAGCGTATTACACTTTATTATAAATTAGTAGAAATACCAGACAATGCTCAGAGTTATTTGTTAAACTTTACCTGTTATACACAGAGATTCTTACAATAAGAAACACCATTTGTGAATTGGATATTATATACCCAAATACTAATAAAAAGGCTTTTTATTTCTTTAAATCTACAATTTATGAACAAAACATTTCAGTATGCTCCTAAAACATTATATCTGATTATATATATAATTATTTATTTATCGTGATAATGCCTTGTTTAGGACTTTTTACTATTTTGAGCTATTTTAATTGAGGTTGAGTGAATTAAATTAAAGCTTTTGATTTAAAGTGTGTCTTTCCTTTTGATTTCTTGGATTTATCTTTTCTACAATGTGAGAACTGAGGCGTACATGCTAATATTATATATAATACATGCAACCTCATTAAAAAGGACAATTACTAATTTAATTCCCAATGTTTGGATAAAATAAATGAAATTTTATAAAATTTTTGTAAAGAATACAATTTTTACATTTTAATATCAGAATAAAAAATTATACCTAGTTAAGCTCCAAATTTATGTTGTTATGACTATTTTAGTTTTTAAAAAAAATCATTGTTTGAAATTCATATAAGTAATTTGTAGCATGTCATTGTTATTTACGACTACAAAATGGATGGAATAGTCAGAAATATAATGGAAATTTATATGATGTATTTATAAAAATTGTTAAAGTATTTAACATGTAATTAAATAAATTTTATTTTTGGGGTATCTTTTCACCCAATCGAAAATTAACGTGGTAATCATGACGATTGGATAAATATTTTGGAGGAAAGTAGCATAGTTATCAAGACGTTACATTATATCGGTAGTAAGGAGTTGTGAGAGGAAGGAAGAAAACACAAATCCCACTCCGAGTCGAACTTTTTGTCATGACGTTTTATTAAATCGTGAGAGGAATGAAATAAACATTTAACCTACTCCGTACATAGCAAGGCCATAAAGGCTGTAATTACTTTGATATTGATCGTTAATTATACTCCGGGTCCATCAAAGAATTACATCTATAACTCGCAAGGAGCAAAACCTCATTGTGACTATCCGTCTTTCACGAGGACACACACTCGTTATTACTTAATACTTGGAAACTCTTTCTTCAAAAATTCAATAATATAAACAACAGCTTTAGGAACATAAAATATCCAGTTCAGTACATCAACTAGAAAAAACCACTCCTCCTTTCTTTGATATAAATCATACACCTCTGACTAGAACACAAAGCTTTCAACACATTCATCGTGTAGTCAAAGTGAGTTTTTTTTTAATTTTTTAATCTAGGAATAATTATCCACGGTCGGATAGTGTACTGAGGCATTTATATTTATAACCATGCCCACAGTTCTCAAGCATTCAAGTGTTTGACAGAAAGTATCTTCATTGATTTGATCAACTTCTAAATTCATTGGTGCTTTAATTGTGTTTCTTTGTAACAATCTACTATCTTTGTATATCTGAAAAATAAGATGGAATACCTTCTTTTAGAATACTACGAAAGGAAAATATATATTTATCTAATCCAATTTTATTTTCCGATTGTGGACATCTACAACGAATTTTAATTTATCTTCTTTTTGTTAAATGAACATGATCTTTCAATTACAGACTAGCAACATGATTTAAATGCAAACTCTTAAACTAAATACTTGCTTGACTCATACTCGACAGATGAAACTTAATATTAGATGTTTGGATGCTTTTTAGAATTTTATTCTGAAGATTCATTTTCTGTTAAACGAAAATTTTCAACCCCTGTTATAGCTTAAAATAAGTTGAAAAGTTTAAATACAAAGTTTGGCAAGATTATAAATATAAAAAAATGTATATGTAACCTTCTTCATCCTGGAGTATAAAAATAATCTTCTATAACAACTGAACTAAAAATAGTATTTGATGTATTAGCAAGGTCTTTTCATGTTAAATCTTTCAACGATTATTTCACAGTGAAACTCAAACTTAAACATTATCTGCTTGATATTTGGTATTTAAATCCAATTGCAATTTTGGCTGGTATTTGAAAAGATTTGAACAATATTAATAGGAGCGTTTTAGAAACAAAAAACACATGTTATACATCAATTTTGCTTTTTTATGACCTTTAAGAGTATATGTTATATTTAGTAGTATATTTGGTTGAAGATCCAGGCTTATATTCAAAATCTGCATTCATTCTTAGTTGAGGTTAGATATTAGTAATATTTTTTTTGTACCATAAAAATCCTTAAAGGTGCTTCGGTTAAATGTTCCGTATTTCCATTTTGAGAAATAGTAACCCAAAAATACTCAAAGTTGACAATAATTTGTATATTATTATTTGTGAATTAAAAAAAACGTAACTATTTTACTTAAAAAAAAAGTTATATCAAGAACCTCATTATAAATAAATATACATATGCAATGTTTTAGCTATATAAATATTTTTAATTTAGTTGATCTAACATATAACTAGTTCAATATATTCAATAATGTGCTTTATAAACATTTCAAGCAATCAAGCTTTTTGTTAAAATATTAATTTTAATTAACACTGTAATTAACTTCAAATTATTTGTTATATTTATAAAAATGATAAAATGCATTTTTGACGGTAAATATTTATTTTCTTTAAAAAAAAAATCCAGCTATATGAATATCTGTGTATACTTATGTAACAAGAGCAAATATAATTTGGAGCCTTGGATGGAAATTGTATATCAGTTCTTTATAAATAACTTATAGGGATCTGTATATTTTCTATTCCCTAACATCAACAGAAAGGAAACTCGATCCACAATTATTTCAAGTCTCAAACAAACCTACAAATGCATTGAATTATAATGCAAGAAATGCATAAAGAAAAAAAAGATATATCAAGTTTGATATCCAAAAACATCATATCAAATTTGTACCTGCTGCTGAAAAATCATAAGTAATGGAAGGACACATAACTGTGATTGTAAAACCTTGGAAACAATGCCTAAATCATTTATCACCTATATTTGAAAACGAAAAGCATATTCCTGTTGAGTTACTTTTGTAAACATTTGCATCTTCAATCAGATAGTTTATAAATAATGAGACTGTTTTGAATTTAGTGGACTAAGACTTATGGATTAATAATTGGATACCTCATTACGAAATGAATGAGGAAGTTTTGTATCCAACTTATTTTGTATAACTGATCATGTACAATTTAATGCTGGATATGTTCCAAACATTGATGAATCTTTCAAAAATAATTTTAAATGAACCAAATTTTGTCTCAAGTTCATTCCTGAAAAAATATTCTGTAATGGTGCTAAACACTTATTCTTTGCTTTTTATCAAACAATATGAAACCTGTCGCTTCACTTATTTATTTATTATTTGAAAAGTTACGATAATTGAATTCCAATTTTCCCGTGTCACTGTTTCTAATTTTGTGAAAGAGAGATAAAGTATGACGTAAACTCATACAATGTACTCGGTCGGAATTGGAGTATATTAAGAGACCTTTCTAAAGAGAACACCCGAAGAAATGAGATCCAAAGAGATTGCCTCACTTTTAACGACTGACGATATTTAAAAAATAAAATTTTATAATTATTTTTGAAATTTCATTTAATGTAGTAATCTTTCTAAATTTTGTTTATTTTCTTAACTTTCTTTTTCTTTGACTGTACCATTCGGTGACAGGGATCTAAAAAGTGAGACACTTTTTTAATTTACTTAATTAATAAATTATGTAATTATTGTAATTTAACCTAACTTATAACATAAATAATTGCCAGATTTTTCGTAGATGTAAAACCTATTTGAAACTGGACCCTGAGAGAAAAAATGTTCATTAGCCAGCCAATTCTTCCCGTACGTGGAACTATTAACTTTTCAATAAAAATTCGTTAATAAGATTAAATTCTTTTTTAACAAATTCGAGTTCAGACTATCAACAAGAAGCCATTGCAAGCAAAATGATTGCTGACAAAAAAATTAACACATTGTATGTAAATGTTGTGGGAATACTATAGGTACTTTTTAACGTCCTGCACGATTTCATTACAGATACAAGGCGCTAGTATCAAGGGAAAACTTATTAGGATTTATAATGATAATTACTTTAAGAGTTGTTTTGCTTCAACTCAGCGAAATATGAAGCTTATTTAATTGACTAACTACTATAATACTTAACAAAAAAGTTAATTAACTATTGTTTTACTTTATTTTTAAAAAGATAATTATTTTAACGAGTTAAAAAGAAAAGTAAATGTATAATTTTTATTTTATTTAGTCAATCAAGTTTTGCCTTGAAATTTAAATTGGACTCTATTATTGTAAAGTTACAATTAATTACATTCAATTATATATCAACCGATCCGCTTTTCTTAATATCCTCAGCCACACGGCGCAGAAAGCTTCGGCAGACCGGGCGACCCCGTGCTATCTAGCTTTGCCATTTGATTAATTTTTTTTTCTACTTTAATTTACATTCACTGGATGGATGGAGTATCCCAGGATGAAACTACATCTTCCAAAAAGAAAGTGCAGGATGTTTTGACGACAAAATGAAGTTTTTTGAGCCTGCAAATAGTTGCAAATAGCCAAGACCTGAACTCATGTGTATTTTATCTCTGTGAGAGGGTTGGACATGAGACATGTGCTAAGTATCTGTGGATGCCCTCAAAGATCCATTATCCGTGCAATGGGAAAGCTGGATCTGCACGTTGTCGACTGGGCCTACCAAAGCTTCCGATACTGTGTGGCCAAGGTTATCAATAGATGTTGATTTTGTTATCAATAATTAATTTCATTAAATGTAGCTTTTAAATAAATAAAAAACTAAGATTCTACTCCATCTAGTTCGTTCGTTATAAGCCTATAAAGATATTCCCAATTTATCTGGACAACCACTATAAACGGTATGACAGTTGTTTTTTTGAACAATACATTAATGGAAACAATACCCGACTTTTCTATAGTACAGTTTTGTAAGAACCCATCCTTAGCTCTAATCTTAAACCATGTATTTAAGTATGCAAAAATTATTATCAATTTTTTTTTTTAAAGAAAAGTCCGTTTAGGGTCTTATCTAAATTTTAAGGCAAAATATTTTTGATTATATAAAAACATACTAATATTATAAAAAACTTTTCTATTTTAACTCTTTATATCTAATATTAAATATGAATCGATACGTTGTTTAATTAATTATTGGTAAATGTGAATTACATATTATTTTTAAAGTGGTAAATTTTATTTCAATACTCGACCAAAAAATGTTGGTCAATTGTATAAACCATTCCATTTAAGTGCCTGGAGAGTTATGAAATAAACAAGCACGTAGAGAAAAAAATACTCCGATGTCAATCTTTAATTCTATTCTGAGTCCAACAACTACGTTCAATTATAACTCTGCAACAAATATTCAAGGTTACTCAACGTATTTTATGAAAACAGACGAATGTTAAGTCCGGTGTAAAATTTATTTAAATTTATTAAGAAACTCAATTAGTACTACTCAACAGTTAAATAAAAAAAATGACAACAGCTATGGAATTGAAAATTCATTCTTCAGATTACCATTTCCATAAAACTAGGGGGACTAAAGAATGCACATGACTTACATCACTTTATATATATACAAATATCTAAGTGCTTCTCTGATATAAAAGGATCTAGGAGAATTTGTCATCAGAAAACATCGTGTAAGGAAAATTTCTCCTAAAACAAGCTATTTATTTTTATTCATCTGCACGTGGCAGGAATGCAATATTCGATAAGAATTAGAGCCATGAACACACACAGAAAAAATAATAATAACGTTATGCTATTACAAATACCATCATGCATTAAAAATGCATGATGTAATTTAAAGAATAAGTTAGTAGAATACGTTATTAGTTTTAGTATTTGTAATCATTATTTTATTACTTTATTGCAGATGAACAGAAAACGTTATGAACAAATCATATATTAAAAACAGGGAGTTTTAAAAAAGAACTAATTCAACACCAAAATTAGTTACATGAGTAAAAACATTTTCATAATTGTAATTTTTGATGGAGCAAATATGTTGTTATTATTGTCTTACTTTATTACAAAGCAGCTGTTAGTATATTTCTTTAAACATATCACGACAAGAACAAAAAAAAAAGCAATTTTCCATATAATTTATAGTTTGAGGTATTTTTTCAAATCAATAATGAAATATGAGCATTTTAACTCATTTTTAGTATCAGAATTCATAAATTTAAGTATTGATATTTTCATTTAAATAATATGATTTAAGCAAGCATAACCCTTACATTCTCCATTGTCATGTTCTTTGTTGTATTCATAATCATTAATAGATTGCAAAGGGTTATTTGAACTCTGAAACCCAAGCAAACCCCCCAAAAATTGATTAAACATTAAGTGATGAACAACCTCAATTTTTGGTTGAGCTGGATGCTTTACAATTGTGAAATACTAAAGGTCAACTCGTGCATCAGTCTCTTTAAAAAAATATATATAATGTTGGACATGGAAAAGAATTGAGGATTGACATCGTTGCAGCTCCTACCTTTATCATTGCTATTCTGGTTGTAGAAAAAAGTACTGAGACATGTCTCGAAGTAGTTATTAAAATACCCATAATTGATCAAGATGATGTTATACATAGAAATTTTTATTTTATAATATACCAATAACTCAAGAATCCCTTGCACACATTGGCAATGTTGTCCTTTTTCACCATCCTTTACATCTGGTAAACATAATTCTTTAGGGAATCATATTCGGGCTGTAGACTTTGCAGGCCTTCTTCTCAAATTGCCACCAAATGGAGTAATCCAGTGAATTCAGATATGGGCTCTGAGGGTCCCTAAGGTTCTTCGACTAGAAGTTTATGTTGCTACCCATCCACTCTTGTACAATATTAGCAGTATGGGCCGGAGCCCTGTCCTGCTGAAATACGTGTGTGGCCTTTTTGGACTTCTTCATAGTTTTGGTGATCTATTGGACCACCTTTTACTTAAACATGATCAAGTAGTGGGCTACAGGTAACCGGTATCCAACAGGAAACCAAATTGGACGCATTTTTCTCCTGATGCCACATCCCCAAACTTCATCATAGAGGCCGAATTTTTTGGTCTTGGTCACTGTCCTGATGATGTTGTCAGCCTTGCCTAATTATATCACTCGATTATTTTGCTTGTTGTAGACAGGGTCAATGGTAAAGGTCGTTGCATAAGCGTAAAAAATTACTCAGTTGCTGTTGTGCTTCAGATCATTCAAGAGTTATTGACATCGTGAAGATGGAGTTATTTTTCAGTTAGGGTCAGGAGTGGCCCTCAATTCTTCTAAGTGGCCGTCCTCTAGCCTTTTCTATCAGTATACCGATGCACCTTCTTCTTCTTGTCGTACTCTGACATATTCATCGTTGGATTGACCTTAAAGGCATCCATGATGTCTTCCGGCTATACATTGGTGGGTCTTTTAATCTTGGGTTTGTCCTTAAGGTTGTTTCCATCAGTCAAACGATTTTTGACCCGACAGACTGTGGCTTTCCCGACATTTAAGGCCTTAAATGTCCAAGGTGCCCTCTCGACAGGGATTAAATTGCGTATGATGACTCTTCTTGCTTCCATTGCGATACATACATTTTTTTTTCAACACGTACATCAATCAAAGGCTTAGAATCTAAGATATTCTGAAATAATTGCAACTTTTAAATTTAATACACAACACCTATTCAAAACCTTCTTTTAGAAGGTCTTATTACTTTTTCTACACCAGGTATAAAGAGTTGGATTTGTGTATATTTCTTTCCTCTCAGGAATGTTTGCTACTCATCTAATAAAACGCCATGACAGCTAAACTGTTCATCTCTCAAATATTCTTCGAATTACACCAAAAAAAAAATTGGTTTATTTTATTTTTACGTCCCGGAGGGCATGTTTTATGCAGTACAGAGCGCTATTATATCGTGCACTATATATTCAACATTACGAATAGCCGTTAAAGCTACTCACAAGAGTTTTCTAGATCTATCAAAAAAATGACAACGCTTCAAAAACAAATACATATATATTACAGATAGCCAACTAATATGATTTTGAAATAATCTATGCTCAAAGAGAAGGGCTGATTTTTTACATCTTTAACCATAGGAAACAGATGAAATTGGGGAAATATTTTTGTATCTAAAAACTATATGTTTATCTACTAGACTATTAGACCTTTCTAAAGATGAGAGTCCCTTGTTTCTTCTTTCTTTTGAATAATTTATTTCTTCAATCAATGGTAATTAAATGTATACCCAAACGTATAATTTGTTGAAAAATATTATATATACAACAAAGTGCCATTGACTGAAGTTTTTATGCTTGATTTGATACCTATTTTTATAATAATACTTTTTATCCAATATTATTTATTAGAAATCAAAATATTTAACTTTTACAAAAATGTTTTAAAATTCGAATTATTGTTATTATAAAAATAATGATATCATTATCAGACCTTGGAATTGTCATTTATAGTAGGTTTTCAATTCATACCCAAAAATGGAACCATTAAAAATAAATTTATAAAGGATCTTATAGTCAATACCCATCAGCTGCTTCTGTGTGGATTCTAATACATTTTTCATATTTTGCATAATTCTTGATTTTTTTTATAATGACGCACCATTTATCTAAACCATCAAGTCCAAATAAGAGAAAAATTCACGTAAAAATGTTGTTGTCTTTTTTTTTACTTCGCAATGATAGGAAGAGCCGACATCGAAGGATCAAAAAGCGACGTCGCTATGAACGGTTGGCCGCCACAAGCGCGTTATCCCTGTGGTAATTTTTCTGGCACCTGTTTCTTAAAGCTCTTAAAAACAAATCTGTCACTTCATCAACAAATTTACATAAATCAACATTTATTTAGTTAAAATATTCGGTCGATGATATCAATTTTTTTCATCTTTTAATCAACTATTAACTGCATTGTTATTTGTGAGTTTGATGCAAAAAATATAACTATTTGTTATTATTTTTAATAAAAATCGATTTCATGCTCTTAAATGTGATGTCTTAAATATGATGCCGTTATATAAGTCAATTTGTTGTAAATAAGTTTGTAATCGGAGCCATTTACGAGTGAATGAACAAACCATGATGAGTTTGAAATGTTATTGTTCCCCTCACAGTATTGCAAAGAAAGATTCTGAGCTTTTTTTTAATATATTCATTGTGATGGTATTAAAAAAAAAAATAACAATTGTTCGAATACAGTAGAAAAAAAAGTTAATAGAGTCTTCTATTTGAAAGACATAGTTGTTTTACCGTTTAATTAATTATATAGGATATAATCTTTGAAAGAACGAGATTATGGAACTTATTTTTACATGATTGATTTTAAATTCAAAACTATTTTCTAAATATATTCAACCAAAATAGAGCTTTTGTAATTACATATTAAAATAAACCACAAATCATTTCTGCTTTGAGGTGGATCAATTATATGAAAATATAAAAGTCATAAGCTATTTGAAAAGTAATAAATATATATTTATGGAATGGAAAGCCACAAAGTACATACTAGTCGAAAAGCTATAAGCATTGGTTGAATTTAAGAATTTTTTATAGATTTGTAGGGATGATGACGACAAGCTAATATCAGCTTTCCAGTTCATTTATATTCTTAAGCTCCGTAATGGTTCAACTGATTTAACGATTTTTAAAGTTTTTGGTACATATTCATTTTTTTAGCCATTATTTAAAGATTCATGTTCTGTTCAATTACTTGGAAATGATTCCGTATCGATATGTCAAACTTATAGGCAACAAATTTACATTTATGTATATTTATAAAGCAAAGTTTATCGGAATGTTTAGTTGTTTGCCGATTTCTCATTTTTGTGAATAACTACATGATCGAACATAAATACAATGAAGCAACCTGTCATATTAAAAAATAAAATAACAGGGGAGTACAATGCACATATGCAAAATAATAAATCATACATGTTGATTAAAAGGTGGAGGCTTAGCACTCACCGCGTGTAGCTAAATCTCAGCAAATATTCTTAAAAAAGAAAAAGAGAAAAATTATATTTGGGGTTGTATATCCTTAAAATTTTGTAATTTTTAGCAATTGCAACAGTTTTTTTTTATTTTCACCAGCTGTTATCAATATTATTTTACCTTCAAAGATAGAAAATCTAAGTATTGAGTAACTATATGTAACAATGTAGTTGTACAAATTAAATCTGTAGGTATTTTTTATGTCATAATAAGAGTATATATAGTATACACTTAATAAAGTGTTCCCTGATTTATATTATATTCATATTTTTGATCAAATAAATTACAATGAAGTCATATTAATGAAATATTGCTGACTTGTTGCTTGTAGCATTTAGGCTGAATAGGTATCCTCTATAGATTAAAATACTCCCTGACTTTTCAGTCATAATGTCATAAGATTTTTTTCTCTCAACCTAACAATATTATAATATCATTGTTGGGGAGAATACATCTATGTATTGTGTAAATATGCGAGAGTTTGCACAAGAAAATTAAATGTAATTAACGAAGATTTATTTGGTAGTTATCTTCTAAATTAATGAATAAAATGTATATGTTCCTCCAGTCCTAATCATTCCAGTTAATGCCACGAACAACTACAAGTACTTACTCAAATGATAATTAATAAAATAACACATATAATAATCATTATTTTGTAATGTTCCTTTAATTGGTTAGATGGAGTTGCACTGATTAAGGGCAAATAAACATTATAATATTTCATTTACTACATCTAACCTAGGAATATTTTCGTAAAATCCATATACATACTGTACATTTCTTTCTCTATGAATCAACTGGACGACAACGTACACACATTGAATTCAAGAGAATAACATTTCATGGGGGCATTGTCCATGAGCTACGGCATGCAATTACTTTTTCTGTAAATTTGCATTTAATTACGCAATGTTCTACACCTCCACTAAAATTATAGTTATAAAAAGGGTTAAATTAATATACCTATGTGAAGCTGAGATAAAATATGCATGTCAGATTTTAACAATTTTCTCCTAAATACAATATGCCTTGGAACACTCTCCTATTATATATTGAGAGATAGAAAATGATATTCAGAAAAAACTAATTGACAACAAGATATTGAATTAATGTGTAATGAAGTTATATAAGACAAAAAAATATATTTGTAATTTAATGCATATTTTTTTATAATGTATGAGTATTTATGGAAATTTATTACAATTTAATAAGTTCTAAAGAGTTTAACTATGAATAATTTAGATTGAAATAATTCAAACTTGATAAGTTATATAATTAGCCATTAAAACATGATTCAGTTCTTAATGTTAAATATATATTTTCTTACATACTTTATTTCTATAAAGAGGTTATATATATAAAATATGTATATATATAAACATTCCAGTTTAAAGTTCATTTTCTAAACAAATGCAAAACATAAAAATGAACTGATTGCTCACTGGTATCTTATAAAAGAAACCTTCCACTACATTTTAATTTACTTTTTTTTTTCGTATAATAACATAAGAAAATACATTAAAAAAACCTCGGAAACAAAAAAGAGTTTGATAACATCTAAAACTAGAATTAAGAAACGGTTTCAAAATAGGAGTAGGGCTTGAAATAAGAAACGCATTTAAAGTTTAAAGAGGACTCGCAAAAAGAGACAGATTTATGGTAATGTTGAGTGTGGTAAAACCTTTCAAAATCTGTAGTCCCAGGCAACTTGTAAACGCACGAATAATTGTCACGTAAATTTTATAATAGTCCTTGAAGCAAAATTCCTTCCTTTGAGTTTTAATACGAACTTGTTCTGTCTGCAGAGATACCCTTGAACTTGGTGAATCTCCTTTTAAAACAGAGCCTGGCCCTGTCTCCTGTAAAAAACAAGAAGACAGGATTTTATATATATATATCGTTTTGTTTTCAAACGATATCAGTTCAAGCGCATAAATCATTTTGTTCAGATCATTTAAAAACAGATTTATTTTCCTATATGTTTTGCTTTTTAATTTGTGTTTACGAGAGCTAAATGGATATACTAGTTACAAAAATTATACAAAATTTAAATGCAGATTTATTATAATCATTAAAATGTTTATTATACACTGAAATAAACTTTATTTTTGCTTGTTTTTACTAAGTTCACTAACTGCACGATAACAAGGATATTTACTAACGGAGAGTTAAGTAAAAGTAAAGCCAATTTCACGTGGCGATATTTAATAATTTATGTAATAAAACAAAACCGATTAAAATAAAATGTTAATAACAGCGTTTATTTTTAAAATAATAAGGGGCAGTACATTTTTCAATAAATAATCTTGGGGAATTACGAGATAAATAAATATTTTGTTCATCTTGCTATACATATTTATTCATTTTCTTTTTTATTTTAGACTTTCTTTTTTCTTGCAAATATTTACAACAACACTCTGCAGAACATTGACTTGAAAACATTGGCTTAGTTGAAAATTCATTTAAACAACGAATTATTTTAACTAAATATGACCTAGGTAGCACTCTAGATACTAAAGGTAACCTTGGCTCATCACTTCATATTAAAAGTTTTTTATCTATTACAATGGTTCAAAAAAAAAAATTCTTTTATGAATTTCGAAAACATATTCTTATAGAATTTGGATGGCTGATTCAGAATATATGCTCATATTTGCTACTTCTCATCAAGTTTTTGTGCTAATCTGATATTTAAAACTCGTAACATTGTTTATTGTTCCTGGCTCAATGATACGACAAGTTTCACTGGGTTAGAATGGAATAAAATAAAACCCTTTAATCTCTGAGTTCAGTACCTATGTGATTTAATTAAGAACTTGTGACCAGTTTTGAAATCCTTAGCCAATCAATATAAATCCCTTAAAATATAAAATAATGTATTATTTTGCTCTCGTAAATTAAAGATTTTTGGTTTGTGTTGTTAGTATTTTTTCATCACTTTGTTTTTCAAAAACTTGATGTGATAGGCAAAAACAATGACATATTTGGAATCAGCAACCAAAATGCATTTGAAAAAAAACATGCAAGAAAAATTGTCTGGTCCAGTGTTATAATTATTTCACTGTATAGACAATATCCAAGTATTGAATAACCATTTGCAGGAGTACTCATGAAAAATGGAAAGTAACTCTGAGGATTTCATTAAGAGTTAAATTAGAAATAAAGATAAAAATCCAGTGTAGAATGGGCATATTAAAAGAAAAGAAACAGAAAATCAACATGGTAACCCTGACTATTTTAAGATTTTTTTGTAGGAGAGAAAGAATAATGTTCAAGACGTTTCATTAGTTCAACTACAGTCAGCTGTGACAAGAGGGGACCTTTTTTAAATAGTTATATAATATAAGAGGGGCATTGGACTTCCTTTTTGGAAAGAAATAACAATGAAAAGATGCAGAATTTGGTTGTCATCCATAGATGACGTCATTAGTATTAATCTACACCCTCCCCAACTTTTGAATTAATTACAGCGTATCTGGTCATGAGTGAGAGCGAAGGAAGAACTCAATTTATAGTTATATGTGACGTTATCATAAGTATGTCTTTCTGAATTATCAAGACAGATTATGACGTCACAAATACCATTATCTACTTATTTTACTTAGTCATCATTTGAGAGTTGAACCCAATGTTAGTATAATAAGGTTAGTCAGCAACAATTATCATTTCTAACTGAGAATTTACTAGCATAACCAGTGACGTCATTGGGACTACAAATACAGGAATGTAACTATTGACAATACTTGAAAAGACTAAATATAGCGTTGATAAATAAGAAATCAATGGTAGATATATTGAAAGTACAAGGCTTTCAAAGTTTTTACATATCTTTAAATGTTTCTATCCTACTTATGAACTTTGTAATTAATTTAATAGAGTAGTAGGTTATAAAGTTAGAAAATATTACATTTCTAAATTTAATTAATACTATTTAATATTGAATCAAAGATAACAAGGAGGCATTATATTATTTTTGAAATGTGAAAAGGTAAATTTATTGTCAAATTGAATTAATATTAAATTCAAATTTATAAAGAATTGTCTATTATTTTTTGTATTAATATTATACATTAATAATATCGTTCATTGTTCAAGTTCAAGCTTTAAAAAAGTATATTAATACATAGGAGAGGGGAAGCGGGTATCCTCAATTCAAGCAATTACCTACTTGAAATATTTAAAACTACTGAAAAGTTAATTGTCTTTTATGAAAGTTATTATTTTCTACGAGACATCTTTCTGAGACTTAAGAAATCTATTGCAAATGACTTTAATAATCCAGGTGTTATCAAACAACTTAATGTTCGGGGTGAATTGTAAAAAAAGTTATCCATAAACAAATAACATTAAGATCTCTGAAATAAACAATTAAGAAGAGAAAAATCAGTCAAAATCATTATTCAGCATCTATCAAAATATAGTAGGTGAAAACCAAACTATACTTATTGGTGAAATAGTATGCATTGACTCAAAACATAGAACTTTTATTAAAAACAAATAAGTTTGTTAATATATGTATATTAGTTAACATTTGTTTGAAAGAGACAATACAAGAAATATGCAAGTTATAAGGACGACAGCTCATTTTCCTTTTATGTAGAATGAGGTAATCCAAAAAATGAAAATATTAATATTATTAAAAAAATGGTTAAAATATATGTGAATGGATTAGATACTCGATAAACCGATATAGTTTGAAATTAATGATAAAAAAAATCTGCTAATTCTTAGAAAATATAAGAGCAAATTAAAAGGGGCTAATTCAAGTTTGTTAATGTAGGTCTAAAATCTGAGATCAGAAAAGGAATTTACTTTGCATTATAATTTTACCAAGAACTATATAACTTTATTATTTTAAGAAATAAAAAGATTCTGGATTAGAGTGCAAGGAGACGATCTGTAAAAAAAAAAATATTTAACAGACCCATTCTTAACAATGTTGCATGACAAAAAATGGACTTAGCGCAATATTAGCATTGATAGTCCTATCCTTATGTTCTAGATATGTTTTGTGATGCCATAAAAGCAAGCTGGAATACTATTTTTCAATATTGCAACAGTATGATAAACATATCTGTTGATATACGTACTATAATTTATATTAATAAAAAAATTATAGGACCTGCGGTTTTTTTATGTTATTTGAACCAGATAAAAATAGGTTATTTGGTATTCCTATTCATAAAAGATACATGAAAATTATTTTTACAGAATAGTGTATAAGTATTCAGGTTGCAAGAATAACGAAAAAAGGAAAGGCATTATTAGCTGGTTCTAAACAAGTCTCACCATCTGAAATTGATTATATTGATGATATCAAAATTTGATTTAAAGTTCAAATACCGCAGGATCAAATTGATTGAATTTATATATAATATGTTAATTTAAAAATTAAAAGATATATCAATCATATTAATAACTTGTTGGACAGTTTTTCAATATTTTTTTAATATTGTATTTGACTCTTTATAAATCATTCTCGGGGTTTCATTGAAGTAAAAACCTTAAAATGTGTTTTTCTCTAATTTCAACAAAAAAATACCCTGCTTGCTTTTATGTTATCGCCATACATATACTAATAAAACTAATTTTTGTAGGTTTATTTGTCCGTTAATATGAATATCTGTAAATTACATACAAAAATCCAACATTAAAAAAAAAAAGAATAAAACGCATTTTCTTTAACTTTCCCAGTGAAATTGATGTAGCTTAGGGTTATTTTATCTTTTTGAAGGGCACATTTTTGAAATACATGTGAAAAATACTAGCAGTTTTTGATTTTCAAAAAAATGAAATAAAATATAAATATGGCAATATGAGCACTATTTTTCTTTTGTGAGACTGTTATCATTGATTCTTAATTTTTTAGAAGAGAAAATCCACGTATTGAGTAACTACATTTGAGTGTGCTAATGAAAAATGAAGAAACAGACAATGATTTCTTATTATACTATCTTCTTTATATATTAAAATAGTGGCGTTTATCTATTCGTTGACACTTAATAACTAATTATACTAATTATAGTATGGTCATTTATCATCTTATACCTATAATTGAATTTAAATATTGATGATAGCGGAATTCAAGCAGATAACTCAGGATCAATTCGCATTGAATTCTTATTAAACTAAATTAAAACTCAATCATGAAGATTTGTTTCTACTTTTTTTCGACATTTTTGTACAAATTTAAAGATATTTTTTTTGGAAAGACTATATGTTGGTCATTTTCAATCTATTGCCACATAATATTTAAAAAGGGATAGGATTCCTACAGCCAAAGTTACTTCCTGAAGAAAGACTGATCATTTTATCTATATGAGTAAATCCATTATATTTTTTTAATAAACAAAAATCAAATTTATATATTATCTCTTCTATTTTTATTAAATTATATATATGTTTAAATTGATTCTACCTCACAAAATTAATTTTCAAATCCATAGACAAATTATTATTATACTTTTTTTTACTATGCACATGAATTTATTTTATGATAATCTCTCAGTTTAATAATAATAGTAAAAACAATTAAGTGGCAAGACAGATTATCAATATTATTGGATATTTAAAATATCGATGAAATACAAGAAAGGAAGAAAACATTCCTTCGAAGAAGATTAATTACAGGTAATTTTCTAAAAAAAAGTTATATCCAGAGAAGCAGATTAAAACTAATGGGAAACGCTTATTGGCTGGATATTGTTTGTAAACAGCAGAACAATGTTGTTAGTTGGCTAGTTGTGTGCAACCACCGAAGAAAGATTCTATGATAATAGAGAAAGTGGACACAAAGCTTTGGAGTCCCATTGAAATGATTCTGTTTCTATGCTTTGCCGCATCGATCGTCTCCTGGACCTTGTAAACAATATTCTGTATTTAGAGACAAAAGTGATGAAATTGGTATCATCAATATTTTTAATTTATTTTAATTATTTAAATAAGAAAATGTCTGAAAAAGATCGATTTTGAACACGTTTTTTTTTTTTTGAAAATCTGTATAATAGCGATGGAAAAAAAGATTTTTTCTTAATTTTCCTATAAAATTATCGAGTTTAATCGAGATACTTAATTTTTATAAAATTAAGTAATATACTATTTTACAGTCATTCTAAAATTTCTTTCACGTTAACAGTAATTTATTCCTACAGTGTCGTACCGTTTCGATACTAAGATTTAAATCAGATTTGCACTAAGTTTGAGTTATTATGACCTAATTAAAAAGTGCTGAGTATCGTTGTCAGTACAGTAATCCCTTTTGGAGTAGTTTGTGTACAAGCAAGGCTTCAAGAAACTCTTTGATCACCTCCTGGTACACCTTGGCTTCAATTTCAAAGGCGAAACCGGTCAAAAGTATTGAGTAACCCTTTGTGGTATTCTAAATTTCGTGTCTTCCTGAAGAGGATATCGACGCTAATCAATGAGCCTCCTGACCTTACCGGCAACCTCAACAGAGCAATTCACAATTCTACGATCTCTTTTATAGAGGGATTGGCACTAAAAATATCCGCAATCTGTAGTCTTTTTGTCCTAATTGTCGCTGTTTGTTGACGTATCGCAATCAATAATATATTCTATGAAAGCTTATTAATTTTTAAAAACTAAACATCGATTGCAATTTATAACGGCTTTATAGTGCTTTAATTGACGCGGGGTGATTTCTTTACGTTGTCAGTGTAAAGGGTTGCTTTTTAAAATTATCCCATAAACAATTGGCTCTAAATCAAAAACTAAAAGTCTAATTTCATTGAAACATTAAATTTAACGATTTGAAATAATATTATTTTATTCAACTGGGTCACCTTTGGCATTTTTTATAGAAATCCTTCCAAATAGAACTACAACTTACACCTACTACGTCATCTGAAATTTGGTTCCATTTCTTCTCCTAGGGTTGTCATAGTAGCATCATAACTTTTTGAAGGATAAGTATTGACCTCCTTCGTCAACATTCCCTTAATGTAGAAGTCTAGGGGATTTAAATCAGATGAAGAGGGAGACCACATAGACTTGTCCCAAGAATGCTGGAACTTTTTTTCACATCAGTTTTGAACTGAGTGAACACTATGAGCTGCCAATAAATCCTGAGTGAAGCAATTTCCTTTATGTGGAATTGCTGTTTCAATCCGGGGCTTCCCTTTTTGTCTTTAAAAGTCTAAATACCCTTTTTGATTAATTTTACTCATTATAAATCTATGATTTAGGTGATTTTGACCCATTTGAAGCTACAATGCCCAAACCATGATTGCCTGTAGTGTTTGCACTAGTTGGCAAATAATTGCTGTCATATGTTTTTACCAAGACTCTATCATTTTTCTTGTTAAATTTCCAGCTTACAGTAAATAACTTAGCATCACAATAAATAACGATGATCTTGTTATATACTCCATGCCAGTTCAGAAAAACTTTGCTTCTATCCTTTCCCTTTGTAACCTCACCCTTTGAAAAAGGATGACGATACTTAATTTTGTAAGGTTTGACCCCATGACATCACGAAAAAATCTTAGTCATAGTGGCTGTGGTTACACTGTGATCCTTGGACAGTTTTTGTATGGATATTCGTGGATTTTGACAATTTTTTTCACAGAAGCCTTGGCCAACCTTGGAGTTCTCATAGTTTTGGTTGTTCCACTCCCTCACCTATTATGAGACACAATTCTATCCTCCAATTACTTTTTTTAACTGTAAACAATTTTCCAACTGACCCTGGCAATGTTCTCCATTGACTTGGACGTGTGCCTACCTTTTAATAAAGTTATCATATGTTCCCTTTCTGATTTTTCCATTTTTTGCAGAAATAATATGTTCCAGGGCAATTATGAAAAATTTATGGTTTGTTAACATACTTTTTTTGAGAAAATTATATTTTCAACAAAACCTCCTAGAAAGTTATTTTATGCAATACAAGCATTTAAAAAACAATCCCTGTACCGCTTATTACGCGCAAATATTTTAATGTTTTTATTCATTTTTACAACTGAATTCTCGTTTTTAATATATTAATATTGTATTTACTACCAGAATTCTGTTATACCAAATAAGAAACCTTTTTTTTGTCATTATGGTACATTCTAATGTAAATTGCTCCGACTAAAAGAACAAAAACTTAATTCAAAGTTATATTTAATGATAAGTATCAACAAAAAAAAAATTATACAATGAAACTGAAATGTGAGAAATAACTGGAAAAAGTTTTTTTAGAATGTCATTTCTGAGCTTTAAAAATAAATGATGATATAAGAACACTTATTTTCTTTCTTGAAAACAAACTTTAAAAATTAAAAGAAGTTAAAAGAACTAAATAAATATTTTACAAAAGATTTATGTATATCCATCATTTTAAAAGAATTAACATGGAGAAATAAAAATTCATTCCCGAAATTCAAATCTTCCAATTGATGTACATCGATGGAACATTTTCACCTACGACACATATTGTATAATAAATCAAAATAGAATCTCTATAAGTGACATAATGTTGGAATAGTTATAAAGAAAACGATCAACTTCTATGAAAAAAGTTAATTAAAATCTGTTGAATGAAATTTCGTAATCAAAGAAAAAATGATGATAATATAATTAATCATCAACCTCAATATGTTGCACTATTTCGGAGAAGGTATGATGCGATATGCATGGGTAATACAAAAATCAACCATAAAAACCACTTACCTTGATTGAATAAGTTGAATCATTTAGTAAATTAGTAGTAATGTACATGCATTCTTTAAACCTTCCAAAGTCTCTGGGGTTTTTGACGGATAGGATAGTTGTATTAGGTATAGTAAAAAGTTCAATGATATTTGTCGAACAATATTAATAATACAACTTTAATATATATTCATTCATTCCAATTCACAATTATAATTTTGTTCCCACTTTATTTATGTGTATAACAAATATTAATGCCCATTCTTTTGTCAATGTTTAATTCCATTAATTAATTAATTTGTTTTAATAAATGTAAATATATATTTATACACTAATGAAACGGCTCTATTTTTTTTTTCGACACTTTATGTAATTATTTAATACAGTTTAATTATGGTACGTATGGTTGTTGAATGTTCCAGCCCCTCAAACAAATCAGGTGCCTTATATTTCTAATAATGCTATTGTATTTTAAATTGTTAATGATGATGTTTAATGTTGAAATTAATATTAATTTAAGATGTTTAATGGAATAAACATTGACAAAGGAATGGACATTTATATTAGTTAATATGAGCGGATTCTCATTCTTAATTGGAATTCAATGAATAAATAAATTTGTATTTTTAAGTATTACTTGATAAATATCACTGAAGTCAATTATTACAAATGAAGTTACATATTCATATGTCAGAGTATTATATTATAGAATACACTCAAAATTATTTGAAGAAGTCTATAAGTTACTCGTTAAGGTTCTCATAACTTGGCTTAAGATCCATTGGAGGTATAAATTCCCAGTTCTAGACATATGACTCTGTCCCTTGAGTGAATACGTAGTGCACCCTGCTTCCTACTCTTCAAATGAGAAAGAAGATTTATGAAAAGACGAAGAACATCGTTTTCATCTCTCTGTTTCAATTCTAGGTTATTATTAATATTACTACCTCCATTACAATTTTAATTCATGGTTAAATCTTGCTCCGAATTAGAGCTGTCCATGTATCGTATGGAATCTTCCAGAGTTTCAGTCGCTTCACTCCTACTCATCACCTTGGGAAATTATCGATATTTTGTTTTCAAGCATAAATAATTGTTATGGATCATACCAACATTAAGTTTTACTAGATTAACGCAACTATTCCCCTTGAAGCATTGTCAATGTGGGAAGTTGAATCTTGAAGTCATTTGGAGGAATACCTTTTATTGAGGGAAAGATATGAGACAGCAGAAGATTCTTTATCCAATATTATGTTCCATCTTTCGTAATGGTGTATTACACAATCAAGGCGATATATTCGAGCTAATTATTCAACTAAGAACTCAAACTCATTCCATGTGAATCGTATATTATAATATTAAATTAATTTATTAATAAAACAATATGTTAGACTATATGAACACAATCTTTAGTCATTGAATCAATGAAAAACTGAATTTAGCATTAAAGGAGTGGCAAATTGTCATTTATTAATTCCTTAATCCTGTAGGAGCTCAGCTTTATTTTGTATTCTCAAATACATTAGAGTTATCGAGGTGCGAGGTTTGACTTCCTTGCTTATTAATAAATCGAACATGAATCTTCCAAGCCAGGGAATGAAAGGATAACTTGGATTTTGTAGAACAGTATTGCAAAATGTATATGCAGATAGTCATGTTGTAATTAATATTGATAAATGAACCAAAGAATATAAAAGTCAATAACATCAACATCATCTATTGGAATATAAATGATAACTCTTGATTGTTGAAGTAAATGAATAATTTAGAATTAGAGAATATTCCTCTTCATAATTGATCCTAACTATTATCAGGATGATAATAAATATACGTTTTGATATGAAAGAGTCTCAATGAAATATAAGATTGTATTGGAAATGAGGATTTAACATTCTGGAGTTGACGATAGGAGCAAAACAGACACAAAAATTATAGTACATCTTTGCAAAGTTGATTATTTCTCGAGGTTCCATGAGTTGAAGTAAATCGACTTGGACTCCGAAAATCTCCATAGATAATTGGCTAGAGTTAGAATCCGAGTAGAGATTTAACAGCGAATTAGATATTGGAGGTATCCATGAAATACGACAAGAGGAGTGATGATTCTTCTTTTTCTAATTTTTTCCTCTAATTTATGTACCGTGTGTTCCATTAGAAATTTATAATTTTTGGAGTTATTAGTTGCATTTTGCTTGTACCTCACCCTGTCACAACAGCAAAATATCACTTAATTTACTTAATTATGATAATAAAATCCACGTTCTGCCGAGTTCTTAGCCTCCTACTTGCCTCAATTGAACCTCTTAGACTATTTTGTCTGGGTCAATGTTCAATGATTTTACAATGCAGGTCCCCACAGCACTACTAAATCTCTTAAAGCTAAGATAAAGGAAGTATTTCCTACTTGTCCCACTTGGGCGATCAAGAAGGCAGTAGGACTTTCCGGGGACGTTGTATACTTGTGGCAAAAGCTAACTGCAATCTTATTAATTGAATGTCAAATTTATGTTACAATATTGATTTTTGGGGTAATTTTAATCAAATCAGTTAAAATATAAAATCACAGCAGTGTTTTACATTTATTTTTTGCCCTACGAACATTTAGATTAACCACCCTTTATAATAGGCATTCCGGGAAAAAAAAAGTAATATGCAGTATCAAAAAATATATTTATAAGCTTGTAAAAGCTTTAACTAAATCAATAAATTACAAAATATTAATTATCATGCAATACAAAAAGCCAAAAGTAAAAGAATTGTCGATTTTATGCGCACCCCGGAGAGCAACATGAGAAGAAATACTGGACCGTGGACTTGTCGAGAAACTATAGAAATGGCCGCAACTTCGCTTACACGGTTGATGAGCTTACGCCAGTCAACCAGACTAAGTTCACAGGCTCTGCAATGATACTGGGAATCGTTGCATTCACTCGATGAGATTGTTTTTGATATGCAGAAACACAATTTATGGCCTCCCTTCTCTCCTGAAATGAATCATCTCGACAATTGTACATGAGGCTATATCGAAAGTAGGACCTGTGTAGTTGTTCCCTAACCTAACATCAATGAGCCACAGTCTCCCCTCCTATGCCACTGCAGCAAAATAGATATTCCCAGCATTCATCTTTGCTTTATCAGTCCTATAAATCTTATTCAAAAATTATTTTGATTTATTAAATTTTTGAGTACTATTAGAAACGGACCCTAAAATCTCATTTTTAGCGTTCGCAGTTCATCGTTCAAAAATAAAATTTCCTTTCCATTCATTGAGCGTATATTCCATGGAAAGACGTTTAATTTTGGGTTCCGTTCACAAACCTGCATGCATGTAATGTATAGGGGGCCAGCTCTTTAAAACAACAAACATGATCTTTAAAAATATATTTTAGGTCAATTGGGTTGAGGTTTGTTGAGCTTGGAGGCCAAAAATTGGGCCAAAAACAAGGGCGTCTGCAAGAATATATCTAAGGTGGGCCACGGGTTTTGGAATTTTAAAAATAATATCGAAAAGTTTTAATTTTGGGAAAAAAAATTCAAAAATCTTTTCATAAAAAAATTAACTTGGAAGAAAAAAATTACAAAAATTTAATTGCAAATATTAAATCTTTTGAAATTTTTTTAAAAACCTATAAATACTTACAAAACTAAACAAACTTTGGAAATAAAAAAATCTATTATTTTTTCGGAAAAAAATTTCAAAAATCCATAGCTATTCACAAAAATTTCAAATATTAAATATTTTGCTCCGGTACATAATTTGTCCCAATGATAAACTTCTTTTAGTAATGTCCTATTTGCGCATGTTTATATGTCCCAGACACTCAAAGTTCGTTGAAAAATAACGGCCGCACGCTGTATAGTACATATTTTATACAACCTAAAAATAATGATCTATTTTCCTCCTAATGTACGTTTATTTCTTTAGATAATTTGTCATATTAAATATTCTTAGGGGAATTTTTTTATCAAAGCATGCATTAAGAACAAATATATAAGTCTGTATACTGAGGTTGAGAGAAGGGGAAAGGAAACCAAATAAAAAATTATACAAAAAAAAAAAAAAGATCAAAGAACTAAAAGTATTCCTTATCTTCAAGATCAATACTAATTTGTCGTTGATGTCATTTCTTATTTCTTTATATTTCTTTTTCCCTCCAAAAATAAAGAACTTTTATCATAATTACGATCTTTGGATATTAACATACATATTTATGTACATAATGGTATCAGTTGTTTATACATACATTAAAATGCCATATTCATTAAAAGGAATAGATATTTTTAGTGCAAAAGATTTATCTAATCATAAAAAATATTTCTTAATATTCTAATATTGCGGTTAAAATCCTTAGACGAGTAGTTCCCTAAGATGATTAGCTACACTACAATAAAACATATATTTTAGTAATATAAAACTATAAGACGTAGTACATGGCATTGTCAGATTTATTAACGCTTGTCGAACAAAAAAACTTTCTATAAAAGTGTAGATTATACAAGAAATCCATATAGTTTTTCATGAGCACACTCACACTTGGCTACTAAATACATAGATATCCCCTCTTCCACAATGAGATAATAAACATAACATATTAAAAAAAGACGTTATCACTTATGAGCCAGGGAGTACGTCCGTCTCTAGAGAACGACGTGGCTTACCTGTAGCTACACAGTCATGATACTACGTTCAAAACACCTGCGAAATTTCAGTATCTTGTAAATACGCTCAATGCTAGATGCTAAACCTTTCGAAAATTTCATTAATAACATGACTACATTATTATTTCTTCATCTTCTTTTCCTGCAAGTTACATGTCTACTTAATTAATTAATATACATAAATAAAGCAAGGTTTGTTGTATGTGGATGTCTCATATTAAATAATGAGCCTGTCTAATTACAACCTATCATTTTATTTAAAAAAAATAGAAACGGAGAGTAAATATAAAGAATAATCTGTTTGACTTTAGATGAAGTTTAACAAGGAGGGTGTCTATTTAAAGATTAGTGCGTCATTTAAAAAATTAGTTGTACTTTGAAAGGAAAGTTCAAGCCTCCTTACAATGCCAGACCAAATTCCCACATTTGTGTTGCAAACATCACATATTTCATATGACCCCCATAGACAATTCATAATTCCTAATAAAATAAACTATGAATCAAATGATTTCATGAATATGATTAATCGGTTAAAGATAGTAATTTCAGTTCCTCTAATCTTACATTATTGGCCAGATAAATAACTTAGGAAAGCAAAGAATGAGCCTATGAAATTAGAGCAAACTCCATGTCATTCCTTATCTGTGTAAAAGGCAGTGAAACTGGTTTCAGAGACTTCCTGTCAGATTTACGGATATAAACAAAGACGCGGATCCATTTTGTCAACTTTAGAATCAAGAGACCAACTAAGAAAATTTAAAACTAAGTGTCAGTACCCAGTTTGATATATTTATATATAATATGTTTAAAAATAGCATCGAGCAAAGATTAAGGATAATTATCCATATTATTATATAGTAACTTATAAAAAAAAAAAAAAATAAGGTATTGGAAGAATTTTCTCCTTTTCTTAAGTAATTTTATCGTTTTCGTATATTATCGCACTAAATCCAGGGGCACGCAACATTTATTTTGCTGTAGAAGTAAGGGATTCAACTTTAATTTTTTTTTTACTTCGTACATAAATCTTTCTGGACAAAAAACGGAGGGGGAAATTTTTTTCTTTGGGAGTTTATTTTTAGTAAACGGATTTTTATTTACCATTCACAACTTTTGAGGGGTCAGAATGCGTGATAAGACAGTTTTGGGCTCCCGTAACATCTCCTAATGTACATATCTTAAAAAAATTAAACAACCTTTGTTTGTCTTTTTGTGTGTTCTGTTTGGCGCCCAATTACTCCCTGCAATGCTCAGTACTTCGGCTACCTATATTAATTAGAAGATAACTTTTTTTGGTAAATAATGACATCGTTTCGACTAATGTACGTGTTACCTGAAGTTTACTTTTATTTAAAATACAGAGCAAATAGTTTACAATATTTAGCAGTTAATTCATTTGACGATTATACTTCAATAATATTTCAATAATGTGAAATTAGCTTTTAAACTAGTTTTTATCCTGATTTTTATCTACGAATATTTATTTTAATCATTGATTTATCACAAATGCACATTAATAACAAATATGTTCAAAAACCTTTTAAAAACTAACAACAAAATAAATTAACTAAAAAGACAATAAGCGTTTCCACTTTCTCAAAAGGGATGATGTTGATTCATTCTACAAATTTCCTCTCCCCATCTATATTTCATGGACTCTCTGAGGTTAATAAAAATACAAGGTTAAACCATCATGTAATTGGGCTAGCTAGAATTTTCAATCTGATGTATTGTACCGACTGCTAGGCAAGACAGGCAGATTATGACAAAACACGCAACCACTCATCTACTATGAGTCAATATTAAAAGCGTGGTGGAAGTCAAATATCAGTCGTACACCCGTTATGGTATAACATTGTATTTCTGTTAACCTTGGGACTCTCTAAAGAAATTATTATCGAGAAAACTATATAACTTCATATTCTTCATTTATTCGCCATGAGTTATGCGGATGAATTATATTTCTTCACCTCTATATCCTTTATTTATCCATTCTTTTTACTTACGACTATAAGCTTTTTTATTTTAAATACAGAACAGATTTATCTCAATCTTTCTTTTGATTTTGTAACGTCTATAATATTTCCTCAAATTCAAAAATGTCAAAATATTTGGACGCCAGCTCTCTAATTTTTTCAGTTTTAATGTATTAAGTATGATAATGTATGAATTTTTTTTTTTTTTTTTGCAACAAAAAAAGCATAAATCGGCTTTATTTGACTTCCAAGAAAAATAGTTTCAGAATAAGTAATTCTGTTTATGTAGGATTAGACAATTCTAAAATTAACATTTTTTTAAATTTTTTTATATGAATACAGTTTATTTACGAATATAATGCTCCTTAATGGTGTATTTATTATTTTAAACATAAGGAAAATGACATTTTTTTCGCCTTTTTTCCGATATAAATTTCACCTTACTTTTAAATAGAAGTTTAGAACCAATAAAATGATTCATGCAACGCCTTAAATATAAATATAATGACAAAAAAGGGGGTAATTCTGTACAAATGAAATGAATGTACAAACCGAAAAATAAAATAAAATATCTTTAAGTGCGGAATGCAAAACTGATGTAAAATTTCTCTCTATCATCTTAATTCTGAAATATCTTTGATTATATTCATTTGGTACTATTACAATTGAGAGTCATTTTTTACCCTTCAAATAATCCCTGAATTATATATGATAAAACTTATCTAAAAATACAATTTTAATAAAAAAATGTTTTTATTGATTCTGTATCTTGTACTAAAATGACTATATTTCCATTTTAAGGCTGAAAATGATAAAAAAAGACACTTATCTTTAGAGCCTTAAAACTTATTCAAAATACGTGTGAATATTTGTGTGTCCTGTATGCGTGCCATACCATTTGACCTAAGAGGCTGAAATTTTACGTGGGTTCCTCTTCGGAAAAATTTTTAATAATATAAAAGATGGACTTCTCATCTACATAATTTTTTTAATGCATATATGTTGGTATGTTAGTTTGAAGTTTAAATGACAATTTTTTTTAAATTCATAATAATACATTATATTATTATCTTTTTTATGAGACTGTGGATTGTTGGTTGATATAGTACGAAGAATCCAAGAGAATTATCAGGATCTTAATATAATCATTATTATCTAATGTATAGAGAAGTATTTTCTGAATTTTTTTTTTAATTTTCTCTATTAATTTGACCATTTTCAATGTGATTTCTCTCTGCCTTATTGGCCCAAGCAATGCCAGATAAACCTATGCTAGTAGCTTATTTTATAAAAAATATATACAATGTATAATTTAAAAAAAAATTATTTAAAAAATATGCATTATCAAGAATTTTGTTCCATTTTGGAATTTGTCATCCATTTCCAGCGATGTTGGAATTCTGAATTCCATGAAGGAGAATTTATACAAGAAAAACTGCCAATCCTCAAAAAGGAGTAGAGTAGACTTACGAGGAGTATTGACTTTTAATATTTCAAAATGGCAAAACCTAAAAATACAAAATAGAACAAAAATTATTGACTACAGAGTTTTTATTACCAAGAGTTTGATCCAATTTCATGAAGGACGTCAAAGGGAATACAATCGTCTTGAACAACAACAAAAAAACTTATATAGGACAATTACCGAAGTTTGAATAAGAAAGAAAAGATATGCCTAGTGTGCAAGTAAAAACACAAAAAATCAAACTTTGGTCATATGTATCGCTTATAATCTCGCTTTATGATTGGTAAGAGATAAGAATGGGTTTATTATTTTTCAAATATTAAAATAATTTATTATTTAAATATTATTCAATAGTTACGGTAAAATGATTATTTGTTTGAATAAGATATAAAAAGTAAATCAAAATAATTAATATATATAAATAATTAAACTCCATAGCATAACTTTTTTTTGGTTTATACTTTAAAAAAATACTGTTTACATCCAGAGGGACACAGCTGCCCATCAAATTCTGACGAACTTATTAAATTTACTTAAAAAAATTATGTATTTTTTTCTAATTAGTTCTAATATGATCAAAAAGATCTTGAATTGCCCATAAATATATATGATTCTCTTTTCCATTCGTTGTTGGTCTGAAAACGTAAACTTTATTTCGTGTGAACATGTTATATTTATATTTAATAAGAACTATGTTTAAAGCCACTTTACCTTGTCTTCGAGGTATCAATAGCTAAAGAATAATATATATCCTAATATTATGACCCAAAGGTTTTCAAAATTGGCCTCAAAAACAAGATGGGACCCAAAGGTTTTATCAGCCACTCAATATTACAATTGATATGCAACATTTTAAAGGTTTCTCAAGAACCAAATACTGATATATCATAAATATGTACATGAACTTATGTAAATATATACTTTATTAATGGAAGAAAAAGTATCTTTACCACAAGGGGTTACTATTTGATTGTCAATTACAAGAGAACACACACGCGCTCATGTGCTTTTAAAAATATCCAGCTATCTACCAAAGCTCTATCAAACTCCCAAGAATGTAAATACTTTTCTTTGGGGAGTAAATGTTATTGGAGTGAGTTTGAAAGAGAGAAAAAAACCTCATATGTATTGCTAGAGGGAAATCTGTTTTTCTTATTATCAAATTATACCTATTTATTTATTTTGACTTTAGTATGTGCTTTTTTTATCCTTATTATTTTTCCCCCTGGTAAACTCTGGTAAGAAAAAAGAAGAGAGTCAAATATTTACCTAAACATGTAAAATATTTTAAGAATGGGGATCCAAAACTTGCAGTAACATATCTAAATTACTAAAAACGTTTTGTTTATGGAATTAAGAAAACAAAAAAAAACAATTTGTGATATATTAAAAGACACTATTTTTGTTATTTAATCATTCCTCTTCCAAAAAAAATAATAACACCCTCGGCACCCTGGCGAATTGATTGACAGCTCTTAACAATAAAGGCAATGTCCATGGCTTACCACGCAGTCATAGTTGCAGTTTGAAGCGATTCCAAATTTGGATGGTAATTAGGCAGGCAATTTTTTTCAAAGACGCTCCCCACTGCAAATTCTAGGGTCTTGAGCTCAGGCCTGGTGGTGGCCCACATAGTGGGACGTCCGAAGTCAGCTATATTGTTGCAGCAGTAGTTTTGATTCTTATTGGCTATATAGGGGATGTAATTGATTTCTTCATTTTGCAGACAGTCCGGATGGAGATGTGAATGGTCTCTGCAGCCTTTTGTCACTAACACTGGTGCAAAGAAGATCGTTGCTTTTTTTACTGTAGCTCCAACATTTTATTACTTAAAGGCATATAATTTTTAAAAATCTTTAAAAAAAATGTCATTGGGTTTCGTAAACAAACTCCGTAATCAAAAATAAAGTAGATAAAATCTTAATTAAGTGCTACTAGAAGCTTTGGTCCAGACTTTGTACGTTATACTCATTTATAGATAGACATATATGTATTTTTAGTGATCACAATAACCATAAAACTGGAAGATAAATATATAAATTATGTATTATCTTAATATAATATATTAATTTTATATTTTTGGGCTTTCCTGTCGATGATGACAGAACACTAAGTTTTATTTTATGAGGATATTTTTTGAAAATATAACACCATGCAACAGTATTTTGGCCTGCAGGCTGAAACCCACTCTAATTTGTATTCATATAGATTGGTAGGTGAGTAAAAATAGAACAATGGCATTTGCTATCCCAAAAATTTGGAGGGAACCTCTAGATCTCTCAACATATTTCTATTTTGTACTGTGGATACAGGTCTAATAAGGTCATCCATTGCTCCAGTACAACACTCGTCGAAGCTTCCAGTGCAAAAGCCACAGATATGGATTTCATATAACCCTATTCAAAAAGAAGTCCATACTTCCAAACCAAGAAGACTTAAACGATTTTATTAAAGAGTTTAATCTCACAAAATCCATTGCTGAAATTTTAGCATCAAGGGTAAAAAATTGAAATTAATAAACGAAAATGTGCATGTAACCGTTCATAGAAAACGATTCCATATTTGGTTTAATAACTCCAAGACACGCAATCAGATTAAAATGAAATTCAACACTTAAGTTTGCCTTAACCATAGCTTTTTAACAAGATATGTTTCGAGTTTTTACCATTATCCAGTCGAGAGATATGGAAGGAAGTTATTACATAAACTGTGCCAAAATGAAGATTTTACTTCTGTCTATTACTTCAAAAAAGATTGTTTAATTTTAAAATAATTTACATATTTGGAGTGAATGTATCAAGACACAAATTTTGATATCCAATTTACGATAAAAAAATATTTCTGAACACAAATTTAATCATCATAAGTTATCAACTTTTTAAACAAAAAGTGATGGTCTTTGATTTTGCCATAATTTGACTCTCCTTTTTGAAGAATTAAAAAAATCATGAATTGGAAAGTGTTTACAGAGAAGCTCAAGAAAAAAGAAATATTAGATTGGAATAATTTCATTGAAATAGATTTTTGGGTAATACAAAAAAGGAAGACTATGTTAGACAATTACAGAGATGATTGGATGTCCCACATGCTACATATATTAGATTATCATTTGGAAAATTTAAAAGAAAATATGGGGATGGATTCTGAAGAACAAGGCGAACAATTTCACCAAGATATGCTCAGGTTTGAGCAGCGGTACCAAGGGTTTCATAATGAGAAAATCATGGGAGAATATATAGGGGGATAGATTCGATAAAGTGATATATAATCTAATCGAAAATTAATAAAAAAAACATTTTTGAATCATGCAAATAAATTATTCGTGGTAAATATACATATAGTTAATATTATATTTATAATATTATATATAGTTAATGTAATATCAATTCTCACATCAAAAAATGAATAAAAAATTATGTTCAATATTATTTGCTACTATAGTAAACCGTACATAATTTGGAAGAAAAAGGGTATTTCCTGCTCTTTGCTTTTATGTTTTCCTCTCAGAGTCAGATTTAACAAAATGGATCTGCTTTATTTTTAAACCTTTAAGATACCATGCCTCCTTAATAAATAATTACTCACAGTAAGTAAATAATAATCAATTAATTTGAATATATAACATCAATTAACTTGTTTAAATTCCCTTACATATATATGTAATTATATAGAATAATAAGACCAAAAGTGATTATTAATTTGAAGTATACATTTATTTTGTATAGTACCGTCATGAAAAAAGTTGGGAATTTGGTATTTTGCATTTTATTCCTTTAAACAAGAAAATAATGTTCAAAAGTCCTAAAAAATATCCTCCATGGACGCTTTTGAATTTGAAAATCTCCAATATTTAAAAAAAAAAATGAAATTTTCATGTTATTTCTTTAAAATTATCAATTTGCAAGAAATTACAGTATTTTTATTTTAATTAGTATTATAGATGAAACATATATTTTTTAACTCTATTTTTAACCACTTTCTCTAACATACATTATGTTTGGAGTATATTATATCAAAACATTATCTCAATAAATAAATATTCTCTTTTGGTACTATATTTTACACGCTTTATTTTGCTGTTCCTATTCATTTTTTTTACACAAATTTCGGTTTTTATACCTAGTGTCTAATATATTTATATCAAATTTACTTTCGTTGTCCATTTATGTCAAAACAGAAACCTTATTTTACCCATATATAATTTTTGGACTACAAAAACTGTTTAATATAACTCGTAATGCGACCTTTAACGATATACATTTTTATAACATTAATGTCATCTTTTCAATTAGAATTATTGATAGTTTATTCACATAAATAATAATTAGATGTGATATTTCCTTAAGGAGCGCCCGCTGCCGGTACTACAAGTGTTTTAATTGATTCAAAAGTTATTACATCAGACCGTAAAAATAGCATGATATCAAGAGGTAAAATATTTCAGAACGTATTTAGAAGAAAATAAAAATAAGATTCAAATATGATCATTGAGTTTATATTTGTTATGTCCTATTGGACATAACAAATGTCATTTTTTTAATAATAATGGAAAAATATATCCTTCGAAAGAAAAACAAGTACATGTAACTTTTATAAGTGAAGCAAGAGGTTCTTATATTCATCATCATGCTCCCAAAGAAAAATATGACAAATAAACTGTTAGTTCGATATTTCGTTTTCATCCAAACATGGAATAGATCAAACATTGTGCTATATTGGAAGAGACTCGAATGATGAAAACAATGGGTCTCATGTTAGTATAATGCAACTAATAGAAATTTTTTTGGGGCATTGACTTGTTGGAATTGTGTTTGAACTTCATAGCAATGAATTATCAGTATGTCATATAATAACAAAGCACGATGGTCTCAAAAAAGGAGGTAACGCGTTTCAAGGTTTACTAGATTAGTATATAAATAATATATTTATAATTTGCTCATATTTTTGTTTTTATTTAAACTTGTGATAATTATTTGTGGTAATGTCGACAACCTAGATCTGATATTATTTTTATTTTTAATGCAATACCAAAATTGTTATCTCAGGAAACTTGTTAAGAATTAAAATCTGCATTATTTCATATTCTTTTAGACTCAGAGCGGTATTTCGTTTCGTACGACTCTACCGATCAATGCATGTGTTGGTGAAAATGAAGCAACAAGTTACGCGTTATGGTCATTGTGAATTTTTATATTCATATGTGGTTCAAAATTAAAGTAGATTCAAATATTTTAATAGGTCCATCAAATACGCTACGTCATAAACAATGAAAATATGAAAAAACAAGTTGCACATTTACCAATAACTAAAATTTATTACAGAGAAAATTTGAGATATCCAATAAGAAAAGAAATAAAATAAGAATGTGATTTAGGAGATGTTAGCCTAGAATGTTTACCAAAACTCAACTGAATTAACACTATTAAGCTGTTTATTACAGCATTCATTTTTCAATGTCAATTGATTAGTTTTGTCTCTTTACCGCATCGACTTTCCAAAATACTTTACTATACAAGAGAGATGGGAGATGGTAAAATTAAAATAACGTTTGATGATCTGTATTTATGAAACCAAAAAATAATTAAAAGCAATTATTCATTCATTTGTTCTGGAAAGTTTATTGAAAAAAATAAATAAATATCTTTTCATAATAAATGAAAAATAACAAACTTTTAGAATATTAAAATATAAATAGTTTTAAATAAAAACAAATAAACCTAGAAATCAAGGTATAGTAAATAAAAGGTTGTATTTTTCAAGATTTCAATAGACAGTTTTGTAATCAAACATTATAAATAGTATGATAGGGTGTTTTGCTTGTCATAAATGAGCAATGAGTGTATATCTTATAATAATACACTTGGTGTACAAAAAAAACCCCGTGATTTAAGTAGTAAAAATAACAAAGAAATATGAAAATAAATGTGCGTAATACGCAGTAACAAATAAGCATATTTATTTTTTGGCAGCATGTTTGGAGCTAAAATACTCATATCACTAGTCAAGTATAAAAAAGTTGCAAAATATTGTTAAGAAATATATGTTGAATAAATAATACTAAACATAATCAAATCCTCTAACTTGATTCAAATCGATAATTATAAGGAAAATTTCCTTGTTTTCGACATTTTACATATTTTCAAATCAAAACACGTGCATGAAGACCCATTTTTTTGTGGACATTTGACGGTTATTTTATTGTTCAGAGAAATAAAATGTGAAATAAATATTTCCTGCAATACTAAATTCCCTACTTTTGTCATTTTGGTACACTCTAACACAAATGAAATTAAATTACATAGGCTATATTTTAATTTTTGCTTAATGTATTTTAATGAACTGTGGATATCATTTGCATTATATTTGACAAATTAATTATTCTTTTAATTATTTTCTTGAATTCAAGATAATATACGAAAAATATAATAAAAACATATGTTTGTATATGCACAGTACTGTATACGTGATGTTTTGCCTTCTTCATTTACTTGACTCAAATCAAGCACTAAAAAAGTTGTTTGGACTTCTAACTGGCTTCTTCAAGTCTCCATCAGCAGAGACGGGAAAATTATAGAAAGAAGGTAGAGGGTGGGAGCAGATTTATGGTATTAATGAATTAAGACTTTTGTTAACCTCAACTGTATGTAATACATCAGTCCATCGTTTTACGAAGAAAGTCGAGAGCATTCAGAGGTAGAACGTTGTTTTGGTAACTAGCCAGAAGTTTTTGATTTGAATTTATTTTCTTACTTAAAGGCTCATTTAAAAAAAAAAGAAGGACAAAGGCACAGGATTAAGATATTTAAAATATATTTTAATGTCATTATATCAAACCAATAATCTATAAAGTGGGGATTAATCTCTTTAAAATATTTGTTTAAGAAATAACTTTTTACTTTCTAAATTACAGGGCGTTAAGATCAAATCGGTGAAACGGGGATCTAAAAACAGTATTGATGATACCTTTTACTTCTTATAAACAAAAGTAGTTCCAATATTGAATAGCTACGTTCCCACTCTACAATAACAAATCCGAAGTGGGGAATTAATACTGCACTTTTTGTGCCTTGGCAATTGAAAATTCAGAACAAATCTTCTTCCTATGCCCGTCCTTGAGATAATAGTTGATGGAGTGGAGGAAATTGTACATAAAAAAAGATACTATAGTATCACGAAGGGTAATTGACAAGACTCAACAGCTTCAAGTCACCAAGAAAAGTTCAAAATAGAAGCCTTAATAGCAACAATACACTCAGTCATATACGCTGCAAGGACAAATGATACAGCAATACCTCAAGGGATACAGAAGAGGGTCAATAGATCAATATAACCGATGGACAGTTTTAATGAGAATGGGACACTGATTAGATATATTTAAGGAAAAATAGTGTCAAAATTTGTTTATCAAAATAACTTTTTTTATTAGAATTGATGGGTGATTTAAGTATTGCAATGTATTGTGAATTTTTCTTCAAAAAATTTTGGGCTGCTGTAGATATAAAGAAGATTAAATGTGCAAAGGAAGAACAGTGCTTGCGCCGTGACAATGACTTTTGTTCACAACAATATGGACATTTAAAATTGTGAGGTCTGAAATATTACTGGAGATTGGCTTTGGGTTTAGCAATATGACGTCGTACCTTGTCATGTCTCAGACAGTTCGCTGAAGTGGCTGAGTGAGCACTGCTATGCCACCACCCCTGAGCAGTCCGGATCTTAATCTGATTGACTATTTTTTCGGAGTCTACGTTCCATTTAAAAGAAATCGAACATTTCATGCTGTCAAGGACTCTCTGATTGCCTCCATCAAGGAGACAATAAACAATATGCCAAGTCAGACCTTGTCAAATCCTGTTCCTCCTTCTGATGCCAGATCTAGACATTGATTGATGCTTGATGCTGATGTATCAAATATGTTCTCTCTCAACATACATATTTAAAACTCTAATAGTTCGTTTGGAAGTAAATCCGCCGAAAAATGTTGCCTCAACGACAATTTAAATATATAAATATAAACATAGAAATAAAAACCCTAAGATTTATCTTATTTATTGCATTAAAAATGCAATAAATGTTTAATTTATCTCCTTTAATGCATTTCTATATTAAAAGGTTTTAATGTTCATCACATATACTTGTAAAAATATATTTCAATATGATTGGATATAAAAAAATGTTTGCCTTGAGCTAACTAAAAATTTCATTTCCTTAATAACTTGCAGAAATTGTTTGAAGCATATTTAAGCTTACATTGAGTAATTTATTTATGATAAGACAAATTGTATTTTGAAAAGAGTTTTTAAAGTTATTTTATCATAAGATAATACTTTTCTTTATTTTACAATTCATCCTATTAAGAAACATTAAGATTAGACATTAATTAAATATTTATTTTGATACCACAGTTTTAAAAGTAGAAAGTTCTATTAGAAATGCTGATAAAAACATGGTATAATCCTTTTGGGTAAGAAAAGCCTGCTTTCATTAATGTTTTTTTAATGATTATACTTTTTGATACGTCTCATTATAGTCTGAGAGGAAATAACTGTACATTAGGATGGTTTGTTTTTAACATTTTAGTACATCTAGTTCAAAGTTTGAAAGGAGAAAAAAGTTATTTACTTCATCAATAAATATTAAAATGCGTCAATTATGTTTATTTTACAATCATTATTCTTACCTATATTAAGTTTTTTCTTCTAAAGCTGCCCTCTGGAGCAAAAATGAAGAGTAATATAAGAAAAATTTTATTTTTTCTGTATGAAAATGTAAAAAGAATGATGCGCGCTATACGAGGATCATCAAATTTTAGTTACTTTTTGTTTGTTAATTTTTCCGAAGGAAATTTTTAAAAAACAAAATTTTAACACTTTTTATAGGTTAGAAAACGTCCATCAAAATAATTTAATAAAAATAACAAAAATCGATACTTTGTACTATGTAAAAAGCCTTTTGTTCATAGTTTGATCGAGAACAATGCAAGACTACAGTTAACTTTTATACCACAGAACAACTTTTCTTCACTAGAAAATTTGAAAAAGTTACAATTCAAACCGCGCTACTGTACTTTTTTTTAACCCTACACTTTATATTTATAGCTCATTTCATCAATGAACTAAAAAACTTGTTGTTTAATTGTTCACACTAATCTCATGCTATATCAATACATTTTCAAGAAAATAAAACCCTATCTTAAATAATTTATATATGAAGCACATCAATGTGCCAATCTACCTTTATTGTTATTTCAACTAAAACATTGGTTCCCAACCTGTGAGTCGCTTCCCCAAATGAGGTCGCGACTCTAATCCTAAAGGGTCGTTAATTTTTTTTTGTGCCGAATGTGTATATTGTATAACACACATGCCAGTTATATAAATTCATATTTTGAAACTTTATGTAACATTTCTAATGTATTAAGTTAAAACATTTAAATAACTTTTGCTACACATCATATTAAAATATACAATCAGTACGGGCACTTATAAAAACAACTCTAACTTGCGGTACCTTTGCCACAGTTTGCTCAGACATCAGAATTCATTAAGAAACTGGGGAGGCCGGGGACAGAATGCCTTTGAAAATTATCCAAAAGCTGTGTCCCCTCAATTTTAAACTAAGGACATTCATACACCGGATGATGTGGTTCTTGATCTCATAAACCCAAACTTACAACATAGTAGACTAACTTCATGGTGCATAAGATGTGTTGTTTGCATAGGAGACAATACCCATTGGTAAACTGAACAAAGGAGCTCACTTGTCCTATCGACAAATCCAGGAGATGCATCCACCTCCCAATTCCAACTTTTGGGAGCGTTGCACGGCTTTGACGGCAATAGTGAAGGTTCGACCAAAGTGTCAGATATTTTTTTAAGTAATAGGCGGACATTTTCTTCTTAACAGATGACTGAAGGATACCACCAATTCGAGTAGTAGGTCGATCCAGAGCTCCAGCTCTGGATATCATATCAGCCACCTTATTTCCAGTTACTTCATACCCAGCAGAGGGAGAGATGGGTCAATCCAACAAACAACCTTAAAAGAGCTGTCGTATATCGGACCTTCGAACTCTTTGTTTCTATCGATATCAATGTTCCAATATCCGCTTGAGAGTCTGACCAGATGTAAAATCCACTAGGACTCTAAGTCACTCAACACAACATCTGAACCAGTATTGGTTATGTTTTGGTTTCTGTTTTGTTTTTTCACCACCCTTGTCCTTCCTCCCATTAGCAAATTAGCAGATTTTGAATTATAATTTTTAGGGGTCAATTATTTTAATCATTATAGCGATAAATAATTTACGGTGTCATAATAACTTTACGAATAAATAATTTTTAAATCGTAATCAAACTATATATTTTCTTTCACAAAGAAATACGATATTTAGAATATTTTAATATTTGGGGTTGTTTTCGAATTTCTTACTCTAAAATTGGTTGCTATAATTCATAGAATGGGAATCAGCAAACTAAAGCTAAGCTAATAAGTACCTCTCTCCACAGAATCCAGGTATCAAAAATGATCTCACATGTTATTAAGTCATGCAAAAAATCAAATTACTCTACATAATTATTTCAAACTTTAAAAAAAATCTTAATTTATGTTCTTCCCTACATTAATAAACTGGGGTATTATACATCCCAAAATATTTATAAATGCTAATATTCCTTTGAATCAGTTTTATTGCCAGTATTTTTCAATATTTTCTTGAAATATTAAATTTGATAATAAATCATTCCTTGCCTTGTTTAGAATTTATTGGAATATTTAACAACTCTTAATTGATGTTCAGTAAATTTAATTAACTGATTTGTTTTTTCCATTTGATTTATTGGTGTCTTTTTTTCTTAATTGTCCATTGCATCAAAACATGTTGAGCACTAATTACGTCTGATATCTTAAATTGGTTTAAGGTAATTAATGTTTCATGGAAATTCTGATCGAAAATAAAAAAATTAATGTTTTCACTATTAGAATAACAAAGATACCTTGTTAAAACTCTAAGTTCATGCTCTTAATATTTATTTTTTCAGGATATCTTATATTCATACAAGTAGTTTTAATCATTTTTGTTTGATATTTACAAGTGGAAAATGGATATAATTGAAACAAAAATTATACAAAATTTAATTGACAAATAAATATTATAATTGTTTTAGTGTTTATCATGTAATTAAATATGATTTATTTTGGCCCAGTTCACTAACCATGTTATATATATGATGTTTACTAACAGAGAGTGAACATGTCACAGTAAATATACTAGATCGATGGTGGCATGGGTCCTCCTTCAGCAAACTGCCAGTCTCAAAAAGCATACTGGCAATAAAATAATGATTTTTGAGTCTGTTCCTATTTATATAGTTACATCACAAGTATTAACATACTAAAAACATCAAATAACTGATTTTCGATCTGTATGAGTGCAAATCAAAACAAGTACACATACTACGAGGGAACAAAAATAATTCCATAAGACATTAAATGTTATTTTTATAGAATCAAGAAAATACATTCAAAAATCAATTTGTCATATGTTTAAATACAGTATTTAGCAATATTTTGTAATCTAGATGTCCTTCTTCACAAGCAATAATATTCTCAACATGGTGGAAAACAGATTGGGAGCTTTTGAAGGTGAAGACAGTGTCCAATCAGGGGGCTGACGTCAGGCATAGAAGAGAACCAAATTGAGGCAGGGCAGGTAATAGCCAAATCGTTGAAACACTTTTTTTGTTGGTGTATAAGGTTTTCATGGACTTATTTATGTTTTTTGCAGTCGGGATAGAGATGATTACGGGTTTAACTGCATTGTTGACACAAACACCTTTTTTTCACCTGTCGTTTGATTGCGTAATGAAAGCTTGTAATCATAAATAACGGCTGAAATTCACTGCTACAGTACTTTTTGAGTTTGTACTCCTTATTTCAGCTCTTCTTTTACTCATCACTTTTGAAAAAAGAAATTTTTATTGACATCTAAATTATGAAGTGAAATAGTACTGTGAAATTATTATTTAATCCCACTGCTGTAATCTTTTATTTACAAATAAATCTAAGTTCTATTCGTATAAGAGAACACCAAAACCTCACCATAATCCTTTTTATTTTATCTAATTAAAATCTTTTGGGTAAAAGTGTTCAAATAACAAAATTGTCTTACTGAATTGGAAATTCATTTAAAAAAAAAAAAAAAAAAAAATGTCTGCAAATAGTGGTCTTTTGAAAGGAGCTGTGTGATCCCATATGTAGTATTTAAGTCGGAAAAAATAAATTGTCACCGCAAAATATTTGGCAATAAATGAACTTATACCATTTGTTAGAACAATATTTCAGACATACGTCATTTCTTTTTAATTCTTATATTGAAAATATTTAGCTGTAATGGAATTCTAATTTATGGAAGATTACTCTCATTGGAGTGGGTTTGAGAATCAAAATGCTTAAAGTTGTATAAATTTTAATTTAGATTTCTAAATGGTTGGCTATGCGACAGTAGCAATTCCTAAGTCTTATTTTGACTAAATTCTTCTAACCAATAATAACCTTCATATTTAATGTCTTATTTTATTTTTCGTCTTGCTTCGTTAATTATGTAAAATAGCTCTCCAATTGCTAGCACAATATTAACCAAGTTTTCTTTTTCTTGATAAGTTATATTTATATTTTATATGGATATAAAATTTACATATTTAAATTTGTATATTTTAAATACTGCTATGTCGATTATGAGCTCTCCATAAGAGGGAAATTAAATTAATTATTATAGTTTGAGTGAGGGGACTATTTAATTTAAGTAAGCTTCTTCATGGGAAATTGATGAAATTAATTTGCCTAATATTAAATGTAGATAATATTAGCCCTGGAAATAATGTACCCAATTATATCTAACTTCTGAATATTTATAGTGTACAATTATTCATATTCTGGGAAAACATGGCTGGTTTTGTTATAAATGTACGATTTAGAAAAAATTAAATCTTGACCTTGATAAATTTCTACTGAAAATAAATAAATAGAATCACTATTACAGCTAACGGCCTTTTAAAAAAATACTCATTTGTAAATTTGATACAAAAAACAATACTTGAATTGAAATAGTAATAGAAAATATTTAAAAATAAATAAATTTTGTTAACCTGTCCCATTAATATTACTTAATCAATCTGATATAGTTATTATTCTTTGTTCATCTAAGCAGAAAGTGCATGAGTGCAACAGTCTGTATACTCATTGCTTAAAGTCGACAACAAATAAGCTGACGTCCTTAACTACCAAATCATTTTATTTTTTTGTATTTTTATATACTGAATACGCTTATATTATCATCTATAAGTAGAGTTGTGGACAATTTGACCTAAACGCGTGCATAATATTTTTTAGTTTCCAATCCTAGTAGTTTTTAAAACCCAGCATCATTTAATGCGGGTAATTGAAATTTGTTTAAGTGAGCTGATTTTAGTGATTCCCTTGACTGAAAAAGTGTGCTTACTCTATGAATTCTAAGATACAACCCCACTTTACCAATTTATGAATATTTATTCAGTCCGTTTCTGAATTATTTGAAATTACATTTTAAAAATTCTGGATTGAATTAATGTATCAAAATTAATAAAGTAAATTATTTCGAAAAATATAAACAAAATTATTAATTCATATATATATTTTTCGATTAACATGATTGAAAATTTATATAGCTTGTCAAAAAAGGGGAGAAAGTCATAAAATGTATTACTCGTTGACATTTAAAAAATCAAGAATAAAAATTATTTTAATTTTTGATGGTCAACTTTGGGTCCCTTTGCTTGTTAATTGAGGCTAGATTCCAACCCACTTTCCTCATCTTTCCCAAACTACGCCATTTAAAGTTAATTTTGCACTGAGTATACTTAAGTGAAATGAAACCTGAATGTGCGAAACATCCGTCAAGGATTCATTTTATTGGCTGAGGTTGCATTCCTTTTTTTTACACATATACATGAATGTAGATTTGAGAGAAGTCGATGTTGCAAATTCAATAAACTACCCTAATTTACGCAAATATATCACTTTCCATGGCAGATATATTTCTAATAATTTAACAACTATCCATAGTAGTATATTTGAAAGTGATTCAAAGATATATTTTATCTATATTATCATTTATGGAAGCTTACTACTGCTTCCATAAATGATAATATAGATAAAAACAAGTCCCCTTCCTCCCCAAAAAAAATATACAGGGAGCGGGGATCAAATTGTTACTTACTTTAAATCTTGATAACTTGAAGACGACATTATCAAATAAAAAACCGGCTACTAAATAGGAAATCTATTCTCGTCAGCTGACGATACGTAGTTCAGTTAGCATCATGCCGTCATCATATGAGGTGATAAGGAGCTATAAGTGGAACGAGGAGCTTTGGAGGTCCGCCGTAGTCATGGCATTGGTTAATAATGGAGGTGAAATCTCCAATTCAACGATTACTTCAACCTTAGGAGTGAATTTACGGACTGTTCAGCGTATCCGTAAGAAGCTAGAGGACACCTGGGATGTTGATGCCACCATAAAGAGGGCACCCAAGGAGGAAGGCGCCGACAGGAAGGTCAAGGACACCGACTTTGTCGACAAGGTGAAGAAGATGGTTGAGGATGACCCTACCAGGTCCATGCAGGCCATGGCAAAGGATCTCGGCTGCCATGAGAAAGCAATAAGGGACTCAGCACCCTGCAATGTGTCCAAAATCTCCATGCAGTGGTTAACCGATAACAGTTATGACGTCATAATCAAGGATTTGTGGCCTCCTAACTCTCCCAACCTTAATCCTTTGGACTATTTTGTCTGGGGTTATGTCGAAAAACATAGCCCCAGATATCGCCATGGCACCAAGGCCAGCCTGATGGACTCCATCAAGGAGGTATTCGGCAACATGGACAATGAGATGGTCAGAAGAGCCTGCGGCCGGTTCAGAGGCCGTTATCGATGCCAACGGTGACTATATCGAATGAATGGCTACTCTATACCTATATGCTCGTCATAGTTTTGATTTTCAATAAAAAAGTTAAAAAATGTATATTTGTGTTGTTTTTTGTAGAAAAATATTTTGGCGACAATTTGATCCCCGCTCCCTGTATATATAATTCTGACTACGTCCCTGCATTCTAATACCATGTAATAACAACATGTCGGCAATTCCCTCAAACATTCTTCAAATGCTCATTGTACCAAGATTTTGTTTAGTTTCTTTATTTTGAGCATAACACAGGTCATAGTTTGGAAAAAAAATTTAAAAATCTATCAATTTTAACTAAAACGCTCTGTTTTTATTTATTCAAATCATATGTAAATTCGTTATTCCATAGAAAATTGACATTTATTTAAATTTTTCCATCTGATTTGAATAAAATCGAGTATGTCAAAAAAAAAATGATATGAAAACTTTAAAATACAATTTAGATCTGTAACTCAATCTAGTTTAGAGTTTTAAGCTCCTTTTTAATCCCAAATTTCCTTGAAGACCATTGAATTTTAAATCATAATTCGTAAACCACTTATATAATGTATTTAAAAAATACATGGTGTGATAGCTATTGTGTTATGTAAAAAGTTAATTTTTTATGTTCTATTATAAAAAAGTACCTTCACTTTATTTTTTTACCTAAATACTGAATTATAGTATCATTTGATTTTGATATATTTTTTATCAGAGCAAGATAAAATTAATGTATCACTTTAGAAAAAAAAAAATAGAGTGGTAGATTTATGGGCTTGGGAGATACAAGATTATTAATTTGATCATATTTATCAGTAAAATTATATAATAGAAATTTATATTTCATGGGTTTTAGTAGGGTAATACTTTTAAAGTTAAGTAAAACTTATTTTTTTAAACTAATTCACAGTAGTATTCATTTTCTTAAATGTTATTAATTGAATAAATTCATCAATAAAAAGCAATGGTTTAGTTTAACCATTTCTTGACTAAATTTTTTAAAAACTATATATAATGAAATTAAGCTGCACCATTTTAATATTTAAACCATTCAGGTAGTATAATTTAAAAATAGACGATATTATACATATGTATAACCTCTCTAAAAACCATTATATGAAAAAATAAATGATTTTTTTATATTGTACATAAAACACCTTCAATTTTTAAATTATTTTACATAAACAGGTTAATAGTTAAGATGGTATATTAGTTTAATTGTTAATTTTATTGTTTGATAGGAAAACCAATGGTTTAGTTAGACTATTGGTTTTTTGTAAAAAACAAGTCTATTTTTGGATATTTATTGGAATGTGTATTACAATTAAATTGGGATGAAATCATACAGTTTTTAAACTTTGTTAAGCATTATACCTCAAAAAAACCATTAAAAGTGGAAATGTATTATATAATTTTGTATACATTATATGAAAAATTAAACCTCATCTAATTTTCAAAGCCAACAAACCTACTCGTATAACCTTTAACTTAAAAGAAAGATATTAAATTAATTTTGTTCTGATAAAAGTTTGATCATACTCAGAAGATATAATCTATTAGATACCGAGTTCCCTATTAAAATCTGAACACTTTGAATTTTAAACTTCAACAATTTCAAGAAAATTAATTAAATAAGTATATGATTGTCTGAGCTATTTTAATTAATAATTGGCTAGTTTGAGCGGCAATGATGGCTTCCAGGCAGTGGTAGTTGACCTGGTACCTGCTGCCGATGTCATGGTGTCCCAGTGATGTATCATAGTGGCCTTGAAGGCCTCGGTGTTTGGATGACTGGCACTGCACGCGTAGTCAAAGTTGTTGCATCAGTGTTGTACTGGCTCCAAAAGTGTCAAAAATTAATTCAATAGACACATTCAAAAGAGTCGGGTAACGGGGGATATGAGGTTCTTTCGTTGTTGGCTTAAAATTTGGTTTCTCCGTCCTCACAAGGCTCTTTTCTACCCACTTTTTGAAAGTTATCAGGGCAAGCAGGTATGAAATCCCGAGGTTTCTTATATGGGAGCTCACATGGACATGAAGGGATTGGTCAGAGATTTTTTTCTTAAGTCCTCCGGGTACAGTTTGGCCTTTTTGACAGATTCTTTCTTCCTCTCCAACGTTTTGGACTTTGTGACACTGTAGACGTTGTCCTAAAGACACCCAACTGCTTTGAGTGCGCGAATGGAAATTCGTTGATTATGTTCAAGTGTCATTTTCTAGACTTATACGTAAGTTAGAGAGCTGAAGTTTGTTTTGTTTAGTAAATAACTGTTTATAATCTAATATATCGGAATATAAATTAATTTCAATCTCTCAACCTTTTATTAATTATTGAATTTGTAATTATTCAAATTTTAATGGACCCCTATATTTAAGGTTAAAAATATGGTCAAAGTCAACTATACTTTTTATAATATAATAATAAAAATTTAATCAACATATATCTTTGCCCAACCCATTGCATATCAAATGATACATCATATAAATCCATCCAATGATGGGTTTACAAACTACATTTCAAAACGGAAGGGTGTTTTAGACGATTCTTGATTGAACTTTTTGTAAAAAGGAGCTTATTATTCAGAGTAATATTAAGTTAAAGATATGGAATTTCATTATTAAGTTTCCCAATAACAGTTTATTTGATATATCAAATTTAATGCAAATTGGATGAAAAAATAGGATCGGTATATATTTTTCCATCAAATGATCCTGAAATAGACACAATATAAAAGTGTCTTGAAATAAATAAAAACTAGGGTCTTACGAAACCTCCCCAGATCAAATTAGGATTACACAATAGATATTGCTGTTTTTTCATGAAAATTTATTGCACACATCCTTTAATTGTTTAAAAAGATTGGCTATAAATATACTTTGTTTCTTTGCAAATTTTATTCGATAAACGACTACCTATAGCTACAGATGGGATTGTATAAGAGTGAGACAAATGGTACTACTGAATTAAGACCCTTGTTATTATGAGATACCTGTTATATGATTTTTGGCGAGACAAAATGAATTACTGCCATAAAGAAGATAACTTTACTCATTACTGTAGGCAAAATATTGTAATTATATTTAAAATCTTGAAAATAGCCTCCTGACGGTTTTTTAACCATAAGGTAGATGGACAAAACTTGAGCCAATGTATAGTACTATGTCAGGATATCATAAGAAACCGAGACTGACAAAAAAATTATGTTGGAAACTTGTGGTCACCCCCCCCCCTCCCCCCCATCCACCCAAGGTACAGAAAAGAAACCGTAAAATTTACATATTTTCAGCCCTTAAAGGTACATGTACAAAACTTGCATAAATGTATAGTAAGTACTACGTTAGGATATTATAAAAATCTAAAATTGTCAAACAATTTATGTCATAAAAGGGAGGTCAGACTTCTTGGATTCTTAATAGAATGGTTTTGGTTAAACAGAAACTCAAAGCTTTCTGATCTGTAAGAAGCAAGAATTATACCACCTTATTCGACTTATTTTTATTAATTATCGAAGTTCAAACAACAATTGAAAAGTTACTTTGTCCAGATCAATTTGACGGGAATCCGAAAACTTATCTAACTCTAAAAGGAGTCGCTCCGAGTCGTATTAAGCCTTACACTCCTCAAGGGAACTGACAGATAGAACGGTATAACGGCATTTGGAAGCCTGTAACATCACCTCTCATGTCTGGGTAGTTGCTATAGAAGAATGGGAATTAGTAATCATTGAAGCTCTCAAATCTGTCAGAGTGTACAAAAATTATATTTTAATCACGCCATGGCATTGAAGGCCAAAATAAAATATTACCAGAACCGTTTCTGGACCCTTAAGAACCTACATGAAAAAATTCAGGAAAAGCTATTTATTTTAGTTTTGAAGGAGAAGTTAACGCCGCAACCACTTACCATAATCTAATCACTTTACTTAGTTTTTTCTTTACACGGATCCCTTATTTATCAATAGGATATAATATCATGTACGCAGTACATTATCTTCTTATAATTGACTATAACTAAATGTATGTTATTATACATTTATGTCCAATTTGTTTAATAATCATATTTATATAAAGAAGAAAATTCGTTCATAAATGACATTAAAAAGATTATTTTGAAAGGTTTTTTTTATTACTTATACAATAATACTAATAAATTGAAGGTACATATCATTTAACTTTAATAGAGAAATGAATGGGTGACTGTTGTTCTTATCTTCTTTATTGTTCTCCAATTACATATTAACTGTATATAGAACGATTTATTAGGTCATTTAGACTATATTTGCTACATGAATTTTCAAATCTTCAATTTAAACAGTTTGAAAAGTTGTAAGTTAAAAGCTTTATGAATAAAGATGAAAATATGTCATCAATGTATAGTTAATTTTTGTATTTCCATATTTAGGACTAAAGACAACCAGTCCAGTTTAGTATCGGTTCAGAGCATCTTAGGTCTGCATATCAGTTCTAAAACTATTAAAGTTTTGTCTTTGATGATATCAATTAACTTTGTTAGCCTTTGATGACATCACATAACTTTGTTACCTCCAACAACCAAATTGAACGGAGTTTAGACTATTGATCCGCTTTTTGTTAGTCACTGGGATAACAGCAAAAGATATGGATTGATTTATATCAAACTTAGTACGATGGTTAAATATGGTCTCAATGAGAGGACATTAAATTTTGATAGGTCAAGAAACCCCAAAACCAAACCAAAGTATCATCGTTTATAGGCTTGTAATAAATTGAGATACATAATTAAAAACAATTTCAGTCTAACATTTTGTGCTCTAACGAGTGAGACCATTTGAATCTCCATCCAGACTACGTACAACATCAGGAAGTCAATGATATCCCCATACAACCAAGAAGAACCAAAAATTCTGCAGCCACAATATAGCTGACTTCTGGCCTGCTTCCATGTGCCAATCTATTAAAGATCAGTACCAAAGACTGGTAGGAATGGTTTTAAGACTGAAATGGACTTAATCAATAGGAGCTAATACAACACTATGTATAAGTAAACAGAAAATCCTGAAAATTTCTAGTACTATAAACTTTTCGTGTTGCTAACATTTTGCCAGACTAAAAAAGTGTTATAACCACGTTTTTTTTTTTTTTTTTTTTCAAACCAAATATTTTAGAGGTGATATATAGATAAAATTGTTTATTTATAAATAAACTTATCAAAAACTCTTTGTCAATTACTTCCAAAAAAAAATTTGGTTTTGTTTTACAAAATGGACAAAGATTATCCTTTCAAAATATTATATTAGTGTACAATAAGATAAAAGAAGGTGAATTTTCTGTGGGCGAGTTTTACCCACGGGAAACTTTCCACAAGGCTAGTATTTCCAAGACAGAATTTCCAAGACATTGTTCCCCAAATGGGAGCTTTTCTAACACCAATTGCTTTTACAAGGATGATATATCTGAAGGAGTAGTTTCCGATTAGAGAAATGTTGCAATATAAATAATTGTGTTGTTTTCTTCTGACATCTTTGTTTGATTGTTAACCATACTTATATGTATAATATTCAACTAATTTGAAGGATGTGTAAGGAAAAAGATCACTTTAACTTTACAAAAATCCTTTTTACGACGTAAATGTCTTTATCGACAATCTTTTTACTACTATCAAAAACTTTCCAATGTTACACAAAATGGTCAAATGTAAACTCAATATATGTACATACAACTATATCAAAAAAAAAAGTATTAAAAACTCAATGAAATTTATTTCATTTTCTCAATAGATAGATATGGATACCTAGAAGAATATATAGTGACTCATATAAACGTATTTATACTTATACAACGAGTATTATTCCCAAGGGAACATTTTTCGTTTTCTCTCATATCAAGTACTTAAAATTTGTGACTTATTAAAAATGTATGAGATACGAATTTTGTGGATACAAAAAAAGAACAGACCCTAAAAAATTATAATATATTACTCTCCTATTTTAATTTACTCATTTTGTATACATTACTTTGTTGTTCAAAAATATTGATTAGTGTTGAAACTCGGTCCAAAACCAAATCCTTTTTTTTTATGTTCGAGATTGAGTTATTTTTCTAGACCAATTTGGATCGATATTTCGGTCCAGACCTCGATCTTAGAACGTAGATTAAAATTCCCTCTTTTCACCGAAGAAAAGTTCATCTCAAAACATTTAAATCTTAAGGAAAGTCCATCCCAATGTAAGTTCATCATGAGGAAAAATAGTTTGGTCCAATAAAATTAATAAATAAATCAGACAGTCTAGGATTTTCAAGACCAAAACTCTACACTCTTAAATATAAATGTATTGGAAATACATCCGAAGAAGGTCATTGATTAATGTTCCCATTGAGATAATAAAGGTCCTAATAAAATTAGGAAATGACAATCCAACCTAAATTAATATGCAAAATATTTGCAACAGTATTACTCAGCTTCTTCTTTCTTTTTTTTGCGAATTTATCTTTTATATAATTCTGCATTAGAGTCAATAAATGCAATACTCATATTTTTTAAATAAATAAATGACATTGAAGAGGTCATTATACTTGTTTTTAAGAGTAAATATGACTTTAATACTCAATGATCTAGTAATTTTGCAAAACTAATGAAAATAAACCTTATTTTGGTTCGTATACCTAAGGCCGATGCCACGGAGGTGGAATGGGGCATGACACTCCTATGGAGTATCACTTAGAAAAAAGTAGATATTAGTCCGAAATTATGGATTAGTTACGCAGTGCCATTTAAAAAAATTGAGATAAGGACCTTCGGAAAAATAAAATTATACCTTGTTATAGAAATAGAATAATGCATTGATTTCTAACAAAAAAGGATATTAAACTATTACAGGAAAAGGGACCGAAAAAGGGATAAATTTTTTTCAAAAAGGTAGCCTGAAATAGTTTAGCCTAACAGATTTCAAAAATGATTTACTTATTTAAAAAAAGTTTTTTGTTTTTTTTTCTCACCAGAGGAAGGTTTTTTTTATGTTTATTTAATCTTCCTTTAATTGTTTAAATGGAGATGCACTGATTAAGTATAAGTAAACATTATAGTATTACAATAACTCCATCTAACCTAGGAATATTTTTGTGAAATCCATATACATAATAAAGTATTATATGTTTCTTTCTCTAGGAATCACCTGGGATCGAACGCACATTGAGTGCAAAAGGATAATACCCCCGAGTGCGTTGTCACTGAGCTATAGTGATCCATTATATTCAAATAAATAAATACAAACAACAAATTTATATAAGGTATGCATACATTAATAGACATTATAGTTTAAAATTAAATTAAAAAAGTTTATTAAATTGTCTAAAAAAAGTATCGAAAATTACTTTACTTTTTACAAAAAATGTGATTAAACTAGTCTAGAAAAAGGACTAAAAAAAGTAATTAAATTAGGCTAGCAAAAGGTGGAAAAAGTCTTGACTTTTTTTCAAAAATGGTTTTAAACTAGGCTAGCAAAAAGGGGGAGGGGGAAGTCTTGACTTTTTTTCAAAAAAAGGTTTCATACTAGTCTAGAAAAGGGGACCAAAAAAGGCTTGACATAAAAGTATACATAAAAAGGCCATATTTTATTTTCCAAAATTTGGAAATGGTTATAGTTCACAGTTTGAAAATGAGAAAAAAATATTTACACCCTCTGACTTCTATCCAGTATTATGGAACAAGGTCAAGATATATTTGATTGCTTTTCCAACGTCATATCTGGTAGAACGGGCCTTCAGTGTAGTTACTATGCTTCTTTCCAAACAAAGGAACAAACTTAGAATTACCGAACGTGGGGATCTACGTCTTCTTCTTAGTGAGTTTCAACCTGATGTGGATAAACTAATATCCTTACACCAAGTACACCCATCCCATTAGAAGGAATTGTCAAAAACTAAAGTCAATTTATTTTTTTTAAATATATTTGGTGTTTAATGCATAAATTTGTTGTTTTAATTTTTGAAGAAAAGGTTATATGTGCAGGGGGTAGCTGAAGCAGAAAATCGGGGAATTAAAAAAAAATCAGTAATAAGAAATGAAAATTCAATGGATTTAAAAAATTATATGGGAGGGGGGCGCTACAAGTTTATTTGGAAGCCAAGGCCCCGCCAGCATGAAAAAGTTTGGGAAACCCTGGTCTAAAGAATAGTTACGTTTTTTATCATATTTTCAATGGATATATATTGACTTCAGAACAATACATATACAGAACCGATAAAATCACTTTATAATTTATAAAACTTTTTACATAAGTTTTCTTACTCAATTATTTCCTCGAAATTCTTAAAAAAGTGCTAAAAACTAAAAAGTTTTTGAAACCAGATTTGATTCGCAAAAACTTATTGTATATTTGTAATTTAGCGTCAATTGCTTATTTAAAAGTAACAAAGTTGAATATATGTGTGATTTGAATGAAAATGAATTTAAATATAATTACCTACTATTTAAATAATCTTGTTTCAGCGCTTTTCATTTTCTAAAGCCTTCATTAAAAGTTGTTTGTTGTAGGGCCTTGATGACCCCATCCCATGTACTCCTTACATCCTGCAAAGTCCTAAAAGAATGGTCTGACAAATTATTTTTTGAGTTCAAGCAAAGAATTTAAGTCAACTGACAACAAGTCTGGTCTATAAAGAAAATGGTCAATCATTGGAATACCTTTATTTTACAAAAATTACTTTTTATTTTTTGCTGTGGTGAAACAATTATGGATCTCAAACCCAGATTTTTATACAAGGAAACTAATATAACTGTTGTAAGGGTATCTGTTATCACCTGAGATATTATACGACGATTTTTATTTACAACAGTTTCTACAGAATCGACAAACTTAGAAGTTTAGCCGTAACTTGAGGATCTACCTCTCAGATCCGTGAGGGCCTCTTCATTATTATCCTTCGATAAAATTATCCTGAATTTGCTTATGAACAATCTTCGGTATCGATATGACTCATTCATGATTGTTTTGGTATAGTAATATGCCTGTGAATCGAGAGCATAGGCAGAAACATACTCATGAGCAGAAATAATTTCAAAAAACTTAGTTTCAAAGAGAAAAAGCCGCTTCCGGTTACTGCTTTTTGTAGCTACTATCTAAATACATTTATTTTTATTTTTCAAAGCTATTACTATGATTGTTCTATTTTTGAAGAGAAACCAAACATATATATGTTAAAAGTGATCGCTATGGAGAGAAAGACAAAAAGTATGATCGGTTGACTTATAAATGTAATACTTTGTTGAACACGGGGTAGTGTAATTGAAGATCGACACCGGATTTTATTTCTGACTATATCATTACTTAAGACGGAGTAGAGTTTGTGTTCATTTTCTTCATCTCATAGCTGCTCATAGCTAAGTTAATGAAACACAATGACAGCTAATCTGCTCTCCTCCCAAACATTAACATGGTCCGGGTGACCACGTTAATTTTCTGTTTTTTATCATACGGTATCATATTGTTTTCATCAGTGGTTGTTAAAGTTGATAGTTTGTAAGGGAAGTTGAATGTGGGAATTTCATCATTGTGAGAATATGAAAACTGGTTAAATTTACTTAAAAGTATCAACTACAAGTTAAAATTCAAATTAATAAATGCATATGGATATTAATATTAGAAATGAATCGAATCATCAGATATGAATTTGTAAAATTATATTCAAATTTTGTTGTTGCCTTGTGTTTTTGATATTACAAGAAAATCATATTGATCAACGATAAAGTTCATCAATACGTCATAATATAGCTATCAAGGCAGTTTTGTAATAAATGAAACCAATGCATTTGCGTAGTGTTGTAAAGAGGAAAATACTATGACCAATAAGGGTGTACATATGTCTACAGTCGAAATACCGAGGGGTTCATTAAATTCAGAACACTTTCAATTTTAAACTTCAACAAGATATAATATATTATTTCAAAGTAGAGTTTTAAAACAAATTGATACATTAAATGGATCTGTGTATGAGCTCTCTTAACTATTCATGTAGCCGCCCTTAGTGTCAAGGATAACGTCAAGACAGCGGGGAAAGGTGTGTCACTTGCTGTGGATGTAGTACTCTGTTATGGCGTCCCGATGCTGGGTGACAATGGCATTGAAGGGTTCAGTGTTTGTATGACGGACACTGCATGACTTTTCCTTAACATAAACCCAAAAGTATTAAAAAAGAGTCTTACAAATGAAAATGGGTTTCTTCAATTGCTGGTGTCAAAAATAGTCTCTCCACCCTCACAAGGCTCTTTTCACCCAATTTTTGATAGCTCACTGGACATTCTGAGGGGGCTTGGGCTGTTTTCTTTCAATCCTCCGACTCCAGTTTGGCCTTTTTGACAGATCCCTTCTTCCTCTCCAATATTTTAGATTTGCTGACGGCATAGATAGTGGTCCCGTAGACGCCCAACTGCTTGGAGTGCACGAATAGAAATTCGTCGATCACGTTCTTGTAATTTTCCCAACTTGTACGTAAGCTAAAGAACTCAAGTTTCTTTATGTATGTCAATAATTCTTTATGCTTTTATATATCTAAATATGAGTAAATTTCAATGTCTCAACGTTAATTTATTATTAAATTAGAAGGACTTTAGATTTCAATGGACAACCCAGTATATGTAAACCGATAAGATGAAAAAATGACAAAAAGAAAAGAAAAGAGAAGTGACAAAGTAGGAAAAATGGCGCAATTCTTTAAAGCTGATAAATATATTTATAGGGAAATACTTTTTATTGACACCTGTAAAAAGCATAATATGTTAGTATTTACATACTTACATATAACGGAGATTTTTATTTTTTTAAGCATAAATAAAACCAGTTATATGGGGATTTTTTTACTTTTTACATCAGTTATTCGGTTAGCGTGTAATCATCACAACAGTGATATTAGTATAAATAAGTTCAATAAAATTATTTCTTGATGCACTTAATATTTTTAATAATTTGTCGAATGAACTTTTACTGTTTCGACTCACTTTGATTCCTGGATACAACCTATTTAGGAGAATAGAAGGAAGGATGGTAATAGTGTGCTGTTTTCTTTTGTAATACCAGGAATACTGAACCAAAAATATAGCCAAACACCTATATCATTTATGTATCACCAGATTATCTTAAAGTGTCGATGCTATGTACAAGCAACAATTTTGTACATGTTGTAACTTCCACAAACAAATTGTAGAAGTAAAATAGTTTTAAATGAAGGATTGAAAGTACTTCGGCTGAGGGTAATGTGATATTTGAATATTTTCAATGTAAATGATCGATACATTAATGGGCTGTAATTTTCGACAATTTCAATACAAATGACTAAAATATAATTATTATGTGGCACATTATAAAGTTCTAATGTTCACAGTTATATTTCTTATCAAAACATAATACTATCATGTATTTTTTATAAATCAAATTAAAATGATAGTATCAATGTTTTGTTGGTAATTAGAATGACCAATGTTGTATTTTATATATAGGGTTTTAAAACGATGAAATGACTAATTCTATAATTTAGTTATAATAGTTGCAATTTGTACACAGTTTGGATAAAATATAGTTTTAGTTACCTAAAAAAGGGATCATTGTAAAGAAAAAACTCAGTTTATTATTTTTTTTAAAAGCTGTTGTTGGGTGTGATCTTTTTTCTTTTTGTTCATGGTGTGGTCCCTCTGAAATATACATTATTACCTATTGTTCGTCTAAATTGTTTTCAAAATTCATAATAAAATAAATATATATGTATTTATAATATTTTCCCTTCCCTAATGCAATTTGAAATGTAGAAGTGTCTCCTCCTTGGTGCATTAATTCATTTCCCCCTAAAAACATATAAAAGAAAGCTGATTTTAAAAAGATTTTTAATTCAGTAGTACCATATGGCTTGCTCCCACCTTCTCCTCGCGCTCTCATACCATCACATCTTTATTTAAAACCTACATCAGCATAAAAGAATTATGTTATTTTTTCCTGACACCAAGTAAACCCTAGTCTAGGGTTTTTTGATATTGGGATATAAGGGAGTACAATATTGAAGGCTTATAACAAACTACTTCATTGATATATATTTCCATTTTACAAAATGATTTACTTTGGCTGCTACCATGGCCTCTAACCTTGTCCTAAAAGTTCTGCAGCACTTCTAGATATAAGTCTAGGATATTGCCACCCACTTCAGATTGATAGAGGCCTTGAAGATATCCAAACTTCCGTGAGGGAATAGCAATATAATCGAGGGAGAAGTCTGGGGAGGAGGATAGCTAACCCAACCCTTCATGCTTTCACTAAATAAACATCTTCTGGCTTTTCTTGACCCGGTTGGTCAAAGTGCCTCACTAGCATTGAGAGCCTTGCCATACCGTCTCATCAACTTGGCCGGACTTCTGAGGATTGTAATGCCCATGTCTTCTCTTATCTCGATTTTCCGGCGTTTAAAAATCCCAAAGGAGCTCTTAAGGCTCTGACATGAAGACACTGTGTTTTCGAACTTTGAAACAGTCTGGAACCTCCCTACGACTTTCACAATGTCCTCAATACTCATTTGGTTACCAAGCAGATAAAATCCCCCTTGTATTTTTGCTCCTTTGTTTACAACTTTTGATTTTTAAAAGTGTAATAACTTATATTTAATATTTATAGTCTGTACTTTCAATAACGCAAGTTAGTATTTTAAAATAATTTATTTAAAGAAATACAAAGTGATTTAAGGTATAGTCTACAATTTTACCTCGCACACCCTAATATGTGCATATTTATTGACTTGTAAAATTGATCAATATTTGAAAAAATAACTTCATTTAAGACTATTAATGAAAACTTGTATACGATAGAAGATCAATAAATACTAGACTAATAATTATTGTATGTATGTCTAATCGAATTACTAAATATTGTACAATGGTTGTATACAAATAATTACACAGTATTCATTCAGAGAAAATATCATGAACTTTCTTTTAAAGTTTGTACAACAGTATGTAAACTAAATATACATATAACAAAAAAAAAAATCTTTTATTAACAAGGGGGGGGGTAATTTATGTTATGTTATGACATCTGCAATGCCGTATCTAATATACAAATATGTATGATATAATCAAATGCTAAAACGAATGCTAATGTCACACAAATAACACTAATTACTGAATTAGGGATTGCAAACCTCTATGAATATTTTTTTTTTTCATAGAGTGATTATAATTAATTATTTGCTATTTACATACATTCATAGCCTTGTTTGTGCATACACAAACCATGAGTTAATCAAGTTTCATTATTTTATAATTAATGAAATTAGAATGAGGTTGATATGGAAGGATATAAATATATAAGTTGTGCTTGTACAAGTTGCGATTTCCTTATATGTTATAACTGGCACGAGTAGATTGTACTAGTTGGAATGTCTTTGTCTTAAAATGTCTTATTTAATCACATCAGTTTTTTTGTTTTTTTAAATCACAAAAAACATATTAATGGATGTTATCCCTCTGTTTTCATCTATTAGCGGGGAAAAACAATATTTCTTGTAAATATTTTTTGATATATAACTCAAAGTTTTTTCAATGACTTTGTATCCAACATTCATTGTTTCGTCATTATGAAAAATTTCACCGTATATAGGTACACGTATACGCAGACATATCTGATATATTTTTTATTGTTTTTTTTTTAAGTTCTAACTTTATAGAAAGTACACACAACAGAAATTACTTTTTCTTTTTATATTCCATCTGTTCAGTTTCACCATAATGCAGCAAGAGGATAAACGTCAGTTCATTGCATAATTATTCGAGGTCGGCAACGATGCTCCGGCAATCATACAAGTAAAGAAAATATGCCATAGCATGTGGGTCACAAAAAGCTAAAAATGGTGGACAGGCCACTTTCTGGCTGGATTCAAGAGGTCCATCAAAACACAACCTGGCATTTCCATGCCTGATTATGTTCAAAGGAAGTATATCCGTAGGATAACATTGGTCAGGAGCATCAAGGACAACTATGGTCTAAAGTTCTGCCCCAGGGGAAGGCGTCAACGTCTTACCCTCAAGATGAAGGACATCAGGTTGCAAAAACGCAAAAAACTCCTCCGAATTTGTAAGTCAAATTCATGCATCATCAATCTATTCAGTGATGAGTCAAACTTGACATTGGGCGCAGCCTGCAACCCAAAGAATGACTGCTGGCTGGTAGCAGAAATAGTTATTGCTCATGCAGTGATGAAAACCAAGTTATTATCCAAGATAATTGTGTTTGGTTTGATCATCGGTAACGGGAACGTCATACCGGCTCACATTTTGGGCAACAGCCTGAAGTTGACCTCCTTAGTGTACTTGAACCTTCTTAAGACGTTGTGATGCCATGGATGGAAGCCACAGACCCTCCAAAGACAAGGTTCATGTGGATTTAAGACTGTTAAGCATTTATTATTATTTAAAAAGTTGTTTAATATTAAACTCTACAAAAATATTCTAAATTGTAGACACAATTATTAAAGTACTTCTATTTTTTAAATATTTTGGTACTTCAGTTAAGATATATTAATAGTAATATAATTTAAATATCATGTGACCTTTTTAGTTGACCCATTTCTTTGGAATTGGTAGTCTATAGAATAACTTTTATTTTCCTTAGCAGTTGTTATTATTATTTATTTACTGAGTAGTGAACATCCTTTCCTAAATAGATTGCAATACATTCAAAATATCATTAATGACTCGTGTGTACTCATAAAAGACGGAAATTTATATAAGGAGTTGTTTCGGGATTTTAATTATTAGTCTTTCTTGGATTCAGAGTAAAATTAGGGATTGACTTTGGATTAATTCTTGCCTGTTCATTCCTTTCTTTCCCTTCTCTCTTGTCACAATTGATTCCCTCAAAAAAAAAAAATTAAAATACCAGTGTTCCCACGTTGATTTTTAATATACCAAAAATATACACGTTTCTTTATCTATATATAAATCCTTTCTAATATCAATGAAGTATCTAAGTTATAAAAATATAGTGTATTTTTTTAGCTTGCCTTTTTTTGGAGTTGACAAACTAAATAATAAATTTGATTATCCTGATCTTTTGTAATGATAATATAATTTCTGAAGAATAAACTTCCTTGTCTATTACATTCAATTATGTGTAGATTTTTATCAATAAATATGACGGACTGAGTGTCACGATCTTTTCTACATTGTTATGTTGTTGATGAAGTTGTCATAAGGTACAGTTTACGGTAAACAACTTCTCTATCTAAAAAAATTAACTTTATAATGTCCATATTATAAATATCACTTTGAAATTTCCATCAGAAATATAAAATATATTGACCATTAAAAAAATATTTATTTATTACATCGTCCTCATCATATATGCTCTAAATTAATTATCTAATTTTTACTTTTAGTTTGTATAATGTGGTTAAATAAGTTACAACAGACGCTTGTAAGGGAATAATTTTTTTTTTGAATTGTACCCCAAACTTTTCAAAGCTATCACATATTTCTTCATGTCTAAAATGAAAGGTTTTGAGGCTTTAAAGAAAATTTATTTAGGCCTTTTTGGCAAAAATTGATATTTTATGTCCATTTTCTTATAATATTAGATTAAAAAAAATAAGACAAAAACAAATCCAAGTTTCATGTTGCTTTTTTAAATTGGTATTAAGGTTTTCAATACAAATTATTTAGAAATGTAAGATTAAATTACCATACAATTAGAATAAAATAATGTTTTTTTATTTCGTTAATATGATGTTCGTTATAGGCGCTGAGCACCTTTTAGTTGTGGTTTTTTTTATGCAGTGATTTACACAACAAATGAACAAATTTGGGAGAGTAAAACCAAAAAAAAAAAAAATGTACTTAATGCACAACACGTCATATTAAAAAAAGGTGGAGCTTAAATTTATATTTAGTGAAGAAAATCGTTTGTATTTTAAGCCCAGTAACACTGATGATTTGAACAATGTTTTTGAGAAGAGTAGCTTAACTGGCATGACGTTTCTTTAGATCAGTTACTATTAGCTGTGACGAAGAAGGAGGGGAAGAATGAAGTAAAGAAGGACATTGGAAAGAATAACTTCTACGTTAACTCTAAATTATACACTGGGTCCAACAAAGGCGTCTAACCCTGCAATAAATCATCAAGGTTACTTTCCGTCTTTTATGACCACAAACAATGTTTCATCATGTATTGGATGTAATTGAGTGTAGAAGAATAGGAAGTCACTACTCAGGAATATAATAATGATGACAACAGCTCTGGAAATGAAAATTCATTTTATAAATTACCAACTTAAAAAAAAAAAAAAAAAGCGGGCGAGCTAAAAAGATACACCCCATTTTTATTGACAGTTGGACATTTCAATAATTACATCTTTTAAACTTTGTAGTATTTTTTAAATTATTCAATCCATTTTGCAATCGTAAATATCAATTAAAATGCTAAAAGAACTTGCTTCAATCTAAGACGTCGATAAAAAATAAATTCATTTATCAAAATAACCAGATGTCATAACTGGAGTTTGGTTTTCAATGAGATATGATTTAATATTCTTGAAGTAAAAACATTTTTTTTATTTCAGATAAAAATGTATTCTTTTCTACAAATTGAGGGAGTCAAATTAGTACCCATCAGTGTTTAATGAAGTTGCGTGTAGCTATACCATTTTTTGTAGCTATCGTTGTACACTCAGTCCTCACAATGAAAAACTTTAAAGCAAAAAAAAAAAGAATTAAATTAACTAAATCTAAATAAAAAAATGGCTTAATAAAGGAGTACATTCTAAACAAAGTATCATCAGGATAAATAAGAAATTTAATATAATGAGATTAAATTTAAGAGGATATTACTGAAAAGTATTGACGATTGTGAGGTCATTGCATAGAAAGATTCAATCTATATGTATATAATATTAAAAAGTACCTTTGTAAAAATGTATTTGTATTAGTACCAATATAATCGTCTATCAGTATAAACGCCGTAAGTAGTTAACTCAACATTGTGCAGTCGACAAATAAAGTGACATATCCACTAATTAATGTGAATGTAACTTGTCAAATTACAGTACTAAATAACTTGATGGGATGAGTGGAGCCCTTCACATTAAAGGAAAAAGCAAGGATAGGATGAAAAAAGTTCAATTCATCATTTCCAAAGTCAAGGATGACTTACAAGAAATGGAGAAAATATTCAACTCTGAATTAGAATGGAAAGGAGAGGAAGAAAAAACAGAGAATATTATTCTTGAAGAGGTCTTGAAGCAGTCGAAAAATTAAGGGTATCCATCCTAAAACTCTCAAAAACTTCCATGAAACCAAACAAAAGAAAACTTCAAAAGTAAATAATGATTTAAAGCCGGAAAGGCTCACGAAAAACTCGGCACTGGCAAAATTCAGATAATGGGGATAAGATTCGAGCTCTACTATTCCAAAAATAATATGGTACAAATGAGCAACGCGGAGCAACGTGAATTTATATGAAGTTGTATATATCACAACAACTCCAGACCCTCCAATAATGGGCATCAGATGATATTTAAATGAAATATACAAAATTTGTCTTCAGGCAATAACCCTACTTAACCCTACTAAAGTCACGGTATGGCTTCTTTCAATGTTATAAAAACAAGGAGAGAAATTATCAGGGTAGCATCTCTATCTTAGACTACAGGGACAAGGAGCCGAACTCAGCACTATAGATGAAGACTATTTGTACTATTTGTTAAATAAACGATGAAAAACAAGCAAATATTGCAGCTCTGTCAACTTATAAAAATCGACATCGACAACAACGAAATCCGACCACAAACAAGAAACATCATCATCCACCAGAACTTAAATACTATATATGTGGCGAGTCAAATACAACACATAGACCAAAATGTCCACAACGCGGATGATAAGTTAATCCATTGATCACGTCACTCCATATCTAGAGACTGAAGTTTATCCAAGGTCAGGTCAAACTTTTACCATAAAAGCTCTCCCTGATATGGGAGCTACTGAGTCTCTTATTTCTCACGACTTGGTACTGGAGTGCAACATCGAAATAGACTCAATTAAAAGACTCTCGATCGAAATAATAAATCATTCAAGCTTGAGATGCATGGGTGCCGTCTGCCATCGAGACAAAATTTAAAAAGTCCCCAAAACAGACATCACGGCATACGTTATTCCAGATCTATAAGATAAATCAATTATTTCATGGTATGATCTACAAAATCGAGAATTATATCTGAATTTTTTCCTCAAGTCATTGAGGTATCTTTAAATGAATCTATCATCTGTAAGGCAGTATCAACGACAGGGGATACATCATAAGGAAGTACACGGAATGTCAAAAGAAATTAATCAGTTGATTTCTGCTGCAAATCATGGAAAAGCTAGGCTCTTTTTACCTCTAGAAACACTTCAACAATCTTCAGCATCAAGGCCCTTCTAATCTGTATCTTACGACCTAATAGAGGTCAACAGGAAAACATCTCCTGTCATCGTGGGACGTTTACAGGGAACCCCTGTCATAAGTCAGTTATGAAAGACTTCAACTTAGTGAGTCACTGATATCATGCTGACGTGATTTGAAGATGATTGGCTTCCAATGTATAATCGAACTGACAGTGAACCACCATTTCAGAAGGATTTTTATGACTTATGCAAAGATTTATGCATTAAACAGGATTTCGCCTGTACTCACCTCAAATCAATGAAGATTTTCTTCACCAAATCTAATGACTAAGCTTCATTTTGATCATCACTCCTGGAATTGAGAAATACACATAATACAAAGTTAATCAACGCCTAATAACTCCGAACAATGTCGAGTACTCCTGTTAGTATAAAATAAATAAATAAGATTTGAAAAAAATATATTTAAAAAGATAATACAACAGCAGGAAACCACTTTCCTTTTCATCTATTTCAAATACGGGGTTAGTAATGAAAGTGAAGAACAGAAAAAATATCAAAAGAATGTTTTTTCCTTTGTACAACATTTGGAAATAAAGTTTGTAGGAAACAAATAATACATAATATTTGTTCACAGAGACACACGAATGAATTAAGTTATATTCATATAAAAGATACGTATACACTTATTTGTAGAATCCTTTTATTTATATTTATTGTAAATACTCGAATCAGTCATGATATATAACGTTACTTTGTGTAACGTACAAAGATATATATAGAGCAATAGGTGAAACTATGCAATTTATGGCGTTGGTTAAGTATTTTTTGGAATGTTATGAATATTTAACTATTCAATGATATTTCTGCTGGAAATGCAGCGAAACATGCTCTCGATAAAATGTTACGAGCCCTCATTCGATAAAAAATAAGTTTATCTATTATTGGTAAATTAAAAACCCTACTGTTTTTATCTTCTAATATCTTTATTAATATATTATATACAAATTACTGTGTTTTTGAACGGGAATCATGCCTGAACCAATTTATGAATATTTATTAAAGTTTTTATGTAGCATTCATTGTAAGGTTCCAGAAGCAGTTTCTTTACATTTTTTTTTGTGTGTGTTTAAGGACATGCCGGCATTTAAATAGCTTTTTTTATTAATAAAACCAAGTAAAGCACATATACATACAATAAATTTTCTTTTAGTTTATGCATAACAATCTATGCAGATTCATTAAAATGCACTTCTACCATGAAGCCACATCTAAACCGTTTGGTTGAGACCTTTAAAAAAAACTGTTGCTATATTTGGACGTGAAGAGGCAACGTTGAGTAAACTTATATTATCTCCATTAAAAAATAGTGTACAAAACATCCAGCCAGAATGGTATTTAAAGTATATATATATAAAGTACTTATTTTTTGTTTTAAATGAAGCAAAAAAGTTCATAAATAATTTTAATTTCAAAAATGTCCCGTGCAAATCTTACGGTATTTATTTTCTGTTTTATATTAAACAAGATAAATTTTTATTAATTTAAATTTTTTAATGTCCCAGGTAATGCCAGACACATCTACTCTAGTAACAATTAAATCAACATTTAAAGCAAATAAAAGTTGATTTGTTAACAGGTATTTAAGCTCTCTAACATAACTTTTATGTTGGTTTCGGTCTGGAAATCCTTGAGCGGTCTGAGATCTTTTTTGGTGGACCAAATTAGTTTGGTCCAACAAAAAGCTCGGTCTGGACTGGTCTCATATACAAATTCGGTCTAGATCGGTCAAAATAAATAATTTAGTCTAGCTCAGTCCCAAAAAAGTTGGTCTAGACCGATTTTACAGATAAATTGTTTTTAATATGACGTCATTGTTTTTTGAAGAACAATGACAAAATATAAAATTTAAGCAGATATAGCTTGGATTAATTTTTATCCCGTCGTCTTTTATATGTATATAGTATTCTTTCTTGAAGTTATTCATTACTTTTGAGATTTTTTTGAAAAACATGAACAGAGTTGATCCAGGAAAAAAATTTGGTCTCTCATTATATATAAGACCAAAAAAAGGTCCATATATTGAGACCGAAAAAAAATCGGACTTTAATGTGAGACCGAATCAAAATCGGTCTACGAAGTAAGACCGAAAAAAAATCGATTCATAGTCTGAGACCAGGTCTCTACCAAAAAATTTGTCCAAATCGTTATACAAAAAATCACTTAACACTCAAACGAAAAAAAAGTTCGGTGCTGTACCGAGTCTCAACATTAACAACTACCTATCGAGTTATTTGTGTCCTTGGGTTGCACCATACGCGGAGGACCTAAATAATGGTTTCCGTATCGTTCAAATTCGGAGAACATCTCAAGAATTTTGTATTTGAGTTTTTTTGTACATGTTGATCAGCAAACCCCTATCCATGCATGTTTGCCAGAGGCAGACTCACATGAGTAATTTTAAATATATAATTTATTTTACGAGCTGTTAAAAAGATATTGAAATATTTACATAGTAAAACATAAGAATTCATAAAATAAAAATATTCCAATAAAAAATATTTAATAAAAGCTGGTTTAAATTCTGAAATAGTAAAAAATATACTATGCAATAGTACATTGGATGATAACGATGGAAGGAAGATGAAAAAAAAAAAGAAAAAAAGACTAGAACCATGTATAACTATTTCACATTTTTACATATACAAAATATATAAATAATATCATATTTTATTATACACATAGGGTCCTTCTCCATACCCCAATAAATGAAATGATACATTACCATAAACAGAAAATGCGAAAAGCTCCAAAGACATAAATTATGCTCATGTAGGTATATATACTTGTCATTCTATGTTTTCTACGTTTTTATACTTTAAAGAGTTCTCAAATCAATGGTGCTTTACCTTTACGAAATAAAGTATTTAGGAGAAATTCCCCCCTTTAAATGAAAAGTTACCTTTTGAGCTCAAATTGAACTGTACATACATTACACAATAAATGTTTAAATGGAAGTGAGTAATGTATTCGTTTTGTATTCATTTGCATAATTTGAAAAGGGTCGTGTCAAAGAATGATGGGATAGTTTACTGTAAGGGTTCAACGTTGATAAACAGGATTTATGAATGTATGTACATTAGACTTTACCTGAATGACAAATGGTCGGATGTTGTACTTTTACGAGTTTAAAGGACGGTTTCTGTTGTACAAAATAGTAAATAAGTGTGATAGGGTTTCTTTTTAGGAGTAAATGAACTCTAAATAGATATTTTTTTAATAGTATATAGGACACTTGTTATTAAAAGAACAAAATTTAAATTATATAAATATAGAATATTTGTCATTTATGTGTGTCATACGCTGTACCAAAGGAATAAATTTCTTACCTTTCGACATCTTCAGGACTAAAATACTCATAACGTTTAGCAAATAACAACAAAATTATCAAAATAATGTTAAAAGATACATTTCTAATCTACAATTCTTAATTTTATCAAAATCAACTCAACTCAAAAATTAATTTTTTTAATTATTTTATCGATTTTCAAATCAAAGCGCAGAGGATTGAAGGTTTTTTTGTTGTTTAGATGAATAAAATGATATATAGAAAGTTGATATAACTCAAATTTTCTTTCTTTAAGTCTTACGTAAAATAGAAGTTGTGAAACGAAAGGCATCATTCATTTTTGTCCAAAATTATTTGGCTACGAGAATACTCTTTTCTCCACGAAAGCTGCTGTCTAACCGTTTATTCTAATATGAACAGGATTTGTATTCACGATTAGAAGATGAGACATAACAAATGGAAGGATAGCAAATCATACATTTACCCATCGACTCCAATATCATTTTTTAATCGGGACAATGACTTCAAATAGAATATGGGGCAAAAAAAATAGTTGAACAGTGATACATCAATTATAAGGTGGTACAGCAGTAGACTGTGGATCTTAGGCTTTAACGGTGATCCAAAAACAGTATTGTAGAATTATTTTACTGTTTATGAACATATATGGTTCCTATGGCATATGGCTACATCCTTACTCTACGCCAAGGGTCTGCCACCTATGGTACATGTGCCACTACTGGCACCTTGAGGTATATCCACTGGCACGCGCAAATTAGAACATATTAATAAGTTTCTGTGTTTTTTTACCATTTTTGTTTATAGTGGTAGACTCATTGATTATAAATGTTGAAGCTGGCGCTACATGTCTCAAAGGTTGCCTACCAGTGATCTACAGTAATAAATCAGCAGTGGGAATTGAATTCAATACTTTATTTCCTTTGCAGATTAAAAAATTCAGAACTCCTATTCTTCCTATGTCTGTCTGTGCGACGATGAATTAGCCGAGTGGAGTAGATAGTACAGAAATTGAAGGGTAACGAAGGGTATTGTTAACGTCGGCAAGTCCCCCAGAAATACTCAAAATAGAAGCCCCGATAGCAAACTTACAGTCAGTTATGTACGTGGTATGTACTAAAAAAAAGTTAAAATCTCTTGGGATGGAGAAGATTTTCAATTATAACTGTTTTGATGAGAATGGGATACTGGTGAAATATTTATACAGAAGTAGATTGTTGAAATTTGTCTATTTACCTTTTTTTTATTTCGTTATAATTATTTTAAAAAATTGGAGAAGTGCACCTTAGCTGTCATGATGTCATGCCTACAAGCAAATATGACAATAGGAGAAGGGGTATGCAAATAAACAAGTACATAGGCAAGAATGACTCCGATTTGATCCTCTATTCTACACTGAGTCCAACAAGGATTTACAATGATAATTTCGTTTCAAATTATCTGGGTTACTCTTCATCTTTTATGAGCACACAAAAATGTTTAATCTGTTTACGCATACATCATGCTAAATTGTATGTTGTAGAAAACGACATTCACTCCCCATGAGTTAAATGTACACCATGATCGAAAAATAAAATTTTCTTTTCAATTTACCTACTTAAAAAAAAAAATGACATCCTAAAAATGCAACTGATTTTTGTAAGTAGTAACGGGGTATGTCTATATCCCCCCTTTCTTATATTTTTCTGATGCATTATTATAATGTAGAGTAAGGTAGAAAACACGCATTTACATCTAAAACTGTATATACGAATATGGTTATTTCTTTTAGCAAAATGGCTAGTACATGTATTTCTAAAATGTGGATAATCTACAGATTTAAATGCAACATTCAATATATTATTAGTATGTAAGTAGTTAGTTAGATCATCAATTTTAAAACAGACTTTTGCAGCAATTCTCCATCTTATGGATCAAATCCTCATTTATAGGTATATTATGCAACCATAAAGGAGTTTTGTATCTTTAAAAAGTCTGTGTGTTATGGTATATACATTTTTTCTCAAAATGCGAAAAGAAATACATTAAAAGCTTTCTTACATCCCCCTATAATACCAAATCCACAGAAACTCGTTTAAATAGCTATAATTTGGATATACATAGTTCCTCTAGATACAGGGTGAGGACTCAAAAAATTAGAATCCTCTTCAAGGCTGTCTAGTCTCCGTTCTAAAAGTCTGTAGTTGACGCCATTCGAAAGAACTGATAAAAATATACAATTTTTTTTTTTTTTTTTTTTGTTTATTTACAATCAAAATTGTCCGAGCAACTAGCAAAAGAAGATCCTCACAATGGACACTATTCTGAACCGGAGAAATGATCGCTTCTTGGATGAAACAAGAGATCATGTGGAGAGAGCCTTCAGGACCAAATATCAAACTCAAGTCATGTTACTTGGCCTCATGAGCGTCTAACGTTAGCTAGATATCTCCCTACCTCTTCAAGGGCAGCGAGAAAGTCAACACGGGTGTCTACTACTTGGTCCTTAGGTACCATTTCTTGCCTTGGTTGAGGGGCACATTCCCTAGGGGGAAACTATGTGTTTACCCAAGACGGCGCCCTGACCATACGTCCAAGAATGTGTTGCATATCTACATGAGAACATGGCTTCCCTCTGGCCTTCGTCCTCACCCGACGTGCAATACCTGGACTTTGCTGTTTGGTGTATCTTGGGGGCGCACGACAAACAAGATATCTTACATTAATATCGATGCCCTGAAGACTGTAGTCACAGAGGAGTAGAACAGCTTGTCATGGGACTTCAAGACCAGCTGTGCTTCTATTTGTTCCCGTAATGAAGCCATCATTGAGAATGGAGAAGGGCATATTGTATAAAAAGTTTTGAAAATTGTTGAATTACCTACTTTTGCATCAAAAATTTGCCAGAAAAATAGCACAAAATAAAAATATACAAAAGTGAAAACGGTGTATAGTTTATTTTAATTTTTGCATCCTCTCCCCCTTTAGCTTTAAAGGCTTTATAACCTTATTTCTGATCACTTCAAACATAAACTTGGAATTAGCTTTTTATATTTGGTAAAATACTATTTCTTCTGGTGTGAGAGAAAAACCGATATATGTGTAATAATTGATTGAAGCTTGGAGTAGCTCATGACATTTTAACAACTCACACAATTTCAGAAAATCCATTGAGAACTATGTCATCACATACTTTCACTAGCCAAATACAAATTTGTGTAATCATGTGGTGTTTTAGTCACATATTTAATTTAATGAATAATGTTGATTTAAAATGATAAATATTCCTTATTTAGGCATAAAAATGTCCAATTCAGTCTCAGTCCCGTCCAGTTCAGTCCTGAAACTAAAAAATCTATGTCATTCACGACGTCACTCAACTTTATTTCTACATTTTTCTTAAACAGTTCTATTACTGATAGTCCGAAGGACTTATAGTCTTAAGGACCAGTCCTAAGAGTGGACCAAAAAAATAAGGACTTACACAACACTAATAATTACTATAAACATTGGTAAATAGTAAAATGATAATGAAATACTTTCCGATAGAAAAAGTATCATTAAACGCAGAAATATTAATTTTCTAAAATAATACTGAATGAGATTTCATAACTTAAAAATACTTTTTCTTATAAAATCCCTCTTCAGATTTCATAAGTGTATTCATTTACTTTCTATATTCAAGTATAAAATTTTATTAAAAATCTAATTTATTTATCTATAAAATATATTGTATTCCAGGTAAATACAAGTAGATATTCTATTTAAGAAAAGCCAATATTGAATGCTAATAAAAAGGAATTTTAATTTATTACATATTAATTTAAAATTAATATGCATATAAAATATTTTGATATTATTATATTAATATATTTACAGAAAATAAACTTTTGAGGTATATATTGTGGATTTTTCAAGTACATATTTGTGTTTGAAACTTAGAAACTTTTGATGATTAAATCTATATTTTCTAATAAACTACTTATTTTATTATTTGAGAGGAGGTTAAAATGTGTACTATAGGTAGAAGACGAAGTCATATACTTGAAAATATTATTAAAATAAATTAGAATTTTTTTTTGTTCTAATATATTTAAATAAACATTGAATATTTTAAATTTAGGAGGTTATTATGTTGTAAGTTCAAGCCTATTCATATGTCAACTGTACGAACTGTATTATTTTCTTGCATTAACAAAATGTAGGAAAAACTAAATTATATGGTTAATGCCGATAACATACAATCTCTGGATGAACCATCTGAGTGAATTGGTCCCTTTTTGATGATTCCCAAGAGTGGTAAAATATATGTTTGTCTAGTTGTACACTATACCTTACTTAAAAAGTGTGTTTCTAGACCCAAAAATCCCTTCTTACCACCTTATGTGTTGTCGTCCTTAGTTTAATTTACAGCTAAGTATTTGTTAACCCTAAATACGAGAAATACTATTTGTAAATTACATTCTGTAATGAATCTAGTTATCTCACAACTATTATAGCTCAGTTTGTTCCATTTCGGGTTTTTTTTCGGACCCCTTAGAAATATGATGAATTTGTAATCTTCCTTAAATACTAAAAATACATTTGTCTAGCTCTAAATTCATAAGATTAATTAATTGATTGGATAATACGTCTAAATTTGAAAAAAAAATAACTTAGATGAGCAAAAAAATTTTTGCAATTCCAATCTACAGTGTAATTTTTATTTTTCAAAGCTGTTATCTTCATTCTTGAGAATGAAAAATAATTTGTTTGCATCATTTGTACAGATGATTTTTTAAGGAAATATCATATGGGCTTCATACAAAGATGGTGATTTTTTTTTTAAATTCACGTCATTTCCAGTTTAAAAAACCTTCAAAAGACAGCTGTCAAACTTTCATGAAAATCTTTTCTTTATTTTGTGAGTTATTGTGCTAGGTCCGACGCTTCTTTTGTAATTTTCAAAAGAATGGATCAAAAATAATCAAGATTTTAATTTTACACTGTTTATTGAAGAGAAAAATATCATTAAAGGTAAGCAATGCCTTGAAAAGTGTTATGGGGCCTTTGCTCCTTACAACTAATAAAATAATAATATTTAAAAAAAACAGACAATTTTAAAAGATAAACGTATTTTCTTTCTAAAGCCCAATACTTGTCCGCCCAAATGGTATAATCAAGGTTAGGCCCATTTCAGGCTTTGTAGTTATATTGCTCCCATTCTCGGTTCTTTTATTTATGCTTTGTATATAGGGAGCCTCGTCTAAAAATGTATTAGTGTAAGGGGGCATTGGTATATTAAAGTTTTGGAACCCCTGCCTTAAGAAATCATATAATTATTATATTATAGGGCACAACAAGCTTAAGACTTGGATCCATCATCTACTCCACCCCTACCCTCTTTTATTTATTACGTCTGGTGCCTAAAATAAGACGCCCTTAGCTTTTTTTTTTTACTAAAATAAAACTGGATCACCTGTTGACGTAAAAAAATAATTGAAAAACGCTGCAATTGAACAAAAAAATAACCTCAGAAAATTGAGTAATTGATTAAATCAAATTTTTTTTAATATATATTTTATTTTCTCTATATATTCTATATAGGAACAAAAGTACAAGAACCGATCAGCAATATATTGGGGTCTCAGTTCGAACTGGACCCGCTTGAACCATTAGACCGAAAGGGACACAACCTTGGTTATAATAGTAAGTTTTTATTGGAATCTGAGCAGAATTATAGATTGACATTGGAGTTATTTCTGTCTATGTACGATAGATATAGAGTGGGATTTGTGTGTATTTCCCTTTTCTCGAGGTTACTTGTAATTAGTCCAATAAATAATCATGACAATTTACCTGTTTTCCTTTCAAATATTCTTCAAATTGTCCGGGTAACAACTGTAATTTTTGCTATATTTTTTTAATATGACAAACCGACAGTATAGTATAGATTTTGCATTTTTTTTATAAAATCCCTCCGTGTGAATTATCAGTGTTCATTTTTTGTAAAATATACTGTAGTAAAATCTGCAATGGGTAAACCCATCCTAAATTTATAATATATATATTTATTATTAGCAAAATGTGTAAATTCAAAGAGCATTATGGCTGTATAATATTCAAATCTTATTTTGAAGTTTTATAGGAATTAGAGAGCGCGCACATTGTTTTCTCGTTATGTATGTGGAATATATTATAGAATAATTCCATTCTAACCTAGTTTCATTTTCTTAACTACAAAAAGTATTTTTATTTATAAATATTTAAAGCAAAACTTTACCTTTATAGGCATGTTTATTTATAGATTCCTAGATATATGCATAATTTCAACGTTTTAACACTATATTCAAACAAGTTTTACAACGGATTATCATCTTTCATTTTTTCCCCCAACAGAACAGAGAAAAAATATAATACACTGATTTATAGTAAATTCGAGAAAATAAATATTCAACTATTATATTTTTTATAAAAACTAATTATGATATAAAATATCTAAATTATTTCACTAAATTTTTGGTCGAGTGTTATGTCTTACATTTTTTCAATCTAGGTTTGAATCCACATAATGAAGATGTACAGAGTGCGACATAACTTTTTATTACAAAAAGGTATGATGAATAATATTATTGAAAAAACTTTTAGCAATCCATCTTGGCAAGAATTATTAATAATTGCCCCCTTTAGCCTCTATCACCGCCTCCAAACGAGGTTGGATTTTGGCGCAGGTTGCCACAATATAATCAGTAAACACGTTGGTTCATTGCTTATTGATGTTAGCCTTGAGCTCATACACATTTCTGTCTTCCCTTGTGCTCTAAGACGCTTCACACACTGAAGTTGAGGGGATTGAGATAAGGACTGGAAGAGGGCCAGAAAGCATTGCCCCAGTAGTCAGCAAAGTGCCCTTGCAGAATTTTTGTGTATCAAGGCCGTATGTCTGGGACTCCATTTTGGGTCAACACATAGCCGTTCTCAATAAAGCTAGCCTTCAGCCAGGGCAAGATTTTCAACCTCAGGACTTTGTAGTAGTTATATGTTCCGATTATTTCCTTGGGATTAAAGAAGAAGGGATCAATTTTCTTCCCATTCGAGGCCCCAAATCCCAAGCACATTGTTTTTCCCAGATGTTTTTTTTTATTCTGAAGGTGTCTTCTTGTCTTCACAGTCGACAACATCTGTGTCGAGAAGATCCGAAACCCCTATCCCTTTTTTATTTTTGTTGACTCATTTTTCGTTTGATTTTTATCATATTAAAACAATGCACCAGAAAAACAGACATGTGTCAGAATGCTGATTGAGATGTCACCTGAAACCTTAATTAGTGCAAAAAAAATCCCTGTTGCACTATGTATTTAAATCATATTAATTTATTTTAATATAGTCTTTTTAATAACCTTGTATTGTTTTTTCTGACTTTAAAAAAGATCATATAAATCTGGATATTACTGATTTTCCAAAGACTATACATTACAAGATGTTGCCCATTATGGAATGTACAACTTAGACTATGAAAAGTATGAAGTTAGGTTAAAAAAAGATGAGATCTCGAATCCTCATCTTACAATAAAATTCCATCCAACAAAAACACCTAAAATAATTACTTACTACCTCGTGTATTTTAGATTTAAGCAACATCCTCAAACAAGCTATTTCAAATGATTATTGTATACTTTTTAATTTCATCAATATGGTAATTTCTTTATTCGCCAAGAAATATTTTGCTTATGATTAAATTAGCAACAAGTATAAAATAATATGCTTCTAAATATTTATAAAAGAAATTAATAGTTGGGGAAACTTGGAGATGTATTTTATACAACGACAGTTGAAATCAGTGAAAAATATGCACATAATTTATAGAAAATAAACTAAATTATTCAATTCTATCATCTAAATCTATAAAGTATTATAAAAACTGACAAGAAACGCATTCTTTTAAAAAAAATATATTTGAAAAAATGGTCAGTATTTTCTTAGTTTAGTAAAGTATTCTATTTTTTTTTTTTCGCTACACTATGAAATAACCATTATCTTCATTAATCAGAGATGATATTACAGTATATTATGTCGTCTAATCGTATTCACACGAAAATGTTTGATATATTTTGTGTTCAGTTTTGTGTTTGAATACTCTACTTTTGTTTCAAGAACAATGAACTTCTGATAAATAATAGTTTTACCCAAAACAAGAATGTCATTGATATCAGTTCCTAATGACGTGGTTTCATTTTATTAAATACATGATTCCATTAATTTATGCGTATGCTGAGTGGTTCACTAAATCGGAACACTTATAATTTTAAACTTCAACAGGATAGCATTCATTAATTAACAATAAAGATGAATACTATATATAAATATGTTGATGAGCTCTCTCAATCATTAAAATAGCCTCAATTAGTGACAATGATGGCTTCATGACGGCGACAGAAGGCCTACCACACGATGCAGATGTAGGTCCCTTTCATGGCGTACCAGTGATCGCTGACAATAGCTTTAAAGGAATTGGTATTTGGATGATGGACACTGCAGGCCTTTCCCTCGACGTGCACCGAAATTTTGTAGTTGAGAGTGTTTGCCTGATGCCAACACTTTCAACTGGCTCTAGTTGGCCCAAATGTTTAAAAAAAAAATAGATTACAAGAACTCAACCCTCATTCGAAATAATCTTGCAACGGATAAGTTGGGTTTATTTTATTGCTGGTGGCAAAAGTGGCCTTTCTACCCTCAGAAGGATCTATCCACCCACTTTTTATAGTTTTAAAAACAGTATGGTGTAACACCACAAAATCTGTTACATGGGATTTGGTGGACTTGGGGGGGATTGCCCTGGGCTGTTTTCTTTAACTCCTTTGGGTCCAGTTTGGCCTTTTAGATAGAACCTTTCTTCCTTTCCAATGATTTCGGATTTTCTGACGGGGTAGACCTGAAAACGCTCATCTGCATTGAGTGCACGAACGGAAATTCGTTTATCACGTTTAAATATCCTTTTCTCGACTTGTACGTTAGCTTGAGAGCTCAGGTTTGTGTTGTTTAGTAATTCATTTGTATGCTTTAATATGTCGAAATATGAATTAATTTCAAGCACTTAATTTTCATTAATAATTGAATCATTAAATGTTTAGATTTCAATGGATCACCTGGTAGTAAAAAGTATAAAATAGTTGTCTAACTTAACTCTATCACTATGGCCTATTTTTCTAATATTACTTGCAATGATCTGACCGGATTTTATCAAAAGGAAAATTGCAATAAAATACTTTATGTAAATTCCTTTGTATTGTTTGACAATGAGTGAAACGATACAAGTTACTTAGGTAAAATTTTTGCACCATTTACAATTAATTGAGGAAATGCAAAATGTTATCTTTATTTTGTTTGATCTCTCCAGTAATTAAATAACATAACCTTTTACACTAAAATAATCACTGTAATAAAAAGGAATCGATTATTTTTTCCGATAAATTACTTGAGTAATGTGTATCTTGCGTTTTATAAGTATAAGTTTACACTAAATTTTGTTAGAGTGATAAGATTTGGAACAAAAAAAAAAAAAACGTAATGAAGAGTTTTGTGATTGTTTGACTCAAGTTTGATTGAGCGCTTATAAAAGATGGACACCATCAGTAACAAATACGCTATATTTTAACGTTTTTCTTCAGAAAAATAACCAAAAATGAAATCCAGGCATCTTCAAATGTGAATAGTGTTTATTGGTCTGATACTGTAATAGCCAATTACACATTATTTTGGTTTCGTGGATTTCATTCCTATGATTTTGATGTTAAAGATGCACGAGGCTCTGGAAGGTCAATTGAGCAACATGTTGATAAAACAATGTAAATTGTCGTGTCCGAGTATCACATAAGCACTGCTTTAATTTTTAATGCAATAAAAATTGTTGGGCCAAAATATTTCAGAAAATACATTCAAAATAATTAATTTATTTTATAACTTATATTTGAATCACTTTTTCTCATTCTATGTTTTGTAAATTTAATGGGTTTACTGTCAGGTAAATACTGATTTGTACATAATATCGATCATTTCAGATTTACTCACCTATGTATGCACATTGAGCACTCAAAGCTATATGTTTGCATATAGCTGTCTTAAATGATAACGACAACATCAAACATAAAAGTTAATCAAACCTTCATCACATTTTTTGATAGATAAAACTAATAGATATAGAGATAAGCTTGATCCTTGATAATAATATATTATCCTCAGATGACAACTTTCTCAAGGTTCATAAATCCCTCATATGCTTATAGGTATGTACATATATCTAATATGAAATACAACGACTTTGATGGTGGGAAAAATGTAATCTAACCTCAATGCAAAAATTGTAGGGACATATATTCGATAGTTTCTTGTTTTGTTTTTTAAACAGAAATAAACCTTATCAAAACAAGATAGATTTGAACGTTTTATTAATCATTAAATAATTATGAAGAATATAAAGACATTAAACAGACACATTTATGCAAATAAGTCATAAAGATTACATTAAAAAGGTTATATTTTAATAGAAATAATTTATTATATCAATTATATTACATTAGAGTAGTATCAACATATAAATTATGTTAATATATGTGCATATAATGTCTAAATGAAACGGCGAATTATATACTAGTAGGGCAATAAAATTGGCCTTACATCATTGATCATTCATATATGTGCAAGTAATGGCACATAATTAATTCATAAAGATAAAATAAATGAATTCATTAGAAATTTTAGATGTACAGGTTGGTCAAAAAAAAATTAAATTACTCAAATTGATTGTTCCATTAAAATCTGATCACTTTCAATTTTCAACTTCAACCCTAAAATATGTTATGAATTAACAAAAAAATTTCAGCAAAATTAATTGAATAAATAGATGTGTGTCTGAGCTCTTTTAATCATCAATGTAGCTGCCTTTAGTGGAAATGATGGCTTCCAGGCGGTGTAAGTCCTGTTATCCACTAGAAGTATAGTCCTCTTTCTTGGTGTCCCAGTGCTGGCGGACAATCAGACACGGCAGGCCTTCACCACGACGAGGACCCAAAAGCTTTAGTAGAGAGAGTTCGCATCGGAGCTGTAAGGGGCCCAAAAGTGTCAAAAAAGTTCAAAATACTCATTCAAAAAAGCCATGCAATGGAGGAGGTGGTTTTTTTTCATGGGGTGTTTCAAAAAGGGCCTCTCCACCCTCTCTAGACAGTCTGGTATGAACCCCCGAAATATCTTGCATGGCTCCCATGTACTTGAGACCTGGGCTGTAATCTTTAACTCCTCCGGGACCAGTTTGGCATTTTTGACAGAGCCCTTCTTCCTCTCCAACGTTTCAGACTGGCTGACGGCATAGACAGTCGTCCTGGAGATGCCCAACTGCTTTGTGTGTGCAAATGGAAATTTGTTAATCAAGTTCAAGTGTCATTTTCATGACTGGTACCGAAGCTAGAGAGCTCAAGTTTGTTATTAATTAATTTCAGTCACTTAACGTTTGTTAATTATTGAATTAGTAATTGTTCAGATTATAATAGAGTATATACAATAATACTTTTTCTGTTGTTTTTGTTCACCAATATTTAATGATGTATAATATATATTCTGCCGCTATGTAAAATTGAATGAAACAGAAAATTAATGTAGTCGGCCTTATAATTCGAAGTATATTTGAAAATATAGCAGCTTAGCTGACATGGCATTTCATTAAATTACCTGCAAGCAGCTATGATAGGAAGTAGATAAACACAAGCCCCACAGCATCTCTTGCAAGGATATAAATAGGAATTACAGCGATGTTGATCCTAAATTCGACTCGGATTCCAACGAGGACTTGGACTTATAGCTCTATAACAACTCATCAAAAGCTAAACAGACAATCTTTAATTTAATCGTAACTAGAGAAAAATTACCTAGTCTTGGCGTAATCAAAAACACAAATACTATCGGTAAACTGGAGGGTACTTAATAATAACTTTTTTGAATTATGGACAGTGATGAACAAATTATGTCCGTATATAAGTAGAAAGGAAACAAAAAATGAACGTCATCACTCTAACTATTTGAAGAATGCTTGTCAAGACGTTTTATGAGGTCTGTGACTGCTCTTAGGGAAGCCATACAGAGTCTTAAAACTAGAAAGTCCACCTCATCGACCATATCCTACATTGTAAAGTCAAGGGGGTTAAGGTCAGGTAGAGAGAAAGGACAAAATATATTATTCCAAATGTGATCAAATTTGTCTTTTTAGTATTCTTTCACTTTATTTGCATTGGGATTTAGGTATCCATTATGCTTTTGCAATATTATTAAATTGTTTAATAAATTACCCACACAAAATAATCTTAATTTGATGACCTAATTTTTGACACCCGGTATAGTGTTGGGCCTTCAACGCAATTGTTTGGAGCTTTTCATCATTGTTGTTTCATGTGGCTGTCCAATTATATTATGCACATACATTACACCAGTAAATGTATATTCATGTTTTTGCACTTTTGACAAATAATTATGAATTGGCATAAATCATAAAATTATTATTTATTTAAATAAAAAACCTTGAATAGGGCAAAAGGTTTTAAAATCAACAGAATAAAATATCCTTGTCATCAAAAATATTTATGTTTTCTAAAAATACCGACCTTGATCAAGTAGCTTGTGATGAGTTGAGTTTGTGTTTGTGGCTTACCTTAAAATCTAAGGGAGTTTTAAAAATAAAATCCCCGTGTTATTAAAATTTAATTTATGGTTAGCAGAGACAGCTGCAAACTGAACAATTTAAACTGGACAACTTTCATTAACCTTGAGGAAGCCTTAACCACAAAATTTAGAAATGAACGACGTAGCTCAATGGACAACAAACTACGTAAAAGTTTATTCTTTTTAACTCAATTAGCGTAGGTTCAATACTTGGTCCTTCCTAGAGAAGGAAATATAATTGATGTATATATACTTTAAATACAATTCCAAGGTCAGAGGGAGTCATTGTGATAATATTATGTTTAATTATACTTCATAAGTGCAACTCCATCGGATCAATTAAAAAAACATTATTGGAAATTGTCTTACGTAATACAAATTATAGAATTTTTTTTTTTTTTTTTTTTTTTGAGAATCAATGTTTCATTAATTTAATTTTATAATCTCAATGCTTGATCCTTTGGGTATCATTTAATATAATTGAAGCTGAGACATCGTTTGGAGGCATGGTTATGATGTTGTGGATGTCCCCCTTTTTTCAATGTGACATAAAAAAATTATAATCAGAAAAGAGCAAAACTTGGCCCGAATTTTTGTTGGCCTTGTAAAAATTTTAGAATCTTTATTCCTCTTTCCAACTGCCTCAGCTTGCTTTGATCAGAGATAAGATGGTACTCCTCCTTTGGGATTTTGCACAAATGTCATTCTGGATCGAACATAAAAAATCGTGCCATTAGAAAAAATAAACCCTGTATTTATTTGTGTTTATGAGTAATTATTTTGTGTCAAATAATCTAAAGCAAAAATGTACTTTTTTTCTTTAAAATATTTCCACCATTGTCTATATATATTGTGACATTTCTCATCTTTTTTTCATATTGAAGTTTCTTTTATTAGTATTGAATAACTTTTTACATCATTTTAACCTATTAATAAAATGAATATTATTTGACTCATTTAAATATTTTTTCTTATTTAAAAAATAATATCTAAGTTAAAAAGGGTTTAATTATCTGTATACGTAAATTTGAATTTATATATTTCATGGAAAGGTTACACAATGATGTAAGTAAATAAAATTCTACTTCCAAACTTTAATAATTCGTCAAAAAAGAAAAAAAGTCACGAGGTATAATTTTACATACACTCATCCCTATGTGATCTCGCGTTAGCGTCATGTATACATCAAATAGACCACTAGAAAATTTATTCACAATAATTATGTATATAAAATTTACGAACTTCAGAATTATTTTTTTTGAATTGTAAATTTTATGTGTGTACTAAGACTTCCACTGAGCACGAGTGTAAATTTCACAAAAATGACTGATTAGCTTCCAAAAATAAATAGTATTAAATATATTACCATAACAATTAATTCATTCCAAAGTTAGTATTTATAAATAAAATTAGTCATGTTAGCTAATTTATCAAATACTCTACGAAACTGCCAAAGTTTGTTGGTTGTTGAAATTTAAGAATAATTAAATTTACAAAAAATATTGTACATTAAAAAAAAAATTCTAAAAGATTGTAAGTGGTTGCAAAAGTGAAAACAGCTATTTCGGTAATAAATAAAGAAAGTTAGAGTGTATGATATTTTCTGAAGAATACATAACTAACTCTTCAAATTACTAACAATAAATTTATTTTAGTACATTAAGAGGAAATAATATTTTTAATATATATAGATCTGTAATTAGTATTGTAGATTAAAAATATTCTTGGAGGTGGACTTGCCCCAATTTTTACTATATTGCCTAAAATTTACAGGAAGATTTTTCTTAACTTAATGGTGAACCTGAATGTTGGTTGGACGTCTTGTATTTCTTCGAGTAGGATTTGGAAATGGATTTGTTTTGGAATGAAAATGACGGAGATGGTTCAATTTTCTTCTTTTATTGGGGCAGCTAACATAATTTTGTGGCTAAACGATGTGGGTTTTGACTCGAACTCGACAATAGACGTAATATATAAGAATAAAAAAGTTTCAACAGAAGCCATCACGATTTGTAGATAATATTTCCGTATGCTAAGTTTGAAAGAAGACTGGACAAGCCATATAATGAATTCAACTAAAGAAATTGCCGACGGCAAGAGATTAACTGCCCAATTTCAAGTCGCTTAGGGTTGTATAAAATTTTATGATTATTCTAAAGACTGTGGTAAAGTTTATAATTCTGTTGTTCATGCCTTGGCTGAGTGTCATTTTTTGCTGTTATTGAGAAAGTTTGTTGTATGGAACTTAAAAGTCATAAAAACACCTCACCAAACCATATCTTGCCCATAATTATGTTTGGGCTCCCCAAAAATAAATTAAATCATTTGAAGAAAGTTAAAGCAATCGGGTTTGGCATACTTAACTCTAAGTCTTATATTGCGAAAAAGTTGACCTTGAACGAACCAATGGATGACATGGAGTTAAGAGGCATACGTATTGCGTCGGTGTCAAGATACATGGCTTTTGAATGGAAAACAGATAAGAACGATACATTGACATTTGATTTCGTACCGGATATTTTACGGTATTTTCTGGAAAGCCCAATCAAATACATTAAGATTTTAAAATCACATTATCAAGATACTCAGTAGACATAAAAATAGGCAAATCCTAGATACTTAGTTTTGGATTTCTGATTTGTCCATTGAAATTGGAAACATACTAATTCAATAATTAATGAGGTTGAATGATTGAAATTAATTCATATTTTGATAAAGAATCAGTGATCTCTAGCTTACGTATAAGTCAAGAAAATGACACTTGCACGTGAGTGATGAATTTCCATTCCTGCACTCCAAGTAGTTGAGCGTCTCAAAGACAACCGTCTACGTATCAGCAAGTTCGAAACGTTGAAGAGGAAGAAAGACTTAGTAAAAAAGGCCAGACTGGACCCGGAGGAGTTAAAGAAAATTGCCCAGGTCAATCCCCTCAAGTCCATGAGGGACCATTCAAGAGATCTCGGGGATTCACAGCAAACTGTCCAGAGTACTATCAAATAAGTGGATAGAAAGAGCATTGTGAGGGGAGAGACACCGCTTTTGACACCAGCAATTAGAAAAACCCTTCTACTCCGTTACACAACTATTTTGAATGAACCTTTTGACATCTTTTTTGACACTTTTGGCCCCTTTATGTCCAAGATGCCAATTTTCTCGACAACACCTATTGGTTGAGTACAGCTTCAGTTCTAAAAATTTAACAATTTTGTAACTTCTCTGGGCACAAGTCGATCTCCAACAAGAAGACTGTGGACGCTATTCTGAACAGGAGAAAAGATAGAATCTTGGCTGAATCAAGAGCTACGTTCGAGGAAATCTGCAGGACCAGACATCTAGCTCAGGTCAGGTCATGGTCCTTGGTATTGTGTTGTCCTACAGCAGCAACATGCCCCCTACTTCTTCAAGGCCAACGAGAAAGATGTCTACTACAAGGTCATTAGGTACCATGTCTCGCCATGGTTGAAGAGCAGGTTCCCCAGGGACAAGTAATTGTTTACCCAAGACTGCATCTCGGCACACATGTCCAAGAAGGTGCAGTATTTCTGCAGGAAGAACATGGTTACCTTCTGGCTGGCCGAATTATGTCCTAATCCAACATGAATCCCCTGTACTTTGCTGTTTGGTGAGTATTGGAGGCAAGATGAACAGTGCTTCTCAACCAAATATCGATTCGCTGAAGACCATGATCACGAAGGAGTTGGAACAACTTATCCTCGGACTTTATCCTGGCCTCCTGTTCTTCTGTTTGTCCTGGTATTTAAGCCATCATTAAGACATATTGAATAAAAAATGTAGAAAATTGTTGAATTACCAATATTTCTTCCAAAGTTTTCTATAAAAATGCATAAAAAAAAACAATTAGAAATTAAAACAGCTTTTAAAGTTTTCTAATTTTTGAGTCCTTATCCTGTACATACAACTTTTTTTTTTGTTATATAAATAAAAGTTATAGTTTATTTACCTATGAAGAAAAATGTTTTTTTTTATTATTCAATGTATCACTAAAAATACAATCTTTATTTCCTCATTCTATCATGTTTTATATCAATATTTAAAATTGGATTCGGATATCTTATTTTATAAATTCAATTTATTATATCTTTTTCTTTTAAATTTACCGACTCAAGAACATTATGAAAAAGAAATAGGTAAGTTCTTTGATTATTATTAAATGTGAACTTTTCAAAAGGATTTAAAAAAAGTAAATTTGTTCTTAGTATGTTAAAGTCGACATGAAATAGAAAAAAGGGCAAAAAAGGGTATTTTTATTAAAATTTGATTTAGACAGTAAATAATTTATAAAAATTAGAGTTATATAAAATTATCTAGTGAAAATACATATGCAAAACATAATTAAAAATTATAGTTTAAAATTTTTTCACCAGATTAAGGGTTAAAAATATTAAATACTCCTATATCTAATCTTATAACATTAGAATCTAAAATCAATAAATACTAACAATTAACATTAAGGGCAAATTTGCTTTTAATCTAACAACTGGCTCGTTTTTTTAGTTTTTTGTTTTTTGCTCTTTCAAAAAAAAATTGAGTATTTTCTGCAAAGTCAAAAATTTTCTTGATGGGTTTCATTAATGATATCCGAGGCCCACTCTCAAGCACTCTCAATCGTTCTAGGGATCTTCAATTCGAACGTACTATATATTGCCACTGCAGAAATTAAAAGCACAAATATCCTCTGAAACCACAGGTTTTCCTAAATTAACATTTAATATCGACCTAGCTTTAAGAATACTTTCTTTATTTTCTGATGACACGCCGAATCGAATTATCTCCACAATTATACGTGATTGTCCTCCAGACCACTCAGGTTTAAACTAATAAATAATCTCAGAATATGAAATTATGAACATTCCGAAAAAGTGGGTCTAATAGTGTTGAATAATTTACCACAATCTTTAAACTGACTGGTGAAAAACATAACTATTGTGGCTATTTGAAATTGAGCTGTGAATTTTCTTCCATCAGCTATTTGGGAAGTAGAAGAAATAATCCTAGGCATCCAATTACTAGATAGCTTTAATTCCTTCATCCATCCATTACACTTTGACAACGCAGAGTCCTCTTCGGAATTAGAAAAATTAATTTTCAAATGCCAATGAACGAGCAATTTGTGTAGCATGGCATGTCTAATGAAAGGAAAAGTAAACTTCCCTGTAAAAAAAAAAATTAAATAAAAGAGTCAACACCAATATGATGTATTGTTATCTGATTTTTTGTGAGTGCCTCACATTCCAAAGACACAGGGCCCCGTAATTTATAGAAAAATGTTTCACTCCATGATTCTTATGAATAATATCTACGGTCGTTCCACAATCGTCTGTAGGAGTCCCTTTGTGTTGCAGCAAGTAAAGGTGAAAAGTCTTTGATACATCCGTTTATAAGATTAATTATAAGTATATGATATTCATAGTACGGACTTGATGTTATCACATATATCCACTCTATTTTGGGATTCTTAGTTATATCAACAAAAACTTTTGAATAAATTTTTGTTATTATGTCCACAAAAGATTTGAGCCCTCTATCTAATCTATTTCTTGGTCTCTTTAATGCCAAAATGTAGTTCTTATGAAAAAGATTTTCCAAACAAAAAATTTCCTCTAATATGCCATCCTTCACCCATATTGGTACAGAGATAGCCTTATACAAAACATTTGGAATAATAAAAGTGTTATAAAGGTCTATTCTTTTTTAATGTTAAAATTACGCCAGCCTAAGATAAAATTATTGACTCTTGTTTTTAGTTCCACCGAATTTAAATTCTGAGGAAGCAGAACCCACCCATTTAATGCCTAACCCTGTTATAATTTGTTTGGTAGAACAATATGAGATATTCAAAACTTTTCCCATATGCCATAAGCCACTTTGTTTTATCGATTTTCAATCCTCTCTTTTTTGTTTAAGTTGTCAAATAAGATAAGACAATTTATTTTCTCCTATGTAATTGAGCTTCTGAGTTTGTTTTTATTATCACGGTCACATCATCGGGATATAGATCTATAAGATTTTTAATATTTCTAAGCTGACACCAAATCCTATATATTTTTTGTCATACCGGTTCTTAGTTCTACTATTCAGGTACAAAGAGCCAGGGGGCCGAAGGACAACCCTTCCGACAACTTTTACTCGAGTAAATTGGTCTGCTCTCCTTACTTCCAACCGTTACTGTCGATGATCTTGTAGATAAAAATGCCCTGATAGGGTTAATAAAAACAACTTGGTATATTTTTTTAACGGATCTCAAAATGTGAGAATAAATAGGAATTGAATGTTTTTGAAAAATCTATCGCAATAGTTGCTCCAAGGCGATTGTTTATATTCACTACTTCAATCGTTGTCTGAATATTCCGGGAAATTTCAGATATTTTTGTTTGTTTTAAAAACCATTTTTGCTCTGGGCCTATCTTTTTATTTAGAATAGATTCAATCTGACTTTCTATAACTCCGGCAAGTATATGTCTGTTTTGTTAAGTACAGTTTTTGAACAATTGTCAAGGCTTAAGCCATCTCCTTTTTGTAGGATAAGAACAATTTGTCCTTAAGCAATAGTGTATGTCGGATATCTCTTCTTTTCCATAAAGTTTTCCATTTTATATCAATACAAGACGATCTCTTCTCTGCATGTCGTAAATATCTTTCGCCCAATTCCATATAGACCAGAGCCCTTATTGTCTTTAAAGTTTTTCCTAATATATTCAAATAATATCTCGTTAGAGAAGGTAGACGTTCTATTCCTTTTTCTTTTACGGAAATTACTTCTTATCACACCAACTAACATCAGGAAGGTTTTTACAAAAGGACAAATCAATGTCCTCCTGCTTTTCTAAAGTTTTACCCCATGCTCTATTCTCTTTATTACTAAAGCTGAGTAATTATTTTTATTGGTAAGGGTTTTAATCCTTTGGATGGATTATTTTCTTTTTTATTTTAACCCTCCCTTCTAACTCGGGGGTTTCCGCAATCTGGAAGGCGTTATAAAAGTTAGAAGTTATATTTCATTGAAAAATTAAACCCATGTTCAAGGTACGTTCGAAATTATTATTCAAATCATTAGGAGTACAATATATTGTGTGTTAAAGGGAAAGCATAACTTTTTTTTTATAAAAAATGAAGAATTAAACTATTTGTTAGGTTAGTTTTCATTTTATTTATTCATTTTTCTTCATCGATCAACCACAAAGGGAGTTTCCCGGGCTTTGAAGAAGCTTTGAGAACAAAACCAGCAACTGTCATCTTGTGATTGGACAATGGTTTAGAACGGTAGAAGGCATACTTAGTATTTTTATAGATAAATTTTGATGCAAGTGCTAAATCTATTTGTGACACTGATGTGCCTTTTCTCCCTAACACACTATCATTAGGGCTTTTATTATATCAAATTTAATTCACATATAAGTTTATCCAGATATGAGTTGCTCATTTAATGTAGGTCAAGGTAACCTATGAGGAATATTCATAAATTATTACCTTTGGAATTGTTTATGATGACCTGGAAGAATTATTGACTCTTTACATTAGGACCATAAGGATTAACAAATTCAAATTAAGTATGTTCATTGGATATTAAAATTTTATGCAAGTCACTCACATTTGAATAGGATTTGGTATATATGGGATCACCAAGAGATTTAGAAACCAAGAAAAAAACTTTCTCTATTTGAACACTAGCCGGTAAAATAAAAGTTAAACTGTCTTGGACGACAGAAGACGCAATCATCCATACATGACGAGGATACTTTAGCTTTGATATCCTGAAGACTTATAACATCTGGATAAAATGATAACAATCTTTTGTTAAATAATTGCTTGATAAGCTATTCTTACCCCTTCTTGCATTTGGTGACAGGATCTTTCCAATGCCCATATTCTTTTCAATAATATTGCAATAGCTAAAAGTCCTATTTTTCATTATCTTTCATTTGATTATCAATCATTTAATGAGTTGAATCGTTTCTCGTCTTTTTCTTTTGGTTCAAAGTATCGATTTTTGAAACTGTTTTGCTGTTTATATCAAGTCTGTTCCTTTTGTTTAATGATTGAGATCTGGGTTGAGTAAAGGACGTCACAAACTCCTTTAGAGAAGGTTCTGTAAGCTTAAAATGGTTTGAATGATTGTAGATGACTATAGTCTATCAACATGCGAGGTAACATTCAGATCAACACATTCTGATTCAACTTTATCGCGCTCGTTTGAAATGTACGCTGTTGCTTCGTTTTTAAGTGAGTTTTTTTCTCTTGTTTTTGTCCACGAAAATTCCATATTATTATCAACAATGCAACTTTCTTGAGTCCCATTATCCACTAACTGTTACGGCGAAGTAATACCATCAGCTGTCTGCTCACTGTCTTTGGTGAAGTTCCAATGCAAAAAGAGTTGACCTCACAGAAAGGATCAAGCAGATTGCATTGCCTTTTGACATACTGTTCTATAGGCGTGCTTGAGTTTTATTACAAAGACGTGGTCTCAATCCCTAGAAAGGATGAGTTTGCGGCAATTCCGGGAAAATTTGAAAGGATTGCCATTTTCGTCTTTAAGATCAATCTCAACCGGTAATATACTCTAGTTCGTTAGTCTCTCCATAGGAATATTTTCCTGGGTTATAATGAGAGGACAATGAAGTATGTCCTAATTAATGCTGTGTACTTCACTTGGGTTAAATTTCAAACCCTATTTTGCAATAAAAGCAAGATTGCCTGGATACATTTTGTTTTACTTAACGGATATCTTTTATCAATTATCTGAGAAAATCGACATAAATTTTTCCATCCTTTAGAGTCATTAACTGTACAGTCTGACAAAAGACCATTGTAGGGCCTTTTTTGAAAATTTGAGTTGACAGCTCGACTATATGATATTAAATGTTGATAATTTTTATTAGTAACTTTAGTTTTCTTTAGGTTTTTTGTTAACAACACTACTAAACCACACTGTTTTCAATTTATTTAGCGTTGCCATATTGGCAACGGAGTTTCTAACTGAGGAATCAAAGAAAACTGTGTCCTTGCCTTTATCCTCAAGAAAGGGGTTATTTACTCCAAGAGGAGCCTTGTCCTCTGGAGTAACTGAGACAATGTTTTGATCCATAACTAATTGTCACTAAAAAAATAAAAAAATATCGACACATGAAGAGGAAAAAAAAAAGAAATAAGCGACAATAAATACATTTTACTTATTGTAAAGATACCAACGGAGAGAATTAACACTCGAGGTGATAAACCGGAATTAAATAGAATTGTAAGATGAAAGCATTCAAATCCTCTTTACATGATCCTAAATTATTCCGAAGCAGATTTTTGAAGCGAAAGCCAATGATCTGTGCCAATACTATAGCTTCAGATAATTCAAATGGGTTTTAGCACACTAAGATATAATGTTACACAACAAATCAGTCTTAATTCCATTTTGAAAAATAATCACGAAGCAGTAGCGAAAGAAAAATCTGCACTTGTCCAAAACATAACCATTTTATATTTTAAATTAAAGTTTGGAACTATAATATTGCTATATTTACTTAAACTTGAAAATAACTTCCACTAAATCAGAGACGGTTTGGCATAAAGATAAAAGGCTCATTTCCCCTCTCAATATTTTCTGGGATGGCTAATAAAAATTTAGACAGTAGTGAGTTGTTAATTTATCCATATACATATAACTAAAAATCATTTATAATAATGAAATTTTGTTGAATTTCTTGTTTAAAACTTTTGTTGTACTTAAAATTATACATAATGATATAATTAACATACTTTTTAATCAATCTAAATATACTCCAATTACAAAAAAAAAATGTCCCTTTTGGACATATTTTCTGTATCAATTTAAACAAATATTGCTAATACTATTTTGTGGACTATACAGGCGACCAATACAAAAAGAAAAATTAAATTTATCGATCTTAAATATAAGATTTATAGAGGGTTCGGAAGCAAAACGTGGACTGAATTACTGATATTAGAAAAATGTCCATAATTTTTTTTTTTAAATAATTTTTTTAAGTTTTTTTTAAAAAACTTTGAGACACGACCTTTGTGAGCATGTTCACTCTATATGGCTGCTTCAGCAGCAATAAAAGCCTCCACACGGCTGTGCAAATCTTTGCAGTAGTTGATAATAACTTCTTGAACAAGTTGTTCTACTCCTTCACAATGGTGGCCTTCAGAAAGTCCACGTTCGGGTGAAATGTCTGGTTAGTCTCCCTCTCCAAAGTGACCCATGCAACAAAGTCCAACAGGTTCAAATCCGGCGGAGAGGATGGCCAAATAAATGTCCTTGGGCCAAAAATCAGCCTTGTTGTCGGTGCAGAACTTCTGACATTTAGCCAATGTGTGTGAGGTTGCACCATATTGGGTCCACACATAATTGTCCTCTGGATAGGTGGCCTAGAGACATGCCAGTATGGTGAACCTCAGCAACTTGTAGAAGGCCTCTTGTCCGATTTTCTCCCCAGCCTTAAAAAAGAAGGTAGGCATCTTCTTGCTGTCGGACGCCACTACACCCAGTACCATTGTTTGGGCCGGATGTTTTGTACCCCTTGACCTACTCTGATGATATCTGAGCCAACAGTCGTTCCAATGGTTGTAGACCTTGTCGACGGTGAAAATCTTCTCGTCAGAGAAAATTTTTACTATGGATCCATTTGCCTTGATCCATGCACGTACTTACTTGTATCTCTGCAGCTCCATTCCTCTAAAGTATCCGTCAACAGATAGTGTGGGTTCCTTGTGTATGAGGACAACCCAAAGTCCTCCTTCAGAGCCCTCCTGACTGTCCCCTTGTCCACGTCAAACTTTGAGATTTTTTCAAGTTGTGTCCCCCACTTCCTTCTTCCCTTGAGAGATGTTTTCCATCCTCTTTTGTCCACCTTAAAAATGAGGCTCCTGGAGCACTTCACAATGTCCATAATCTCAACCACCTCAATTTTGAATCATTGAAGATATTAGGTAAATTTTTGATAGAGCATCGGGAAAATGGGCAAAAATATAATTATGAAATCATAGTTCCACTTCGCCTCTTTCCTATTGGCCTATTCCCCTTTTGCCATTGCTCAATTATTATTGGATAAACTCTGCTTTTCGGCCTAATTGCATCACTTTTGTGTTCACTCTCCTACTTAGGCTTAGGATGCTGTTAATATCTTCCTTATTCATTCACAAAACCTTTTCATCCTTGTTTGTACGAAATACGCATTATTCGGCAGAGGAAGGGAGGTGAGAGAAGAGAAGAAAAGTTTTGGTACTGGTAGAATCACCTTTTATTCACAGTGATTTGGATGGATCTTTCGTTGGAAACATTTGGATGTATCGTTACGCATCGACCCATTCTTCCCGTGTCCTATGATTCACATTTTTCCATTTCGGATATCCAATCCGCACCCCTTCAGATCCTCTCTTCAACTTCATGTTCAAGACATCTAGCCTCTTTAAAAAATTACTCATTAAATTTAATCTCCTCTAATGGGAAAATCGTTCACTGTGCAGATGCTCCTTAACTTACAGGAGAAGGTGGTATTAAGGGAGTCATATCCGTGCCTCTGACTCACTCCAACTCTTATAAATAGAATGAGATATCCTCAATCTAATCCTATACCTATATAAATATCATATCAAATATAGGATTCTTTGTTTCTTTCTCTCTCAAGATTTGTAATATTAGCCAAGAGATAGTGTGAAGTATCTCCAGACTGCTCCGCTTCAATTCATCATGATATGTGTTAAGGAAATATCAACAGTTGTATGCTCTAGACTCGTGGTTTTCAAATGATCAATTCTCTAACCTCATTTAATTATAATTATCTGATATTTGCAAATCGATTTATTTCATTTTATTATTTATATTACTGTGATAATTAAATATGGTCTATAATTATGAAGTCTCGGATAATAATAACTCTCTACAACTCTTAAATGTTCACTAAGAAAATAAAAAAATCAGTTCTATTCTATTATTAAAGCCATTTATGTTGCTTGGTGTCTTTATTAATATACCGCAACCTCTAGACGTTTTTTGCAGAGCTGTTCCTAGGCTACTTGCATCATAATTTTATAAATATGCATGTACCCAAATTATGTATGTTGTTGATACACAAGTTCATTTTTTCGGGAGCCTTATGTTCTATTTACCTCCAAATGTAAAGAAGTATTGATAACTCAGAATGCATAAAGCTTCAAAAATGAAATATTATTCCCCTCCATGAATTAGTTATCTCGCCATATTTCCTTTGTCTGATTTGGATTATATTTTACACAAAATCACTTAAGAATGAATCGATATATGTACATAAATACCTTTCCTAAATATCTTGATTCTGTGTTTATTTCTTTTAAAAAAAATATTTAATTTAGACAAAATATTGTGCTGTAGTACTTTTCAAAAAAAGAATATTTACTAAATATTTTACTTTTTCTGGAGTCATTAATTCTATCATTCAACAATTACATGAATACATTTATTTATTATTTTATGATTTTTATATCTACAAGAAAAATAAAATACATTCATTTTTGCTCATTATTCATCTAATTAAGATTATTTATCCATGGTTAATTGTATTGTAAGCCCAAAGTAAGTCTAGATCTTTCACAATGGTGGAGCTTTGAATATATCCATGCAAAACATAATCTGTCACAACATAATTAAATCTCAAATTACTCCAGGACATTCATCTATTCTCTTCAACTGAAGGACAAACCCGAAAGTTCTACCTAAAAGTTCCGACATCACATTGAATTTGATTATTTTGCATCAATTTTGCGAATTTTTAAAGTCTTGAGGAATCTTTTTTGATGCTATACACCTCATACCAGAAGTGGGGACTTAGACTCAATCCCCTTTTTTCAAGATTTGCCATTGGACTTGCTCACAAATAACAAACTCAAAAGTTGATTTGATCTCAAAAGCTAAACCACAGGACTCGACTTGGACTCAAATACATTTCAATTATTTCACTGGATGTAACTTAAAGTACCTTTTAAAATATATTATTTTCAGAGGACTTGAACTAGACTCTATAAAAATATTAATTTACTTGAATTTGTGACCAAATATTTAGGACTTGACTCGGACTTATAGTATAAGATTCCCTCACAATGATGTTCTTTTAATTTTCTATCCAGTCTTTCATTTTTTTCTCAAACATATCTTCATATTTCATTTTCTATGCAGTATTTGATTTAGTAAGACAACGAAATGATTAGGCAGAGTAAAAATTAGCCAATCAGCGGATATGGCAAATAAATCTTCCTTTCCCTATTACATCTCAGCCCTTTTGCCTTAATGAACTCAACCTCTTCCTTCAAGACTCCACGAAAAATGATAACAGCAATATGGAAGAGTTCATAGGGCAATAATGTATGGTTCTACATTGTCCGTTGTTCCAGCTAAAATTTACTTATAATTGAATATTCTTATAATAAAGCATTAAGTTCTTAATTTTGATAAAAATATTTATTACTTAATTGGGAATTTCAGAAATCTCACGATTATTCATCATTTATGTAGAGGTGGTTTTTAAATAAAATTATAACTACAATATTGTAATTTTGTAGCTACCTTTGTAAGCACATCTCACATTAAAAAAAAATAATCCAGTAAATAAAAAGTAAAGACTTTTAGGCTAAATAACTAATTAAATTCACGATACATTAATTTAAAAGTAAATCGTAAACCAGGCTTTATAAAGTTAAACAAAGATTTGCATATAATCTGATTAAATGTTTCAAAGCCAAAGATTCGGACATAAAATGTAGATTTAAAGGAATGAGAAGCATTTTTATAAATCTTAGGATCTGTAATATCCCAGTTCACTAATGCAGGGTTAAGCCTTCTGATGAAACAAAACTTATTTTGCCAAAGGTTTTGATATGTGCTAGGTATGCTGGCTGTTCATGTATTCAAAATGGATGATGACTTATGACGACACGTAAAACTTTTTGCATTTTATTTTGTTTTCTAACAAAACATGTTGACATTTTACCAATTAGTTGTTCTTCCATAAATATACACATTATTTTTAATGTGATATGAACGTATGTATGTGGGCTGAGGACAATTCTTTTGTTAGCAGGTGTTTCATTATTATTAATATATACATACATACAAAATACTCATATAACTATGGGAAACATACCACCTGAACAGCTGATGATATCCATTTCATAACTGATTATGTAAACGTTCGGCAATCATATTATTATAGTAACCCTGATAAAGTTGTAAAAGATGAGGGAAAACAAAAGCCTTTTTCTACCCTTTTTTGATGAACAAATTTATACTCAAAAGCTATAATATTATCCAAAATTATACATCAATTATGAGATAGAAATATTATAAACAACAATACTAAACCAATCTAGAAAAATAAAAACTATGAAATCTCAAATATATTTTTCACCTTATCAATATTAATTACGTAATATTTTATAGACATATTTTGACAAACTGCTATTGTTTCAGTTTTTTTAGGTTTATACCTACAAGTCAATAGTTTTTCTACAATTGAATTTGAATGTGGCACAACAAATATTTTAACTATCCCGTAGGCAGGGACGGTAACAGCAGTTTAAAAAAATCGCATTTTAGTTAAAAATTTAACAAATTAGGAAAAACAATTCTTGTGATATAGAAACAATAAAACTTTCTATGATTTTGAATGAATAAATTTTAATGCATTATACTAAATGAATTTTTAAAAGATTTATATTATAGCATGTGCGTGGAAGTTCTGCAGATGAGACTTGACAGACTCATACATCATGTTGTGAAAGAGAAAGATAATTTTTATCAAGATTTGTGTAAATAAATTTAAAATATTTCTACATCAAAGTATTAAAAGCAGTTTGCTGAAATGATGGAAAATGGAGGCTCTAGGCACAAAAATTGCACAGCAGATTGATGCAGGTACTAAGCTCAAGGACATTGCCTAGAGCTATAGTGTGTGCGTGAGCATATTTTAAAATATTAGGGACATATTGAAGAAGGGAGACAACGAGTTTCAGAGATAAAAAAAGATCAGGGAGGCTAATAACGACCAGCGCACCTGTGTAGGTTAAAGGGAAACAACTTATGATTGAATCCAAACTTTTCAAAGCTAATCAGGAGGCTCAAGGGGGCTGGAAGTTCTTGAGAAGACCACGAAGGAATTACTGAAGGATGACTTTATCAACTAGTTTGCTTCCTGAAAAAAAAAATCATGTACACAATTTCCAAGCACCTGATAGATCACTTATCAGTATTATAGATAGGAAATATTTACTCTCAAAAAACTCTTCAGGGACCAGTTCTGCCTAAAATATTTTTTTGATGTGAAGTTCAATTATATAAAATAATACAAAATACAAGGACATCTGTTATAACTGTTTTCTTCGTACTCAACCTTACAATATATCAAATGTCTTGTCAGTAAGTGTGATTTTGGTTTTTATAAAATTGTATCAACTAATACCAAAAATTCAATAATTCAAATAATGACAAAATTATTGCACTATTATAATAATAATTATAAGACAAAAAAATAGTTTTCTCCTTTAAAAACAGTTTATATCCGATATCAATAAGAAAAATTGATAAAAGAGTTTATATCTTTTTACAATAATCTGCATAAAATTATAAGATTTGGATGTAAATTTTACAGGTTCTAGCTTTTTGATGATAAAAAAAAGGAACTTTTCTTGATGTTTAGTGTTGCAACTGTCTCCGGTTTCTACTACAAAACTTCTTTGTCTCCCTTACCGCCATTATTTAATTTTACAATTTCAGCCAAAACACTACCTGGGACATTGAAATCTGAACACTTACTCATTCAATAATTAATTGAGGTTGAATAATTAAAAGAAATGCATATTTCAATATATTAAAACATAAACAATTAGTTACAAATAAAACAAACCTAAGCCCTCTTGGTTACGTACAAGTCGAGAAAATGATACTTGCACATGTTCGACAAATTTCCATTCTCACCCTCAAAGCAGTTGGGCGTCTTCAAGACCATCCTCAACGCTGTCATCAAGTCTGAAGGATGAAGGACTCTGTCAAAAATGTCAAACTGGGCGGGAAGGAGTGAAAAGAAAACAGCCCAGGCCAATCCCCTCACTTCAATAAGGGACTATGAAAAAGGTCTCGGTGTTTCAGACCAGAATGTTCATACAGATATGAAAAAGTAGCTGGAATGCCCTTGTGAGGGTAGAGAGGCCACCCTTGAAACCAGCAAAGAAAGAAACTTATCTTCTCTGTTGCAAGACTCTTTTGAATGAGTTAAAAGTGAGTCTCTTGAGTTTTATTTAACTCTATTTTGAAAGTTTTGGCCCCTATAATGGCGTGATGCGAAACCCTCAACTAGAACTTTTGGGTGCATATTGAGATAAAGGCCTGCAGTGTCCGTCATTCAAACACGGATCCCTCCAAGCAACTGTCGGCCAGCACTTGGACACCATGACAAGGGACTACAGTCACAGCGGGTGCCAGGCCTTCAGCCGCCACCTGGAAGCAATCCTTAACAATAAGGATGGCTACATTAATAATTAAAAGAGCTCAGACACATATCTTTTTAAAATATTATTCTTTTTGAAATTCTATTATTGATTAATTTATTAAATTTATTTCAGTTTTAAATTTCAAAATGTTCAGGTTTTAATGAAGCAATCCGTATATGCAAAATTTGGAGACCTATTTCGAAAAAAAAGAATATATTTTAACCATTATATTATAAAATTGACCCCTTTTTCCTACACTTAAGTGTCCGCATGTCAGAGTTTGAGAACCCCTGATCTAGTTTCCTTTATTTGATTTGTTACACATTATCTAATAATATATGACTTTTTATGCATTGAAATATATAATATTATTTTTTCAAATTGTTATTCAAAATTTAATGCAACCTTCAAGTGTAATTTGAAGTGCCTTCGACTGATTTATTAACGAATTTATCATAGAAATGATAGATCATTAACTGACGAGTACAAATATTATTTACACTAATTTCAAATAAAAAATAATCCAGTCTTTATTTTGTATTGACAGGGATATTTTGCAGATTTCATTCACTTGTTTTAAATTTTGCAATTAATGTAATGTGACATATAATTAAAAAAATGCAGACCAAGATTTAGCTATTTTGGAAATAGAAAGACGATCAGATGTTTAACTAAAAAAAAATCCTAAAGAAAACTCAACAAACAATGTAGATATCTTTAATATGAAGAAAAATAAATATCCTACTTTGTCATTCCGATAAGCAATGTTATAATAGCAAATAAGGATTATTATGCTTTTCAATCTTAATAACGAAGCTTGATATGATTTAAGATTTATTATAATCCATGATAGTCATTAAGATTATAGAGGAAATAATCGTAACATCATGTGATTTTTATTTTTTTAAAGTTATTTAAAATATCATAATGAGACATTTATATTTTATTTTCATCGGATAACATATATTTTTCTTTTAAATCTTTATTCTACTATAAAAGTTGTTACATCACAGTAGGTATGAAATTTTTATGTACACAAATCAGTAATATAAGTAGTTATGCTAATCGATAGAATTTGGGCATATTAAAGAAAAAAATTAAGAAACAGTAATTAAACATGGTAACCGCAACAATCGGAAGAATGCTTTGAAGGAGAACAGCTATGCTGTCATGGTGTTTCATGAGATCAGCTACAATCAATTGTAATAAGAGACAAGGGTGAGAAGAAAATTTGTTTAGATTTATTCCAATTTCGATTCTCAATTTCTACTCCGAGTCCAAAAAGGACTTACAATTATAATTCTACAACAAATATTCAGAGTTACTCTCCATCTTGTATGATGTTGGGCAAATGTTCAATCCGGTGTTGTATACACCAATAATAGCTTTGGGAAGTAGAAAAGGATGTTCAATCCTTAGAAACTAAATAATAATTATAGCAATACAATGACGAAGCTCAAAGTACAACACGCTGGAGAGAAAATATTATCATAAACTCAATATACTTAGACTTGTGTCTCGCCTCGTTCCTCGAAACTGAAATATAATTAATGTACAGGGTGACTCATAAGTCTGAGGACAACGTCAACAGCCAAAAAAATACACAAATATTTATTTCTTGAAGTATATTTTTATGTAATACGTGCGTACAAGAATTGAAGAATTTCTCATTCTCTTGGCCATTGTGGTCTCATTAAGAAACTGCTGCTTTTGTAGAGAATACGACTTCATTTTCAGGTTATATCTGACCTCTCAAGACACACTAGCCTGATGAGCCATCTTTCTCATTGAGCACTTCTTTTTTGAAGTTGATCTTCGACCTTGTTGCCTCAATCAAACATGGTGTCTCCTGGTACCGCTTCATTGTGTTGTGAAACGATGAATTGGACACATTTAGGTATTTTTGGGCCTTTGTGCCCTACAGTACTTTACTTCTGAATAAAACGAAATAATGGTGCGATTTGGGGTCATAATGTCGTCATTAGAGGCTCAAAAAAATTTAAATATTTTTTTTAATTAACAACAAACAAAAATTTAGGCTACGTAAATGATATACAACACCTAAAATTAAAAAATACAAATCTTTCAAGGAGATATATGAAGTTGAATTTGTTCTCCTCAGATTTATGGGTCAACCTGTATATGTAATTCCTAGATCAGATGGAGTTATTGTTAAATTATAATATTTACTTATATATAATCAGTGCAACTCCATTTGACCATTTAACAGAACATTTAAAAAAACGATATGGAAAAGAAAGTTCACTCCTCAGGTTCTCAACTCCAAAAAAATGGGCGACTTAATCAATATACCGATTAACATCAGTTTAAGTGAGTATTGTTGTAGTTATACATACGAGTATATATAAAGTTATACTGTAGACCAGTAGTAAAAATAAACCACTATGGAATAGTTATAATTATTTCTTGTTGAAAACTTTTACATGTGATGCAATAATTAAATAGTCTTAATTATTGTATATGTGAGAAATGAAAAGAAGGAAATAGTATGCAATTATTTTTCCATAAAGTAAAGCAACAACAGTTTCATATCTATTGATTATTTTTCTACAATTTATAAATAAAGAATATTTCAATTATCTTTCTGTAGGATATATTATTATGAAAATATATTACTCAATAAAAATGACGCTACGGACATTGTTACTCCAAAATTTAATAGGAGGCGCTTCTTTTAAATTCGAGGAACAATAACAAGAGTCATTTCCCAAATGATTTTAGTTAAATCAAACTTTAAAACTCCGTCTCCACAGAAACACAAATCTATTGTTCAGTTTTTCTAAATTTGTGTTTGTTCATTACGTTGTTTACAGTGAGAGTTGCAACATTTTACTGTTTGCATTCAAATGCTATTTGTGGAAAAACTACAAAATGGTATATCTTCAAAATAATTCAAAAAATAGAAAACATTTATTTGTTAAATTTTTATTTGTCCACGTTAGTATTTACTATTATCAATTTAGACAGTTGCAGACGATGTTCAACCCGAATCCAGTCTCCTCCTACTCTAAGAACAGGGTTGATCTTATCCGGCTTATTATTTTCAAACTGGAATGGCATTGATGCAAAATCACATAGGAGGACAACAGGACATGATATCAATTAACAGAGCTAGCTGAGACGGTTTGAAAGAGCAAACAAGATTCTAAATTTCCTTATGGCCAACAAAAATTGGGAGAAAGTTTTGCTCTTTTCTGAGTGGGAAAAACATCACTGTTGACGCCACTTTGAATAAACAGAAGAGTCGCTACATCACAACTGAATATCTGGATAATATATCCTTTTCCGTGAGAAGTGTCTACAGAACAAAAAATCCAATGGGCAGCAGAGGTGAAGTCTGCCCTGCCATTTTTGTGGAGAGGAAGGACCGGCTCAATATTGAACTTATGGATAATATAGTTTTATCATGGTCCAGATAAAAGTGGGTTTTTTTTAATTGTATTTGAATGCGAACAGTAAAATGTTGCAACTCTCCTTATAAACAGGAACTGTTGTAACCGTTACAAAATGGTTTGAGCTAGAAGTGATTTTATTTTTTAAGAAGTGCTGTAACTAGACCTTGGAATAATTGACCTTCTTTACATTAAGATAATATAAGATATATTATTCTTATATCAAATATCAGTGTTATCAATTGGAAATATCTTATAACAAAAAAAAAATTATGCATTTTATTCCTGTTATTAATTCAGTAATTATCTGATAAAACTTCTATTACATTTTATTGCTTTAAATAGACTGCAATTGTGGATTGTTTTTATTTTTATTTATTAAGGTATATAGATGTGTTTTACCGTATTTTGGTAGTGAATAATAATACTAATGTATGTCTTTATTTTGCAGGGGAAAAAAGCCAAGTAATATTTGGATGGATTACAGAGATAGAAGCATTGTCCAGAGAAGTGTGTAGAGTTACAAGGAGACCATGTTGAAAAATAAAATACAAAAATCTGAAAAAATGTTTGTATCTTTGTTATATCGGAAACTTTTCAAACCAACCACGTATTACGCTTCTAATTTTATCTAGGCCATCCCATGTTTTGAACTATGGCCACAGACACGACAACAATATTTGCAGCCGTTTTTGTACATGGAGCAAATCGGACACCCGCTTTTTTGTTGTTCTTGTTTAATCATTTTCAGTTGAAATAAAAACTCCATAGGCATAATCAAAGAACTGAATATTGGTAAAATAAATATATTTGTAATATTTATCTCCTAGGATGAGCATGAACAGAGATACAGAGCTTTTAATTTAATTCTAAGTATTGTTTTTGCACTTTGTATGTAAATCTTTGATCTTCTAGCCACAAATATATATGTATGTATGTACCAAACAAAACTTTCACCTTCTATAGAATATTTTCTTTGAAAAAATGTACAAAGAAACTAAATGTCAAAAAAAAAAAAGAAGGAACCAAAAAATGCTGAGATTAAAGTTTTTTTTCTGTATAATACATATACATTATTTAGATTTAGAGAAAAGCATTTACATTGATGACAACAAAACCTTCTTTTTTCTTTATTTTATCCTTCTTCATGCATTGATTGAAACATTGAATTTTATTAGAAAGAATGTTCATACATTTGTATGCTCGTAATAGTCTCTCTATGTACTGAATAGGATTGAAAAAATGTCTAAGTCTAAATCATTACTCATTATTCATTTCCTCCCTTAGTTGTTCAACTGATATTTTCTTGTATGTACATTCATATTATATTATAAGAAGAAGAAAAATCAAGAAGTTGTCATCTCCCCTACTTAGCTCCTTCCCTCCTTCTCTTTAACCATTTCTTCTCACTCCATTGAGTCACACAATCGACTCATTCAAGGGTGTGAAATTTATCATATTTTTGTTTTTTTTCTTTTCTTGTAGGTAAGACCAGGCTGTACAATAAACATATAAAATGTTGTATGTACGAGTATTGTTCGAAAGTAAAGTTATGTCATTGTTTACCAACAACATGCAACAAAATTGTTTCAAATTATATAGAGGGTATTAAAACCTTATAACAATAAAATCTTATATTTGATAGCCTTATGTTTCTTCAAATAAAATTATCGAAAGAGTATTCTTAAGGGCATCTTATATATAGTGTATTATGTATAAGTCTATCATTGGTGTTATCACATATCTAATACAATAAGGTGAAATAAATATGTTCGAAATTGAGCAAGAAGGCGTTTAAAATAGCCAAGTATGTTTATATAATATTTTTAGGGCTCCTAAGTCATTTAAAGGCTGTTTTGAACTACACAATAGCTCATTTCCCATCTCTCTATCTGTATCTCTCTCTTTCTTTTCTTCAACTTTCATACTTTGTTTCTATTCCCCTCTATTCAGCGCTGCAACGGGGCATCCTTTGCTTTATAGATATATTACTAAAAAGGAATTTTCAGCGTAGGTTTAAATTTTTTTAAACTAACTGTATAAAATTATGCAAGTTTTGCAAGGACTGCAAAAAAATTTCATCACTCTTATGCATGAATTTCTAGAGTGTTATGCAGTCAATGTTTTGATACGATTTGTTATCAAAACTTGAAACCTCAGATTTTAATATATTCATTACAATTTTATAGCGAAATGTCCACAAGTGTATTCTTCAGATACTTTCTCTTATAATGAAATTTTATGGGGAATTCAAAAATCATCACTATGTACCTATGTGCACTATGTACATATTTTTATTTTATATTTTCAAAAAAAATAATTAGGAGTATATAGTTATGGTTTTAAGATAATTGTCCCAAAACATTTTACAGAGAAGCATTTCGTTGAAGGTCAATTTACCGAACGGTTATTTCGCCCAAGAAACCATTGGTACTTTCGCAGAAAAAATATATTTCATATATTAAACAAAATATTCAATTTCTTTGAGTGAGTAAATAATGCAGACTGTTGCATACACTTTTGATATAGAAATAAAGTTATTTTGACGTCATCACTTGTCAAGGCATTTTATTGAAACTACATTATTATTTCATATGGGATCTGGAAAACCTCCAATCCAATTAATAAATTGTAAATTATTTTCTAGCAAAATAAAAATAAGGATTAGGTAGAATTCAATGTATTTGAGCAAGGAAAAGCTCATCCCCGTGGAGGTAGTAAATATAACAAGCATAGTGTAACCTATCCGAGAACCACACAAATATTTAGGTAAAGCTCACATATTATCTAATTTTGTGTAAATAAGCGGTATGTGTGCCTATGTACAGAAAGTCATTCCGAAACATTACTTAAATTATCCGTCAGTTATATTCATTATGGCTGACTCTTGTTTTTTTTATAAATAAAAAAAAAAGTGAAAATATATGAAAAAAGGAACAAAATTAAAGACAAAATTATATATAACTACTCAAAACTGTCCTCATCATTACTAATATTTAGAGAATTATCTAGTAAGGCTGGGACGGCACGCTAAACCAACGGTTTGGTACATACTGTAGTACACCCTTCACGGTACGAGGTTCTGTAAAGTATAATAGTATTTAAAAAAAATAAAATTAATGTAGTTTATCTATATTAAATTCTTTAATAATTTTTTATTTCTGTAACAATAAATTGTTCCTAAATATACTTATTTTTTCTAAAAAACATAGGTTGATATAAAATATACACTGATTAAATAATATTACTCTTCATAAAATTATAAAAAAATGCATAAATATAAATATAATTTATGAAAGAGCTCGTCTACATTTTTCGGTAATAAACAAGACCAATTACTAGTTGCAATATCACCAACTGTCTAAAGAATTATTTTGCTTAATAAAAATGTAGCTGAAGTTGCGTGGTATTCTAAATCTAACTCGGAAACATTCGGAAATTTATTTAAAATACTTCTTCACTATACCACTATGTTTTTTGTTAAATGGGATGAATTTTATCATTTTGTAAGTCATTATCTCTTTTTTATACAAACAAATACATAAACTATTTCTTTTTATAAAATAAATCTTATAAATTAAAATCGAATCTCATTATCCAATTAATTAAAGAAAACCAAAATTTTATTATTCAAAATATTTAATATGTGATTATAATATATATATGTATATACGTACTGCGGTCCAACCTCGTACAGTACAATTCCTACTATCTTGGAAGTAAAAATGAAAGCCATGTTTCTAAATACCAATTTCGACAATCACTTTTTTTTTCAATAGGTTCAACCATTATGCTATTGGAAAGGGGGCCAGTAGACCGTCCAATCTTGATGAATAAGCGTTCATTCGTGCACTGAGTGGAAGGAAATGCAGAGAATTTTAGAAAAAGTGAGGGAATTATCGGGAAATATCGTTTCATGCCTCTCTCTCTATCTTGCTGTCTACCTGTTTCTCATCTCCTTCCTCTTCTTTTTCTTCCCCCCCCTTCCTTTATTTATCCTTTTTATTATCTTTCTTCTTCTTTTTAGAGTGCCGCCCAAAAACGACAATTATACCAAGGTGACATAGAGTAGTATGCTAGGACCACGTGAGAGCTCGGCCCTGTCTTGAAAGATTTTGCTAACTACCAACGGATTTTCAGCTTTTTTTCTGTTACTTTTTTTTGAGGAAAAGTTGCATGATGCAAAAAAAATACCCTGTATAAATAAAAAATTGTTGACTATCTCCATTAAAACATTTATTCGATTAGTAAAAAAATTCTTATCTTGAAAATGACACACTCCACATAATGTATGTTCATAAGCATAGCAGTAGTAAAACTCCTTTGTACTTTGTAGATTTAAGGAAAGCTTTTTATCACCTTCAAATAAAGTAGTTCTCTGTTCCATTTATAAGAAAATGTTACAATAGACATCTTGCATATTATACTACTTTATTACCATTGATAAAATTGTCACTTTCCCTTACCATTAAAATAACAAATGGTTAGAATAGAAGGGACAGAAGATATTGATAAATTTAAACAAAGTAAATGTCTTTTCTTTTACAACAACAAAATTTGTTATCCATACTAATAAAGCAAAGTGTTTTTGTGTCTATATTGATGCTTTCATTTATGAGTCTGTGTTTAATGTGCGACTACTAGATCGCAGAACTAAGAATGTAAAAACTAACAAGTATGGCTAAAACTCTGTGCGACATATTAAAAAACATGTTTATTTATTAGAGCTATTACAACGTCTGTATTGTATCAGGATATGATATTTGATATCAAACAATTATTATATTTAATAGATTGATATTTAACAAAATGTCATTTTATATGCTGGGCCTATGTATCGTTATGAAATGGAATTTATGAATTTGCTTATGCAAGTAACAACTTGTAGGTATAAGTTAATAGAAAGGAGTAAATTATAATTTTATTCACTTCGAATATCCTCATTGTCCGTTTTATTTTGATAAAATAATACTATGTATAATATGTCTTCCTTCACAAGCAATTGCAGCCTTGACATTGCAGCAAATAGCTGGAGAGCTCTTCAAGAGGATAGCCGTGCCCATCCCATGTCCATGCAATGATGGCAGCTCAGAGACAATTCAAATTTGGGTAAGAAGTCCGTCAGAATTTTTTCTCTAAGACATCACAAACTATAAAGTCCTGCAGTTGAAGTAAGGGCTAGTGGAGAGACACATGGAGTCATGCTAAAAGTCAGCCATGTTGTTGCTATAAATTTTTTTGTTCTGACTGGCTGTAATTGACTTCTTGATGGTGAAAGAAATCCACATGGAGATGCCAACGGGTTTTGTAGTCTTCTTGGCACTGGCATCTGCCCAAAGGAGATCGCTCACTTTTTACCATTTTTATACTTAAAAACACGGGTTAAAAACTAAACTTGTTTATTTTTGTTTCATGTGTCGAAAGGTTGCATAATGAAAACTTTTAGTTAAAAATATAACAGTTATAAACCCGTAATAAAATACTACAATTTTGTTTGTATGGTGTACATTTTCATTTCTATAAATTAAACCTATTCTATTTCTAGAGAAGGAAAAATGAGAGCATTTGGGGCGTATAAATTAACTTTTCCTATTATCTTGAATAAGCAAATTGTACATTTTTTTCCTTATATATTTAAAAATCCAGAGAAAATAAATAGTTTATGCCCTGTTAAATTATGGTTGAATACACTCCGCCCTCGGATGTAGTGTTGGATTTTTAAAACCACCGCCAATTTATTCAATACGTCCAAAGAAAACACCTTTAACACCACAAACTAGTTCAATGCCCTCAGGTTGCCCGGGGTACCTGTATCCCTAAAAACCACCACCACCAAACATCACATACATCCTAAGAACCCCTCTTATACCTAAGAGTAGTTTCAATCCCTTGGGTTTGGTGTGGAAGTCTAAGTATTGTTAAATACGATCGAATGGATCAGAATCAGCAAGGTTCATGTCTCGCATTGGCTAAAAAAATTATAATCTTATAGGATATATTAGTTTAATGTATACTTCTGTACTATTACTTCAGCACAGGCATATTGTTGATATTTTTTTTAACCATGCTTCATGGGAAATACAATATCATAGTATGCATTTTTTTTTAAAGATTAAAAGCGTATGGCCCATATGTTGAACGAGGAAAGTATTCTATATTTTGTAAAATCCATAAAAAGAAAATAATTAAATGGCGTAAATACAAAGAAAAAATGCGGTTTTTAATTTACAAACCGAAAGCTTAAACTATTGCTTTGGTATTCGAGGTGTTTTTGGGATGAAATAGCAATGGTTTTCAGGGATCCATTGGTACCCTCCAAGTACCCCACGCAACCTTAGAGCTTTGAACTATTTTTTGGTATCTTAGGTTTTTTTTGGATGTATTGGTGGTGGTTTTTAGAATTCCCACACTAGATCTAGGGCAATCCGAGGGCAGAGGGTATTCAACCATATTTTAAGAGTCGATAATCTACGTATTCCCCTCCCCCCCTCTCCTCCTTACCAATCATCTCGATCCATTTCTTCGAAATAGCATTTTAAATTAAGTCCAATCTTAATTTAAAAAACTGCACAGTTTTTGTATTGCAGCAGTAATATTACTCACACTTGAAGTAACTTCCTTGGGGGATGGAATGAGAAAATATGATTAGTGTAAAAAAATTGGCCAATTTTCCTCCATTGCAATTTTCTCCAGGGCAATTTCCCTGTTACCATATTGTCTATATTAAGCAATCAAAAAATGTCTGTTGTCGACGCTTATAACCCCAATGAGTGTTGGGAACTCCAGTTTTTTAATAATATATGTATGCATAATCTCAATTCATCAGAAAATAAAATATCATTTTTTTTGTTGTCATCTTACACAAAGTATAGTTATATATTTTATATTGCTACAATGAACAAGTAATTGAAATTTTATGTCAAAAACATTTTTATTCGTTAACAACGTCAACAAAACAGTTTTTGAACATCTACATAATAAAAAAGTAAAGAATTTGAAAAGTTGTTAGTTTCAATACTTCTTCACACATCCTACAATGTACTTTCATCCATTTCTTTCATCATCAACTTTAAGTTAATATTGAGTTATTCAGTAAAAGTTGTGTCGTTCACTGAAATATAATTTATCTATACCTACATTTATGAAGGGGAAAAAACAACACCATAGTTCAAATTATCACTAGATTTGGAGAATCATGTATAGGGTCAGAACTCCATATTAAATTTATCAAGGGGTTTCACCTAAACAAACTAAAATTAATTATGTGTGCCATTGAACATGTAAATTTTTACATACAAAAATATAAATAAAAATTTGAAGTCATTGTATTGGTTCTCTCAGATAAGGAATGCTTTATTATGGCAATTTTATAAAAAGAGCATCAAGCAATCCAATTAGTTATAACTTCTAATTCTAGTGTTCAGTTGTTTTTTTTAGTTTTTTTTGTGTCGTCATATCTGATGATCTGATCAATTAATATTTTCAGTAATGTTGTACAAATATAAAAGGATCAGACCATGTAGCCTATCGTAACAGAGGAATATAGTGGCAAAGGGTTTTAAGTAGACAACTCTTTTATTTAACTGCCCATTAAGGAAATGTAAATAATTTTATTGACTAAAAAAAAAAGTACGTTCTTGAATCAAATCACTCATATATATATATTTAATTTAGATTCATAGTTATCATATGAATTTATTTCCTGAGGAGTTAATTTCCTGTTCTACAACATAAAAAATCGGATTGAACAATAATGTGATTATAAAGGAAAAATAGTTACCTGAGGATTTGTTGCAGGGTTATTATACCTGTACGTCGTTATTGGACTCAAAGTAGAATTGGGAATCGATATCAGAGCAATTGTTATGTCTTAGTATTTTAAAATTTGTATCCCCCCCACTTCATGTCACAGATGATTGTATCTGATCTAAACTGTTCCCCTCGAAAACATTTTTCAAATTGTCTGGATTACCCTATTCATTTTTTTTAACATACCCAAAATGCCATGGATTAGCATCAGCATTTAGATGAATTGAACCTCAGTTGCAGAAGATATTACAGTATGAAATTTAAGGAGCACTTCAATTTATTTTAAATTGCAAAAATATCAAACTTTATAACTTGTAAACTAATTGTATTAATTAAACAGAAAAGATTTGAAGATCGTAGTTGAACCAAATTTTATCCTATTCTGGGGTGATTGGGTGAACAACTGTTAGGGGATTTGATGTAGAAAAATAGAAGTGTTATTAGTTGAATTTTTTTAAATTTGTATACAATAATTTATGATCAATAATTTCAATTAAATAGTAGGTATCAAAATTATCTATACGTTGATAGATAGATATGGATTTGTAAAGAATTCAGCGTATGATTAATTACTTGAAAATGTTCATTAAATTTACTTTAATCTAAAAATTATAATGAGCTAATATATATTTTTTTACAAATTTATAATTTGTATATTGCTAAAAGTGTTTCATATTTTATGTATATATATATATCTCTCTTTTTGATAATATTGTTTAAAATACAACAAAAGTAACTTTCTGTCACAAAAAATCTTTAATAAATCAATACAAAGATATGTTCAAATTGCTGGAATCTTGATCAATGTAAAAATTTTGTTTGGGATAATGCTATGAAAATATAGTAACTTTAAGAAATACCATATCCAATAGTTAGAAAATTATATCCTGATATGCTAATGCAAACCTGAGATGATGATTTTGTAAAAAAAATTGTTGAATGTTTTCCTACAGCCATGAAAGATGAAAGATGACCTCTAGTTGAGGCTTCAGGAGAGTCACTTTGGTCGACCATGATCATCTTCTTCCTTTTTTTTTTTTTTTTGTTGGAAAAAATAAATAAGCAATTTTTTTCTCTCAGATAAACATTGCAATTTTTATCAGTAATTACACTTAATAATCCTCTCAGATAAACATTAACATTTAAGAACATAGATATTTACATCTTATAGTAAAATGATCAATTTTATGTAATGAAAACATTCTCAATTTTGAATAAAATAAAATGTCCAAAGTTTGATATAGAACGGATTTTGTATTCTATCTTCACACAACTGCTCAAAGCTAACTTAACAAAACGTCATGACAGCTAATCTTCTCTCGTCTCAAACATTGTTCAATTTGTCAGAGTTGAAAAAATATGATAATATGATTTGAGATAATTGAGATTGTGATCATTCTACTGATGAGAAGGGAACGTTATTTGAAAATAGAAAAGAAGAATCATCACTCCTCATATTTTTTATACGAATATAAATTTGGTGTTAGTAAATTAATTATTTAGACTACACGTATGTTTAATTATGGTTAGTGTATGATTAACTTATTAAATATTAATGACTTAAGTTTATACTAGTGATAATCATTATGTAGTGTAGGACGTGTTAAAAGTATTTTCTTCCAGTGTTTTTTTTTTTTTTGCATTTCAAAAAGGCTCACACTTTATATCCCAACTAATTATAAATTATAAAATTAAACAAATAATTAATATCATGCTTAAGCCACATAAAATGAATTTTTAATACGTATAATCTTTAATTTCATCAATATCTACTATATGATATTGTAAGTAATAATTTGTTATGAAAATAGGGAGTAATAAAAAAAAACTTGAATTCCTTTTTACAAATCAATCCTTCAGGAAGACTTGGAAATCCTTAGAGCCAGGCCAAACAAGTCTTGTCTATTATATCAATATTTACGACGTTGGGATGTCTAATTTTACGTGATGCAAAAGAAGATGTCAATCGTTGGGATGTTCATGATGATAGTTATCCATGAGATCTTAAGTTAAGTGTCCGCATGAAAATTCATTTTTGATGATAACTTATGACTCGAGATGGGATTGATGTAGAGTGCGAAAAAAAGATTGAAGTATTTTATAACTGAATTATGAATTTTCTTAACATCATCTGTCTATTATATGATTTTGACGGGTAGAAAATTAATTAAAATTATAAAGAGTATTTAAATTAAGATTCGTCCAATAAAAATATTATATTTATATATGAATATATTTTTTTAATTATTTGATTGTGTATTTTGTTTATATATCTAAGGCAAGTGCATATGCATCTTTCAGAGAGAGATGTTAAAAACAGGACGCCGATTAAAGAATGATTAAACAAAACAACACGCTCCAAAAGTTTTTCATTGCCTAACCTGTAAACTTTTTTTAAACATAAATTCCAACCCTACTAATAACGTTTATTAAGGTGTGGAATCTGTCTTCCTTCTCGTTTTAACACTTTATTAGGATTGCAGATGATAGTGGTGACCATTGACACAAAACTGCAGAAATGTGGCAAGTCTTTCAAACATTCAAGTGCTTTTCCTGAACCTGCATTAGGGACAGAGGTGATTTTCTCTTCTGTAAATAACCATCTACCGCGTATTAAAATAAAATGTTTCAATCTTCTTGTTGGTTGACAAGGAATGAATAGAGGCTTTCCAGTCATCCAATATCTCCTGAAGAGCGTTGGAAGACTCACGCAAAAAAGCTACATTGACAAGCTCCTCAAGAGGTGGATTAGATATCTTAAAGACTCCACTCTCAGTCTTGTGTCAGATGTTTTATAAACCTTTAGTCAAGTGTATAAGTACTTGACAACAATTTGCTCCTGTTCTACTTTTTGGCCCTCCAACTCTAGACCTAGATACAATTCACTAAAAGACGCACCAGATTATCGGACGAATTTGAAGAACTTGTGTCGATACTATAAAAATGGAACTCTTTTAAGGAAAATCCTTCTTAATACTTCCAAACATCCATTCTAGACATTAATAGGGGTTGAATCTTTTACCTTGGTGGACCTGAAGCTGCTACAATTTAAGATCAAACCAGATATTTAAATATCCTCGTTATTAAAAATTATCAATTCCTTACATATTATTTGAAGAATAAAATAAATTAAATCCTTTTTCCCAAGATATAAATTTTGCTAAAGTAGAATCAGTAAGAAGGCACTGAAGTATCAAGAATTCGTCGACTTTCGTGCATTACTTAGGAATATAATTGAGTAAATATAAAGCAGCAATAACTCTCAGTCTTAGATTACTCTGACTCATGTGTATTCCCTCGACCATGTCAGTTAATTTTAGAAGCTGGATCACCTCAGTCAATATATAACACATTAATTTGGATGTGTCCTCAAGATTATCCATTACTAGGTCTTATATCGTAATAATTTGAACTTTGTCCTCAAAAACAGTGACATTTATTGAGGAAAGATTACAGTTCTAGAAAATGATAAACATTTGACATAATTGCATTGTTGTAAAATAGAATGATACAATGGTAGAGCTATATAATTTTACAAAAATTAATATTTTGAGCTACCGATTGCACCATGTGCAGCTCTTGAAAATGGATTGAAAGATAAATAAGTACACTGTGTAAAGTTTGCAAATGTACACACAGGGATTTAATAATAAAAAGAAGATTAAGTAGGAGAAGAATTATATTGTACTGATGACATCACAATTTTAGATACAGCACATTTGTATAAGTGATCACTCACTGGTAAAAAGAAGGACATCATTGATAATTTGAAGAGGGTAGATATTGTTCTGGGTTTAATGTATGACTTTTAAGAATATTACATTTTGACAGTAAAAAACATCTACAAAATCGATAAGAGATTGCTATAAAAAATTATGACTCTACTCAATTTTGTGGTCCGATGAGAAAAAAATTATACATGCAAATTTATTAATAGAATATCATACAATTTGTTGTAATTTAGTCTATATAATACAAGTTTTTTGTCCTCACCCATTATATTTAATTTTTTCAAAGTTGATTGACATTAAAAATATTAATAAAACAATCTTTTTTGCAGACAAATAAAAACAAATATTTCTTCAAAATGAAAATTCAAACAGTTATGAATAAAGTTATGACGTTTATCAATTACAAAAAAAACTTTACTAAAGAAGCAATTTATATTTTGATTTATAAATGTGTATGTATCATATTTTATGTTTTTAAAACAGGAATTTGTCAAAATACATCAAATTTTAGTGATAGGATTTGGTCTACAAATTCTGTACCTGTCTAAGACAGTTATAATTTTTAGTCCCAAAGACGAATTCCCTTTAAATCGGCCCCAAAGGAAAAAATCGACTGGATTTGTCTCATTTAAAATTTGTAACTACAGATATGATATTGATGACGTCATGTGTCTTGCAATTATAAACATACTCATATAATGACGTCAGATGAAGTTAAATTTGTTTAATAAATCATATTTGTAGAACTCATAAAGCAATTATTATTATAAAAAAGTTGGTACACGATTTTGAAAACAGTTCCATTTGTTCTACGGTCTCAGATCTCGGGCTGGGCTCAAAAATCATTTAAAAACCGCTCTAGAAATAAAACAAAGCTTAAGACCGAACCGAAAAAACTCGATTTTAGTTCAAGTCTCAGCTCTAGTACCTATATGTATGTATATTCTAAGAAGAATATTCAATCAAAATTAACTTTAAATAGTTATTCAAAAGAGGAAGAGAGTATAAAACAGAAAACGAAAAAAGAAAAAAAAAACGATGAGAAAGTTGATAATAAAATCGTCTCCTTCGATAATGATGTAATTTATATTCAGAATAAGGTTGATTTATATATTTGACAAGAAGAGAGAGTCGTTGTAATCCATGTTTTGGATGCTGTCGTGGAAAATCTTTGATGAAGAAAAAAACAAACCAAAAACAAATCATGAATAAGATAACTACATATTTATTAACATAATAAAAAAGGTCTTAAAGACATTTCCCCCAGCGAGGTTTAAAACATTCGCTATCTTCATAAAACATTTTATCTGACGCCACAAATCGTTAATAAAATTTGCGAAAAACTTATAACTAAAAATGAAAAAAATGTTACATCGACCCCTTTCCGTTTAATGTTATGTAGCGTAATATAATATATTTTACAAAAGTGATATCAGCAGAAAAGAAAGCTAGAATGATTTGTTTCTAAAGTGAGTGTGGATTACATTTGTAATACATACCACAAATTACACTTAAAGTAGACAAAATTGATTATCACAATAACATAACAAATGTTAAGTTGATATATTTTATTTTGCATCGGCATAATCGGGTTGAATATAAGTATGTTAAAAAAATTAATTGACTCAAATATGTCTTTGAAATACATAGTAGCTTGGGGAAAAAGTAATTTCGTATTTTCCGCTTTATGTCAATGCTTTATAAGAAGTGTTAGAATCATCCAAATTAAGCCAAAAACCCGTTTCTGTTTAATAACTTGTTGTCAACGAGAATCCAACTTCTTAATACCCTTTTCGATGAAGTCCTTGTCCCTAACTCGGATAACCAATTTTCACACCCCTCTATTAAGTCCTAATTTCTAACCCCAAACACGTTGCCGATAGACAAGAATAGATGTTAGTCACTTGGTTCTAACCTGGCTGGCTGCTTCTATTCTGTTCAATCGCCAGCTTCAAACGGTCGAGTTGTTCACAGTAAAGAGCAGAATTGAGACCCGTATTGTACATTGTAAATTTTCTTGGTTGCTTTCGACAGGTTTTTGCCTTTCAGCCTATGTTAAATAAGGTAAAGCTATTCCTTTGAGACCTCCATACTCAACGCACGATAATTCACAACTCAAACGACCAAGTGCAATACTGTCGCAAATGTGTTTGTTGTAAACTGTTACAATACTTTATCGTATTATCTGATTTAACTAATAATAAACAAGATGTACTTAAATAAAAAAAAGGGGGGAAATACGAAATTACTTTTTCTCCAACCTACTATATTATATTTAATTTATAAAATTTCTTCCTTTCTCTTGATTATTGTTCAAGATTGTTTCTATGTTGACGTACCACATGTTATAATTTATACGTCTCATTTAAGCATTATTCAATTATATAATCAGGATTCTTTACTAAGCTAGGGAGTGATGCACTTCTTGCTCTCTTCTTTGAATATTTGGCTTTGTTAAATGTTACAAACTAATAACAATAGTAAAAACGTGTATATATCTCAAAACAAGTCCTAAATTATTATTAATATATAGCTTCTGTATTACATCATCAGTCAATTTAATTATCAACTTTTAGTTTATACTATGATTTCATATTGATCGATTAATATCTAATATTTATTATGAATTGAAGAGTTTAAATGGTATAAACCTTTATGTTATTTTAGGTCTTGATAAAAAATGATTATATATTGGTCATATTAAAAAAATTAGAGACCTAAAATCAATTTGGTAATCAAGACGATTTCAAAAATGTATTAGAGGAAAACAGGCTAGCTGTCAAAACATTTCATTAGATCAGCTACAATTAGCTGTGATGGGGGGGGGAGACGACAATAAATACGGGCATTGGTAAGCATTACTCCAACTCGATCATCAACTCTACTTTGAGTCCAATAAGGGCTTAAAATTACAGGGATAGTCGTGAAAGTTTCCTACATGAATGTGAAGATTACAAGACTTGTAAATAAAAGCTAGTCATATCTATCTAGCATCTGTTGAGAGTGATAAACCAGTGTTTCAGCCATTTTGGATGCACAATAGTTATGTAACAGTCGTTTGACTGAGTTAGTGTGAGTGTTTTTGTGAAAATGGAGAAAATCAAGTATTGCTCTTTTGATGAGGTTTAAGCGCAATAAATCCAGCTTTTGGGACCGATGAATCACTTTAGATGAAATTTGGATATATCATTTTACGGCTGAAACAAAAATACAGTCCAAACAGGGGACTGCAATGATCTTTATCAAATAAAAAGGCAATCACCTTCTTGAACAATTATTTAGCAGAGGAAAACGCCAATTAGAATTTGGACGCGTAAAAGAGAGTGAAGCATCACTGACGGACGGAGGGTGTAGGATTTAAAGAACTACTACTATGATGAAAAATAAAAAAAATCAGAAAAAATGTATTTTATCCATGTTAAGTCTGAAACTTTTTAGAACATTCTTGCATAACTCAGTAGCAAATCCTCAGGGTTACTCTTCGTCTTTTATGACAACACACGAATGTTGAATCAGGTTATGAATATTATTGAATGTAGTAGAAAAGAATTTGCACTACTCAGGAGTTAAATAATGATGGCAGAAGCTGATGTAAGGACAATTATTCTTCAGATAACCAATTCCAAAATAAAGGACCGAGCTAAAAAATAAAATGGACTTATGTGAATATTTATAACGTATCAATATCGTAATTATATTATTAACGTAGTTACGACTATTTTGTTGAAATTACTAGTTCATAGGGATAATCTAAGATATGTTATACAAGAATGGACACTCGGTAGAGTGTAAAACCTCTATTTATAATCAAATTGAGTTGTATATCTCAATTTGTTCTAAAGTTACGGTCGATTATGCATTTTTTACATTTTGACCTCAACCTGTTAAAGTCTGTATTACCTCTTACTGGCACAAAATATAATCTGTATAGTAATTTTAATCAAAATCGATCTGTACCTTGGGTCAGATTCCTGGTGACTAAGAAATAGAGATGAAGACATAACCTCTGTTTAATTTCGTTAATGACGGTAACTATTGAACATGTCACATCCAAAGAGCTTTAAATTCTTTATTAATAATCATTCGTCTCATTTTTAGGTTGCAATTTGTACAATTTCTTATACAAGCTAAAACGTGAAGACGGATCAATCCAATACAAATACATTTATTTAAATAAATAATAGCAATATGACATTGACTTATTATAAATTATTCATTTTTTTCTCTAATTAAAAAAGTAATTAGTCACACAATCAACAAATATAAATGATATTGATGTTTACATTTTTATTTCCATATTTAGGACCATAAAAGAAACCCTTTGTTATATATTTTTTCATAAAGATTCTATAAATATTTTTATTTCATCTTTGATTTTACTAATTTTTGGATATGTTTTATATTTAATTAAAAAAAGGAATCATACAAAAATTAGAATAATTTGAAATACTGGTTGCTTAGATATAGGTATAATGGTGTTTTGGATCTTCTCCTTTTCCCATTTTTAAGGGCAATTTTTATGACAGAAATAAAAATATATTTCTAATTTATTTGGCAAGGAATAATGAAAAGATATTGAAAATAGCCTGACTTCATCATGTTTTAATTCATAATATAGAAATTTGGAGGAAAAAATATTATAAAACTATTTTTTTTTTTTGCATATATAACGGTATTTTCTTTCTTGGCATCGTCCATTTAAAAGATTCATATTTCATAAGGCCTACATTTTTTTCTCAATTTTTAAAACAATTATATACCTCATTATTAAAAATAAGTTCCCAGAATGTTTCATCACTAGAAAATTTGTTGTAATTTGATAAATTTAAATAAAACGGATTTCTTTAAATCAAGGTCACTTAGGGTCATTTTGCATTAAAAGAGCCCTAGCGTTTTGTAAATATCACCCAAATGTTTTGTTTTTATCCCATGTCTACATATAAGTGTAAAAATTTCGGAGTAACAATTAAAACGGAGACGTGTGTGCAATTTCCTCCACGTTTGTATCAGCCCCAAGAAGGCTGCAGAGATATTTTGCATGTCAATCGAAACTGCCTACCAGAACAAGTAGTCAAGGAGCATCTCGTCTATACATCTAACAAGAATCAAAAGTTATGCAGAAACAATATCTCTGACTTTTGGCTTTCTTCCATGTGGCCCTTCCTCTAGTACTGATCTCAACCCCCTGGACTTGGCAGTTTGTGTCGTCTTAGAAAGGAATGTCTTTCACATTTTGAATCTAAATTTTGATTCACTCCACGCTATTATAAGTAATATGCTATGGACCCCGGCATCATTGACAAAAACTACCAATTTTCTGGCGTGTCAAAGGTGATAATGCTTATGAAACATGACATATGTATTATTTAAAAATATAGTTACATATAGTGTATTTTAAGAAAAAACACCTTATTTACTTTAAGGAAACTTTCATGAAACAAACATTTGACATATGTTTGATAATTGACACGATTTGAAGACTAACCATTAGTAGTAACTTAATTGTTATAAATATATATATATTATGTTTTAGAACAATGATATCATTTCAATTAAATCACATCTATTTTTTCGAAAATAATTTACTAATCCACCTTTCAATTAATGTAGACCCATAAGATAATCATAAACCCTTTAGTTTTATTTGAAATTTATACCTTTTTTTTACTGTTTCCAACATAAAAAATATAATTGCACTAAAAATAATATTTCACCGTCAACACATAAATTAAATGCAAATTTACAGATAAAATATCATAATTATAATTATACATACAAATAATTGAAGATACATTTGACAATTTAGTCTACGTACTTTTTGCTAGAGGATCACTATCTATCTTGCTTTGTCTATTTTCTTGCAAATAATCATCAATGGAGGAAAAATATCTTTTCAACATGAAATAAAATGTTCTTTCAGCTATTTATTCCCTAAATTAATAAATATTATATTGAGCAATTAGCACATAAAAACAAGATTAAATTTAAATATGTACTATTTGCAATTTGTACAAATTGTATAAGAAACTGTATATGGAACTAAAAAATGAAATGTATAATTTTTCAAAAATAGGATCAACAGTACTTGAGGCGAGGATAATTTAATATTCATAGTAACATTTCATAATATTAATAGTGAATTTATTGATTATTTTAATACAAGTTCATTATGGGGTACATTATAAAGTTCAAACGCCTACACAATGCACAAGAATGGGTTTTGGGACTGTGTGCCAAGAAAGGCTCAACTCCTCAAGAGTAGGCACACAAAAAACCAGGCTGAAGTATAGAAATAACAATAAAGATGATAAAATACTGTCATACTGTGTTGTGGTCAGATGAGATGAAGGTGGAATTGGACCAAATTGGAACCAGAATTGGCAAATTTGGTGACAGAATGGCCAACCTTTCAACCCGAAACACTATTCCATCAGTAACACACGACAGCCGAAGCACCACCATTTGGGCTCGTGCTCTTGCCAATGGAAGTGGAGAATTTAAAAAAATTGATGGTACCATAAAAAAAGAAAGACTACATCCAGATTCTTGAAATACATCTGCATCAATCATCAAAGATGCATAAGCACGGAAGACATTGGTGGGTGCAGCAAGACTATGACTCAATGCCCTCATCTAAAAAAGTTCAAGAATGGATCTATGTGCATAAGGTTAGGATCATCGACTGACCAGCCCAAAATCCTGACCTTAACCATATTTAGAATCTATGTACTACATTGAAAAAAACAGTATGGAAAAGACATCCAAGAAATCTCGAGGAACTTAGAAGATTTTTGTAAAAAGAGTGGGCAAAATCCTATTATTTGCCTTAATTTTACAAGATTATACTAATTGTATTCAATATTTCAAAAAAAGCCAGAGGCCAAGTCAAAAAGTTTTAAGTAATTTTACTCTTTGGGTATGAATACTTGTGAAACACCAACAATTATATTTTGTTAATTCACTCCAAAAAATGAATAAACTAATATGTATATTTCTTTTTGTTAACAGTAGTTTGTGATTTACTAAAGATATTCTAAATGAATTTTTAGACCAAACATGAACATCTTAATATGTTTTCTTGGCTTTTTTTGTGATGGTATATGAATTGTATATTTGTCTTCTTATATCCTTAATAACAAGAGTGGTGATCTATATCAGCCATGACACTTCGGAACAATACGTTCAAAAAGTTATCTTGAACTATACCAGTCATGTGAAGAGAGGAGAAGAAAATGAGAGAAGAAAAAAATGTGAAAAAAAGGCTTGGCGTTTTCATCAGAAGGTTCAACGGAAACATTGGCGATGAAATACTTGTTCAGATAATTGCATATCAATGTAACTCTCTTGGCTATAGAGGTAAGGTTGAAGTTACCAAATCTGAAATAATAAAGTTAGGAAAAGTCATATAACTTGATGTGGATCAACTAGAATTTTAAAATCTTCAAGCTGTTGACTTCACCCTAAAAGTGGGTTCAGCAGAAAGGGTGCGCTTTCAGGATCCTTGCAGCGCGCCCGTAACTCAAGAAAGTGATGAAACTGTGGGAAAACATTAGTTAAGTACGAAACACTATTATGTCTCAAAGAAGATTGAGAACACCTACAAAAACCTTTTCTTAGGGTCATGGATGCTTATAATCTTATTTGGGGATATAAATATTTTGATACTAGAGGGGAAATTCTTGAAAACCTAATAGATGAACATAATATTATAGTATTAAATGAAGGAAATGAACCTACTTTTGTCACTCAACAAGCCAGTTCAACCATTGACAGTACAATCATGAATAAAAATGTTTTTTTTAAATTTAAAGAATAGCATGTAGATCTGCGACCATCAATGTAAAATCATCGATACATAGTTTTTAACATTAGAAGGAAAAAACTTATTGCTGAAAAGCCAAGGAACATAAAAAATATTAACTGGGATATAATCAGACGTCTCATAGAAAATGTGTCACTACCTGAAATACTTCCCAATGCAAGCGCGATAGATCAATGTGCAAATCAATATATATGTTATACTCAAGGCACTTGACATTGCCTGCCCATTAAGAAAAACAACAAAAATCAAAATTATAACGTGGTGGACAAAACATCTTCCCAGCTTAAGAAACAAACTCAACAAACTAAAACGTATGTACAATCAAAGCTAACACTTGAAAGAGTACCTAAAATAAAAAACGAATATTGCACACCACTCAGAAAAAGAAAAAAAAGATTCATGGAGATATTTCTGCAGTAAAACTGAAAGTGCAAAATGTATTGCAAAATCTGGCGAGAAATGAAAATTGGATTTTTGCTGATAACGGGTAAAGATGACAATAGCTCAGCAAAATCATTTAGACCAATCTCCTCTCAAACTACATGCTTGAAGGACTCGAAAGAATTGTACAGTGGAAGGTAAAAAAAATTATCTTATAGACTCCACTTGCAATGCTTACACAAAGGTTATATCAACTGAAACGGCCTTTTCACAAGCAACAGATATAGTCGAAAAATCCATACATCAGAAACAGTACACACTTGCAGTCAGTTTTGACTGCACAGGTGCGTTTGATTCGTTATTTTGTTTTGATATTGGTGCCGTGCATCTACAAATAAATCGTACCAGGCGTAAAAGCAGTTCTCATAGATTAAAAATATTGGCATACTCACTAATTTGTGCTAAAATTTAACTCGTGGTTTTCGTTTCTCCACTTGGTGTATATCTTTATACCAGTCTAAATAGATGTATACAAAATCTATTGGAAAAAAACAAACAATTGTGCGTTTTAATCTACGTCACATATTACATAATGAACTGAAATTATACGTATGTGAGAGACAGTTAGCTAGCTGTTGATACAATTATTAAACAAAATTGGCAAATTTCCAAAAATTTGTCAAAGGAAATTTACAATTAAAAAAATTATTAGATTGAAAAGATGTGCAAGGGTATTTAGCATTATTAAATTTCATTTTGCATCTTTTTTCAAAATGGGTGAATTTCAGACTGGTGCTGTCACGCCCTATACAAACGATTTATCAATAGTATACATTAATTCAATGTTATTTATTTCCATTCAAATATGAGGGAGGCAAAACATACATGTAAACTAACATTTGACAAGAATGATTGATTAAATTATACATAGAAATTTCAAATAACTATACTTTGTTTCTATTTTAGTCAAATATGCTATTTTCTTTATTTTAATGCAAAATTTATTTATAGTTTTATAGCTATGGTATTGAATGTATTATTTTGACATCTGTCTCATAATTCAATACAGATCATAAAAATATAAAGATCAAACATCCAAAGAAAAATGCAAAAGAATAATCAATTTGAACTAAATAGAAACTGTAAAAGGGAACCCTGAATGGTAAAAATAGTTGACATAAATCGATAAATATTGATCTAATGGGAAGTGTGAATGTATACTGAATTGATAAGAAAGCAAAGCCAATGCTTAAAAAATCAAGTCATTTAAATTTTATTTTATTACTGTGTGACGTCATCCTACCAATCTCTTTTTTTCATATAAATGACTTCATATATAACATATATCCACAAAAAAAAATAGGGCGGGAATATGTGTATCGATTGATTACGCTTTTCCAACCAAATCACACTTTTTTATGCACAAGAACAGCATATGCTCAACTTATTACTGTTTGATCCCTTATTCCAAATATGTCCTTATTTTTTTTCTCATAGCCTCATAACCTTCAGAAAAAGGCCATATATGTTAATTTTTTTTTGGCAGTTTCTTAGGTTCATAGCTGTTTTAAGCCCTCTGTGTTAAAGATAGAGATAAATTATGTTTGAGTTTAGTAGTATATGTATTCCTCACCACATTCATCTCAGAGAAACCTGACTCTCAGAACCTTGTTGATACAAACATTCTACAAAAATAAAGATCCAATTAGTTATTACTATAGAATCAATTCATTCAATATATTAGATTTAACAATCACACTGTTGATGCAATAAATCAAAGAATATATTACAACAGTATAAATAGGAAGATATATATTTAATAAATATGCTTAAAAATCAATAAGAAATTGACTTATTTCATTTTGCAGGTTTCTGAAAAATAAAATTTTCTACACATATTGGAAAAGAGGAAAATTCTGTATCAATGCAACATTTTTGCTGAACCCTAAGAGTTGCTTTCTTCTGTACTTATTTATATAGATTGAGGCGTAAGACTGCATGTTATAAGACATTATGTAATATATCTATATTTTTATTAAAACTATTTCATATAAACTACAATTTATATAAATCTACAACATACTAAGCCCTCAATGCCATGGAATATTCCACCATTGCAAATTAATATCTGAGACTTAAGTGATATATCAAAATAAATAAAAGCTTTTAAGCAAATAATATGATGAAGATTAGATAGCAAAACTTTTTATTCTGGACTATGAGCATCCCTCATATAGACATCTATAAATTATGACTTGATTTCATGAATCCTTATTTTAAGCTCAGTGGACACAAGATGACCCGTAGTAAGTGAGTGATTCCAAAAGACGGCCATTCAGGGATTCATCAGAGTAAATCCGAATGGTCAGGGGCGGTTCAGCAGGGAGTCCTTCCTTCCTGCACATCCACTCTTCTCCATTGATGAACATCGATACCGAATACACTCTCAGAATGGATTGCATTTAACTTTTATTTAAATTTATCCCCCCTTGTTTTCTTTTTCTCTCTCTTTGTTTCTATGTCTTCTAGCTGTGGCATACCAATACATTTTACTTTTATTATGAGATCAATTCAAAAATGAGTTTTATCATTGAAATATTGTCGTGGACTTTTTTCAAATTGACAACGATATAGAGTGTTTTAGTGGAGGATTTAAAAAAAAATCTAAGTTCATACTTTTAGCTATCCAATGAGATAGTAGTGATTCATTTTATCCCTTAAAAATGATATAACAAGGAGCCAATGTTAATAAGGTTTGAATTATTTAATGCCATATGTTTCACTCTAATCCTTTTCTTACACTTTTATAAAATTCCATAATGCATAACGTAGCATGTAAATATGTAATGAAGATGAAAACGTGACATCCAGCAACATGAAATATAAATTACAAAAACTTTAAAAAGTGCGGACCCAAAACTTGCAGTAGCATTTAATTATGATTTTATCCCTGTTATTTGTAAATACAGGATTTAATTACGATACCAAACGACAGCTGAAACCAAAATAAACAAGTCTTGTTATTATCACATGTTTCTAAGTGTAAAAATGTCGGAGAAACAACAAAAAGCGGTAACATCGTTAGGATCTTCATCCAAACTGCTTACAATAGTATGAAGTCAATTAAGCATGGGATTGTTACTTTAAGGGTCAATGCGCACAAGAAGAACAAAAATTTCTGCAACAACAATATGGCTGACTTCTGACCTACATCCATGAGGCCTTTCTCCAGCCCTGACCTCAACCCCTTGGACTTGGCTAGATATGCACAACATGTTGCCAAAGTTTCAAATTCATAAGAGTTGGTTTTTTTTTATTTATTCTTGACCAAGTACTTGCCAGTGTATTTCAGATTTGTATTTTTTTAAACATAATTGAGGTCATAAGAAATTTGAATATTTTTTATAGGACCTCATTTTTGAAATAATCACACTTCAAAGTAGTTAAGTACCAAATTTCAAAGGGAGAATTTTGCTCTTTTGGATAAAAAAAATATATAAAGAAAGATTAGCGACCGGTAATAAGTCATTAAATCCACATTGAAAATTTGGGCTTGAGACGAGTATCTATATCTCAGAAAAAACTCAAAATTATTTCCTGAAATTTGTCATACGTAATCTACATATAAATTTAAGCCTATGTGACAAAAATCGTACAAATCTTAAAGGGTCGAGTTACAGTTATTTATTTATTTTGATCGATTTGACATGGACTGACCCCTAACATACATTTTGCCGAAGGTCTATTTAGAACATTTGGCTATAAAATGATTTATAATATTTTTATATAAGTGACTGCATATTTTAATTCAGTTAAATGTATGATAAATAAGTACTGTTCGTATGCTATATATGTAATACAGGTAAATTAATTTGTGTTATTTTGCAGATTTTTTTTAAATTAATGATCACTATAGGAACGCAACAAAGTAGCAGATGGTTCGAATTTAGTTCAAATCTTGTGTTGTACTGTAAATAAAAAGTAATAATAAACAAACACAACAGTATTTCGAATCTAAGAAGTGCTAAACATTTGATCTTCGCTATCAATGTTCATGATATATAATACTTATGGTATGACAAAGTAACATAACATCTGATCAAACAAGAGCAGTGATTTCCACCATTCTTGGGTCAGATGGAGTAAATGTAATACTATAATTTTTACTTACACTGAATCAGTGTAACTCCATCTGACCAATTAGGGAAATATTAAAAAAACGATAATTGATAACGGAGATCAAGTGATTTCTAATTGTCCTCCCAAGAAAATGTTTTCGGCCCATATTACCAGCCCTTTACCTCCATACGGGACTAATTCATGAAACAATCAATAAATAAAAATATGTAATGATTAAATATCAAAGTAAAGCTTAGAAACAGAACAAGGTAGGTAGAGAAAATGTTCATTTTACCTTTTATTTTATTTTTGAATCATAAAAGCTTCATTAAAAAAAAAAAAAAACTTTGGTTATGCATTTACGTGCATTTCGGTTCTTCTTGCCATGCATTTCATTTTTACAAGATGGACAAAGTTCCAAGTAGGATAAGTAGTTGTACATACTCATGTAGGGAGGTATCTAGAGCATACGAGTATTCGTGTCATTAAAATACATGATTAGTTAGAATTAAGACCAATAAAAAAGTTTTTATGGGCGTTACTTTTGAGTCAACCAACTGACCATTTTCACTACCTTAGATGTGACTTTTTCCAGATTGATATAAACTAGCCACACCTTAATATTCATGATTAAATAATTAAAAGATTTATTTGAATTTAAAATTTAATTCCGGTAGTAAAGTGGTAGAACCATTTCTAGAGTGGAAATGAATGATATTGTGTGTATATAGTATATGTTGAGTACACCACAATATTGTTTCCGTGACGCCTTTTAAATTGGATATCGTGCTGTATATTAAAAAGAATTGATGCGATGGCTGTCAATCAGTAAAAGAGAGAAAAGTGCTACATACTATTTGTATATATATTTAGACTACACTAAACGTTATTTATTTTCATTGTAATAATCATACACTCAAAAGAAAATATCCAAGATTCTCTTTTCCTTCATCCCTTCAATTTACTTTCAATTAATAAATACAATAAGTATCCCAGCAGTATATCATCAGTCTTTATTCAATATGTTATGTACTAACAATAGAGATTAATCTGCTTATCATTTATTGTTGTATGTATACATATTTTTGATCAATATATATATACAGATTTTTGACACAATCAACGTATGAGTCGACTTTTATATGCTCTAAGGGAAAGTCACCGGAAGGAAAACATTTATGATACGTTTACACATTACATACCCCCCCCCCCCATACCCCCAAAAAAAAAAAAAAAGTAAATTAAAAGAATTTTTTTCAAAATGGAATCTGGATTACTTTTGAGGTGCGTCAAGATCAAAATTGGCTCACGTAATGATCCTAACGGAATATGAGAAATCATTAATAACAATTGAAGATTGGCTTATAATGTCACCGTTTACACATATATTACATCTGAAACATCCAAATTTCTTCTTTTTCCTAAGCATTTGACCTTTGCAACGTCGTAACAGAAGGGAAGTCGTAATAAGAGGATGAATATTGTTGCCTCTCAAGCTTTTATTAAATTCTTAACTCAAAAATAGAACGAACCCAGCTCAATTTGACGGATAAATTATAATTACAAAATATATACATTTATTCTAGTTTTTATGAACTGTCAGCCTCGAACATCAGAAGTACTAATGACCTGTGAAATATAGGCCACAGCTCATTCCATCATCTAATTATCTCTCTAGAGACAACCTTTTATTCATTGCAAATAATCAACTATTTCTTTGCCCTTGTTATACTTAGAATCGTTATCAGAAAATGTCAGTTTCGTATACTTTTTTAAGGTATATTCTACTCTCTTGCCTTAGAAAATGGAATATATTTGAAAATGCTTCCAAATAGTTATTAAGAATAATTTTTTAATATAAAAATTTACAATAATTTGTAGAAGTATACCAATGTAATCCCACTTAATTATGAGAAAAAATGATTTTGCCTCATTTTTTTTTGACGGATCACATTTGTGTTTTTTGACGAAATATCGTTAACTTTTTTTCCACAAATTTTGATGATGAATCCTTTGGAAGCGCTGCCAGTCGTACTTAAATTAGGGAAAATTTATCGTCCTTATAAAATTTAAGATTTTATTTAAAAGATGATATCCGGAAAAAATTAATATCATACATCAAATAATGTTCTTAACTACAGCTACCATGCAAGAATATCTCAATTTATCCAAAAAAAATTGATTAGAAAGTCTATAATAAACTCAAATATGACTATTAAATATTGGGCTATATGTTTAGATATTTGATGAAAAATCATAGACTAAACATTTTTCCTTTCCTAGCTTTTTGTTTAAATTGGTTTTACTTTAACTCAACCCATTTTTTTATTGTCCATGGATTCAAATCATAAATATTTTGAAAGCTATTTATATTATAGGTTTGAAGAGTTAAAATTTTGATCCTTTATATATCCAAATGTGAAAAGGATCTTGGGAATTTTTATTGACAGAAAACATCACTTTATATTATGACCCTTTTTAAAAAGGTATTTCCTTAAGAGTAATATTCAAGTTCAATGTATGCTAATCGTTGAACACTTCGGAAAAATCTCCAATCTGTATCTCAGTTTTTGTTTTGTTAATTTTTTTTTTAAAGATTTTCATTATAAAAATCCTTCATTTTAAAATTTTTTCTGAGAAATGCAGAAAAACTGTAAAAAGCCTTGTGAAGAAAAGAATATTTAGAAGTTGCTATTTTTTGAAATACTTACTCTTGAAGCATATATTTATTTAGCATTCTAATTTTACTAATTTACTATTGTTTTTTAGACTTACATATAATGGTTTGATCCAGGTACTTTAAAATATTTATTTATCTTTTATTTGATAAAAAAATTCGAGATACTAATTATTTGTGAAAGGTTGTATATTTTTTTTGCCACATGTGCTTTTTTATTGATGCCTGGGTAGCTCAATTGGTAGATCTTTTAATGTAAGGCTTCACGTTTCCGCTTGTATATCTTTATTTTTAAGATAAATTTGATTTTACATTTTTTACTGCTTTCCAAATACTGCTTGATTATTATTATTATTTTTTGTTTTCACACACCTTTCCTTTATATGTACAAAGCAATTACGTAAATACATTTACAAAAATAAATATTATAGTTTAAAGTTATTGCTTTATATAAGAACTTTCGAAAAGGCTAAATGAAAAAAAAAAAAAAAAAAAAAAAAAAACCAGTGTATTCTAGTAAGAGAAGTTAAGTGTCATTGATTTAAAAAAAAAAAGTAATATACACGAAGTGCAGCAATAATAATAAAAAAAAACATGCTTAGTACATTTATAAAAGTTACTATATCAAAATAATAAAAATAATTGAATCCAAAATAAATAATTGCAATCAAGAGTCCGGGTTAGTAATTCTAAAACTTCTGAGAATTGACATTCATAGCATCTTATGTTGGAGTGATACCGATGGACAGAACTTCACTTCTTTTGCCGCCGGGATGTAGGACTTGTTGTCAGCCTTTGGGACTTTCAAGGAAAGGATGGTACATCTAGAAGCAGATTCCATAAAAATTGCTCTAAGTTCCTAAGGGAATATTTGCTCATAGCATGTAAGCTTTCCAACAATTAATGCCTTAGAGTTTAATAAAGCAAAATCAATGGCTGTAGACTTCTGTGGAGACTGCTTCTTCCTTATATGTAATCTGAAGTGTATAGAAACTTTGATTAAATTCAAAGGTCCCTCTTCCTTCCAACCCTTAATATTGATGGCGACAAATCTTTGCAAAATTTTGACATCCCTGCAATCCACAAAGGCACGCAGTATATTGTTACAAAAAAATTCCCACCATCTGTGCAAGGTTTATAATTGGCAGAAATCTGAAATTGAGCACGAAATTTCCTATCATCCTAAATATACAAAAGGGAAGATAAAATTATTTTTCTCCAATTTTCTCGAAGTCCTAACAAATTAAGATAGTATTCACAAATATTTTGAACTTCTTCTTTTGGTTTAATAAACTCATTTTAAGATGCCAGGGTCTAGGAATAATAAAATCTTTTGTCGCTCATTTTATAGGCTAGTAAAAACGACCATTACAAAGGGGTTTGCTCCTTTAAGTCATAAAAGGGTTAAAATATTTTTTTCCAAGGCTTCTTCAACTAAATTCTTTGGAGCGCTTAGATTCCGGAAGAAGACAGGCTTCCTAACTTTTCCCCAGATTACATCAAGAATCCATTGAATAAAGGAACAGCTGACCAAATAATAAGTTATGTTGCAGCCTATACCGGAAATTGAGCAGTAATTTTTTCGTTGGTGAGGTCAGTACATATCATAAGTCTATTGTAGAACTCACTTGAGGAAAATTGTCTCCTCCATTCAACGTCCGGTTCGTTGGACATTTCTATAAAAATCTTGACATGAATTTTGGGTATTATGAGGGATTTAGGCCTTTTTATGGGGGTCAAATAGCATTGGGGAAATAACTTTTTAAGCCACACTTGTTCCTCTTTCATCACTCTCATAGCAAATTGAGGGGAAGCAGTGGCTTTGTATATAACTTGGAGAACTAATTGTGTATTATATAATTAGTATGCATTATAATTACGTTACTAAAATAAGTTATGTAATATATATACCAATTAGTTCCAGTACATTTTTTTAATGTTTCGTGAGAATATCCAGTATTCTTATAGCACTGACTGTATTGTCAAAGTTTTGAGATATTAAATTGTATTGTGGATGAAATTGTGTTACTGCTTAATCAAAAAAGGGGTTCCCGGTATATAAAAAACATTTTTGCTTTTAATTCAAATAAAATTGAGGAATATGGGCAAAAGGGTGTAATCCCGAGGAGTACAAACAACAAAACGGAAAAATATATGAAAGCATTATTAAAGTACATTATCAGATGTTTTAATTTTCTAACAATGATAGCGAGTGACTATTTTGTTATGCAAGTACTCGTATCAGATAAGAAAATAATTATTTATTTATAAAGAAGATGGGTTTCATTTATTTTGTTGCAATTATATTAAAAAAGAACACGGATTTCACCCCCCTTTTCCACATTACTAAAAAATAGTCAAATCTAAGTGTCCACTTGAGTTATAGATAAATAGGGATTCCTGAAAAACTCCGATCCATCTATAAAGAAGGACAAAATCGAGGGTTCAACTCAATTTCATCAGTATCCCTATGTTATCACAAAACAAAAATTAACTAACTGAAAAATTGTGAGTGACATATTCGGATATTTGGGGGCGACCCGGAGAGGCTGTAGCCCACCCCCCTCAATTAAGAAATTTTTATGTTAATTAGTTTTTTTTTGGTCAGGATAAAAATAAAATCGTACATCAAGTGATTTTTTTTGTAAAGTTATATTATTTTAATATCTTTGAAATGGTAATTCTGGCAAAGAAATATATATTAATCAATTTTTTTCCAAAATTTTTAACTTTATGTGAACAACTCAAGATTTATGAAATTTTTTTCCAAAAAATAAATTTTCTCTGAATAACATTGAATTTTTCAAATTTTATTCAAAAAAGTTTTATTTATCTAAAAAAAAAACAACTTTATATCTAGCACTAAATTTTTTTGAAATATTCTTCCAAAAAATGTTAAATTTGAATTTTTGTTCATTTGTTATACAAAAAAAAATCCAATAATCAAGACTCCTTCTAAATATATAATTATTTTGCTGATGAAAAGCTGAAATATTTCCCTTCTTTTTTTTCTGGCATGGATTGTAGCATTTAATCTTTTCAATGCGTGTAGATGCGTTTAAATTTTTGTTAGAAGCCTTATTTATATCTTGTGGTTGTACAATACGACGGAATGATGCTTAATTTATGAGCCAAGTCACTCATGTCGTAAATCTTGAAGATGTAAATGTATGTATTAATGTACATTTTGCATGTATAAATGTATTTATTTTCTTTGCACACATGTAAAAGAAGGGTTATGTATAAATAGCTTCACATCTATGAAATATGTTTAATCGTATTTATAATACAGGATAAAATGATTTTATTTCATTAAATAGTTAAGATGAATGAAATTCAAATATACAATATAAAAACTATTAATTTTTTCGTTAAGTAAAAATCTTCGCGCATTTAGTCATTTTTTGGCTACACATACTCAAATTATTTTTAAATCAATAAATCTACTCAGCACGTAATTTGACAAATAAAATCAATAAAAATAGTTAACTTAAAAAAATACAGTAATAGCCAGAATTACAATTATATTTTGTGTTGAAGCGAGAAGCACATAATCTATCTTCATTATGGCTAAGGATAGGGCAGGAACTGACACAAAATGCATCCATGGCAAATCCCAGAAACAATGAGGAAAACAAAATTATTTAAGGCCTTGAGCAGTAGAAGAAACAATGACTGAAGTTTTAAAAATAGAGAGTTGGTCTTGTAACTTGTATTTGTTGAATACCACGACTTAGAGGAGATGTACCAAGTTGTTCATGACAATTTCAAGAAAAGAGTCTGATTCGTAAAGGGACAAAGTAGTGATCACTGACGAGACCTGGATATTCTTTATCACCTCAGAGATCAATAGTTAGTCCAACCAATGGATAAAAAGGCATCCAGGCCACCCAAAGTTTAGATTATGGTGATACCCTTGTTTGACTCTGATGGCATGATCAACTTGAACGAGGTACTCAATATAAAAACTGTTAGTGCAAACTATTACACTTGGTTAAGTTCTTTAAAGCTATTAACCCTAAATGCTTCTTTTTTTTTTAGGAAAAGTAATGTTAATAGTAGAAGTAATATTATAGAAAAACAGGACCGTGCCAGGAGGCTCTCAAGGAAACTGAGAGTTTCTAAGAACACCACCAGGAAGTTACTGAAGAATCACTCTGACCATAAGTTACTTTCCTGAAAAAAAAAAAAAAATAAACATCTGCGGAATTTCCGTGCTCCTGGTGCTACTATTTTTATACCAATCAAATCAACTACCATATTTTTTTCATAAGTAGATAATCTATTTTTATATCTACTCTAAAATTGACGTAATATACCTTTAAGTGGTATATTTATAAATGTACTTTGAAACTTTCTGTTTTCAAATTGTAGTACATTAAATATAATAAAGAAAAATTATACTCATTTTTTCTTGTTTTTTTTTCATTTATATTCTTATGTATGAAATTGATGCATTTTGAAACATCAAAGAAAGTAATTAAATTAAAAAATTTAGGCCCAGCCCTCTAAATTATTCATAGAAATGTTTTGTTTTTTATAATTAGAGGAATGTTGTATAAAATGTTGTTTAGAGTTAAATAGTAAAGAGAAAAAATCGGAACAATCAAAATAAAAAAAATAAAAAACTATTCTTGAATCTGAAATTAAGTTTATTACTACATAAAAAAAATGGTTTGTAAATTTTAGAGAGACAATAAACATGTGGATTTCATTATAAAAAATAAAATTTGAAAATTTATTAATATTTGGTTCAACTCACATCAAGTATTGTTAAAAAGGGTTTTAAAGTCAAATTGAAAATTTGCAGCTATTCATTTGAGTTATTTACTTGTATTACGTTAAATATGGTTCCTGTCAAAAAGACTGGAGGCTTAAATATATTTCATATTCCATTATCAGAAAAATCATTTAAGGATAATTGAAGCTCGTCATCACAAAAGTATGCTAGAACTATTTTTTTACAAAATTGATTGTGGATTACATTTGTATTCATGGACAAATTATTGTCAATTTTTATACTCAAATGATTCTCATTAGCCCACTTGGAGGTACCGTAAATTACAGTTAAAGTAGTCAAAATTGATCATCATAATAAATAAAATTATAAATGGATAGCTTATATATATAAGTCCAATATAACTAATATAAGTATCTTAAGTAAAAGAAACATTCTAAAATATGGTTAAAAATCTTATTTATCTTATCGTATTCCACAAATTTGAATAAAAATTTTTAAATTATTCAAATATATTAAGTAAAAAAATAAATGGAGACTTTCTCCTTTGCTTGATTTTTGTTCGAAATTGCTTTCATGTTGACGCACCACAAATTTTATTTAAGATGTCTTATAAATGTATCAAAATAAACGTATTAAGTATAAAATAATTAACCCATTGTTGTTTTTCCTTTCCCTAACTTTGCAGGTGTCTTTTAAAAAACCACCTAATTAAAAATGTGTGTATTTTTATTTCTTTAAATTAATGTTTATTGATATTTATTTAAAAATAAAAGACCTGAAGTAACTGGTTATGTATTGGTAATATTTTGATGTTACTGCTAACTTGAATTATAATATATATGATTCAAAAAATATATATTTCTTTATTTTTAAAATTTTTATTCATTTTATTTAACATAATAGGTCAATTTTTAATGAAACAATGAGCAAAGTAGAACTATACTTCATTGCCCTATGGACCTTTCCCAATTGTCAGCATCATTTGTCAATTTATGTCAAAAATAAATAAGCCGGAGCTGTAACAATTGACTTGATAAGCTATATTAGCAATGTTTTCAGTTATTTTTCCAAATGATCACAGGCGGGCATTTGCGCTCAGAGAATTTCAAATTTTTTCAGCTTTACCTATTTTATCTTTATTAACAATAGGTGTACTTTTTTCCATTTCAAAAATCCTTATTTTATAAAAGCAATCACACAATTAAATCTACCCAAACCGATAATAACTAGTATCATTTATTTTTTGTTGAAACAATCAACTCTTGCCATTAAAGACAAAAAGGAATGTATGAATGTATATGGATTATATAAGTATATATATCAAAAATGGAGCCAAGCATATATAAACGTACATAGGTCAAATACAAGTATTTAATTTAATCTTTAATTAATTTAACTGTAAAAGTATTAGGCTTATTTTTTAAAGATATTTATGTAATTTACAAGTTCATGCAATGTATTTTAGTAGAAGTACATGTACTATATAGAATATATTTCCGTAAAGTTTTGTTTCAATCCCATTTTATGTGTTTGTCTACTTAGAATACAAATTAATGGAGGGTCAATTATAAATTCTATGCAAAAAAGACAATTGATCGTCGAAAATGTAAAGGACACATATTATCATTTTAAACCGAGAATTATATCATGTAATATTGCTAGATTGAGACCACTTTTTATTATTCAACTAATAAGTAAAAAGTCATTTCTAAATTGTCCATAAATCCGTGGTTAATGCTCAGTTCAAATTTCTCCAAAGAGTACTTTAGCTGACTTTCTCCCTTATGGGCTATTGTTAAAAAGATTGTATGGTACTTTAAATCTATCTATGATTTGACAAAAGCGGTGGATATAGTTAGGTAGAGTTCATGAAAGAGAGCTGTTTCAATTTTTTTTGAAAATTCCCAAAGTTTAGAGATTGAAGCCATGCAGTGTAATATTTGAACGGTGCATGATCTGCATCAAAACTTGGACTCAATATTAAACCAAGGAAAGTTATATTTTCCCATGATGAGATCTGGAAAAAACATTAACATCCCACACCCTGGCATCTGAAAAGGAAGGGTTCACAGTCATATGGTGAGGAGGCATCCGAAATGTGGAAAAAATTTGTAAGAACGTTAAAAAAAACTGCGAAACACTTGGCTCATAAGAATTAAGGAATCATGAAGGAAATTAGAGTTTTAATTTTATTCGGTCTCTCATACAGAAAATCGTCAAGTCAAGCAATGCAGTTTGCTTTGTTAAGTACCAAGGCTCGCATTGCATCAAAGTTAACTAGGTTTGAAAATTTTTGCAGGCATGTTTTTAGGTCAATAATTATATCTGCCTCTGCTATATATTCTGCTTTTTATCTCAAAATCCTAAACTTGGATGGTAGTTCCTGGGTCTACGCCCGTGAGGTGAATTGTTATCGTATTTAAGATTCCCTCCAATACTATTCGACGTTGAAGTTGATCATCCGACGGTATGAAGATTTTATGAAGAGGTCTACGTATTAAATCGAGGAATTTTCCCCAGTTTTATATTATTTTATCTGTGTTATTATTCATTAGTTAGTCAATACTTGTATTGTTGTTAATAGTTAGGTCTTGGTTAGGTAACCTAATTTTAAGCTATAATGCTTATTTATGTTTTTTTAGTAGGGCAATTCTTCCAAACATTTTATATTAATTTAATTAAGTAGGTACATTATGGGCAATAAAAATAAAGACCTTAAAAATAAATTATATATAAAAATCGTAGATTTCTTAACAGACGCAACTAAATAATACGTTTAGAGTCAAAGACTCTATTTATCAACTTGTAATATTTACAAGTATATATTACAATTTATTAAAAAATGTATTGTGTTTCAAACATTCCTACACGACATAATTGGGCCAAAGTTTCTTGGACCAAAAGTTCATGTTGTTACTTTTCCACTCTTACACAATATTAGCAGTATGGACCGGATCCTCGTCCTGCTGAAATATGTAAGCGCCTTGTTGGACTTCTTCATGGTCTTGGTGAGCAATGGCACCACGATCTCCATCAAGTAGTCAGCAGTGAGTAACGGTTATCCAGCATGAAACCAAATAGGAGTCATTTTTTCTCCAGTTGATCCTACAACCCCCAACCTGTCGCAGAGACCGGATAGTTGGTCATTGTGACTGTCCTGATGATGTTTTCAGCCTTGCCAAAGTATACGAACGAATCATCTTGCTTGTCAAAAGTATTTTCATCAGAGAAAAAAATTAACTAGTTGATTTTGTGCTTCAGATAATTCAAGGGTGGTTGACATCGCTATAAACGGAGTTCTTTTTGACGTTGTGACAGAAGTGGCCTCTTAATTCTTCCAACTGACCTTCTTCCAGTCTTTCGGAGGGCCATGTCCACAGTAGACCGATGCACCTACTCTTTTCCTTGGTGTTCTCTGATATCTCCATCGTTGACTTGACCTCAAAGGCCTCAACGATGTCTTCAGTCATCACTTTGGTGGATCTCCCACTCTTGGGTTGTTCTTAAGGCTGTCATGATCAGCCAAACGATTTCTGACCCGACAGAGTGTGACCTTGCTGACATTTAAGGCCTTCATGATACCACTTGGTCACTTGGTAGATCCTGGAATTCCTTCTTGATCTGACTGATAAGTTTGTCTTTGGTATTACAGGGGGTTCAGTTGGTTTTTCATTAGATAGCAGCTCACACAAAAAACCCCATTGGAATCATATCCAGCGAGTTTAGAGACCAAAAATACGGCAAAATGAAGTCGTCAAAATTTTCTTGCTCCATTTCATGATTTATTTTTATGATGTTGCAGAGAGCCACATCCTGCTTTCATATGTAAGACCTTCCATTGGCAGAATTTCTATCCAGGGCTTTACTTTGGCCTCTAGAACGTCAGTTTTTCTCTGTCTTGGTCTGATTTGGATACCTTTCTTATATATTATTGCACTCCGCCGTATCAAGTCACAACATCTGACGACGAAGCTGGGAACATATCTGTGTGACCTCTCCTCAATGGGATCGTTGGTATTGTTTTTTGGATGGAGTTCTCCCGACTGCGTCGACAGGAATACATATTTTTGTATCCTGTTGAAATTATTGTCCCCAGAGCTGGACCCTGTGGAGGATGAAACTGTGAGTGAGGTTGGTACCCTACTATTGGGCCACTGTCTATTTTTTTATCCACCCGTGTCTGCTAGCTACTTTCTTGCTGTAGTTGGGGGATTTATACATCTCCCATTGATAAGCTGTATTAATTAGGATTGCGATGACATCCGTTTACAGATTTAAAGCTTCAGAGAATATGGATGTAATTTATTACTTCTTAACATGCCGATGTTTTGGATCGATATAATATTTTATAGTATAATTGGTGTACATTTTTATAAGTATTTTAATCACCATTTGGGTATGGCTTGGTGATTGAGGGGAGTGAGTTGTGTATTATGACAAACCCGTTACTTTCCCTTTCAATCTCTTTAATCATTATAAGGCGTTTTGTATATTAGAATTGTATTTTGTATTAATCTATAAATATCCTGGCAGGCGAGTTACTGCCAGTTAGTATGATCATATAATATATCGTTATACATGTTCTAAGTCTCCTCCACGCCTTACTATTTTTCGGTCTGATTTAGAAACCTTAAAATTAATAGATTATGATTTATCTTGAGGAAAGACCTTCTAAAAATTACCATAATATAAAATGATAGTTTAGGCTGACACAAGCTCTACCTAAAAAAGTTATAAATTATTTTCTAAGTAGGTTCTTTGGAGGGGATACCCATTGGTTTTTATTTTCAATAAATATTTATAAATTGGTGTTGTCTGAGTAAATTTTCTTTCATAATGACTTGGATAATTTGTCAAAAAGTTGTTATAAAAGAACCCAAAAGTATTAAAAGATCTATTACATAAATTTTTATTCATGCAAATATTTATCATCTTAAATATAATATATGCAGATCAATTTAATATGTAAAAAGGAACAAATTTGTCCATTATACCTATGTTATCAATATATATTTTTTCTACCATTTCTACAGCAAGTTTAGTTATATTGAACTAAACTTTATATGATGACATATCTATATATTGAATGTGAATGTTAGTGTGTATGGTAGTGTGTGTTTTCAATCACGGTCGAACCAGTAAATAGATTTTACTGAAATTTTGCATGTAGGTTTTTGTGGTTCCAGAAACGGTTTTGGTAACATTTTTTTGGTCTTCAAGGCCATGGCGGCCTTAAAATACCATTTTTAGCACTTCACCAGTACAACCTAAGTACCAGGATCTATTTTGGATATTATGAGGGTTTTTTGATGCTTTGGAAAGCGGCAGTAGAAGAACTCGACATGACTCCGGCCCAGCCTTCACAACCCATCGGTGGGTGAGTATTGTTGCAATTGAAGGGATCCATAGTGCTTAGAAATGGGGTGGTGGTGCAGTTTAAGCTGCCTTGAGGCCTGATACTTGACCTGTACAACCTGCATGTCGGGGTGTATTTTGGGATATCAAAAGGTTCCTTGGTGCTCAGAGAAGGGAGGGGGTGGGGGTAGATTAATTTTTATGTGTTTCAGGTCCTGCACAATCCGTGAGTGGGAGTATATTCTAGCAATTTGAAGGGGTTATTGGTGCTTAGAAATGGGATAGCGGAGCAGTTAAAACTGCCTTGAGGCCTGGTACTTCACCATACAGGGAGCGGGGATCAAATTGTCGCCTACCTTAAACCTTGATAACTTGAAGACAACATTATCAAATAAAAAACCGGTTACCAAATAAGAAAGCTATACTCGTCAGCTGATGATACGTAGTTCATTTAGCATCATACCGTCATCATATGAGGAGATAAAGAGCTATAAGTGGAAGGAGGAGCTTGCGAGGTCCGCCGTAGTCATGGCATTGGTTAATAATGGAGGTGAAATCTCCAATTCAACGATTGCTTCAACCTTAGGAGTTAATTTACGGACTGTTCAGCGTATCCGTAAGAAGCTAGAGGACACCTGGGATGTTGATGCCTCTATAAAGAGGGCACCCAAGGAGGAGGGCGCCGACAGGAAGGTCAGGGACACTGACTACAACCTGAGGATCGGGGTGTATTTTGGGATATTAAGAAGGTTCCTTGGTCCTCAGGGAAGAGGCAGAGGAGAATTTGAACTTGCCTCAGGCATAGCAGTTCACTTGCACAACCCGTGGGTTGGGGTGTATTATAGAATATTAGATAATGTTCCTTGGTGCCTAGAAACACTGCAGTGGTAGAATTTAAATTGTATTTTGTCCCAGTGATTCACTTGTATAACTCGAGAGCATTTTGGGATATTTGAAGGTTTAATTGATGCTCAGGGAAACGACTGCGACACCGCAAGTTCGGCATCTGACCCATAATGAAGTAACTACTTCCTCATCGTGTGAAAGAAGTTTGCCGATATAATGCCTATATATATATTAGTATACTCATCCTTATAAAAAAAAACATGAAAATAAATCTTATAATTTTACAGTCTTTATATTTGTCTTATATTTAGCAGAATAGTAATTTATTAATTTTAATTTCGTAATGTCCCAGGTAACGCCAGTAATAGTATCAAGTAATATATCAAATTGCAGAACTCAAGACTACACAGTTTTAGGATTGATATTTGTAATAAAGTTGTATATATCCCTTTTTATGTGCATATTTTAGTATGTTTGGAAATGCAATTGCAACATAGTGCATCCAAAACTGCATATTTATTTATCAATATTAATTCTTGTTATGGGGGGAAATATATGTAAATATTAATAAAAATAAAATGTGCATTCCTTAAATAATTACTTATTTGAAATATTATATTTCTATATAAAAATGTGTCAAAGTGTGTTCAAAAAGTAAGGTGACTTTGTATTTTTAGGGTAAAATATTCATTTATTAATCAATATTTATGTTGTCCTCTCCAAATTTATCCTCTTCAGATACAATATACTTGTGCCAACGCTTTTACGGATCCTCAAAGCAATTCTCATAGGCGAATCAGTCTTTATCTCCTCAATCGTTGCAGTTCTCCATCTTTTCTTAGGTCGCTATAGTGTTGGGAATAAGAAAAAGTTATATGGAGCCAAATTCAGTAATTATAGTTGCTGAAGAATGATTGTTGTGTTGTTTTCAAGGAAAAAATATCTCACAGTCAAAGATGAGTGAGCATTAGTGTGATGTAAAATGTGTGAAATTTTTTTCCCACAAATCCAGACATTTTTTTTGTATTGTTTCTCGCAAGCGGTGCATAACCTCAGGATAATAATCTTTACTGACTGTACGATCATATAGTAATAGCTCCTGATGCACTACGCCGCGGTAGTTGAAAAAAGCAGTACCCATAGCGAGGCTCATCATTTGCATCTTCCTGGCCATCATGGAAGAGTTTGTAGAACAGTGAAACATTTTTGTAACTCAGAACAGTTTGATTGTATACCATTGTCAACATTTCAAGTGTTTGGAGCACTTAAACTCATTGTTTACACAAAATTTGATGCAAATTCTTTGATCTAACATTGTACTAACATACAAAAATCAGAAACCAATCATACCAAATGTAACTTGGCCGCAAAATTCGAAAAGTCACCTTACTTTTTGAACACACTTTGTGTATATAAATAGGATTTATACATATATACTCAGGCAAAGCATTGGAGTAAATGCACAAGATTATAGTTATATGATTTCAATTTTAATATATTGCTCTGTAAAGTTGCATTTAGACTTAAGGATTGAAAAACTAATTAATAGAACAAAGATCTTTAACAGTTGTTTTTACGAGAGAACATTATAATAATAACGGTTTAAATAAACGATAATAAAAGTTGTGAAGATAGTCAACTTCCAAATTTGTGGATATTCTGCCTTTTTTTTAAATATGCCCATACTGGCGCCTCAATATTTCTGTAAGATTACAACTGGTCTGTTTATCGTACTCAGAAGGGCAGTAACTTCCAATTGGGCTTCAAAAAGTTATTAAAAAATGTATTTAAAAAAATATGTACAGTGATAAATTTGAAAATGTGTTTTCCGTAAAGCTTCGTTGGTGAACTAAGGTATTATACAGGCTAAGATGCATAAAAATGTTTTTTATTCATTTGAATCTACATTTTATCCACAAGACTTTGAACTATACTTCTGAAACATTAAATTTGACTATAAGTAATACTTTATTCATCTTGATAATTCCTTGTTTATGATTTATTGGTATATTTAACAATTTTTAATCACTTCTATGCAAAACACTTAATAAAGCGGTTTGCAGGGCTTTATTAAGTGTTTTGCATAGAAGTTGTTTTCTTGTTTATTCTTTTGATATATTAGATTTTTATTTTCAATATGAGGAGTAACGTGCGCAACTGTGGCTACCAAATTATAATATTGTAGGTAATGCTTTATTAATAAAACTTAACCTCATTAAAACTGTTGGTTGTTTTGATTTGCAAAGTTTACATAAAGTAATGTATAGTTTCTTTGACATTTTTATCAAAGATTCAAATTTAATGTGTTTGCTATGTTAATCACAAATTATATCTGTTTGAAACCAAAAAAAAAAAAAAAAATCATGTTGTTAAGATTATATTAAATTATGGATTTTTTTTTTTCGATTGTTAATATTTTTACAAGTATATTTATCTTTTTAATTGATATGTATAAGTGCAAAATAGACGGAAAAGTAAAAAAATTATTTTCTAACAATTTTTTTTGTAGAAGGTTGGTAAATTTTGCAAACGTTTAGTATATGCTATTTACATCGCTGTAAACGAATTAATTCGTTTAGTTTTTATCACATCCCTCTCCTGTATTTATGCTCCCTTTAAGTTTTTTTCTTATACATTAAAAGACATTTCATTCCCAAATTATGAACGGCCAAGTAGTAATTTTTCCCTATGGGGAAATTAAAATACATGATATTGCTTAACTAAATTAATTTATGCATTATGACGTTTCTTAACTTAGTAAAAAGTTCCGTATACTTAAAGGACAAATATGTTTAAATAAAAAAGTAACATTAAAAATTAGAAAAGGAAAAATAACAGTCAATGCGAGTTCACTGTGTTCTTTTTTTGTTTATTATATAATAAATAGGTTGTCGTGTTTGTAACTTTTACCTTTCATACATATATAAATTTAAATAAAATTTTTAGGTAGTTCTTTTAAATGTATAAAATTATACCAAGTATTACTTTTCTGCCCTCAAAATCATATAATAGGCAGTTATTATGAAAAATGGTCTTAATACAGTAGTACCACATGTTTTAATCCTTCCTTGTTGCTGTGCTCTTACAAAAATCCTACCTTTACTTCAACTTTCAGATTTATTTAAATATCCATACACATTATCACAAATCTAAAAGGCGTTATTTAATATACTCTATGTTCAAATCTCGATCCTACTTAATCCTTAAACAAGATATGGTTAAGTAACAGAGATGTATTTTTAATCTCACTCCAACTTACAGTTCCTAGGTTGATTTTTCTATAAAATTGTATGATGATTAAATATTAAAAGAACATTTGAAGGATTCAATGTTTGGTAGGAAAAGTATTACTAATAAAGATTAGTCAAGTTTAAATAATAAAATCAGCAAATCTGAGGATGATTAGGCCTCTCAAGTAAAAAAATCGTATACAAGATAATATCATTTTTGATGTTTCTTTGGAATGTCGTTTGCCATTGCTTATATCAGAACAAATAAATTGATAACTATTACCGAAGGAATTAACCTCATTACATTTAATTTTTACTTACTGTTATATTTATAATTATTTTTATGATAACTTAATGATAAATTTTACTTCACTTCTATGAGATGAACATTTGAGAACGAGAAAACCCAGTATTGTTAGTACAGTGAATAGAGCCCATAGATAAATTAAATCACAGATGTAGTCGTAAGAGCCCAACTGTATGATATAAATCTACTAAAGATTTAAGTTTTCAATGTACACAAAATACCAAAGTAGAAAAAATGAAACTCTTTGTTTACTTAGTTCTCTCAATTTCATTGTTCCAGTTAGATGTGGAAGAAAGCAATAGGCAGCCACTCTTCAGAATTACAATTTAACAAAATTTGCTTTATGTAGATGTGATTGATCGAATAAAATATAACTAGGCCAGAAGTTGCAGTTCCAGACGTTGTTCAGTGAATTATTTTACAATATTCTTGATTTTGCAAATATTAATTAGTACTAGGTACAGTATACAAAGATCACAAGGGAAAAAAACTGGCACAATTTAAATCCTGGAGTGCCGGAATACATGGTAGAATCTTAGTAAAACTTTATCCATCCGTTAGTGAACTGGGATTTTTTGTTTACCCCCACGATTCATAAAAATGATTAATATTCGTTTGAATCTATATTTTATCAGCAATATCTTTCAGAGTGCTCATGAAAAATTCAATCATATCATGTCTCTCCTTTAATGGTCTTGATAATTCTTTGTTTAGATGTTATTAGTATAACAACCAGTTTTTAATCAAAGTTTATTAAAATTAATTAAATGTTTTACTTAAAAGTCGTTCATCTGTTTTCCATTTGATTTCTGGGACTTTTTTTTTCCAATGTGAAGACTGAAGCATGGTGGCCATAAAAATGTATTTTTAGTTATTATTTTATATAATATACGCAAACTCATTAAAACTGATGGTTAATAATTTGATTTCCAAAATTTGCATAAAGAAATAATTTTTTTTTTTGAAATTTTTAAGAAAAATTCTAAATGACTGTTTTCATGTTCTTTGGATTATTTTAAAGTAAGGATTTATTTTATTTCGATGTATTATATTCATATTCAGGGTTGATCTTATCTAGTGGTACAAATTTTATTATTTTGAATTTTTCAAGAGTATAATTTAAATGAGAGGTTTTGTAGTTACATCTATTTTACAAAATGATCTAAAAATAGTTTACATCACAACTTTTATATAGTACGTGAATCCTCAGCTCTAATAATTGCCTCAACACAAGGTCTACATCCTTACAGACCTTGACCATGTAGTAAGACTCAAGCTTGGACCACTCCATCTTGACGTAAGCCTCTAGAGACTGAATGTTCAGTTGTGATGTCGCGGCTGGTCCGCTTATTTACAAAGGCATCAACGGTGAGTGTTTTTCATCAGAAATAAGGCAACCTTGATCTACTTTTCGTTGGCCTAAAGAAAATTTAGAAACCTCTTTTCTCTTTCCAGAGGTAAGATGTCTTCTTGTCCTTGCACCCATGTCATTCTGGATTCAAAATAATTAAATGTGTACCCCTGGATAAGATCAACCCTGTAAGTATTCTTAGCGTCTTATTTGATATTCACGAGCGCAAAATGAATAATTAAAAAAAAAATGATACAAAAATTAAAAAATCAATAAGTATAATTGTTCCACTCTTTATCAAGTATTTAAAAAAATTATATTAGGGGTTTCTTTTTTACTCAATTTGCTAACTGCATTATTAAAATAATGTTCATTAACAGAAGGTTAGGATGAAAAATAATACCGATGATTCTGTGAAGATTTTGAAATATGATAAAAGTAAATCAAATAAGAAACGTAAGTAATTTCATATTTGTTCGTGTAAAAATAACGTAACAGTTAATGTAAAGAATGTTATATTAAATATCTAAATGTACATATATAATTAGTTAAAAACTAGACAGATTTGTTTGTAATAGTCAAAAATACTACTTTGACATTCTTAAAATATGTAGTATTTTTTCAGTTCTAGTGTTAACTGACCAAATATTAATATTCCATTCTAAAATTATTTGCTATTTTATGTATTTAACTGCTTGCTATGTATCAAAAGTAATGTTTTATCAAAAAAAAAAAAAAAAAACCGGAAGGTGATCTCCCATAACAATTAATATATACAAGGTGCCCACGATAAATTGGAACTACTTTAAACTTCATCCAGATCCATAATGTGGATATTCGGGGTTAAATCATACTAATATAAAGTGTTGCATGAACAATACACTATAACTTCCACCACAATTGTTTTGACAACAAGCAATAGTCATCATGGACGAAGCAAGGAGAGACACCATCCTCAAATTGGCTCGCGCGGGACACAAGCCCTCTGCTATCTACAAGCTTCTCAACTACCCCAAGACCACGGTGTACCGGGTCTTCAATGCCTGGGAGGTTCAGGGAAGGCATGCTGCAAGGCCCACAGCATTATAAGTAACCGAATCCTCACTCCCCGCTTCCATGAAAGCCTCCGGAAGTCCATCAAGGCTTCGCCGGGGACTTCCTTGTCCAAGATGGCCAAGAACCGTGGAGTGAGCAAGCAGCTGGTCTCCAAGGCTGTGAATGAGGACCTCTGGTACAGATTATACCAAATGGCCAAACATTACATCCTCAAAGCATCCATGAAGGCCATCAGACTCACCAACGGTAAGCGTCTCCTCAATTACCTGAAGAGCCATGGAGGAAGAATCATCTTATTCTCCGACGAGAAGAACTGGACTGTCGACAGAAGTTACAACGTCTAGAATGACAGGTGGCTTGCCAAGGAGAGAGAAGAGGTATCTACGGTCTTCACCACAAAGTTCCCGGCCTCCGTGATGACCCTGGGTGTCATCTGCAGCACCGGTGAGGTGATGCCTCCTTTCTTCTTCAATCCCAAGGAAAGGGTTAACGCGATAAAGTACTGCGAAGTCATAGAGGAGTTCGTCATCCCCTGGATGAAGGATACGGCCGCTGGGAGGGAGTTCTTATTCCAACAAGACTCCGCGCCCGCACACATCGCCATGAGGACCACTAACCTCTTCAACTCCCACGACATCACTTTCTGGGATCGAAACACCTGGCACTCCAACTCACCCGACCTCAATCCGTGTGATTACTACTGGTAGGGGAAGTTGGAGAGGGAGGTTTGCAAGGTCAGCCATAAGAGCATCGCAGCCCTGAAGGGCTCCATTACGAGGGAGTGGAATGCTGTCGATTCCGCGGAAGTCATCAGGGCATGCAAATCCTTTAGGGGCAGGATGGAGAAGATGGTGCCTGCTGAGGGAGGACATGTTGAATAAATTTATTTTTCAATATCATGTCTAACTTTTTCATATTAACAAATACACTCCAAATTCCATTTTTATCAAGCAGGTTGAATTTTAAGATAGTTCCAATTGATCGTGGACACCCTGTAATATTTCTACATTATATAATGGTATTCAGCATTTTATTCTTGAATTTTATGTATTTCCTCCGTATCTTCTGGCTCCTTCTTTTATATGATTTCATTTAAAAACTTTCAAAAATCATCATCAATTGTATCAGTAATTAATTATATGTTAATTTTATAAATATTTTTTATTGATTTCTTTAATTTATGATTATTGTATTCTTGTATTGTAAACACTTTTTTTTATATTTGTAACAGTTATGTTGGTAAGCAGGATAAGTTATTTGCAGGATGTTACATTAGTATACTCGCTAAATAAGTAATTATTATCTTTGATGTCACGGGTGAGTGAAGATTTGTAGTTTCCCTGTTAACGAAATTTTTATAAACTGGTCATTGTAATGGTATATAAAAATTGTTTTATTGTTTTTTTTTTGTTTTTTTTTTGGTTCTAGGACACCCTGCCAAATGTCATATGGCCGAACTGATACTTTGTTGAATGACCACTTTCCCCAAAAAATTCAAATAGATAATAACAAACCCATCTTGATAATTATAAACTCAGACACGACCTCAAAAAAAAAAAAAATAGTGTCGAACAAGAATGTACCAGGTACATATGTGCCCCAATACACTTGATCTAAAATATTGATTCATTCCCACTATCTTTTGGCTCTTAATAGTTAATTTATTGACTCTTTTTACTATTTAAACCTATTTTCTTCTTCTAATTTATTTATTTATTGGGTAATTGTAATGAATTTGCTTCAAAAGTTTTATTAGAGGTTCGAGCCAAGTGTTGAAGGACCAACAAAATGAAATAATTCACTGATTAATTAATCGACCCTTAATCATTACAATTCTTGACAAATAAGTAAACATTTTTTTTTAATTGGTGCAATATGATTGAGAATCATAGTTAAATAGTTTTATACTCATAAAAACATCATCAAGTATGTTTATCATTTTTTGGCAAAATCCCGTTTGATACAAGAGTCATTTTGAAAAGTGGTCATTTTTCAAAATGCCTATTGGCAAAGTATCTGCGCACAGTTTATCAAGTATATAACGTTTATATAAATGAATATATATAGGCCAGTGATTGCAAAGATTAAGAAACTACTATTTTGAAATAAACAATATGCATTTTTGTCAATAAGAAACTTTGGTGTACGAGTATGTCAAATTTGGCTTTTAGATTTTCCCAAAATTTTCAAAATTTGTCCATAAGCCTCGTCCTCCAAAAAAAAAATATTTAGCAATGAATTCGGATACACTGTAATGTTTTGTTAAATATGTTAAATTTTTCGGCCTTTATGTGGTTCATTTGTAACAAAATCATTAAGGGATAAAATTTCCTTTTTTTACTTCATAAGTTTATTTGGCAGATCTTTTTTTAATTTTCTTTTTCATATTACCCTAAGTAGTTAGTAAAAAAAATCAATAAATCCTCTTACGGCTATTTCAAGATTTTCAAATTTTGAACTACAGATTAAAGATTTAAAAAAATATATTGTGTTATTTTTAATTAAATATAAGTTATCAAGTGCCTTTTCCTCTCCATTGACCATGTTTATCTATTCACACCATCAGCTTTTTTTTTTTAGTTATTATAAATATATATTTTGCAAAAGTTGCAATTGTTTATGCTATAAACATAGCCTTTAGCAACCAATTCATAAATTATATTACACGAAGATCGTCAATCATTGAATATGAAATGTAATATAATAAAAATAAAACTTTTGAAGTGTACAAATAAATTTAATTTTAATTAAAAAATGTAGCAAAAATTATCTGAAAGAAAACTTACTTATATTTAATTTTGTCTGTTTCTTTATTCATTATTCTTCAAATTACTATAAGACTGACAATTTATCCATGAGTATATTATGAAATTGTCATTTGTTTTATTGTCTTTAGAAAACATTATAGTGGTAATTAGAATATGTTGCCGAATGATAACTATTTCAGAATTAAGAAGTGATTATAACTTCATATATTGGAATTATTGAACTGTTTTTGTTTTTTTTTGTTATTCAATTTATTAAAAGTAATTAAACGAAAAATCTTTGTTGTACATTCGATTACCGAACTACTGGGTTTTGTTTATTAAATGATAATTTAATGAATATACAATTGTATATATCAACATATTAAATTAAATTTTTTGGCCAAATGTTCCCTTTAGTACTTTGGCAAAATATCTGTTCCGCAAATTGTCCTTGGGCGAAATTTGATTCTCCAATAGTGTTTTCGGCCAAACATCTGCTCCCGATTTTTAGGACCTATGTAGTTATTATACTGGGGAAATTTTTAACCTGTGCCTTCATGACACCTGAAGATGTGATAGATATATTTGAAGACGAGAAAGCTATATACGAACTATGAAATGGGCCCTAAAAACATTCTTCCTCGAGATAAAAATCATGTATCCATCAAGTTCCTTAAAGAGCTTATATAAACATAAGAATAACATATTGCATTAAAATAATAAATATTTAAAGAAAAAAAAATTCCAAAATCTTTTTTCAAAGTTTTAATATAACCTCTTAATATTTAACTGCATTATTGATATTGTTGTTATTACATTTCTTTGTTTAAATGATTTGTACTATTTTTGTAGTTGTAGCGGCATTCCCAGCCTTTTTTTCCCCCAAAACACACTAAAAGAAAACAATTTTCCACCCTCATAATTAAGTTTTTGTTAGTTAGTAACAATAGATTCAATAGTTTTTTTGAATTTACAGCTATTGAAATAAAAGATGGAATATGTCTTTTCAGGAGAATCCTTGCATGTAACGCTAATTTTTTTTGGTGGAAATGCCCTGGACACTTTTAGAGTGTCAGAATGGAATCGATACCCAATTATCTTTGAGCAAAATTTAAAAGTTAATTTTCCCATGATTTAAAAATCATCTTCAGACTACTGCTTTTGATTTCTTTTCTATCTGTAACCCGTTAAAAGAAAACACATGGGTCTTTAAAAATAAATACTTTTAATGTCTTTCGTAGTAGAACCGGTGGTACCTAAACATTTTTGTCCATACTTTTTGTTAATATTCCTCAATTAAGTACATTCTACAAGCATATTTTTTAAACAACAAAATACATCTAATAGTAAAGATATATGTTTTATTTATGGTAATTATTTTAAGCTTATACACAAAGCCTTTTATTAACATTATCAAAAATATATATATATGTATAAATATTACAGGCTATCTAAACATCAGGAATATCCAAAAGATATGATATTGGTAACAGCAATCTCGTTACTATTTAGAAACACAGCTACTTTGATTGTCCATCACTTTTATAATACTCTCAGTATTGACCTATTGTAGACAAATGAAATCATTATCGATATTCGAACTGTAGATCAAAAAAATAATTAAGCTAAGTAGCAATATATTTAGTAAATGTATTGATTTAAAGCTCCCAGAATATTTGTTTAAAACTTTCCCAAATTTGGAGCTATCTATTTACCTGGAATTGCTGGTAACTTAATTTTAAGATTGTTTAAATCTATAACCTTTCAAAAATCATGCTTGCATTCTGAAATCATTTTAAGCAGTCAATGTTCTGTAAATTTATTTACCAATGGTAATGATCGTTAGACATTAAATTAACATTATAATTCCTACAATGAGCAACAACCACAAAATGTATGATAGAATAAAACAGTTCTTAAAATGAAGGAACTATATTTGGACTTATAAACAATAAATCTTATACATTTTCTTGAGCAGGTCCTTTAACTAATTCAGACACAATTGTAAAATCTATTACTTTTTCTCTGCTCCAACTAACCGAATGATTTGATCGACTGATGTCAGATGCTTTTGGATATGGAAATTTTGATGTGATCTATAGATTCATAATTTTTTAAGCAAATAAATCATTGATGTATTAAGTAATTCCTGAGACAAATTAATTGGAGTATAATTAAATATGTACATGACATGAAGATGATTTTATACAGAGAGGGGGGGGGGGAACTATAATGAAATGGCAACTCCTTTTGTTTTATGCTACCTCTCCCCAGTGCATTGACATTTGATTATAAATCGAGTAGAACCAATAAATAATTCTCAATCATATTAAACATTTCAGAATTCATTGTATTATACTATGGAAGGGGGTTTCTAAGTGACATCTTAAAATGAGTTAATGTAAAGCAATCAATCCAATAATAACCAAAATATGAATAAAAAATATTAAAAATGACATTTATTTGGAAGTTTAATACCGTTCAGAAATATTGAATCACTTTTTTACTAATATTATTTTAGATTTCTTATCTCATTCTATAAATAGTTTCCCTTATGGTCGATTTCCGATCTCAGTGTTCATTTGATTTTGACACTTAAGATTGATAAATTTATATTGTTTCATCAATTTGCAATAAAATTTTGGATTGAGTTCTGGTACTAATTTGACTAGATTTTGAGATCGGTAGAGGGTTTTTAATGATTTGAGTACCTGAAGTATTTTGTTGGACTAATTTGTTTTTCTTTAAAATAAAAAATCAGGGTTATGTTCCTCTGTATTACTTGAGGAAAATAACTTTAATGAAACTTTTAAAAGTCTACATCATAACGTTAGAATTGAAACTCATTAACAAATACATAATTTCAGTTAAAGAATGTAATTTTCAAAGGTCTGTAGATATCACAAAACGGCTTACGAAGACTGAAACTTTTCAAACATACACAGCAAAAGGTCAGAAGGTCACCCTAAAAATACTCTATTTCACACACTAAGATATTTTATCTTATTGAAAAGATTGGCCTTTCTTATATTAGACATATTAAATTACCTTAAATTATAATTTTATAATTTTGAATATTATAAAAATATTTTGTCAGGTGTAAATACATAAATAATCACAGCATTGGTGAATTATTTCTTATTAATTTAGAAATCTTTTAATTTGTACTCCCAAGACATGGTGGCATTAGAAAATGTGGTTTAAAATTGAATTGGCTCATTTTTACAAAATATTATGTTATGAGTATTCCTTCGATTATAACATTTATAATAGGCAATAAACTACAAAACTCGAGATGAGCCAATAAAAAGTTAATGCCACAAATTCAATACCCCTGAAACTGTATTTGAGTTATTTATATTTTAAGGTGATTTAAAAATATAAAAAACGTTCCAGAAAAAATGTGATTATGATTGTATTTTCTCACTTAATCACTGCAATTTCTGTTTTCAAGACTAATAATTGTTATATTTAGAGCAATCCAATAATGATGACGACTGATTATTATCTTATTTACAAACTAAATTATATTATAACACTCTAATAATCAAGACATTAAATATACAATCTCATGGTCCATCCCATATTAATAATCATTATCCTCTCCCAGTACCTGGTGCTAGAGAGAGCGACGTTTAACAAACTACTAAAATCCCAACAGTAATCACTTCACATATAAAGATACATGTAAATCCACAGAATCAAAGTGACCTCTTTTACATATAATTAATAATTAAATTTCTTTTTTTTTCCAAATTGCTTTCGGGTCTACGTTGAAATCGTCGCCATCATATTTTAATTGTTTTCATTTTTATTTATTTTATTTTCACACCCTTTCTACTATTAATCGTTGGAATAAATTTTTTTGATATGAGATTAATATTTTAAAGAAATCGTCTGAATTCAGAATATTTTATTTTGCATGAAGAAATTCAAGTATGTAAGAAAAATTTTACCTTGAATTTTTTCATCCTTATTTTCATTGTAATGGCTAAAAGAAAAAAGGTGTAATACATATTTACTCTATTAATTTAATAAAATATTATATAAAGTTGTAAATAATAGTAAACCAAACATTAATTTATTTAGAATGGAGTAGTTTTTGTTTGCGTTTGAATTGATGTGTAATTTTTGTTTTAATACATATACAGAAATGGGAATAAATAATGTTTATTGAGTTTTTAATCTAGATCAATCTATTTTTTTACCAAAATGTATTGCAAAATTTGATAATATTATTGTCCTGAAAAATTTATGCAACTTGAGATCATCATTTCATACTTATATTTTCTATAGTTTATAAAATAATATTTGTTCAATATAAACTTAACTAAATAGTTAAGTCAACTGTTTAAGTAATCTACTCACAAATGTGAAAGTTGTGTATTCCAAAATACTTAGATAGCTGATATATTTTAGTAAAACATCTTCTTTTACGAGTATTTATCCAGATTCATTTAAAATAGTTTACAAATTTACAAACTGAGGTTGTGCTGTCTTCCTGGATCTTAGCTATGAAGCCCACAGTACGCTTCAAGATGTATCCTCCCCCCTCCCAAGAAGCACTTTCAACACAATGACCATCTTTAAGGGACTTTATGATATTGTAGGGAGTCGGAATGGAGATGCCAACGGTCACTGCAGTTTTCTCGGTACTATCACTGGAGGAAATTACTCAAGGGTGACCTATTTTGTTGTTACTCTGATATATTTACACTTAGAGACATGAGATAAATACAAACAATGTTTATTTTTGTTTCGGCTGTCGTTCAATTCCTTAGTAAAAATCGTATATAAATGATATTACATGCGTTGTGTCCCCAATCTTTATGGGCAAATTGAAGTATCAAATATATTTGAACGACTTGGAAAAAAATCGTTATAAGATAATAGATACTCCCTGTGCAAGGCACAGTTTCATTGAGATAATTCAAACCTAATTTGCATATTTTGAAGAGGTTTAATTAAAACATTTCACAAATAGAAAATTATATCATTAATATGCTATAGTAGTAAAATAGATTTATTACAGTTTTAGGAAAAACAGTCGTATATTCCAAACTTTATTAACTTAGGAAATATTAATGTGAGATAGGTATGCATGCCTATTCAATCAATAATTATTATTGTTGTCAATGATCTTATCTCTCTTGATGCATTAATATATGAAAGAGTTATTTTAAAGTTAAAAGCTTTAATAATAAACTTATATAAATATGCACGGAAATGCATTAAATTATTAGCTTAAATTCAAAATGTATGTATTCATAAATAGGTGAATTCCTTTTAATTTTGTTTTCCTTCTATGCAAAAACATTTTGGAATATAAATGTTGCAGATTCATTAAATAAAGTTATTTCTACTTTTTCTATAGGTATATATAGTCATAGTTAATTATAAAATGAGTACCACTCAGTTTTTTAATAACTTTTTATAGTTTGAAAAATATTATTTGTAGATTGTGCTCGTATTACAACTGGTTTTAGGAAGATTACCTGTAGGAATATTGTCATCAGATAATTGGTGCAGGCAAATTACCATAGGTGGAAAATTGCCTTAAGAAAAATTTTCCGTAAGTATACTAGATATGATATGATTCGTCTACCAATCTGTCCTATCTACAGGTCAGACCGACCCATATAAGAACCCATAGATAGTTTGCTTATCTGAAAATATATGTATCATATTTGCATGTAGCACACAGGAAACACCAAAAGTTTCACTTATATAAGGACTATGTAAGAAAATACTTATTTATACTCAGGTTTGATTTAAAAGAACCAGAAAAACCATTTACCTAGATAACCTATCTGTAAATTTGCCATTTAAAAAAAGTATTGGGAAATCAGAAGAGATCCTTTATTGTTCTTGAATCGGCGGTGATGGTTTTTATCTGCCTAAATGTCCCAAGGTTATCCTACACAAACTTGGTATGTCTCGGGTGCAATCAGGGATATTACGTGGTTAATTTTATTCCTGCCAACTGTAAATAGGAAAATATAAACAGATCCCATATATAGATTAAAAAGTTTGTAGATGGATCCCTAATTTATTGTAATGACGATCAATTTTCCAAGGTATCAACTCTCCAAAAGGAACTTTTCCACTTATTGGTTTGTAATGTCACTGCCTAAATATAGATTTCACTTCAAAATACAATTACTAAGTTGCTATTTATTCTCTACGCCGCAAAATGTAAGACCTCTTGCATACCTACTAATCTCAACAAACTCTTCTTAAGAACCCACGAAGTGATGAAGAGGTTCGATGTGAATGGAAATGGAATTGTCTTATAGTCTTGATTAATAATTTAATTGCTTTGAAAATTTTCGTTAATATCTTATTATCATTTTTGATATACCCATACTTAATTTTTGTTTTGTTTAAACAATGGTTAATAAATGATTGTCACTATTGTTATATTAATTAATTAATATTATTTTGTGATGAAGTTGCTATGTGGTTTTGAATGTATAAATGTATGACATTAATGTACAGAGTATAAAGTAATAATGAAATTTGAAAAGAAAATAATAAAAAAATATAATGAAAATAATTAAGTATTTTTTGTCGGCTGTCGATTTTTTTACACTCTGTTGCAAAGCTGGTTTTACTATGAATTAGTCTTAAAAAACTAAATATTTGTGGCAAAAAATGAATATTTATTCCCATATTGATTATTAATTTCGATTTTTTTGAAAAAAATATATTTTGAATAATAATTTATTTTATGAAAAAAAATTCGAACCATATATATTTTATGTTTTTTTGAAAATACAGGGCTCTTTCTATGTTTATTTTTACATATTATCTTCTTTCTTTTTTTTTTATTATATATTAAGTTATGAAAAATCTACCGTTTGCCCTCTTAAAATGAGGCACTCTTGTCCCTTATTAATGTTCTAAATGTTCAAATTTAAATTTGAATTAGCACTTTAAAAAGCAAATGCCCACACATTTGAAAAAGAGTTAACAAACTACCAAAAGATTTAATTACATTTTTTCTTACTCTTTGGAGAAACGGTTCCAAGACACAATATTTATCACTTTGTGATAAATATAATCATTAAAATACCTTTTTAATTGCCAAACAGATCCACTCCAAAAAAACCAACAAAAAAATGCAATCCCTCGACACACTAGTAACGAAGTTAAATTGAGCTTATTTGGCCAACAAATTAGGTTCTTTATGCATATTCTATAGAGGATATGAGTTGAGATCACATATACAAATATAAAACTGAGTGGCTAACATTGAGGAAATAGACATCATTTCTTAGAAAAGACTTTAATAGATTTAAGCATTAAAGTGTCATTTATGAACATAAGAAACAAAGAATTCATGTGTATGAGCCTGAATCTATTGATATGTCTGAATAATTAATGTATTTCAGAACACATCAAGCCAGACTTCCTAATTACTAAAGGGCAAGACTGTTTAGCTGAATAATATATTTGATAGTTTATAAATTTAACTACAATTTACAATTACATACTTCTAAATATTGTAATATATGTATATGTTGTAATAACATATGATTTGTGTTGACTTCTCTCAAACCCATTCTTGCATTGGACTATGATTGATTCATAAGTGCCTTGCACTGGAATCCATCTATAATTAAGAGTTACTTCGCCGCTTTATTTTCTTTTGCAATATTTTCAGACATTAAAATGAAAATTATATCATTAACAAATAAATACAAAATGATATTTCCATCAATTATATTTGACAACTAATAAAAAACCTACACTTCTTCGAAATTATTGAAGTTGAATTCGATGAAAAACATCGTTTGGATCAATTTCAAGCACTGATAGCCAGTAGAATTTTCAAGAGCATGTCAACTAATTGAATTTCTGAAGTAAATGATCATATAAACAAAAATAAAAAACAATTTTTATCAAAATAAAAATGCAATCCTCTAATGCATGGTGTCCCATATATGAGACAAACCGAATTTTGCTAATTATATCATAAGTGCTTGATTTTTTCTTTACAAAATAATAACTACTCATCATTTAATAACATTCAAAAAGCCTGCTTATTTTCAGTCCTATGGAGAAAAAAATCCTTATAACATAGTGGATCAATTATGATGTTTTTTTTTACTTTCAAAAATATATTTTTTTTTTCACCGACAAATTAAAATTCATATTATGAAACTTTAAATAAAAGGATGATTTATTACATAAGGATTATACATAATGTTCTTAAGCATTTATAAAAATTTAATTTGACTAATTTTATTGTACAATGTTATTATTGGTATTTAATTTACTTTGATCAATTCTTATTTTCAATTACAAAGCTATCAATGAAGTAAAAACATGTTTTCCTTCGTTTTAGTTTTTAGTGGATGTACCAATTGTGTTTAAAGTTACAAAAAGCTTTGAAATGCTCTCGGTAACATTAAAGTATGGGATTGGTCTCGTCATCTTGATATGGATTCAATATCAATCTTGGTCTCCAATATTCATTTCCTAATCCAGCATTTTTGACATACTCTATACACAAAGCAGAGCGGATTTCCACTCCAAAAATCTTGATATATCTTTCTTACCCAAATGTTGTGAGATAGAAGATACTTTTTCCCCTTTTCTTATTGTTTAATATCTCATATAAAGCTGAGATTTTTGAAAACAAGCCTTTATCTACATTGATCAAGCAAAGTTTGTCTGTATGAATGTAAGTTTCGATTATATAAATTCATTATTTAGTTTATCTTAAATATGCAGCAAAGGTCTATATTTAACAACAAGATTTAATCAAGCTGTATTATTTTTTTTTCTCAATCTATAATGATTGTTATTTCATTACGAAGGAGAAAATGTCTAAGTATTGAGTAGCTACGTGTGAGCGTAACAACAGAGAGTAACAGCGGATTTTTGTGATGTTATCTTCTATATTAATAATGCAAAACAAGCCACTGAATTTAAGTCCTTGCCTCAAATCGCAGGTTAAGCTCTTTTTTTTTTCTTTTTTTCTACTTGAAAATAATAGCCTCAAAAACAATTAGAGAAGGAAAAAAGGGGGAAAATCATTTGGTTATACTTAATTACGTCATCCGTCCTCATTGTTATATTATTACTCATTTAATAGTGAAAATATTACGAATGACAACTGTTTGAATTCATTGAATTAACTTTCAAGATACCAATAAGTGACATGAGTAACAGAAAAATCGAAAGCCGATAAATAATTAATTTGTAACTGTCATTAGAGTAGAGTAAGGTCCATATACAAAATATAAAGTATTCCTTCATATAGTTATTGGAATTAGAAGTTTGTCAAACAATTGGTAAATTGATTTTGAATTTTTTAGTTAAAAAAATCATTAATGAATTTGTCAATTTTTATTTTCAGACGTGTGTCACAATAACTTCCCATATATAATTTACAGGTTCGTTAATTTAAATTTTATTTAATTTATTTTCCATTTTCGTAAATAATTTGCTCGATACGAGGCCTAAATAATTTGCCAGCCTTGACCACCTCTGTAGGGGAGACTTTGTTCTAGTACTTGATGATGGAGGCCTTCAAAGAGTAATATTGTTTGAATTGGAAGGGACCCTCCTCTCTAACTCCCTGTGAAGGAAATAATACATGGTATTTAAATAGATGGTATTAGAGGGCCAGGTGTGGACCAATCAAAATGACACGTTCTCTTATTTAAACAAATTTTTGTATCTTGTTGGTCTTGAAAGAGGGGCGAGTTAGTAACACCGTTAGTCTCAGCTTTCATCCAATGTATTACTTGGTCAGACAGGAGTTCAAATTGATGGTTTGGATTTACCAGAACCCCTCAGTACATTTGACAGATCTATAAAAATACTTTGAAGTTTCAAAACCAATAAATTTATTTTAATGACTCAAAAGTAACACCTCTCTAATACTATATGTGAATGGTAAAGTTCATCTTATTAGATGACGATGGATTCAAAAGTCACATATATATATTTTTTTAATTATTAAATGTTATACTTATTGCATATCTCAACGTTTTCTACGAAAAAAAGCCATAAAAACAGTTGGTAGTAATTGGCTAATTCTTCTTTATGATAGGTTCTTTCATTTAAAAGACAAAAGTGTAACTAATCAACGTTCAGTACACTAATAAGCAGAGATGGGAAAAATATAATATGGAAGAGGGAGTTTTTTTGTTTTTGGAACCTGAGAAGGTGTTTTTTTTTTTTAATTTTTCAAAGTGGTTTATTCCTGAAGAGAGAACAATAAATTGAAAGAACCTCTTATGTGGGAAAAACAGAGAGTAACACAGATGATTTGATGGAAACTTATAAGTGTGTAAGTCCTTGTTCAACTCGGAGTATATTTAAAAGATTGGCATCGAGTGACTCCTACCAATACCATTGCTAGATACCGAATAAGAATTTTGTTCATTTCTTTGGTCAATAGTTACCTGCACTTAATTTAATTAACCGTCATGCCAGCTAAGATGCTCTTCTCCTAAACATTCTTCAAATTTCTCAAAATTTTGGGTTTCTTTTCTTTTAGCATACCGGTAGATCATATTATTTTTCAACTATGCTAATAAAGAAAAAGGAAAAGTGGTAAATTGACCCGATAACAACAAGTATTGCATATTTTTTTATGTTGTAGTGGTATAACTCCGTGGAAAAACTTAAATGAGACTATTAGAAAAAATTTAAACTTTATTTTGTTTTAATTTTTTTTTTCGTCAAGAAACATTAAATTGACCTTTTGAGTACCTAAACGTTCTGCTTTTATGGACTGCAAAGTATTTTTATAAAAATTATTATTGATTTGCATTCACACAATTTGTTGTTATTTTTTTACATTTAACGATCTTAATAAAAGACAAAATCATGAGAAACAGTAATAAACACATGTTTCCATATATAATAAATATTTTACTTATTTCTTAATAGGAAACAAATTATTGTAAGTACAAAAAAAAAAAGAGGAAAATATAACCTTTCTTTTGAAGTATAATGAATGTATAAATTTTGAAAGAAATCATAATTTGTTGTAAAGTAAAAGCATGCAACTTCTAAGAGCACCTAACAAAATTTTAATTATAAATTATTCTAATACAAATATTTAACTATCAAGCTTTGTTGTATGTAGTCCAGAGTACCACCTTTATTTAATTACCAACAAAACTTTGTCATTAATAACGGCCTCAATCTACTTGGGAAACGGGTTGAGGTCTTGATGAAAGTCTCTTTTGGCAGATGATGGAAGTCATCCCGGATCCTGGACATCAGCTTGGATTTTGTGTTGCAAGAGGATCCCTTCAAACTGCATCCCAAAAAATAGAAGTCCATGTCGTTGAGGTCCTGATAGCTTGGAGATTAAATACTTGGTCCAATAGTGGAAAAAAAAATCATGAAGACAAGACAACTTTTTTTTTTTTGCAGTTAATTTTTTTTTAACTGACGTCAAAGACTTCTGACTAGCTGCAAAAATAACAAAAAACGACTTACCTGCGCATGTTCAGCCTGCTGTAGGTACTCAAAATAAGTGCATTGTTAAAAAATGGCTACTTACTGTATATATATCAAATTTTGCACCCTGTAGGCCAAAAAAGTTGATTATAAAAGTCATTTTCATGGTTCTCAAAGTAGCAAAAACCAGGAATACACCATCTCCATATATGAGCCAAAAAGTGCTGACTAGTATCATATAGACTAGACTTTGTTATTTAATTTTTCGAATGATTTTTTATTATTTATAGGTCAGAAGAAGGTCAGTAAGGTCAAGGTCAGTAAAATTATCACTTTTTAGCTCATATATTTAAAAAAAAAATCCCTAGCAATATTTTGGATATTTATATTGTTTGACTGTGATTCGCAAACAAACATATAGATATGCGGAAGGCTACGATTCGTTAAATACAATAATCGTGGTTTTAAACAGACAAATACTAAATTCATATAAAAAAATTCACAATATATTTCATAGACATGTTATTTTCGTAAATTCGGCATTTTTTATCAAAAAGCTATATTGAATAGTACATAAATGATTTTAAAACAATAAGACAATTTTTTCAAAAAAGTGTAAATTTTCAAAAAAAATATTTTTGAATTTCCCAATATAAAATTTACAACAATGTGGATAAAATTTTTGCATATTAAAGTACCACCATAAAATAATATTCCAAATTCATTTTAGTTAATTTCTTCAAGATTTTTGATTAGTTCAGTCTAAAGTCTAGAATTAGATAGTTTCTTTTTTTTTAAGAAAAAAAAAAGATTCAGTGATTGGGTAAAAATAATTTGAACAATGAAATATACTATTATGAACTGTTGAACTTACTCTTGAGAAATATTAAATATGGCCATACTTCATATTCTCAAATTACGAGGATAAAATTAATCTTACATTGATCTCAGTGTATATATAATCACATTGTTTATATGATCAGGATAGGCATTAATAGGTTTACAAAATATCATTTTAGTTAAAGAAAAAATCATCAAAATAAATTTAAATTTTCACCCATTCTACATTGTACAATTTACGACCTACGTAATTTATGTCTAGATAATAGTCTAATGCTGATACATACCATTTTCTAGGAGCATTAAAGTAATGTTAATTATATGTTGTACTACTGCTTATGAATCTCTTTTATGGGTTTTTTTTTTGTTTTGCTATGTGCGTTAAAGCCTTTCATTCTACATACATAGAACTGTGAAAATCCTTCATGTTATTGTGTAAATGTAAGTTCCTTAATCCAATCCCTTCATTGTCATAAAATTGTGTACAAACTAATGATGCACGTTTTCGGTTTATTTTGGTTCCTATTATGAACAGGCTAAAAATGGAAATGAAAAGATAAGTTATTGCTGTTATTATTAATGGTATTGCAATTAAATCTGTGCTTTTTTATATGTGCATAATAATAACTATATTTAATTAGTCATATTTGTATATATTTTTATAAATTTTTGCATTTATTAATTATACTATTTGTTTATATCTAGTGTATAGAAAGTAATTAATATTAAAATCTGTTTAAAAATCAAAATGGATATATGTAATGTATAAATTGCAACCAAAAAATGAGATAAATAATTTTGAATGAAGGATTCAGAGTACAAGGGATGATAATAATACAAATATTGAGTATTCTATAGATTTGATATATTAATGATGTAATTTTTGACATAGTAATACAAATTAAAATAATATATGTACATGTACTCTTATACCCATTATAACGTACAAGTGCCCACAGTTACATTAGTTAGAAATACATAATAATCATGTCATTCTAATAAATTAAAATAAAATACTGTATCAATTAATAGTTTGTAGTTAAAATGATCAATATTATAATAATATAATGCATTTGAAGAAGAATAAATTGCTATTTGTACAATAGATATCTAAACATTTACATAATTATGTCTTATTTTTAAATAAATAAGAGTCTTGTTTCTTACTTTACCTACATAATAAGTAAATATTAAATGAAAATTGTCAAAATCCTCATGTCTGTAAACTAAAAATAAAATTATATGATGACAACTTTGAAAGACGACATATTTGCCTTCTCACTAATAAATATGTTGGAATTTTCAAAATCGTAGAGTTAATCGTCATATTATAAAAAAAAATACATGTATAAAGAAGTCAAGCTTAGAAAAAGAACGAAACTGTAAGATAAAGGTTCTGTTTACGTTTTAAATTAGTGTTGCATCTGAAAAGCGAATCACTTTTCAGTCAAAACAAAAGTTTTGGTCTTGCCTTTTAGTTCTCCTTGAAATCCATTTCATTTTACTAGATATACAAAAATTTGAGTACACTAAGTAGTTTTAAACTATCATGTACGTTTATGAAAGTATCCATTTATGTTACTAAAACACATAATAAGTTGAGATTAAGACAAATACAACAATTTTTATTGGTGGGACTTTTTAGACACATTTGAGGTATCAACTGAGCATTTTTACTTTTATAGTTATAAATTTTTCCCTAATGTCAACAAAAAAATACAAATATGAACCATAAACACCCTAATATTTATGTTTCAATTCTTTAAAAAAAATATATTATCTGTTAACATTAAATTCATGACGGATACTGTTAATAAGAGCACTGATGTTTTTCAGGCAGTCAACATATACTTTTTTTATCAACACTAACAATTTTTTTGAAAAATTCCACATCTCTAATAATGACCTATTATTGGAGTTGTAATTTCTAAGCACTATCTGTATGTTTAAAAAACCTGTTTATTCGATATCATCTACTCCAGTCTCAAGACCAAACCTTAGTACTGTTGGTCCTGAGAATCGATCATTAAGACCGGTCCTTTACAGTCGGTCCTTGGAATTTATCCTATAAATATGGATGGTTTATTAAATCAAATATGATATTTGAAAAATATATTATAATAATTGCATATATCGGGGAAAAAAATATTTCTGCTTTTTTATAAAAGTTATACTTTTATATATCAGAATAATTTTAAAAAAAGATGTAAATTCCTCAATGCCGTTACGAAAGATCGATTTTACTTCCTTTAAGGACCGACAAGTATAACTACACTGGACCTTCATTACACAAGGTATACATTAACATAACACACTACAACTAATCATTCTCACATATAGTTAATTTATACTTTCCTGCTCTCATCTCTAGTATTAACAAATAATGATAACAGCTTTGGAAAATAAATAAAAAATCACTGTTCAGATTGACAACTCTAAAAATTGCGTGCACAAGTAAAGCTTATACTTTAAAGCCCTTAATTATGCAATCAACTATTTCTAGGAAAAGTAAAGAGATTATTTCTTTGTTTCTTTCCTTATAACTACGTATAAATGTTGTCAATAATTTGAGGAAGTATTAAGTATATTCTGTTGATAACCACTTGTGTTGTGTTTAAGATCGTCTTATCCCAATAGGATGAGTATCAATGGTCAATATTAATATAATATAGTTGTTTTAATCCTTATTATTAAATCCAGACCGAAACGTTGTTACAACAAAGTATAGTGACTTGATGAGGAATAATTAACTAATTGTATTCGAAGTAATTATTGGTAAGTTTCATAATATTAAAGTTTTTAAATGTGTTCAAAAATATCAAATATATGTATATAATAAGCTAGGGTTTCGGTCTGAAAATCCTATACCGGTCCCAAACGAAAATTCGGTTTTTCAAAAAAAAAATGGTCCTGATCGTTCTTTTTTAAATTTTGGAGAATACCGATTCTATAAAGTAGTTGTTGTGTTTCAATATAGTGATCATCGACCTAGGATGCCATTATTTGAAGTTAAGTGTATTGGATAAATATTATTTATACAGCTCATAAATCAGTATAAGGTATAAAATTGGTCCATAGTACGAGACCGAAAAAAATCAGTCCATAGTTTGAGATTGAAAAAATCGATCCAGATTTGAAAATATTTTAATTTGGGTCTACAGTCGAAGATCACGGTCAAGAATGAAATATCAGTGGATCAAAATATAGATTTTTTACATATGTATAGATACAAGACATGCAACCTCGTGAATAGACACTTGCAAATAAATAACTTTTCTATTAAATTACACTTGTGAAAGAGAATATTTACTTTTTTTTTAAAGTGTTGAATCATGAACATGGAAACAGAGACATAATTCATCATCAGTTGAAATTCCTTATTTGTGATTTATTTTATGAATTATGGAAAGGTGTAAGCATTTGTGGGAAAATGTCATTTTTTGTAGGTAAAACTTAAGAAAGTGCTCCAAAAGTAATTATATAGTATGATTTGATTTGTTTGAAGAAAGAACAATTTTTTTAGAATACCCTTTTATTCCTTTCAATTCTAACTTCTAATCCCTTATCTCCTTATTAGTGAGTATGAAGAAAGGACTTGTTATTTAATTTAATCCGAGAAATACATTTTTTAAGTTAGTATCCGTGACATAGTTTTTATATTGTCAGCTTCTTCGTAGATCTTCATAATTCTCTTGTATTGGAGAAGAACCTCTCTAGATAAATCTTTTTTAACTACTGATTACTTTACATTAGTAATTAAGTAGTTCTTGTTTCAGCTAAGCCATATCACTATGAAATAAAACAACTCCTTGAATCTAAATGATTAAAATGGAGAGTTTGTATGGTTTTAAATAGGAATAGTTTATCCAGAGTTAAATAATCCACGGTGCAATTTAAATTACCTCTGAGCAATTTAGCCAGGAGTGAACAGTGTAACAACAGTCCCAGTCTCCTCTACTTTGTTCTTTTTAGCTTATTTTAAGATAAAATGCTCTTAAATAACAAATTTGATTAATTACCTGTATAAGTACCTCTTATAAAGAAAAGTTTATTAAAACATTTGCCAGTATTATTAAACTCAAATGGCATAGTATTATATTATGACGTTCAACATGAACATTATTATTTATTGGTTTCTTTTATTTATGTTGAAAAAATTTCGTCTCTTCTAAATTATGCCGCATGAAATATTCACCACCTTAGTATTAAAGCAAAAGCTCTTAGGATTTGAAACTATATTGATGACTGAAAACATAATAAAATGTGTAAAACCCTTGCTCAAGGAAAAACATATACTGTAATAAAAGGAGTCTTGCTACAATATAGCTTCCCTGAAGATTCATGTTGAATAAACAATTCAAAGATTGACTCTTTTTAAATTATCTAGAGAGCTTTTTGATAAAAAAAAGTAAATAAAATTATTGTCATGTTTTCAAATACTGTAAATTATTTTTATCTCCTTATAAAAGGATCAAAGTTAAGTGTCTATGAAATTAATGAAACACATTATGAGGTATAACAAATTCAATAAGTACAAATACTAATTTAATTTATAAATTAGGAAATTTCTTTGTTACAAAAAATGCGTATGTATTGAAGGATTGGTAACTAAAGAAGTGCTGGAAGATTTACAGTGAAGTAAATTGTTTACGATTTATTCAATACAGTCTAAACATACTGTTTATCAAATTTAAAAACAAATTTATATTGAAGTGTTCGGCAGTAGGCATCCAAATGAGTAATTGTTGTTCCACACAGTAGCATAGTACATAAATACTTAATTATATATTTTTGTAGTAAGGATTTTTTTAATTTATGATAAATAACTTTGAAAAGAAAAAATTCTTGAACATTGAAAAGATGTTTTGCAGCAATAAGTAATTCCTTTCTTTTTTTTAAAGATCTCAGATCATACTTTAACCAAATTATGGCAGAAAATTTACTGAAAACATAAATACTCAATATTGTTTACTACTTGGTAGGATTATGATAAATTTTAAAAAAATCAAGTAAATAATTAATGTTATTCGATGAAACTTTTTCTCTCAATTTCATTGATTTTTTTATTTTATTTTGTATATTTATTCAACAGTGACAGAGTAATTTGAATTGTTCCACAAATTTTCTCTTAGTGTTTACAATTTGAGATCCTGTAAAGAGTCGGAAATTGATTTGGATAGAAAGCCCCCTAGTGACCAGTCTTCTACATTAAACAGTTAATATTATGAAGATTTAGTTACTAGAGTTGGCCTATTCCTTTTTTGCTATCTATACATTTCTTGAAGCATCAACTAAGATGATGATTTTGAGTAAAGTACTGCTAGTCTATTATTCCTTTTGAACTAGCCACATGATCATTAATGATAATTTCAAGTATTTTGGACATGTTGTAAAAAAAGAAAGTGAAAATCAACATGGTAAACACGACACCAATCTTTTGGATGTGAGTAACTTATCTGTTATGGTGCTTTATTACATAAACAATCATCAGTTGCTACAATAGAGAAGGGGGAAAAGGAAATAAACACAGATAATGTAACGATTTACTCCGATGCCGATCCTTAGTTATACTCTGAGCTCAACAAGGACTTACAATTATAATTATGTATCAAATTATCAGGGTCATTTCATAAACACACGCTAATGTTCAATTTGGTTTCATAAATATCAATGATATGTGGTCTGCGTTAGAAAAGAAAGTTAACTCCTCAGCAAATTAAATGATAATAACAACAGCTTAGGAAAAGAAAGTTCACTCTTCAGTTTGCCGACTCCGAAAATTAGGTGAGGTAAAACTGCAACCAGTTTTTATCATTGCTTATGATTATACATCAAAATAATAACAATATGTTAAAAAAAATACCAAAAAAGAACGCGGTTACCCTAAGAATTTAAAGAATAATTAGTAAGAGAGGATCTGGCATTGGCAGCTATGCGATGAAGGATAAAAACAAAGACCTCACTCATAAGTAAACGCATTGGAGGTTACACTTTTTACACAGGTTTATACGCATAGCATGTTCTGGTTTCAAAAGTTAAAAAATAATCAGAACAGTATCCGGCAAAATTATCGTTCAAGAATTTTTAAAGTTTTATTCTAAAATCAAATATCTTTTTTCTTTTAAATTATTATACACTCTAAAGTATATTTTAATCAGTCGGATATTTTTATAGAAATTAACGGTCCTAAGGACCAATTAGTCGGTCATTCAGTTTTATTGTCTTATTTATCTTTTTATTTTCTTTAATTGTAGCTAGAATGGATGAATAAAGATAGCGACCTCTTTATTATTCACCAATAAATCTTTCAAAAAGCAAGAGATGAAAAATAGATCCTTCTGTGTTTTTGGACTCTTTACATTTATTTTACCAATGTCCTAAAAGTCTTACTTGTCCTCTATTCCGCACGTTCAAGTAAGTCATTGATTCGTATTGACCTCCATATATTTGTAGGAAAATAACTTCATCTCAGAGAACTCTACGGATATACTCAATGATCAACCTGCTGCACAGTTATCGCTCCTGCTTTGGGTTGGAGGTTTTTAGCTAGTTTTTACCAATTATCTAAAACTAATTATATTCTCATTATATGGTATGGTCAGTTGTGTGCTTTTAAAGATTTGTATGTTATCTATATATTATTTATTTCCTTTTAAGAGTGTTGAAAAAATAGAAGAACATAAAACCGTAGAAAATGATAAATAAACGATTGATAAGGACGTGTACTAAGACTGTACAAGTTTATTAGAACCAAATTGAGAGGGCAGTAGTCTGTTTAGTTTTTTTTAGACCGATCCAACACTACAAGTTGGTTATAATTGGATAGTATGTCAATTCATCAGACGGATGTTACCCCATCTCACAGATTTGATTCATGTTTACACCATTTTTGAAACTAAATCTACTTTACTCTTTCCAAAATTCTAGGCAACTAAAGATATTTCTTTATTAACAACAGAGATCTGAGTATATAAACTTGAAAGACTGGAAAATTTATATAATTACAACCAATAAAAGAATCATTTTTCATCAATGTACCCAATAAAATAAAAACTTATAAGATCATAAACTAAAGAAATTAAATACAAATGTAATCTTCCACCAAGTTAGATAAAACATTCATCAATAAAAGATAAATTATCATGCATACTTTATCTCCACCATATTGACGAATTAATGATGTTAGATCTTCTATTTTGATATTGAACTAAAACAAAACAAAAAGATACAAACAAAACTTATTTTGCAAAAGATTCTCTTCAAAATGTGTGATTTCCTTTAACTATTGAATTGACATTTATTCCTTTTCTTTTTCTCGAAAGATCCATAAAGAAATTATGTGCAGAATACCAATCAGAATTGAATATTTGTAAATAAAAGTAACCCCTCTTCACAATCAAGATACATAGAAACAAGACAAAAGGATTACACAATGAAGATATTTTAATATTGAAATATAATTTCGTTAATAAATAATCTAAATACTTTTACAAATATGTTTAAAAAAGTTATTAATAAAAAGGAGTTACTATGGATACTTTTCTTAATATATTTTTTTAATTTACCTAGTGCCGAAAAATCATGAAATTTGCTCCGGCTTGCTTACAAAATTGCTTTATACAAATAATAATAACAAACACAACATTCAAGAATTAATCTTGAAAAACCTTTTCAACAGTTGAAGGGAGCGTTATTAGCCTTGTATTACGCTAATAAAATGCTTATATATAAATACCTCAAAAATAGTATAGTACCAAATATAAATTTATTTATTATTTTATTCACTTTAATACTGAGATAACATTAATTAATTTGTTTTTTTATTTTGAATTTGTTCCCGATCAAGTAATGACCCTTACACCATAGTTTTTTCGGTAGACAATAACGCTAGGAATGGGCATAAAAAAGTAGGATACAAAGGTAGTTTAAAATGGTGGAGCGGAACCATGTTATATAAATCACACTATCTTTATTTGAGTTAACATTTCCTGATACAACCCATCAGTTTGAATATCAAGCCCAAAATTGAACAATATTGAAAATATTGGATCGTTTGTATTTATTGAAACATCCTGACAATGTCTCAGTATCGGTGAGTATCAGTCTTCAGAACCATGTCTTGCAGCAATGCAAGTATTTGCATTGCTGCATCGAACTTTTGCATATGAAAGTCCTACCTTGAACCAGAGAAAAGTTTGGACACTACTTGGTTTTCACTCAAGATAGAGCTCCATGTCATCGTTCCGATAAGACACGGGCCTTCCTGAGAGACAACTTTCCAAACTCTTGGGACCTCAACATATAGCCTAGGGGATACAGTTGCCCCCAAAATTAAAAATCCTTATCAGCAGAACCTAATTTTTGTACCGTAGCTAACTAAATAGAACACAAATACAAAAGTTTAGCAAATTTGGTTGATTTTTACAATTAGCACAATTGCAATTTCTAAATATGTATGAAGAAAAAGAATTGTGTGTTATTTTAAAAACATGTTTTACAATTAAATATTCCTATGAACAAAAAGAGATTATAATATTTTATATTTTTTTTTGTGACTCTAATTTCCTTAAATGTAGAGAGGAATAAATGATTGCACCTAGACATTATTAAACTTCAGTACAGATAGTAAATAAGGAAAACCTTTATTCCATTTTTCTAATAAGTTATCCTTTTAATATAATACAAATATTAATTTAAAATTTAAATATCGTATTTATATTCTAACAAGAAAAATAACTACATTTAGAGTGTTGCAGTTCCCCTCCCCCCTCAAATTATAAATCATCATCAGAGTCAGATGGCCTTTTCTAAAGTACTACAGTAACGTCAGTTGGACACATACAGATACAGTTATTAGTACATATGTCAAATTTTACTCCGCAGTTTCCAAGTTTCCCTTTTTATGTTTCAAGTAGGTCGTACAAATTGATAATTGTGACACGCTTTGTTCATTAGTAGCATTGACCAATATTTGAGTGTTGAGTTAAACTATTCTTTTTATTCGTTTAGAGAAGTTACATATATAAAAACATATATAAATAAACATTTTAGTTTATAATTAAATCCCTAAACTAAAGTCAATACAACAATTAATTAGCACGGTGAGTCAAAAGATAATTAAAATACTCCGTAGTCGTTTATCACATTTCATAAAAATCATCAATAAAATTAGTAAAATGATCTGGTAGAAAACAAATGAATAAAAATTATCAAAATCATACAACTAAAAAAAAGTAGGATGGAGACAAAAAGAACAACATTTAAGCATTAGATGAACAAAACTTTTTAAACCGTCTGTGGATGCGTATTAGACGGCGAAGAAACGTCATATTGTCCTTCGAACCATATGGATAGTAGCGTATCAAATCCCTGTGTACTTCCACGTTAGATTAGAAGAATCCGGAATTTTAATGGCAAAGACAGAGTATCTTGCAGCAGTCGAAATAAAAATAGCTCTAAATTCTTCATTTCGGATAGGGTCGTCTTCTGTCAGCTTCTCTGCTATCCTACTTCTACAGCTCGAGAGAGTTAACTCTATGGTGCGAGTTTTTGTAGGAGCACTCGAAATATTTGAAGTGAGCCCGAATAAAAGAATAGCAGTCACGAATTTATCACTTATTCCTGCTATGAAGGGCAGTCTGCAAAAGCATGAATAATTGTATTAAACAATTTTCCACAGTCCTTGCAAGGAGCATTGAAGAATATACATCCTGAAGATATTTGAAATTGCGAAGTAAATCGCTTTCCATCTTTTACTTTAGAAATTGAACCCATGATTATCTTCTTCCATGATATGGGCAGGCCCAATATTTTTAAGAACTTGTCGCAGATTTTGTCAGCTTCCTCCTTATAATTTAATGCAAAAGACATTCTCAAATGCCATGGAATGGGCATCATGTGATTGTCTGCGGCTCTCTTTAGTGGATAAAATTTTTTTCCCACAGTTGAACATTGAGTCTTTGCTCAAATCATGAAAGGAGATAATACCCCTCGATAAGGCTAACCATTCTAATTGTTTTGGTTCCACGAGGTTTTTAAAATAAAACTTCTTCTTACAGTTCTGTCGCACCACATCAATGGTGGAGGTGGATGAAAATGAGGGTGTTCCTTTCCAAATAATCCTATGTGCTGCCGCTAAAGATGGAGATAATTCCACCAAGTGATCATTTATAAAATCTGTTCCCAGCATAACCCATGTGTACATCGGGTGAGAGGACATAGTGGCTCGCCACTCAGTCTCTGGATGTCTTGAAAGGTCAATTATAACTTTTTGATAGACTTTGGGCAGTATTCTTGAGAGCAGAGATAATCCTCCACCCACAAGAGATCTAGGTCGTTTGATTGAGGGTAAATAGCTCCTATGAAAAAGCATATTAAGCCAGGACTCTTCTTCTTCAATTGCTCTCTCAGCGAGCCAGGGAATAGCTGTTGCCTAATATAGTATATTAGGAATAATTAAGAAATTATATAGGTCAATCCTCTTCTGAAGATTGAAACTTCTCCATTGGTAAATGGAAGAACACACATACTTTTTAGGAATGTCCAGTTTGAATAAGAGGCACCTTTTGAATCCCATAGAATTCCCAATATTTCCACTGTGTCCTTAATTGAACATCCGGCAATTTGAATAGCCTTACATGGGCTCCATTTACCAATAGGAAGAACAACGGTCTTTTTATAGTTGATTTTCAAACCGGACCTCATTTCATACTTTTTGAAGTAGTTCAAAATCACTTCAATCCGTCTAGTTAATTGAGCATACATATCGATTATATGTCTCGAGGTCCCAAAATCCACTCCAAACCCCTTAAATTTCTTTATAATGGAATCTCCAAGATCTTTTAATGCAGCAACGAATAATAGGGGGCTGAAGGACAACCTTGACGGCAACTCTTTCTTAAGGTAATTGGGTCGCTTTCTCCCTCTCCCCATCGAAATAGTTGATGTACCATTAAATAGAAGAGCTCTAATGGGATTAAAGAATTCTTTTGAAGAAGTCTTTTAACTGCTTTCAAAATATGACTGTGTAGGACAGAATCAAATGCTTTGCTAAAGTCCACAGCTATAATTGCACCAAAAACTCCCTTTTTACGTATAATTTCAACAGCAGACTGTACATTTCTTGAAATGTCTGAAATCTTCCTTCCCTTAAAGATGCCTTTTTGTTCTTTCCCAAGTTTGGAGTTCAAAATGGGTTCTATTTTACAGGCAAGAACACCCGAAAGAATGCGACAGCTCTCATTGAGTATCGTGATTGGTCTCCAATTGTTGATATCGGTAGCCACCCCCTTTTTTGGGATTATAACTATCCGGCCTCTTGTTATGGATTTTGGAAGCTTCCCCGAATTTCCATAGACTTCCCCAGTTCAACTAAAAAGGGAACAACCTCATCTACACATTGGGTGAAAATCTTCCCACCAATACCATCTGGACCAGAAGCTTTTCCATCCTTAAAATGCTTTGTTATGTAATTTGATATAACATTTTTTGTGAAGATTGAATGTTTTCCTAACTTAGAACGAGGAAAATTAGCTCTTTCACCCCCAACAAGCTTTTGGAAGCGCCTATGAAAGAGTTTCAAAATTTCCTGTGTGTCAGTGATAGTTTGGCCCTCGTCAATGATTTTCTTGATTAAGGTAGTTGATCGGCCTTTCGGGAACAATTTTTTTAATCTTTTAGAAGCGTTTGTTTCTGAAACAATTTTTTCCTTAAACTCCATCTCAACAATCTCCGAAGTACGATATAAATTGACAGTATCTGCTGTAATTGAGCGTAAAAAGAGAGATCCGTTATTCAAAACATCTTCAAGATCCTTTTCAAATGATACTGCTCTCTTCGTTTTTCTTCTAATAAATCGTATTGTTGTGAATTTAACAGTAGAGGTCAACAAATTAGCCATTTTCATTGCATTAAAAGTAGAATTAAAACCATGAGTCAAATTTGACTTTAGTTCTTTGATAAAAGTTTTATCCAACACTACCCACCTTGGGGTCTTAAAACGTTTCCTTGAATGATATTGTTGAATATCAATTTCAATCATTTTATGATCAGATCCAGGATGAGGGCGATAGAGTGCATTAGTTGTTTTTGACCGGATAGAAGAAGAAGCAAGAGTTAAATCGATCCGTGAGGACTTCTTCCCACTTCTCCAAGACACACTATCCTTTGGGTTAAAAAATCCAATGATATCACATACGTCAAGTTCCATGATAAGTTTGGTCAATATTTGAAGATTAGGGTATCGAAAATTTGATTTATATAGATCTACATTAAGATCACCAATTAACAGGAGAGGATACAAGTCATTTTTGCAGACGTTAATGATTGCCTGAAAGAAGGCAAAGCATTTAATATTCGGTCCATAAGCGTTGACTAAATAGAAAAACCACCTCACTGTTGAAATAAATATTTTATGCCATCCCCTCCCACTAGAGAATTCATTTACGCAGATGGGATTATTGATAGTCTTTGAGACCAACGAAAGTATTCCCCGATGTGTCCCGTCTCCTGTGAAAAAGTGATGATAGTTTTTTGGAATACAAAATTGGCACTTAAGTGAGCAAGACTTGAAGTAGGGGACTTCACATCTTGGAGGCAGATAATATCCGGTTTTCCATAGAGTAGACTTTTCATAAGAGAATGTCGAGAAATTCGATCTCTTCCCCCTCGTATTCAGTGACAGTATTTTACCGATTCCCATATTAATATTTTGATCCCTAGAAATAGGTGGCTTGAAGAAATCATCGATTTTGGTTTGCTTCTTAAAATACATTATTATTATTATTTTTTTTTATTTATAAAAATAAGGTATAATTAATTAATTTTTTAGCAGCTTATTTGGAGTTTGTTCTTTCTGTGGGGAGAGACCGGAAGTTGAAGAATATCTTTTTGAAACCGAACCAGACCTTGTCCTAGAAAGTAAAATGAGGTCAGGATTTAGTTGTGGTTTTTTTGGCTTGCATGCAATGGTTGATGAGTCCATATTATTTTTCTTTGAATTTTTTATTCTGTCTTCCTTTTGAACACCCGAAGGTGCATTAATTTCTTCAATTGTATTCGCTGAGGTGGAGTCAATAGGCAATATTCTCTACCATTACCTCCGAGGGAACAATGTTATTTTCATTAAGTAAAGGACGATTTTCTTCAACAGTTGATCCTTTTTTAGGGTCCTCTTTAGTTTCTCCACTATTATCCTCCTCGCATATCATTTTCGGTACCTCAGAGGGAACAACGTTATTTTCCTCAAGTAAAGGACGGTTTTCTTCACAAGTAGATCCTTTTTAGGGCCTTCCTTGGTTTCTCCACTAATATCTTCCTCACATGTCATTTCTGGGACATTATCAGAGTTTTCAATATACGTTTGTACTACTTTTTCGAGACATGATGATTCTTCTCTTGATTCTAATCCAACTGTTGCTTCAGAAATAATCTCCTCTTGAGGAACTTCTTCATCCAGAATAGGTGGTGAACTTAACAGGGAGTCATTTGCCTTGCTTCTTGCAATAGCATGTTTTAGCACATTAGCGTACTCTTGAACATTTAACCTGGCGTTGTTACAGCCATGTTTTGTATGTCCAAGGCCAAAACAGTTTTGACACTGCAATTTAGCTCCTTTAAATTTCAACTTAATGAGGCATCCTTGCAATGGAACTATCTGTGGTATGGTGGCAGGGTCAGTAATAATTTCTACAACGTAATCACTGTCTCTCCATACGTCTTTATATTCTTTGAATTTGCACTCAGCCTCTTCATCGGCTGGATTCTTCTTTGGGTAATGTCCAACTACTTCTCCAAGTTTTTTTAACCATTCAACTGCTTTAACTTCATCAACTCTTTTGAAGGTGTTAACCATTGTGATGATGACCTTTTTTTTTGTAATAACATCAATTTTGTCAATTCCTTTTAATTTGATATTTACATTAACAAGGGTCCCCTCCATATTTTTAACTCTAAATGAGTGCATTTTCTTAAGGTCTTCAAGCCTTCCTCTTACATCAATAGGAAACTTTGTATAAAATCCGGCTTGATTTAACCCAAATTTCGGATTCGCTCCGGTCCAAAGAGCATCGCCATTTCATAAACATCAATGTGTTTTAATCCTTCTAAACGAAAGGGTTTATCTGCATCATCTTCAAGTAAAACAACAAATACCTCCGACTTATATCTTCTTTCCCAGTCAATAGTCTTTTCTTCATTCGCCTTCAAATTATTGAACAACTCTTGAATAGAGTATGCGAGGTCCCTTCAGATGGTCTATCAGGCGGGCGCCCTGACATTCTTAGCGTGATTCTTTTGAATATAGATCAAATTATAAGAACTTCTTCTCTCTTTTTTTTTTTTTTTTTTTTTTTTTTTTTTTTGAAGACGTATGATGTGATGCAATAGATCCTAGGGATCCTAATTACCTTCTTATTTAATAATAAGATAATAGGATGCAACCCTCAAGATCCGACAAAGATGCAATGAGTCCTTATGCACACACTGTCACAAAAACAATCAAAATAATAGCACTTAAACCACTTTAAAAAAATTATTTCAAAGAGGATCTATGGTTTTATATCTGTAAAGTAGTTACAAAATTAATTATAAATTTATATTATTATATAAAGATGATTGTAAAAAAATGAGAATAACTAGAAAACAAAACTATTATTAATTTTCAACTGAAGTTTATTAATGTTCTTTTTATTTAATAAACGGTTTAGGCGCAATCACTCATTGCTTGATAAAAGCAAGAAAAGTGAAGTGACAAAAAAAATTATTTAACAAGATAATCTTTATTATATTAAAGAAATATATTCTTTTTCAACATTTTTTAACCCCATAATCAAGTTTTTTGGTTCATACACGTATAGAAATTATTTTTGTGCTAGAGCTAAATGTTAACCAAATTTGCTAAAAATTTCTATTTGGGTTTTACTTGTATAGTTGCAGTAACAAATTAGGTTCTGCTGATTCTGTTAATGTTGGGGAAAAAGCATCACCCTGATATGTATTCTAACTTTCTAATTGTTGAATAAGATAATATTTTCATGGTTTAAATTAAAATAAGAATCAAAATATATCAAAAACATAAAATATATTTTATAATTTAGAGACAAGTAGTTATTAGGAAAATGTAAGAGTCATTGCTATGATCTGATTGATTTCCAAGAATCGGACCTGAGTTATAGTTTTTCGAGCTGTGGCCAGCGATGTTTCCACGGTAAAAAATTTATCATTGATGAACACAATGACTTTTGAAGTTTTTTGGATTTTTAATTTTTTTGGTGCATTTTTAAATCTACAACCCATACCTTTAAAAAAAACTTTGAGACAGGGTGTATCAATCTTATATTATGAAAAAAAATCAATAGATTGCTAAAAAACCAACTTGTATTCCAGAGTCAAAGAATCTTGTCTGACCAGAATGAAACATTGCCTTAGATACGTAACTCAGAATTTGGAACAACTTTTATTTATGTCTAGGGGCGGTATTGGTCTCTGTTTTTGAAATAAATACCCTATGCTATGAGTTTTTATTATTGGACGGACGGACGGACATTCATACATACATCAACTATATGTAATATTATAATATATTTTATTGTTTTAAAATATGTCAAAGATAAGTGAAATTTTCTTCTTTCAATGACACCATTCAACATCATTTTAAAGTATAATTTCGATTCAGAGCTATATTTTAAAGTGAAATAACTATATAGATGGAAATTATGATACAAACAAATGATAAAAAACATCCTAAAAATAGTGATATGAATTATTTGTTAAGCTATCTTACATACAGATCTTACAAAATGTGTCTAATAATACAAAAATCAAGTAAAAGAAGGATCTATTTGGAAGCTAATATTTTTTTCAACTGCTTGTATACTTATTACAACTAAAACTACTGAATAAATTTTATATTACTACTTAAAAATATTTTCCATAAAAATCAGTTTTGATGGACTTTTTCAGTTTAACTTTTAGTTTTCATATAATATTTGTAAAATAAGCAATGTAAGATTGCAAGACAGAATATTCCAAAATGTAATATATTTAAGTTGATTATTTGACTAATTGCAATAAGTAATTGATATTTTAGAAGCAAGGAGATTAACCCGAATTTAAGTATGTTTCATAACCAAGTTTATTAGTAATTATTACAGATCAGTTCATTTAATCAAATTATTTATATTTAATTGTAGGACTTTTCACGCAATCTTTCCATTGCTTTTGTATTAAATATTCTATTAAAAAATTAAAAGTTTAACTGAAAAAATCAAAACCATACCATTTTTTTTTTCTGATGTTAACACCTTAACAATCCACATAAAATTGAACAAAAAAACTCTAAATTTTTTTTGTGTTTATAATATCTACACTGTGTTTTTTTTTTCTCCGCAAAAACACAATTCCTCCAAACCTTGTAGTGACTAATTTATTTCTTGGTAAACAAAATACAATCAAATTGATATTTTTTCCAATTATAAAATGCTATTCTGAAATAATTTAGTATCCTGTGCTTAAATACAGCATACTCACATCAAGAAAAGTGTAAAAAGTAACATTTGTCTTAATTTAGCATTAGATATTACTTGTAAGAAATTAAGACAATATAAATTAGTAAGGATGAAAATAACATCAGAAATAGTATATTGCTAAAATTATGGAAAAATTCACCCTTGTACTTTGCCGAAACAGATTTTTTTTTCTTACACTGTGCATTGCATTGTGTAAGAAAAACAACGTTAAACGGTTTTGGCAAAAAATGTATTTGCTTCCCAATATGACAACCTTTCAGTTTAAAACATTTTTTATTCATTTTGGCATCCCTTCATACAGATTATTCAAAGTATCTGGAGAAATTTCTTCCCAAGCATTTGTCAGTTTTTTTAAATTTATCCACTGAAGTTGCTGTTGCATTTTTTTTCAGTACTCTCTCGCCCAAGGCTCACAAATTTTCAATGGGAGACAAATCAGGAATGTTTGCAGGCCATGTGTTTTTGCACTAGAAGAAATCCAAGTTGTCTTAACACCACTTTTGTGCCTTGTTGGAGTTGTGAGCAGGGGCACCATCCTGCTGGAAAATTGCTCTAGATGTGTCACACAACATTTTCCTCTTCAAAGGAGGTCCAGTTTCTTTAGTACGAGACAAAGCTGACATCAGAGACTTGCTGAGGAAATCCGTTACGTAGTACTTGGCCGTCACAGTTTGGTTTCGTGGAATCAAGTGAAGATCTGACACTGCCTGGTGACTGATAACGGCCCAACCCTGAATTTTCAGAATAAATTTCACAGTTGGAGTGGGTTCCACATCTCCCTTATCTCTTGCCCAAACCCGATCGTTTTCGACATTTCAGGCATGAATGAGCTCAAATGGACTTTCATTAATCAAGATGATACATTTCCAACTATCTGAAGTATAGTGTTTCCGCTTATAACCGGATTGAAGCCGGGCCTTCCTTTGGTTTCCTGGAAGTTTGGGGTGTGGATGAGGTTTGTATGGCAAAGAATTCAAAGAGTATCTCAGGTAGTTTTGGAAAGATGCCTGGATATTGGATAGCCCTTTGAAGTCAATCTTGCTCCAAGTTTCCTTGTGAATTACTTCTTTTTCGCAAAACATTTTGAAATTACCAGTTTGGGAACTTTGCTAATTTTTTTCTTCCTTCCTCGACCCTTCTGATATACAAGTGTTTGTTTTTTCTCAATTCTCAATGGTCCTGAGAAAAATCTGTAACCATTGATCAACGTCTCCCTGGGTTGATTCACCCTCTATCAAGCAAACAGCCTTGGCCCTGGTCTCTCACTATTTCGGATATTGAATTTCAACTAACATCTTGTGATGTTTTCTGAGCCCTTTCATACTGATATATGATGCAATCATCGAAAATTATTGCATCAGAAAAATTCAATACTGACTAATGATTGTACCGGGTGTCCGGAAAGTCCTGACTGATTTCTAACTTCCAACTTCATTAAGATCTACAAGGACTAAAAGTCGAGAGACAGAGAAATGGTTTTAATAAAAAAAACTTCGCTTGGTTATAATCTATAATATGTTTTTAACAATTTGGCCTTTACCTTCCATAACAGCCACAACACGGGGACGGAAGGAGGAGCAGGTGGTCTTGATGTAGGTGGGGTCCATCTTGGCCCAGGCCTTGGTGATACTGGCCTTGAGAGCTTTGGTACTGCTGTGGCGTTTTTTGCAAGCCTGCCTCTCAATGTGCGCCCAGATGCTGAAATCTAAGGGGTTCAGGTCGGGGGAGGAGGGGGCCAGAAGTCCTTAGGCCAGAATTCCACATTCTCCTTCAACCCCGTTTCTGGGTGTTCTTGGCTGTTTGTGCCCCATCCTGCAGGAAACACACCCTCTTGCCAGGATACTCCTTCCTGATCCATGGGACCACCTTGGTCTTGAGCACCTTGATGTAGTCCTCTGAGGTGAGCCTGTAGCCCTCTCGGAAGAAGACTGGAGGGATGGCTTTACCATCTGAGCCAACAACTCCAAGCATCATGATGCTGGCTGGGTGCTTGGTCATGGACATATATTTCTCAGATCCCACATAACCATTAAGGCTAATGTAGCGATCATTTTTGCGGTTGAAGACTGGATCCACTGTAAAAGTTTTCTCATCGAAAAAAATGAGAATTATGTCCCCATTGCTTTTCATGTTGTTCAAAATCTTCTTGCATCGGATGTATCTGGCCTCCATATTGGCCATGGACAACATGGGACGGGTGGTGTGGACCAAGGACTTGCCCCAATGTCCTTGACAATGTTGGCAGCAGTAGTCTTACCCATGTTGTTCTTCTTTGCAATTGTTCTGATGCTCAGAAGAGGGGTTATCTTGATCTGGGCCCTGATCTTCTTCTTAGTGGTGTTAGTGGCCTTTAAGACAGGCCTTCCCCTTTGTCCAATCTCCTCTTGATCCTGCCAATGGTACTGGCAGACATGCTGGTGGCCTCAGAGATCTCCTTGTGGCTGATTCCTGCACGAAGCAGAGCAGCTACTTCATGTCTTTTAGCCTCCATGTCAAAAACAATTATGAATTTCGAAATGTTATTGAAACAAAACTTGTTAATCTGAAAACGGTCTTTAACTTTTATTTACGCAACATTTACGTAAAAAGTCTCTGAAATCTCGAAAAAAGCCATCGAAGGTACTGGTCAAGACTTTCGGGACACCCGGTATCAGCTAAATTTCATTTTATTCCGACCAAAAAAAAAAAATTTTTTAACTATACAACGGATGTTTTTAATACCAACATCAACTTTTTGGCATACTGTAATACCATAAATAGCTCGGCAATCATTTTTGACACTGTTTTGGTAAACAATAGATTAATTTAAAGATGAAAAAAAAATCTCCCACAATTGTATAGTTGTCTTTTTTGAACATTTGTGAATGTACGTACACTATACAATTGTGCTCATGTTAATCTGTAAACATTTATTCCTTTAATTCCATGGCAATATATATATTTTTTCTTTTTAAATCCAATGTTCTTTTGTAATCTTTTTTTCTTAGAAACTCCTTTCTTATCATATAATAGTTTTACCAATAAAAACCTTAATTTTATTAAACACTAGGGATTTGAATAACCATGACCCTTCTTAACTTATATTATTTTATTACAGAAAAATAACTGTTGATGTTACCATGTTGATTTTAGGTTGTTTTTTTTATCAATCCCAAAAACCCTTGTTCAGTCACTGGATATATGCGCTCGTAGAACCAATTATATGAACTGTTCCAAGTATTGTTTTATTTACAGTTAATGTACACATATTATATTTTTAGTTTTAAAAGTTGTACGTATTTCAATTATGTATGTGCTTCGTCAACACAAAAGCAAGTTAGAATGATTTTTCCGAAACTGAGCGTTAATTACATTTGTATTATTTGACGTATTATTGTCAAATTACATCAACAAATTATTTATATATAATTCAAAATTGAGCATCACTATAAAGGAATGGAAATTGATATATTTTAATTTGAAAAGGGCCATATTTGGGGAAATAGAAGTTTTTTAAATCAAAAAAAGCTTTAAAACTATAGTTAAAAGTCTTGGGCATCCAAAATCGTCCAACAAATTTGAATACAATGCCTGCAATTGACTCAAATACCCCCAATGAAGTATTGGCCTGTATGTATATACGAAGTAAAAAAATTATTTTGAGATTCTCTCTAATTTTTTTATTTTTGTTCCAGATAGTTTTTATGTTGATATACCAAAAAACATTATATTATCACAAATGTAATCTAACGAACGAGTGCATTTTACTTTATGATGTAGAATGGCAAGTTCAAAACCTGTGAAACATTGTTTATCCAAAAAAAAATTCTTATAAAAGAAATATCTACTAAAAGATATACTTAATCTTATAAATATAATATATTAAAACGTTTTGCATCATTTAATACATTTTTTTCTGTATTGCATGTAAAAAAAGTGTCTCAACAATGTTGAAAAGAAGAAAAATGATCTTTGCATTCTTTAAATGAATAGTTTATTCATTTTTTTTTTTTTTTTTTTTTTTGCCAATAGAATGATGAGATATAAACTTTTTCTAACAAATAAATAAACTCAAAATAAATTGATTATTTGACTATTAAAAATGAAGGAATATTAATTGTTATTTAGTCATGGAGACTCTTAAACTTGACCAATGTATGTACATATTAATCTTATTTATTTCATGAATGTTATTTAAAAAAAAAAAAAAACAGTGTCATTTGGAGTAATGCATAAAAATATTTATTGTTTTTTGTTATTTTCAATAGATTACAAAATGTGCGACAACATTTGATAAAAATTTAATTGAAATTTAAGTTTTTTTGCATAAAATTGGTATTGTGATACTAGATCTTTTCGAGTCACCATCAAGGCTTATAGATATTCTGCCTGCCATTCAGAGATGTGAAATTTTTTATTGTTGATGTAATAAATAGAGATGAAATTTTTGTAGAGAAAAAACTCAATGTAATGATTTAAAAAAGAAGAATGATTGTTGTGTGTCCTCTTTTTTCTTATTTCGGAAATATTGTCAGGAATGCATATTAAATGACTCACCTTTATGTTAAAATAAAATAAGCAGAAAATTATCATTGTCAACCTGACAATTTGAACATATTTTATAAGTTCTGCAGTAATCAGTCGTGAAAAGAAGAAAAAAAATACAAATTACTATGTTTATAGTGAGGACATATAGATTGAAATTACCCTTATGTCTATTTTCAATTCTACTCCGACTCCTATAAGGACTAGCAATTATAAATTCCGGCTAAAACTCATTTTTAATCCTCATCCGTCATAGGTACACGAACTGGTTATGAATTTATACATATATGTTCCGTCTTCAAGAATTAGTTAATAATGAACAAAGTGAAAATATATTTATTTGTTCAGATTACCAACTAGAAAATATCGCTCCTGCTTTTCAAGTCATGGTTCCCCCTCTGACAGAAGAATTTACGCCTATTTTTTCTTGAAATCGTTTTTAAATTACGTAATAACGTAAACATACAATGTATGGATTGAGGAAAAAGTAATTTTGTATTTCCAATCTATTGCAATGCTTTCTAAGAAATGTTACAATCATCCGATGTAAGCAATGAATGCACTTTTCTGTTCAATAACTTGTTGCCAACGAGAATCCAACTTCATTATGTCCTTCTTGTAGAAGACCTTGTATCTATTATCAAAAAACTCGGACAACCAATTTCCATAAGCCTCTATTGAGCCCAAATTTGTATCTTCAAGCGCGTTGGCCATAGACAAAAACAGGTGTAGGTTACTTTGCGCCAAGTCTGTACTATGAAGTGAATGCATACGAACTTCCCAAACGAGCTCCCGGAGCTTCGTGAGCGTCATCAGAAATGTGTGCAGCCTGGCATGGTGTTGATGATGTTTTAGTTTTCTCCTATTCACCAATGCTGGCCGCTTTTTTCGATTGCCAGCTTCAAACGGTCTAGTTGTTCACAATAAAGGGCAGAATTAAGTGGGGGAGAGGAAATCCCTGGAGCCAATGTTGTCCTACACGAACTGAAAAAATATCGGGCCCGTATATATCGCAAATTGTCTTGGTCGCTTTCAACGAGTATTTAGGTACCTTTCAGGTAGTAAATATGGGAAATTGGGTGAATTTCTTCCTTAGAGACCTCCATACTCGATGCACGATAATTCATAACCATACACTCACACCTTTACAGCCCAATATTGTATCATCAGATGAGACCAATAATAAACAAGATATAGATAGTTAAATAAGAAAGGGTAGGACATACGAAATAATTTTTTCCTTAATCTAATATAATTATAATATTTTCCCTGCATGAATGCAAATTCAATCATTCCTCGCATTATAGAAGTAATTAATTGTCTCCTTTAAAATCAAATAGAAGGAGCTGAAATAAAACAAGGGTCATAATTCAGTAATACCATAAGGCTTGCTCGGGCCTTCACCTTCGGCTCTCCAAAAATACCATATCTATAATTATACATAAGCTCAGAAATATATTTTGATTGTCTTTCTGTATTATGAGACGTGGTGTGTCAATACAAAAGCAAGTTTGGTTGATTTTTCTGAAAAATTAGTTTGGATCAAATTTGTAATTTTCAACTAATTATTTTTGATGACTATTGATAAACTACTAATGGGATTCATTCTTATAGAGCTACCAAAAAATTCGCTTTAAAATTACAAAAATTCCCAGTCACTTTTTAAGGAATATCAATGATTTCATATGAAAGACAAAATCGAATCCAAATAAAGTATCAAAAATCAAATAATTCTATATCTTAATACATCCCAGAAATACATATATTAACCATGCTTAATATTTTTTGAGTTTTTCACATAGTAGTGAACATAAATATGCAAGCAACTTCCTAAATGCCAATCTTGTAGTAGGATGGAACTACTGTAAAAAAAATGGCCAAAAATAATCCAATTATGATAAGCCAAATATATCAATTAGTGGGAGAAGTCAAAATGACAACCCCAAAGCCTAGATGATAATCCTCATGATTGTCCTTCTGACAGCGTGTTGAGATGAATGCATGTATTGGAAGTGTTGAGTCAATGAAGGCAGCTGTTGATCAGGCCTGCATTGAAATGCATGCAAACAATATCTGTAAGTACGGCATATCTTACTATAAGAAAATTACTACAATAGTAAAAGCCGATTGTAATATAATGGAATATATAAATACGAGTGATAATAAATTATCAATTTTTTTGAGATTCCCAGGAATCCATAATATCTATAATGCTTAAAAGATTATCGACACAATTAGGTTCTGGATTATGAAACTCTTTTTCACTTCAAAAAAATCTTCTAACCATCTCGATTACAAGATTGATAACTTTTGTTTTTTTAATGATTACATCAAAAACATTATTTTTAATTCAAATATTTACAATTAATAAAATACTGAATGAGGTGCATTAGTTCAGACTAACGTCTCTCAAGGACTTTTTACTTAATTTTACAGTTCCTGTTTAAAAAGTTTGATTGTAGTGAGATAATCACATGATCAAATAAGAAGAGACTGAAATATCTTTCAGAGCAATTTAAAATAAGTTCTTCCACTGGAACTAAAGTTCTTCAAGTAGTTTGTTTTTATCTGGAGCAAAATCAAACTTTTTTCTATTTCAATCAATGCAAATTCTAAGGATTTATTTTTCTCAAGGAAGCACATGATCATTGCCACAAATGAATTTCCAAAAATAGTTTCCTCAGAAAGAAGGTTGATCTCCATTCCATTACTCAAAACTATTGGCTTTCGTAAATTTTTGTTATTTTTACAGGGGTCCCGCGGAAAAGGCTGTAAATTCTCTAACTTTTTCCAATACGGCCTTAACATCTGTTCAAAATTCAAGAATTTCGTTGTTATTCATTATGTTTCTGGGCTCAATATTGAAACTGTTCATTGGCATCCTCTTCTTCTTCGTCTAAATCATCTTTGGTATTATTTATATCATCCTTGAAAAATCCTTTTTTCTGTAAGAATAACTTAGAAAATCTTTCTATTTTTTTTTTTTTTCTTAAAAGGCCCTTGTAGAAGATAAATGAATTATAGGATTTATACATTTTAAGCTAATGGTTTGCTCAATACTTGAGTAAAATATAACCAGCTTTCTTGAACACAAATTGCAAATTTTCACTAGAAGTTATACAATTGAATAATATGTTATCAGAAGCACACATCCAACCATTTTTTTCATAAAGATATTTTCTAGGGTTTTCTATTTGATTGAAACATTTCCTAATAACTTTTATTTTCTTGGAAAATGGTTTGTCGTCATTTATTTTGTTTTAATATTTTCGTTTCATATGATCACAAAGTCCAATTGCATTTGAGCCTTTAGCTATTAAAATTTTGCACGTATAATTGCATCTCCCCTGTTGTGTTTTTCTATATTGGTTAAAATGATGTAAAATTTTGTTCCCTTGAGTATTTTAGTTAGTCTTGCATCTTATCACTATTACATAAGGGTTCGCAGAGTGAGCTGGAGAGACTATCGGAATTTTTGCTTTTTACTAGCAAATTTTATGTTTGAAATTTAATTTAATTAGTCAAAAAAAAAATTCCTGTTAATAACTATGGATTTAGGAAATTGTTCTGCGAAAAATTTAAATTTCATGTTGTTTTTTGAAGTCTCCCTTCAAATAAAGACTACTAAAAGTTTGTTTTTTATTAGTCATCGTATTTATGTAAATTATTGTTATAAAATTGTATGTATCAGACTGTGTAGGGCAAAATAATTAGCTTTTTTATTCTATTAAATGTCATTTTTTAATTTTTTTGTCCTAAAAATTTAATTTTTTGTGAACCGCTATAAATTTTGGATTTTTTTTTTCGAAAAACTAATAACTTGATATGTAATATTTAGGTTTTGTTGTTAACAGCTGTTAATTTCTAAATTTTCTTTTTAAAATTAAATTTTTTATTTATAGTTCAATTTAATATTTGAATTTTTTCCCAAAAAAAATAAATTTAAATTGGCAAAAAAAAAATACATAATCCTGCAGGTGCCCCTGACTATGGTTATTAGATTATAATCAACTTATAGAAACTTATTGGTTATAACAGAGTCAATGAATTTCCAGGAATTATTTAATCGTTAATTCCTGGAAATCAACACCGATGAATGCCTTATGGTGTAAAAGATAGTTTTGATCAAATAATAATTTTGTAAAATGTATATTACGAGTATACAAAATATATAAAGCATTCAAGGACAATTCGCAATCCGTCTAAATTTTTAATTTGTACCCGCTATATAAAGATGGATGAAGTGTAATAGCTCAATTATTTTTATAATGGAATATATATACATATATACATATAGCATGATAATTTTACAAAGAAATGAACTCTTGTACATCATATAAACTATGTTTTACGCAAATAAATCGTTTTTACATGACGATTATTTTAGTGCTCATAAAATTTTATCTCGAAATACGGCCAAATATAGAATTAGACGAATAACTCCAACATTTCTATCCTAAATTATACTTCCACATCATTCTTTTTGTGGAGAAAAATATGCAAGAAAATAACAACCTTTCTATTTTAAGGGAAAAAACTTATCTAATTTATGTGCTTTGTATTATAACATGTTTGAGTTGATGAGGACTCGCCCTCCTTTCTCTACTTTACCCGCTTTAAGACTGATGTATTATTACAAGGAATACCAATATATTTAGAACTTTTTACATTTACATAGTTTCCAGTTCAACCAGCAGCCTCACTTCTTGTTCGCCAAAGTATATTCATTATGTAAATGGTATTATCCAAATTTGTATTGACAACTTTTACAAAACTTTTATTTGACCCTTTATTCTAGATACACAGTCTGATATATACAATTTAATAGCAATAATTTACATGAATAGGAGGACTGATCAAAAATAAACCTTTACTTGTCCTTATTTGAAGGGAGACGTCAACCTCCATAAATCTTGAAGTACAAACTACGTATTTCTCTAGGTATCAAAGAACATTCAATTCTAAGCGCTTGCGTATAGCCGATTTAAATATGCCCAGTTTTAGAAAGATAGTTTATTTATATCTACGGGGGTTTCACAAATATGCTATACACTTTCCCGTAATAAGAGATGCTAAAACAACAGTATTTAGGGGGATAAAAAAGTAATACATGTATCCCAGCTACATATTTTTCAAAGATTCCACCATTACAACCGATAGAAGCCTCAACAAGGCGACTTCAGGAGCCTGTCAACAAAAATGTTGTTCCAAAGAAGGTCAACATTTATTTTTAGAGATTCCACATTTGGGTATTGAATAGCACAAGCATTCTGCTCTACATGCATTCACACATAATAGTCACAGGGGTTCATATTCAGGATTACCACCGGCCAAAAGTCCTTTGACAGACTCTGCTGTACCCAGACTTTTTATTCAGGAAGCTTTGAGTGGTATCGAATATATGAGAAGGGATTTATCTTGGATCCAGAGCCACTCCCCTCCCCAGTTGCGAACCAAAGTTTAGGGTTCTCCACCACCTGGGTTTTGACGTTCAGAACGAGCATATTTATGTCGGCCTGTTCTTGCAGTATGTTTGACATAATCTCAAGTGTCGTTCTAAATGTCCATGGGGCTGTAGATGGTGGTATGGGGGACATCAATTAGCACGATCTGTAAATATTTTTTCACATCTGCAAAAAATAAAAAAAGACACAGTTGAAGATACATAGCACCCATCGAAGCTACCATTTCAAAACGAGGATTTGGGAAATTAGAATGGGTTTACCCCAAAGAAGGGTAAAATACCACTGTCTATTTATAAAATTTTCAATTAAGTCAAAAGATATTTATTATATTCATAAATGCATTATAATGTAGGTTTTATAAAAAATATACATAATTCAAAAGATATGACTATTATATATTTTAGCCCTGACATAAAAATAGAGCTTCACAATGTGATAACTTTAAATTGCCTTTATCTCTGAATTTGAGAAAAAGATTATTGTTTATGGATACTGAGAAAAACTTTATATCATTATTGGTAAATGAATACTAAAATATTCATGGACGGGTAAAATAATCTTAGATATGTATTATACATAATTCGATATAACAAAGTTCTTTATTTATTCATAGAATAATATTTATGGCTATAATAGTTATTAGACCCTTTGCAAAAGTCAATTTATATTTTGAAAGGATTATATTGCATAAGCTTACAATCTCTCAATGTAAGAAAAATAATAAAAGAGATACTAAATATTTAATACGCATTTATTTCAGAAATTGGAAAAATGATAATTTAATGTTGTTCCATAGAAAAAAAGATAGGCACGTTGGTTTATGACGTTAAAAAATTTAAAAAAATGTTGAGACAAAGGAGATATCTAAACGAAAAACAAATAGAAAAATTAAATATGTTTCTTTTTTTTTAAATTTGGGTGAATAAAAATTAAAAAATCCCAAACCTCAATTCATTTTATATTTCTTAATAATTTTTTCCTATGTTTCAAATAGATGCACCAATTTCGATCTTGTTTGCATTGATTGCATACAAACAATACTGTAGTTTTACGACAACTGCATTTGGTTTAATATAAGTTTTGATGTGAGAACAAAGAAATCGTTCTTTTCCACTGGCCTTTCACAAATTATTTCTAACTCTGTTGGCAGTATATTATATATTGTCTGCAGTATTTACATTCATTTAACAGGTGCAATATTTTTTCGTTTATTTCATGCAAAAGTATCAAACTGTAACATTGTTTCAAAAGCTGAGATTCCCACAGTACCATTAATCAAACAATAGGAAAATCATTATCAAAAGGAGTTATTAATATATTCTGAAAACTCGTAAAAGTATTGCCCTTCAGGTGGACGTATGTTCCTCCCATTTCACATATTTTTAATCATGGTAGGCGATGATTGACACAACTTTCTTCTAATAGGTCATACGACTTTATCTCACTGAAATCTTCTTTTAACCCAAGCTCCAAGGTAAAAAATAAGCATGTATTTATGTGTGATAACAGTTTAAGGATCATTTATACACTGAAGAAGATAATTCAAGAATAAAACTGGCATATTCTAGTGAGAAGTGGGAATATTTACCAATCAGTGTTATCCACTGTTTTAAATAAGGAGCTCCAATATTTGAGTCTACATTTATTGCGTATTATTGAACATACACCATGCACATATACTAATTATCGAAAAATTAAAACTTGTACAAAATATAAGGCATGACAACACTAAACATCTTAATAAAGTATTTCGAGGGATTATACTGAGATATATGCTAATAGAAAGTAGAGGAATATCGGCTAGGCACTAACTGTTTATGAAGCGTTTTACGACTATATTTTGTCGTTAATTAGTTATTAGTTAATTACTAACTGCTAAGACTCCATGCCAAAGTTCAGAACCTATTTATAAAGTTGTAGTCAGCTGCATTTTCATATTCAATATGCATAAGGCTGGGTCGTACTTTTCATTTTTTCAAAAATCAAATATGTTTTTTTACTTAGATTTCAAAATTGTAATTTTCAAACAGATAGAATAACTTTATGCTACATCAATTTCACTTTGAAAATTAGTGACAAAGTGGTTTTTTTTACATTTTTCAGTACTATCTTTTTTTATATAATTAATGGACTTCATAATTAAGGAATCTATATTTATTTTCCTTGATGTGAAGAGTTCAAATATGTAGAAACTTTAAAAATTACTTAACATTATCTTCAATAAGTTTACGATGTTGGGATATTTGGTGTAGATAAAAAAGTATAAACATAAAATTTTAGCGTAAGCTATAGACAAAAATAAGATTAGAAGAGCCCAGGAGAAGTTGTTAAAGAGAAAAAAGACGAATTTCATAAGAGGTGTAGAGAAGAATAGCCAATCGTGTGTATCCTCTTTGATGGAAGCTTGCCTAATATTGTGATGGAAGCAATGGGGAGTGAACAGTCATTTATGGGTAGGATCAAGAAAGAACACTATAGTGTTGTTAGGGAGCCTTGGAGAAATTACTTGTTCCACTTGATACAAGAGAAAGCAAACAAGATAGAATCACACCCTTAACAAATTGAAGAGTTTATATTTAAAAGTGTAAAGTAGAGGGGTTTTGATAAAACAGTCATGGCCACTTGAAGGGACTCAGCAAATGTGAACACTGGTGTAAATACTCCAGTGTTATGCTAATAGTTGAAATGCATTTTGGGAAAAACTGTTCAAGTAGATGTGTAGTCTACATACTAATAAATTTCCCCCACACCGTCTAATTATTTAGCTTGATGGCCCAACTCTCTCTGATAATAGATTGTCTACACCAATAGGAAAGCTGCTATACTCAGTTACTGACTTGGAAATCAATCCAATCTCTATATACTCTTCATTACTCAAACTGTGGGATGAGGTTATTCAAGATCAGATCAACACTACTATGGCTTTATGATAGTGTGTGATATCAGAGTATGATTGTTTAATGAAAGGATGGATTTCTTGGAGATCAGATATGTTTCCCACTCCCAATGGCTCACCACTACAAACAGATTTTTAAAAATCTGGGTTAGAAAGCTGGGGTTGTAGATTAGGACTCAGGAAGCCAGCAGGAGACAGATGTCAAAGAATGACTTCAAGCAAGACCTCTATAACACTTTAAAATTAAATAAATTATATAAAGATATACAGAATGGAAAAGTTGAAGCTCTTTAAATGATTCAAATGTAATGTAAATATTTTCATAATTAAAAAAGACAAACTATTATGGATTGTGATATATCTTTTCTTTTATTAGATATTTAGAAACAATGTAAACGAACTGATAAAATTTAGCATCAACAGATATGCACCATAAGGTTAATTAATAAAAATAAATGTTTCTAAGTATTCTCCAAACAAAACAATATAAAACTACTGCTTGTTTGTTTTTGAAATACAAATAATTAGCTGAGAATAATTTAATCTATAAAATTTCTTCATATTTTAATTTTTGACATTAAGGATAATACTAATATATTCCCTTATACAAATATCTATAGATTACATATAAAAAGCCAGCACTTGAAAAATACCAAAAAAAAAACGCCTTTTCTCAAAATTACAAAATGAATTTGAAATAATTAAGGATTATCCTATCTTTATAAATATTACATTTTTGAAATCTACGTAAAAAAAACAAAGTAAAAAACACAACCGGTTTTTGATATTCAAAAAATAAATAGTACTATCCTGCATATTTTGCATGCATATTTCTTCTTTCTCTTTTCAGCTTAACTGGTCTTATGATTTTTTATTGATCAATTCATCTTTCCTTTGTATTTCTTCACTTATATTTTAGTGTGTTTTTGCATTTACTTTTCGTTAGTTTAATATAAGAAAATTAAATATATTCAGCAATTATTTATGGATCAAGATAGCTAAAGGGTTTTTCAATAGGGACGCTTACATTTTACGTTGATAGGTTTCGAAAACGACGTCATATTTGTTATTGTTTCTTTGACAGCTGTGCTCAGAAATAATTGTACTTTCATCATGGAGCAGTACACACTCGAGCAACGCTTGCAAATTATTAAAACTTATTACAAAAGTGGTAATTCTTTGATCCAAACTTTAAGAACGTTAACGCGATTTTATGGTCAACGTAATCGACCTGCAAAATCAACAATTCAACGTTTGGTGAAAAAATTTGAGTCCACATACACGCTACATAATGTTCCTGTGCCAGTGAGACAAAGAAATGCACGAAGTGTGAAAAATATTACTGTCGCAAGTGCATCAATTCAAGATGACTCAAATTTGTCTCTTACGCGCCGTTCTCAATCGTGACATCGTTGTGGCAAATTTTGCAAAAAGATCTTGGCCTACACCCGTATAAGATCAAATTGACACAAGAACTGAAGCCGCTTGACCACTTCAAACGTCGGGAATTCGTAAAATGGGCTGATGGAAAACTCGAAAATGATCTTAATTTTCAACGTAAAATAATCTTCAGCGAAGAAGTACATTTTTGGCTCAATGGCTTTGTTAACAAGCAAAATATGCGTTATTGGGCCGGAAAACCCCACATGTGATTCATGAGGCTCCATTTCATCCCAAAAAAATTACTGTTTGTTGTGAATTGCATACTGGCGGTATCATTGGGCCGTACTTTTTCGTCGACGATGACAATCGCCACGTTACTATGAATGGAAATCGTTGCTGCGCCATGATAACCGATTTTTTTTTGGCCTGAATTGGAAGATATGGACTTGGACGATATGTGGTTTCAACAAGACGGTGCCATTTCACACACAGCAAATGTTACAGTCGATTTATTGAAGAGTAAGTATGGTGAGCGTCTTATCTCCAGAAATGGACAAGTCAATTGGCCGCCACGCTCGTGCGATTTAACGCCTCTAGACTATTTTCTTTGGGGTCACGTGAAAGCCTTGGTCTACGCCAATAATCTGTCGACGTTAGAAGAGCTCAGAACAAATATTCAACGCGAAATTGCTGCAGTTTCAGCCAATTTATGCGGAAAAGTAGTCGAAAATTGGATTCAACGATTGGATTTCGTAAAACGTGCACGTGGTGGTCATTCAAACGACATCGAATTTCATTCATAGACTAACTTGAATGTATTTTAACGGCAAATAAAGAAATAGTCCATATCTCCAACCGTTTCCATTTTATTTCAAAAAAAAAAAAAAATGGGAGCGCTGTTAATGAAAAATCCTTTATATAAGAGTTAACAAAAGCTGTTTCATAGCGTGTAGGATTTATTTTTTTATTTGTTCTTCTAAGAGACAAAATTCCGCCAAAAAATAATGTGTTAAAGAACAACTGACAGTATAGGTGTGATGGGGAAAATGGACTAATGTTGCAATCATAGTGAAGAAGGCTCCCCACGACTGTTTAGGGATATAGGCAAAGGCTATTGGTGACAAAAAAGTTACTCTATTTCTTAGAAAGAAAGTTATTGGAAAAAAGGAAAAAATTGTTTAATAATAGAATTTCCATTATTAGAAACAAGAATGTGTCCAAGAAATCAACATTTCAGAAGAAGACATGAAAAAGTTATTTGACATAATATGAAGTCGTGGTTATTCTCCAGCTTTTTATATGGAAATGAGATGAAAAATAAAGAGTTTTAGGGATATTATCTTTACTGTCCACAGGGATATAAAAGTTACTAATCGTGAAATGAAGTTTATCGTTGGGATGAAAGACAGACATAAATACTAAAGAAATAATATACTAAATTGGCAAGTTTAAAATCCATGAAGGCACACTGTTTTTTCAAGGTAAAAGACAGCGACTTATATTATGGTAAACAATGAAAAGACAAATAAATGGAGCTCAGGAAATGTATTATCCTTGTTGAACTTAATATTGAGTATTTTACACATGTGTAGCCTAAGTCTGGAAATGGAAAAGAGATTGTAAAAACTTTGTATGAGTTTCTGATGGCCAAGAATCTAACCCAACAACCGATTGTATGTGTTGGTTGTGATGGGACCAACTTAAATTATTGGTCAATAGAATGAACTATTCATAATGTGGAAAAATTATTATGACTCTTAATTCGTTATTTCATTTGTCAGCTTCACGGAAATGAGCTGCCTCTCTCTGCAGTTTTTATAAGTATGACGGTAAACCATGTGGTCTTGAGTATTGTCATGGTCCTATTTTTTTTTTTTTGGCTGAGCTACCAATTAATGCATTAAAAGTAATCATCTACTTATCAAATTTTCCGGTTTTGAACAAAGAAGTTAAAAAAACTGTCTGAGTATTAAAAGTAATGATATAAAATATACAATGGAATCATTGCATATGCTGTTGATGAGGATTTGGCAGCTTTAGAGTAGGTTCATGGTGTTGTTAGAACAAAACACTTAAATCATATGTAGCAACATTAAATCCAAGTTATCGACCAGAAAGGATTGTTGTTGATCTAATCAAGTTTAGTTCACCAATATGTTTTTTCTTCAAAATTGCATCCAGACGCAATTTGTACCCAAAGGACGTACTCCTGTCCCTAATAAGCATGAAAAACTTTAATTGTGACGAGAAGGTGCTAATGAAGAAATATATCCAAATAAATGCATTTTTTGGCTCACCCTAATATGGTTGTTCTTGCTATTTGTGCTGATGTGGACGGGAATGTAAGAAAATAGCTTTTATACTTATTATAAAAATTCGAAAGGAGAATCGAACGACAAAAAAATGTATAGGACTGATGATAAAAAAGTTCTTGCTTTGAATAATGAGGTGCCTTTTTTAAAGGCCATTGGAAACGTGAGGATTTCAGGAACGTCTCGTCAAATGCATTTGAGGATAAGCATCCTTATTTTGCATCTAACCAGCATATTACTGACATTATACCGAACACATTGACGGTGCAAAAGAGGACAAATCACACTCAGGCTGTCAAAAGGGCAATAAAGCTAGTGGCTAAAACATGCACTGAAGTGGAGGGATACATGAGGCAAATGTTTAATGCCTAGAAGAAGTATGGCATACATAAAGCAGGATTTCAATATTGATTTAGATTAAAGTACTCATTGAATAAAAGTATATTTTAAAATATAGTATTAAATCGACTGAACTTTCAGAGAAAATTTAGTTTCAACGCACATTTATACAAATAATGACAAGAAATACTGTTATGTTATAAGAATACGTACACATTAAATCAATTTGCTCTAAGGAAAATGGATCTCAATCTGACGGAAATTCAATTGCCATGTCTGTTATAGTAATGCAAAAAAGCCTAAAGGGTACAATAATTTATCCTTTTGTACTTCGTACTATAAGGCAATATCCAAATTTTCTTAACACAAATTCTTAAAAAAGGTATAATTTTTGGTCAGTATGTAAACACTAGCAAGTTGAAATTGAGAAATATATTTCAAAAGCTCTTGCTTCTTTAGTAAACTATATACTTGCGTTCCCCATTGAGAGGTTTTCTCCTTAAATAATCGATATCAGCTTATAAAAATTCAAATCTAAGGAAATTACATGTATAATTAATTATTAATGTGATAAATTTTACTTTCTCAAAAAAAAGACAAAAAACATTTGCCTTATTAACCCTATATGGGCCAATGTCATTTCAAAAGTAAGTAATACAAATTAGTTTTTTTTCTGCAAGGATGTTGAATTTATCTTAAAAACAATCACACTCTCGTTTAATGTTGTTCTATATTAAACTATTTTATTAATAAAGTACTTTGTAAAAGGGAATATAAATTACCACTGGTTTCCACTGCTGCATTTACTCTCGTACATTTAGGGTAAATTGCCCCCTCTTTAGTATCTCTAAAAGCTTATTGTATAGGTTTATCATATACTTCAATTTATGATATAAATTTGAGAGAAATTAAAAATGGACATGCTTTTTTTTAAGTCAATAAAATTGAACTCGTGACCTTATAAGTAAAAACTTACTGTGTTTTTTTATAATATAAAATTATACGAAATAAATAAAACAATTATCCATTAAATGCTTCTTAGAATAGATCGATATCTTCAAAAACATTCCGATAAAGCGATTTGAAAACAGAGTAGGTATCCTCGAGGCCAAAGCTTTATAAATCTCTAAATCATGAACCAGAGGACAGTAAAGGCTGAAATTTTGGAATTTTGAACTAATATTAAAGTATGTGCCAAATTTGAAAAAAAAAAATTAAGGTTAGGACTGTTTTTACATAATTGATTTGCCTTGGAATGACATACAAGTTTGAAAAAGGTGATAAGCATATTTTATGTCTTAATATTTAGGTATAATAGAAGTTTGATGAAATTCAAATGACCATAGACAAGGTAAATAAAGGAATTACATAATATTTTATAATCTTTTATTTTAATAATCTTAGGAGTAGTTTTTCCATAGACACATTGAAGAATTGTTCTTTTTAGTGTTGCAAGTCTAAGCCTTTACTTGCGTATGAAGTTTTTACTAGTTGGCAATCCGAATATTGTTTTAATTTTCAAAGGCTGTTATCATTATTCTTAGCTATTGAGAAGAAATCATATCATTTTAATTATAAAGTAACCACGTGTAATCATTTTACTTTTATAAATAAGAGGAACAAATTTTTGGTGTCTATTCTTCTGGATCTAAAGAGAAAAACAGCAAGTATTAGATTAAACTGTGATTTTAACAAAAATCATATTATATTTTTTTGTTAATAAATAATATTTAATATGAGCCAAATCATTTTACTATAACTTTATTTATTATATAAAAAAACATGCTCTCTCTGAAGCGTAAATACATAAAACAATAACGAATAATTAACAATACCTTCAAAATGACCGTATTTATTGCAACTGTCCCTTTTGCATTGAGTATTACACTATCTCAAATTTATCGTCAATGAGTGAGTTTGGAATTTTGATAAAATTATAATGACTGAGAGTAAAATAATTGAGAGTTCAAATGATGTAATTAACTGCAAAAACATTTTTTTTTTTTAAATGACTGTAATTTTACCAAACTTTACAATTAAAAAAAAATATTTTTATCTATTATATCAAAGATTTGACAAAATAAACATAGATATACTTTCATAATAATCTAAACTCCATTACACAGTTGTATTATAAATTTGAAGAATATAGCTTTTTTGATGTTTCAATAAAAAAGGACATGCTTAACTTGTTCCTTGTTGAAACCACATATAACTTTATTTACTTAATATCTTTTTATACAAAAACATAAAATATATGATGTTATCTACTTATCAGATAAAGATGTCGGGTATTGGATTTATTCGGCTTGTATATGTATAAAAAATATTTTTTAATATTAGTTATTGCAATTCTTTTTGATTAAGGCCAGTATGTACAAGGTGTGTCATCATGACATCCTTTTCCGATAATTCAATACCTACAACAAGTTTTATATATCCGAAAAGCTTGTTAGGTTTTATAATTACAATACAAAAGTTGCAATTTTTAAAATAATATCAGATAGATTACCCTTTCTCCAAAGACTAAATAAACCGGACTTTTAAGGAAACTTATTTTTACGAAAACTTTAATTGAAGACATGATAAGATAGATAATTAGTAATTGACAATTTCATAAAGGTCTTAAAAACGAAAACAGTTTATTGCAATTTTCTTCGCAAATTTCGATTTGGAATTTCTTTAATAAAAACACAAGGTGGGCATCTAGACAAGTTTTTATGCATATATGTTGGTATGTTATTTGAACGTTATATCACTTACTTTTTATAAAAACACATTTCATACAATATACATGCGCTATATTATAATGCTGGCCGCAACTATGGGGTTAACATTAAAAAATTAAATGACATTAACTATTGTCAATGAGATTTCCTGTCCCCTCTTTGGCCCGAGTAACACCGGATAATCCTTTGCTAGTTAAGTATAAGTAAATATTATAGTATTCTATTACTCCATCTGACCAATAAATTGTCTTTGAAGTCAATATAACTACCTACAATAAGCAGGAGTGATCATGAATTAAACCTATGCACATTGAGTTCAAGGGAGTAACGTCTCTCGAAAGCGAATTCTATTGAGCTACGTTACTATAGAACTTTTTTTTGTAAAATAAGAGATTACTCTTGCAGCTGGTATTTCCCATTTTCCTTAAGTAATTGTAAAAAAAAGTCTATCAATCTCTAAAAAATATTGACTATATATAAACAACATTCCTTATTTTCAAAAATACCTATTGAATGATTATCCTGTTGTATAAAAAAACTTATTTCGACAAGAGATCTACTGGTTCTAATAAGATTATATTTTTTTTAATTTTGGGTTTACATTAATTTATCTCGGTGTATGTACGTTGTACACATGTCCTTATAAGGAGAGGAAAAAAAATAGAAAATGGGAATTTAATTTACAAAATAGTAAATATTTACATATACCATATTTTATATTTTTAATTATTATTAAAGAACTTCTTTTTTATACTTATCAAATATTTTGCTATAAAAAGTAATGATTTTCTTATCAATATGTCTTTAAAATTATCATACACTTATAGAGAGCAAAAAAATAATTAATCAATCTTTCAAATTAAATAATTTAATAAATAAGATGATAAAATATCTTACTACATCTAAATGAAGGAAAGATATTTTCAGAAAAATGAATCTTTTGTTGATCAGATATTATGTATAAATTTAATTTTACACAGCTAGAATGCTTCAAATAAAATAAAACAATATCTTTTTATTATTCATTAACAAAAATTAATTTTCCTTATCGTAATGTAATTTATACAAATATATATTGTCTTTTCATACAAATAGTTTTTAATTTATTTAAATAATTTGCTATTAAGTAATGATTTCATCAAAATAATTTCAGTAATGAAGTGTACATTTTGTAAATTGCAATTCATAGCTCTAAGGTTTTAGAAATATCATTTTGCTGTGAAACTTTGCTAATACTCAGTGGAAACTTTTTGATAAAACTTTTTTTAGTTCGTGTGTGAGCGAACATTGCACACATCCTACGTACACCATTCTCATGTTCAAATTTTCAGATATTATGGAATTTATTGCACTTTTTGAAGAAACAAATATATCTGCTGTTTTGTACACTTTTAGTCGCTAGTGCCGCGTTTGGATTTTCTTCACAGCTTCAGGAGTCGTCACCTCAATTGGTCGACTTTGATATGTTCCTTTGGTAGTTATTAGAGTCTAGAATAAACTCAGCTAGCCAAAACTTAACTTTTGTAAAAGAAGCAACAGACTTGCCCAGAGTAAATTCTAGTTCAGTATTTATATTGGTTAGGCATTGGAAATAAAATTATTATATCAGATAATGATGACCAATTTTCTCCATTTTCCAAAATTCAATGACAATTTTCACTAATGATGACTACGAAGCAAAGTGGTGCCTTCAAACTTTATAATAGGATAAATAGATTTTGAACTCTCTAAAATAGTTATTTTTTTAAATAACAACCACCATCTCATAGTCAGATCGGCTACTTCTGGGACCCCAGAACTTTTAGTTAAATATAAGAGACCCTATATGGCCTTTCAAGCAAAATTGTCAATTTCACATTCTTTTTTGTAATGATCATCTTTGGTTACTTTAACTGTAATTTATGATGCCTTAATAGTTTTAATAGTAAAAATTTGTTAATATACATAGACGATAATTTGATGAAAAATAAAAATGTAATCCACAATAAATTTTGAAAATAAATAGTTCTAGCATATTTTTGTGTTGACGATCCAAATATATCCTTTATATGTATTTTTTAAGCTAATTGAGAATCTGCATTTACTTTTTATCTACAGAGAGCCGTTGGGATGAAAGGCTTACTCTCAGATATTGTAACTGGCAGTATAACATACCTACAACAAGAAGAAATATTTTCCTATGTTTGAAATGTATGTCACGACTTAGTGACATTTTTGAAAATGAAATTTTTATAAAACTTAATTTAATTTATTTTTTGTATATTTTAAACAAATTTTATACATGACTATGTTGAACACTGAATAAAGTCAATATATATATTCAAAATAAATTATTACTTATTTCCATTGTTGGATCAGTCCTAGGACGGATACCTTATCAGTTATTTTTATCTTCTCCTTACAGTCTTTTATTTATTGATCTGATCTTTTTTTACCTTTCAAAGGTCTTAAAGACGGGTACCTCGGTCCTCCAGTCCTAAGGCAATAGCTAAGATTGAATAATGTAAAAACGAAGAAAATAATAAGTGATAGCTAGAATGTCTCAAAAAAGAGGTTATTTTGAACAGTTGAATGTAAATACATGACGGTACCGAAATGACAAAAGTTGGGTATTGTGTATTGCCAGATATTTTTTATTTTGCATTTTATTCCTTTAAACAAGAAAATAACCATCAACCTTTAGAAAAATTTGTGGTTTATGGACGTGTATTTGATTTGAAAATCCGTAAAATGTGGAAAAAAAAATTTTTTTTAGTGTTATTTCATTAAAATTATCGATTTAAATCCAGTTACAGAATTTTTTTTTATTAAGTATTATAGCTGAAAAATATATTTTGCAACAAAATTTGAACAATGTTTCTCTAACTTGCCTCATTGTATGACTATTTTAGTTCCAATTATGTTGCCGAAAAATATATATTCTCTGTTGGTACCTCGAATTATGCACAGTTATTTGGAAGTTTCTCGTCATTTTTATTACTGAAATCTCATTTTTGGCTACAAAATGTCTAATATATTATTATCAAATATACATTCGATGTTCATTTTTGCCAAATAAGACACTCTATTTTACCAGTTTATAATTTAAGACTGCAAAAACTATCAATTAAACAAATAAAAATACGACGATTTATTTATTGTTCTAATCCTGGAGATTAATCATTGAAGTTCCATCCCAACTGAGGTTAGGTGAACAGTATGTCATTACACTGATATCTCCCAAATCACTTCACTCTCTTATGTCTCTTATTTTGGATATCCTGAATTGGCTATTTTCTTGCCAAGAACTTTATAGTAAAGATAGTAGAATATGTATGGTCCGAGTGAGCATGCCCCACATCTTTCTCCACAAATTTCATGGTACTTTATACTTTTTTTGAAAGTGTATCTTTTTTTCTTCATGTTTAAATTAATTGTATTTGATGTAACGTATGTGATGGAATACTTAAAATATTTATAATAACTTTAATTTTAAACCCCATTTGGAAGTAAAAATTCGAAATGAACTCGACAATAAAGTGCATCTTTTGGGTTTTATCTCCAGCCAACCAATGCTTTGAGATGTACAGTCGTACGAAACGACTTGACAATATGAGATATATTAAATGTGAAACAATGGCGATTTTCTTTTAAAGAAGTTATTCATCTGCAATAACTCGGATAACTATTTTTGTTATGTGATAAGCATAAAATTGATTATTGCACAAATCATCAACGACACCTTCAGATATTTCACGCAGTGGGAAAATTTATGAGTTTATAATTAAGTTCCAAGTCGTGTCAGTTACTGCAAATAATTTTCCAAAGTTTCCCTATATATAAAAAATAAACGCATAATAAAGTTAATAAATATTATTCATATAATCTAGGACACCTGAAAACAAGTTAGATCAGTTTTTGGGAACACTGAGCTCAGTTATGATGTGGCATGGTGGTAATTTATTGGCATAAAGTTCACACACTACTTGAACAAATCTATGGACCAAAAGTTTCTCCATTATTTGCACTCTGAGAATGTTCTAATATATATACTATCAAGCTCTAAGCAAGACGATAGCCAATTCAGGATATCAAAGATAACAGACAAAAGAGATGGAAGTGATTTGGGAGATATTAGCGAACGCTGATACTGTTCCAATTATCTCAATCGGGATGATACTACATTTATTAATATCCAGGAGTTGAACAACGCCACTGGACCTTTTATCACAGTAGTCATTCTTCAAAGTGAACTGATTAGTTTTATCGCATAAAAAGATTAAATTAAATATTCATTATGAATGAAAAATAATAAACTTAAAAATATAAAAAAAAAATATGCTTAAAAAAATTAACCTTGGAAATTAAGGAATAATAAATAAAAAGTAAAATTTTTAATAGTTTAATTTTAAGTTTTCGTAGTCCCAAATTATAAATTTGTTATAATTGATTGCCTTATTTCCCATATATGAACAACAAAAGTATATTTGATAATAATATATTATTCAATTGTTATCAAAAAACTAGATTTGATTTGTAAAAATGAAGAGAAACTTCAAAATAAATGCACGTTATACGCGGTATCAAAAGAGAATATTTATTTATTGGCAGCTTGTTTTGAAGTAAAATACTCACATTATGACGCAAGTTAGAGATAAATTGTTAAAGTTTTGTTGTAAAATATATGTTTCATCTATAATACCTAATAAAAATAAATTCTATAACTGGATTCAAATCGATAGTTTTAATGAAAGAACGCTAAAATTTTCATTTTTCCACATTTTACAGATTTTTTGATTATAACGTGTCCATTAAGGACCCATTTTTGGTACATTTGATGGTCCAAATTCCCAACTTTTGTCATTTCGGAACAGTCTAAAATACATAGTAACTACGTCATTTCAGCTGTTTCAGTTATTCTTATTGGTGTCTGCATTCATCTATGTATTCATTTTTTTCTCGATCTTTGAGAATCGATGCTATAAATCAAAATTATTTTGTTTGAATTAGTTGAATTACAACTACACAGTAACGAGGAGTGATACTAATCCAACTCATTTTTTAGCTTGCATGTTTTTTTAAGCTGGCAATTTATAGAGGTTTTTTTTTTTACTAAGCATTTGTCATTATTATTTAACTCCGGATAATGAACTTCTTTTTTCTACTAGATACGATGATATACAAAATCGGACTGAACATTTGTCTGGTGCTAATAAAGTGTCATAGAGTGCCCTTGAGGATTTATACGGAGTTATAAAAGTATATCTATGTTGTACCTCGAAAAGAATTGAAGATCGACATCAGGAAATTCTTACATATGTCCTTGTTTATTTCTTTGTGCCTCTGCTCACTGCTGCTTAGCTGATACAATAAAACTTCTTGTCAGTTAAGCTACTCTTTTCCAAAACAATCTTAAATTTATCAGGGTTACCATATTGATTTGAGATTTCTTTTTTTAACATGCTCAAATATACACAATTTTCATCAATAGTAACTTACCAGATTGAGCCCCAGCAAAAATACCTCTAAACTATATTAGCCGATAAAACATATTGAGTATTTTTACTGACATCAAAAATTGCATCATCATTGAAGGAGACACCGTTTTAGTGGATCAAAGTTGATATTTTTACTACATAAAATGCACAAATTTCCAGAAAATCTTGATGAACCGTTATCAAATGACTTTTAGAATAAAAAAGATATTTTACTTGCATGAAATACCTAAAAATGGCAAGATTTGCACAAAAAGAAAAAGTTTAAATAAATTATTTTTCTTTTAGTGGCAATAGTTAATTTTTATTTACAGCATAGCAATCAGATTGTATAAAGATCTAATAAAACATTTTAATTAAAATTTAAAGTCAGAGTCTTATATTACGAAGTACAACATTTTGTTTTTGTATAAGCTCATATTTAAAAATATTTTAGTGTTTACAACTTGTATCAAGAGGTGATAAAAGGGAAATTAATTTGATGTTTAAATGTTATTTTATATTTTTTATAACACAAATTAACTTTACTTTATATATTTAATGATTTGTAGACATAAGGATACAGTAATTTTCACGTTAATCATCCTCATATTCAAGTTTTATTGGGAGTAACAACAGGAATAAGTACGATAATGTTCCGCACATAATTGATAGCTTTGATGAAACCTAGCAAAGAATGAACGAGGCGTATAGCCAAATGAAAAAGATGGTTCCAGGAAAATCGTTCAAATTTTTGTTTGCTGAAGGACAATTTGACACAGAACTATTTGGCACATTTGCCAACAAATGATATCGATTAATGCTATATTAAAGTATAAAGCAACAAAATGTTAAATAAATAAAAAGTCAAAAGTGTATAGGATGTTCTTATTGCAGAGTTAAAAATCATGGATTAAGATGGTCCCCCTAAATTTTGATACAGCTATGAAAGAACTCTGGGAGCTCCATAGTATGCGTTTGGGCCTCCCTATGGGTTGGAAAAGAAAAATAGTGTATTCTCTGAGGGGAGTACATGATGATAAAAAGTTTACCGTGTAGTTACAAATCTCCAGAGGTTGTATTAAATATACTAGGCCCTGCAAGGACTGTGGAAAACTATAAAATAACACACTTCATGCGGTTGTTGGACTGCCCTGCCATCTATATCCAAAAATATTTTTGTATCTATAAATCTAAAAGGGCTGACGAATGCAGAAGAAAAATATGTTAAAGGTCCTGTTCTTTTTGGAATTTCCTAGAAGAAGGGTGGAACTTCTGAGGTAGCAAGGGCTCTGGACTTGTCAATTCTTAATTTTAAAGCCCTCATCGAGAGGCGACTAATGAACTATCAGTCTATATCTAATTAGAAAAATAAATACTTGGAATGTCTTATGAAAGGTTATTTCAAGGAGAGAGAAAAATGTATTCAGTGCAGTAAAAAATATATGGTATATTTGGTTATTGCATCCTTTTAAATCAAGGTTCCATGGACATACACCCCCGATTGCAATTGTTAAAAAAACTAAATAGCTCTTGTAGAAGGATCATGTGGTTAGATTAGGCTTGTGTGTATGAAAATAAAAGATATCTAAAATTTCGAACTAGACAGATTTTTTTATTTTTAATATTAATGCAGTTAACCCCTTAAAAAGAGTTGATGAGGGAATTTTGTTTATGGACTGGATAAAAAATTTACAGAAGTGGTTAATTCTTACCCCAAATCAAATTCCGATGATCGTGATGCAGAAAAGAAATTCAAGAATTACAAATCTGTTTGGAGGACGCCCAACTTCACTTTCGAGGTGAATGGTGAGCCATCCAATGTACCACAAATAATACCTGTGGGGGATTACCTGCTTAACTTGAGGTTAAGTGGAGTACACCAACAATGTCAAAGATGTTTTCGGTTCGACCACGCTCGAAGTCATTGTACTATTAAAAGGAGACAGATTTTTTAGTATAAATCCGTACTCCTGCAAAAACTGTTATCTCTGCGTGAAAATCAACATGGTAGAACTGTAGCCTTAACGACTAGAAGTATTAATGAAAAAAATAATGCACCTTAGACTGATAAGGAGGTCGATCTAGAATATGGCAATCCTCCAATTACTGGCTCTTTGCATGTGGAGCCTCTAGAGGACAATCATTCTAGTATAATATCAGAGCAAAATAAAATCCAAAAAACAAATAGTGAGGATATTTCTGACTCGAATCAAAGTATTAACACGTAAGAGATGTGATTGCCCAAAATGAAGAGGATGTAAACCAAATTAAGACATTAGTATTAACAAGAGTTGAAAGAATTACACCCAACGAATTAGATGAATCTGTCTTTGAAGATCAGATAGAAGTAATAAAGTATAGAAACCTGCCAAAAACGAATATAATAGTCCACTAGGATCAAGAAAATCCCGAACACCTCCCTAAGATAAATGTAAGGACAACATAATACCGTCAAGGTATAGGTCAGGATCTAATACAAAAAGATCTGCTTCTGAAACACGTTTAGAAACTAACAGCCATGGTCATCCTAAAACACAGGTAAAGTATTCATGTTATCTTTAAATTTTTAATTTGTTACGGAGTTATGGAAATCCTCCATAACAGAAAAAAAAAAAAAATATGACTATGACAATTTTTTCAATAAATGCTAATTCCCTACAATGTCTCAAATGAAAGTTTTTCTGTCCCAACTACTGAAGTTCCTAAATATCCCTGATATATGGCATTGTATTGTGTGATACTCGATGTAACATATAAAATAGGTTTTTTTACTGTATTGTTATGCATATTTTATTGATTAAGTGAATCCGAAAAAAGGAGTCACTATCTTCATCAAAAATGTAATGTTCCCATATGTAGAATTTCGGTTTAAAGACGAAAATCTTATAAAGGCAACATGCAAATTATTGGACTCTCAATTTGACGTTATAGGAATATATAGTCCAAATAATCCTAAATTTTATATTTCCAAAATTATGTCCAAAAGCACACCTACCATAATATTAGAGTACTTTAATGCGAAGCTTAAAGTGTGTAGGGATGCAACATCGCGTACGCAAAACTCTCATCCTGGAGCTACTAAAGCTCTTAACTCCATTGTTGCATCCTATGGTTTTCATGAAGCTGGTAGCTAAGAGGGAAATTACATGCATACGTTTTCCTCAGTAGAATTTTTTTTGAGGCCAGTATCCTCCCTTATAAATCTTACTCTTTTCAAAGGTTTCTTAAAAGAATCTTTGAAGTCAGACTAGGTGATAGAAGCACAATAATCTGACCATGAAGGCATTTTTTTCCAAATTGACACTTCTTCCAAGATGATTAAAAAAAAAAGTCATGGAAGCTCAAATCTATCCTAATAGATAATATTTATCTTACTAACGAAATTAGGAATATAATTGAATGCACAAAGTCAATTATACAATAAAATAAACATTTTACTGAGTTTGAGGAAATGCTTAAAAAATGTGCCAAAAAAGCTTGAGTCAGAAGATCACAAAAAAATAATTAATAGCTTATATACTTTGGAGAACATTGATAATGAAGAAGGGCCTATACAACAACAAAAAAGGATATTATATTAAGAGAAAAACACTTGTTGTATAAAGTAACTTAAAAACATTGAGTGCCTATCACACTCAAGATAACAAATAGTAAAACAACAGAATTAAGAAATTGCCGAAAAAGATATATCGATACTTAAAAAGGAATGGTGAAATTTCTGAAAATCCAAAAATTATATATATGATGAAATTGAAAGTTTTATTTCGAAACAGTTGTTTTGAATGTGGACAAATGGGTAAATGCTCTAGATGTGAAATTAACAATGCAGATTTTTGCTATGACTATATTAGTGAAATGCATACATAGCTCCCTCCTTGTGTCTGAAAAAGACAACATTGTCATTGAACGCCATATGAGTGTTGAAAAATAAAAATTCTTCTTTTGTACCAAAAGACCCTTTCCCTGCAATACTTTTTATTTGATGCGTCGACCTTCTAATAAAAAACATCCATCAAAACGGAAAAGTCTTTGGTTTTCATTCTTCAACTCCTATTTTATAATCTTTATGTCATGCAGATGACTCAACTTAAATTTGTACTGGTGCCTCCATTTCAGACTTTAATATCTATTAAAAATATCACAAAAATCGGGAAAACATTCTCTCATAGCTATTGCCTTAAAATTAACGCAATAAAGACAGAAATTTTAAGTTCATACAACTAACTTTTTCTTAGAGAATCGCCCCATTGTAATACCACTGACAAAATAAAACTACTAGAGTCATGGATAGGAGAAAAAACATATTGAAATGAATCAGGATGATATCATTTCTAAATTGATACATGCTGTAAAGTTTTTTTAAATCAATTTACTTTAAATATGTGGTATAAGGCAATCCCATGGAATACCTGTTTGTACCTAAAGTTATACATATTTTACATGTTACTCATTTTCAAGCTGATATTTTAACGAAATTTATTGGTACTCAAAGTAATTATTTGACTCTAAATAAAAATATATATATATTTACCAAAAAGATTACACAACGCCAAGAAATTTGGTGCTCTATCAGTTATCAATTTTTGAGCTCCATGGAGGTCATTTAATATCTATTGGCTTGATCAAATTTGGAATAATTATCATTTATAGAGCGTTCATCTCCAGAAGTTCTCCAGAAGTACTCCCTGCAATTGAATGTCCAAAATTTTAAAGGCTAAAAAGAAATCATCAAGTGTTATGAACTATCTTTGGAATGGGAGATGCCGGTGAAGGAATCTTTATATTCAATAGTGTTGCTGACGCTTCTATATACCCATCTTTTGTAAACAAGATAGCTTTATGACATTATAAATATATATTTCCAAAGAAATTTGAATTTCAAAGACAGATTGTGCCATTCAGATTGAAGTTTGCTACGATTTCTGTATCATTGTTGCGAAAGCGTTATTATTCCCCGACACTAAACCCTTTTATTGAATATCTGAAACGAAGAAAAATCAAAAGAAACATACCCAAAGTTATCGGAGCCTGTAGTAATAAACTTCCGGCTTCCGCAGAACAATGGTTTACTTATTGTAAATTATCCGGTACCCTGGAAGATGGAACTAAATTTTATAAAGACAAATATGGAGAATGCTGTTGGCTTGAAGGAATGTCCTGTTTTAAATATAATATATGAAGACTCTCTTTCATTTTTATATTTTTAATCTTTTTTTAGCAGGATAGACAGTCAAAAAATTAATGTTACCCTTACAAGAGCACAGCATATTTTGTACAACCTAAGTTCAAGGAAAGAGAAAGAGAAAGACACAAGAGGAGTTTTAAACATTGTAAACATGAATGTTTTAAAATATGTATAATATCTTGTATTTTTTTATATAGTTGTCCTTATTACTTAGGGGATAATGTAGATGTTTAATATTCTATTTGCATGTTAAATTTTGTTTGTGTCTTATATGAATACCGAAATAAAAAAATGTGTGAACATCATCCAAGAATGTGTAAAATATTTCATATTTTAATACTATTTTAAGAAACATTGAAGATAAATTGTACGTCTTCTGTTTTAAATTTTTTTATCACTTTTTTGGGAAAAGAGAGTTTTAAGGAAATTATGATAATAAATGATATATTTGTAGATTGAAAAAAAAAACCGAGGGAATAAAAGATATTATATCTAATCCCATAAAATATTCAAATAGAATTCATACATTTGAATGTACGTACATAAATATATATATTAGTAAGTGTTAGTAACTTTAAATCCATTTCAAAAAAATGATATATGTATTAATATGTATATAGTAGCAAGGAGCAAAAATTTATAATAATTCTCTACTATGAATAAATTATTTTATTATCACTTTGATTGCTTTTTGTTTTCCAGTAAATATTATGCAAATGCTTCGGAATTAAGAATACATCATTTGCATTTTTATATTATTTATTTATAGTATCAGAAATTAATTGTCGTTAAAGTAAAAAGAGAAAAACAAACACAATTTTCGACCGTTAACACAAAGGCAATCTAAAATGATTTTCTCAATGTTGATCATAGATTACATCCTAAACAAATAGCCGTCAATTTATACAACTAAATTAGTCTAATTAACATTTTGATTGCCTCGCAAATCACCATATTTCTATTTTTTGGCAAATAATCTTCTATTTCTATTTGAAAATCCTTCTTATTGACCCTTTGGGTTGCAAATTGTATTTAAAGTGTAAAACAAAAAAGAAATGGGTAGATATTAATTGAACATGAGTATATGGGGAAAATTTAAGTCTTTCAAAAGAAATAAAGATTCTAAGCTATAGTTAGAACTCTGGAATACCATAACTCATCCCATAAATTAGAAAATAAGGCCTTTCATTTACTCAAATATATCTTTGAAATATTGGGCTGTATGTAAATTTGTTAAAATAATATATATATATTTTTTAAATGTTCCTTTAACTAATCAAAGGGAGCTGTACTGATTAAGTATAAGTAAAAATGATTACGAATTACATTTACTCCCCCTGACGGAAGAATCTTCTTTCAAGTATATAAACATGTTGACGTCTGATTTGATCAAGGTGATTCCTTCTCATTTTTCTTATGATCAATAATCTAGTAGATATTATTTGAGCTTGAAATACTTTTCATTGGTGGCCCTGCCTTGATTCGGCATTTGCCCAAAAGTAACCTTCAACGCCTGTGTCTCCCTAAAAACAAGCATGGTCGAATAAAACGGAAGAGGCGAATTTATCAATGGCCGGAACTCCACAAATTTGTCATACCAAAGTTAAATACGGTCTTATGGCGTCAGCATTGCCGGGTGAGGTTTTCAATAGTATTCCTATTAGTGAGGAGAATCTCACTTATGAGGGAGCGAAGATATCCATATTAGTCTGATATGGCCTATCATCTTCCGCAAGGATAAAAAGAATAGTCGACATGATGGTTAATACTTCCAACCTCTCAAGTATGGAGGTTAAGGATGAGGTTGAACGTCTTCTGGATGAGGAATACCCAAATGATTTGCATGTAAGTTTGATTAAAGAGACACTAATATGGAATGCTCCAAAGGAACAACTGGGATATTGGAGAGCACAATCAACACTTACGACTAAGAATTTAAGAGATATGTGTACGGCTGAGAAGGAAGTCACAAACATTTCCATTTCTACTATCGAGTATCCATCTTCTTCTCCCACTGTCGTACCTTTGATTAAGAAGATACCTAGTGGAGCTTTTTTGAAGTCCTCAACATCGCAAAATTTAAGAAAGTTTATTATTATAATTTAAAATTTGGATTAAATGCAACTGTGTGCTCTGGTCCTGATTGTCATTTTAATTCATTGATTCAAAAAACTAAATTGTTTTCAGTTGCATGGGACCGAGGCAATACATAAACCTTTAAATTCCTTATTAATGAAGTACAATATAAATTCAATTAATTTTCTTGTAGATACGGGAGCACAGGTATCCGTTATTTCGCCGACCAATTGTAAATATTTCATTCGTGTGAAAATGCCACTTATCTTTGGTTATGGAGGGAATCCAGTAGAAATTCTCGGTACTAAAACTCTAAAGGTACAAATATAAAATTTAGGAACTTTGTATTGGAAATTTATTGTTTTACATAGAGGCCACCCTATTTTAGGGCAGATTTTCTTCATTTCTACAAGGTTACTATTGACTTATTCAACGAGAAAATGTATTTCAATGATCCATGCGTCATTTTAAAATTATCAGAAGCCCAATTGGTTCAATTTCTATACCTTGCAGATTTTCAATGACAATAAATTTGGCAAATCTTACCCAGCTCATGTAGTTGAACATCACATTGAAACTAAGAACCCTCCTTGCTTTGCAAAATCCTGCAAGCTGGATGTTGTGAAACTCAATTTTGTTAAAAACAAAATTGATGGACTGCTGGAAAAGGGAATAATTCGTCCATCTTATTCAAACTTTTCATCAGCGATTCATGTTGTACCTAAAGCCAAAGGAGGCTGGCAAATGTGTGGTGATTATTGTTAATTAAATAACATGACGGATCAATATCCTCTTCCCAATTTAGGGGATTTTGAGACCAACCTAAGAGGAATGATTTTTTTTAGAATTATGCACTTGCACAAGGCTTACAATTAAATGCCCATGAGTGAAGACTACATCAGTAAAATAGCTAACATTACGCCATTTGGGTTGTATGAGTACTTGAGAATGTCGTTTGGGCTTAAAAACGGTACCCAGAAAGTCCAACCACTAATCGATTATGTTTTGAGGGCAATTAAAAATTTCATCGTATATCTTCATGATATATGGATTGCTTCTCGGACAAGAGATGTACATTGACAGTCCATAAACGTAGTTAAGTTGCAGCTTAAAACTTCCGCCCTGGTACTTTGTCTTGAAAAATGCAATTTTTTCAGGGATTCTATTGAGTTCCTTGGACATTCTATTTCCCTGGAGGATTTTAAACTTCTTAAATCGAAAGTTGAAGCTATTGCACGAATTTCATCTCCAAAATCGAAAGATCATTTAGAGTGACTTTTAGGCATGGCTAAATTCTATTCACAATTCATACAGAAATTGTCAAACGGGACATTGATGATATATACAATTTTAAAGAAAACATTTAAATTGATAGGGAATGATGAATGTGAAAGAGCTTTTCCAGGTATAAAACAAAGTTTTTCCCCAAGTACTCAACTTTCATTCCCGTACAACTCGCTACCTTTAGCCCTTACAAAAGATCCATCTGATACTGGAATAGGAACCTTTATGGAACAGAAAGTTGATTGGCACTGACAACGACTAGCATTTTGCTCTAAAGCCTTAACTGAAAGGCAAAAAAAATATTTCACTTTTGATAGGAAATTACTTAGTATTAAGGAAAGCATTAAACATTTTCTGTGGGCATTGGATGGACAAAATTTTAGAGTATTTAAAGATCATAAGCCTCTAGTGTTGGCGATATACATCCGAAATCTCTACCAGACTCCCAGACAATTCCGTAAATTTGCATATGTATGAAGGAACTACACAGTATATACTAAAGACTGAATATATTTGGTATATATGAAAGTACAAGAATATAAGAGTTATAAAACTTGTTCATTAGCATGAACTTGTCCGAACATACGGTTTACTAAAATGCTCCCACCAAACTCTGGGTCTAATTAGACGATTTCTAAAAAAATTAATGCACACCAATGTTGACGTTTGGGAGAATATTCTTCATACCATATGCCGGTTTAAGTGTATCAATGAAAAAATAATCAACACTATGACCAAGATCTAATTTAAAAGAGCAAGGACACGTGCATAGCATCTTGAAGGGTTGAGGTACGTATGCCAAAGCGCTGGACGTTTGGGGACATTTCCACAAAAATATATGTGGTACTTTTAAGCTTATCAATAGTATACTGGATCCTAACGGGAAGTTCTGGAATGACTCTCAGTGGGGTGTATTTAATATCTTGGACACTCTGGAAAAGGTAATCATTATTAGGAGTCTCCGACTCCTCTTTCAGGGGAGTGGAAGCCTAAGGACTTCTCCCAATAAATGATGAAAGGGGAAAAAGCACTCCTTGAAACACTTGGTATAGACGAACAGAGGCCAAGCTGAACAAACGGAAGGGCCTCGATCCAAACTTCTCCCTCCTCATATATTATAGAAGACAGACACTCTTCAGGGTACGGTGGAATCTTTCAAGGATACCATTCGACTAGGGATTATAATATGTCATGAATAGGTTTTTTGATCCTAGGAGCTGTTCATTCTTGTCCACAAAGATCCAGTAAATTGGGCTCCTCGATTCCAATGGATTGAGGTAGGTACTCCAAATCTAGCGATCTATCCGGAGAAGAATGCCTTAACAATAGTGAGAAGGGGCATAACTTATGTCCATCGATTTTACCTATCCAGAACCGTCAGAAGTTACCTAAGGCCATTGGAGGGCAGAAGTGGTACTACAAAGTCAACATCTATGGAGCAGAATGTATTTGGTTCTTGTTGGAATGGAGTTGTCCAAGCAGCTCTAAGATGTATGGTTAGTTTGTTTTTTGACAAGCTAAGCAATCTTGAGTCCATTCTTTGACATCTACCCTAAGGTACGGCCAAGCAAAAACTTGGCCATCTCTCTCAGTGTCCCTTTAAATCCTCGGTAAGACAGACAATGACCCATTGAGAAAGTCTTGTTACGTAGCACCCCAGACGAAACAATCGGCCTGAAATTATTTTCACTTCCAAAACCCGCCAGCGTATATCCTCCAATTTTTGGGTTGTGAAATGTCTTGACTTGAATTGAGGTCTCTGGAGATCGATTGCCTCTTGATCCATGTCTTTAAAAAGGGGTAAGGTCTCTGTTCTTAGCGGAGCTAGAAGTCTAGATAATGTGTCAGCCACGAAGTTAAACTTTCCATACTTGTGCACAATACTGCAATGAAACTCTTGTCTTGCCGTCCACAATGGGTTCCTCGATTCCAGTGCAATCGTTAACGGTTTATGGTCAGCAAAAACCGTGAAATCTACACCTTCTAGCTACCATCTAATATGGATATTGCCTCTTTAACTGCAAAGAGCTCACGGTCGAACACAAAATATTTTTTTGGTCGGAGTTGAGGGTTCTCGTCGAAAAAACCAACAGTGTCCATGAAGCCCCATCCCATTGCTCATGAGAACTGCCCATTCTGTGTAACAAAGCATCGGTTGTGAGGGCTAAGGGTCTATTTTCTACGCAAAAATCTCGCAAAGTTCGCTTTGATAAAGCCAATTTCATATGTTGAAAGGCTTTCTCTTACTTGACAAAGCTTGTATGAGCTCCTGTGAATGAGGGGAATGAGGCTAGGAAGGTAGTTGAGGATTGTGCAGCTCTAAGGATTGAGATAGTGCCGATGATTGTTTGAGGCCATCACAATGCTTCGCAAGTATTTCCTTGCTTATTCTCGTTTGCGATCGTGTCATGGCTCCGAGTGAACTTCGGACACATCTGATTATTACCTCTTTCGCTAGAATGTCTTTGAGATTCGGTACAATACAAACTAAGGGTCGAGGAGACGATCCACTGCAGCCATAATTTCCTTAGCCGACAATTATTCCTGCTTCAAAAGATCAAGGGCCCTTTTTATTTGTTCTTCATCCACATTAATATGGTTTTCCCTTTCATACTCGTCAAAGGACAGTGCTATGGCCTAACTATAATGGATGGTATACAAGGTGGCTGGAAGTGATCCCAATTTCAAATATCACATCTGGTACAGTGGCTGGAGCTTTCTTGGACAGTGGGATATCAAGTTTTGGAGAACATGACATCATTGTACCAGACAGGGGGACGCAATTCACAAATGCTATTTGTAAGTGTGTTTGCAGGGCCCTTGGAATTGCAAATAGAACAACCACATCATATCATCCTGAATCAAACGGGCTTATTGAACGGTTCTACAGATCCCTAAAAACTTGGCTAGTTGCACGGGTACTAACAAGTGGAAGAAAATTGGTGTAATTCTCTGCCTGACGTTTCGTGGGGACTGAGGAATTCAGTATTAATAGATCAGGGATGTAAATATTAGCCCTTCCAGTAACTTAATGATCACTCAGGATCATATGCTTCCGGCTTCTTCGATTCGTTTCCTATTGCTATGGCAGATACCTATTTGGGACGCTTCTTCGAGACAATGGAAAATGTGGCTCGCGTTCCCCCTCGAGTAATCCAGAGGGAAACGTTCGACAATCGGCTAAGCAAGGCTGACTACGTTTTTGTTAAAAATAAGCCAACCAGAGAATCTCTTTCTCTAACATTCTTGGGTTCTTTCAAAATCCTGTGAAAATACGATCTTTATTTTAAATTGGAATTGGGTGTTAATGTCGACAATATCTCCAAAAATAGACTCCGTCCTGCTTTTGGAATCGCCGGGATCAAACCAGAATCTCCAACTGTGTGCTCCATTTTATAAATAATTACTGTTGTTTATATTGGCTGTTTGATTATCTTTTATTTATTTTCTTTAGTACAAGACGATCAAAAAGAAAAAGGGAAATTTTTCTTCGTATAAAGGCCGAATACTGTTGAAGGTTGATTTGATCAAGTTGATAACTTTTCCTTTTTCTTATTATTATTATTAATCTAGAATATAGTTAGTAGAAATTTGAACTTTCAATACTTCACAAAAATATAGTATATGTCCTTTTCTGGGAACGATCCGGTGCAAACCTACGTACATTGAGTTCAAGAGAACAATTTCTCCCGAGTGTGTTGTCCATTGAACTATAACATTCCATTATAAAGTGAGATTTCTTCATTTATTTTATTTTTAATCCTGATTGTTTTTATGTTGGTGTACCCCATAAGTGTTATACAAAATAGTTTTCAAACCCGCTAAACTCTCTCATCTTACTTTATTGTTATTAGTTAAGTATCAAACAATATTAGTAATACAAATAATGGATTTTTTTAGTATATATATATTCGAACTATTACTATTGATTAAAATAAAATTAACAAATGGATTGGTTTCAGATTACAATATTTGCATTACTTTATAAGTGTAGCATTTTTATAAGCTTATAAATATGAATTTTACTGATATAAGCAAATCAAGCTTAAAAATGATTAAACAATGTAATAAAATTTTATAATTGAAAGGTATATTCAAAATTCATACAGTAAAGTTATTTGAAATAATCTAAAAAAAAAAGAACATACCACGAGTAAGGCCTAAAGGCTTTGGATATACATATAGTCAAATCTGGATAAAGGAAATTGCTATTTTTCATATGAAGTTGAAAAATGTTTTTCTTACATCTGAAGTATAAACAAAATCCAAACTTTTTAATAACTATCTAAACAAGGAATTTTGAAACTCCCTATTTTGAGTGTACCAATGTTTGATTAGATCCTGTTTTTGACAAATCATTGATAACTTTTACCATATATTACAGTGAAAGTATTTTTTGGAGGCATTCATAATATATCTATTCTCATACTGATTGAAAAGCAATGTGAAATGAATTTAAGAAGTAACATACTGAACAAAATAAATTGTCTCCAGCATACAATTTGTGCCTTTATTAAGGAAATCCAACATGAAAATGAAGAATTGTCATGAATTCATAGGAAGTTGATGCCAAAAAAATGGAAGAGAAGTCTACTTTATGCAGATTTTTTACTATGTGTTCTTTCTATGCATTGTATATTATGTATTAAAATATTGGTAAATAACGTTGATGATAAACGTATTTTTAGTATATTTGAGTTTGCTATGTGTAGATCTTACTGTAGACATATAGGTTTAAGTGATATATTGAATGTTTTTTATTAACAAATTATCATAATTTTAGAAATATTTGCTTAATTGCTTTGATGTAACTGAGTAATGTTAGCTTCTGTATTTTAAAATTTTAATTGTGGTAATTTAACTCTTCCTTAATGAACATCAATTTAATAACACAGTTAGTGAACTGAAAAAAAAAACCCCAAAATAAAAGATATTTAATTGCATGATAAACAGTTGAACAATCAAAATAATTACATCATTTTTCTAAATACTCCATCCATTTTACACTCATAAATGTCAATTAAAATGCTAAAAATACTCGTAGGAATACAAGACGTCAAGAAAAATACATTTTTACGCTAAACAATCCAAACACAATTAGTTTAAGGTCTCAATAAGAAAATAATATGTTATTCTGATAGTACAAAGGTTAAATTTATTTATACAAATTGCTAACATTGAAAGAGAAAATCAAAAGAAAAAACAAAGGAACGACTTTTAGAAGAAAAAAATCAGATTATAAATTCATTAAACTTCCATTAACTATACCTAAATATGTGAATAAATCCTGAACAAGACATTATCAAGATAAATAAATATCTACATAAAATCCTATTTAATATTTCAGAAACATACTGAAAAGTAATGAATAAATTGAAGATTCAAAGGAAGAATACGCATTTATCTGGAGGTGTATAATAACTCAGTTCATTAACAAAGGGTTAAGTTATCATCAGGTTTGTGACCTTTTGACTATCTCAAAATTCATTTGCTGAATCTTTTACATTTTAAATTGAGAATATACGAACATCGACATCATAAGAAGGCAAAAGAGATAGAAAAGAGTTCTGGAAAAAGCAAAGCTATATCCCGCATTTAATATAGTTTATCTCAACCTCTATGGCAAAAGCCAGATGCATTTTGATGTATTGAAATTTGACATTCGCGTCTGTGAATTATCAGAGGTTGAGAAATAATTATATCTGCAAATTTCGAGGAGTTGATATCCATATAACAACATTTATAAATGATATAATTGCTATAACTAGAAAATAAAATATTTGATTATAAGAATAGTAAGTAATAAGCCCCTTGCATGTTTTGTTGCTGTTGGCCACTTTATCAAGTTTCGGGTTAAACTCATTGTAGAATGGGGATTGACATCGTAGTAATTCCGGCCAATATTTAATTGCTTCATAGATAGATGGATTAGTCTTTATTCCCTTAATCTTACAACCTCTTGCAGCTAACGAAATGGAATGTCAGCTAAACTACTCCCCTCTCAAACATTCTTTGAATAGTAAGGGTTACCATGTTCATTTTTGGCTTTTTTCTTTTCATACCGAAAATGCTTACAATTTACAGCACTAGGCATTGATAAAAGCCAAAATTATAAGAAAAAGGCAAGAATTATTTCTATATACTATTTAAGATAAGCTGAGCATGAACACAGTAGTGATAACTTATTTTTTTCAATTTCACCAGATAGGACATTTTTATGCTAAAGTATCTATACATCTATGGAGTACAAATCTATATTAATTTAGGAAAGTAGTGATGGAACGATTCCAAAAAAATTCTGATGACGATTCCGATGCGATTTTGATAAAAAATCTCGATTCGGATTCTTTAAAATTTCAAATAATAGTTAAAAATACAATTTTGCTATAAATTTGTAAGGATTACAATGGATAAAATAAATCGTCTCTCTTTATTTAATGAAAATAATATTTACATTAAATAAAGGAAGGCGATTCTTCCGCCTGGCAAGCTTTTTCCATTGCGAATTTTTCGCTTTGTGTTTAGCACACTTTTGTTTACGTTCAGTTTGTGTTCAAATTGTTTTTCCTCAGTTTTTGAACATTTTTATTCATAAATTATTTTACCAAAATATTTATAAATTATAAGAGTCAAGTAACAAATTCACATGGTCATTTTTTATATCCCAACGGTTTTTTTTTTTTCATAACTATCATGTAATAAATAGTTAAATACCAGTAATAAATAATCATACATAAGAATCAAAATTGCAAATGAAACATTACTTTCCAATGCCTATTCCGATTTCACAAAAACACCAGATTCTCCGATTCCCATTAATGGCCCATCACTATAGTTTGATGTCTGATCTTGAAAACGTCTGATCTTTTGTAACTATCCAAGAAATGTAATTATCTGTTATACTTTGATGAAATACTTATTCTCCAATAAATAGAAGGAGTTGTAACTGAAAAGAATAGATCATTTTATATGCAAGATAACTATCTAAAGAAGGAACTTTTGGATACATGATAGTCTCTGATGTATTCTTACAATCTCTTTCATGTGGGAATACTTTTCTAAAATCAATTATAGTTACTTCAAACAAAATGTCTTACTTTTACGGTAAAAAAATATCAAAATATAGAGGGTCTTTCCAATTAAATAACAGGTTTATTTGTAAAATAACCACACGACACTTAAATAAAAAAATTATCTAAAATTGTAAAAATATGTCTTATAAGGATTTAGCATGACAAAATTGATCGACAATAAACAAGTTACCCTCTCTGAGACTCATAAATTCGCCCTCGCTTTCAAGGCAAAACTACTTTTTGTTTGAATTTTACTGATTTCAAATTCATATTCAATGTTAAGTTGTTTTTTTTAATCTGAGGCAACTTATTAATACTCTTAAGGGATATGTGGTATTTTTTCCTTAAACTATTATGCCTCAGAACATTTTGCCTTAAACCAGTTGGCTTTATAACATTCCGTCCTCAGTCAATTTTACCTCAAGGATATATTGCCTCAATATATAAACAAATGAGATTTATAGGTCGTTAATGTTTATTTTTGGTTGAATCTGTTGTTCCCCTTGAGTTATTTAATTAAAAGGTGTATTGTTTTGTAACATTTGTGCAGGAAAGAAGGTTTGCAATGACCATCGTTCTCATCTTTTTATTCTGATTCCAGATTCCTCCCATTGTGCTGAATCCTTGCAGTTATCAATACTCACTTCTCTTATTTCATTTTGCTTTCCTGCAACCCGACGTTTGAGTGCCTCCTCAAATCCTCTCAGTGCTTTGTCTCACCACAGCCTCTTCCTATGGGATGTTCTGGATCATAATGATGTAAAATAAACTGTTCTTGCATCATACTATGAATGTTGATTAATCCATGAGTGTTTTCCAATATCAATTATCCATAATCTCGAATTATAATCGATTATGGAGAAAGGATTAACACTTCCTCCAAAAGAATTGTTTTCGTTAATTGTAAGATTTTGATAGTATGTAGAAATTGAAATTACAACATTATTCTAACAGAATAAAACTATTTAATGCTTCATATAGTAATAAACAATGTTTTTTATAGATATAAATAATGCATATTTTCATTAATAAATTTAAAGGGAACATCAATTTAAACGAAAAATAAGGAAAAATGTCTTATAAATTTCATTTAAGATAAAATATCCATGAATTAAAATAACCTGAAGGTGAAGTTTCCAAAGTTGAAATGGTTTAAAAACAAAATGGTTGAAGGTGAGAGTTCATAGCGCCCGTTTAAACAACTATAGCTAACTATAGCTCAAGTATATACGAATTGATCCCTAAAGAGGATTAAAGATTTGCGATGAATTTGTTAATTTTATTAGTATTTAAAAACACAACTAACGAATGTCAATAAAATTGGCAGATTGTTTGAGCAATATCTTTACAATTTGTGGCTAGTCAACCTCAATTCTTGAATAAAAACCAAGAAAATCCTTTTTTTTTACTTCATATATACAAACAGCCAAGAGATCTCACTTATAATTTTATAATATCACTAGATTGCTCCCTCCAAATCTCAAAAATCAACACGGAAATCCCAAGAAAATTATATTTTATTGAATATCAACAGAATATGACACTCATCTTCAATCAGTTATATGCAGTTCATAACATCTTTCCCTTCAATAACATTTGCTGATAAGTGTACAGAATATGTATCGTTGTTGGACATTCCTTTGTTCAAGTTTCGTTATTATGGCAATGAAAGGGTGGAAGTTCGAATAAGTTCCCCATTTTTTCTAATATATTTTTAACCACAGTTTTACTTAGAGGAAACGATAACTAATTGAAAACGACTAATCCTGTTGTTAACTTTTAACAATTTAAATAAACAAAGTTTGAAAATATACGTAATTAATATAATCAAACGGAGGTAATCAATTATTGTTGTATGCATAAAATACCCAGATTTTTACATTTTGATACAATACATACCCATCTTAACGTTAAAATCTAGAGATCTTTAGATAAATCCCAAGGAGTGTCATCTCTGACGCAAGGCAATATTTTTTACACATAAATGAGTTCATTGTAGCCTTATTATACAAATTTCTAGAATAATTTAAGATAAAAAAAGAATTTTACAATAGTTTAGAATCTGTATTTGATTTATAAGACTCATATTGGCCTAGACAGTGCCTTTCAAATTGAATTTGTCTATGTCTTATTTTTTTATAGAGATGATCCATTTTGTCTATTTAAGTACAATTTACAGCGTCTCCAAAGGGTTAATACAAGTAATTTATCGATATAAATTGACGATAATTTGTCAAAAATTAGAAATGTTAACATTTAATAATTTTGACATTATCTACTATAATATAATATTATTATTGTGCGTCAGTTGAAAAAATGCCTAGCGTATAAATTTCAAAATCAGAGACAAATACATACTACAGTTATTAATATAAGTTATTCAAAATTCTGAGGTACATTTCTAAGGGCATGTGTAATTATGATCAGACCAAATTTATGGTTTCTGGAGGACAAGTTTGGTTTTTTTATAATTAGTTAATTTGTTTCATAAAATAAAGTCAATTTCCCGTGTCACAATGTTTTTTTAAAGCATGGGTTGTCGTTACAAAATGCATAAAAAAATAAAAATCCAAAACACGAACTATTGCCCTAACTGGAAAAGAGGAACGTATATTCAAAAAGAATTAAGAAGAGAATTAGCGAATTAGTCTTAGTATATATTTTCACTCTGGTTGAATGAACAAAATATTTCTAATTATTATGTTGTCTATCGTCAAGTTTTATTCAATTATAGGGATATTTAAAGCATTAATAAAATAATTCGAACTAAAAAATATAATACGTGTAAATCCTAGTTATTGTTATTTACATTTAATACAAACTCAATTTTGATAAATTATAATTAAAGGTAGCTTTTGCGTTGACGAATCACAACTAAAAATTCTAAATGTATTTTTAATAGTGACACTTCTAATTTTCCACATCAATTTTGGCATATTTGGGTCAACTATTTGTAATTTAAGTTTTATAAATCATCGAAACTACTTTTTTTAAATTATAAAATGTACTTTAAATAAAAATCAAATTATAATACAAAAAAGTACTTGACATGAAATTCCATTATTTGATTTTTGATTGTTTTTTTTTTAAAGTTATTTTTAAAGAAAATATTCCCATAATTATTTTGTGCCATATGTGTCAACTATTTTTGACTCTTTATTTTTAATACATTATGTATTAATAACAAACATTAACATACGTTCTCTCTCTTTATTTATTGATAAAAACAGAAAATGTATGATTTTGCAACGTCCCAAACAGTACAAATGCATAGATATTGGAATAAAATCTATTTTAAAAAGAATTTATATTCAACGAGTGGCAAACACTGGAATATGTACTAGCAAAGATAAGGAATTTTTTTTCTCAATTACACCCTTCAAAGTCTTTGAAAAAATGCATTGTATCTTTTTAGGTATAACTTAGTGGTAACATTAAAAAGATGACTTACAGATATAAAGGTACGAATGTCTGGATGATACATTTGCGAAAATAACATTTTTTAGCACCATATTCAAAAATTGATTGAACAATCTTATGTGCTAATAAAAAACAGATAATAACCTTGAGGATTTCTTATAATTTTAAGTCCTCGTTGGACTCAGAGTAATTCTGTATATTCCTCTTTATTGTCTTCTCCCCCTCCTTCCTTGTCACAACTGACTGTAGCTGATCTAATAAAACGTCATGAAACCTATACCACACTCCTCCAAAATATTCTTCAAATTCTCAGGGTTATCATGTTGATTTTTTTATATTAACAATTCCAAAATATATACTATTTTTATCAGTACATATGTTTAGGTATATTGTAATCTGTCTATCAATCTCGATTAACACTAAAATCAAAAGATGAAAAAATAATGCTATACTCCAGAAAGTGGTTTACATATAAAAGTATAATATTTATTGAAACATAAGCAATATTGTTTTGATTGTTACAGAATATAATATTTAGTTTCAAAACAAAATATTTTGATGTCCAATAAGTATATTTAAGAATAAACTAAAAAAACAAGTATTTACATATCCCAGTTTGCTCTTAAAAAAAGATTGCATTTAGAAAAGCACAGTAAATTACGCTTGCAACTACCTTTTAGTTTCCAAAAAACGCAGCTTTGTAAATAAAGCCGGACTAATCAGCACCAGAGTGACAATGACCTTAATAAACTTTTATGGATAACACAAAACTAGAAAGACTCAGGAATTTTACCAAATTGAGAGGATTCTGAGTCCTAAGAAAACATAGCAAATCCAAAATTCCGAGTCTACCGCTTTGCCTAAAATGGGAAGATTATTCACAATGAAGTTAATAGACTTTTCAAGAAATCCATTCAACCATCAATATAATATTTTTATTCTTCTTTGTGACGCTTAAATAAAACTGTTGTTGGTCTGACACTCTATAAAACAAGAAAATAATCTTTTTAAATTACGAGTCTATAGTGTTTAAATAAAGATAGTCAAAACCATTAACAGAAGTGTAAGATCTTCGTTCATCTCAGACCACTTTTTAACTGTCGGCCTTAATGGGTTAAGATGACTGCCTATTTTAATGACTTTTTTTAAATCGATGCCGTTATTTTTATAGACTGTTTTAGAGTCTTGCTTTGGTTTTATAAATTATTTGTGTAAAAAAGTAATTGTAATAGATGAAAATATATCCTACTCCTAGTGGTATATGTGTCCTGGGTTTGCTACACTTAATGTGGGTTTCTGCGGTTTTAGGGGAGGTTAGCTATCCCGTCGACGTGCCCTTAGGACGGCTATAAAATAAATCTTCTTTGTATATATGATGTTTATAATAAAGCATCAAGCTATTTTTATAAGTTCTGAAAATTTAATGTTCGTTAACATTGGCATATCTGATTTTTAAAATTTTTGCCTACTTTGATAGATTTTGAGTAGTTTCAAATCTGGATATATGATTATTGTGTAATTTAAAAAATACAATTGTCGACAAAAGAACAGATATCCCTGAATTTTTGCTATTTTGTTAATTCCATTTTTTTTTTTTTTTACTTTCTGTGTGATCAATTGAGGACATGATGTTATCATTCGATTAATAAAACTAAAACCAAATAATAACATCTAAGTCATCTTTTTACATCTATCCTATTATAAGATGTGTCCATTATTTTAGAAGTTTTACTATATCAAAATTTTCAAATATAACAGATTCGTTGATGATACCATGCTTTATGAAATATATTTAGAGACTGTTTTTTTATTTTTTTAAACAAAACATAGTGGTTCCATCTAATTATAAAATTAAAAGATATTTAGGAATAAAATGTTGTATAAAATGTGGTACAGTGTATGACGAAAATATTTAGTCTTTGTAGTTTTTTCAAAAATCTTATTATTATTATTGCAGTGGCTAAATAAAACAATTATTTTCGCAGAGATCACATTTTTGTCAGAAAAATGGTACACTGCATAGCGTAAATATTTAACAAACTGCTATTATTTTATTTAAGAATAACATTATTAAATTATTATTCAGCATACAATTAGCAGTTAAATGCATTTTGCAATACGTCAACCAAATATAAATATTTCAACATTTTTTTTTTGTTTGAAAAGTGAAAATATTGTAATTGATGAAAAATAAGAAAAACTTATTTAAAATGTAGCTTGACAAATGAATATAAGATAATTAAAATTTGCTTACATTTTTTTTACAAACAAAATAATATAGGGATTAAAGCCTATTGATTTTTAAATTATTTGCACAATAGCTTTGAAAATCTGCCATTTTCAGAGACTAAAAGGTTTTTCTTATAATGCCATGAATACAGATTTGGGCAGCAAAACATGGACATCTGATGGTCCTAGCAGCCACGGACAAGTTGTTGGCCAGGCAATTCATCAATTTGGTGGGATCTTCTTTGGTCTTCTTTTCCAAGGAGGACAAGAACTCTGTACCCCTATTTAAGTTGTGTCCTCCACTTTCTGCTTTCCTGGAGAGGTCTTCTCCATCATTTTCATCTTACCCTCCTTGAAAACCAGGTTTCTGGAGCATTCTAAAATGTTTATGATCCTCGCCACTCAACTGAGATACGCTGCTGCCTTTTGGCTTCTTGCTCACTCATGATGCCGAAATGTGTATTATATTTTCCAAATCCGTGCTATATTAATGACAAAATTAAAATTAACTAATGTTCCAAGTGTTGATACCCGCCTCTGTATATAATAAATATATGCGGTGCTTGAACATAAGAACAATCTTGAACAAAAATTAGAAAAAGAGAATCTCCCAAGTATAATTTTTACTTAAAATATACATTAAGCTATTGTTATGACCGTGTTTAAGTCCAAGTTGGTACCATACAGTCCAGGCCATTTTCAATTGTTGGCCTTAAATAAAGCTAAAATCGATCCCTCATGACGTCATTGTGTTGTTTTTTTTTTTAATTTGTTCAATTATTATGTTAAGTATGTAAACTACAAATTTAATTCATTAAAAAAATAATTTTAGTTTGCTTTTGTGTTGACGGCCTGGCCCTCATATGAAGATATATATTTCAATTTTTTTTGAAAAACTCTTAAGGGTCTATGAAAAATTGGCATTGTGTTAATTAGGTGAAAATGAAATGTAATATGTTATTGTCAGAGATTGAATCAGTTCTTTGATGTAGATACAAGACGATACACAATCTTTAATCTTTGTAAATGTAAAAATACAAATTGGGCATCTTCTGAAGAAAGCTGAAATAAAGAATTGGAATGATTAAAAGAAAAAATATACTTTTTTCACACTTTCAATCAACTCATCAGTTTGTTAGATATCTAAAAATTAATTTAATATCTTTGTAATGGAAGAATTCCTTCAGGATTTATGTCTGACTCTATGGAAAATGAATTGTGATTTCTATTATATAGACATGATTATTCAAATGGAACATTTGCTAAATTAAGGCTGATTTGAGAGTAACAAGATACTTTTTATGCCCATCAAATCATAAAGAGGTTTCAGTTTTAAAGTTTTAGAAAAATGTGAGATCAAATAAAGTTATGCCAATGATCTAATTTTTAAAAATTCAATGTACCTATATGTGTATGTTTTTTATGTGTGTCCACAACGTTTGTTTTATACCCAAACCACACAAAAGTTGTTTTTTGGAGCTCAATGAGACTAAATAAGGGGATGAGCTAAAATCAAAGAAGTGGCTGACGTCTTAAAAAAACACTATAAGAATAAGAAAGTTTTCTAATTTCATTAAAAATCAAAAAAGTTAAGGTTAAGTCAAGTTAAATAAGAAAACGTTGAAAATTACACCATTGTTAATTTTCAGGTAGAAAAAAAGCAGGAATACTGGATTTTTAGATAAAATAAAGTTTGTAGAAATTTGGTTGGATATAAATTTAAATACCAAAGATGATGTTTAACGGAAATATCTGTCATTTTCTGAATAATTTTTCAAATATTTTTTTTCTCGTTTCAAAAATGTACATTTCTGTTTGTAGGAAGAATTGCCCCGAATTGCTTGATTTTGGACATTAAATTATTATCCTTAACATTACAACAACATATTATTTTCAATTTCTGGAGCATTTTTATTATATATTTGGAAAAATGAACCAGTTATCGTGGGATTTTTTTTCGATGTCATTATTCTCTTTAACTTTTTTGGTTTTGCAAGTACGAAAACAATCTTGGCAGTTTTGTGTTCTTCTTCACAATGTCAATAAATATTATCAACATTTTTTTTTCTAAATTAGTGTACAATATTTTTTTTCAAGTTGTTGGTAAATTTCTATTTGGCAATTTTGTGACAAAAATAAAAGATGGACTTATCATATACACCATTTTCTTCATCCAGATATGTTGGTACGTTATTAGAAGTTTATAATACTTTTTTTTTTAAATTCATAATAATACATTTCATATAAGATACAGGAGCATTATTATAATTCATGTCAAAATACAATTGCTCACCTGAGTAAATTTATAATATGAACGTTCCCCACAGCAAATAAGAAATTTTTGATTGCAATTTTCGTGTTTCATTACTCTTATTATCAACACGATATTACTAATGATACATATAATTAGAGTGGTTTAAATTATAATCTCACCGAGTGTGAAATTTTTCCTGGTAGGTAATATGTAAAGTGTTTTCATTTTATTTTCCGAAAATATTATCATTAATGTTAATGATAACGAAGACAGAACATCGAAGTATAAAGCAATAACGTGTAGTTGTGCTTATGAAAAAAGAGTAACACTTTGAATTATTTAGGGAGTTATAAGTATTAGTCCATGTTGGACTCAGAGTAGTTTTGAGAATTGGCATCTGTCTAATTCCTGCCTAATTCCTGTATACAAAGTGGGACAGGTCTATATTAGATTCCTCTCATATTTGCTAAAAGCTAATCTAATAAACAGCTAAGCTACTTTCTTCTCAACATACTTCAAATTGTCAGGATTAACACGTTAATTTTCGAGTATTATTTTTTTAAATATGTACATACCTGTAAAAGATGGTTTCTTTACCTGCTATCGCATATATCAATATAACAAAACTTCATTTTTCTGCAGAATGTCTCTCGGTAACAAGGTTTTTGGCCAATTGTCCATTCATAGTTTTAGACACGCTTTAAAATGCATACATTTTCACTTACTGTTCTAGGCAATAAATATAATTAAATACAAAAAATCTTATCATGAATCATTAGTAAGGATGAAAGTTGTGTGTATTTTGGGCATGTTACAAAAAGGAGATCGAAAATCAATATGGTAACCGAGACAACTTGAAGAATGTATTGATGGTTATTATTACATTTCATTAGATGAGTTATAATCAGCTGTGACAAGGGGGGAGAAAGAAACATATATAGACACTACCAAGAATCACTCAGATGTCAATCTTTAATTCTACTTGCAGTCTAAAAAAGTTTTACAATGATAATTCCGCAACAAATCCTAAGGGTTACTCTCCGTCTTTTATAATACAAAACATCTTAATAAAATATTTTATTAATTTAAATGTATTTTAATTTCAAAGCAAATAGTCTATGGTTTGTTTTACATATATTGTTATTTCTATATACAAAAAATAATTTTGAATTGTCATCATTATGAAAATTGACAATCTTGGACAAACAAATCTTAGAAAAATACAAACCCTTGTTTGTAAAATGTACTACATCTTCTTTTTTTCTTTTTTTTTAAAGCCCTTTTAGATAAAGTTAACAACGTTGTCAATTGATAATTTTAAATACCCCATGCCTTCAACATGGGGTCACATTTGATCTATTATGCAACATGTTAATATCTACATTGAACTTTTATGAGTTTTTTTTTTTTTTTGAAGAATTATAGTATGTGATGATAAAACAGACAAAATAATATGCAAATTCGATAGAAAATTCTTGTATCTCATTCAATGAAGTCAAAAATAATGCATTTATTGTATTAGGGATAGTTTTATATGGGTCATCCATGGAAAATATAAACTATTTTTTAAATGTTTACCCGATTTGAATCAAATGTATTATGTCAAATAATACATTATTGGGATACTCAAAAATTAAATCTTAGATATGTTACGCAATCCAACTATGAGTTCTGAGCTCCTTTTCATAATGAATTTTATTGAAAAATGTTATGAAGACTCTTGAGTTTTGGATAGTCACCCCTAAATCACTTACTTGATGGAGATGATGTATAATACATTACCTGATAGGTATTGAGTTTTGCAACAAAATAATTTAAACAATTTTTTATTCTTTTATAAAAAAAAAGTATGGTGACCCTGGCCTTATCTTTTTACCTCAAATATCTCAAACATCATATATTTTGATTTTGTTTAAACTATTATCGGAAAAGGATAAAATCACTATATCACATTAGAAAAAAAGATGAGAGTGGGCTTGAGAGATATGAGAAGTTTAATTTCATTATAAATGTATGTATAATTACAGGGGTGGTCTGAAAAATGTTCAACCTCAAAGTGAAGAGGGCAGCACTCGTAAATTATATGATAGTTACATCTACCTAGCATCTGTTAACAGTTACTCCTCAACGGTTGAACCATTTTGTGGATGCATTTGTTATGTAACAATCGTTTGAGTGTGTTGACGTGAGTATTTTTGTGAAAACGGACAAAATCGAGTATCAAGCTGTGATTATTATTATTATTTTTTTTTTTTTGAAAGTGTAACCTTTAAATAGATTCAATCACTAGCAGATATATAAAGACTTGTTACGATAAAAAAATTTAACGCACCTAAGTCAATCAAACATGAAGTAATTGAGCCAAAAACAAAACCATGCATCATGAAAAATTATTTTACATAGAAAAATGCTGAGTATTAATTGGAAGGGTTACAAAGATGGGAACTTCGCTCGGAGAAGTGTTTAGAGTTACAAGGAGGCCATGTTGAAAAATGAAGTACAAAAAAAATCGTATTTATCTTTGTTACGTCGGAAAATTTTTAAAACCCATGTGTATTTAATAAAATGTTACAAATAACAGTTTATAGAGGTATATAAAGCTATACAAAGTTTAGCAATCCTTGTTATTTTAAACCAATTAAAATGTAATATTTATTCCTATAAATGGTCATTGTTGTAATTTATTCTTTACCAGAACAAAAGCCTTAAACAAACTTACTTTTTGCCTAGAACAATTGTATGATATGATTTATTGAATTAATATATAAGAAAACATTTAATCTCATTATTTAAACCTATGGTCCCTCAGTTAATGACTATATATATAAAAATAGGAAGCTCAAGAGAAATAGTGATCCTGTACCAACAAGGCATAGAATAAAATGTCAAATATTTCTTGATTTCTTTGTATGTTATTATTATGATTATATACCATATATATTTAAGTAAGTATCTGTTTATTTTATTTAGACCTTCAGAGAGAAATATTATTGTTTCTATTAGAGACAGTTAAAAAATCCTTTGCGTATTTCTTAATCGAAATAGTTTCTGTAAATATATAGTTGGGCTTCATTGATTTAATGGATAAAACAAAAGCCCACTTTTTTTTGTATACGAACAAGATGTGCAAATTCCTCGTTGCATTTCACCCATTGATTCCAAACATAGCATTACTTAAATTTATTAGCCTCATGACTTTCAGAAAAGGGTCATAAACGTTTGGTATATTATAGGATCCACATTTTTTAAGTCCTTCGTGTAAGAAAATAAGGATAAATGATTTGAACATATTTGAAAGCCTAGTACATAAAGATTCCAAAATTATATTTAAAAATCATGCTTAAAACTCAAATTACATTATATGAAAAAAATAACTGTATGGTGTTTTTTTTTTCTTCAAATGTTCATAGTTCTAAGAAGAATAAACTTAGAATGTTGTATAAAATCTCATTTAATAGTCTAAAATATATACTTCAATTTATAATAAAAAATACGAAGTATTTTATACATTTGTCCATATCCTTGGATTTTCCTAATATCACAACTACTCACAGGTAATTAATTTAATGTAACGTCATAGCATCACAACTTTTCTTCTCTCCGCCATTCTTCTTATTATTGGGCTTACCAGTTTAATTATCGTTATTTTATTTTAAATTTACATGCCCAAAATGCTTATAGCTTAAAGCTCTTGTTATATTTTAGAGTATAGTATTTATGAAATGAAAGGGACATTTGAATTAACCGAGCATGTAATAAATGTCTCGAGGAATTAAAATATATATTATCTATGTATTTATTTTATATAATTATAATTAATACAAAAAGTTATTTTAATCCCTTTAAATATTTGTTTCACTATTGATTTAAACATTAATATATATATAAATAAATATAATTAGATAAATAAAGTATGAAAAAAGTACTTATTTGATACATACAAAAATATTATTGTTTAAACTTAGTTCGACCGTGTAAAAATAATATCTAATTTGAGTATATTAGCAAAATAAATTCATTAAAATGAAATAAAAACTTTAAATTAAAAACAAAGCAAAAAAAAGTTATGATAAAAAAAAAAAGATATAATGTCAAGCTTTTCCTAACATCATTATATCGCTGTTAAAAACTTTTGCTTTAATAGAAGCCAAAGATGGAAGATACTTGATCTCTTCTACAGCTGTGGGCCATGCATCAGTTCCTATGTGTAAACTTTTCAAAGATAAGGCCAATGGATGCAGCCAAAATTATAGCTCTTAATTCTTTCATTTGGTTTTCTGAAATTTATACAAAAAAGTAAAGTACTTTTTGCTTTTATAATGATATTCTATAGTGTATCAACGGATGAAAAAATATAATAAGGGATTCAATGTATATTGCTAGGGTGATTGGTTCATATATTCCACGACTCTGGGGTTGTAATAATATTCCTATAACCCCTTACACATCTTATTGTATATACCCAATACCGGGTGGTCCATTGATATCTAACCAATTGCTAATTAATTATGTTTGAGTGATTGAAATTAAGTCATAATTCGGTATATTAAAGCATACACAATTAGATACAAAATGGAGGTCTCCAGCTTACGTTTCAGTTTGGAAAGTGAAACTTGAACGTGATCGACGAATTTCCATGCACGCACTCTAAACAGTTGTGCGTCTCAAAGACCACTGTAAACGCCGTCAGCAAGTCCGAAACGTTGAAGAGGAGGAAGGGTTGTATCAAAAAGGACAAACTGGATCCAGAGGAGTTAAAGAAAACATTCCAGGGCAATCCCCTCAAGTCCATGAGGGTTCATCAAAAAGATCCCGGAGTTTCACACCAAACTGTCCAGAGATCTATTTAAAAAGTGAGTAGAAAGAGCCTCCTGAGGGTGAAGAGTCCAACTATGATACCAGCAATGAAAAAAACATATCTCTTCCGTTGTAAGACTCTTTTGAATAAGTATTTTAATTTCTTTAGAACTTGTTTTTTACACTTTTGACCCCCCTACAGACGTGATTCCATACCCCTCGACTACAACTTTTGGGTGCATGTCGAGGAGAAGGCCTGCATTGTACGTTATCCAAACACCGAGAACCTCAAAGCCACTGGCAGCCAGCACTGGGATGGGTTCGAGGACTTTGCCTCCACTTGAAAGCAATCATTGTCGCTAAAGGTTGCTAAATTAATGGTTTAGAGAGCTCAGACATACATCAATTTATAGTATTAATTTTGTTGAAACTTTATTGTTAATAAATAAATTATATTTTGCTTAAGTTCAAAATGTTCAGATTTTAGTGGACCACTTGGTATAAATGCAGAAAATTCAACAATTTTAACTAAAATACTTAACACTCTTTAATTTTATATACTCATCTAATGTTTTTCGGGAAATTAATTTTTGTATATACTTATTTTTTATCCAGGAATTATAGCATAATTACTAACTTCTTCTGAAATTATCTTTTTTAAATATTCAATAACTTACTTTCAATTTCTTAAGATTACTATTCAGATTAAACATTTTTTTTGCAAAAATGTTTCAAAAACTGGAATAAAATAGGTTTATACGACGTCAGACTGCTCGTTATAAATACTTTTTAAGTTTTATAGGGCAAAGTCAATTAATTAAGTTTTATGTGTGAAAGTCCAAAAGCACAATCACTTTATGAAACTTTTCATCACTAACCACAAAACTTTTACGTCTCATTTTAAAAATGGCTATAGAATTGTTAGGGAAGAGCAATATACAAAGTTATGAATTGTGATGCTGTTCAATATGTTCCGGCAGTACATACAACGTCTCAAGAAAGAAGTTCAATCAGTGGAAATGCCCAATCAGACTGTAATTTTTTTTGTCATAAATTATTCTCGATTATAATCAGATTCTGCTCCTCTAGTTTTTATGGAAGTTGAATCGTATTCTACTTATTAATGTAGATTGCATGCTTTGTATGTCAAGGGTGGATATTTTTAATAGGGAACAAGTTCAGATGTCAACATATTGGTCATTCTGAAATCTATGTTTATGAAAGTGTGCCCATCAGATTTAATTGAAAAAACTTCGTTTTAAAAAATACAACATTCCTTAGGTGTCTTTGATCTACAAGAATAAAGACAACGTCTGTGTAATCTCATCCGTGCAGGCATCAGTGACAAGAAGGTTGTAGAGACCGCGCTGACATCTCTATCTGTTCTGCCTACAGTATCAATAGTCCATCATAGCCCCACAGAGACAAGAAGAACCACAACTTATGTAGCAACAATATGGCTGACTTTTGGCCTGCCTACATGTGGTCCTCCTCAAGCCCTGACCTCAACTCTATGGATTTTGTAGTATAGGGGATCTTGGCAAATAATGTCTGCCATACCTATAGTCCAATTTTGAATTTTTTCCGAGCTGGTTTTGAGTAGTCTTGTTTTTATACAATAAACTCACGTTTTTCATAATTTATCTATGCTACTGTTAGTTTTGAGTCCACACTGTAAATAAAATATGTTTCACAATAGAAGTGAAAACAACTTTATTTCGTACCAGAAAACTGGTTGCTACTTTAATTTTTAGTTTGGTATGATCAATGGACAACTCCATCCTTTATCAAAAATATCCTTTCGCCAAGAGGCAATTTTCAAGATGTCTAGCCCCGTTAATTACTTTTTTTCTCCCCTATAATACCCCCTAATATGTATTTGGATGGTGAATCCACCATTAGAAAACTGTTGCATATATTCTTTAAAAAATATTATGATATTAATATAATTATAAACTGATGCCCCTGGCAATTTTGTTGTTATTAAAAACATCTTATGTGAAGAGAATTAATAATTCCTGTTTATATGAGCAAATAACAAAAAAAATGACAATAACGTTTTTATATCAAAAGAACTTTTCTTTAAATAAACAAATAATAGACGTATTGTTTTTTTGTTTTTTTTAAATGTACATCCATTAATCAAAATATTCCCAAAAATTTGAAAAAGATGTTAAAGTTGCGTCTAGGTAAAGAAGGACATATAGGTAATCTTTAAGATCTAGGGGGTTATAATATCTTTCAGCAAATAAATCAAAAAAAGTATTTAATCCCCTTAGATAGACTTATCATTCTCTCTTATTTCTTGTATCGAAAGTGTATGGTAAAGTAAACCAAATTAATTTTAGAATATATATATACAGGGTTGGTCAGCAAAACATGAACTCAAGAAGTTCCTCTAGAAATACTTCAATGTTTTTTTTTATCTCAATAATTAGTTAATGAATTTCTAAAAAATTGTGAACAAGACGTTTACAAACTTCTTCACTCAATTTGGCCACTTAAAGCATCAATGACATCCTTTACACGTCACCAGGAGTTGATGACAAAATCTTCAGATAAGGTGTCCCACACAGCAACAATAGGGGTATTCAGTGTGTCCACTTCTTCGTGTAGATTTTCATTGGTTCCCTTCTCCAAAGTGCCCCACCCAGCAAAGTCAAGAAGATTCCAATGTGGGGAAGGAATAGGTCATATCTTTTTTTTTCTTTAAGATTTGACCCTCCTGGCCTTCATGACCTCTGTCAGAAGGTGGTGTGGATGATCATATTTGAGGACAATCATCGCCCTCTACAACCCTTCTGATGTACATAGTCTTTGGCGTGGCAACTTATCGATTTGTCGGAGTCTTCTCCAAGCTGGGCAGGAACTCCAGATCCTTCTTTAGAGTGTGACCTCATTTTCTTGTTTTACTAGAGAGGTGTAATTTATCATTATTCGTCTTGGCCAGCTTGAAAACCAGGCTCCTGGTGAACTTCACATTGTCCATAATCTACGGCACTTTAACTTCAGAATCTAAAAGAACTGAGATGCGCTCCCTTCTTGTGTTTTTACTCATTCATGCTGACAAAATGTTTCAAATAGTTTGTTTATGCACATAGGATGGCTGAACCAGAACTTCAAAAAATAATCACCAAGCCTCTCTATATTAATAAAGAAATTAACACGTTTTGCTGCCTAATTTTGCAAATACCACAAAATTCCCCTTATGTTAATTTTTTTTTTTTTTTCGTAGGGTTATTTTTGAATAGGGACTAAAAAGCTGCTTTGGGATAAAGTGCCAAAATAATAGAAGCTTCTTTTTCCCTCCATTATAAAATGTAAATATGTTATTAATCCTTACTTTAAAACAAGCTATGTTACCCCGGATTACAATAATTATTCATTACTTTGATACCTGCAATTTGTCTTTTTCTTTATAAAATGTAAAAAAAATACTATTTTGTTCTGTAGAGAATGACGTTAAGTTGAATTTAAATAAATAAAGATCGATATAAATAAAATCATCCGAATCAAATAGGCACTTCCCAAAATAACTTTGCACTTTGAAGGACCTTTACCCTTGAATAGTACAAAGAAATTTGTTCTTACACTAATTGTTGGATATCATCAATTTCCAATTGCTTATTTTTTAAGTCAATTATTAAATATCTTCAAGACTTTTGCTCATTATGTAAACCTTCTGAATGTATTAACTCAGATCAAGTTTTTCATCAATTTTCCTAATATGCAATTTTTGCTGGTGTATACTCACAATCAGTCCATTTGATTGTTTTTTAAATGATCATGGTAAATGTCATCAAGGTCTCTAATTAATTTCTTTAGCTTTATAAGTCTTCTCCCTAGTAATCCATTAGCTTGTGCTAGTCTGTAAGACGGAGTAGTTGTATGTTTGATCAAAAAATGCTTGATGAAATTTGATTATATTGTACATACTTACGAATTGACGACCTCTATCCAAATGAATAGTGTCAAGGACTCCAAAATAGGACACCCAACTCTTCATCAAAGCTTTAATTACTTTTTTAGGAGGTTTGGATGGGCATTGCATCGGCAAATTTAGTTATTTTCTATCTTCCTTTTTTCTTTACTTTAGTTGATTTTGCTTATTTTCCGATCAGGGGTCCCAACTTCCAAGCTTAAGCATGACTATTAAATATATAAATTAACAAATTAATAATATATTTAAACTTCATTACACCCACTTTTAAAAATTAGAGATGCCTTATGTAATAAATGGGGGTGGTCCGACTGAGTAGAAATAATTTAAAAAAATCACAATATTCCAGTATTAAATAAGGATATTTGAACTCATTCGGCATGTAAAAATTAATTTATTCTCATGAAGCCACCAAAAAACCATATGACAGCCTTGGAAGACAGTTTATTTGTTGTCCCCGTAACCTTCTGAACGTGGCCGGCATACTCATATCTATGCTGCAAGGAAGAACAATAGAAAAATAACATCAGCTTGATGAAAGAATATTATATTTTACTAGAAAACGGGATTTTGGAAAAAGGAATGAGAAAGATGGCTAATAGTATTACTAAATTGAGACCTGTGTTAACATGAGCTACCTGTGAAAGAGTAAATGATAAATTCATAAAAAAAAAAGGAGAACCGTCTATGTTTAAATAAGCTTCGTGCTAAGAAAATGTTGTAATTATATTTAAATATACATACTATGTGTAGTTAAAAGAAATCAATTATTTTTCCAATAGGTAGCTTTAGCAACATGCATCTCACGTTTGTTTGCATTCGGTTAAAGCAAAATGTAGTAAGAAAATAAGATTTGGTACTAAGAAGTATTATTAGTATTATTTTTGCACGGGCCAATGTTTTACAGTTTTTCTTGGAAAAAGGCGAAAACGCAATCCTTCATGTATAGGAAAATGTGCATTGTGTATATGTTCCTGATACCTTAAAAACCCATCATGCATAATTTTGGTTTCGTTGATTTAGTTCCAGTAAATTTGATATCAAAGATGCACCACGCATCTGGAATTTCAAATTCCAAAAATGTCCTTAAAATAATAAAAATTGTCGATCCGAACGTACTGAAAGCACTTTTTTATTACCCAGGGGATAAACATTGATTTTAATTTTTAAATCCTTTAAAACATTGGACTTCTTTTTACTAACAGTAATATTATTATTTTATTAGGCATCTTTAAAAATACCTACCCCATAGACGATCGAGAATTTCTTATTTAAAGATAGATGTTAACACTGCAAAGATCTATTTAAAAATGACCAAGAGGAATCGACGCACATTGGAGATATTATTGTCTTGAACTCAATGTGTGTAGGTTCGTCTCTGTTCATTCCTAGAGAAATAAATATACATAATGTATATGGGATTCACACAAGATTTCTGGGTTAGATGGGGTAAATGTAATACTATAATGTTTACTTATACTAAATCAGTCCAACTCTATCTAAACAATTAAAGAAACAATAGAAAAATGACCAAAAAAAATAAAAAAGACTACTAGCACCAATCGTTTTTCCTTTTATAATCTCTAAACTGCTTTTTTTTTGTACCAAAAATTCCATCTCTTTCGATTAATTATGCTAAGACGTGTTGATAAAAAGCATATATCATATCTTTATAATAAAAAATAGCCTAAATTACCCATTACATGGCGAATGACTGATTACTTTGTTATTGCAGCGATATGCCCAAATATGTTTTGTAATGGGTACTTTAAGATAAAGTAGTGAAATAATAACTACTTAATAATTCCATTCCTTATTTATGCTTCGATAGAACATCATGTGATGAGCTAACAGACATGATTTTTATAAACATATTAAATAAAAAAGAGCCCCAAATAAAATTATTTTGATATTTTAAAATTAGCTTTTTCTCTTTATTTCTAACAATTGAGCTCATTTATGATTAACTTTCTTTGCAAAGTACTTAGATGAGCCTGCCTTTATGCAGGAGATAAACTCGGCATCTCATTGAAACGGGAAAAATATTATTACGTATATCAATTACAGCTTTTATTCTTTTAGGAAACATTTTGTGGCGAATTGGTGTAATAATTTGTACATTTTGTGATTGCTCTGTACAATTCTTTTTATGATTATCAATAAAAAAAATTAGTTTGGTTAAAATAATATGCATATACCCATTCACATATATCTTAATTATTCATTTGTATCCTTTTTTTTTTTTTTTTTTGCTGGCATGTATTGAAGTTATTAATTAAATTACAACCACCAATTCTAGGGTCCTAACTTTACATTCAATTGTGTCCGGCAGATCTTTACTCATTGGAAAACGGGTTATGCTAGAGTTCAAGGAAATTTTTTTGGTTGATATTGGAATATTCTTTACATGAAATACTAACACATAAGATTATTTTGAAGGGGATTTAAATGTAGGTAAATTCAAAATGTTTATTGACATTTATATATGTCAATATATAACAATAATCGATATTTCACTTTTCCACATGTAATGTCCTGTATATCAATGATTATCACTTTTACAACAGAACAATAATTATTCATGGAATACTCTTGGAGTGCTCTATACCACAAGAACCCAAAAATAAACAGACAACTAACAATATACAAATCTATAAAAAAAAATTCAGTACAGTAATTAGCTTTTTACGCTTGAAATACGTTCTACTCTTCTAATCCAATGACATATCAAAACTTTAACAACGAAGGCAAAGAATTGTTGATTTACTCTACGCCGATCTGAGATTATCTTACTCTTCCACAAGAAGCTTTTTACACTGGATACCGTCTTACAAGAAAATATAGAACAAGTGGATTGCTAGGTCAATTGAGAAAGTGGAAGGAGTCACCCAAACCAAGTTTCAAGTCACAATTATGATTTTGGGTGTCATCTCATCAAATGGTAAAACAATATCACCCCAATTTTTTCGAGTCATACAATTAAGAATTTACTCAAATCCCTACATGCAGGTTGTTAAGCCCTGGATAGGCACCAATTATCCCATGAAGCATATATTTGGCAAAAAGATGGTACTTTTTGGCAAACCAATAGATCACCCGGTAGACCTATTACTCCACAATAAATCATAATAGGTACTGTTCGACTGTCACACACTATGAATTTTTTTTATACTCATTGTTATATCTTTAAAAAAATAATAAGAATGATGACAGCTTTGGTCAATAAACAATTATGTCCAGGTAGCAATTGCAAAAAAAGCATTATCTACAAGCTTTATATATTTTGAGCCTCTTGTATTCTCTGTTAGCAGAAATGTTGTCTAGAAAAGTTGCCTAGATATATTTGTTGTTTAGATTTTAACTCATGAGAATCTAGACAATTTTCACATCTGAATATGTATATTACGAACTAGAAACATTTTGATGTTATTGGTACTCTCTACTCCCTTTTTAACAACTTTAATTAAAAACGACCTAACACCTCATGAAGTTATGTCAGCAACCCTAACTATACATAATGTTAAAACCTCAGATTGTTTATTAGAAAATGTGTAGGTAGTTACAGCTACTTATAGATGAAAATTTCAAGCTACAGTAATGAATGTAACAAGTGTAGCTTTACATAAAGATTAGATAACCTAATCACGTAGTTAACTAAATTATTTTACCCCATATGGGAAACTTGCTGATACAATGTAACAAAAAACATTAAGCTTTTTTTTATATATATTTTAATAATAATGGAAACATGTTCCGTACAATGAATACCTTTGCATAGTTTTTTTATTTTTTTGTTCAAAAAGTTTTATTTCATATTTGAGCAAACATTTATGCTGTTCCATACATGACTTTTTTTAATATTGATACAACATTTATCAGTTATCATTCTAATCATGAATATTTAATCTATATATTGTAAAAATTGCAAATTGTTCGATTTTGTGTTTTTAAGCAATTAAAATGATGATTGAAATCATTGCTCACTGACTTTGCATTGTTTGATATTAATTGGCAAACAAATAATGCATGTATTGTAAAAGTAATTACATTAGTTATATTTTAAATTGAAAAATAAACATGATAACTTCATTAAAAACAAGTTTCTAGAAATTAGTTTGTATGTGTTATACCGAGTGATCCATTAAAATCTAAAAACTATCATTATTAAACTATAACAAAAGAACTCAAAAGATTCCTTCCTAAGAGTCTTTCTTTATTTGCTGGTGTCAAACTGTGACCATGTCACTCCCACAAGGTTCTTTCCACCAACTTTTTTGATAGCTCTGTGGAGAGTATGGTATGAAACCTCAAGACCTCTTGCATGGGCTAAAATGGATTTGAGGGGATTTTCAGGGACTGTTTTCTTTAACTCCCCAAGTTCAGTTTGGTCTTCTTGACAGAGCTATTTTTCCTTGCTAAAGTTTCGGAATTATTTCGCGATTGCTTGGAGTGTAAGGATGGAAATTACTGCATAGTATGAGTATTGGTAAAAATTCTCAAAAAGTCCCATATTTTCTCTGAGATTTTATATGTTGCAGTAAAAAAACATTGTAGTTAAATTTTTATAGCCAGAGAATGCTATGAGTATTAATAAAGAGTTCACATTCATACATAAATGAATGCATATTTCATGAGTTACCTATGTATTTCTTAAAAAGAGTCTGCAACAAAGATTTCCTCCTTTATCATTACATTAGGTGGAAAATCCAAGATACGATATATACATTACCAAGATTGTCAAATTTGTTTTCCAATAAAATAGCTTTTATTTTATTCTGTCATCTTGCTAACATTAATAAATCGGGATGAAATTGAGGAATCCGTACTTTATAACTCAAATATAATTTTTTTATTAAAATATTTAATTGTCCCTTATTAATTTTCCTTTTTGAACAAGTAAAGCAAGAAATTTTTGAATTGCTTTGGGTTAGAATGACATTTTTTTGGGAATGTTCAATCATTGGTACTTTAATTGCCTTAGGTCCATTTGAACCACTCATCTATAACCCATGCCTTAGAACTGTCATTCAGTAATATAAGGAACATGGCCTAACATCAACAGCCGAGTTGAATAGATTAAGAAGAAACATTGCCGATTGTGGTCTTCATGCAGGGATCACTTCCTTGACTTGTGCTGCTAATTTCCAATAAGGCCTGCCGATCCCCTTCTTTATAGGAATTGGTGCAGTGGAAAGGAAAAAAAAGTTAAGACCAACTTTGTTGGTGGCAAAGCGCTGGAAGAACCTTAATATGAACGAAGAAGCAATCAACCCATGACTAATACACTCAAACCCTTTAACTAAATAGTCACAGAAGCGATTTCGGTACAGGTTAGCGACATCCTCACACTATATACCAGCAAGTTGAATAAAGCGGATCATTGATGTTTTTCTGCAAAGAAGTTCTAGAGTCTTTGTTCTATATATTTCATTTTTGTGATCAAGTGAGACCTCTATTATTTATGGCGGAGAGTAACATTACCGATAGGTTTGGCAGAAGTCTCTAGACGTCAAATTGGCTACGTGCTCTTACAATTAGAGGAGAAAATGACTTTTAATCGGAGGTGATAATAGCAGAGACTCTCACAATAATTTCTACTTACAGATCAAAAAGGACTCATCTTCCTGCAGGTCTGAACACAACAATATATGGACTCAATGGACTTATAAACTAAAACACATTTTATATTTTTATTCTATAAAGGGGACTTCTTCCCATCTTTTTAAAACTTTTAAATTTTTCATACATTCTTGAATAACTGGAGAAAAAACTCAATTTCTTATTAATTTATGTCTTATAATTTAAAAATAAAAACATAAGCCAACAAGGGCTAAAAGAAGATGAATGAACAATATGATATTAAATTATTAAAATTTCAATATGGCACATTAGATTCTAGACCCTAATAAAAGTATAATCACTGAAAAGCTTGAAGTACATATTTAGTTGTTTTTTTAATAAAAATTATATCCTTTAGATATAAATCTCTTGGCTAAGGAAACAAAAAAATGAGTTCAGTGATACGGGTACATAGTTTGATAAAAGGTTACATTATATTGTATATATATGTATTATTTTTTTCAGTTAAAGTGTTCATGAACCCCTCTAATCATTTGTAAAACATCGGATCGAAAAATATTTTGACAACAATCCATCTTTAGTCATCTTATTATAAAACGATTCAGAGTCAAATATGTCATGCATACATATAATAGCTATCAAGTAGTAAAGTATTTAGTTTGAAGAATAATTTCTCGTAAATTAAAAACTGAAGAAAATTGGAAAAAGGAGTATAAAATATTATACATTCATAATAATATCCTAAAACTTCAAAGGACTCTTCCTATTGAACATTTTTTGCACAATTTCAAAAATGATTGAGATACCTTAATAATTCGCTGTATTTGCCTTCATAAGTGCACACACATTTATACTTTATAGTGACATAGTATAGGATATCAAAGAAAATAAAGTAATAAAGAGTTAACGAAATTATACCATTGCTATAAAACCATTAAAAATTTGTGTAAAAGTTTGAATTCATACTAAGCCTTTATAATTGAGTTTATGCATTTCTTTTGCTGCGTGCAGACGTGGTTTTTTGTCAAATACTATTTATTTGTGTTGGAGAAAGGAAAACTTTGTGTTTGGGCTTATTGAGGGGCATTTACTATTTTGGAGTAATGATAAGTGGAAACCGTGGAACTTATTTTAGATTGGATAAAAGTTGATTTTTTGTATCCAAAGGATCATAGAAGGTTGTCCATCATTTTATCACCTATTACTGTATATTATACTTTTTATTTTTTTATATGTGAGAAGAAGTGTGTTTTGGCTAAGAGCAGTCGCGAAAGAAAGAAAAAAAACACAAATTAATAAACAGTAATTACTCAAATGTTGATCCACAATTCTACTCTGAGTCCAAACAAAGACTTACACATATAATTCATGATCAAACTCTCATTGTTAGTCTAAGCCTTTCGTGAACACTTGTACCAGTTACCACCTTATATTTGGATGTTCTATCTTGTACGGACCAATTTTTATTATTTACCCATTTTAGAACGCACAATATTGATGTCCATTACAGGATACTGAGTGAATTAAGACAAAAGTTTATTAATTATTAATTCAAAACCAAAGAATATGTTTTAGTCAATGTATTTGCCCTCAGAATTGATGGTTAGCTCCATGAGGTGAGAGAAGCTGACACAGACCCTCTGAATGTACTCGGTGCTCATGGTGGCCCACGCCTTGTTGATGGAGGTTTTCAGGGCACGGGTGCTGTTGTGGCGTCTCCTGCAAGCCTTGGACTCCACTTGCGCCTAGATGGAATAGTTTAGGGAGTTGTTGTTAAATTCTTTAGATCAAGTCTAAAATATACTGCTTTTTTAAAAGAAAAAAAATATTCAAAGAAATGCAAATGTTCACGTTAATCTTGACTATGATTTCAAATGGTAAACTTTTGTCTTATGAATAGAAACTTGTTATGGAATGGCTCTTAGAGCAGACAATATTAAACACATTCATGTGCATGCTATAGTTATAAATACATAGCTATAAAGTGCATGAAATAGCAGGTGCTAACCCGAATTTTGTATTGGGACTAGCATGCTTTTATACCAGATATTTTTTTCATATCAGAAGCAGAAAAAAATTAATTTATCACATTAATACTTTGAATAAAGTGGATGATGTGAAAAATGCCATAGTTCTGAAACAATTTGATGAAATACTAAAGTATTATCTTACAATGAATCCTTTTGATAAAAATGTTGAAGAAAAATTTACAAATAACAGAAAAATGTAGAAAGGCAGTGAATATATCAAAGAAATGATTCCTGATCCATCGACTAGTCCACAAATTTTACCCAGTTTAAAGAATGTCAACTAATCTTCAGTTATTTTGCTTTAAACTTCCAACTTGGCATAGGTGTTTTAATTTAGGCGACATGAAACAGTATTGCTCGGATAAAAAGGATAAATCCCTTGAATATAAACGAGCTCTAAAAATATCTTTAAAATGCTAACGTAAGAATAAATCAAATTCTAGGCAAGTGTGTACACTCTTTTGGTTAGTGAAGCAAACTTGACTCTGATTATTCTCTTCTAAGGGATGGAGAATCTGCCGAAGGCTGTAAATCTTCCTGATTATCTTATACTAACTTGGAAAAGTCTTTAATATATATGCCAGGGAAATTCATTGTGGAAAACAATCAAAATAAAAGAATAGAGGTGCTTTGAATAAAGGATATTTATAAGGCTCTAACTATTAAAACGATCATATATAAGCTGAAAGGTCTATTTAGTATATTCGAAATATTGAATCATTTTCATAAAAAATTTAAAGAAACTTTAAACACTGAAAGGTTGTGTTTTCTACAGAAAAGATCATTCAAGGTTTCATTAAAAAAATGAAGTTTTCACCAACGAACGAATAGTGTCCTACACTACTAAAACATAAAAGACAAAAAAAAACAGGTCTAGATGAATGGTTGGGAAAATTTTAAACATTTTTCCAAAGAAGTTTCACTCTATCTTTTGTGCATTGAAAAAATATAGAATAGCTTAATTAAAATTCCAGAATCTTTAACCAATGAACCAATGTCATAAGCATATATAAATTCAATTAAACGATGAGTGGACTCAGATCCATATATCTGAAGGTTCTACGAAAAAGATCCAATCCATGATATACTTATTTTATTAGAAGTAATTAATTTCATGTATAAGCATATCGCTAAAGTGACTTAAGTTCATAACACAAACTGTTTCCACAAAACAGTGCAAAATAATTTTAATTATTCCTCCTTCATCCCATAAAGTAGTTTAAATGTTAGATATTTCGTAGCACCTCTTATTCTCTTTTGTTTGGATATTATTAGTTAGATACAACACAAATTATAATTTTGCTGACCGGTGTAGAACTTTCCGGACAACCCTTAACTCAAGCATCTATCCTTCATCTCTTACTATCTTGATATAATCAAAATTCTATAAATTTATTTTTAATATGGTTTCTTTTTATTACAACTTAACTATATGGAATATATGGACGAAATAGCAAAATATTAATATAAATTTGTTATTGAGAAAATTAACTTTGTATATATTAAAATGCATTTTTTGATATAAAAACAAATTGTCAAACTTAATGAAACTTTTAATAAATGAATAATAAGAGATAATTAAATTTGATTGACAAGTGATAGGAAATAGCTCAACAGAGATGTATACTTATTAAAGGACATATATTTTAATATACTAAAGATACAGATATAAATTATAATAGTCACAGTTGGTTGTAGGAAAATTGCCCTCCAGAATATTGTCAACGGACAATGGCGATTTGTACAAAATTGTGCGCAATTATGCTTTACATGAAGTGATTCATTTACCGATCTGGCCGTATCTACTCATAGAAATGACCCATTGAAGAGTTTGCAGATATTTTTCCCATCTAGAGAAAAACATTTGAACATAGATAGCGCCACAATAAAAAGTGATTCGTGGTTCTTGAAACAGCAGTGGTCTTTTTTAATCTGGCTTTAGGCCCGAAGTTTATACTACATAACCTATTGACCTAGAGCATAGACGACTCTGTAATTTGTTAAATGAAGTGTCTGTGGTAATTTTAACCAGTCCGAAAGTCCCAAGGTTGTTCTACATAAATCATGTGCACTTGGTGAGAAATTTGGGAAATTAAGAGGGTTACTTTACTGTCATCTATCTGCAGATAGGAGAACTAACATCCCATACTTAGATGGGTCAGACTCACCTGTAGATCAGTAGATGAATCCCTATAAATGTAGTATAATTGCATACACAAAGTAACTATGAAACAACGTAGCTTAATGGAGCATGTGCTCAGAAGAAATTATTATTATTTGAACTTAGTGTGTGCAAATTCGTGTCTTGGTCTTTTATAAAGAAGGAAACATATTTAATGTGTATGGACTTCAAAGACCATTCCTAGGTCTAACAGAGTAAATACAATACTATTATGTTTACTTATAACACATGGGTTAGAAAATTCATGGGCTTCACACTAATTTTTTTTATTCGCCTCATTTTTAGTTAGTACTAACCTTCAAAAGACAGCTGTCAAAATTTCCTGACAATCTGTTCTTTAGTATGTAAATTATTGTACTAAATATGACGCTACATTTGTTAATTCACACAACAGTAGATCAAAAACAATTTTGTTTTTAATTTTACACTGCCTCTTGATGGTAAAAAGTACTGTTGAAGCTAAGCAATGGGTTGAAATATAATAAGGACTTGACTTAATAATAATAATAAAAAAAAGAAGCTAATTTTGCACGGAAAAAAACATGTTTTCATTGATGATCCCGGGATTTTTCAGCAAAAAAACACCATGGGCCATTTTTCGGAGAACCCTGTGGGATAATCTTCGTGTATATTGTATATATAGATAGGGATATATACATTGGAGGCTTAGCCTTTTTATACGTCCATTATTGGTATCAGGGATTCATTAGACCAATTATAAAATTATAAACATCTATGAAAAGTAAAAAAAAGTTGGTTTGTTGCTGGTATTTGTTTGATCTACCGACTATTTACATACTTCATTACGGCCTTAATTAATGTAGAAACAAATATATTTTATATGAAAAGAGGATTTAAAAAGTATATACACATATACAGGTTGTGTCATCAAAGTGGAAACTAAAAGAAATGTCAATTTATCAATGTGAAATATTTATATCATTTGAGCAAAATATAAGATATCGAACACAAAAGATAATTATTAACTGATTAGAAAGGAAAGTACTGAAATAGTAAATACCTTTAGTCTAAATATGGATCCATGACAACCTCGAGATAAAAAAAATTAAGTTTATATAGGCTATAGTTTATTTCATATAAATATTTAATTAAATGTCTCCACGTAAGTCAAATTCCTAAGATTTTTGTTACATTTTCTAATGAACTCTAGATTTTTTTATGATTATTTAATAACAGAATTCTTGTTTTTGAGGATATAGAAAGGTTTGGTTGCAATGGGTCTGAATGTATTATCCTGTAATTCAATCATAAGCTTGCTATACCATTACTTTAAATACTACTTTTGTTTTCTGAGAGAGTTCCTCGTCCTGTTTGAAGATTATAGAATCATTTCTAGTCATGAAAATCTTATGTATTTTTGGCTTATTAAAAAGAAAAGAACCAAAAATTAACATGGAAACCCTGAAGATTTTTAGTAACATTTTCGAGAAGAGCAGCTCAGGTGTCTTGACGTTGCATTAGATCAGCTACAAGCAATTGTGAAGAAGGACAGAAGGAAATAAACAAGGACATAGGAAATAATTACTGTTTTTTGGATCCAAATTCTACTCTGAGTCCAACAAGTACTTACAACTATAACTTCGCAACAAATCCTCCAGGTTACATTCCGTCTTTTTTCAGTAGACAAAAATATTCAATCAGAATTTACATATTCTTGAATCTAGTAGAAAATATGTTCTCTTCTCAGGAAATAATTAATAATGACAACCACTTAGTTTAAGACAATTTACTGCTAAGTTTTCCAACTTAAAAAAAAACAGATTTTCACCCAGTTTACATCACTTATCACCTCTATATGTCTACTTGATCATACGTTGCACTCTATCACTGAGAATAAGCTAGTGTGCACTTCGTCACCAATTTTTCTATTCGTCTCGTCCTCACTTCGTTAAATTCTAGTCTAATCTGACGAAATTAACACTGACAAGGGCAAATACTCGGCTTACTCCACTTTAAACCCCTTCTTTATTAAGCGGAATGAAATTTTATGACATTTGACAGGACTCCTAACCAAATTACAAAATTACCAGAACAGAATTAAAAATACAAAAATTACGAGTGATTGGCTGTTACAGTCTCAGGAGTATAATCTCTAGTTACGTTTTCAGCCACCTGGCTTAAGTTATCATATTTATTGAAGAAAAACTGTAAAACATGTCGTATTTTCTCTTTGCTGGTATCCATCTTTGACGTGCACTCAAATAAGCTTTATGTCAAAATATGGCAAAACTATCGGTGAAGTTTTTTTTAATACAAAATCATTTAATTCTAAAGCCATTTAGAGTAAACTGATAGTATCTCTATAACGTTATATATACATTACTAAAGCCATTTATTGTAAAAATAATGGGTTTCTTATTACTACATTCTTCTGAACAATTTTGAATGATAACAATTAAATAACGTGTATAATACGAGTATATCATTATTTCAATAAATATATATTGGATATATATATTCAATGATTAAAAGGGGAAAGAAAATGGTATTTTTGTGTCGTATGACATACATTTAAAATTGGATACCAATAAATATATATACATATTTATCAGCTGTTTATTAGTGATATATTGACTTCAATATTGCTAATTGATTATATACATATGTCGTTTTATAAAATGTATGTATGCCTTTATATTTCGTTATTCGGGAATGTTCTAGATAAACGTTATTCATTTTTTCTTTTGTCAACTCACAAGTATTGAAACAATTACCTAATTGATTTTTTAGTACCAAATGAAAAATAATCGAATCAAAAGCCAACAAACTATTATTTTATGAACCATTACATCCATGCATATTAATTAGTAAATCTGAGTAGGCAAAATAGAGCTTAAAAGCTGCATGGGATTTTTTATAAGCCTTTTGTGGCTCTCTAAAAAATAATTTTCTAAGAAAATATATGATATAAATTGTATTAGGAAAAAAACTGAACGAAAAATAACCGACATTATTCTTTTTTTTTTTTTTTTTTTTGTTACCGTACATTAAAATATCAAACGACAACCTTAGAGTGTTAATACATACCGTCCAATAGTATGGGGTGGTCCAAATAAAATGGGAAACTCTTTAAAGGCTTATAAAGAACGAACTACTTGGGGTAGAATCATAAATTTTTCATCATTAGAATGTTACATTTATATACATTTTATTATTTATATTAAATCAGCCTCTTTTAATAATCTCATCCATACGGCATCATAAAATTTGACAGGTCAGGTCGACCATGTGCAAATCCAGCATTGTCATTGTACACACACAAACTCTAAAATATATACAGTTTATCTTATTATAAAAATTGGTCTCAAATTAAAATTTAATTGTCTCATTCATTTCATAACTAATTTACCCAATAAATTACTCTAATTTGGTCAAAAAATGATGGGGAAAATAGATGATCCTTGATTAAACTAAACATTTATGATTTCTAGTCATGCAGTTCAAATTTTGAAATGTTTATATGTTTGTCACAAATTCAAATTAATGAACGTATTTTATTGATTCAAAAAATGCAAAAAAAATACTGTTATTTGATTCAAATATATCCATCTGTCTTATTGATCTATTGAGGAATTGTTAAAATGTGTATTTTTAGCTAATTTTATTGAAGTAGTCGATTAAAAAGTGAATACATTTTTTATTGATTATTTACAAAGTTTGTTTGAAGTTAATTTAATATTAAAAAATAACTTTTAAGAAGACGAATTTGACTCAACCGACTCAATAAAACTAACCCCCCAGAGGATCAGTAACATTTAATCGATTTCGTTTTTATTGGTAACCTCTTCAGAAATAACAATATAACAGAATTATTACATACACAAGTTTTCACAATAAAAAAATGTGAAAAAAAATAAGTTAATCAATCATTAATGAGGTACTTAATTGGTAAATATTAAGGATTATTTCTCTATATAGTTGAGTCTGATAGAATACAATACTTTATGAACTTTAGTGACCAAATGTAGATAAACTTAATTACGTATTATATTTCTGGCAAAATGAAATTTTATATTACTCATTTTGGTGGCGAATGAGTTAAACATTTTTTTAAGAAAAAATGATACGATAAGTTATAATGTTTTTGTTAATATATTTGTTTTATACTAGGGAGAACCCGGGGTGGTTACACCCCTTTTTGCTTTATACAAATTGTTCACTCAAACACTCCAAAATTAAGATAACAAATATATCCCTACTATTTCTTGAAACTATTTAAAGATTATACGAGGCAATGGATTTCCAGAAACTGCATTTTGCAATTGGCCCCTTCGTGGTGACTGGTACAATATCTTAAATGTGTTTTTACTAAGTTATTTTTGGTTTTGATAGGCTTATTTGAACTGATAAGAGAAGAACCAATGATATAAGTTAAAACAAAAATAATGAAAAAAATATGTAGCACAGACTAGAACATTACTACAAAACACATAATACAACAAAAAAAATCTTGTTCACCTCAAAATCCGTTTGTTTCAATATATCAAAGAAAATTTGTCAAAAATTTTAATTTTTTTACCAATAAAATTCATATTATTTTACACTTATATTTTTAACTTTGTGGTTATAGCTTTTTTGAAGTTCAAGAAAAAGGAACAGTTGTAAATCCTTCATTTCAAATTTTACAACTTCATATACCGGGCCGTGCAAAATTATTTACCGATGATGTAAATATACTTTTTAAGAGGTTTTGTGGCAACCAATATGATTGTTTCGTATTTTTACTGTTAAAATAAACAAAAATCCTTCCTGTGAGAGCGTAACAACTTCCACATGTGAGACCATGTCCAATCAGGAAACAAAGAGGATCGAAATTGCAGCCCTCCTCCGAGCGGGAGTGCCTCGTTGAAGACAATTTACAACGTTTCCAAGCGCTTGGAGGCTGGGGGTGATCTCAAGCATTCCCCTGGGGCTGGTAGGAAGCCCACTGTCTCAACAAGGCAAGTAAAGGCAGTGTTCAAGAGGACTCCCAACAGGTCCATTGCTGACATGGCCAGAAAGATGGGAACGTCGAGATCAACTGTTTCAAGGGCATTGAAAAGGGCTGGAGGAAAGTCCCTGAGGCGTACTGAACGCATTCTGCTAACTGAACGTCAGCGAGAAGTCAGACTTGAGCGTGCCAAGAAAATCTTGAATGATATCAAGAGCTCATCTGGACGCATCATCATTTTTTCAGATGAGGAAACTTTTACGGTCGATCCTGTTTTCAACAGGCAAAATTACCGTGTTGTGAGCTTTGGAGATGTGCAAGATAAGCACCCTGCTTCGGTGATGATGTTGGGTCTCGTGGCCTCCAACGGCAAGTCCATGAAACCAAGGTCCTTCAGTGGATCAAATCCATAGACGGCAACTCAACAAGATGGAGCACCCACCCATGCTTCCAAGAAAGCTCAGGAGTGGCTCAAGGACAACATGAACTTTTGGCCCAAGGACTACTGGCCCCCTCAGAGCCCGGATCTGAACCTACTAGACTTCTCTATCTAGGCGCACGTGGAGACCAAGGCCTGCAAAACACAACACAAGAACATAAATGCCTTAAAGGCTGCTGTCAACAAGGCCTGGGCCTCCATGGACGTCAATTACATCCAGCATGTCTGTGGCAGCTTCAGACGTCACCTGACCAGTGGCATTGAGTCAAATGGTGGCTACATTGATTAAATTTGATCACAAACTATTTTATTATTCTAAAAATGTATGAATAAATTGTTTCTCAAGTCATTCGAAATGTCATTATTGTCGGCGATATGTTCTGAACAAAAATCGGTAAATAATTCTACACGGCCCGGTAGATGTATCTGATAGTTTTTTTTACATAATGTGTAGCCGGCCATGGCTTTTAATTAATGAAATGAATAGAAAGTATCCTGAATGCTTGAAAAGAATATGTTTGCGTTAGAATTTTGAGCAAATATTTTGTGAATTGATTAATTCCTAACAAATAGCATCATTCATCAACTTATTTTCTTATATGTATATAAAAGTGATCCATCATAATTTGCTATAGAAAATAACCAGGGCAATATTGCATAGTCATACCCACACGCAAGAATAACAATCATGTAGTAATTTGACTATACTTTTCTCCGAGTTGTATCTATGTATTTATATAAACTAGAGTTTTGTGTGTGTCCTTTATAGGTATATACACCGTTGGACCTAAGAATATTTATTTTGCATGTGCCAAAGGGGTTTTTTTTAGGATGGGGTCATAGAAGGGGGTCTCAATTTATGGACAAAACACAAAAACCGTCTTTTGGAGCTCAAGAAGACTAGATAGGGTGTTGAGTTATTCATCAAAAATTGATTGGCGTTTAGCAAAACACCACACCACTTTTCTTGTCTATCCGCTCCCAACAAAAAATTCACCCCCTGATTTGAGGCGGAGATCAAAATTCAGAAACTCGTTTTCTTTTGGGCGGGGTCTTTATGAATTTAAAGCTAAGTCAGAAGAATTTAGGTGCTATAAAAAGGGATTGGGTAGATATGGATTGAGGAACAATTTTGGAGTATTGAGCGCTAACGCTATTAATTAGTCGTTTTTTTACAAAACACATCTTATGCAGTTGATTATCTCGTTAATACTATGATTGTCTTCTCTTTTCGAATCGGAGTTGTTATAATTAATGCATGAATGGGGCAAGTTGGTAAAAAAGTGCTCTGCTCACAGTTTTTGAGGGCGGGAAGGGCAATAACTATAATGATTACAAATATTGTTATTTTTTTCTTCTATATGATAGCTGTAAATTCTCAAAAAGTGGGTTGTCAATGACTAGGATTGTAAAAAGTAAGCATTTTTAAGGGTGTTAGTTTTTGTGTTGTTGTTGCCATTATCATTATTGTTTTATTTTTGATAAGAGAACATCTTTGTATAGAATGTCAACACGTATGGGGGTGCTCATGAATGACGGAGAGTACAGCTGAGGAGTAATAAGTAGTGATGTAAATCCTGTTAATTTTTTAACGGGCCAACTTTTTGAAATTGGTAATCTGAAAAATGAATTTTCTTTTCCTTCGCAGTTGTCATTATTATTTAATTCCTGAGTAGTGTGCATTCTTTCCTTAATAAATTCAATTATATTTAAACCCTCATTAAACATTCGTGTGTACTCATAAAAGAAGGAGCATAATCCTGAAATATTTTACAAAGTTATAATTGTAAGTCCCTGTTGGACTCAAAGTAGAATTGGGGATCGGCATCGGAGTAATTATAGTAAATGTCATAAAATTTACTTCTTTCCCTCTTCTTTTGTCACAATTGATTGTAGCTGATCTCCTCCAAAACATTTCTCAAATTGTCAGCGTTACCATGTCGTTTTTTCTTTTTCTTTTTTTTTTAACATGCCCATTATACACACGATTTGTATCACTCGTTATAAGTGTATATCATTGTTCACCTCAGAGTAGAATTGAGGACGAAAAAAAATCCTACTTTATGCGTAGTGTGACTAGGGTTTATTTTCTTTCTCTCACAGCTGCTTGCAGCTAATTTTAAAGAATGTTATGATAGCTAAGCTGCTGTCCTCTGAAACATTCTTTGTAAAGTGTACCATGTACCTAAATATTTGGGTTCATTATTTAAACACATGCTGACGATGATTTATAACTCTAGTAATGGCCTACTGCCCCCCTCTTGTACGGGCCCTGTTATAGTGTAAAAATGGTACCAAAAGTTACATCAAGTCTTGAACATTTTGGAAAAAAAAATCACATTTAAATATCACATTTACAGGCTGAATAATATGACGAAAAATAAATTTTAAATATGTGTTACATCATATGACTAATGGAATTCGAATATAAGATTTCGACAAGATCTAACTTAATAATCAATAGATATTCATAATTTTCATCAATTTTTATAATGATTTCCAAAGCTGTCAACTTTATGAGGAAAATTTGTGAAAACTTATTATTACTATGATAACCCACTCGAAATATGATATATATTTCAATTTATGTTCATTTATATAGTAGGAAGGAATACGGGTAAATAAATTTATAATTTAAGAATTAAATATCCGAAAAGAAATTTGCAATGGATAAAAATTGTTAGTGTCTAAGATGGTACATAGTAAAAAGAAATAATACAAAATTATCAAACACTCTTAAACTTCATTTAGTGAACTTTAAATACGGCAGTTTGTGAATTGGGGTAAAACGTGTGACTCCAAATTAAATGAATCTGATGAAAGAACTCATACATTAAATTTCATAATATTACACTATTTAAATTTGTAATATTTCCTCAACAATTTTGAATTTTTAAATTTTAATTAAAAGGCTAAAATTGTAGAAAAGCGAACCTACGCAAAATTGAGTACAAGATAATAATTTTTCTTGAGCACGATATCCATTAAGCTAGGTCGTTCCATTTAGATGGCACGAATTGTACTACGTTAGCATAATTAAGTGTCGAGTTATTTGCGTTCAAATAATTTTGAAAATTTCAAATTTGCAAAATACTATTAAATGAGTGATTGTGTTTCTCCATCCACACGACTTAATAAGTGAAAACAAGCGGAAATGATTTTTATCAGTCACTTAATCTCTTGTATGATCGGGGGGCTCAGCCGTGGTTTACTCATACGGGATCTAGATGAGATTAATGTATCTTCCCATTGTCAAAACACCACCCTTTATATAACAGTATTTTAAAGTTGAATTAAAGTATGAAAATGGGTCCTTTATCAACTGTACATTCATATTTTTTCCAATATCCCTCCTGAAATGATATTTTTTCTTTTAATCATCTTGAAACCTATTATAAAAACTTTGCTATAATCTCTAATGGGAGATAATATTAAAAATAATATTAAAACTTTCATTACTATATATCATAGTTATAGATAAAACGAGAAATATTATATAATTTTATGTAATATATTATCTCATGAACTAAATTACTTCACAATTCCATGTTTTCTTTTGTTTTATACAATTTATTTTGTACAAAAACAATGACAATCAAGTTAAATGAAGCATTGAAAATTGCCATATTTTAATGTTGGGTTACGATGAAGTAAAGAAATATATTTTTACTCAACAAACTGAAGAAATAATGCATGAAATCATCTGATTATATTATTCCATTCTACAAAAATGAGAGAGAAGGAGGGAGGGAGAGCAGTTGGAGTCGAGTTTATGTAGAAAGTCTTTTTCGACGGACGATGATTTATAAGACTGAGCATATTTAAGAGCACCCTTCGCGTAAAAAAATAAACAAACTGAAGACGTAGACAAAAAAAAAAATATAGTACCGTTCTTCACCTCCTACTAAACGTATAATAATATTGAGTGATTTATATATAACACACTAATTTATATTTTTGAAAATATATATCCAAGAGGGAATTACAATAATCATGCATTAGACAAAATTATAATCATTTGACAATAAAAGTGCAGTTTTTCTACGTTATCTTATAGTGATAATTAGTGTGTACCTCATGATTTGTTTTGACAGTAGTAGTTCACAAAAAAGAACTAATTTTGCTCATGACTCGTGAATGAACGAAGGTAATTAATCCCTGCATATATATTATAATGTATCCACAATATTAATTTATATTTATGCTGTCAATTACAATAGTACAAGAAAATTAAATTTTCTACAAGTCTTGTAAATTCTAATTGTAGTCATACTTGATGTAAAAATTACGAATCTGTAATTAGTTTTTTTTTCGTATCAAATCTGATTTTTTGAGAATGCGTGATTTTTAATTAGTATGAGTTCGAAAATAATCAGAATTATCGATGTAAATAAACCCATTGATATATTGATAATAATTGAAAATTGGGTCTTAAGTAATTTTTTTCTAGACCGATATTTCAGTCCATATCGGGGACTGAAACATGAATCAAATTTAAATTTGTGAGGCAGAGGGAACAAAATATGAAATATGAATTTCTTTATAAAAAAATTTTTGATTTGTTTCAGAGGAGTTTGCAAGATTTTTTTTTTTTTTTTGAAAAATTAAAATTTTTCTTCTACAGCATAATTTAGTAAAAATCAAATTTAAAAAATTTAGTTATTTACAGAAAGTAAAATTTTTTAGAAAATAAAATTGAATAATTTTATTTTCATATATATCTGTAGAAGTTAAGTGGAGGGTTTATTTTTCTAGTAGGAATTACATACAACATATACAAGTTAAAATAATGAGTTTATTGGCAAGTAATAACTCCACCCTGTACAGTGTACATGTTAAAAAGAAAATATAATTTTCCATCACTAGTTAGAGCTTGTACACGTTGAAATAAGTGGTTAATTCGCTAGTACAAGTTAAAAAAAGGAGATAATTTTTACATGCCAAATCCACTCATTTTACCTTCTATATGATGACTCATGACCTTTTTAATCCATAACGTACATGGAAAAAATGAATTTTTATAATGTTTCATAAATATTTTATGAGTTGATAAAAAAACCTAATTTCCAATTTGTTGAAGCTTCATATTGAGTTTTTGAATCGTTATGGTTTTATGAATATATGTTTAGAAGGGAAATTATGTTTACAACATCTTTTTTGCGAGATGGATTTAGGATACCGAATCCTCTACAGATTTATTCCTCTATAAATATTATGTAGGTAGCTGTACTAATAAATCAAGTATCCAAGAATACAATATCTTTGTTTCAAAGTACCTTTAACAAATTATGTTTATGTACATATTCTTTTTATTCTCCCACATTGAATACAAATATATACAATACTATATGTAATATTATGTACCTACAAGTAAACATACAACATTTAAATATTGTATGTATGATATTTGGCTCCTTTATTCCTCCTTTAAACCCTATTTGGTTCTACAGGGTGCGAAAAAACATAATCTTCATTTCATATTAGACAACATAACAAATTTTATAATTTAAAAAACTTATATTTATGTTTATAAAAAGTTTTGTTGCACAGAGTTTTTATAATTATATAAGACATTTGACGTCTCCCATTGTCCATACACTAAACTTACGTTTTTATAACCCTTGGGGAAATTTTCGATTTCAATCCTCCTTAAATACTTTTCATTCAAAGATCTTAGAAGAATCTTATAAAAAAAGATAATAAATTTAATTATTGAAAAACTTTTTTTTTTATTTGTAAATGATTAATCGACAAAATAATTATAAATCGGCGATTTTCCAAGGGTATTAAAAATATTGGTGTTTCTGGAATAAATCATGTTATAATTAACCAATTTCAAGAAACTGCACAAATTTAGCATTTTTGTAAGACACTCAATACAATGGGGCTAGTTTTAGTTCTCTCGTTCTGTGGAGTTATTTGCGTTCAAATAATGTTGCAAAGTTTAAATCATGTAAATGAATTGAAAAAATAGCCTTTTAAAAATCAGGAACTAAATTACAATTAGTTTAGTTTTATAAACTCTTCTCTGCAACTATTTTATGTCAACATTTATTTTCGACAGCAAACGTATGTTCCTCACTAGTTTAACGCATGATAGCAACTGACTGTATTGCCAATAAAACTATAAAATATCGCCTATATAATTAAACCACTCACACCCTACCACAGCCTGATTGCAATGCATTAGAGTATAAGGAAATTATGTCCCAGCACCCGGTATATAATATGTATGTTTCATTCATTGTCTTTCTAAAATAATTGGCTAGCTGAGGTAGAATAGCACAATTTATCATCAGTAATTTTCATACAGCATTGACTATACAGGAATGTTCAATTATTGACTTATTCTCATGTAAAGTTATTTTGTCAATTTATTTGAAAATATTCATATACATATTGTTTTTTTTTTGGTTTGTCTCACGACGAACTTTAAATACGTGCACAGGTAGGAAGTTGATTCTTATCAGGGTGGATAGCTAGAAGTATTTGGCATCCTGATCACAAGATAAGGTCAGAACCCATAAAATTATATGTGTGTGGTGCAATTGAGTAACACAAAAATAAAAAAGATCCTCTTGCATAACCTAAACTTGACATAAGAAGCAGTACTTTATTGCAGACAAGTTTAGATAAATCAAGTTAAATTGATGATGCATAGGAAAATGTATATTTTTTATTAAACTTCGATTTCTTCTCTGTTGAACTTAATGTCGTGAATGCTAGGGAAGTTACTCGTTAACGTGATTTCGGTTTTCTTCAGGGAAGATTTAGTGCAACTGCAGCAGTAAGCAATGTAGGAGGTGTTTATACCTTCAGTTTCTCATTGGTGGAACCACCACAAACAAGGGAAGAGCCTTCAAGACAAGCCTCGACTAAGATAGCCTGAAAAGCTAAGCAGATTGAAAAAAAAAACAGTTATTGCAAAATTCAATGAGAAAATATCATCCATTCCAGCATAAACTTTCAAAAGGGCTCTCAATTAAAGGGTATCTAGTCAAAAAAGATATTACATTATTACTGTTTAATTATAGTTGTTTTTCTAGTGAGACACAAAAAATGATATAATGAACAATATATATCTACTTTTTTTTTCTGAGAAAATATTTCGTATTAGTAGCAAATTTATATAGTATAAATTATTCAAAAATTAATATTTGAAACTTTGTATTGAGCGTAAATTCATCGCTCTCAATTTTATTTTATGCGACTTATAGTGCCTTAAGTTGGGCCCTACCACGGTATAAGTACATAGGCGTTTTATTTATAAGAACTTTACATATTATGATCTTCAAGCCTAAACAACTCTCCATGTCAAAATAAAAAGTGTCTGTGATTTAAAATGTGTCTTGCATGTGAAAGTACAAATGCCTTAACAAATTAAATTTTTGGAAGGAAGAAAATTACTAAAGTGCGATTATCTCTTCCCCAAATAAAAAAATTAAATGGCATAGCCTTTTATTTTTGAAACAGAGGATTGTTGAGGTTTGAAGGTTGTAATTTGCAAACTACTTAGAAATAAATTGAAGAAATGTGGTAACCCACTTTTATTCAATTACAGCATTAGTAATTCTAATTAATAACCATACAATGATATTATTCTTTCGTTTTGATGTATTAAAATTACTTTTTATTTGTTATTATTAACAAGTAATAAAACTCTGTGGGTCCATAAACAATTTATCATCTATCATTTTCAGCAAAATAGTCAAAAATTACACCATTACCCATTCAAGGAGTGTTCAATTATTGCATTTGTCTGAATACAAGTACTCTAAATTATTGATCAAAAATATTTATCTCATTTTTTCATTACAACTTGTACAACATGCTTATACCAACAAGCTACAACTTTTACTATATTGCAACTTATACAAAATAGTTATATAATACATTTTTAATATTTATTAGACTGTTTGTCTGTCACACATAGACTCACAAACTACTGGAATTATATATGAACTTCTTTGGAATACTGCACTGAGCACAGGCTACTTTTTATGCGTATTTGAAGTGTATGTCAATGTTTTCCTTTGTCCTAAGCTCTGGGTGTTTCCGAATAGCATAAGGATCTGCCTTGCACATAAAAATACATAGTTTAGATCATTGACCATGTAGTCAAAATAAACAGCGTACAGACATTGTTAAACAACAAAATTTGAGTGCATGCGGAGCTATGTCGTAGCAAGGAGTGTTTGGCGTCAGTTAAAAAAAAATCATATATCAAAGAAGTATTTATTACACAATCGTGAAAAAAAAGAGTGTCTTTGTTGCAATACACTCCGGATGAGACAATGTTGAGATTGAAAACTTCTTAAAGCGTGATAGGCCTTATGCCTGTAGAGTCAGAAAGTAACTGGAAGTGTTTGTAAATGATTATGAATGAATAGCAAAGCATACTGATCACAAGATTATAAAATCATTTTGTTGTACATAATTTTTGGTCTCAAAGCTCATTGTACCCGTGTGTGGCGCGTCAAACCAAGAGATTCTCCTGCAACACAACATCCAAGCTGATGTCAAGGATCCAGGAAGAACAATTGATTAAATTATTAATTTAAAAAAATCAAGTTTGATTAGGCATTAGTTTTTATTGAAATCGGAGCATCAGTTTAGGAGAAAATTCATTTAAAAAAAGTAAGTGTGTTTGTTGTTAAATAGAAGTAGCACCCTGTACATTCATACAAATACGATTATTTTTTTTCAAATCTTGGGGTGTAAAACGTTATTTGCTTCGTTTGAAAACTGAATAGAAGTTAAAGGACAATTTTGAAACCCATTACTCAAGGTACACAATGTATAAAAATGAGTGTTGAGTTTTTCATATCAAAAATTCAAATATTAACTTTCCACTAGTGTTCTCAGTGTCTGTAAAAAAGATACTGTATAATCATAAAAAAAATATACGACTTCTTAAACATTACATATTTTATTCTTTTATTTTGCAATTTGTTTTTTTCCACATTTTATTGTAGAAATTATGATACAAAAGCTACAAACTAATTCCATAAAAAATAACTTTCCTTAAAGCTACAAGCATTATAAAGAAATATTTTAAAACGTGAACAAAACAGAAAAAATATACTACAAAAAGCTACAAACTAATTCCATAAAAAATAGCTTTCCTTAAAGCTACAAGTGAACAAAACAGAAAAAATAAACTACAAAAAGTAGCAAGCATTTTAAAAGCATAAACTTTTATTTTATTCTTTATTTTGAATAATTGTAGAAATTATGATACAAAATACAAACTATATTCCATAAAAATTTTTTTTTTTTTTTTGGTCCCTTGATACGTCTTAGCTTTTGATTATCATTCTTAATAGTATGATATGCTAATTTAAAAATTAGGTAAGTACACACATACATATATATGTAAATAAGCTTTCATTTCAAGAGCATTTTACGATGAGTAAATGATATTATAATGTGCCAAAAATTAAAATTTGCATAACTAAAAAGTTGTATATTTTTGTGCAATAGAATATTAATTATTTTTTAAGTAAAAAAACAAAACAAAAACCTTTGAGGAATAATTGAATATATTAAATTCAATTTAAAGACATATTAATCTTGACAATGATGATAATTTAGATGTAAATATTCAATTTTTAATATAAAATGATAGTAATTGATATATATATTTCAAATATGCAATATGATGTTTAAATAATAAACTTTATTATTGTGTAAATGTATCAATGAATATAACTTGAGTTTATATATTTATGTATCAAAAAATCTTTTATGAAAGATTTTCTAAAGGAAAATTGACCGCAATTATACTCCATTTATAATTATTCATCTACTTAGATGTCCTATCTAAAAAGTGTTCTGACTCATCTGAGGATCATTTGATAGTTTTCCCATCTACAGATGGGCGACAATAAAATAATAGGTTCTAAACAATACTATCAAGTAACAGGGACCAGCTTTTGGTAGTTGCTACCTGAATATATATATATATATACAGGGAACGGGGATCAAATTGTCGCCAAAATATTTTTCTACAAAAACAACATAAAATATACATTTTTTAACTTTTTTATTGAAAATCAAAACTATGACGAGCATATAGGTATAGAGTAGGCATTCAGTCGATATAATCACCGTTGGCATCAATAACGGCCTCAATACGGCCTCTGAACCGGCCGCAGGCTCTTCTGACCATCTCATTGTCCATGTTGCCGAATACCTCCTTGATGGAGTCCATCAGGCTGGCCTTGGTGCTATGGGGATGTCTGTTGGTATGTCTCTCGACATAGCCCAAGACACAAAATAGTCCAAAGGATTAAGGTCGGGAGAGTTAGGAGGCCACAAATCCTTGGTTACGACGTCATAACAGTTCTCGGTTAACCACTGCATGGAGATTTTGGACACATGGCAGGGTGCTGAGTCCTGTTGCCACACCAGGGCCTCGCCATGGCCTTCATGGACCTGGTAGGGTCATCCTCAACCATCTTCTTCACCTTGTTGACAAAGTCGGTGTCCCTGACCTTCCTGTCGGTGCCCTCCTCCTTGGGTGCCCAATTTATGGTGGCATCAACACCCCAGGTTTCCTGTAGCTTCTTACGGATACGCTGAACAGTCCGTAAATTCACTCCTAAGGTTGAAGCAATCGTTGAATTGGAGATTTCACCTCAACTATTAACCAATGCCATGACTACGACGGACCTCGAAAGCTCCTCGTTCCACTTATAGCTCTTTATCTCCTTATATGATGACGGCATGATGCTAACCGAACTACGTATCGTCAGCTGACGATAATAGCTTTCCTATTGGGTAACCGGCTTTTTATTTGATAATGTCGTCTTCAAGTTATCAAGGTTTGAAGTAGGCGACAACTTGATCCCCGCTCCCTCTATACATTTCTAAAGCTGTTCTTATTATGCTTTGAATCTTGAGGAGAGAACATTGATTATGTATAAACTATAAAGTGTAACCATGTATGTGTTTGCTCAAAAATGACGGAGAGTAACACTGATGAGTTATAAGTGTAACCCCTTGTTGGACTCGGAGTAGAGTTGAGGATCGACAGCGTAGGAACTTCTCCCTATATCATTGCAAGATACGTGAGGGGTCTCTGTTTATTTCCTCCATATCATAGCTCCTCACAGCTAAGTTAATGAAACGACATGACATCTAAACTGATCTACTCTAAAACATTCTTCGAATGGTTAAAGTTAATTTTCAATTTCTTTTTTGGTGACACATCTACGAAAATCCTCATCCTAATTTTTCAAATTACGCCCCAGAAACACAGAATTTGTGTAGGATAATGGTAGGACCTTGAGACAGATAAAAAAAAACACTTCAAAGAACTGCCTATGGAATTATCTATGCTATTGATTAACAGATAGCAATAACTTTTGCTGCTATATATGAACCAATTATATGATAATGAAAGATAAATTCAATTTTTTATGAAAAATATTTTTGAGGTTTTTTTCATCGTTTTTATATTTTTCGTCAAAAAATTGAAAAGTTATTTATTAAGGTTACAAATTGTACTTCTTTCACATATATTTTTTATATAGTAGATCTGCATATTAGTTTTGATTGTTATAAATATCTTAATAAAAAAATCACAATACCTACAAAGAAAGTATTAAGATTTCATCGACTCGAGTTTCAAAAATGAGATTATGTCTTCCGTTTTTGAGTAGGAAGAAAGGAATTATAATTATTTTTTAAGTTTTTGTTCTTTCTGTTGTTGAATTTGAAATCTAAGAAGTAGATCTATGCATAGATACATAAAAATAATCTATTTATTGTTTGAAGCATCGAATTAAAATTTAAGCATTTTGACTTTGTTAAAATATCAGGCATTATTACAAATTTTCCCTCTGAATGAATACTGGGGTTTCAAATCCTTGATTTAGGTAGTTTAAAATTATTTTGCAATCTGAAACCCTATGGATGCAATTGGAAGTTTGTAGTGAATTAATTATAATTTTGTAACCATTCAGACATTATATTTCCTCAAAACTAGATTTTCCTTTGTTGCAAATATATAGAAAAAAAAGTGTTGAAATAACGAAGTTTTTTTATTCATTATTTTTCCCATTTTAGAGGTTTTAAAAAGAGAAAAACATTATTTTGTTTGATACAGGCTGTGACAACATAAATTTCTTTTTATAATGTGTACTGATAAAATTGTAAAAGTAGTAGCGGAATGGAAGTGGTTTAATTCTAGAGTGGCAATCATGTCTTGTAATAGTGAGAAACGTACCTTTGCCATCGAAAATAAGTATTGTCAAAAAATGGTTTGACAGAACATTGTATAAAATTGAACAAATTATATCTTAGCTTATGAGTTTCAAATATTCGTTTTTTAATCAGTTCATTGCTTCAATTTTTCAACAACAAAAAAAGATTTTTTTCATTTATTTCTATTATTTAAAAATCACAAAGTTATTGTTACGCAAATAACTGCACTGATAATGATGCTAAATAGTGGAATAGTGCCAAGAATTCTGAAGTGGTACACTTTGTCTAAATCAGGTAATTTAATTTGGTATTAAATATCTATAATTTAAAGACCAATGCAAAACTAATTATCTAATCAACCAATTGTTAACTATTATAAGTTAAAATATCTATTTAATTTAATTTTACATCTGTTTGTAAAAAAATAGCTATTTCTCTAAAACCTCTCAATTAAACACAAAAATGAAAAAAACACCGGGTATTGAAATCCTGAAATTCTGTTAATTTAGTCTATGGACAATGGGATACGTCACCTATCTGTTAAAATTTTGAAAACTGACTAAAAATAAATCGAAGTGTATACTATTATTCTGAAACAAAAATAAAACTTTTGAATAAATGAAGTTATATTGCTACACACTATAATAAATAAAGTTACAATATTAATTTAGCTCCTCTTTAAATTGTAGTCAACATCTAAGAAATCTATTTTCCAATCCCTCTCAATTTTATTTTGAAATAAATTGTAAAATATAGCATTTATTTTTTATAAAATAACCACAATTAAGATATTATAAAAGAGTGCCCTGATTCCTATGCTGAGAGATAGCATATCAGCTATTGATATTCAAATTTTTGGAGAAGGGGAGGTTTAGTATTCATCAATCAGCTGCGATAGAAGAATCATGTCGAAATTGAAGTCCAATGGATATAGGATAAGTGACGACTAAATATTTAAATTTACTCATGAATCATTTTTGTTAATCCTTGTTGATGTCATCATTATCATGCACACTAATCAATCACAGAGTCACTATAGCTTATTAACTCATATCCCCTTTGTAGACGCAGCATAATATAATTTAAGGACTTTATATATTCAATTCAAAATCAACTTATAATATTTCTAAGTACTTTAATCCCACTCTATGTAAGCTCACTAAAAAGATATTGCAGCAAAAAAAGTAAAAATTAAGAACGAGATAAAGGATGAAAAAAATGACTGTCTAAAGACTGTCAAGGATTCAATCTTCAAGTTCTCACACGATAGTTGCAGAGCGAATCAAAAAACTTGATGGATCTTCAGGAAAAATTTGTTAATACGCGCCCAAAATAAATATGATGAATCCATTCATGGACTCCGGCAAAAAATGGTTCCGGTATCGAATGTTCCCCTCCTCATTATTTATAAATAAGTCACTCTCAGATGCAGCAAAGAGGAGTTGCTCCTTCCGTTGATTAGAAACCCACACAAGCAGACACATGTTCTACAAGTGCTCAAGGATTAAAGGAGGCCGTAAAGAGGAATATTCTTACGGAGGACGGGGTGAACTAAACGTCCTAGACTGCCTCATAACGATGTCAAGCCGGCATGCGAAAATTGAGCTTTTGGTTGTTAGCGTCCCATCAATACCCTATGCAGTCTGGTGCAGAGGGAAGGGGAACCCCGGCGGTTTTGAGAAATATATGGAGCAATCGATACATATACTCGGATACTTCACAGATAGGGGAGCCCGGCTTGGATTGGTAGAATGGAGGGACGAATGTGTACAGGAAAGAATGGATGGATTGCGGGAAAACATATACATATATTATAAAAGGGATGTGTGTAAATATGTTTTTCTACTGTACACTAATTGTTGGTTTTTAAGATAATAGTTTTTCAACTCATCAACTCTTTTTCCTTTTTTTTCTTATATCTTCTTCGTTTTTCTTACGTTGAACGAAGGGGGGAAACATAAAATTGTTTGTATAACGTTTATATTTATGTGTATTAGATGTTGTTATGATAAATGGTAATAATATTTTTTTTTTAAAAAGGATTAAAAAATCTGATTGATTTCAAATCTATCTTAACATCTTTTATAAATTAATTATTAGGATGATAATATCAAAAAATAACAACATTCTAAACATTAATTAACAAAGTGAGTGATAGAATGATACTTTTATAGTAGTGTTTTGTTTATTTACAATTACCGATTACAACGATAGAAGCAGCTGTTATATAAAATGTACTGTATTATTTATTGATACCATAAATTAAGATTGATAATAAAAAAGTGTCAGTCTTAAGTCATAAAAATTTATTGATTTATAACAATCAATGTATTTATACCTATATAGGATAGTCGATGATATACAGTTTGATTTTTCATTGTACAATCAATCATGTTTGATCTATAATTTATCTACCTACATAAAAGTAAAAAGAAATATTTGAATACTTATAAAATACTTTGATATGCTTCTTCAAAAATAAAATAAGAGTTCTCCGAGATGATATGCCTATAACACTATGCATATACTTAATATATTTGCATATAAGAGTCATATGAGAGTCTAAAAGGAAATTAACTTTATAGAAAATTAGTATTTGCGTTTATTTGATACTTCCTATGGCAAAGCTGAATATTATTTTTAACAAATTACTTGAATGATATTGATCACAAATTTAAAGAAGTAGGGGAAACAAATTATTTAAAAATAAGGTAGTGATATAATTGTAAAAGTCATGAAGATGATGGCATTTGCAAATACAAATACAAACGTTGTGATTAGCTTTTATTTACGAGTGCTGCCCTATTCACGTTCAGATCAAAAACTTTTCAGACCACTCTCGTAGGTCTGGGGACAATTATAAAATAAACGATGTATTGAAGACAACTTGGATCATTTAATTACATATTCAGAGGTTTTTTTTTTAAACTTTCAAAAAGTTTGTTTATTATTTGGGATATTGTTCAACTTAGATCAAACAGGATTTAACCTTATTTTAGAATCAAACAATTTTTAATTTGGCAGCTAATAGCAAATTGACAAACAAGATTTTTTGTAGGGAGGTAAAAAATTGACTACAAGCCAGAAATACGGAGGTGTAGACGGGTTTACCCCTCTCTCCCAAACACACCCCGTTGTCTCAGAGCATAGAAGGACATGTATAGCTTTTGGATGCTTTAAAAGTGTCATATATAACCCCATATATTATTTTTTCCCCCCAATAGTTACAGCATTGAATATTACAAAGGATTTTCATTGTTCTCAATCAATATGTCCATGGTCTTATTAAAAAAAAAGGATGTACATATTTAAAGTAAAATAATGGACGTGACTTTGGATGTAGTTTAACATTGAGTATATGTAGCTGGAGCTCAGCTAGGCTGCGCTCTAGAGACAAAAGTAATTTTAAAATAATGAATGTGACTTTAAATGAGATAAAGCAACGAGAATGCGCAGTTAAAGCTCAAGTAAAGAGCGCTGTAAAGACTAAAGTATTACCTGCCTTATTACGTCATAAAATAAGAGAAAAGGAGATTTCATTTATTTAGGGTTGTAAATCCTTGGCATTTTTGAGTGTGCAAGCTTAGTTGTTGTTGGAAACTGAAAAATGTTTTCCTATTATTTTCACAAGCTGTCATCATTATTCTTTGATTCTTGAGAAGAGAACATCGGAATAAAAAATAAGGTTGTGTCAGTTTGCACATGAAAAACAAAATTAACACTGATGATTTGTTAATGGAATTATTTTCTATATTATAGAAGCAAAGTTATCTTGTTCTTCCACCCCTAGTTACACTAGTCAATGATGGGTTCTATGGTTAATTGGGAATAAAAGAAAGGAAAAAGATTATGAACTCAAAAATAAGTTTATTACAATCCATGTGAACCCACCAGCTTTGTTTTTCAAACTTTATAAAACACAAATTAAGAAACTTCAAGTTTTTTATTAAATTTATTATAATATTCGTAGGGAATTTAATCAGTCGTAGGGATAAGTTATATTATTGAAGGAAAATAATTCCCTACCCTTATCCCTACGTAGTGATACTTTATCTTTACTTTTGTTAATCCCTGCGCAACCTCGTAGGGTAAATACACTTCATAAATCATAACATAACTATGAGAGGGAAGAGTTTGAATTGAGTGGCTCGGTTGTTTTGGTTTATTGATGATTTATGTATATGGATACGTTCGACAGAGCATTCGTATAATGGATCATTTTTATCCACTTATTTTTCCAATGAATCCATAATTTCTCATTATAATATCCTATGAATATGTTTTGACGTTCAGGGATCTCGATCCTTCGAAGAAAGATCTTTGTCTTACTCATTGGCTCTCATCTCCTTTAACAGGCGAAGCATTGATTGTGGAGATAAATTTTAACATAAACTCCGGATATAGTGACTTCCATTCTCGTAGATTAACACTTCAAAAATACATCAGTCACTCAAGGTTTTATATGGAATCCTGTTATACTGATGAATTTCTATATAAAGCAAGAATAATCAAATAATAGACCCGATAAGAAACCCAGGGAGTGATCCTCCTCTATTCAAACCTACTTTTTTTGAAAATCCTGAATAAATTAATCATAAACTCACCTTTATTTTGTAAATCTACTCTTTTGAAGGAACCCTGATGTGTCCTTAATATACATAACAAACAAATTACTCATCTTTAACACAATGATAAGTGGTATTAATTTCTTTTTATGGTGGAGCGTTTAATGTAAATATAAGTCATATTAGAAGGAAGAGGTTGAATTATGTTACTCGTTGGTTCTAATTTATTCCTTATGTTGATGGATTTTTTCTTGGGTAAATTAGAATATAGGTATCTACATCCACTCATTGTTCTAATGAATTCATCACTATTCAATTGTATATTCTAGACACTCGTCTCCTGCCTTAAATTTGATGTAGAGGGTTTGGTGGAAGATACCATGGCTAAATATTTTAATATAATCTTCTTTAATGGAAACATCAATCATTTTCATTAAGATATAAATTAGCATCAAGGATAGTGAGGTCTAACCTGTCTCAAGAATAAATACATCCGTCACTCCCAGAGCTATTTGTATTTCCAATATAAGAACTATCTCCTACCTCTGATATTTTTAATAATAATAATTAAAGTTATTAAATGACAACAATGCCTTCGATTGGAAAAACTAGGCCAACACTCTAGTCGCAGTACATCCATCCTCCGTCCTATTGACTCCTAAGACATTAATTATCAAAGCTGACCTTAACAATTAACCCCCCTTCCTCTCCATCCCTTTTGATTCGTTCTTTCTAATTAATTAAAGTAGCTGCTTATAATAAAAGGATCTATAATTCTTAATCTTGAAATTTAAATAATTCCCACAGTGTACTTATAATATTCATCTGAGGTATATAAATAGGGTAAATACTCTTGATTGCTTTATATTTTATATTTCTTCTAGTCTAAATTATAGTTGTACTTTAAAATAATTATTTCTTTAATATTAAATTTCTTTTATTTTGTGTTTCAAATTTCTTACTTTTGTTTTTGAAATTTCTTTATCATGTTTAAATGTTTATATAAGTAAAATATATGTTGTTATTTATTATATTGCTTAAATCAAATTTGCAAAATAATTAATAAAGTATACTTCTGAATTATTTAAACTTCAAGATTAAGAATTATAGAAGCCTTTTATTATAAACAACTACTTCAATGAATTAGAAAGAACGAATCTAAAGGGATGGAGAGGAAGGGGGTTAATTGTCTTTACTTCTAAATTTAACTTAGTGTTTTAAACATTACTACTCGATTACTTGTGGAAGTAGACCACAATTTATAAGGGAATAATTTTATATTCTCATTATGAGGTAATAGAAAAGGTATATTTACACAACTTTATCAAAAGTAAAGTAAGTTAATGCAACTAATGCTACCATTAATTTTGTTATGAACTTTAGTTTTGTAATATATAGTTTTACTAATTGTGGTGAAAATTTTTGAAACCACGAATTGTATTTATCAAAAGTTACATTTTAGTCTCGAGAACAGTGATTTGGCTACATAGCCAGAAATGACGAACACAAGGGAAATTTCGGTAAAAGTAACTTCTTCATACTCCTATTCCATCATATATATAATTTTATTAGCAGTAAAAAAATCTTTTCGGTAAATTTTCGGATTTTGTTTTCTGTTATAATGTTATGGATAAGCATGATGCTTACTTTGAAGTTCTATTGATACAAAAAACAGATCCTTCTTAACATTGACAAAGATGAAAGTTTAGAATGAATTTTACAGATAATTCTAATAGGTACTAAAAATATATTAGTCTTCAGTTTTATTTTTGATGTTACGTGGAAGTGTTTAATTGACAATTTGAACAACAATTATTGAAATCAATGACACAGTCCTTTAGGACAAAAGCTTACTCTGTTTGAATAATAGCTTAATTTTCCCTTGATATCTTAGCAGATGTAGTGGCTTCAGAAGCGTATGTTTGATTTGCTATCAACAGCAACAGGCACCAAATAACGTTATTGACATTGAAGTTTGTTCTCCAATCCCCTGCGGCAGTATCTTGTATTTTCGAAATCCCTTCATTTGTTATTCTCTCACCGACAAATCGCCATTCTGAAAAGGAGTGAGGAACCCCTTTGATTTTTCTCAGATTTTTGATTGTTGATTTTCGGTTTCTTTTTTTTATCATGCCCATTCCACACTGGATTTATACCTTTTAATAACTTTTCGATGTTTTTATGAATTTAGAATAACATTTTTAGATTAAAAGAAAAAAATATTTAAATTATTAGTAATATTCTGCGAATTTGACCGACTTTGGTTGAAAAAAAACATTTTATCGAGGGCACTAAATTTAAAAAGTGTTTATAACATTACCACGAATTCACCATCATATGAGACACCTCAACACAAAAGCAAGCTGGAATGTTTTTATTCAAAATTAAGTGTGGATTACTTTTTATATTGACACTTTTTGTCAATTTTTATAACCAAATTATTATAATTAACTCTATGGTGGTGGCGCTAATTCTACTTAAAGTAGCTAAAATTGTTTATCATAATAAAAAAATAAAAATAAATTGAGAGATTTTAATTGAATCGCCATATTGGGGCCAATATAAGTTTATTAAATCAAATAAAGGTTTTATATTACATATAAAGTTCTTGGGAATCTTACTTATACCAGAAATTCAAACTCAATGCTTCTTTTGACATTAAGTATGCATTTCTATGAAATATTTTATTTTGAAAAAATAATTTGAATTATCTCGTTATCTTGATTTTTTCAAGATTGTTTTGATATCGAAGCACCACATATACTGAACGTTTTGAAAGATATCTTTTGATTCAAATTAAAATAAAGATTTGAAATATCAATCAAAATATCTTATACCTTATTGGTTTATTCCCCTTGGTACATTTAAGCCTTTGATGATGAAAAATCGATTTTCTTACTCAAACACTTGAATATAAATCATATTAAAATCTACTACATTTTATCTTCTTTTTCCACACTTATATACCAATTTATGTAAGTAAAACTATTTGGCTAAAGAAAAAAAGAGGTGAAGTCGTTTGATTTGAGACCCCTAAGAAAAAATGAAAATGTCTACAAGAATAGTTATTTGGAATAAACAAAGATACACTTTATAGCTCCTTACAAAATGTATCAGAGTAATTTTTTCCTGCTTTCATAAGTTGTAGCAGGTCAAACTCTATCCCCATGTAAATCTGAATTATTTACATTCATTACTTTCTCCAATGAATTATGACAGAGCAAGACGCAAAACAAAACAAATCTCAGACCTCCTTCACACCGGAATGAAAATAAAAGAACATTAAAAAGATTTATGTGTCTGTCTGAAGGCTACTTACAATGTGAATAAGACTATCAACACTTTGGGCTGTCGTTACGTTCTTCATAAAAAAACATTCAAATATAAAAATGTTGTTCCAACCATACTCCTTCGAGAATCTGATTCAATGTTAAATTAAATTAAATGCCAATTGTAAAAAGTTAACATACTAATTAAAAACTCGAGCATTTGAAATTAAAATAATAATAGCTAAACATACAAAATTAAAATGGTGAAACTTGAAGCATTTGAAATTGAAATGATAAAAATGATGATCTGAACTTAAAGACTGAGATGCAGACGCTAAACTGTATTATATTGAATGCACCTTTTGAAATATCGGAAGAAGGTATTTGACTCCACTCTATCTATTGGAACAAAATCTAAACGATGGCCTAGATTAACTTAACGCTCTAAATGCTTAACATTACGTTGGAGGCTCTCAATATACAAAATGTTTGAAAGGAGCTTGGGAAAATGTAATTATATCATCCCCAAATTATTAAAACTTCCAAACGGCTCCAAAAGCTGAATAGATGGTTACAATATTGTCTTGCTATATCAACAGTCTTTACCAATAAGTCGAAAAACGATTAAAATTACATGATCTGCTCATTATGCAAGGATCGCAAGAAGTCCTCCATTTTTTCTTTCTTATGAAAATGGAATAGAGTGATACCTGTAATGGAAATTGTGAACGAAATAATGAACTTCTAGTAAAGCTCAGAAGAAAATTGGTTGGTGGCTATGCCACCGACAACTCACGCACACCTAAAAACAGACGTAGCCATCACTAAAGTTATGTGTAGGTTATACTTCAGCCGGACTACCGGCTCAATAATAACGACGTCAGGACTCCAGGATTTTGTTGACAGATAGTTGAGACGTTTTAGACTATAATATTTACAGATAATTATTTATCCAAACTGACTCGAGATCTTCTCTTCGTGGCTAGAGTCACTCACATAATAGCTTGCTTATCATATCTCAAGCCTGGTTTACCGGTTTTTATTTTCCCCCTCCTTATTTGTCGTTTCATTTGGTCTTTTTTTTTTACCGGCTGTAGATATATTGGATAATTTTCCGTTATTTTAATACTTAGTTCACCTTCAAAATTGTTAATATAAAGGTCCTTCGTAATATACTATTTTTTTTAAAAAGAAAAAGAAAAAAATATACATATGTATGTATAATGGATAAGTAGTACTGATTAATTTTCTAATGTCAAGCACAAAATATTAAAAAATATGCATAAATTTATTCATTCAAACTAAATTTTCATCTTTATTGAAGAATTCCTATTTGTAGAATTACTGCTTCAAGTCTTGTTTTATATAAATAAAGAAAAAATATGACTTAGTTGACAATTTATATAAATATTGTTATTATGTTTTCTTTATATTTCTTGACGCAACTTTTTATCCAAACTTTATGTCACATTTTTAAGTACATTTCTACCTTCATAAATTATTTTCATATTTGTAACATATGGTCCATTTCAAAAGTGCAACTAATATAGGTATTATTTTACTCCCGAAATCGTTTTGATATAAAGCTTATTCTACATTTTTAATTTATGAGGGCAATTACTTTCATTAATTTACTACAAACTTTGTGCAAATATTCTTAAGCTTATAATACCTACATGGTTGATGGTTTATCAACGATGTAGGTATACAAATGCAATCTAATATCGATATAAATGTTAATTAGTTTAGATAAAGATTAATGGGTACATACAATATATGGGTATGTATGTATTTATACAAATTGTACGAACAATAAATTCAGGCATGGTAAATGCCGACAGATGTGCCTTACATATTTATTTTAAAACTAGGATTTTTGTATTATTTTATTAATTATGCAAAATTAACTTTGTTTAAATATATATATATATTTTTTTTTTGGTTTGTTTAATTTCTTTAATATAGAAATATAAAAGAAACAATATAATGTAGCATATGTCTATTAAAAAAAAATGTATTCATCATATGAAAGAAGTCATCCAAGTACATATATCAAATCTTTTAAATACATTGCAATTGAAAGATTGGACTCTTTTATTATTGTTCAATAATTGAGAAATGATGCAGATATCATTTTCCCCAGCTGCTTTTCAAAAAAGCGTAATAGCTCATTTTACTTTTCTGGGGTACTTATTTACCCCAAGGACAAAAGGAGTAATCTTTTGTGTAGGATATTTTTCTCCATCATTTATCTAAATTTTTTAATAACCTGCATCAAAGAAGTTGAATTCATGTTTTGAACCTCTGTTTTTTGTGTCTGTTGGTACCTCATCAGCTGGTAATACAAATTTCGAGATTATAATCCGTTATCCATTTTACCAACTCCCCCTTGGGAAGGGATAGATTGCAATGGTGTCATACTACTATGCAAATTCCAAGGATTTCTTTAATTTCTCATTTAGGATTTATGCCCTGCTCCGGATTCTAAGTGTCATTTGGAATCAGTGAAAAAGAAAGAGATAAAAAGAGGATTTAGGTAGTTAAAGTCAAAGAAAAGTTTAAAAGATTATTGTTTTGCTTTTATTCGTTTGTATTATTTAAAAAAAAAACGTTATTTGGATTACAAATAGTATACTTAATTATTTCTATTAATCGATTAATATTTACTAATCTTACTTACAATAGAGTTTTTGTAATCATCATTAAAAAACCACAACCATTCAGCGTTTCTGTTTCAAAATATCTATGTTAGAACTTCAATAACCAATTCAATAACCTGAATACTATATATTTTTTCAAAAATTCAGATAAAAATAAATTTAATTCAAGATCTTCATTTTATATGAAAAGTTATTTTCTATGTATAAGCCATCCGTATTAAATTCCTGACGCCTCAGCAGAGACAAAATAATAGTTATTTAATTTTCTAAGATGGGAAATTTTAGAATATGTACGAGCAATGAATAATTTATGATAGACATAATGCAAAATGATGTTACTCCATGACATATCTCAAACATAAGCAGTAGAAACCTAGAACTGTATTCAAGGTCATACAGTTATGAATCTGGGCGGGAGTAAAACAAGCCTGTCAAACACTATTTTTATCATTTATAAAAATGTACTTAATTTTATAAATAAATAATGTTCAAAAAGATGAGATATTGAAATAGAGAGTATATTTCATATATTATAAATTATGTTAACGATGTATAAAATGTAGCATACTTGTAAACTCAAACATTATGAAATCCCCCCCTTAATAGGTCGGAACACTATTTCAAATGTCAAATATTATTGTTTCAAATCCATAGAAAAGTTAAGGATCCCTTGCATAAGTAATAAAATTATCAAATACAATTTTATTCTTCAGCATTTATATTTGTTCAATTTTGATAGTTTTTAGGCATATTGAACTTCCATTATCAATATAGCTACATATCTAAAGGTTTCAAATCTATGCCGTCAATTAATCAAATAAAATAAAGTAGAGCGGATTATTGTAATTTTCAATTAAAGATTGACAGATTTCATGTAATTCTATGTCTAAATAATGTTTTTTCTCAGACGACTCAAAGTCTTTAGCTGATAGTCTACATTCTTATTACTTCAATACAAAAGAAAATGACTCGATTTCTAGACTATGGGGAAATTCAGAATAATTATAGCACGGCTTTTAAAAGTTGATGAAAGCGACTACATATTGATCCTTGGCCAAGGATAAAACCTGGAGCGAGACATAAACCAGGTATGAGATATTGAAGAAATCCTAAGAATTGGTATACTATCATGACACTGGATAAAGTGTATTCCTTCCCAAGGCGGAGTTGGTAGTAGGGATAACGGATAAGAATCTTGAGATTCCTGTTCCCAGCTGATAAACAAGGTTTATCTGTCTAATTTATTTTTTAATATCATAACATAACGGAGTTTGAGGGGGAGGAATGTTCAGGAAGTGGTAGTCTAGCTACAATTAAGTAAAGAAAGATCATGGCCTTTTTTCTGTTATCCTACTTGAAGTTGTATTATTCCCCTACAACACGGCACCACTTTTTAAGCCTTCATTACAAACAAATAAAAAAACAATCATCACGCTTTTTTTAAATTTTAAAAATGCTTCATATTCATCTATTAACTTATTTTAATTCCTTACATATAAATTATATAATTATATAGAGTCATAAGTAGTTAATTTTTTTCGTTGGAATATTATTGATATATATATTAATACAACCTAACCAGCTTATTATATTTAAATTTTTTAATAAATATTACAATCTTAATTGACCATAAATCAATTAAAATCGACTTTTTTTAGAGATAATTTTTTTTTTAAATTGAAATATAAGATTTATTCTATACATTCAGCCATGATATAAAGCATTTGAAGAAAAAATAAGTAAGGTCCTTCATTTTACTCAATTTTTTGGTGGTTATATACATTTTTTATTAAATGTAATCAAGATAACGTAAAAAATAGTTCATTTTTTAAATACTTAAATGTTTTTATCAATTTATTATTTACTTCGATTTTCATGTATATTATTTTTTTATGTCAACATATGGCACTGAATCTTAGTTATACCTTAAGAATTTGATTTAAAAAAAAAGACTTTAAAGACCAAAACTTGATAAATTTAAAGTTGTAATGGTCATATTTGTGTTCTACGGCTTAAATGACAATAATAAATGTGGGTTTCAGGCTGCGGGCAAAAATGTTGTTGCATTTTGTAATTTATAAGTTTTATACAAAGAACTTAAATATTTGTTTGTACATCGATTGTAGATAATAAATATTCCGATAATAGTTAGACAACATGCAAAATAACGATCTCTTATCTACCGTTATATTAATAATTATCTGATACTGAGTTATCCAGTATTTTGGACAGTGTTTACCCATTTTTAATTTGGATGACGAAATATGTATTGAGCTTTGATCGAGTAAGTTTTTTTTTTTTGCTTATATTACTTCAAAAGATCAAACAATTATCATTTAAGAGGACAAGGATCTAAAAGCCATAGTAGTCTTGGATGTAAATTTTGTTATAGGAGCATTTTTGGACAATGAGTAAATTCTATAATCGTAGAAAACAACCTATTTAAAGAGGAATTTAAAACATTTATTTGTTACATCTGAGTAAACTAAGAAAATAATATCTAGTAAAATAATGATACGTATAATATCCTTATGTTTCATCAACAAAGTCTTTATTTGCTTATACATGCACATAATAGTTAAATAAATAATTATTTAAAGAAAGTTTGAACTTTGTATAAAATATAAATAAACATTTAAGTTTTTATTTTTAAGAACTTTGAAATCTTACTATAAATAACTAAAACAAATATTAGTACCCACATAAATTAAGGTAGTGCCCTAAGATTTTGAATTGTTTCAAATTATGAATAATTCAATAAAAGAGGTAACCATAAATGAGCTTTAAAGGGAGCTCCTTGTGAGACAATAAATTAAATCCATCTTTTTAAACTTGAGAAGGCCTTGAAGTGTATTTTGTGCTGTTAATAATTGTTGTCTAAGAAGATGAGTAGTATATCATCAAATCGAACTGAAAATCTCGGGTTATTCTTAAAGAATATTCCCTAAAAAAGTTAATAAACTTATTTTTTTACTAATGGTCAAGGAATATATGTACAAATTGTCAGACTTATAATTTTATTTTTTATTTCAAAAATTATCATTTTAATTGAAGAAAGTGTTTAAATTCGGGAAAAAAATCTTTCTTCATGGGTTAAAGATGCAATAAAGTGTTTTCTTTTTTAAAACACTAGCGAGAATTTGATATCCCTAATGATATTGTAGGATTTTAGAGGAGGACAATTAATCATGACCAACACACGCTTGTAAAAACATGATTTTTTGTCGAAATATATTTCAAAACTTTGAAGATTATTTAATATTCATTATTGTCCATATTTGTCGATGTTTAAAAATTTTAAAAATATCACACGGTTTTTGAGAAAATCAATATGTGATGTAGAATTTTCCATTTTCTTATTGGCTCTAGAAAAAGAAGTATGAACTTCACTAAATCCTCAACAAATCTAATTTACATAAATGTTTTTTGTTTTTTTTTAAATTAATTAATAGTTTGGTTTAGCACTATTACTAACAGATTGTACAGTTTTAATATATATAGCATATAATCTATTTTGTATATATTTTCCAGGTTAAATTAGTTATTTTTGTTGCAAAGTTATTTGTTTATAAATTATAAGGAAGTTGAATGAAATTTTGAAATAATAAGTTTTATAGAACTAAATAAAATCTGTCATTAATACAGGGTAAGGATTCAAAAACTGGAAGGCTCCTCGTGGCCGTCTAGTCTAAGTTCTAAAAGTCAGACCATTTTTTTACTTGATGCCATTCGAAAGAAATGACAAAAACCTACAATTTGATATCCTTTTTTTTTTTTGTGCGATCAAAATTGTACAAGCAACAAGCAAAACACCAGATGGCGAGCAATCTTCTCCGCTCACAAGTCGATCCCTATGAGCTGTTCAGCACAGGAAAAATGATGGTTTCTTGACTCAATCCAGAACTCATGTCGAGGGAACCTTCAGGACCAAACATCCAGCTCAGGTTATGGTCCAACGGCAGCAAGATGCATCCAACTTCTTCAAGGCTAACGAGAAAGCCATCATAGACGTCTAATAAAATAACCTCAGGTACCATATCTTGCCATGGTTGAAGAGCTAAGTATGTTGTAGAACTATGTGTTTACCCAGAACTAATGTGCAGAGAGAACATGGCTATCTTTTGAACTGTAAAATTTTGATTTCGTCCTCACCCGACATGAACTCATTGAACTTTGCTGTTTGGAGAGTCTTTGAGGGCAAGACAAACCAGGCTTATCACCCTCATATAGGTGTCCTGAAGGCTGTGATGACGAAGTGAGAGAAACAACTTCTCCAGGTACATAATGAAGTCCCGCTGTGCTTCTGTTCCTCCCATTATTGAAGCCATCATTCAGAACGAAAGGGGACATATTGATTAAAGAGTGTAAAAAATTGTTTAAATGCCAATTTTTGCAACAAAAGTTTGCCATAAAAATAGCACAAAATAAAAATAAGGAGAAGTGAAAACGGCTTTTAAAACTTTCTACTTTTTGAATCCTCACCCTGTATATGGATGATATTCCTCAAAAATGGTTCCTTCCTATTAAAAAAAAATGAAATAATTATCTTGACAGTGTAAGTCTACTGCGTATAGCCGCACTTTTCTGAAAATTCCCTTTGTATAACAGAAAATGAATATAAAGGAAAAGAATATTAAACAGTCTTTAAAAGTTTTGAGAACGATTTTGACAAAAAAAAAAAACCATTTTTTTACAAGTGTTAAAATGTAATATGTATTTCACCCCATGAAACATAAAGGAACCGTTATAGAAGGACTAATAATATGTATATGTACATCCCATTTTTTTATATGTTTTAGTGTTATATAAATCTTCGTAGTTCACAAATAGAAAATACATAGTTTTTCTCTTTTACAATGTAAAGTACAATAAAGAAACCCCTGTAGGGTATCCTGAGTTGAAAATTAAATTATATTTAATTAATTATATTTCCTGTTCTTTTTTTACTTCTTTCTATTAGATTCAAAGACTATGTACATACATACATAGTCAAAATGATAGAAAAAAAAATTACTTGCCTCAATTTTGTATTTCTTAAATAAATAGATGAACATTTATACTCAATAATTTTGTACAAAGATAGCTACATTATTTTATGCTATTATAGTTGTATAATATTTTAAAATATATATATATATATATATTTATGTAAGTTAATCTTTATGAGAAAAGTTTTAAAATCGCTCTCACACAGACATGCAAAAAAAAAAAAAAATACACATCTCAAATCCTAGTTGTAAAAAGCTATGGAAATAAAAATACATACAGTGTAAAAGTTATAAAAATACCAAAAATCTAAAAAGTATAAATAAGAGTTAATGCTTGTTATAAAAAAACCAAACTATGATAAATTATATCATATCTAAGACTATTTATTTTTATTTTAGAAAAATTCTTGTTTTTGAAGAAATGTTAAGCACTGGCAACTAGTTTATATGTGATGTGTTAACATAAAAACAATTTTGAACAAAAATCAAGAAAAAAAGAAAACCCCAATTTATTTTTTACTTCATAAATACATACGGCCGAATATTTTATATACTTATTTGAGTCAATTAAGGGTTTTTATTCAATTTTTTGTGATAAAATAAGATACCAAAGAAATTTAGCTGTATTTTAGAACCTCTATTGGATTTATGAGTCTTACATTGACCAATATGGACAAAAATTTCTTCATCAAGGTCTGTCCCTGATTCAGGGCCAGGTTGGCGGCATTGGTTGAAGCTGGAAGTGATTTTTTTGAGTGATGTAATAGCAAAAGATTTGTAAATTTCTTAATTCATTTTGGAATTTTTTTTATATATGTATTATCCTTCAATGTTCTAGATTTAAAATCCGCAGCCAATATATACGATGGTAAAAACAAAATTGGCCTTTCCTCCTTTTCTTTGATTTTTGGTTACGACTTTTTTTGTACTAACTCCATCCCAAATATCAGATATTATTTACAATTTGATATTAGAGAGAAATATTTTGTATTAACACAAAAAATTTCTCGAAAAAAAATCTGTATTATTTTACTACATCTATTGGACTACATCAGTCCAATAGTTCACTGTAACATTTCGATAAATATGGGCTATATATTCAAATTGTTTAGCAGATTTGAACTTATCAGAAATAATAATTAGGGACAGCACCTTTCTTTGGCTCTTTGATATTTAACATATTATATAATTTTTCTATAAATTGTGATTGTAAACTTTTGAGTGCAATTTGTGACGCCTTTAAATGACTAATCAGAATATTTTATATATTTTTATGAAATATTGATCATTATTCATTGAAAAATGCAAATATAATCTGTACTAATTTTTTTAATTTACCGACATCATTATATATTTAAGAATTAGCTTATCAAAATTATAGAGTACATTGGAGATTAATGTATGTTTTTATCAAAAAAAAATTATCACAAAATATTTTTATTATTAAGATTTAAGCCTGGATATTCCCAACATTTGCTCTTAGTGAGTAAAAATATGTGTACAAACTTTATGGACGGAAATAATTATACAACTTTTTCAATAATTTTTTCCTGGGAATTATATTTCTTTTTCCCAAGAAAGTGTTTTTTCTCATCGTTATTATACAAATTTAATAAAGGACTTATTAATCTTTATGAAGTAGTACATTCATGTACGTACAATCTTTTTTCTGTTCAAGGAAATGTAATGAATATTCAAGAGGTAAAAAGGTTAGAGTCGAGAGAATTCCTAGCCCATTTTATTGTATTTTATAAATTTTTATCTAAAATTACTTCTTTAAGGGTTATTACAATTTCCTATATCTATGTTTATAGTAGAATTAGATTTTTTTATCGATTCCCATTTTTTTCATTTACATTAAGTATAATAATACTATATATCAACTTTATTGATCAAGTTCGAAAGCATATCATATTGTGCATTAGTACATTTGTATTGTATAGAAAGTAAGATTCTGCGGAACGTTGTTACTTACTAATACATATACCGTGTGGAGAACTAAATTGGAAACATTTATCCCTATTAACTTTGACAGGTTAACTTTCATAAATCATAAAAGTATCAGTACTCTTTTTACAACAGACGAACTGCAGATAGAAAATATATTTTTTTAAATGCCCCCTCCCCTTCTTCAAGCAACATATTCTCTAAAAGCCCCCTGAACGCCTTGCACCACAAAAGTACAAAATCTTTGAACATATTGGGTTAACCCCCTCTCAACTGTACCTTTGAGAGACCCCCCATTTGTGTGAGTTGTTGCACAAGCCTTCCTCTTAACTTCGCCTCACACAGGATAGTCAACAAGTGAAAGATCAGGTGATGAAGAAGGACACATTTCCCATTTTTAGAATCCTTTCAAGTTTTTCTGGCACCAATTTAGCACTAATTTGGCACCAATGAGCTTTTGTGTGATGGAACAGAATCTTTTTGTGAAACGTAATTGCCTTTCGAGTGGTTCTTGTACAAACAGGGCTTAATTACATTCTTCAAGATGTTCAAGGAAGAAAATATTGGTTGATTATTAGGTATTTTTCAAAGTTGTATTGGATTGCCATTGGACACAATGACATCAAGCATTCTTGCAGAAGTGAGATTTTTTGATCTATGAATTGGTGAAAAATCTTCCTCACAGGTCACTAAGAATCGGTTGTTCTTGCATTCCAGGTCTGAATACAGTCTACATCTTCTTACCAGAGATAGTGTGAACTGTGGACTGATTTTGAGGCTTTATAAAACTCAAATAGAGTGTCCCTTTATCCACCGTCTTCTCTTTAAACTTGATGGATAAGATCTTCCGTGGAAGGCGTACATTGCCGACAACCTCAAGATCATTTACAGGTGAATAGATCATCCTAGGATCGACTTGGAACTCCTTAGCAAGGATTTGTATGCTTTTCGTTGGCGTCGACTCAATTTTCGCTGATAAACTAGTAAGGAGCTCATCAATACGTATTTTGTAATGCCCGTCACTATCAGCCTTCCTGTTAAGGTCTTTTCCAACCTCCTTAAACTTCTTAACAATAGCTACAAGCTTACAGGAGCTTGTAATAATAGGACAAATATTTGAAATTTTGTGCGTGGAGAAAATCTGACACGCGCTGACTCCTGGACTCTATCTTGAACTGAGATAAAGATATATAAATTATTGAGGGATCAAAACTGTCAAGTTTGAACTATTTTACACACTGAGACTATAAAAAAGATGCACTAAAATAAAAGTGATCCTTCCGTTTTGCTTCCCCACACTGGAGGAGATTGCCAGACTTTTTCATTATTTTAAAACATTTGTTTATGCTCTATGAACCTGTAATTAACTTTGATGTATGTCAAATTAAAATCATATATAAATACTCTATTTTATCTTTAAAAGTAGACTATTATCATTATTTATGAATGTAGTATAATCGCATCAATATCATAACGTAATAGTATAAAAGTTCAATTTATCCAAAAATAAAACCAACGTCTGAAATATAATGATAAATTGGAATTGAGGTCTTGTTGGGTGTATATTTATTAGTCAAAATTTACACATTTCGACAATAAAACTCTTAAAAAAACTAGGATGTTGTTTTTCTCTTCAAGTTTAGATATTTTAACAAAAGCTTTATTTTTTTATTTTTTTTTTATTACAAAGCAGAGATAATTTTTTTTGTTTCGTCACATTCTGCCTCTTCTTTATTTTGGAAAACAAAAGATAAGTTTTCGTCAGACGAAACATTAATAACAACTATTTCGTTTTGTAATTATCCTTCAAAAACATTCGTTGACGAATACATTTCGCCTATTCATAGCTGAAGAAATTAACACTGATACAAAGCTTTTTTGAGTAACTAATGTTGTAAATAATTTATACTGTATATTTATTATGATTCTATTTATATTACAAACTACATCAAATAAGCTCATTCTACAAAAATCTATAAATAGCCACATTTTTCGCCAGATTTACTTGAAAATTGTATTAAATTGTATACAGGGTTGATTTTATAAAGTAGTACACATTTGATTATTTTTAATCCGACATGACATTGGTGTAAAATCACGGAGGAGGACAAAAAGACATATGGTCTCTGAACAGATCAAGCCGAAAAGGTTTTTCATTTTTTTTTTAATCTAACTCTGGAACCCGCTGTGAAGAAGTAAAACAGCAACTACGTCATAACTGAAAATCCGGACAATGACTCAGCTTCGGTGAGACATATCTTCAGAACAAAAAATCCAGCCGAAACCACGATCTTCGGCGTTTGGAGTCTGACATATGCTTACATCAAACTTCTGGATAAGAAAGTGCTAACTTACTGAGACACAACTTTCCAGACTTTTAGGACCTCAACATGTGATTGTCTTCCTCTCCAGACGCAAATTCTATGGACTAATATCTGTCTAGGCACGTGCACGTTTGTAGGAAAGAGAGTGTCCAGCTCTAGAGGCTTCCATCATGAAGGAGGGGACCAAGCTCGAGGCCAACTACATGCTCAAGGTCAACAAGGAAATTAGACCTCATATTGAGGTAATTATTAGAGCTGAGGGCTCACATATTGAATTAAAATTGTGCCAAATACTATTTTTAGATAATTTTGTAAAATAAATGTACTCACAAAACCTCTCGTTCCAATTTTACTATTAATTTTTTTTTTTTAAATAATAATATGTGCACCACTAGATAAGATCAGCTCTGTAAATGAATGTTGAGAAATAGTTCATTTTATTTCTCTGCCTACAGAATAAGTCGTACTCTGGGTACGGATCTGGAAGAAAGACCAGGCATTGAAAACACATTTCCTTGGCATATTATTCATTATCTCATCGATGAAGAAAATCAGAGAGCCCTTGATGCCATGCGATGTTCGATTTTTTTAGATTCAATGTAGCCCAAGACAAAATGATTAATCGGATTAAGATCTGGGCTGCTGAGGGGCAAATATTTCCTCCCCAATGAAGAAATAGCAGTGGGCACACTTTGCATACATAAGGGTTGATTTTAGAATCATAGAGCAGCACACTTATATTAGAGTGTCTAATTTAGTTATATGTCTTCTAACATAAAGAAATCTTAATGTTTGACATAAATGATCGTTTTAAGCCAAGATATAATTGTTTACAGAAGTACTCATTGGAAATAATAGCTTTGTTTACACTCTTTAATTTTGGTGCCAAAAAAAAATGTATCTCTAGAGTTGTTTCTCATGTTAAATTGGTGTATCATTTATTAGCGTATCAAGTTATCCAGGATTTTTTTTTTTATAAAAATGGAAAAAATTTTATCAAATAATCTAAGTTTGATCAAATTTCAAACTTTGTTGTTCAGAACTGCTTTTTATGACGTAAATATTCATTTTATTATTCATTTTTCTGTTAGAAATGTTCATATATGTATGTAATTAACTCCTAAAATTTAAAAAAAATAATCACTTCTTTGACTTTAAATACAACATAGCACATAATTGATGTAAACAATGTTTCATTTATATTGTAAATTCAGACAGTTTAAGCTCCTAACAATATACAAAATCCTTTCAACACAAAAATGTATTACATATCTTTGTCAGCAGTTGTGCATACCAACACTGCCTATTTTATATTAAATAAGCGAATTATTTCTTAATATAGATTGAATGTATTTCCTATATGAATACCATTGATTTTTTTATAAAATCAAAATCCACACTAAGTGCATTTTGTTGTGAGCTCTTGGTTTATCTTATGCCATTAGTGTTAAAAAAGTTGATATTCTGAACTCAAATTAAATCTGGATCTCAGTTGTAAATACTCCTATAATTCACAACAAAAAAATAGTCCAATGGTTGAAAATTAATATCAATTCTAAAATCAATGGAAATTTTTGAAACTGCTGTGATACAAATGTCCTATAAATTTTATAAGCTTTGTAACTTCATCATGTTATCACTTTGGGGTGTCTATTAATGAAAAGAGTTGGGAATTAAATGCTCAAAAAGTGTTTAATATGCATATCTTATATTAAAACCTCTAACCTTTATCCATTTATGTTATAAATCCGAAAAATTGTCGTATCATTTGTTTTAACTACGAGTACAACAGGTTAATTATTTTTTATATTAAAGTAATTACTATCCAGCTTAAATTAAAACTTTAACTCTATTTTGAGTTATTATAGTCAGACAACCAATAAAGGAAAATTGAATATATTCGTATTTAACGCTTTATGGATTTTTGAAATTCAGGGATATTTTTTCTAAATAGAAATAAATTTTTTTTTTTGCAAACATAATTAAGAGTTGAGAACCTAATTTAGTCTTATAAAAAACTAGGCTTCAACTTCATATAATTAGATCGTCAATCTAATTAAAATAAGTCTAAATTGGCTAAAATGCCTCCTTTTTTAAAGGCTCATAGTTTAGAGAGGTATTAAAAATGACGAATTCTGAAACAATGTATAAATTGGATAGTGCGAAAAAAAGATGCCCTACAAAACTGGACACCTGAAAGGACTTAAATGGAAACTTAAAATGTTTTCAAAAAAATTATATATTTTTTTAACTTTTTACAACTTAGAAAATTATAATCTTTAATTAGAATGTTACCTGATTAATTGAAACACTGGGTTACCAATGAAGCATGATTTCAGTTAAGATAGTGATAATATTATTATATGGATCTATAGCATAGGTAATTACTAGGGTTGGGGTCAGTCTGAAAATCCTAGACCGATTTGAGACCATTTTGTGTTTTAGTATACCAGACTAATTCGGTCTCCTTAAAAGATATTCAGTCAGGATCAGGCGTACAAAAAGTCAGTCTGTATAGGTTTCATTTAAAAATAGGTATCGACCAATATTGTAGATGAGTTGTGGATGACGCCATTTGTGTTTTAAAATTATGAACATCGGTACATCAACGTCATATGAAGTGAGTCATATTTGTAAAATCAGTCCATAAATTCAGACCGAAAAAAACGGTCTACTATTTGAAAAATATTCGGCTTACGGTCTGAGGGTGCAGTCTGTACATAAATATGGATCTAAATTGGTCTTGAAAAATATATCTTGGACCGAGTCGCAACACTAGTAATTACCAATCAGCTAAATAACTATGACAACATAATATACAGAGTAACCTACAACAGTCCACAATTTTAATCCAATTATAAAGGACAAAAAAAAAGTACTCTTTATTAAGTGAAGTCCTTTTGGTTTGTCCCATTTAAGCAATGATGCGTATCCAAATATCAGATTAATCGATTTTACTTTTATAAAACCTTTTTATTTATTTCATAATAAGTAAAATGTATAAAAAACATACATTTAAAACGTTTATTTCAAATTATATAAGTCTATTGCTCTATACTTATATACAAACTACTCATACATGTTTTTTTTGAAAAGGAACATTTAACCTTAGTTTTTTTGGCATACACATAATTAGATAAAACAAATATTTTCGGTTTTTATGATATAGATATGTATATTGTTCATAAATTATAAGATATAAGGAAGTATGTAAGTATACTCTTAATGTCTGGTTTAGGTCTTATAATCTTATAACTGGTCTGAGATCGCTATGGTTTTTACCGAGTGTTCCATTGAAATCTGAATATTTACTAATTCAATAATTAATTAAGGTCGAGAAATTGAAATAAATTCACAATAATCCTTCCCCTATTTTTCTTTCCATATTTGAATTACTTATTATTTGAATACATTCCTCAAATGTATATAAGGAATTAAGGACATACGGTCCATAGAAACCGGAACACTTACTGAATCAATATTTAATTATGGTTGAGTGATTGAAAGTAATTTATATTTCGGTATATTTAAGGATAAACAATTAGTTAAACAACAAAATAAACCTGAGCTGACTTGGACGTGATTGACGAATTTTGATTGGCAAATTCCAAACAGTTGGGTGTCTCCAGGACCACCGTCTACGCCATCAGGAATTCCGAAACGTTGCAGAGAAATAAGGGATCTGTCAAAAAGGCCAAATTAGATTCAGGGAAGTTAAAAGGATCAAGTCAAGCCAATCCCCTCAAATCAATGAGGCCCTATGCCAGAGATCTCTGTGTTTCACACATGACTGACCAGAGAATTATCAAAAAAGTAGGGGGAAAGAGCCGTGTTAGGGTGGAGAGGCAACTCTTGACATCAGCAAAGATCTCATTGCTTACAAAACTCTTTTGAACTACTTTTTGACACTTATGGTGCCCTTACAGCCTGATACCAACTCCCTCGACTACAATTTTTGGTTGCATGTCGAAGAGAAGGCCTACAGTGTCCGTCATCTAAGCAACAAGGCCTTTAAAGGCACTCCACTCTGTACAAGGACACCAGAGAACCAGAGCTGGTCCCAGGCATTGCACCCCAGCATGGAAGCCGTCATTGCGGTTAAGGGCACCTACATTAATGATTAAGAAAGCTCAGATACAGATCGGTCTATAGTATTGATTTTATTGAAATTCTATTGTTAATTAGTAAATTATATCTATTTGAAGTTTAAAATTCTGATTATAATGGACAGCTCGGTGGGGAACAGAACTAATTCGCTCCTTTAATGAAGTTCGGTCTGAGCTGGTCTAAAAAAAATTTGGTCCGGATCAGTCTTAACAAGAAATCGGTCTGGATCTATCTTATTGAATAATAAGTACAAAATTGACTCTGTTAAAGAATTGTTGATGATTTTATGTGGATTTCAAAATTGTGAACATATTAAAGTTAAATGTGTTGCATAAATAATGTTCGTATAACTCATAAATAGGGGAGAAAATTGGTCTTAAGATTCAAACTGAGTAGAAAAATATTACTGAATAAAATTATTAATTGTTGTTAGTAAAAACACCAAATACATATATGGGCCGTCAACATAAAAGCTAACTAGAATGATTTTTCTCAAAACTGAAAGAATATGACATAAAGAGAATGAAATATTTTTTTTTAGTTGCAAGCTGGCATGATTTTTTTTATCTTCTAACCCTGTTATTCCATTATTGAGAAGGGAATGTCAAAGTTTAAAGTAATACCCATGATTTTCTACTTCCACGATATGGGTAGGTCCAATATTTTTAGGAACTTGTCAAAATACTGATCGTGCTCATGAACGACGGAGTGTAAAAATGAGAGATTTCTTAGGAGTTATAAATGTAATTCCTTGTTGGACTCGGATAAAAATTGAGTATTGACATTGTAGTAATTTCAGTCTATATGTTATTGTTATACCTATACGGAATAGGATCTTTATTAATTTCCTTCTCTCACGGCGGCTTGCAGTTGATCTAATAAAACTTTTTGACAGCTAAGCTGTTCTCCTCCCAATTATTTTTTATTATATTCATTTTCAGTTTCTTATATTTCTACATAGCGGTAAGTTATGTTTTATACAACTCTGCCTGTGAATAGTAAAGTAAAGTAAAAAAATACATTTGGGTTTTCTCCTTTTGTTGTTTTCTGTTCAAGATTTTTTTATGTTGAACCACCATATATGTATATATAACAAAAATGAAACTCTATATAATCTTTTTAATTACCTTACAGATTGTATAATATAACAAAAGTAACCCTTATATTAGTTGTTGATATAGTTTTCAAACAGTTAAATTAAATTTTATTTTCTCAATAATATATATTTTTTTAAATAGTCATTTGATATCTCTAAAAATGAAAAAAAAAAAAATAAGCTTTTCAATAGGAGACAAGTATTTTGTTCTTATAAAATTGTATTATTTATACCTTTTTCAAGATGATTGACTTTTAGAATAGTAACGTCACGTAAGATTGTGCTAAGGCACAATGAATCCTAACAATATCAACAATTTATTTATATTTTTATTTGTCATCTGTTGATAAATAAATATTATCATATAAAGAGAAAATTTATTCCAACACCAAAATTGTTTTGATGTTAATGTTTTAAGAATTAAATTGCAATTAAAAGATGAGTCAAAATACTTCTTTGAAACGAAGGATTAAGTGAGTTTTCTATTAATCATGATCATATTTGTTGTATTTGTTAAGTTCAACTATTTAAAGAAGAAAAGAGATTTCTTTGTAAAGAAAATCCCATAAATGTCACATTGAGTTTTAATTATGATCCATTGCAACACAATTATGATTGTAGTTATCGTTACTTTCCATTATTCATTTACTCTATAGTACAATAAAATATGATTATTAAAAAAATGTGATATTGTAATAAAAAAGATCTCTAAATTATATCAGTAGAAAATAACCCATTTCAACGTATAAATACATATAAGAAAATACTAGTGTATGAAACGCTGAGTCAAGTAATAAAACCCCATAAAAATTGGAGTGTCTATTAATTTATACAAAATAACATCATATTTTATGATTTCAACTATTTTGTCATAAGTTATTACCCTCCATTAGTGTATATCCTTTTTGTAAAACGTTTAGTGAACAGTGTAAAAAATAAGGCCCAAAAATTAAACGTATATATTTCTTTCATAAACAGTTGACTGATTATAGTAATTGTGTCATATAAAATTTCAATTTAGTACTCATCATTTCTTATGATGTTGCTTGTGTTGTATTTTTATAGTTAGTTTTTAGGCCACAATCCTTATAGGGACCTCAGTTTTGTAAATTTCAAAACAATGAATATTGTATTAAAATAATAGTTACATTATTGTAATTGCGTTTGTCCCCAATTAAGAAATTTTGAAAAATTATAGCAATAAAAACCAAAAATGATCATGAGAAAACGTTTAAAAAACCCCGTTTCATAATTATTTTTTAAAAAAAAGGTCATTTGATCTAATTAAACTGTGGAAGAAAAAATTTTAATTTTTTAATGTTTTTTTGTTTTTTTTAATTTCTAAAAACCAAAAAAAAAACTATATTTATATATAGTCCTGTATACACCCTATTATCACATCTTGGGTGGATTTTATTTTTAAATGTTTTAAATATGAGGTCCAAGAGGTCTCAATTATGTTTTTTTAGTCTATAGATGTAATTGGCTAATTTTGAAATCTGACACTTATTTTTTTATAAATAAATGTGTTTTGATAACCTATTTAAATTAACAAAATTGGAATCATCAACATTTTATAAACTCATATGAAATTCTGTATCCACTTTTTCTTTAGCTAAATGACTTGTAGATAGAAATGTAAAATAGAATGTTAAATTTCAAAACTTTACGGCCGTTAAGCTACCCTAACAAGGTGCTCAAAAAGTTACGGAATAAAAAATTTTATCCAGAAATAGTGAACCAAAAGTTGAATAGATTGAAATTGAATATGATTAACTTTTAATAATATAAATTGACCATATAATTACGGTTCTTGGTCATGAACATGGTCGTCATCAGCATTAGTCACCCGTTGAAGGTCGCACAGACCTCTTACAATGTAACTGTGGGACTTGTGCCTCCAGTACTTGTTAACATCAGCCTTGAGGGTGAAGACTTTCCCGACTTCTGAGTACTTTGAAGATCTACGGATAAACGTGATTCTTTCAGATCTCCAAGACGTCAGTAGCTTTAAACATGTAGGCATTGTTGAACTAGATGAATTAAATTTGAGTCCCCAGTGGAAGAAATGATGGCAAGCATCATGACAGATGCAGGATGTTTGATGGTAGAGATGTACTAAAGGTCCGAGTAATTATTTTCAAAGCTCACTATCCTATAATACTACTTAAGACACATTTTGAGGTCTTAAGAATCTCATAGATAATTAAATCTAAATACTACTTAAGACACATTTTGAGGTCTTAAGAATCTCATATTTCAAACATTATTGAAATAAGCCTCACCCTAGTGTATTTCGAAAAACTTTGTATATGATAATCATCAAACTTCAACAACTCCTCCTATCAAAATGAGGAGGTTTTGTAATATAAAATTCGTCTTGATTAGGGTGGTTTTGTTTTCAACTTTTTTTGAATTTTGATTACGGCTAGTTCGAAAATGTTGGGATATGGTAAGGAACTAAACTATACGAAATGTCTTTTGACTACGAGGTCATCTAGTTTTTCTCAACCTAACCTATGGTGCAAAAACAGAGAATAACAAAAGAAATTTAGATTTTTATATTTTGAACATGTAAAAAAATTATAGTATAGGCAGATAAATTTTTCAAACTTTTCTGTTTTTTGCTCCTTAGTACAATTAAAAAAAAAAAAAAACTTTTTAAATACTTTTTGTAGGTTATAAAATGTTTATTTAAAATATTTATGCAAATTTATTTACAATCAGTCATATTTTAAATGTATAACAGTATAGTTAATGATCTAACGTGGATATTATTCCAAAAACATATCCCTATTCATTACTATACAAAATGATTTTCATATATATATTTATGAAATGAGACTTTTTTTTAAAAATTCAACGTTTATTTGGAAAAACAATTACAAATTAAATTTTTAAATTATGCGCCTTCGCTAGCCACACATTTTCCCCATCTTTCAGGCAATTTATGGATGCCTTTGCAAAAAAAAAATTGTTCGTCTTTGACTGTAAACCAGCCATTTATTCCAGTTTTTGGCTTCAGCGTGAGAATCGAAGCGTAAATCATTGAGTGCGTGGCCCACCGATGCAACGAGTGATAATGAGAAGGCGCTAGGTCTGGTGAGTAAGCCACATGACATGAGGGGTGTGTTGTCATCAAGGAAAAGTACCTTGTGTTGCCTGGCTTCATATTTTGGGCGTTTTTGGCGTATAGCATGGTTCAAATTGGTCATTTGCTGTTTGAAGCGATCACCATTAACCATTTGGACGTTTGGCCATGATCTTCATCGAGCAATGCTTGCAATTCGGCGTCTCCAAACTTTTTCGGTGGCAGGCTGTGCTTTTCATTTCTCACGTCAAAATCACCACTGCGGAATTTTTCAAACCACCTTAAGCTCTACTTAGAGCATGTCCACAGTAAGCTTCCACAAACATTCAGTGGGCTTAAGAAGCGTAACAGAAAATCAACGATGTCCATACATCGTAGTTTGTAGGGACAAAATTAGACCTTTTTACGAGCGAAAAAAGTGCGTTGATGAATGAAATAAGCATTTAAATTTTTGGACCGTTTTATAATGTCAAACTGGAGACACCTAGGGATCAACAGCCGAAAGTTACTTTTCATAGGCGATTACCTATATATTATTTATATATATATATATTTTTTTTTTTTTTTTTTGCAGGAAATAAAAAGTTATCTTCATTTGACTCAACAAAAAAAATGATATTACGAAAATAATTTGTAAATTCATATTTACTTAGAACAGTAAATATATAGGTTAATCATCTATATACAAATAACATCATTTGATATTTGAAAAAATAATTATTAATATAGCTAACCTAAATGCATTTCAGGAAGTTAAATACATTTTAAATAATGATTTTATTGTACATACAAAAGCTTTATAAATCGCAGGGATTTTTTTTTTTTGATTTTTTTCGACTTAATTGCAATTCAAAATGTGTTACAGATTGCAGATAGACAAGGATTTCTATCGATTTAATTTCTTCCCTAGTTGAATCATACATCCTTCTTGTTATACAAAATTTATACACTTACAATACTTAAAGTATTGTATTTGAATTTAGATACATTTTTAATTGGTCATTCTTTGGAAATAACATATTCAACGATTTCCGTCGTATGTTTTTTGCCAAACAATAATTGTTTAGATGAACATTTGTAATTTAAAAAAATATAATGAAGACTAATCTTTTGTAAATAATTGTATATTGGCATTTTATAAAAGTTAAACACAATATCTTTAGCCCTTATTTTAGTATTATTTATTAAATCATAAAATGAAAACTGACTCATTGAAAAGTAAAAAATGCCGTATTTATTCCAGATATTATAGTTATATGCCAAAAAAAAACAACATAGTTTCTTATTCTTAATGTACTTCATAGGAAAAACCAACTCTTACAAATTCCTTTTTCTTGAAAAAGAATTGCCATTGTCAAGGATAATGACGTCCCAAGCAAAAATTTAATTTCGATATTCATAGGAATTATAAATGGATTGTTTCTCTTTTTCACTTAAAATACAAAATTATTACCAAACTAAATGTGACCACTGAACAACTAAGTTAATAGGCGTGATTACAGGACTATCCATGAAAGAGTGTTTTTTCTGAAAAAAGATCTTTCATCTTCTAATACATGCAACTGCATACTTTAATTTAATTTAAAATGATACTATGATAAGTAGGTACATATTTTTCTTACTTTCTTGTCTTTATTAATTGACTATCTAAACGATCAAAATGTTTCATGTCATCTAGACAAGTTAATGAGTCTTCTTTATAATAATAATATTTTTTTATTAATTTATTATTATCAACATAACACAGTAGCAAGTGGTTCGAATATACGGTGCTTTACAAAAAAAAAAACCACGGAAAACTTACCTGACTTCGAAAATTGGTAACTTTTTGAAAAACCTATGACCTACAAAACCAACTCTTACTTTATTAAAAAGATCTTTCAAATTTCTGGTTGGCTCTAGAGATCAGTTGGTTCCGTATTATTCACAATTTCATAATTTAATTCCATAAAGTGATCATATAATAGAATCTACCCGGCTGGAACTTTAGATGAGAAAGAAAACTGTCCGATACTACCTATACTAACTCCCTCCCTCCCACTCTGCACACACGTCATTTTTGGTAAGAGGTCTTACCTGATACAATTAGTACCCCTATGGTACTTTTACCCAAATACATTTAAAATGAGAGGACCTGATTAGATGGTCGGCCAGACCTAGAAGACCACAAGTTTATTCACTTTATATCCAAGGTTCAAACTCACGTCATTAGCCTAGCAATGTACCTGTCTTTATTATCATTGGCCATGAGAGCTGCAATACGTTCACATTTTATTTCCATTTTCCTCATCACTTAGCTAAAGAACCTCTGACTTTAATTAGAAGCACCTCCTTAGAAAACTTTTTATTATTTTTTTGATCAACTCAATAACCTTTTATAAATTGCGATTTAAACGTATTAGGTCAAAAAGATCTTGTAGGTCTTACGGTTATGTAAATTTTCTGCAGTTTTTTTGTTTAAATGCACTGCAATTTGAATTATTTCTTGTTGTAGTAGTTTAAATGAACGGAGAACCTAGTGATCATCTATAACCTCTACCTGAAAGAACAAGAAAAAAAAATCCTCAGTAGAGCTAAAACGATAGAGGCCAAGGAAAATTAGGCCCACTTTTTTAGATCCACTATAATAGTAACATAATAAAAGTGTAAGGTTGCAATATCATGATGTCATAAGTATATAATTGTATCCTATAACTATGTAGATCCTGATCAATATTAATTGCAATTACATTCTAAGGAGTAAATAACAAAATAATGAGTGATAGTCCTTCGCAGAGAACTCCCCCTTCCCCCTAACTAACTAGTTAAAAAAATATGACATTCTTTCAGGTATGGTTTTTACGTTTGCCGCAATTTAAGTAATATTTCCATTGTGGAAGCAAATAAGTCAATGGAAAACTCCCTCTGCAAAAATTACTCTCCTGAACTCAATTACCGTAGATTCAATACTCGGTGGCTTATATTGAAGGGAATGTATATTAACTTGATGGACTCAGTTCTTAGGTCAAAAAGAAATAAAGGTTGAGTGACATCATCAAGGACCTTAATTTATAAGTTTTTATGACTTTTATGCGGCACGGAACTAGAAAATTACCGCTACGGAACTAAATAGTGAACCAATCAATATAAAATAATATTGAACAGCTAAAATTTAGCATATATCTAATTGATTATTTTAATTGAGAGCAATGTATATTAAATACTATCTTGCATTACGACAAACTATTATAAACACACTCAAATCTGATAGATAAAAAAATCATACAACATCAAGTTTTATTTACTTTTCTTACAAATCTGTAGAAAAAAACAAAAGCTTCTTCAATGGATTCGTATATATACACGAAAGACAAAAAAAAGATTAAAACCAACTTTCGAATATAAAAAATAACTTAATCTGAGAACAATGTATTTATGTATAACATTTTAATATAATAGAAGTATTAAGAACTTATACCTTGTTCAATGTGCATGCATACCGAGTTTGCAAGGGAAAAGGATATTTTATTTAACCGCAATTTTCTCTCAAACAATCTGTCGCATTAAAAAAATAAAACCAGATTCTGAAAGTTTGATTGATTCCGATTTATTTAATTGTTAAATATCACTCAAGCATCAATTACAATCTCTATATGGGGCTAAAATGGCGAGTAGGCCCTCGCCGTTTCGTCCCTTGTCAATTCCAGGTATTCTTTATTGATCTTAATGATAAGTTTGTCTTTGGTGTTGCAGGGGGTTGGGTGGACCCCAAACGAAAAATTCTATCAGTTTCAGATCTGGCAAATTTAGAGACTAAAAGTCCGAAGAGATGAAGTCGTGAAAATTGACTTCGAGTCATTTAAGACTTTTTTTAGATGTATCAGTGAGCCGAGCAGGCTTTAGAGGCATCAAATTCCCTCATAACCTTACAAATGAACGTCTTACTGAGTCCCAGAATTCGAACAATTGTTATGTTCTTTTTACCGGTGCAGATTCCAAGGAGGGCTCCGTGTCTTATCAAAGACTAACAATTCGTCAATTGATTCTAATTCTTCCAACTGGTGAAGGTTTGAGTAAGCATTGTAAGTGCCGGCGTTTACCCAAGAGAGTGCACCAAAATGGTGGCATATATAGCTTACAAACCCTGTACATACATATTTATGCAAACATGTTTCTACAGATAAGTGCTGTTTGTTGAAATTGTTTTTTGGCTCTTTAAAACATATTTTTTATTATTTAATGTCTCCAGTAGACTGGTTTATGTCTAACTTTTATAAGATATGTTCAGCTTCCATATGCTTACAATAAGCATTCTGTTTGAAAACAATGACTGACACATTTTGAACAATTTCAAAAAGTTTTAAATGTCTCTCCATTCCCTTAAACTTTTGAAAATTTAGGTTTTTTCAATTTTTTTCATTTGTTTATTCAATTTTATCTTGTTGAAGTTTAGAATTAAAATATTTTAATGGACCAATCGGTATAGGTAATTGAGATATATTATTAACTAACTTGATCATAGTTTAGAAAGAAAGGCAATAAAAACTAAGAAAATCTCATTTTTAGGTTTTTAAATATCCCTATTAATTTTTTTTGTTATATATATTTTTTAGATTAAAGTTACAAAATATAAAAATATCAAATAAGAATATTGAGAAAAAATATATTAATTTATTTTATTGAAATTGCACAGATGTGTATGTACATTAAGTCTATACACGCTTGTACCAAAGAAATGTCTAGTTTTTTAGGACAAAGTTGGGCATCAGCCTTAATCTAATGTACACATATAGTAATCAAGTCATTTCACTCTGTGACTAATCAATTACCCTTATATTTTTCTTTCCAATATAATATTTGACCTTCTAGTCAATTATAGTATTTTTTTTATGTTTTTTTATCCCATTAAATCAACTTATTTTTAAGATAGAATCCTCATGTCATTACAGATGTATATCTAAGAAATATAAGTATAATTATATTAACATCATTAAAAATTATTATAAAGTATTTTTATTCTAATATTAGGTTTGATACTCAGATGGTTCTTTTCTGTCTTACCCATACTTTTTTATTTAAAGTAATTATTGATTCCATCCTTAGCTACTTATTATCCTAATATTTTTTTAAGTATATATTTCCTAGTAATGTACAATTTTCATGATCACACAATAGAAAATAACTGGGAACTATAACTAGTGATGATAAACATTAGCATTTTGGTTATGGTAAAAAAAATTTACAAAAAAAAACAGGATAATTATGACGATTTGAAGAATGTTTTGGAGGAGAACAGCTTAGCTGTCATGATGTATAATTAGCTACAAGCCTCTGTGACGAGAGGGAGGGGGGAGTGGGGAAAAGAAACACACCATTGGGTTTACCTTATTTTGTTAATGTTCAAAAAATGATGGTCCTTAAGGTCACAAAAAATGTTACTTTTATCCTCTAGATATTAATGATAGGCATTCAAACTCGCACTTGTGTGTTTATGTGAGTAAACAATACGCTTACTTGCAAATTTCGTTATGTATCAGTTAAACTGTTAGGCTGTGATACCTTAACAAACAAACAGATTGCCGGAAAGCTAAAATTCGTATTACTACACTTATCGTTCTTTTGAAAACGTAGATACGGGATTTTCATACAAATTTATAAAATATTGTTGTTAGAATTTTTTTTTTTTTTCACAAAATTTGATAGTTAACAAAAAGTTGTTTTGTGTACTCTTCAGATGATACCAAACAAAAAAAAAATTTAATTTCAAATTTTAAAACTGTCAGGTCATTCAGCTACCTTGAAGTATTTTTCAAAATTAGTCAATGATGTCTATAGAATAAAAGAAACATTTTGAGACCTTAAAAATCTCATATTTTGAATATATATATAATAATCTCCACGCTAACATATAAGGACATAGGCAAGAATTATACCCATGTCCATCATTAATTTTACTCTGAGTTTAATAAGGACTTACAATTATAACTCTGTAAAAAATATTCAAAGTTTCACTCAGTCTTTCAGAAAACACACAAATGCTCAATCCTGTTTTATATACATAATTGTATTTAGTATAAAAGGAATTAAATGTATCAGGAATTAAATAAGAATGATCACAACGAAGGAAAAAAAATATTTTTTTTAATTTGCCAACTCCAAAACGATTAGCACCACTGACTATCACATACATTGCACAAATGTGTTTGTATGTAGTATACAATTTGTTATATATCTAGAAGTTGCAATGTCTTCGGCTTAAAAAGCATTATTTAATTACAACATTAGTCATTTTATTTAATTATCAACTATATATTGATACAATCATTTTATTTTGATCTATATAATTATAATGGTATATGTACGGTTGTATGGTCAGAAGTGTCTTTTTATTCCTTTTCAAAATGTCGTTCTGGAATATTTTTCCATGTTTCATATATATATATCTATTTAGAAAGCAGTGTAACGTTCATAAAAAAGGATTGGATGGGATATTCATGCCTAGCATACATATTGCACGAGTGGTTTTATCCCATAAAAAAATAAAATTTAGGGCTTCTTTATGTGGCCTATAAATACATTATAACAGTCAACCAAAATCAAATACGTAAAGTATTTTTTTTAGCTTATAGTAGTAATTGAAGCACTTTCAAACATTTTTGATTAAATAGCCTGAAGGAAATTAAAAATTACCCTAGATACATTTAAAAATAAACTTCTTTCCTGCAAAATGTTATGTGTTTTTCAGAAATGTGCGCTTATGATTTATGTGGGAAGATCTTACCCAAAGAAAATGCAATGATAAGATCAAAGTTTTCTTTTGTAGTGGTTCTCAAACTCTGATACAAGAACTCTCTCAAGACGGAAGGTGAAGGCGGTATTTGGGGAGGGGGAATATAGGGTTCATGAAAAAATTGTACAGTCAAAATTAGAAATACAATTTTGAAATAAGGACATTAATTAAATAAAATTTGTCAAAGAAAAAATATCTTTTATAATAAAGGGGATGGTCAAAATAAACATATTTTTATTGACGGATTTTTTTTTTCCATTAATGTTTATTTCTTACACAATCTAAACAGTGCATACATTTAGACTTGATGATTTTCGACATTTAGCCTTTCAGAGCATAGTTCCTCTTTAACATCTAAATTACCGGAACAGAATCTACAAAAGCGAAACTGCGCATGATTCGGTGTTACAATATTAGGACCATCAACACAATCTATATTTTCAACCACATGTTGTGCGTTTTCGCCTTGTTTGAAAAAGATAAAACCTTTAAAATATGGCGTATTTCTCTTTGCAGGCGTCCATCTTTGACGTACGATCAAACAATAACAAAACTGGATAAAAAAGTTTTTTGGAGGAAATTTTATCTCTGTAATTCCATCCTGTATAAACTGATCGCACTTATACGACGCGATAAAAACACTATTAAAGCCATTTATCAGATCAATAACGGATATATTTTTACAAAAAAAGATTATATAGAAAAGATCATTAAAATACATAACCTTTCGTCAAAAATTATAAATAAAATTATTAATGATCGTACATGTAGATTTTGATTATTTTTTTCATGTGCTACACACTGTAAAAGGTTTGAGAAACCCTATTTTAAAGGATTTATTTATTCTTATAATCTACTATGGATTAAAAGACGTTCATTTGAAGATTAAGCAATTTATTTTTCCTAAAAGATATAAAGTAGTTTTTTATTCTCATTGTTCAACAGCTATATTGATTTGGTTTCAACTTGCTTAAGGCAAAAACTGCTTAAGGTTAAGTATAGAAATTAATGGAATACTATCTTTGGTATAAATACATACATAAAATGAAACCATTGAAGGAATGGATTTTTCTCGTTTATTTCTTTATTTAAGAGATTTAAATACCCTATGTATTTTTTTATATTTTGAATAGTCATTTGTTTTGTTTTTTGTTAATTATAGGATAGATAAATAACACATAATTAGTCAAAATATGCCCTTTTTTTTTCTTTTTTTTTGGTATGGCAAATATGTTGCATAGTAAATTAGATTTCTGCGGCCTTTTCTCCAATTTGTTTTTTTTACTTCCTAAACGACTGACTTTTTAATCAAATATACACATATACTACATGTTATAAAAGAGATTAAAACCTGGTTCAATGCAAATTTATTGAAAGAAAATAAACTAAATTAATTCCCCGTAGTGTAACTAATTATAATTTTTTTTTTTTAATAAGAATAATTTGTATGAAGAAATTGACGATAATTCGTCAAAGAATATAAATATAATTAACATTAAGAATAATTGTTCAAGCTTGCATTTGTGTTGATGGGCCACATATTTAGTTTAATCTCAAAACTTATATCTGTATATGTTTTACACAATAAATTTTGTATCTATATATAATAAAATGGACCGTGGAAAAAAAAGATTGACCTGATAAGTCAACTGCCCTATGATAGGATTATTTTAAGTATGTTATATAAATTTGAAGCCATAAGAGTTAAAATCCATGATATGACAAAAAAAAAATCCATGTAACACAATACAAAATAGATAAAAAATTAAATGTTATTATTTCTATGGACCAGTAGTTTTGAAACCATGAAAATTAAAGACTCTGAATATTATTGAAGTTAAAAAAACTAAGAGTAAAATATAATTAAAATTGACTCTTTTGGAGGGCAAAAATTGGGAAACAGATTCAAGATTACGAAAGATTCAATACTATAAATAAGAGTTCTAATAAATTAGTAGTTGAAATACATTTTTGGTTCATTATGAGAAAGCTTTAATAATGAAATATGAAATCCATTAGTACTGAAAGGGGAGTTGATTATTGTTATAAAATATAACAACCTTGCCTATGCTTTTAAAATGCATTCTTTTTTTCTTCTTTGTCAATTTTAGAGCAAATATATATATATATATATACTACATTGAATAACTTTATTTATTTTATATATATTTGCTAATTTGATTATGGGAAATAAGCACTAGTTGTTTTTATCGAGAAAAAAAAGTTATGAAAACCTTAACTTTTTATCTGATAGACAAACATAAAATCAGACACTATGTAAGTTTGAAATGTCAACTATTTACATTGAAATATATATTTGTATACAATGGTGATATAGCATTTTGTTTGCATATGATACATATTTAATTTCAATAACTAAAAAGATAAGCAAATAAGTAATTGCCCTAAAATGGTTTTGGAAAACTAAAATTGTTGATAAATAATGATTGGACTTTTACAAAATATAATTTGCTACTTTAAAAAATTAAAATAAAACGAAAATTAAGATAGAGTCCCAAAGAAAAAAAATATGTATAATTAGAAGAGCAACGCGTCAGATGAATTTAAAGATCGACAATCAGAAAAGAAAAAGAAATTTAAAAAATAAAAGTAAATATTTTTTAATAATTATTCCTAAGATTCAGCGTTTTAAAAATGGAGGCTGCTAATTCATCTTAACTGACCATACTACTCTTTTACTTCACTATATTTTTTCTTTGGCTAATCCCGACAATTTGAAAAATGTTTTGTAAGAGAGCAACTAAACTACCATGGCGTTTTATTAGATCAGCTGTAGGCAGCCGTGAAAGAAATGGAAAATTCACTATCTCATTCTATATTTTAGCCTAGGAATTACTACGATGTCAATCCACAATTCTACTCCAAGCCCAAAAAGGACATACATTTATGACTTCAAAGCAAATCCTTAATGTTACTCTTTGTTTTTTATGAGCACGCGTACTAGATATTACTATATGTTTACATATTATTTCTTTATTAATTAAATATGAATGATTACAGCTTTGAAAAATAATGTATGTATTACTAAATAGATAAAAATCTCGCACGCGTTAAGATCATATTTTATACAACTCTAATCATGATTAATTGATAATAACTTCTAGTAGTAATCTCATAAAATTTACATCATTGATTTGTTAATTGGTCTAATCATCCAATCATTTTTAAAATGTCTTTAAATTTATTTGTATCTCTATACGAAAATTCACTACTTATTTTCAGCTATTTCATTTGAACAAAAGGGATTATGTTTTTTTTTTTTTGTTCTTTTGATAAATGTGTTAGCTTTTGTTAAAGGACTTATAATAGTTGGCTTCCATTTCCATGTGAGTAGTTTAATCATAGATTGATATTATTGTAACAGAATTCAAGTCACATGACTAGAATCAGACTTGCTACTAGTAGCTTGAGTCAAGCGACTGAATAACAACGATTCAAGTTATCTCTAGTCATCCCATAAACAAGTTACCTGCATTCCATTGAGCTTTGTGATTCAAAAACGAATCGGAAACAGAATTTTTACTTGAGTCAATAAGACATTAATCAAGGTGCTTGACAAGGCTTTTAAACCCTGAGATACCAGAATTCTTCGTTGAGTTCAATATTTATTGTAACTAATAATGTATTTTTGCTATTGAGCGTTTACTTTTTGTTGAATTGCTCCAACTACTTTGTCAATCCATTCTGAAGGCTTTATAAGCATAGACATTCATTCTAAAACAGATTTTCTTTATTTGCGTTTATTTGCATACGATAGTATTAGCTTTTTGTATTAAACCACTAAGAAAAATAATATTAAAATTAATATTATATAAGAGGAATAATTGTTATTAATCGATTTAAAATTTGAACTTTCTTTGACTATTATACATATTCTGAGTATACTTTTTCCATGTATGACTTATGACCACAATTTTTGTCTTAAATTCAGTTATTATTATTGATTTATTGTAGTTTGTGTACGAGTGAGTATGGATTTAATTTATTCAAGTAATAAATTCAAGAGCATATGTACTATATTACCAAAAAAGAAAAAGTGATTGTTTAAGTTTCATTCACAAATATAGAAAATTAAAGATAAGACAAAATATTTATATTTATAATTTTATTGAGTAAAATATAAAATACTTTTTTGGTATGTTGCATATGCGCAACAAAAAAAATGAAGTGAAAATAACATAAAGATACGGTAAGTAGGAGACGTTGTAAGTAGCGTTCTTAATATTAATCAAAGTAATAAAACTATTTAAGAATTTAGCCTTTTTGTATTTTAATTAAAAAGGTAATCATGCAAGGGAAGAAAAAATTGCATACGTTGATTGAAAAAATGATTCAATAAGGGCATCTGAGTTACTTCAAAAGCCATATTTTGAGAGAATTTTATCCCCTAGTCAACGAAATATCCTCAAGTGCGCATTGTGACAATTTATTTTATAGCTCTATAGATTTGATTATAGTCTGAGGTATATATAAATTATATATATTTAAATTCTACAAACTATTATCTATTTAAATTGTTTACTATTTTGGTTAATTATTTATGGGTGCTCCAAATTGCATTTCAACGTTAAAAAAGTTGAGGCTTTAAAAAAATAAATATATTTAACAAATAGCTTCAATTCAGAAGTTTTCTGGCCACATATCTAGGATCTGACTCTCCCACCACCTATTAAGAAAAAATAGAGTTTATAGATAAAACAAAAATGAGCATTGATGGAAATCGGGTGTATTTTTAGCACACCCGTTTTTTTGGAGTTGACAAACTAAAAAGTGAATTTTCTTTTCCTGAGCTGTTGTCTTTATTATTTAATTCCCAAGGAGTGAACTTTGTTTTCTACTATTTACAGGCTATCATATATATATATACAAACCGGATTAATTCTTTGTGTGTACCCATAAACGGCAGAGAGTAACTTTGAGGATTGGTTGCTGAGTTATGACTGTTCCTCCGAATTGGACTCAGAGTAGAATTGATGATTGCCATTGGAGGCATTCTTGGCTATGATCTTGCTTATTTCCTTCTCCGCTCGTAACAGCTGCTTGAAGCTGATGTAATTAAACAGTATGACAGCTAAGCTGTTCTCCTCTAAAACATTTTCAAATCTTCTCCGAGTCCAATTAGGAGTAATAGTTATAACTCAGAAACCAATCCCCAAATAAAATTGTTTAAATATCAAAAATATAAACATTGTCACATAAAATACATTAATTTTAAGTAATTTGTACGTTGACACTTTCCATTTGCTCTACATTTTTTGGTAACAATCATAACTTTTTGCTATAATACATATATTTATGAGTGTGTGAAAAAAATTATATGGGTATTGTCTGTTTAACTATTGCTCACTTAGTTACAAAAAACATTATATATGTATGTGTAACTCTAGGTTCTATATTATTTGATATTAAAAAGAATACTTTTGTTTGATATATAGGAAATGAAACGTTGGCCAAAGATATAATATTTCCGGATATGAGATATGATCAAGCTAGATAATTTATAGTAATATAGATATATGTCGTTATTTTTCCTTCGGAAATTATATGACTTCATATAGTAATCTTAATATTTAATGTGGTACTAATAATTTATAATTACACAATTCATGAAAGTAACGTAAAAACATCTCTCTGATCTTTTTTTAAAAACTTAATTATCACAAGTTAACATTTTAATGAAACTATTTTTTCTCCTTTTAAATATTTATTGATTTAGTTAACTTCAATTTTTGACGAATAAGAATGGAGTACTTAAAAAATATCTTAAGACTCTTCATAAGAGTCAAATATCCAGTATTGTATAGGTACATATGTGTATACTATTAATAACTAATTTTTGGATGGAACCCTTTTTATCGAGTGTATTACTTGCATTTACTCCTTGAGCGTCTTCAATTTAATTTTGGCATTGCTTAAAGTTCGTCGATGACCCTTCAGCATATTAACAAGAATAGGTATAATAATTTTAAGTCCAGACTCAGTTAGTTCAAGTACATATTTGAGTCTTTCTTCAGCTTCATCTAATTAAGTTCGATGAAGAATATTAATACTTATAGTTAGTGCTGGAGTAGCCCCAGATAGCCCCCTGACTACTACTTTCTTTATTGACAACTAGAGGTGCTGATGATTTATTTTTTTGAAAGTTTTAATTTTCCTCAAAGACTTGAATGAATCTAATGCCTCATTCAAAGTTTTAGCACGTATTATGAATCCATCCACTTTTTTACAGAGCAAAACTTTTATGTTGATGAGAAGAGATACTAAATATTCCAGAAACTCTTTATAAAGACAAAATGAACTTTGAGAATCTTCTTACCTGTCAACCTCTATAGTTTGCAAAGACAATTTGGAGGATTTGGTCAAACTTTTTAAACTTGGAATATGCTCATGATCCAAAAAATGATGTGTTGAAAAACTCTTCACAGTATTCGTTAACATGACAGTATTAATTATTTGAAGAAAGTCAGACCTGGTTAAGTTCTTTTTATTCGCAGAATCTCCATAAAAGATTTGTATTTATGTACAAATCTTGGAAAAAAAGTATCATTTGGTTATTTACAGATAATTCTTTATTTACAGTTTTGAAGACTAATAGTTTTGTTTTTTTAATTCAGCTTTTCAGATTTAAAGATTTATTTATAATTTATTTTGACAAACTAATAATTGTATGAACTACGAATCTATCAGAAAATAAAATATATTTAATTATTAAGTTAGTATTTCTTATAAACTAATCTAATAAAATCCTTCTATTATAAATAATAAAATCTAATAAGCAAAAATAGTCAAACGATCTCTACAAGATGACAATGTCAAGCAGTAGCTTCAAACCCAAAATGATGACTTTTACTAAAACACCTACGTGATATTAGGAAGTAACATAATCCTAAAAAGTAGACCCAAATAACACAGGCAGATTTCTTCTGCGAGGATATACATTTTTTAGGCCTTAGCAGGCCTATATTTTTCCTTATCAATGGACCTAATTGTTTGTAAACTGAGGGACTCGATCAAAAATGACTTTTCTGTCTTTCTAAACATCCAATCCTTTAACTTTTATGCATGGAATGATTTTGAGCCACGACTCGAGTTTAAAAGCCAACGTATCAGCAAAGTTTATCTGATTTGCCAAGGATATTTCTTCTGTGAAAGTACTTTTCGACATATTATAACAAATTTCAACAGCTTTTCCATTTTGGCTGTATTTTTGGATTAGAAATAGGGGCGTGTCGATACATCAGAATTGGCAGGAATCATAGTATAGAAAATTCTAGATTTAAAATGAGGCTTTCTTACCTGGAGTGTCCCCGGATAAAAAAAATATTTCTTTAATTTTAACATGTAATAAGTGCAATAAAGAAACCCCTCCATAACAAAATTTAGAGGCATCCATTGAAAATGAATGTATATTCCGTAGTGAAGGCATTATATAAGCCAACCAGGAATAAATTGATTCTTGTGTACAAAAAGGAACTAACTATTTAAATCATTTTAATTTCTAATTATTTACAACTAACTTTAATCATAATTATTATTAATATATTTATGTATTTTCTCGTCAAGCCCTCGTTAATAACAAGTTTTTGTGAAAAGAATTTTTTTAAAGAGATCTGACCCAAGAGAACTAGAACTTTTAGCATTAAGGCGGAACATAATTACTATTCATGATATGAATAGTGTATTTCGTTGTGAAAATTCAAATTCCCCTTCATGAGGTCTGCAAACAAGCATGTCCCTCCAATGCCTTGGCATTTGAAAATTGATTTTTGTGTAGTTACTCCAGGGGAGGTCGATAAAATTGTCTGTAATTATCTAAAAAAAAGTTGGATTTAGCTCAATCATGGAAGACAAAGATCTTATGTTCGATGAATCGAATTGCAGACAGTAGACAATTCAAGACTCATCTCCAAATCGCCATTGGACTTATTTATTTCGACTCTCTTTGCAAATAATGTGGGAAAATGTACCATTCTACTATTCATGCATTTGCTGATTGCCCATCTATTAGGATTTTAAAAACTTTTATTATTTTAAATATGAAAGGCATGAATGAAAAGTTCTCATGATCAATTTTATTATTTCGACCTACGATCAATAGTTCAGACAAAAGTAAGGCCTTAAATTATGCTCTTTTAAATGCATAAGCGCTAATTGCTAACGAATTAAGGAATGCAGAAGAAATTTATAACAAGGGCATAAGAACAATTTTAATTTCCGCCGCCGCTGTGTATGGAGTGCCTTACCATTGTCAATTAGATAAAGTAGGTCTATAAGGAAAAAATTGAATTTGATTTTTTTTTTGTAAAATACTTATTATATGACTATATAAATTTCTATCTATTTCATAGTTTCTTGATCTAACCATACAAAAAATACATATATAAAAAGACTAAATAGTATTCAAAGTTTCTAAAATGTTTACAAACTTTTCTGTTCCTAAAACTTTTTTTAGAGGAAAAGGAAACCATTTTTGATAATGGTTATTCTTTATAATTAGACCCATAAATTGTTTTTATCAGAGACAGCCTTGACATTTGCATTATCTAAGGTATAGGCTTGTATCTTGCATGGGGGATTGTTTTAAGAAAATTACAATAAGGAAATTTGCCCACAATTGCACTTCACCAATATACGATTCATCTACCGATTTGCCACATCTAAAGCTCCACTGATAGTTTTCAATTAAGGATAACTATGGAACCTCGATACAGGTTAAAAACCATCACCACCATTTCAAAGAACCCCTATAGAATCGCTTATGCTCCAGGTCAACAGATTATGCAGTATAAATTTGGGGATTTGAGGCATATTAAAAACCCTTTCACCGATTCAAGAACAATAAAGTTCTACTTCTAATTTCCTAATAATTTTTTATAGGGAGCTTCAACGGTTTTTCTGCAGATGGGAAAACTATATATGGATTTACAGACGGGTCCGCACAATTTGGGGTAGATAAATCACTCCATAAAGGGTGTAATTGCAGGTAATTTTTCTCCTGGTAATTTCATATTGGGAGTTATTTTTTTGATGACAATCTCTCGAAAACTGGCTTGTATATCTAAAAATAGTAATATTGTGAAAAAATAGTAAATTAGTTATTTAACTAAATAATTATATATTGATGGTTTTTTTTCTTCCTTTCATAAAAGAGTATTTTCTTTCACAAAAATTCAATGAAACAAATGTTTTTTAGTGAAAAAGAATACTAATTTAAAAAAAGTATTTTTATGATTTTTTATAAAAAAATTTGACCACAGAGTCTTCAAACACCATAAAATGACAAGTACACGAAGAAAAAAAAATTATTTAATAGTAACAAATTCCTAAATGTGCGTTATTCACACACATGCAAATATGTTTCTTATTCAGTAAGAAAAATATTGCAGTTTGTGTTTCATTTATTCAAAAATAACCACAAAATTAATTAGCCGTATGAAATTACATAAAATAATGCACAAATATGAACGTATATAGTCTACATTACATGGTAAGATATTAAAATAAGGCTTTTTTAATACATGTTTTTTGGTTTATACTGTTACATATCATAATAAAAACCATTCATAGATCTACTTACAAATATTTAAAAGCTAATGACTCAAAAAAAGTACACAGGTTCATTAAACTAGGACTAATTTTCCTATCCCTCAAATTTTAATTAACAATAATTATTTTTTTGATAATTAAAAAAATTAGTGAATGTTATATATCGTGTTCACTTATTTGGGTACGTCTTTTTGGTGTGCATCTTATCAGAAGAGGTCATTTTGGAGCAGATAATTTCCTCTGGCTTCTTTTAGGGGCAGTATACGACTAATTTTTTTATTCATACTCAACTTTGACTGTCAAAAGGGAAAGAAACTATTTCAAAATTATTCTTTCGACCTCATAATACATACTCTTTTAAATCATACAAGAGTAAATTTAAGAAAATTAATTAAAACAGCTGAGAGGAACTAATACTCCATATTTGTTTATTTCAAAAAGCAACCCGTGGTAAAGCTTTAAAACAAATGAGTGAAACGCACCTCTTAGCTTGAAGAGATATATTGGTGTTTTATATTTTTCAGAAGATGTCGCTTTTTATATGACGTCACTTAAGTAAAAAACAAGTGATGTAAACTAACAACTAAATAGTTTGTCCAAGTAGCACTAGGTCACGTATTAAAATGTAAAGTAACAAATAAAATTATTAGATTAGGTTTAATAATATTTGCTTGGACTTTGCAATGAAAAATAAAAATAAGACAGACGGTAATGATAATGTAATTATTTTTATCATGTTAACTTCAATCGAGCTATTCCTCATGTTGAGAATATTTAAGTCCATGTATTTCTTGAACAAATAAAAATGTTCAAAGATGTGACTAGTAAGAAATATAGAATCACCATACCTATGTAATAAATATTTTACTAAGTAGATGATATAAAATGGAAGATAATATATTTACAACCTCATTTAATTATTATTTGACCATTAAGTTATTCCTTTGTTAAATAATTTAATATTTTGTCAACATTAATTATGAGTATGTCACTATTCAAATAAAACTTTTAAAAAATTATTCCTTTTAGACCACAAAAATATATTTTATTCTCTTTCCTTACGATCTTATCTTTTGAAGATTAATTCTTTATTGATTGTAGCTTACAATACATGATTTGAAATTGTAATGATTTAATATCAATTCCAAATAAAGGGTTGATCTTATTTAGTGGTTCACTTCACTTAAATTTTAATAAATCAGAAATTTATTCGTGGATTGTCTTCCAACTCAGGGAAGGATAGGTTTTGTGATTCAAAATTACTTATGTAAAGTTTTGACTCGATTAAAAACAAAGCAAACGAGAACGAGTAAAATGGAGTAACATAGGAGTGAATTTTTGAAGTTTCTCTCATGCAGCATGTCCCTCAGTCTGACTCCTCAAACTGCAGAATGGGAGCTTCCCTTCGTAAATTTTAATAAACTTGAACGGGTTGTATTGCCACTAATTCATAATTAGAACAAAATGTGGAATATTTTGACTAGATTTTGAAATGATGTAATCTGAAACAAATAAAACTAAATTTTGGATTATCAATATTCCATTAATGTATTCATTTATACAAGAATAAGGAAATTTTTATATCACTAAATCCATCAGTACAAATTCATTAAACTTTTTTTTTGTTTTTGTTTTTTTAATAAGGGAAGTTACGCTATTGGACCGTATATATATCTATCTTATGATCAATTTTTACTGAAAATGGTATTTTGAAATTTTATAAATGTTAAGCACAATACAATCAGCACTTATTTGACTCTTATTTAGTATTTTATAAAAATACCTCTTTGGATATTTTATGTTCTATCATAACCGGAAAAACAATTATTTTTCCTACAGATAGTTTTAGTCATTTGTATCTTGCATTGTATAAGTACAATAACCAACAATAAAGAGGGTCACCAACAAAATGAAGATACGCAATATTTTAGATTTTTTTCAATAAAGGTGATAACGCATGCCACGGGGCTGAAAATGTGATAATGATATCGATTTTATACAAGCCAAACACGCGCAATTTTGGTTTTATTGATTCCGTTCCGGTCAATTTTAGTTCAATGTTTGAAGACCAATTGTCGAATAATGGAAATTGTCTGGTTCCACATTCATGTAAACGATGATTTGTTTGCCAAGGATATAAGCATTAATGCGGGGGAAAAAAATAACAAAAATTTGTTTTATATTGGACGAGAAAAAATTCATTTCTATTCCTGATATCTAGAGTTCCATTTCTCAAACGTACAAAAAAGTTAAAAAAGTAAAGATTATCTCAAAGTTCAATTTAAAGTTCTCAAAAACCAGATTTGATTGGAAAAAAATAATTATAAATGCCTAATTTGTGCGTCAAACGTTATTAGAATTGAATATGTTAGTTGGAAGAATATTTTATTGACTTCTTGTTAATAACAAATTTCTTTCTGATTGACGGGATGTATAAAAAAATGTACAAATTATTCATGAATTATATATTCATTTTTTTTAATAAAATAGTTGTAAATAACTTAGTTTATTCAACTAAAACAGCGTTCTCAAAGTGGATGCTCTGGCCAACTAGGGTAGCAAAAAATAAATCAATAAAAAAGTCTAACATATCATTGCAGAATGCAGTGTCCAGTATATACATAGTTATATCAATTTCCACTAAAATACATTTGATATCACAAAGAGCAAGGAACAAGCAACATCATTATGGATCGTTTTCTAAAAAAGAAGAGATACACAAGAACTCAGTATGATTGACTATGAAATAGAGTCTCGCCTACTTCATGAAAGCCTTCGTCCAACTGCTCTGAGTTAGCACAGAAAGTCGCTATGTTAGTTAGGCAAAAAAATAGAACATCATTTTTACTCATTTATTACACTGGGGTGCCTTAAGATTATATATACTTTTGAAAGATGCCCTGACAGAAAAAAAGTTTGAGAAACCCTGAAATAGAAACACACAAAAATATTATATTTATAGGTATTGTATGTATATATAATCATTATATTTGCTCGGTATTAATATTCAACAAAACATTTTTCTCGAGAAATATATGAGACGGTAACTTAAAAGATGTTCATCTTCCTAAGTGTACTTAATTATTTATCACATCCATTCAAGTTCTTTGTCAGACTTATTTGGCTGACTCAATGGAAAAAATATATTCTTGCTATATCAACAGAGTGTAGTGTATACGTATTAAATAATCAAAACAACTCTGTATCGAAAGTAAATAGTTACATATGATTCCTAGAATTACCGGATATTAAATAAAATAATGATATAAATATTTTTATTACTTTATCCAGGGAGTCAATAGCCTCTAATATTTGTCCATAAAGATATGCTTGATACATCTTTTTTTATCAGTTTTTGATTGATGTATATTGTACATATTACTCAATAAATTTAAGATTCCAATTACAATAAAAGCAAACATTTTTTTTTAGCAATTCATTTCCTTTCGTAGGTTTTTCTTTTTAAATTAAAACTTTTACAAAAGTATAAAAATATAATTAAACTAGCAGTGATTTTTAGCATGTCTCGGAGATATGAGACGTCTATGAACAGACAACCCTTGCTTTTAAAAATATATATTTCCTTTGTCAATATAGAAAATAACCCCCCAATAAATACCCAATGTTACTCTCCGTATTTTATGAGAAAAATTACACGTAGTTACTGAATACTTAAATGTGCTCACTACAAGAATAAAAGAATAGTGGCAACAGCATGAAAAAACATTGGTTAGTTTACCAAGAACCACAAAACTGACACGTTCAAAAATGTAAAGGATTTACAGCCCGAAATGTATTTAGTACCTTATCTACTCACGGTCGTTGCTAAAACTCAACTTATGTCGCATTTGTTATTTTTACATAGAGAATACATAGTTTGACGAAGTTTTCATTTAGGAGGCTGTATCGACTCAAGATGGCATCAGCTGTTATAGGGTATTTATGCTACAATAGTATCTAAGTTTTTCTTCTTCTTAATTTTCAAATATAGATGAGTATCAGTTTATCATACTGAGCGGCATATAACAGTGATCTTACGCGACACGGGCAATCTAAACTTATTTGTGTGTCTTTATTTCTATTTTAGTTTAACGTGCTGAGCTTTAGCAACACACTCTCTTTATCAAAATTAAGTACTCCACAGACAATTAAACAGACAAATTTTGTTTATTAATATTCATATAATAGTTGAATATGATTACTTGTATCTTTCAATAATACAAATATTAACTAATAACCCGAAATTTCTACTTAAGTAGCCTACAAGTAAATATCTTGAAATTGTTTTTTAGAAGCCCATCTACGTACTATGGTATACCAAATATCATTGTATTAATTACAAAAACTTTGTCAGAGTTTGAATTGTTTTACTATACAGGGTGTGACGCTGAAATTTGAACACTAAGTTATTGCCAAATTGAGATGTTCTGCTGAATTTTTCTGGGACTTACATGAATAAAATAAGACTAGTTAAACATTTCATAACACTGTGTAGCAAAAGTCATTACTTAATCTTTTTTAAGTTATAAAGAAAATGATTACTGAACGGAACACTCACGTGAAGATCCTGCTCACTCCTTGATACAGGAAATAAAATCTGGAGGGGCAGTTCCTCCCGTTAAACAGTGCTTTATTTTCCTAAAAAAGTGGGCAAAACTATAAAAATTGATATTATACATTTATTTTTACAGTTCCAGTTTTTATTTAAGTTTTATATAACTTATTTATCCAAAATATATTAACTTCAAATGATTTCATATAATTTTTAAAGCATTTATCTTTATATTTATGAAAATAGTTTAAATATAATGTATTTGTTCATACAGGCAAATAAACGAAAAACATAAATTTTATCTATCTCATCAGATTCATCGTTTCTTTATCATTATTAATATTGATCTCCCAATAACTATAGTTTATTTTCTTTAGAATTATATCTTGGAAGGTGAGATATTAAGGGGTCAGTGATTATTAGAAGATGGGGAATCTGATCGGTAAGGGTGTTAATTCTTGATGATTTTCGTCAGTGATTAAGTCTGGAATTATTAATTTCTTAATTAAAAACTTCTCGGGCTTCTCCAGAATAAAGACCCATTGAAAAAACAACTGACTCAATACTTATTTTTTATGTATAAAGACTATATTAATAGATGTAGGCATAATGTATAAAGAAATATTGGTTGATTGACTAAAGGAGGGGGGACATATTCCTTATAGAGGGTATCGTCTCAAAAAAAAATTGAGATAGGAAAGATGTAACCATGACAAAAGTTACGTCTTGGCATTAGAAATGAGCATAGATACATATATTTTTGGGGCACCTACATTTTATATCAAAGGATGCACGCGCAAGTCTTTATTGCTTCTTGAACCCTTAGAAAATCCCTAGATAATTTTTTTAATAGCATAAGATATTCATTATATATTAATACAGATATTTTTTAAATGACGCATAACAAAAAAATAACTACTTTGAGCGTCAAATGGGTGGAGAGGTCTGGGGGGCCCCCCAAAATGTATTAATCTACGTTAATTTCCATTGTGAAAATGAAAATTTCGCCAAGGTTAAACCCTTGCTATCTCAATTTTTGTTTTATATTATACCCTCTAGATTGTTCAATCTTGCAGTAAACTAACAAGCAAAATCCATATTCTGAAAAAGTGCGCAAAAATGCACAGGTTTATTTTTATTTTATACTCTTCATTAATATCATTAGTATCTAACTAACCTCGTTGATTTTTTTTGTGTACACTTGTTCTTCTTTACTAAAATATTAGGTATATAAATAATTTTATCCATATAAATTTTAAAAATAGTAAAATTTTCAAAAAACAAAAAATATTTTTTTATATAATACATACATATGAAACTTACAAAATTACTGTAAAATAATTACCTTTAACTAATGCATTAAAATATTTTTATTTAAAATTGTAAACGAAGCTCTAAATAGTTTTCAAATTATAACTCGATTATAGTCCGTCACTGGTATATTCTCATGCGTATAATATACTCGCGAATTAAGCTATAAAAAAAGCAATGTGGTTATTCATTAAATTGTTATTTTTAATGTCTGAACAACAAAATATATACACATTTCTGTTAGACGTATACAAAAAAATACTAATTCAACAATATTAATATTTATATGGGTTTTGGCCATTTTTCCATAAAATAAAGAACTGTGGGTTAGTTTGGGTTAACTTCTGAGATGATAGTTTGATCCTGCAAAAAGACGTTGCTCCTGTCCACACTTGTCAAAGCTCCTCAAAGATCGTTGAACAAGCAATAACATCAATTTTTGGACAAAAGACATATGACTCCCTTATTTACCCGACGTTAACTCTTTGGACGACGCTTTCTGGTTGTCTGTAGAGTCCAGGGCCTTTACCCTACGGTACGAAAATACCATGAACATGAAAGCCACCGTCAATGAACACTGGGACGATATGTAAAAAACAAACAGAAAAGACGTATCAAGTCTTCGTAAGGGGTCTTGAGGCCATTGTCTATAATTGCCATTATAGGAGACAGTTACTCTTCCAATTTTTTTGTACAGTTCTAGTGGCTGTGGAAATATATCTCGTTAAAGTATTGTTCATATTTCAACGTTGTACCCCGTATCATGGCTCATATTTCTATAAAAATATTCCTGGACTTGACATGATTGTCTTTATTTTTTTTTTAAAGATTATTATTATCATATGAGTTCAAGAATCAATATGAAAATATGTTTAAACTTATATTTAAAGAAGAAATATAAGATACTGCATTTTCACTTTAAATTTGATATTGATTTATTGCATTTGTGCAATATGCTACAGTTATTAGATATCAATATACATAAATAATTAATGTATCGGCTACAATTTCACTATAAAATTTACTAATATGTCTGTATTATTTTTTTAAATGATCGTACTGATGTAGTTATAAAATATCATTGTAAGTTAAATTGTTCTATCGAATAAAGTATTCTTATAAAATAGATAAAAAATGATGTAATATGGAATATTTTAAAAGAAAATAGTGTATTATACTTGAAGTAGTCAACTAAACACACACAAAAAAAAGAAATTTGCAAAAATATATACTTGGTTTACGATTGATAAAGATACTTTTCTATAAAAATAAAAAAATAGACAAGATTGATTTTTTTTTTTGCCTTTCGTTGGGTCATTTATCAATTGATAATCAATCAATCAATTGCTAATCAGTTTTTAAACGATTTAGTTTAATATCTATCATCTAATTGATGATGTCTCTCATATTAACGTACATAAGTAATCACGATGAATAGAAATTACATAAATAACTTTGAGAAAACACGAAGGGATAAAAATTGCTATCAATGCTCAAAAACTATTCATTTAATTCAAGAATAGATGAAACGTGGTTGAATCTATAATCAAACCAGATTGGTATTCATATTAGTTCCTTTATATTAAGTAAGATTTTATGAATATTTATAGTGATAATTTTTGAGCATTGTTTTTTTTCTTTCTTCCTTCATTTATTTAATCATCTCAGTTAAATATTTTATTTTTACACTGAGATGATTATTTTTACACACAACAGATATAAACTTATCTTATAAAGACAATTTAAAATTCCAGCATTCAAAGTTTGAAGCAGATTGCTATAAAAAGAAAAACAATACAAAAATACTATGTAATATAAAAACTGCCACAATGACGCAATATATGACTCTAAAAAGAAAAGGAAAAGGACAAACACCCATTGGAGGAGTGAGTATACAGTGAACTCTTAATCCTTAATAGATTTATCATACAAAAATAGTAGTTACAGTTAAATTTGCTTTAAAATTATAAACTATCTCTCTATAAAATCATCCACACCGGATGTCCTCAGAGTTTTACCAAACGCTCTACTCTGGTAAATTTGCATCTAATCCTTGTAAAGATGGAGCCTACTTTTAAATGCAATCAATTCTTGTTGGGCATAGTAACGAGGCAGTCTTCTATATAAAGTTTCAACCCTTATTTATCATATACTTTTTTTCCACTAACTTTCTCAAAAGTTCCACGATTTCATATTCATAAAATTGATGGAAGGAAGACTCAACGAACTTCTTACAAAATCGTGCAAATCCTATCTCTTTTATCTAGTTTAAACTTATTTGTAAATACTGTAGATATATCAAGACGATACCTCACTTTTTCCTTGAGTTAATGAACGAATTCATCATTATCGATTTCTAACCCACTCTCTCGATACCCAAATCTTCCCATCCCAACTTATGAAGTCGTTTGGAGACAAAAAAACTCTCAGGATATTACTCTTCTTTTTTTAAGCTCCGTTGTAATAACTTGAGATTTTGAGTACTCTTTACTAGGTTTAAGTTAATTACAAAAATATGGTAAAAAATCAGAAATTCACATAAAAGTAAACTTATTTCGTTTTAAATTTAGTGGTGAAAACATAAATGCTCAATTTTTTATTTAAAAGTAAGTCTATTTTGAAGTGGAATTTCTTTGAAATTTGAGACAAGGCTATATAAAGTGTAAAAATGGTCAAATAATATAAATTACTAATGTTTTATACCAAATTTAATACAAAAGAATTAATGACTAAGACCCAAAAGGTATTCTTTCCTTAATACGTTTAAAACGTAATTCATAAAAATGGAGAATCGGCCTGACCTAGATTTGTAACTGAGTCCTACTCCTAAATCCACAAGTTTATTCACCTTGTACGCAAGGGGCTTATCCACGTCTTCAGGCTTGCAAATGTCCTTGACTTTGTGGTCATTGGCGAAGAAACCTGCAACACGTTTACGTTAAACTTCCATGTTTGCTTGTAACTTAACTAATTAAACTCCGATTTCAATTTACAGCACCTTACTTGAATGTCAAACTTGCATTATTTTTGATCAATTAGGGCTTTTAAAGTTATATTCAATGCATCTTTTCATGAATTAAAACTTATTAGGGAATAAAAGCTTTTTAAGCCCTAGTGCCATCAGGGTCCGACAACAGGGACTAACAATGACAGCTATCCTTCTTCACTTAAGTTCAGTCGAATAGATTCTTCTATATGATCACAGCATGCAGTTGAATTTTGAATCTGTTAATAAGACAAAATCCTGATCAGGGAGGTTTTTATAGGTTTTACATCAGGTTCGTTATAAAAGTCTAGTAAGTTCATTTTTAATGAATTTGGATAATATTTATATGAATATAAGAATATCTAAGATTTTTTCATATTGATTTATCAGTTCATATAACTCATATTCACAAAACTTAATGTAACACAAGCTTACAAAATTTGACTTTAGCAAAAATCTTTGAAATTCTATACTCTATTATTGTAATACCTGATGTACTAATTACAAATCAATATTTAATTTTCAAGATTATTATTGCCGAACTAATACTTAGAACCAAATACTCTTTTGTTGATGAAATTCTAATTGTTTGCACATCAAATGAACGCTGTTACCATAAAAACAATTTAAAAAATCAAGATATTATTATTTATTTTTTTTAACCCTTAGAATTAAATGATTTTTTAACTTTAAATGATATTTTATCATAATTTAAAGATTTTCTATTATAAAATACTTGAAAATAAGATGAGACTTTACAGAGGATAAACTAATTTTCATTTGAATCACTGGATTTTTTGCTTTCTCAAAAATGGCCCAAACCTATAAAAAATGTAAGAATATCCCAAAAATTCAAATGTAATTTGATACAAAATACTAAGTACAGAATTGTAATCAACGCGTTAAGAACTTCTGTATTTAATTTAATATATTGATTTCAAATGTTTGCAACAATATTTTCATCATTTACAGTAAGACATTATTGAATGATTTATCCTTGACACATCTAGTAATATGTTTATTCGAAGTAATTGTTTCAAAATATTAATTAAATATAATTGAAGATGAATGTGTTCTAAATGTCATAAATGAATTTTAGATAACTGAGTATGACATATGTGCTTACATATATATCATATATACCTAGAACAATGGATACAATTATTTAAAGAGATGATGAATGCCCAGTAATTAAAAAAATATACATACTTCAAAAGTACTAGTGTGTTGGCCAGTAATGAAAATGGCATTCCCTCCACAGAGCAATACCAGGAGGTCATTTGTGAGATCATTAAGCCTTGGTTAAACTCCACCTGCCCTTAGTCTAATAATGTTTGGCAGAAGGACAGCACACCGAGCCATTAGTCCCACAAAGAACCAAAAAATGATGTACTCACAATTTTACAGCATTTGAGTTTTAAAAAATGTGACTTCCTCCTCCCAGACATTGGCAGGACATTGACTATAGAATTTAGGACAATCTAAAGAGGAGGTTGTGCAAAGTCTGTCATTCAAATGTTAATACCATGAAGGTCACTATCAACCAGCAGTGGGCTGGCACACAAGGTTATGTAATCATTAAGGTCTATGTTGCTTTCTGCCTCGCCTAGAACTAATACCAGCTACTAAGGGTAGATAATTTGATAATTAAATGTAAAGGTCCATGACAACCCATTCAAAGCATTGACTTCATAGGGTAAATAAAGTTATAAATTTATGACTAAATATATCAGACCAATTTGTTTTTTACGGTTTCTTGGCTTAATATGGCATACATATTATGGATTCTGCATTCACATTTTCAGGATACATTAAGTACACGTTTTAGGTATCGTTCGGAGTTTTTATTTTATTTATGAAACGTACTACCTAATGAATATGTATCAGTAATTAAAACCAAGTAATTTGTTTGTCGTTCAAGTATAATGTGTGACTAATTTAAAGTGTAGTCAGAAAACCTTATTCATAGAAATGGAAGATAATTAACTAAAAGTACTTCAAAAATGCTTATTTTCCAAAAAGAAAAAAATCAATTAGTTAGCCTATATGTTGACGAATCTTATGTATAATGTACTTTTTAGTGAGATAATCTTAATTAATTTATTATTTGTTCTAATTTCAGGTATTTAGGGAAAAGTCTTATTTGTAATTCTTTGTCACAAATCAAAAGACTACACTATACAAAATGGATTTTATAGCTGTTCTTCTCATCTTATTAGAAGTTTTAATAACAGGTATGGTATGATACTTTAAAAAAATATGTAAAAAGATTTATGAATTTGTTTTGTTTCATATTTCTAAAAATAAAGTATCTAATGCGAAAATAAAAGGTGTTTAACTCAAAATTAGTTTATATGTAATTTTCAACCTGAAACAATGAAACATTCAATTACGTCAAATTCTAAATTTCTTTTCTATAAAAAAAAAAAAATAAAAAACTTTATTTTAAAAAAAGAAACAAAAGTTTAAATTTGAAATTCTCCGTTTCTTTTAATTAAAAAAATTTTTTTTGAATTGATTTCCTATCTTGAATTGTTATTTTCTATTAGTTATTCAGATAATTATTAATAATAATATACAACATTTATTATTTCTCCTCCTGTGATCATATAATTAAAAAATATTACTCTGAGTTATTAGTTGTCTACAAATAGACAACTTTGTTTTAATAATATGTAGTTTACCTATAACCCCAACAAATCCTTGGAGTACTTTACCTTATTACGGAACCTCATCTAAGGCATATTCATTTTTTTAAATATTATATAAAGTACCTCCCGCGTTTTATTCTTTTTTTAATGTGAGTTGAACTAAACGCCTACTAAGTTTCATTCATTTTATACAGTGCTCCGTGTATACGTGATATACTCTTTTTTCCCCGGCTTTAAACTATATTGGTGTATGAATCAGGGAGCAAAATATAAAGGATTGATCTTATCTGGTGGTACAATTTTTTATTTTTTCAAGTGTAAAATTTGAAAGAGAGGTATTGTGACGATATTTGAGTACAATTGAAACACAAGGTATTATGAGTACATTTATTTAACAAAATCGTCTCAAAATAATGATGAGTACAACTTTTATTCAAATCTGAGCCCTCAGCTTTAAGTTTGAAACGAGTCTTGAATCCCTTGCACACCTTGACTATTTTGTCAGACTTGATCGTGATCCACTCCTCCTTGATGGAAGCCTCTAGAGACTGGATACTCTGGTAAGGAGTGGCACACACCCTTCCTGCAGACACGTCTATATAAAGTAGTCCAAGGTGTTCGCTTCTGAAGAGGAGGGTGGCTACATGTGGGTGATACAGTTCCCCCAACATTATTAGAATCATAGAGCTTAATTTTGGTACTGCGGCTTTGTAAGTAAAACACAAATACAAAATTTTAGCTAATTTGGTTAACGTTTACCTCAAGCACAATTGTTATTTCTAAACTTTTATGAAGCAAATCTTTTTTATTCTTGGTTTAATGAAAAACATATTGACAAGTAACATATTTCTATAATCAAATAAAGATTATGTTTTTCTATATTTTTTTTTTTTTTTAATATAAATTTATAATTATAATTAAATTAGTAACTACTTTGCACATATAAATACATAGATCATTCGTCAATATTTAAATATCAAGTACATTTTTCTGCGTTCTTTTTCTTTGATTTGTAAGGGAATATCTTGAGGCATGCCTCTTGCTGCAGAGTATTTGACTTAAAGTCATTAACTTTTTCGATAACCTGTTTGTTTTGATGTTATTTCTTACTTGATCAAAAATTATTGCTTATGGTTACTGATTCTTCAGTTAGGTACCACAAATGAGCTGAGAATGCCTTGATTGCTGCATTTACAAAATTTTGATTGATTTTTATATAATTGATCAATTTATTGACTGGTATGAGATATTCCAAAAGTTTTGCTAAATAAAGTGCAGCGGTAAACCCCCAAGACAGGTAACCAAAAATAAAAAAACAATACCAAGTGATTTAATTTCAGCTGATGTCCAGTCATAAATACAGTCTCCTTAGATAATTTTGACAATATTTTTGCTGAGTAGATCAATTTTTATAGTATAAAGAATCTTAAAAATCCACCTTGCTTTGAATGAGGCACCAAGTTACATGAACTGTCGAAACCTTAATACTTTCACTTACTTATGTAGGGCATTGCCAGAATTACTAATTCCTTACAATCCCCTCAAACAAAGGTCTTAGTTGACAGTGTTTTGCAAAGCTGAAAGGTATTTTCTTCTTCTCTTCTTGTCTATCGTCCAGAAATGGATAATTGAGGTATTTGATATCACAACAAAATAATGACTTAGGCTAAAGAATAGTTTAACTCAACCCTCAAATATTGGTCAATGCTACTAATGAACAAAGCGTGTCACAATTATCAATTTGTACGACCTACTTGAAACAAAAAAAAGGGAAACTTGGAAACTGCGGAGTAAAATTTGACATATGTACTAATAACTGTATCTGTATGTGTCCAACTGACGTTACTGTAGTACTATAGAAAATACCATCTGATCATGATCATGATTTATAATTTGAGGGGGAGGGGAACTGCAACACTCTAAATGTAGTTATTTTTCTTGTTAGAATATAAATACGATATTTAAATTTTAAATTAATATTTGTATTATATTAAAAGGATAACTTATTAGAAAAATGGAAGAAAGGTTTTCCTTATTTACTATCTGTACTGAAGTTTAATAATGTCTAGGTGCAATCATTTATTCCTCTCTACATTTAAGGAAATTAGAGTCACAAAAAAAATTATAAAATATTATAATCTCTTTTTGTTCATAGGAATATTTAATTGTAAAACATGTTTTTAAAATAACACACAATTTTTTTCTTCATACATATTTAGAAATTGCAATTGTGCTAAATGTAAAAATCAACCAAATTTGCTAAACTTTTGTATTTGGGTTCTACTTAGCTAGCTACGGTACAAAAATTAGGTTCTGCTGAAAAGGATTTTTAATTTTGGGGGCAACTGTATCCCCTAGGCTATATGTTGAGGTCCCAAGAGTTTGGAAAGTTGTCTCTCAGGAAGGCCCGTGTCTTATCGGAACGATGACATGGAGCTCTATCTTGAGTGAAAACCAAGTTGTCTCCAAACTTTTCTCTGGTTCAAGGTAGGACTTTCCTATGCAAAAGTTCGATGCTCAATGCAAATACTTGCATTGCTGCAAGACATGGTTCTGAAGACTGATACTCACCGATACTGAGACATTGTGAGGATGTTTCAATAAATACAAACTATCCAATATTTTCAATATTGTTCAATTTTGGGTTTGATATTCAAACTGATGGGTTGTATCAGGAAATGTTAACTCAAATAAAGAAAGTGTGATTTATATAACATGGTTCCGCTCCACCATTTTAAACTACCTTTGTATCCTACTTTTTTATGCCCATTCCTAGCGTTATTGTCTACCGAAAAAAACTATGGTGTAAGGGTCATTACTTGATCGGGAACAAATTCAAAATAAAAAAACAAATTAATTAATGTTATCTCAGTATTAAAGTGAATAAAATATATAAATAAATTTATATTTGGTACTATACTATTTTTGAGGTATTTATATATAAGCATTTTATTAGCGTAATACAAGGCTAATAACGCTCCCTTCAACTGTTGAAAAGGTTTTTCAAGATTAATTCTTGAATGTTGTGTTTGTTATTATTATTTGTATAAAGCAATTTTTGTAAGCAAGCCGGAGCAAATTTCATGATTTTTCGGCACTAGGTAAATTAAAAAAATATATTAAGAAAAGTATCCATAGTAACTCCTTTTTATTAATAACTTTTTTAAACATATTTGTAAAAGTATTTAGATTATTTATTAACGAAATTATATTTCAATATTAAAATATCTTCATTGTGTAATCCTTTTGTCTTGTTTCTATGTATCTTGATTGTGAAGAGGGGTTACTTTTATATACAAATATTCAATTCTGATTGGTATTCTGCACATAATTTCTTTATGGATCTTTCGAGAAAAAGAAAAGGAATAAATGTCGCTTCAATAGTTAAAGGAAATCACACATTTTGAAGGGAATATTTTGCAAAATAAGTTTTGTTTGTATCTTTTTGTTTTGTTTTAGTTCAATATCAAAATAGAAGATCTAACATCATTAATTCGTCAATATGGTGGAGATAAAGTATGCATGATAATTTATCTTTTATTGATGAATGTTTTATCTAACTTGGTGGAAGATTACATTTGTATTTAATTTCTTTAGTTTATGATCTTATAAGTTTTTATTTTATTGGTTACATTGATGAAAAATGATTCTTTTATTGGGTGTAATTATATAAATTTTCCAGTCTTTCAAGTTTATATACTAAGATCTCTGTTGTTAATAAAGAAATATCTTTAGTTGCTTAGAATTTTGGAAAGAATCAAGTAGATTTAGTTTCAAAAAATGGTGTAAACATGAATCAAATCTGTGAGATGGGGTAACATCCGTCTGATGAATTGACATGCTATCCAATTATAACCAACTAATAGTGTTGGATCGGTCTAAAAAACTAAACAGACTACTGCCCTCTCAATCTGGTTCTAATAAACTTGTACAGTCTTAGTACACGTCCTTATCAATCGTTTATTTATCATTTTCTACGGTTTTATGTTCTTCTATTTTTTCAACACTCTTAAAAGGAAATAAATAATATATAGATAACATACAAATCTTTAAAAGCACACCACTGACCATACCATATAATGAGAATATAATTAGTTTTGGATAATTGGTAAAAACTAGCTAAAAACCTCCAACCCGAAGCAGGAGCGATAACTATGCAGCAGGTTGATCATTGAGTATATCCGTAGATAAAATAAGAGTTCTCTGAGATGAAGTTATTTTCCTACCAACATATGGAGGTATGTACGAATCAATAACTTATTTGAACGTGCGGAATAGAGGACAAGTAAGACTTTTTGGACATTTGTAAAATGAATGTAAAGAGTCCAAAAACACAGAAAGAGCTATTTTTCATCTCTTGTTTTTGAAAGATTTATTGGTGAATAATAAAGAGGGGGCTATCCTTTATTAATTAATTCTACCTACAAGTGAAGAAAATAAAAACATAACTAAGACCATAGGACTGAAGCACTCACTAATTGGTCGTTAGGACCATTAATTTCTATAAAAATATCAAACTGATAAGAATATACTTTAGGGGGGGGGGGGAGAAAAGGTTGATTAGGAAATCTGTACTAGGACCAATACAACACTACCAATTAAGGAATTATTATAGAATAACTGTGGAAAATTGTTCACAGCTAACGAGACATATATTAATAAACCAACGTTTAGATCACAGATTATTACCAAAGAAGCAAAAACATCGAACGTCGACATTGTGAGTTTTTGTGTTAGTGAGATAACAGCGTGATGGATGTCTTTAATAAAATTTATCACTTGAATACCAAATGAAAATACAATATATACCAAGTTTTTTAATTTAATTTTTAAACTCTAATATCATAATCAAACAAGTGTTCTTAGAAATAAAATTAAATAATAGACGTAAATCATATGATATTTATAGTTTCTTGGCAATAAAGATAAAATATAAAGGAGACATAACATTTATTTATTTTTGCAAAATGTGCTTTGTTAGCAAATAATAAACGTACATTTAAACTCTCCAATATATATAAAATATAACGGAAGAAAATGATTTTTTGGATTTTAAATTTTATTATAAATTTTTAACCAATATTGTATTAGCAGCATAAAAAATAATGAACTAAAAAAGTGAAAATTTTGTTTCTAAATTTGATAGTGTTAATTGCCTGCATAAGAAGTGTATATTAAAAAACAATCATTAAGGATTTCAGACAGATATATATATATATTTTTTGTTATGTTAATTTTACATTTTTATAGTCTATTTTGAATAAACCCTCTGTAGTTTGAGCAGGTTTTTTTTTAAATGCATTTGAACATAATGAACAAAATGCTTACAAACTTCCAATTGAACATCGTTTCTTTAAAAAAAAAAAAAAAAAAAAACAGCATACGCTGATAGGACATTGTTTTTGTGGCTAACCAGAAGTGTTTGGCGTATGTAAAAAAAAAATTAGCATCCCCCAACGCTACATTTATTACACCATCGTGGTAAAGGTAGAGTGTTCTTGGGGGTATCTGCACCGGACTTGACAATGGTGAGATTGTAATCTTCTTAAACCTGGACAATTCCTTTGTCTGTTCAGTAAAAAACGAACTCTAAGAGTCTTGAGGTGATTATGAATCAACAGCAAAGCGTGCTGATCTCAAAATGAAGTCAAACTGCAAGAGGATCAGAATTGCATTCCAAATTTGCAAAAATCATTGATGATGAGTCATCCTAATTGATGAGGACCATGTCAAGGGATATCAACTGTTCTGATTGAGGAAATTGCTGCTGGGATGCCATTCGTTTGACAATAGGACTCTGCATACAAAAGTTTGACCTCCTCGTCATTTTTTACCTTGCCGCACCGAGTGTTTGGCCTCCAATCTCACCGGAACTCAACACCATGAACTATTTTGTGTACGGGGCAGTTGAGTGATACACCACCAGATCCTCCTGGAACACAAAATCTGATCTGATGTCCAGGATCTGGAAAGAATTCGGGAATCTTCCAATGTGACTTTCATGAAGACCTGCTTTCATTTTGAGGTCAAGTGGACGACGTTATTGATGCCAAAGGCAATTATATTGAATAATAATAATAAACGATTCAGCTTTAATTTTGTAATTTTTCTATTAAAATCAGATGATATGCCTAAAATAAAATCATTTTTTAAAAAATCTTGTTGTTGTGAAATATAAATAGCAACTTGTATTTAAATTTGTTGTAGATAATATATAAAAACTTGCTAAAACTTTCGATTCTAAACAGGAGCAAGGACTTTGCATCAGGCTGGTCATTGAGTCTATCCATATAGAAAACAAAAGATTTCTTTTTCTCCAAACCTCTCCAAAAGATTAAAATTCTTCCTGCCCAATTTATTGAGGCTTGTAGGAATCATAGACTTTGACAGGGATATGCAATTGAAAGCGGAATCAAGTAAAATTTACTATCCAATTTCTAAAAATTTATGGCTAAAATTATAGGAATCTTTAATTGGAATTCATTACAGTTACACAAAAAAAAAAAAAAATGTTCAACAATCCTTATTCTTAACTGAACATTGAATGGGCTAGCTTGAAAGTTATTTATGTACCGTATGTGGCCTGTAAGCTCCTAATTTGAATATCCTTCCTGGTTTTTTTAGAATTAGTTATCTTTAAAAGGTTGAGAAAAACTTATTTTTTTCTATTGTTTTAAAATATGTTATTCTCAAACCACCAATTTTTTTCATACAAAGTATTTTCGTATTCGAGAATTTGTTTTCATTCTGGTTGTTTTAATAACAATAATAAAAATGAAATAACATACTCACAATTGAATCTCCCATAAAATTATATACATTTGCAATAATAAAATTCATTTATTTTTAATAGACGAAGACTATGCCAGTAATATATACTTATATTTGCTTTAATCCTTTTTTTTACCCAAATAAAAAATTTAATTTCTATTTTATTATTAGATTATGTTAATTCAACATTGAAAAAATCAGATTACTATACACTTGAATTTTAGCTTTAAAATGATATAAAACCAAAGTAGTTTCTATAATTAAGCTAACGTGCATTGCAATATTAAAGACAAAGAGACATATTCTATGTATATAAATTAAATATTTTATAATTGTTTTGTTTTTTGACTTTATATATAATTAGTTTCAAAGTAATTTAAAATCCATTTGTATGGGCGGTTGATTAAAGTTAATTGATATAATCATTCATTTTTCTTTTTGAGGAAATGGTTCATGACTCTTGGTTAATTTGTATTGATTATTTTGTGAATCATCAAATTATAATAATTGATTGTTTAACCAATACTTTTTTAATAAACTAATTATATGTTTATTTCAAATCTAAACAGTATTTACAAATTCACAAAGTATATTTCAGACGTCCTGCAATAGCGATAATGATATTTTCTCAAAAATGAAACTGAATTGTATTTGCAATTGCTTTAGTTGTCTTCTATCATTTTTTTGGGGTCGGAATTGGGTCAGTAGATTTTTCTACAAGTAAAGAAATAAATGAACACAAACCTCCAAAAAACAACAAATAAACATTTAAAATAGACCATTATAGTAAATTAAATTTTCATACCGAGCTTTTGTTTTATTGTCAATCGATAAATGTCTATAAACTGAACACACAAATTTCTGCCTATTGGCTTTTATTAAGTCCAACAATAAGTAAATATCCCCGTCATTCACAAAAAATAGTCTAATTCTTCCATTTTGTGAATTAGGACACATCCTTTCCTTTCTCCCCACACAGCCTGCAAAATACTTCTACCGTTCTTTTTCACGCATTTATTTTTTAGTGAGCGAATTTGCAATGAGCCTATAATTTATAATGGAGCTTTGGCTAACTACCAATTGATTTTGGGCCTAGCTTTGGTTTCATTTCGTATGAAGGTTCCGTGATACAAGGAGGTGGAGCAATAAACCGATACACACAATATATTACATGAAAATCTCAGTCACTTAAGTAAAGAAACACTCCTGTGAAATAATGTAACGTTATAGGTTACAAAAACCTATAACTTACAATTAATATGACAAATTGTATGGTTGAATGTCTCACATAGTAGCCAAATAAAGTCACACAAATCTAATTAAGACTGATATTTCCAAGGTTACTATATATAAGTTGTGTCGATAAGAGATTTCGTTCTTTCTGTTTACTGGCTATTTGATGACGTCAGAAAGGATCCAATTTAGGAAGAAATTCGATAAAACAAATTGTAGTTATACATAATATAGTATTTAGTTTTATCATAAGACAATACTAATAATTTTTTTTTTATTAGAAGTTATTTTTAATGAAAAATAGGTCAGAACATAATGTTTCAAAATAAATATACCAAATAGGGAAACATTAGGTAGATTTGTACAGGTTGCCACACCATAAATACGCCAAGAACTTCTAGAAGAAGACATAATTATTGGAATAATATGAGTTAACACTAGTCAGTAACACTGAACTTGGCTCCGTTGTGACGCCATCCAAAAAATTGTCAGGTTTACGTCAACCAGATTGCGTTGCAAATTTCTTATCGACCACCTTATTTATAGTCATTCGATACTTATCAAGTAAAACAAATAAATTGGATATTTCTTGAATCCCTTTATTGGTTTTTACAACTTCTGCTCACAAAGAACCTCAGCCATACTGTAGATGATAATTATACACCCATGAATATGATGGTAGAAGTTCGTATATTGTTTATATACTTGTCATCTTATTTTACGAATAGAATCAATCATCATGATTGCAGAAAAAGTTGGAAATTTGTTGGTGGTTCTCAAAGCACACAGATGAATAATTATTATTGATTAACCTATTAATCAATGATATGGTTTATTAGAATTCAATTACATATGATTGATAATGGAATTCTAATTTTAAAGTTTATTTAATGTTCAAATGGTAGTGATACTAATTGGTTGCAATTTTTTTTAGTACGCCGTTTTTATTTTGTTTTTGTTTTTCCTACTATCATTATTATTTAATTCCTGAGGAGTGAACTTCCTTCTGTAATGCATACTGACCAAGGTTAAATGAAATACAAAGTTAGACCATCATGTAATTGGACTTTCTAGAATTTTCAATTTGATATATCTTACCGACTACTCTGCAAGTCAGATTTTGATAAAACAAGCAACCTATCATACACTATGACGTCAATATTAAAAAGCACGGTGGAAGTGAAACATCATTCGTACACGCGTTTTAGTATAACCTTAAATTTCTATTAACCTTGCATACAAGTTATCATTGATGTATACAAAATTGGCTTGTACATTTACGTTTGCTTCGAAATGACGGAGAGTAACCCTCATGATGGTTGCGGAGATATAATTTGTAAGTTTTTTTTCATAGAAGAATTGAGGATTGACATCGGAGTAATTATTGCCTATGCCCTTGTTTATTTCCTTTTCCCCATTGTAACAGCTGTTGTAGCTGATCTAATGAAATGTGATGATAGCTTAGCTGATCTTCTCCAAAAAATTGTTCAAATTATGAGGCTTACCATGTTGATTTTCTGTTGCTTTTCTTTTAACGTACTCAAAATGGTACCGATAAACATTACTGGATATAATTGTACGTCAATCTTGGACTCAAAGTAGTATTGAGGATCGGTATCCGAGTCATTCTTACCTATTTCCTTGTTTAGTTCATTCTTCCCCCACCCCCTCGTCATATTTGTTAGTGCTGATCTAATGAAACGTCAATACAGCCAAGCTGTTCTCCTCAAAAATACGTAATGTGTATTTTAAAATTGTGAAATCCGTTAAAATGAGGTAATATGAAGTTAAATATGTTGTTTAAATGATATTTGTACAACTCAGAAAGTATGACATGAGATAAAAGTCATAGGCAATCATCTCTCCCTGGAATTAATGAACTTGCTTCTTAAGACTGATTTCCCTTCTGATTCTAAATTTTTGTTTTGGAGCCCAGCTTTTCCAAGAGGTTTGGAAAATAAAAGAACAGGATAATTGTGGGTTTTTTTTTCTCAATTATACTCCTATAAGGTTGCATCTATAGGGCCTGCCATGGAAAGAGATAAATGGACCCTTGATCGTTTTTGTTTTCTTCTTTTATCTTACAACAATGATTTGGTCTCCTGTGATAAAATTATCGGAATTTCATGAAGGGCATAAAAAAAGAAACAAAGATTCAAATCCGTACTTCCAACTCCGTTTAGCAAAAGACTAAAATGTAATTCGATGGATGTATCTTATATGTATCATCTAAGGGGAATAGACGTACTATAATTATATTTTTTTAAAGTAACTAAAATTAATGGGGTCAGTTACCAGTTTGAGGAACATTTGGGAGAAAACTAGCTTAGGTATCATGACGTTTTAAATTCAATATTACGACTTCCTTTTTAACAAATTTCAAAATCCACTACTATTTACAGACAATTGATTATTTTGGAAAAAAAATTGAAAAATTTGATTTAATTTCTTTTTTTTTTAATTTTTGAAAAAAAAATTCAAATATTCAATTTTCTAGTAAAAATCAAAAATTCCATAATTTTGAAGCCTATAGCCCCTCCAGCTCTTCCCTTACGGACTCCCTTGATGTCGATTCTCAATTCTGCATCAAACAAGGACCTCTACTTATAACTCTGCATCAAATCCTTAGTGCTACTTTTCGTCTTTTACACACTAGGTATTACTGGATACTCATTTGTTCTCTCTTCAAAAATTAAATAATAATGATAATAACTTTTTTTTAAACCCCTGTTACAACTACACAAAGTCTCCCACTCGTCGTCTCAAGTTATTTTTTTACAACTATAACAATAATGATAGGTTCTTTGACTTGTATACCTCTTTTTATTTTCTTTATATAATATGAATGCTGCATTGTAGAATAAGTATGATTGTATAAGAAGATTAAGGAACTTTATGTACAACCACTAATGACTTTTTAATGATGATGCCAGAATGTGTTCTTCATAAGCTTTATTTCATCCACTTTATCGAAATGGAAATATTGTTGATTACATTTTAGATCTACCTATTCCATATGGATTAACTCTATGTGAAACGTTATATATAATAATATACCCGTAGGTGTACAAAAAAGAATATCATTATTTTATTAAAAAAAATTCCATTAATTCCTTGGCAATCAAAACAGTACTCACAAAATTGTCGGACTCGACAATTTCTATTATTTTATCTGCCTTTTCGACAACTTACCTTCCAGAGAGTAGTGCATATATTTGACATTAAAATTACCATAACAGAGTCGACGATACCAAAATTATGTGTTATTGGGTGGTACAGCATCAACACGTTTTACATTCTCCGTTTTATTACACAGTTTCTCTATGCTCTATTTTTGACACACGCTCAAACAATCGCAAAACTTAGTATTCAATTATGATACAATTTATGACGTTTGTGAAACCTTTCTATAAATGAATCATCATTATGGAGCAAAACCTTCGAAATGCGATCATTTTATATATCCATGTAGGTCATGATCCTACTATCATTATTTAAATAGATGAATAATTCCAACACTTTTTACAGTACGTACCACCTGAGCAAATATAGAGAACTCCACACATTCACCAATTATGTTCAAACTGAATATAACATAAAATAAAATTGACTTTTACACCTAGTAAAAAAGATGTCCTTTTTTAGAAAAATCTAAGTTTCGAAATTAGAAAAGAACAGTTATCTAAGTTTCCCTTCGTCTTTTTTGGTCGTTATTTAATAGGTCGTCTTCGTATTAATTTATCCCCCCTGAAGTAAGCATTCTTCCATATCTTTAAAGTGTTTTGTTTTAAAAATGTATAATAAAATAAATCATATATGAATTTAAGTATGATTATAATATTTCCATGTATTAATGCTATTTTAAATATAGAAGTTTCTCCTCTTTACAGCTGTAATTCATCCCCCCGAAAAAAAAGTCATACAGACTGATGATAGACTTGACTCAGGTATACCATAAGTAAAGATTATTTTTTGTAAGAGTGCGAGGAGAAGGTCAGAGCAAGACACATGGTACACCTGAATTAAGCCCTTCTTAATATTAGCTGTCTCTTATATTTTTTAAATCAATTTACAAAAAAGATGTGCGAGAAGTCTTCTTCTAGAGAGAGATGTTTTCACATACAGGAATGATTCAAGAATGAATAAAAAGAAGAAAAAGCACACGTGCCAGTCGTTTTTTCTTTTCTAATCGCTATATTTATTTTTTTCTTTATCCCACATCCCCTTTTTAACCATAAGTATATTTCCCATTTCTTCCTCGCACTCGTTTTTTCTTAACAAAAAAGACATCCTTACCTATGAAAGGTATTCTTCCACTCATTTAAATTAATTTTGAAGGACTGCTATGATAGCGTCAAGGACTTGAATGAAATAAAAATAAACAAAAGAAAAACATTTTTTAAGCTCCGTTGTGACAAAATACGGATTTTTATGTTTGTTGCCGTCTTGACGAGTTCTATTGAGGTCAACGCCAATCTCTGTCATGTTTTAAGAATAAATATATGCATTATGTATGAACATTAATTTCATAAATTATGACATTAATGTTATTTTTGCATTAAGATGATAATTTGGTAATGTAAAAACATAATTGTTATATGACCTTGACTATCCTAAACATATTTATTGATTGGTTTATTAAGTAATGCTGTATATTTTTTATCCTTTATCAATAAATAGCTTTTTTAATACAAAGAACTGCACATTAATGTATGTTGTATGTACACATAGACTACAGGGTGTAAAGATCAAATAGAAGCATTTTTCAAAAATCTTTCAATCTTTACTGAGACCACATTTCTGGGCAGATTTACTTAAAAATTAGCTTGAATGTTGAAAGTTGAGCAAGATCTCATTTAATGTATCTGCCGGCTTCAGCATCAATTACGACCTGGATCAGGACCCAGAAGGAGGAACAAGCATTGAGGAGGTAATTCCTTAGCATCTCGGTAATTGTATCCTTGATGGAGTCACTCAGAGAGCCCTTGATGGCATGATTTATTCGATTTATTTTAAATTCAACGTAGCTTCAAATAAAATAATCCATCAGATTAAGCTTCGGACTTCTGGGGGTCATATTTTCTTCCCAATGAAGTCATACTAGTGCTCCCTCATCCACTTCAGCGTTTGGTATGATGTATGATAAGGTCCTAAGTCTTGTTACCAGACCCAAATCCACATTTGAGACCTCCAAATTAAAAATTTGTATGTTGGTGTGAACAAAAATCATGGTCAAGGCGTAACACTGTTCCTCCTCTGTAAATTCATCCTTCTTTCAATATGGAGCAGCTGTCGCCATGATGCCCAAAACTTCACTAAGTGTATGATACAACAACGTTTCTGTTGGGGAAAAAGAAACACCATCTGATAGCTGTATCATAACAAAATCATGAGGGCCCTGTACATTGATTATATAAAATGTGTAATCATTATTCGTTCTATCATTGTATATCTTTATATCCACATAAATTTGATATACTAATTGCAAGAAATAAGTAATGCATTATTGTTTGTGCATACTTCTACAAATTATTTGCATTTCCCAATGTTTAATGCTCATCCTACATAGGCAATATGTTCATGCATTAATCTAATAGGTGAAGTAAAAATAAATTCATTATTTTCCCAATAGATGGCTTTAGTAATGTCACGTTGCATAAGTGCGATCGGTGTATGCAAGATGGCGTTTGAAAAATAAGCTTGCACACTGAAACAGCTATTACACTACACTCAGGGTTACTTTACATATATAAAGTATCCATTTGGCAAATTCGTCAACATGTCCCATGGGAAAAGTGATCGTTCAGTAAAATGGTCGTTTGGAAAAGTAGTTTTTGGACAATAAGATTTTCGACAATGAACTGAAAAAAACATTTTTTTATCAAAATTTGTCATAAATATCCCAATATTTTAAAATATAAAAGAAAATATAGTTAATCACTTTTTCCCAAAAAAAATGAAAAACAACATTAGAGTAAAATTGTATATATTATGTAACAATATTTTACAAAAACATTTGATATTTAGAGTAAATTATAAACGATTTAATAATATATTCCGTATAAAAGACCAATGCCTCTTTTCTATTTATGAAAACATTAAAAGATGAAGCTGAAAAAGCCTTTTTGTCAAAAGCAACGTTACAAAATATACATGTCTATATGAAAATAAAGTAGAAAAAACTTCTTTTTTAAACATAGTTTTTTTTTTCATTGATATTATATGGCTTTGCGTTTTTATAAAAAAGAATGTATCACTAAAAACAGTGAGGGAAAAAAATCACGTATGGATACACAGGAATAAAAACATTAGTTCTTTCTGTTTTTAGTTCATCAATAATGTACTTAAAAAGATTCATTCATCATTCAATATAGATTAGTATTTAATATAGATATGCTATTCCGTTTCATGAATTTTCTATCCTTACTTATGATAATGAACACAAACTACACTGATAGAGGAATTATTATACGATGCATATTTCACAAATAGTGAATTCTTCGTTTTCATAATTATGATGGATTTTGGTTATCTATTATTCTAACACATTAAGTAAATATTAGATACATTGTTCATATTATAACATTAATCCTTTCAAACTATTACATCGTGATACTGGTGGTTTCTACAAATATTTATATTTTGAAAAGCTAATGTAGCGTTTTGTTAGTCTTCTGTACAATGCCCTACTCTACTAATTAGTGTTTAAAAACTTTTCATTAATGTTGAGTTCAGAACCATTTCATCTAAGATCAAAGCTTTTGTATTGATGAGCTGAGAGAAAGACTTTGAAGGATTAGGAAATAGAAGTTGATATTTATTTTACAGAAAGAACGTTGTAATTAAATTGCTAACCCTATGATTCGACAATGTGAGACCACAACCCCCAAAAATTGTCACCCATATCAAAAACTTATTTCAAACTTTTTTCTAAAGTTTTTGGAAGGTTCTAAGTTCTCAGATTTTTTGATTTGATAAATCGGTCAAAAACAAAGACTTTTTCTATAAAAATTATATTTTTTGGAATGTTAGGCGGAAAAATTGATCTAATATTTTATTTTAAACAACTGAGATACGGGTTTAAAGTGGTTTGTAGAAAATAAGATAGAAACGTACGTTTTGTAAAATCAATTGATCACTCTTTCGAATTAAAAAGTTCTGAGCGTTTTTCTGCTTTATTTTGACAATAAAATTAAGATAGTTTAGATCATCTTATTTACATAGTTCCAAACGGCTTTCTGCCAAATCTTCAATAAGTGCTTACCGGGTGGTTCAACTCGTCAATTTCCAATATGTAATTACATTTTTGACGTCCATATTACAGCATTGATATTTAGCTTACTAAAGACACACTAGCGAAAACGCTCAGAACATTTTACTTAACCTAATATAATTATTATTAGTGTGATCATATGATTTTCAAGTATAAAAGTTTTTAAACTTACTTGATGGTTTGCTTAATCAAAAATATGATTTCAAATAAACTATCAATTAGGCATATTAAAACTTAACATAATTAACGTGATAACACATATCATTATGTCATGTATACTAAATGTAATCATTGATATGTAGACATGAAGATCAATGGAAAAATAAGTAATTAATATATTAATTACATGAGTCTATTAGTTATCAAAACTTTAGAATTCTTCATTCTATTTATTTATTCCCAGATGTTGAAAATCCTAGGTAAGAAGTAAATGTTGTCCGTTGTCTGTTAAGTTTCAGAAAATATCGAGCTTCCTTGAATGCAAGAAGATACTCGATATTTTTTAGAACTTTTTTGGCAAACCAAATATACAATGCAAATTTGTATTTGCTATCTATTTACCAATTTCATCAAGAATATCATTAATAATGCTGTCAAAAATATAGCATTTTACATATTTCTAACTTAAGTAAAAAAGCGAGACTGAAGATATATAATCTAAATGGACAAAAATACGAATGTATTGCAAAAGCTGATAAAACAGCAATTGAGGCTTATGATTTCTCCTTGGTGCATATTAAGGTCACGGCTAATGAAGATCTAAAGTTTTTTGTGGTACAAAGACATTTGGCATGAATGAAAACCATTTAAATAATAGAGTAGAAAACATTAAAAGATATATTTTGCACTGATGAAAAGTTAACCAAATTGTAAATAAATTTTGCAGTTTTTTTTTTTTTTGCCATTTGGTTTAACTTTATCTCATACTTGTTTAAAAGCAGTATAAAATTGTTATGATGTTTAAAAAAAATATTTCAAAATAAACAAAACAGTGTAATATAATATAGCTAAATTATTAACAAAATACAGTGCGAGTTTCGTTCAGTTTAAAATGCAAGAAAAATTCTACGTTAAAATCAGTATAGGAAAAACAATCATGTCGAGTTTTTCAACCAATGTCACACAGGAATTATCAAAGTCAAAGAAATCATTTTTGGACATGTATATTTTATTTCTTGTATAAAAAAGCTAAAAAATTACATCTCTTCATAAAATAAAAGCTAAAACGTCCATATAACAGTGATTCATATTAAGAAACTGTTAAGAGTGTAACGGTTTTTTTTATTTTAAAAGTAATTTAGAATAACTAAGTAGCTAATTAGTAGGAATTAAGTCAAGTTACTATGTTTGCTTCTCAATATTGTTCATGACTAGTTTATCAAAGCAAGCAACTCTGGAAACCCTGATTTATTCTGTGAAGGCAAGGCAAAAAGCTGGAAAACCTTTGGATAATAAGATTTACAAATAGAAGCAGTATTGTAGTCAGGTCTGATCTCACAGTCACGACAGTTTTCTTACCTTTAAAGAAGATATTCATCTCAGCACGCCCAGTGTTATACCTTAACCCTACAAAATTGAAAATTGTTGCATATCAATTTGGTAAGATGAAAGGTCTCATTATGTGGAGGGGATTGTAAGATCGTCTTTAATGGAGTATGAGGGAAGTGATGTACCAATTGTAATATTTAGTTATTTTTCTTCAAGATCTCAAGTACGCCACAGAGTGCCTCAAAGTACTCCCATTTTAGAACCACTGCCTTAAAGGACTCAAGTGAATGAGATATAAAGAGAAATATCCCTCAACTTCAAGGTGGAAGCACAAAGGGAACAGAGAACACAAATCCAGGGATTCACACATGAGTTCATCGATGTCCAAGGCGAAAAATGCCGGAAGAGAGATACATTGTCAAGCTACGACTCCAGTACCAGATACTCATGAAAATAATAATCTTACTCCAATAATTATGGAAGGTTTTGTATTGCCAAGCGAAGTTATTTCCTCATTATGAACCTTTTTAAAGATAAACAAGCTTAAAAAGTTGCAATCATTTAATTTGACCTTTTTGCTCCAATTTCAAGATATAAAGATATATGATGAGAGTGTAAAATTATAAACCAAACCTATTACAGTTTACATTTAAAAAACAAAATTTAAATTGATAAAAAATCTTTTTTATTTCTTCATATAAACGATATCACTTCAGTTCATCTTTTGTTGAAATCATCCTCGTATGTACAAAGATAAAGTACCTCTTGTAAAATATTAAGAGTTATATCTTATTCCGATTTTGAATATAAATATACACTTAAATCAGTTGCTTATTTTTTAATATATATATAACATTTGTATAACGTTATAGTAAACTTTTAATTTAATACTAGTGTGATATTTGCCAAATATGTGTAATGTTTCATATAACAAAAAATATTTGAGATTATGTTCAACTTTTTTAATGCAAAAAAGTTCATTTTATCTCGTGTCCGCTCTTTATGTGTGTTTTGTTGTGTGAGTATTACTTTTGGTGATACAATTTCTAAGATAAATATGACTTAGATCTTATTTAAGAGTATGGATTGTATAAATTTTAAATATATTATATAATAATTCTCTCAAATATCATGGTAGGTAAATATTTTGTAATATGATTAAAAAAATTAAAAAATAAACATTTAATGTACCTAAACACATGGGTTGAAAAGTCTTGGACTCTACTCATGGATGACGCAATTTTTTGTTTCAATCATTATTGCCCTTGTGACCATGTTCAGAATTTTGTCAGCTAATTATTACTGGAATATCAAGGGTAAGTTCAAATATTAAAAATATCCTATAACCAATTTATAAGTCATTTTTTCTGCCAAATAATTGAACAGACTCAAAAAAATCCATTTAGCTCAGTCTTTAACCACAGGCATGGAAAAATATTCAGTATACATACAAATAATTGAATTAAGACGTGATTTACCAATTATTTTCTAAACGTTTTACTCCTTTTGGAATATTATCGATATTACATCTAAACAATTTAAATATATATTTGCATTTTTAAATGCAAAAAAAAAAAAACCATGACAATTAAGTGCTTAGCATCTCGAGGGTTTTAAATGTATTTTACACATACATTTAAATGACAAGCATTATAATTTTTTAAGGCAAATTTTAAAAGTTAAATATAAAAAGTCTTATATTTATTTATGTTTATTTGCATTTAATATTTTAAATTCATGTTAACTATTTAATGAAGTGCATGTACAAAATTATTTAAAGATATCATAGATCACTTTAAAGGAATGTCTATTCAAACAATAATTTTCTTAAATAACAGTACCAAACAAAAATATGTTTTCTATGTCCTGAAATCAAATTAGACTGTACTTGGTAGAGTTTGAACTCCTGATTCCAAATGTAAATATTTATCTCCTTCCTTCAATGTCCCTCTAATATCAGTATATTGACTTTTCTAATCAACTTTCTCCTATGAAAAGCTTAAATGTTGTAATTGTTATATGGGTTTAACTTAAATTGACGATGATATCAATCGGGAAGGTAGTCTTTATTTTGAATTAATGATCAACCATCAGCTATGAAATGAGATATTGTAATACATGATTGATTGATTATCTTTAAAACTATGAGCCTCAGATGGAAATACACCAATTTTTAAATTCAAAGAAAGATCATTCGAATACTAAACATGATAAATGCATTATGAAAATGATTTTTGAAGCATTATATTTCGAAATATATTGAAACTACTAGTGGTAGTAGCCTGTATTGTCCGGAGTTATTCCAGCGTTGGCCATAAGAAAAAAATAGTGGTATAATCATACAGAATTGCTTCATTAACGTAGAAGATAACTCCCGAAGAATTAGTACGTGAGCACAACCACACTTAGTTATTTAATACTTAGTTGTTATCTCCTCAAAAAAGAAAGTATAATTATAACAGTTTTAGAAAATACAAAATATTGGTCAGGTTGCCAACAACAAAACTCAGACGCCAAAAAAAATCTTAGAATATACAATTTTCAATGTATGTACTCCCCTTTTCTTTTCTTTTTAAATATGACGTGCTAAGCTTTAGGTATGCGCACTCGTTCCTAAATCTCATCGAAAGTAACATTTATTATTTTTTTATATACTCTCCCCTTTTTCTTTTCTTTTTTAATTTGACCCGCTGAGCTACAGCTACACATGCTCATTAATACATTATTATTTCTTAGAAACACTCAAAATTGAGGAATCAGCAAACATTAACACAAACTTTGGTTTATTTATATACATAGATGTATATTAAAGTGACAATAGAATTATTGTTTTTTAGAAAAGTAAATGGCTTATCTCAAAAAAAGGTTCTTAATTGTACAAAAAAAAATTTAAGAAAAGTTTCAACAGTTTTGAAAAATATTTAGAGGTAGCTAAAACTTTTCTTAAATACTGTCTATATACTTCAAAGTAAAGCTTTTTTGTTAAAGCAATAAATACAGCATACTAAATTTACAAAAAAATATATTCTATAATTATTTCCAAAAAAATAATATTTCTATGTTCAAAATAACATCAATTGAAGTTGAATGAAGTTTAGACCATTACCTTTTTTTTATTTCTTTAGTATATTACGACCCAATTACTTTTAAATCATAACAAATTCAGCGAAAAAAATTAAATTTTTAATAATTATGCCCTTAGTAGCCTCTTAATGACCTTTTCAAGGAAATTATCATTTCAACTCAATTTTAACATATAAAACCAGTAAGAAAAATCTGGATCACATTAGTCGAAGATGATACCCACATAAAAAAATCATTTGGATACATTTTATTCTTTTTTCATCATTGTGATATATCCAATGAATGAACAAGTACTTATTTATTTATAATTTACATATTTAGACACAACAATTTATTTAGTTCAAATTATTTAATTTATTTTCCAACCAGTATATTTATATTTTTTTAAATATCATAGAAAGAAATTATTTCTGTATTCTTACTGTAAGTTTTAGACAAATACCAATGACTTTCGGGAAGTATTCTCTTATTGGTGTTGGAATAGATCTTTCTGTGCTCTTCCACAACTTGTAGAATACATTGAGGTTGTCACTCGTCATTTGATATAAGCCCACTATATTTTGTGTTGAGCACCACTCCTCCTTCAGCAAGATCATTTCATAAGTGGAGCGAAGCAACTTTGTTTGATGCCTCGATGTAGTCTTCCCTACGATTCCAAAGTGTATGGTCAACTTCTAAAAAACTATTAGACAGTTCCAAAATTTCCTGATTTTTTTTTTTTTTTTTTGACTTCTTAGTGACAAAGACTTCAATATTTTTATGTATAAAATCAATGTTTAAGTTTTTTGACCTTCTATGCTTAACTTAAGAGAGCTATGTATTTTGATTTGGGTACTTAAACTTACTCTATCATCGAACAAAGCGAGTGGAAAATTTACAAAAGGCGGATTTGTAAACATGTCTATTAATGGAAGAATATTCGATTAACAACCTCATTGGACTGAGACCGTTCAACGGAGAATTGAGGCCTGAAATGCATTGACCCAAGTTTTGATACAAGTTACTCTTACAATGAAAACACAGACATCACGTAATCCTCGGGTTCCCCATGAAGTCAATTTGAACTATAATCTAAATATCCTAATCTTGAGACTATACATCAATTTGAAAGCTAGTAGACATGGTGCATTGCACCAGGCCACATGAACTTAACTGCATACTCAGGGGCATCTCCTAAAATATTTTTAAACAGTTGAAACTTTTCTTAAGTATTTTTGAAAAGTTAAGAAGTATTTTTTAACATAAACTACTTACATTTCCAAAAAAAATATTTAATTTTACACCTAATGTATATTAAAAAGTTTTTAATCTACAAAATTTGAAAAAATACCCGAGCTTTTTGTGATTTTTATTAAAGAATCTGAAATTAATAGAAAAAATTAGACTATAATTCGAGTGAGAGACGCAAACTCTACTAAGTTTAGCTTAATTCAATCTCTGTATATATTTTTGGAATTGAACTGTGTAATTATTATTATATGAACTATGTATACCAATAGATGATTTTTAATATGGACGTTCTAAAATAATTGAAAACATTATTTTGCAAAGTTAATAGAATGTGATATAAGTTAAGGGGAGGTATTAAAATCAAATTCAATTTTAGCCCTAATTTTTGGATGCTAGAGCATATTCTAAGCACTCTAAAAAAATTTTGCCAAGTTTTGTTAACACTTTCATTTAAGGGAATCCATTTTCTCTAAATATATTTAGCAATTACATGCATTGTCTGACATCTATTTCATATAATATTTCCTGCGATTAGCAATATCCACAAATGTTTGATAAAATTAAGTAATTCAATAAATGCTAGACATTTCTTTGATATTTTCTATCCATCCATGTAATTAATTCAAGCAACATTGTAAAAGTTATTGTTCTTGCTGTTCCCAAACTAACCAAACTATTCTATCGACAAAGGACAGATTTTTTTGGTTTTGGAGATTTTGATGTCATCAGGAGATTGATCATATCTAACCAAAAGGAATTCAGAAATTTAATAAAAAATTCCTTATACAAAGCAATTGAAGCATCACCAAATATAATTTTAAAGGTATTTCACTTTGATATCATCCAAAGTGGAAACTATCATGAAATGTCAACTTTTGTTTGATACTATCTTGCTTCGGGACATTAAAACTAGATAAAAGTCAACTATATTATTTATTTTATGCTATTGTTAATATTGAGTGATATAATTCCAATGATAAATAGGGTTTCTTTTAAAAGAAAAGTATAAGCTAAATATGGCAAAATGGATTGTATTATACTATGGAAGGGGGGTTTCATACCACCTATCATTTTATATTACTCATAAGTAATTAATCTAAATGTCAAAAAATCTTTTTTATAAGATACTTTTGATATATTATATTTGTGCATTAAGTCATAGTCACCTTAAATCAATTGATGGGTTGAGAGGATGATAATTTAGCTTCAAAAATATTAAGTTATTTACAAAATAATAGAGACAATCCTCAATGATGCATTCATTGTAAAATATACGATATAATAAATAGATTTTATCTAAAGTGTAATGTATTAAAGCTTTAAATACGATGTATATCAAATGAAAATATCCCGAAAGATCATTAATTTATATCTCACATACATTCATTTAAGACTAAAGGAAATTGAATGCATTAAAGACATCAAATAAATTAATTGCAAAGAAAAAAATATTTTTAATTTTTAGATATTTGCTATATCTTAATTAAATAATTTTATCCATTTTCTATAAAGAAAGAAACTGAAATGTTAATATTGGAAGTACCTTATCATATATGTACTACCAATTTTCTCTTTTTAATAAAAAAAATTTCAGAGAATTTACTTTTTATGATTAGGTTTAGTCAGAAATAAAATGTTGTTAAAAAGCTAAAACATTTCTTTTATATTTAAAAAAATGAGAGTAAGGATTTAACAATGGAAAAAGGAAAGTTGAAAGTTTGTTTTTGAATAACAAAAACTATTAAATTGAGCTATGAATTGAATCATGAATCAAAAAATATACATATACATTATACAGTATATACGCTAATAAAATTCATGTTTTTACATACTGTATAGGGTTGGCCAGCAAAATGTGAACTTGTTGTTTTAGAAATACTAACAAAAAAAATCACATTTTGCATCAAGCACACTCTTTACACAAAGCCCAAAAGAAGGAGTTGATGAGAAACTTTTAAGACAAGTTGTTCCTCACAACCACTATGATGGCCTTTAGTGAGTCCAGATGAGGATCTAATCTGGTGAGGAAGGGACTACATCTTGTGAAGATCTTCTTGTCTGGCAAGATTTTCATTGTAGAACTATTTGCCTTGATCCATGATAGGATTTTCTTGCACTTCTCGAGCCTCCTGGTCTTATTGACCTCTGTCAAAAGGTGGTGTGGAGTCTTTGTGTATGAGAACAATCCCAACTTGGCCTTCACAGCCCTCCTGGTCGTCCTAGTAAGCCACAGAGAAGTTATTGGTTAGGCAATTCATCGATTCGATCGGGTCCTCCATGATCTTCTTCTCCATGATGTAATGGAACTCTGAATTCCCCTTTAAATTTTCCCCTCTGCTTCCTACTTTCCTGGAGAGGTCTTTTCCATTATACTTCATCTTGGCTACATTGAAAACCAGGCTCGTGGAGTACTTCACAATCTTTAGCTTTGGGTGAAAATGTTTCCAAATTAAATAAAACTTAATCAATTATTTGACTAATTTAAATAAGTATCTAATATTTAGAAGTATGGAGATTAATTCAAACTTAAACATGCTGAACGAATCCTCCCCGAGCGTTTTCTTTCCTTCTAGAGGCAAGGACGGGCCTAATTCACAACACAAATTAATTAGTGGACCGTAATTCTAATTTTATGAAAGGCGACCTCATGCCACCTTCAACACACACAACGACGAGTAATATATATATACGGGAGCGTAACTCGCTCGTGTATATGACAAGAAAAAACGACAGCAACATCAAAAGGAGACATATTAAAAAAGGAATATAAATGATACAGGGAAATACCCATATAACTAATCAATTGTTACAACTTCGCTATTCCATGCTTCATATCCATTGAAACATATTAGTATTTATTGATTAGATGTAAGTAATGACTGTTTACAATTAGTCAAATAATTGACTGAATTATATTTAATTTCAAAACATTATCAATTAATATAATATTATAATATCAATTAGAAAATTGAAAGTTAAGCAGAAAAATTAATCAAAAATGAACTACTTTTTTTTATTTAAATCTTTTTAAGTTGTAGTTTAAGGTGCATTTTTTAGTTAAAACTTGTTAATTTTTTAACTGGCCCGTTTTTTGAAATTGGTAGTATCGAGAAATGATTTTTTTTTCCTGAACAGTTGCCATTGTTATTTAATTCTTGAGTAGTGATCATCATTTTCCATTTCAAAACCTATTTGAACATTTCTGTGGGCTCATAAACGACGGAGCGTAACCCAGTAGATTTGTTGGGAGAGTTATAATTATAAGTCCTAAATTGACTTTGAGTAGAATTTGGAACCGACATCTGAGTAATACCAGTAAATGGCGTTGTTTATTTATTTCTCTCTCCTCTGACTTTTTCCAAGCTGACTGTAGCTAATATCTTACAAAACATTCGTCACTTTGATTTTCAGTTTCTTTTTTTTAGAATGCCCATTGTACACACAATTTTCATCACTAACTATATTGCTATTGAAAAAAATATTAGTTTTCAGATAAGACCCTTCATTTTAATTGATTTTTGAAGGATTCGGCCCATTCTGTAGGAACAGTATTCAAGATAACTTTATATTATATATTTTGTTTGCTAGAATGTGTTTTATCAATTGATGTTATCTACCTTAAATTTGCATCAATATACTAACTTCATTGCGATTATTCCTATGAATTGAAATTATACTCCAAAAACATTATTTAAAAAAAACTTTAATAGACCAAATCTACTGCAATTGAAAATTTTAAATATAATTTATTTGTTCAATGATTTACGCATCATTTCTTATTTACCCTCTTGAAGCAATTGAGTAAAAAATGACTTTCTGCCCCCATTTTCTTAACTATTCACTCCATCTATATTCCCCTCACGTAGCAATATCAATTCATTTTTATTAGCCCAGGTCTTTAGAACTCCATGCCTGAACTTTACATCATAAAAAGCTTGAAAATTAAATGAGGATTAAAAATGAAATATTACATATATTTGAGATTATTTTTTTTTCAGTTATACCGATAAATTACTCAAAAATTACAAATGGTTGTACCTGTTAGCTGTTTCAGTTTGATGGAACATGTCTTATGCACAAAATCCCAATTAATATTACTTTTAAAGTACCATTTATATTGAATTTGACACCACAATTTAGGTATGGTCTAACTTTGTACGAAAAGATTTACGTCTCTATGTCACTCATAGAAGCTGAGTAATATACCACAATGTGAATCTCGTGTCAACTAGCTCCTTTTTCCTCTAAGTGTAGTGACTAATTCAATTATATGTAAAATAAGGTATTTATGATGTTATGAAGGATTCGGATATTTATTTATTTTCGTGCCTACCTTTCTTCTCGTATTTGTTGTTTTCGGAGATATAACATATATACACAGGCTATATACATGTATAAATACATATGTTGAGGATGAAGGGTCATCAATTATGTGATGGAAGAAAAAAAAACATAGTAGTCTACCTCTTCTTCTTCTTTTTAAACCAAAATAATAATAATAATAATTAATCTTTCATGGAAGGATAAAAATTACATACATACATATACTCCAAATATTCCTTTCCTTTTCCTTCACATAGCTGACTAGGGAATTATTGGGTAAAATACCTATTTTTTATCCATGTATGTATACACAACCTCAATAATATTTTAAGAATTTGGGAAAAATAGAGATTAAAATTTGGAAAAAAAGGTATGTGAAAAAAAATTCTTTAAAAATCTATATATATATAAGGAATACTTGACCAAGAGAATGTTAAATAAAGTATAATGATTTCCTATGGTTTTTTAACAATCTCATTATGTATGGGGATTTTTTTTTTTCTCTATAGGCTTATCAAGATTATATAAAGGAGAGTGTAAGTCCATAGTATTTTTTCTTTGTAGAAACATATAAAAATCAAACAAGAAATCATGTTAACTCCAACCATTTTTAGAATGTTTGAAAGTAGAGCAACTTACCTGGCATAAGGTTGACTTAGACCAACTAGAAACAACAATGACGGAGTGGAAGTGAAGGAAATAAAAAAGGAAACAGGCTCCAATGTCGATCCTCCATTTTATTTTAAGTCTCAAAAGTACTTATACTTATAACAAGTTATGAAAATAGTATGTATTATTTAACTTGACGATTTTTTTTTTGGAGTTGGCCAACTAAGGAGTAAATTTTCTAATCCTAAACTGCTGTCATTTTTTTTTTTTTTTGTAAGGAGTAAACTTTATTTTCTACTACATTCAATTATATTCAAAACCTGATTGAACCTTCCTGCGTGCTCTTAAAAGGCAGAAAGTAACATTAAGGATTTGTCGTGGAGTTATAATTGTAAGTCCTTGTTTGACTCAGAGTAGAATTGAGGATCGAATTTAGAGTCATTCTTCCCTATTTGATTTTCCTCCTCTCCCTTCGTCACTAAGCTGCCTACTCCAATACATTTTATGTTATAAGGATTTCCATGTTGATTTTCAATTATTTTTAAAATACCCAAAATACATACACTTTTACTCCCTGTAAAGCTTTTAATATGAGAGAATTAACACATTGTATAGTGTTTTTTCTTTCCTCATAAGTTGTTATTATTCTTTAGTTTTTGAGGAGAGAACATCCAAGCTTAAAATTACTACAAAGGTGTGAGCTAATTCATAGTATTAAGTAAAACGGAGGATTTGTTGGGTTGGACTCAGCGCAGTGTTGAGGATTGACATCGTAGTAACTTTTGTATATCTCCTTGTTAGATACGGAGTGGGATTTGAGTTTATTTCCTTTCTCTTACATATGACTGTAGCTAAACCAATTAAGCACCATTACAGCTAAGCTGTTCAACTCCAAAACATTCTTCAAAATATAAAAGTTACCATTAGTGTTGATACTTAGTCACAGAACGATTTTTTTTTTGTCAGTTCGGTTCAGTTTTTAGCGATATTATCTAGACGAATATTTCGATACAGACCCCTATCTCACACTGTAGGCCAAAGCTGAATCGTCTACAAATCTGAGACCGTTTTTGTCGTTCCAAATGTTCGGGTTTAGACAGACTTTCTTCTGTCTCAATCAATGCTTCGATTTTATTTTATATCATGGTTTATGAGTTGTACAAATATGACTGACTCGGCATATTTAACTTTAAGCGACGTTTTAAGTCGATTTTCTCAATTTTGAAACAAACATGACGTCATCAACCATTCATGTATAAAATCGGTATATACCAAATTTTAAATGAAATTGATGCAGACTGATTTTTTTAAAGACCGATTCAGACCAAATCTTTCTTTAAGAACGGTCCAGAATATTTTTTTAATGTAACGAATTTGTTCAGCCTACAAAGTTAAATTTATTTTCAGCGTTATCCTACTAACAGAAAAATGTATTTTTTTTTTTTAATGTGAGATTCCGATTTTTCTCCAACATTTGTCCCTTAAACTTAGTGTGATGAAGTTAGATTGATTAAACTTAAATAGGGGTAAAGCAGTGAATAACTTTTTAAAACGAAATGGATAATATTCCTATAGTTGTTTTTTTTTCGAGGAAAGGTTTGAAAATACAATAAAGTTCACATCATGTATGTATAGACTTGATTTATGTAACCTTGCTTTCGAATTGATACATATTTTACATTTACCAACGACGACAGGTGTTTTGAAAAATTTGAATATAATACTTATTTAAAAATAAAAAAGAATATATTAACTCCTTGAGATTTAAAGTCTCTTTGAGAGTTGATTGAGATTAGGATTGATATTTTCTTGATCATTAGTATGACTATAATATAAATATCCATTCTATAATACCCGATATCATTAAACTATTTCAGTTATTTTTTTTAATTATGACACAAATTGAATATATCCTTTATCTCTTATATTAAGTAACACTGTAATTGTGTTATTAATAGTAGCAAAAAAAACGTTATAGACCGAGAAAAAAAAATCACGCATTAACTAAAATGTTTCGTTTGAATTTGGAATGTATTTTGATAAAGTCCAGAAATTAACACAAAAATATATTACATATAGTCTCTAAAAGATGTAATTCCTTCATACATTATCTTTAATTAAGGTTTAATAAATGTAATCAGGAAGCTACAAAAAAAACGTAATTCTGATAACGGTCAAACCAAAAGCAAGCTTGAATGATTTTTCTGTAAATCGAGTGTTTATATGAAGTTTATTGTATGTAAAGTAACTAAAATAAACTATCACAATGAAAGAATGAGAAAATGATACATTTTAATAAAAAGATTATAAAGAAACCCGTTTAAATATTATCAATCAACACTCCCCCGGAATTTCAAATCAATAAATTGACAGATTAATTCTTTAAAAGTGCTGTAAACTGCACTAGAAGTAGCCAAAATTATTGTCATAATGAAAGAATTATAAATGGATAGATTTTATCTAAAAAAAGGCTCAATATAAGTCTCTTAAATCAAATCAAGAGTCTAGTCTATAGCTTCTAATTCCTGGGTCTCTTAACTCTTCCCATAAATTTGAATACAATCCCTATAATTGACTCAAACATGTTTATGAAATATTGAGATGTATTGATATATTAAGTGATAAAAATAGATTGGGCTTTTCTTGATTTATGTTCAAGATTATTTTTATGTTATCGCACTAATATTATTAAACCCACTTTTTATATTTGTACCTTTACTTTTTGCTGTATTTTCTTAACTCATCCATCATTTTGTTTTGAGAGAAAACAAAATTTTTTGATGGATATCTTCAAAGAAAAGCCCACATTGTACTCATAATACTCTAATATATTGTCTATACAAAAAGTTTCAACATGTGATGCCAATTTGAGTGCAAAAATAAAGAATTTCATATTTTATTCCTCAAATTTATCAATGTTACTCCCCCCCCCCCCTCTCCCCCTTCTTTCACTGGATATGTACAGGGTGGGAAAACATAACTTCTATGAAATCAAGAAAAAACAATTTGGGATATGTAAAATATACATACAATATTTGGCTATATTTTATATTCAATATATCCTCCTTCAACAACAGCCTTGAACATATTTGCAGCTATTGACGATGACGGTCGTATCCGTAGAGAACCACACTTTCATGATAGTAGCTCGTAGATAATCCAAATTTGATTAGATGTGCGACAGATATTCTCTAAGAAGCTCGAAACTGTAACATCTAGGGGGTTGACTTCAAGGCTGAAGGAGGGGCATATTGGGGCTAGCCAGAAGTCAGCCATTAGGTGCTGCATAAGTTTTGGTTCTTCTTGGCTGTAATTGACTTCTTGGTGCTGTAGGCAGTCTGGATGAATATGCCAACGGTCTCTGCAATCTTCTAGGACCTGACACCGGTGCATAGGAGAACGCTCAGGCGTCTCCTTTTTTGTTGTTGCCCCGACATGGGATAAGAACAAAACTTGTTTATTTTTTGTATCAACTGTCGTTTGCTAGTATAATAAAACCTTGTTACTAAAAATAAGGGGGATTAAATCGTAAGTTTTGGGTCCCCACTCATTATTATTTGTTGAAACACTAACGAATAAACCATTATACTTTTCAACCATTATATTTTTATTTATAACCGATTAAAAAAAAAAAAAAATTGCAACCATACACATAATTTAGTTAAACATGTATTAAATGTTTGATTTCATCATAAGATGCATCTTGAGAGGAGCAAGTTTTTTTACATTTATTTTCATAAAAGTAACAGTTTGAGTGTTTACTTCGACAAATACAAGGACATTCAAAGCACTTGGTTTTATATATTTCCTTGTGTCGATAGTGACTTCCGTCCACGTAGCATCCTAGGAAAATAAAAAACATAAATCAATAACTAACCTTATTGAAGTATTTTTATAATTAAATCACAATATTTATTTTAAAAACTAAATAAAATACAGATCTAAAGTCAATAATTCCAATATTATAAATTATGAAATTCCTTAAGATTTTTAAATCATTTTATTTTATTTTTTATTTTGGAGTATAACATGAATAATATAAAATATTAAAAATTTAGTTTTGGTATTAAATAGTTTCAATAACTTTGTTCTCACATCAGAAGAGAACAAAAAATGAGAAATAAAACGATTTAGTTTTGTAACCTGAATCTTTGTAAATAGACTTAATAATCTTTTTAATAAAACTAAATTTCACTCCAGGGTATTGATAATAAGATCAGCTCTTGCTCCCTTCAATCTAAAAAGGATGTTCCATTAAGTGAATTAAGGGAAATCATTATGTGACCATGAGAAACAGTTTGAGTATTGAGTGAGTAGGTGTAATTTGACAGAATTGAGTCTGTTTGTGAAAAAAAAAATCTCCATTTTTATCGTGAAAAAGTCTTTTAAAAGAAAGTATTGTTTCAATTGAAGAGCCATCTAACGAGTAAAAAATCATGTATGGATGTTTAAAAATATATCATGTTCATCTATGCAGTCATATTAATTAAATTTCAAATATAGATTTGATTGTAGCATCGAGTGTGTATACAAAATGAACTATATATTGTGTTCCCTTGTGTATATCCAATTCATATTTTTGATCTAAGAAAAAAAAATGTAGTCATATTTACTGAATCTTACAGGTGTTTTTGCATGTCGATTTTAGTATCGAGCATGTGTAGATAGGGCTCAGCTGGGCACCGCTATAGAAACTTAAGTACTCACTGGCACACCAATATTAACGGCAAGCTCAAGGTTTTTTCAAACTATTAATATGATTATTTCATTCATGAGGAGATAAGATATATCATCTATGAATTGGTCAACTACGTGTGAGTGTGCTCATGATTAAAACGGTGAACATTTCTTTGGTATTTATCTTCTATATTTTTTAGGCAAAGTTTTTCTGTTCAAAGATACCTAATAACTCTGGACAATTCAGACTTCTACCTGCTTGTAATTAATAATAACGTCAACGAAATCATCGAGTCCTGACGTAGCATACATGCATCAAATTTTATGAGCAAAAAAGACCTTACTCCAATTTATACTACTTATTTTTTTCATTTTTAAAGCAGTAAGATGATATTTCCTTATTAATATATTTTTAATAGGGAAGAATTTGTCATTTAAGTTTAATATCTATATATGTACACTATACAGTTGACCTATCTTAAGCCTGATCTCAAGGGACTGACAAAAAAATTCCACTCTAAAATAAAATTCTGCCTTATCGAATATCCCTATTAAGTTTGTTCAAAAAACTTTATTTTATAAAATATATATCCAACAGTTGTGCCCGGCATTCGATGGAGTTATTTTTTAAGCTATTACACACAAAAAAAAAACTCAAGTTGACGTTGTATTTGTAATTTTTAGGATATTTATTCTATTAGCTATAGTACACACCATTAATCATTTTTATTAAGCGTAGACGAACTTTGTTTTAATAATATAGATTCGCTTTATTAATATAAAAGATAACTCCTAAACAAATCCTCAGTATTACTCCTGCAACACGTAATTACTCAATACTTAGATGTATCCCATCAAAAATAAAATAAAAATGATCAAGAGTTCAGGTTGGCACCAACAACAAAACTAAAAAATGCTAAGGATTAACAACTTAATTATGGCTACTCCCATTTTAAATATATATATATATATATATATGAGGCACTGAGTTTTATCTATACACAGTCGTTCCTAAACCTCATTTAAAGCCACGTGCATTAGTTTTTATTATAAATGTACTCCCTTTTTTTCGTTTTGAATATGACGCGGTGATTTTTAGCAACACACGCTCGTTGTAAAAAATGTGTCCTCTTCAGACTACATTTGCAATATTATCTTATTTCAGATATTATGATAATTCAATGGATGATTATACATTATGGAAAATAACCATAAATAAAAAGTGTTGATCATTTATGATATTCAATAATTATACCTTTTTTTTTATTTGAGTAAAATAGCTCGTATTGAGTTTGGTATAAACTATTAGAATACAATACAGTGTATGTATACAATATGCAATATTTTTCCTGGTTATTGGATAAATATATCATTAAATATTTGCAAGCTTGCAATAAACTTATAAGCATTGGAAATGCTTGTATATAAAAAAAATATTTCATAACTTTTTAGATTACAATTAACAACATAAAAGTTAGAAACATACTTTATTTTATGGTTTATGATTAGAATGGCTATTGCTTATTTATGACCATTTAATCTTTTACATAGTCTACAACAGCTTCATTTATTATTTTTTGTTGTTGTTTTTTTGCAATATCGGATTTTGTACATAGACTCAATGTAAACAAAGACATTATGTTAATAGGATAATATATCAATAAGCGTGAGGTTTTTAAAAAGAAAATAAATGATTTTACTCATATTTATACCTATGTACTGTCCGTCATTAAAATGTAACTCTCTATAGAGTATGGGAAATATAATATCAATATCTCCTATGTTTATAGTTATCTCATAAGTTTGATTTTTGTTGTTATGGGTAAATTTTGTAGAAAACTTGAGAAACTTTTTCTGAACTTTCACTTCCAATTAAAAGCAACATGAGAAATGGAAAAAGTAATAGTATTAAGAATCAGAGAAACTAGAATATATGTATATATATTTAGGGAAATAAAGACTTAAATGATAAAGCTACAAAAAAAAACTCATATCATTCTATGAAAACATTAATCTTGATTAGGAAAGGAACGGATTTTTTACATTATTTTCTTAAACTTTTAACTACCAGACAATTAAGTGCAACGCCTGGATCTAAGGGACCTAGTGTTGTGTCAATACTTATTTATTCGGACTGGTCTTATCAATCCTTTGGAATATTGGAACGACGTTGCTCAATGGAAAAGGCACTTTCTCCTGAACTTAATATGCGTAGGTTCGTGCCCCCGATCGTTCCTAGAAAGTTCCATATACTTTATGTATATTTAATCAGTGCAACTCCATCTGACAAATAAAAGGAATATTTAAAGAAATTGTAAATATATATTGTTACCTACACAATTTAAAAAATGTTTTATAGGATAGCAGCTTAGCTGTCATGACGTTTTATTAGATTAACGACGAGCAGCTGAGAGAGGAAGAAAATACACATAACTCCCACTGTCTATCTATCAAAAACGTAGTATGTAAGCAAGAATTAATTCCTCCATTGACGATCTTCTATTCTTCTATTCAAAAGTGGTATTTTCTGTCATTCATGAGCTCATGCACCCTTGTAGTCTTGTATCGGGCCTTATTTATTCGGCCTGGTCCAGCCTAAGAACTGACAGTTCAGGACCAATCCTTAGGACTGTTTTTCTCGGTACCGGTCCTAAAATGTCGGTCCTTGGTATTTTTCCTACAAATGTCGATGGTTTGTTAATTCAAATAAGATATGTAATGAGAGAATTACAAATATCTTGCAAAAAATATTCGCATTTTTATGAAAATGCCATAAAAAGGAACATAATTTTTACTTGGCTAGATAATTTATTCCATTGTAATACGGAATAACTAAATAAAAGAGAGAAAAACCTCCATAACGTCACGAGGAACAACTTTTCCTTTTTCAAGGATCAACAAGTGGGACTTGACTGGGCCACGGTCCCCCATCCCAATAAGGACCAAAACAACACAAATTGGATCCGTACTTACTCATACGCATCGTGTTATGCCTTCATTGGAAAATACGAGTATTATTAAGGAAGTGGCTTCCTTAGCAAGGCATAATTCATAACAACGGGGATTAAATATATATGAATTAAGCAATACATATCCGACAGAATATAAAAATTGCTCTATAATGAATTACTTCTTCGTTTCCTGTTGATAGCTAATTACTTATTGGAGATGTAACATTGAAATTAGTTTTTGGAGTGTGAATTAGTTAGGCTTCTATTCTTTGTAAATATGGAAACTTATTTTACTACATTTATTCTAAAATAAGTTTTAAGTTTTTGTAGATAGGTGTATAAGCTTTTAATGAGTTCATTTGTCTCATGGGTATTATATGCAAGTTTTTGTGTTTATATTAGGTGTGTACCGATGCATCGGAATCGGCTCATTAATGCCAATTCCACCAATACCTATGTATAATTATTTATATGGATAATACTACTTGCTTGAACTCATTTTGTAGACAAAATTACGTTTACAAATCAACAAAATAGTTAGACTAGACGACGTTCTTCAAACAAATTCAAAAAAAAGAAAAGAAATGAAAAATAGATAGAAAGATTATACAAATTTGCATCTTTGTTGAGGAAATTTACTTGTAAGTAACAATTTAGAAATAACCACATTTGAAGTTCCCCATAAATTTGAATTGTGTCATGGGTTGTTCAAAAAGTCCACAAATGTAAGAGTTGGGTTGAGTGGTTTACTCTGAAACCATAGAGTAACTTTTTCACTAAATATTTCCTTTTGCATGTTTGCTGAATAATATTGTTTATAACAAAACTGAAGTCGAGTCCATATTTTCTCAGTCAAGTTTGAGTCATGAGTATCCATCCGGGGTCCATCAAAAAAGAGACATGTCTGGACTTGAGCACTGGTTAATACATATTTCAATTCCTAGGGCAAGTATATAAAGCTCAGTTAGGAACTGGAGAAACTTCAAGACCATTTGAACTCATGTGGGCCGATCCAGTAAAATAATAGAAAATATTCTATACAGTGCACAAGTAAAATTGTTACGCTCTAGAATATATATGTAATCTGATATCCCAGATGTTTTACGGAATTTTTTTTTTGTAGTAATTTCATGCTGTGACTCTCCCAACCTCTCCCAACAAAACAAAATTAAAATCGAACCGAGGACAATGATGCCTGAGGCCAAAAGGCAAAGGATGGTGGATCTTGCTCCCACTTAAGTGAGCAAAAAGAGGATTGTAGATATTGTGGCGTCCCTAGATTGATTCGAATTATATTGGGATCTTCTGGGCAACAGCATGGTGCCCTACCCACACCAGCAAGTATACCCAAAAGTAGCTATTGGAGAAATCTCCAGGATTTCTGGGCAATATGGACTATCTAATATGGAGCTCCCTGGAGGGTAAGGCCTCTGCTTCTCCGCATATGAATGTAGTCAACGTCAGAGCTTCTGTGGAGAGTGAATGTTTTCAAAGCTTGCAAGACTTTCAACCCTCATGTGAAGGCTATGGTTCCTGCTTGAGGAACAAATTTTGAATATAAATTTAGTTAATAGCTAGGTTTACTAATTTTTAAAATGTAATAAAGTTGTTCGACTTATTTTTCACAAGTTTTGTGTTTTGTAAGGTTTTTTGGTAAATTGTAACAATTTAGCTCACGCACACTGTAAATATAATAATTGGTGATGGGATGATTCTATTGATAATTCCTGATACCGATTCTTCAACATTTTAAATAATAGTTTAAAATATCATTTTCCTCAAAATTTCTAAGAATTACAATTGATACGGGTAAAATAAATCGCTTTCCTTTATTTAATGTAAACAATATTTACCTTAAATAAAGGAAGGCGTTTCTTCTACCAGGAGAGCTTTTTCTTAGTCAAATTTTCCCAGGGCGAGTAATCCCACGGCAAACTTTCCCAATACAAATTTCCCAAAGGCGAACTTTCCTAGATCAAGTAATAAATAGTTAAATACCAGTAATAACTATTAATACCTAAAAATTGAAAATTAAACATGATTTTTTCGATGCCGATTCCAGAAAAAGTACCCGATTATCCGATTTTGATTGATCATCCCACCACTAATATAAGGGAGATAGGAAATGAAGAAACTAGAGGTACAAACAAAGTCATAAAGTGAAGGTTGGCTCTGACCAATAAGGGAAGTAGGATAAAAAAATCAAACTTGAAAAGAAGTATTTTTATGATATAATCATCTGGATAAAGACCATCCCGAGGATTCATTACCATTTGTAGCATAAATGTAATTGCCATTCTTTTAAAAAAAAGGCTAAATAAAAAAATTCCTTTATTTTAGTTTTTCCCATGATGCAAAAACTCATAAACATAAATATCAAAAAAAGTTTTTTTAAATGTTCAAATTTAAAGATTTTTTGTTTGTTTTGAAGTATCTATATTGTTTGTTGTTTCTATAAACATATATACCCTCAATCATCTTTACAACGTAGCATAGATTTACAAGGATAAAAAAGTAGGTCTTTTATATTGAAGAAAAAAAAGATAAAATTTATTACTCTGTTTACACACCAAATTGAGTTTTTGTTTTGTTTTTATCTCAGGAAAAGTAGAGGTTATTAGGATTTGAACGATTTAATAAGAAAAATAAAAACAGGGCTTATGATTAACCTATCAAAGTAAAAGGAATCTTATTGCAATTTCTTAATATTAAGAATATCCTTTCCTAAATTATATATGTCTATATATAAATATAATGGTTGTTTGGTGTACAGAATGAAGACCCAAAACTTGCAGTCGCATGAATAAATCACGAAAAACGAGATTTTTATGGTATCAAGAAAAGACAATTCAAAATTATTTTGAGACTATATTCAATATATTCATCTTCAGAAGTAATAACAGCCTCAACACACCGCGGACCAGATTGGCAGCTTTTGAAGATTAAGGCCATCTCCAGGGCATACCAAACTGGCATGAGGTCAGATCAAAATGAATCAAAATTTAGATGAAAGTTACGGCAGACATTTTTCTCCAAAACCCTCAAACTGTAAAGTCCAAGGGGTTGAGGTCAGGGCTAGAGGAGGGCCACATGGAGACAGGCTAGAAGTCGGCCATATTGTTTCTGACGAATTTTAGGTTCTTCTTAGCTGTAAAGAACTTCATGATGTTTTAGGCAGTCTAGATGGAGATGCCAAACCTATTTGCAGCCTTCTCGGCACTGCCAACAATTCAAAAAACAGCCAACGATTCATATTATTTAGTTATACATTAATTAAATATTTGATTTCATCATAAGATGAGTCTTACAAGGAGCAAGTCTTTTTAAATTTATTTTCATGAAAGTAACAGTTTGAACTTTTGCTTCGACAAGTACATTCAAAGGACTTGGTTGTATATATTTCCTCATGTTGATAGTATTCAACACTATCATGTCTATCCTCAATTCTGCTCTTAGTTGGTCTAATAATATTCGGTGTTCATGCACTTTAAAAAATAAGGATCTAAAACTATCAGTAGCAGGAACGAAAAATATGATTTGGATGGAATTAAGAAAATACAAATCAAAACCAATTTGTGATTTGTTTAAATACTACATTTAGCAATATTTTTTATTCTATATGTCTCCCTTTACAAGCAATAACAGCCTCTACACAACAGCGAACCGATTGTCAGCTCTTGATGATGAAGGTCGTGTCCATGGCGTATCTGCGCTGTCATGATAGCATTTCAGAGTGAATCATAGTTTGGATGAGAGGTGCGGCATATATTCTTCTCCAATACTTTTTTATATTTTAGGCAGTCCAGACGGGCATGCCAACGATCTTGGTACCCTTCTTGCCTCTGACACTGGTAAGGAGGATATCGTTCACGTGTAGCCTTTTTTGTTGTTAGTCTAACATTTTTACACTTAGAGACATGGGATAAAAACAAAACTTATTTCCTTATATTGTAGCTGTGTATTGGCTGCATAATGAAATATTGTTATTAAAAATATCAAGGATTAAATCATAATTAAATGCTAATCCAAGTTTTGGGCTTCCAAATCTTTATACTTAGATGTTCTCTCCTTAAGAATATATACCTGAATAAAATTCAACACACCCTTAAATGCTTAAGATTTACATTTATAATAATGGACCCTGCGTATTGGCCGGACAGAAGTTGGAAAGTTTGAAATATCATAATTTCTCCTATTTTATCATTAGTCTAGTTCCATGTCAGAAAAGATTAGTTCAGGACCTTGTGATACACCAGGGGTCGAAAAAAGAGAATTTTGGAAAGCTATAATAATGTAGCTTTAAATATTTATGCAATTTATCTATATTTGACAGTTTAAAGTATGAAGGATAAATTATATTTCAACTATTCTGTAACGAGTACTCTATCTCTACACATATAAACAATTTATTGAGTATTGAAATTGACAACTTGTCCGCGTGGATTCCCTCCATTAAACAGTACCTAGTTGAAAATGTAATTGACATTTTCTGATTTGTGATACAATAAACCCTCTTTTAACTTTTGAAGGAAATCGTATGTCAATAATATGTATTTTTCCTATTATAAAATAAGTGTTGATATTACCTATGTATGTGTGTAATATTAAAAAAATATATATATATATATGTTAGGCAGGACAATCCATCTAAAAACCAAACTCATAATAAATCACGTGACTAAATACGTCATACATGATCATGAATGTTAAAAATTGGGAATTCAAATATAAATACATAATCTATTATATAATATAAAACGATGGATATTGCATAAAATTAACATGGATAACAGTTGAATGACAAGTTACTTATCCTGCCAAAAAAATATAGCTTTAAGTTCATAAGTAACATCAACACATAATTAATTTATACAAAATAACAGGGATTCTCAACATTGTTTGGGTGTTAGTCAAAATGAGATGAAGAGATCCTTTTTTGGGCCACACTAATGATCCATTGGTTTTGATTTTCAATTTTTCAGTAATTTTTGAACATCCCGCTATCCGCAATAATAAAAAATATATAAGTATTAATGCAAAGAACCTCCACATTGTGGACAGAGGAGCACCTGTGTGAGACATTCAAAGAAGGAAGTTAGAAGAGATATTCATTATTATTGATATCCTTCTGATTGAGTTCTATGGAACTCAATAATTATGTCAAGTGATGACAATCATGTTTATTTTGAGCATGTTAAAAAAATAAACTTAAAATCAACATGGTAACCCTAGATCAGTCGTTGGATCAATTTTACTAGTGAATTATTTAGCCTAAAAGTAATGTTGGTTGATTTAAAGACATTGAAGTAATTCTACTATTACTACGGGCATGTGTTCGAGAAGATGTCTCCTTATCAAAATTTAGGCTTCTTCAAAGAAGTCAAAATTTGTAATCCTGGAAAAAGTTCCTGTGATGAACATCAAAGAGTTGACTTTCATCCTACCATGAAGACAGCCATGTCTACTGAAAGAGGCTTTATCAAAAAAGATCCGTTCATAATCCAATCTACTTAAATTACTTTTAATGAAAGAAACAATTTTTGACTTTGAAGCAAAGGATTTCAGAAAATACATTTTTATATTATTATCATAGATGAAAATAATTATATAATGGGACAGGCCCGGGATTTTGTCGTTGCTACCTGAATTTTTTTGTTTTTATCAAAGCTGTTGGTATACTTCGTCTATTCCTGAAGAGAGAGCATATAAGTATTAGTTAATCACTAGTGCTTAAAAGTCGAAATGTAATATTAAGGATTGCAGCAGATTTTTGAGTGTAAGTCCTTGTTGGGTTCGGAGTATAATGGAGAATCAACATCGAAGTAATTCTAGCCTATATGTCCTTGCTACATATGGAGTAAGATCTGTGTTTATCTCCTTCCTTTTATAGCATCTCGCAGCCGATCTTATAGAACATAATCACAGCTAAACTGTTTTCCTCCAAACCATTATTCAAATTGTAATGGTTATCACGTTAATTTTCAGTTTCTATTGTCTTAAAAAAATAGTCACTCCACGCTTCATTTTTTGTAATATTTAAATGATGTAGAGATTTTTTCCAGGAATAATTATACTACTATTTGTATTTTTGTATCATAAAGGGAACCATTAGCTAAATAGCATCCATTATGTCCCTATATATAGAATGCACACATAGATATATGTATATTGCCTATTATAGCAAGATATTATAGAAAAAAACTGTCGTTTCATAATATAATATGACAAATTATTATTCAGATAAATATATAAAAATGAAATCTGTTATGATTTATCTTATATCAAATTTTTTGAAAAGCATTGTTATACATCATGAATTCGTGGGGTGAGAGCCAAATTGTCGTAACTCAATTATATTGTTTCTATATTAGTATGTATAGAGCTATTATTGATGAGTATTCCATAGTCACAACAACGAGTCCACCTCCCCCCCCAACAACAAAGCTGTGACTACAGCACTAAAATTTATAACCCTGATAAATCAAGGGAGATAAAACCTAATACTAATTCAATTTGAAACATTATATCCATAACACAAGGGCTCAAAAGTCTCATATTTAAAAAAAAAAACACTTTTCTTTTCGTTCAAAATTGTCTTTTTTTTAATTCTTTAAAAAATTATTATTCGCTTTATGAAACCGAGTCCTCATAATGGCTTTTCTAGGCATTACTTAGCTTGAAAAATATTTTTTCCCATAGAGAAGAAGTGTAAAATTAAAACACGAAACTGTTTTTGATTGATTGATTTGGAAATAACAATAGTAGCGTCATACAAGAACTCACAGACTAAAGAACAAGTTGTCATTGAATTTTGACAGCTTTCTTTTGAACATTGGTACTAACTTAAAATGAGGTAAATTAAAACAAAATAGTGAAATCTACGTGTGTAGCCTGGAACTTTTCACCTCCTGTGGTACAATGTGAATAACTTATTTAGACAATGTAACCTTCCTTATCCTCAATGAAGACTGTTAGTCTTCTCTTGAAGAAGGAATTGCAGCAATTCTATATTAAGTCTATGTCCATGGTCCCCCAGCATTCGTCAACGGAGGGCCTCAAGGTGTCGATATTGGGATGACGAATTTTATAGGCATTAAGCTCAATATATCCAACGGATTTATGTATGGGGGCCACATCTCTTTGTACCAAAAGTCCATGTTATACTCGAGAAGATTTTGCGCTACTTTTGATGTATGTGCAGGGGCCCGTCCTGCTGTAGTTCCACATTTTGACCTTGAAAAGTTTTCTTCAACCTTGGGATTGACTTTTTCCTCAGGATGTGTATTTTGTCAACTTCAGTGAGGAGGTACCCGGTTGGGAAGAAGATGAGGGGAGCTGTCAGATGCCAAAAAGTACGACAACATTACTCTGGTGGGTTTGTTGGTGGTGGTAAGAATCCTCCCATGTTCTCATCAGTGCTTAGTGCAAAGAACCTGCCATTCCGGCTGCGCCTGTCTCTGCCACACTCATCCCTGCATGAAGAAGTGCCACTTTCTTAATTTCTTTATCTCTTTCTGTGATCATCTTAGACACTGGAGAGAAAAATGCAAGAAACAAACACTGCAGATGATTCATCATGAAATCCTTTGTATTGCAGACTTTTTGAAATAAATGTCACAAAGCACCTCAAAAATGGAGGTTAACTATTTGTAAAGATTGAAAATCAAGAAAATTCACGTTTTTATGGGACTATAAAATTTTTTATAAATATTTATTCAGTTGCATTTGCTCAAAGTAACAACATCCCATTGAATATTTTCAAAATGAGGATATCCCTTATGTCTTTTATATTCATTAAAATAACCTTCTTTATATGCTGTAGTCACTCGGCCCTCTCCTCAATTAAACTTATATTAAAAAGTAAATATAATATAAAATAATGAAAGCTTTAAAAAAAAACACTTGAAAAGATTCAGCCATTAAAATAGTTTTTGTTTTTTTCTTTTATTAGAATTTTTAAGGTAAAACTGTCTTCATCCTTCTCCACAACTTTTTATTTTCTTTTTTTTAAAAAAGTTTATTTTTAATATATTTTTTTAATTTTATAGACGTAAATGTTTAACTTAGACTCGAGATTGAACCATAAAGAAAAAGTAGCATGGAGCATGTGCAAGATTGAGCCATTGACTTCCACGGACAAAAGGGATAAGGTTTTAAATTATAAGCATTTTTTATTGTCCGAGTTTTTTGTTGTTGGCAATATGAAGAGTATTTCATATTTTCTAAAGCGGTTATCATTATGGTTTCATTCTTGAGGAAAGAGTATCTTGGTATAAAGTGTAACCAATAATTCCTACCTATAATTTTGTTTGATACTGAGTGGGACTACTTGTGTTTATTTCATTCATCTCACAGCTACTCACAGATAACACTGGCCAACACAATTTTAATAATTTAATCAAACGTCATAACAACTAAGCCGCTCTCTTTTTAATCATTTTTCAAATTGCCAAGGATATCATGCACCTTTTTAGAGTCTCTTTTTTTACATAGCCAAACTGCTTATAATTTGCAATCCTAAGTATTTTCTAATTTGCCTAAAGGACAATCCGTCGAATTGACATTTCCCGGTCAGGGACTTTGCTGAAAAGTATTATTCAGATATTTTAATATAATTTATGGTAAATATGTTTACTACCCTCTTAGCCTTATCAATGTATTTAAAAATAAAATAATATTTGCCATTTCATTTGGGAAGGTAAATTAATGAGTGTTCGAAAACACAATCAAGATTACAGTCTACCATAAAACAATTATCCCTCTCAAATAGCTTGTTTTTTTCTGCCACTTATCTGAAAAATTGATTTAGTAGCAGTATGATTCGAATTGTGTTTTATTAATAATAAATAAGTATAATTAATAAAAAATAATACTTAATAAAATAGCACTTAATAATTTATGTAATATGAATAAAAAAGATATTATATAACTCTTGAGTAAATTATTTAATTTTAGGTAATCAATGTCGACGTTTTTCGAAGAATTATCCTTCGGCGAATTGTTCCAAAAATGCTCTAGAAATACTTAAGAAAAAAAATCATAATTGTTTATGAACGATATTAAGTTACTAACAGGAGTTCCAGCATTGTCTGGTATCTTTGTTAGGTCGAAAACTATTGAGACTACCCTAGTATTATATGAAGTATTTAACGTTACAAAATGGATCATAAAGAATAATACAACTACTTTACTGGGATTTGTAGAATATCTGATTTGCTGTTTGATAATTCTAAAAATAGTAATACAAAAGAGAGAGCATTAAGGGGGAAAAAACCCAAAAATCATTTCAAAAATACCCCAATCTCTATCTATTTTTTTTTTTTTTTTTTCTTATCTTACTTCTGCTTCATTCACTTTCAATATTTGATTCATTTTCATAGTCCTTAAAAGTTTTTATTATTTTTACTTTTTCATCTATACTATGTATATATAAGTATGTACATATGTAGTATATAAAAAAACACTAAGAGTGCTGCTTAATGATCTGTAATGAACTCTTTTCTAGCTTTTCGAACATCATTACCATGATAAATTGAGCCTCATGGTTTCCACACAATTTATCCATAAGTAAAACCTTAGGATATAGCATCAAAGAGAGTGAATAAATCAATTCATTTTGTTGTTGATTAGGAACCTATTATTGTGGAGGATCATATACATTATTTATATACAACTATTGTTGCTGTTGTGGAATATAGATAAAGTAGTTTCACTGACGTCATCCCTAGGTCAAATTAGCAAATGCATAGTTGATGATGTAAAGAGTTACAGTTACAGTATGACTTGCATATATACTTAAAAAAAAGTGAAATTTAAAATGTTCACCTTGACAATTTGAAGAATGTTTTAGAGAAGAGCATCTCGGCTGTCATGGTGTTCTATTAGATCAGCTGTAAGCAGCGCTATGAGAGGAAATAAATATATACAAAGTTAACTCTGTACCTTTGAAGAACATGGGCAAAATCTACTTCCTCAATTCTTATCTGAGTACAACAAGGGCTTACACGAAAAAATGAACTTGGACACCCTGACAATTTGTAGAATGTTTGGGAGGAGATCAGCTTAGCTGTTATGACATTTTATTAGATCAGCTGCAAACGTACGTGAGAGAAAGGAAATAAACACCAATTTTCACTCCTTATCTATTAAAACAAGGGGAGCAGGAATTACTTTGATGTTGATCCTCAACTCTACTCTGAGTCTATCATCGACTTACACTTATGACTCCGAAACAAATCTTCTGTTTTACTCTTTAGCCTTCATATACTACTGAATATTTTATCCTTAGCTTTTCTCTCTTCTAGGGAAAAATAATGACGATAACAGCTGTGGAAAATACAAAAAATAATGTTTATCTCCAAGTAAAATAAACCGTGTCATTTTCCAATGTTATATTTTTACAAGAATAACTGTAAATGTGACCTGCAAAGGGAAAAGTTTTTCTCCAACCTGCATTCATATTAAAGATAGAAAAAGGATATGTTAACCCAACCAATTTGAAGTATCGATATTGCCAACATATACTATGCTTTTTATTTACAACAATTCAATCAATTGTTACATCCCTGCTTATAGTGAATCCTCAGGTTACTCTTCGTTGTTCACGCACTATTAATTACTTCATACTGATTCTTCTCTCTTCAAGAATAATGATAACAACAACTCGAGAAAATAAAAAAGAAGTTCAGGCTGCAATTACAACAGAGCACGAGGATCTTTCATTGTCATACTTTTTTAATTTATAATAATAATAGTTGTGTAAAATAAAAACACTGCTCATATTACAAATAATTAAAATATTTCACGTGTTTTAGATCATATTTTCTACACTTCTATATATTGTTATTACAAATTGAATATATTTCCAAAAAAAAAGACTGGGCTTTTCCCTAGTAAAATTTGTTTTTCAAAATGACAACACGGAAAAACGTCAAAAAAAGGGATTATTTTTGTAGTACAAATTTCGGGATTTGTTTGTAGTGTTGAACCCAAGAACTTGTATAAGAGAATATATTTTTACCTACTTAGAAACAAGAGTTATCACTTTTATGAGTGTGTGCGTGGAAGAGGAAGAGGGATACAAAGAAAGCACTGGAGTCCTTTACCTTCCACTATAGTTTCACGTTATTTTTATAGGCATTTGAATGGTATAAAATGAATATAAATATACAATATAATAAAAACAAATATAAGGAATAAAAAATATTAGGAGCATCTGTTCAATATCTCAATCGTTCTTGCCCTCACAAATTACTTATTTCATTCTTTATTTTTACTTATTTCCTTAGGCGTTCTCTATTGTCATAATAAAAGCTTTAAATAAATATATATTGTATACGTAGAGTGTAGATTTTTTTTCAACACTTGGTCGTGATGGTGTAAAAAATTAATGCAATTTTTCAAAAGCTGCTTTTTTTTTTTTTTGCAAAATGACAAATACTTACCTATGGAGCATTTTTTGTACGAAATGGGCTTCATTATACATTTATCTTTTGATAAATGTCCACAAATGCATTTGATTTTATTACATCTTTTGTAGATATAAGTTCCTTCTTCATAAAACCGTCCATCAGAGCCCTCACATTTTTGTGAATTACCTATCAGTAGGCAAATTATAAAGCTTAATGCAGATTATCTTTATGTATCTTACTTTTAAAAGATACTCTCTGATAAGAGATCGTCGTTGTTGAATGGTGTCCAAGGCGTTGATAATGGGGATTTGAGCCAGGCGTACTTGAATAATAGTATGGGCTGCTTTGAGGTAGTACTCCTTCGTAGAGAGGAGATGTGTAATACAAAGCATTTTTAGTTGGATATGCCTGAATATTGTCTGGATGTATATTATTTGGTGCTTTGGTATTGTATTTTCCATGTGGGTAATAGCCAGGGGTGTACAGCTGTTCGTATGGTGCAGTTATTTTATCATTTTGAAAGTAAGTGCTTGATGGGGCTGGATATGGAGCTTCTGTGTGCCTATAGGACTCAGTGTATGGTAGGGATTTTGAATATGAATTTGTAGCATGGTGTGAGTTATCATTGTTAGTTATTCTATCAGGATGATATACATTTTTGCCATGACCATATCTATTGGTTGATACCGGATAGGATTGAGTCTCTCTTTCAGATTCAATATAAGAGTTTGCCAATAGTGGATAATATGTTGCTTTTCCAGAAGATTCATAGGGCTCATCTTGATATCGAGGATTTAAATTGGGATTTGATTTTGTAACATATGCGTTTGTATGGGTTAAATATTGCTCATATCCATATCCCATAGTTATCTTAGGATTAGGTCCATGAGTGTTAGTTGGAATATGATAGCTTGGTCTTAATACTTGGGTAATGTGCACAGTAGTGGACGGATAGTATTTAACATGAGCCTTAGAATGATCAAAATAAGAATTTGGTGTTCCTCGAGAAGAGTAGAACGGAGTGAAAGGTGTTAGCTGGTACCTTGAGTCTCCTGATCCAGGGAAATTACCATGGTGCATTGAATCATATGTTGGGGTAGAATAAGAAGGAATATTAGGGAATTTGCTGTGTGGATAATAGTTATGACCATTGTGGTGATAGCTTGAATGTGATTGCTCTCCAAAGGTGTATGGAGAAGTTGTCTTAAGGAAATATTTTTCTGAGTGAGAGCTGTAAATATTTGTCCTGTTGGACAAAAGTAAACCATATGTGTAAGGTATTGGTGATGTGAATTGTTCATAACTATCTATTCTTTTAATAGGGGGTGTATGATCCAATCCTTCTGGCAAGCTGTTTAACAATAAATTTTGGACATGTCCCCATGTTGATTGACGAGGGAAGTCTTCAACATGAGATTGAAGTTTTGTATCTGAAGGATACGGGTCTACATATTCCTTCGAAGACTCTTTTGAAGTACTGAAATATTTGGTTTTTCGATCATCAGATGAATCTGATTCATCGCCAGGATATCTATGGTGTGATGGATCCCTTCCTAAGCTACCGCTAGGATAATCATATGATTCATTATTACTTCCATTCTCCTTGGAGTCTTGAGTTTGTGAATTGCCATCAGGCTCACCTGAATCGTATTCCTCAAATGATTCTTTGTAACCATTTGATGAATTTTGGTCCAATTCTATTTTTGTATTCTTAGACACATCCCTTGATGCAGATATAATATGAATAGAGTTTTCTTGAAACTTTGATTCTTTTGGATTATTTACGATTTCCATTATTCCATGATCCTCTGGATATAATGAAATATCAACAGATTGGGAATTGGGAGTAGTGCCCTTGAACTCATTAAGTGCATAGGGGCTAGTCGATATAGAACCCATTTTCATCATTCTTACATCACTACTCATTATGGAAAATTTGTTATTATTTAAGGGAGGGGCATTAATGACGTCATAATCAGGAGGAAGAGTCAATCTTTCGTTGAATGTATTTATTGGCAATGCGGTTGTTTGAATTATAGGAGAGTTCTTTTCTTGGGGTGCTTCATAGAAATTGTGATTCAGATCATTGTAACTAAAAAATTGACCATAGTCATCCTTTTTTAATTGTGTACTCCCCTTTGAAGAGTATGTCACGGCCAAGCTTTCTTTTTTCTTTTCATCTAATCTCTTATGTCTTAAATGAAACCTTGTTACTTCAAAATTTCGACGCTTTTTCAGCTCAGTAACGCCTCTTGTATTTGTCGTATCAGTTGTACATTTTGAATTGGTCTAAAATTCAGACAAGTAATTTATATTTGGAAGAGTGTATTTGACAAAATATTAAACTACATAGTTACATGGCCTTTATTTGGAGAACAAGTTGAAAAAAAAATATCGATATTTTTTTCTTTCCTGACATTGTCATCCATTAATCTTTTTGTATCACTACTATCTTCACCTCTTGAGTCTTGAGTGGACATTTCAGAAGAAAAATGTGTATGTGAACTGGTTGATATTGAACTCATAGTTATCTTGGATGTTGTTTTGTCCTTCATATTTGTGTGCATGCCCTAAGTTTAAATCTAAATAGTTTAAATAGGTTTTATTTTTTTATCAAATTCATATTGAAGTTTGATTTCCTTTTTTATGGATTCAAAATGATTTAAATTAATGATTATAAAATGTAACATAATTTTATTTTTCTTGTACTTCACAAAATTTCTCCCTTCAAAAATTAAAAATTTCAAACAAGTTTTTTATCCACTTTGGACCTCTATTGTCAAAAGGGAAAGGAAAATTTAAAAAAAAAACATATAGTAGCTTGTCGGCTGTATTTTTCTTGTTGCCAACTGTTAATTATTATTAAGAGAAGTGTTATTAATTACCATTGATATTGAATTGATAATTTTATCAGGATAAGTTAGTATAAAATTATAAATGGATCAATTTTCAAGAATAGAGATAAATGATTAAAAAGTCGTTATTTTACTAATGGACATACATAAATTAGTTCAAATTTTTATATTATATAATTATATTTATGCTAATTCAAAAATTATGCAGTTATATGATGGAAGTATTCAGATCGATATGCGTTATACGCAGTACATTTACAGGGTCTGCATTTTTTTTTTAATTTTTTTTCTTAGTAAAGAATCATTTTTGAGTGACAACATAAAAAATATTTATGACAGATTATGGGTAGTTCTAGCAAACTTAATTCATCAAAAAATCCTTTCGATTTCATTTACAATACTTTTTACTCAAACTTTCAGACCAATTAGTAATAATTAAGTACTAAACTTTATTTTTTTTATTATTCTTCAAATTTTGAGTTATCGTAAATTAATTATAGCTCGAACTTTGTTTTTTGTCCAATATAAAAAATTGTGAATTTAACCTCAAATATCTATTTCCTCAAAAATGGCCGTATAAATTTTCATAAAACTCTCAAAATCGGTCATCGTCAAATGAAATCGAAATGTAGACGTCAACGAATATTTAAAAGCTCTCAAAAGTTTTGGGAAAGGTTTTGTCAATGGTAAAATCCCATTTTTACCAGCTTTGTTTTGCATATATTTTATAAATATATAAGGAGTGAATTAGGAGCTACATACATTCTCACTCTCTTCCAAATGGGATGAATGTGAACATGTATCCATCATACACAAAGGTAGTCCCAAATTATGGCAGCTGACATTTTGCCAACAGGCTTTCTTCTTTTTCTTTGAAATTCGTCGATTGATGCGCACACAACCATTGCCTGACTTGCTATGAGGATATTTACTACACCAAGGTATGTAGTGTGGAGACTTTCCATTCTCCCAAACAAATTTCTCTTCGAATTCATCTAATCTAAGTCCTACCCACCAATAGAAACGAGCTTTGATCCCCTATGTATTCCATAAAATAAGTGTAATTTAATTAATTATATATCCACAAAGGAATTAATATAGATATTGTATATGAAAAATATAACGTGGATTTAGGCGTTGTATAATTCTTTAGGGCAAATAAACAGATCCAATAAAATACAATGTTCCATGCATGTAGGTTTATTATACACACATATGAATGTTTAAACATATACAAACATATTTGCTGTTTGTGTGTTACTTGGTTGGGTGTGTTCATCCATTAAATAAAGGTAATAAAAAAAAGGGACAGTTTTTAGGATATTTGCCTGGATCACATTTCTTGGGGAAATTTATTTGTATTTTTTGTTAATAAAAGTAATTGAATGAGTAGATTAATATGGTTTCAATCAATTTTATTAAGGGTGGATATGTTAAGGAAGACATATGTATAGTATTTGAGATCAAATACCTAGTACCTCTTATTTTTAATCTACACATTATGTATGCCTTTCTTTATTTTTCCTCCCATATTTACGTTACATATTATTTGTATGCCTCCTCATACGTCTTTTAGGAATTATGGACGTATGGTACATTCAAACCTGAACACTTACGAATTCAATAGTTCATAAACGTTAAGTGATTAAAATTAATTCATATTTCGATTTATTAAAGCATAAACAATTAGTTAGAAAACAAAACCAACTTGAGCTCTCTAGCTTAAATACAAAATGACACTTTAACTTAGTCAACCAATTTCCATTCTTGGAATCCAAGCAGTTTGGCATCTCCAAAACCCCCGTCTGACAAGTCCGAAACATTGTAGACGAAGAAGGACTCTGTCAAAAAGGCCAAACAGGACCCGGAAGAATTAAAGAAAACAGCCCAGGCTAATCCCATCAAGTCCATGGGGGCCCATCCAAGAGATATCGGTCTTTCACACCAGATTGTTCAGAGAGTTATCAAAAAGCTAGTTGGAAAGAGCTTGATCAGGCTGGAGATGCCACTTTTGACACCAGCAATGAAAGATACCCATATCCTCTATTGCCAGATTCTTTGGAACCCTTTTTTGACACTGTTGAGTTTTGGCGCCCCTACAGCCCTGATGCAAACCCCCTTCACTCTACTTTTTGGATGCATGTTGAGGGGAAGGCTTGCAGTGTCCGTCATCCAAACACCGAGCCCCTCAATGCCTTGGGCAGCCAGCACTGGGATACCATGACAGAGAACTACATCCGCAGCGGGTGCTAGGCCTTCAACTACCCCCTGGAACCTATCATTGCCACTAAGGGCGGCTGAATTAATGACTAAGAGAGCTCAGACACACATCTATTTATAGTATTAATTTGGTTGAAATTGTATTGTTAATTTATAAATTATATCTTGTTAAAGTCTAAAAATCAAAGTGTTTATACTTTTATGGACCACTCGGTACTCTAATTTCATATTATATTAGAGTTGAATAAGGCTTTAATTTCTTATGATATTTGAATACAACAAAACACAGCTTTGAATTCATTCATCTTTAATTTATGGTGCATCAGCATAAACGACTGAGATGCGAATCTATTTTTATTGAGTTAAAGAAAATAATATTTCCCAAACGTATTTTCCATTAAGCTACGTTGTTCCACATAAAATCTATTAATTTTACAATCTTTTATTGTGATAATCAATTTTAACAAGTTTAAGTGTAATTTGGAGCGCCTCAAAAGGGTAAATAAGTAAAAAAAATTGTAGAAATTAATGAAAATTTGTTGAAGAATATAAATATAATCCACACTCAATTGTAAGAACAATCATTCTAAATTGTTTTTGTGTTGACAGGCCACATATATATACGCTGAGTATAACTTGTCAAAGCTGAAAAATGCATGTACATAGTTAGTATCTTACTAAAATGACTGGATTTATAATTAAATATGAAGTGTTGAAGCACCTCCAAAGGGTTCATTAGAACAATTTGTTCATAGAAATTAATGATAACACCATACAACAGCATCCCCCCCCCCTCTCCTAGGCTAACCCCACATTCATTAATGTTATTTAAAAAGTAGAACACGAAAAGGACCTTTAAAACCTTTTTTTAAATCAAGTTTTTAAGGTACAACTATGATTTAGTGCCATATATCGACATAAAGAACAATATAGATGAAAATCAAAGTAAATAAAAAATTAATAAAACATTTCAGCATTTAAAAAATGAATTATCTATTACTTTATATGGATTACAAATAATAAAAAATGTATATAACCACCAAAACATCGAGTAAACTGAAGGACCTTACTTTGAAGCTAATATCTTGTATAGTATATTGAATTATATTTTTTCTTCAAGTGCTTGTTATCATAGCTGAAGCTATAAAATAGTCCTTACACTTCAATTTTTTTAAATGCCTTTAAAAAAGGATGATTTTGATTCCTTTTTGGTCAATTTAGTTCTTAATATTGATTAGGAAATTAATAAAATAAGTTGGTTAAGTTGAATATTAATTACAATAATATTCCGGGCGGAAAAATTGAATCCCTTATGAGTTTATAGCTAACTATGTAATTAATAAGTGGGTGAATACTAATTTGTATCGATGTGGATTTTACTTTGATTTTCATCTTTTTAGTTCCTTCATGTGAAAATATAGCACTGAATCATAGTTATACACTAAAATCTGGATTTTAAAAAGAGGCTTTAAAGACCAAAGCTATCAAGGTTGAAAGTTTGCATTGTCATTTTCGTGTTCTACGGGTTAAATAACAATGATAGTTTTGTGTTTCGGCCTGCGGCACTCCAAGACCTTCATTTTGTTGTATAGTGTAATAATTGGTTGAAGTAATTGACACTCAATTTTAAGAAAAATCATTCGTGCATGCTTTTGTGTTGAGTGGCCATATAAAGTATATTTGTTATTGTAGTTTTGTATTGCACTTAATATCATAATAAATCTTTCCTCACCTTATGCTCAATAATCTTCAATACTTCTTCATGGCCCTCCTCACTCGTTATTTCGACTAAAGACGCATTGATTTTGTCACAAGCCAATCGAGCTTGAAACCAATTACAGCCTTGTTTATATTTTTCTTGTCTCCCAAACGTACAATACCTGGTTTCTAAATATAAGCACCCTAAAGATGTAGAGTTCCATCCCGGAGGACAGGCTTTATCCTTACTACATTTATTATGCGTCTTTCCTTTCGTGGTATCTGCAAATAAAACTTGAGAATGTACAATTGAACCATTGAAAAAGTTTTCCTCACTAAACTGTCCATAATCAAATCCATATTGTTCATAGTCATAGCTTCCAAATGGATTTTTGGGTGAGAGGGATGTTGGAGATGTGCTTGAAAGGTCTATGAAGTAAGATAATGTGCTATAAAATAATAGAATCATATTTTATCTATAAGTACATGTAATAATTCACCGTGAAATATAAATATATATTCGATTGATACGGAGGAGAAAGACGATTTATGTATTTTGTTCTGTGATTTTAATTCCTATCTTTGATCCTAATTTTTTTTTGTTTTTTCTTTCAGGATGTGGCTGTTTAAAAATGCTTGGAGTTGATGGGCCAAGTTGGATTAATTTGGGAGATACTGTGACTTTGACCTGTCGCTATGATTTAGGGCGAGACGCGATTTACTCCATGAAATGGTACAAGGACAGTAAAGAGCTGTATAAATACATCCCAACGTATAAGCCCGAGTACATCACATTCAAACAACCAGGAATAATCATTGATGTAGGTTGCATAAAATAATGATCCCTTGCCACTCATTAGAAAAAATTCTTAGTTCCCTCAATTAAATACTTGGGATTATTCAATGAGTCTATTTATTCATTACTCTAATTGAATCCCCTGTTGAGAACATTTAATGATGTGTACATAGAAACATTACATACAAACATCTATTAATGACCATAAATGAATACAGTTTGTGTACATTTATTTTGCAGGAGGAATCAACACGACCAAATCAATTGGTGTTTAAGGTGGAGAGTCCTCTAGGGTCTGGACAATATAGTTGTGAAATTACGATTGAAACCCCGTCTTTCCGTACTTATAATAAAACATCTAATTTAACTGTCATAGTTCCTCCAAAGTTTCCTCCAAAAATCAAAGGAATTAACTCTTCTTATCGCTCTGGGGATCTGGTAGAAATTAATTGTACTTCCTCTGATTCAAAACCAGCAGCTAAGTTAACTTGGTTTATGAATGGAGAACCTGTAAGTCAAATTATTTTTTGTTAAGATGCAATTCATTATAAATTAAAATAAATTGCTTTCAGGAGAAAATTTATTAAAAAGCCAACTAAAAAATATGTAGACTAATGAATTCTCTCTCATTTATTGAGTGCTTTATCATAAAAACCAAAAGTGACACCCTGTTGAAGACATAATTTTTGATATTGTTATTATAGAAAATGGACAAATTGTCACAAAAGTCTTAATGAATTTTCATCTGATTATTTATAAAAACTAAATTTTGTATAAATGGCTTCAAAAAAAAATTGGTTGCTTATGTAAAATGATGACAATATATTGCATAAATTTTATGATTTCCATTTTTCACCCGTAAAACGTTATAATCTATTATTTTGAATTTCAGATACAAAGCAACTATGCCTTGCCATTAATTAAAGAGTTTGACAGCGAAACAGGTCTAGAAACCTCACGTCTTGGTTTGAGGTATGTCTTTTTATTACTATTTGTTTCCTATTACATTACAGACGAGCAGTTTGGATATTGGTTCAATACATACATGTACTGAACTGTTTAAATATATACTTTTCAAGAATATCAGTGCTATAAGTTGAAACTTTATTCTTTATAAACCTAAATCAGTGCATTTTTACCTAAATAACCCAATTTCAGAATCTTAATAAAGCCATTCTTTTGAATAATGTATTTTTCATGATTTTATAAAAATAACATGGTTCGATTTATTTTTCCCAAAACCTCACTATGAAAGAGCCAAAACGAGAATGTGTATTTCTAGAATATTCGAGAAAAAGCAATTAAATAATGTAAATTTTATTATGATAAATACTCAATGACCGTTTTAATATGATAGTAGCATCAATGTTTAGGTCTATTGCTAATAAAAGAGAAGGTTGATAAAGGCAATAAACAGAAATATGGACTCTAACCTTCAGATAAAATTTTAAAAAATAATGATAGGGTGAGCGATTCATCGGGATTTTGCCCCTTGGGAAGTTATAGATGAAGTTGAGCGTCTCCTTGATGAGGAATACATTCACGATTTCCGTCATCATTTACTAAAGGAGGCCCTCATCCGAAATGTTCCTAAAGACCAGCAAGGACTTGAGAACACAGTCCTATTCAATTGAAGAGTTGAAGCAAATGTGTGTTGCAGACAAGGAACTTAGCAATTCATATATTTCCACTGTTGAAGACTCGTCCGCTTCGCTTCCTATCAATCATGTTTTCAAAAAACCTCTTCATAACACGTCCAAATTTACTAAATCTAAGGAGAAAAAGATATCTGCTATTATCATTCTAAATTTGGAATGAACGCAACTACTAAGCTAGTAGCCATTTTTTTACTTGTTTCAAAAAACTAAATTGCCCTGGATTGCACGGGACCGAAGTTATAAATAAACCATCAAACTTCTTTTTCATTACAGACAATTCAAATTTGATTAACTTTCTGGTAGATACAGGAGCGCAAGTGTCTGTTATTCCATTTAAAAAATGTAAAAGTCTTGTTCGAGAAAAACTCTCCCTTATTATTGGATATGGAGGAGCCCTCGTTGATGTTATTGATACAACAACTTTAACTCTCAATCTAGAAAATGTAGGAGATTTCCAATCGAAATTTATTTTGGTACAGAGTGGTTGTCCAATTTTGGGTGCAGATTTTTTTATATATTTTCAGATTTGGAGTTGATATTTTCAGTAAAAAGTTACTCTGAGATTAACCGTGCTTCATTTCAGTACCGTCGAAGACTCAAGAAATCAAATTGAAATATAATGATGTCTTTGATAATAAAAGTTTCATTGGAACTTATCCAGCTAACGGAGTGGAACACTATATCGAGACGAAAGGTCCTCCTTGCTTTGCAAAATCACGTAAGTTAGAGGGTGAGAAGTTAAATTTTGTACGAGACGAAATCAACCAATTGCTGAAGAAAGGAATCCTACGATTGTCTTTTTCTCATTTTTCTTCCGCTATTCACGTCTTTTCAAACCCCAAAGGAAGCTGGCAAATGTGCAGCGACTATCGTCAATTAAATAGGATGACGTACCTTGTTCGGTATCCTGTCCCAAATCTAAGAGATTTGGTGACTAATCTAAAAAGTAGGACTGTTTTTCGTAAAATGGATTTTCACAGAGCGTTTAACCAAATACTTATGAAGAGCACTTCTATAAATAAAACTGCAATTACGCCATTTGGTTTATATGAATATTTAAGGAAGCCTTTTGGTCTTAAAAATGCTGCTCAGACATTTCAGGGGCTCGTCGATTCAATTCTACGAGGAAGTCCAAATGTGTTTGTGTACCTTGATGATATCCTTGCCGCTTTGGAGTCGATGGATGAGCATTGGAAAATGTTTAACGGGGTTTTATCGAGACTTAAAACAGCTGGTATGATCCTCTCCCCTGAAAAATGAGAGTTTTTCATGAAATCGCTAGACTTCCTTTGACATTATATTTAATTGAAAGGTTTTAGGCCTCTAGAATGTAAGGTCAAAGCAATCCCAAAAAGTACCAGCTCCAAAATCAAAAGATGAATATTTTTAGGAATGGTACAATATAACTCTCAGTGCATCGAAAGATTGTCTTAATGGACAGTTTATTTGTAACCCCTGTTAAAGAAGAATAAAAAGTTTAATTGGAATACAGAACATGAACACACCTTTCAAAATATTAAAAATAGTTTTTCGAAAAGTACTCAACTTGTGTTCAGAGAAAGTTCATTGCTTTCAGCCATGACGACTAATGCATCTTATACAAGGATGGGAACTGTTCTCGAGCAAAAGGTAAATGGACACTGGCAACCTCTACCTTTTTGGTCTCGGGCTCTTTCAACGACACAACAGAAATATTCTACGTTCGATTCGGAATTATTAGGTGTTTAGGAAAGCATCAAATATTTTCTATGGGCTTTGGATGGACAATTTTTTTGTAAATTCTTCACGGACCACAAACCTTTAGTCACTGAGATTGACATTCGCAATCTCTCTTGGACACCAAGACAGTTCCGTACTTTTGTATTCATAGCATAATTCAATTGTGATATCGAACACGTTTCTAGAAAATTAAATCATACTGTAGACATTCTTTCTAGAAGTATAAATAACATCACAATAGGCACAACCTTCATTGAAGATATAATTGAGGATCAAAAGAAACAGGATCCTAATTTACTTAAGTTTAAAGTTAAACCTTCTTTTAAATAAATTGCAGGAACCCTACTTGCTGGTTTTGGCAATGTTGACTCATTTCGTGTGGCTGTGTCATCTCCAGAACTGTGTCAATGAATCGTGCATTCTGTACACATCCGGGATTCAAAGAAACGTTAAGGAGGGTTTCACTTTTTTATACTCGGCTTAATTTGCGAGCAGAAGTCTGAAACTTCACTAGAGAGTGTTAAGCGTATCAGAAAACCAAACCTTTCAGGACATCAAAACCAACGTCGTCTTTCGATCTTCCATCTGAAATATTTTTCCTTATTCCCGTAGTCATAATCGGTCCATTCCCACTAATTCAGAGGGATTACACTATGCCCTAACTATTATGGATAGTTTCACAAGGTGGCAAGAAGTGATACCCTTTCCAGATATAACCTCCAAGACAATAGTCAATAATTCTTTGAGTGGTCCAATTTCGAGGTTTGGAGTTGCAAAAACCATTCTGTCTGACTGTGAAACACAGTCACAAGTTCATTATGGATAGGTATTTGCAGGACACTCGGGATTGCAAGCAAGAACACAACCTCATATCATCCAGAGTCCAACAGACTCATAGAACGTTTCCACAGAGCATTTAAGACTGGGCTAGTAGCACGAATGCTGGAAGAAAAAGAAGACTGGATCAATGCACTACCTGTAGTTTTATGGGGATTGAGGAACTCAGTACTAACAGACCCGGGTTCTAAATATTCACCTTTTCAATTACTCACAGGTCCCTCGGGATCCATCCCCTTTCATATCTTTAATTCGTCCACCTTTACTTCTGGCAACCTCGACGTCAAAAGTTTCTTTAAAACAATGGAGAAAATAACACAACTTCCTCCGAGACACTTTAATAAAGGAGCCGTTAACCAACAATTTAAAAAAAAGAATTCTTTTTTGTTAAAAATAAACCCATAAAAGAGTCTCTTTCTCCAACTTTCTTGGGCCCGTTTAAGGTGATTGAGAGGCAGGATCGTTATTATAAATTGGACTTTGGATCAACAACTGACAATGCCTCGATGGATAGACTTTGACCTGCATTTGGAGTTCCAAGTATCCTTCCAGTGTCTCTGACTATAAGATGCACAAGATCTACAACTGGAGAATGATCTATTTGTTTATTTATCAATGTTTTTATGATGCATTTTATTATGTATTGCTAACTAGACGATCACTTTATTTACTCTGTCGTCTAGCGTGAGTAGTGTAGGTATTCGACTTGTTAAGATGATATTAATTATTCATCATAGTACCTTGGATTATTTTTCTTGTTTTTTTTCCTTTTTATTTTCGTATAAAGGAATGATCATTTTTACTCAGTTAAAATTAATATATTTAAATCTTAACATATTTATATTGAGATCTATTCATATTTGCATGCAAAAAAAAATTTGTGGTTTTTATATTTGTTAAGACTCTACTCCTTGTCGTTACCATTATTGTATCAAGCAATCTTTCCTTCGAAAAAAAAAAGGCAGAAAACAATTCTCCCAAAATATGGAATTATTATTCAATAATTAATTGTTAACAGCTTCAAAGAAGCTAAATGGACCAATCAGCATTCAAACCAAAGAACTTTATATATAAAAATAAAAGAGTAATGTAGGCAGTTCAGACAAATTGGCAGACTTCTTTTATAGTGCGTTAAACAGCTGAAATTCATGTCAAGTCTTATCATAAATTATTAACATATCTGAAAGAATATCTACTTTTATGTATAGAATTTCTTCTTCTTTTCTGTTGCTCAGTCCTCTCATTCAGCTGAGGCTATGCTGTTCCACTTTTTATATTTTTTCTTTGATTCAAACAATGACTCCGAGAAAAGAAGCAGCCGACTACAAAATATAGATTATAATTTTGTGTAAGCTAGGTAACGCGAGGCATTAGTATAAAAAAATTTAACAAATGTATGCAATAACTTCAACCATAGGTATTTCTGAGACACGTCCGAATTTAATGAGACATAAAGAAAAAAAAGATTCAGAGGCTGAATCAATTAGGTTACTCAATGTACCCTCCCTCAGAATTGATGACAGCCGTTAGCCTCCTTTTTAGGGAATGGGAGCACTTCTTTATGTAGTTTACATCCATTGTGCCCCAGTACTCCTAAACATAGGCCCTCAAGGCGCAGATATTAGGATGAAGAATTTTATAGGCTTTGGACTTAATGTGTGCCCAGAAACCAAAGTCTAGCAGGTTCATATTTAGGCTATATATGGTCCACATGTTCTTAGATCAGAAGTCTATGTTATTCTTGATAAGATTTTGCACCACTTTCGTCGTTGTGCCGGGCCCCGTCCTGCCGTAACACCATATCTAGAAATGTTTTCTTCGAACTTGGGATGGACTTTGTGCACAGGATGTCTATGTAGTCAGTTCCAGTGATGAGGTACACAGTTAGGAGTTAGTTCGATGCCCAACCCCAAACGATATTACGCTGGCTAGTTTCTTAGTGAATCCTCTTCGTGCCTTTGTTATTGCTTAAAGCAAGGAATCTTTCATTCCGCCTGTTCCTGATTAGATCAATCTTTCAGATTTTATCTGGAAAGAAGATGATTGGCTTTGGTGCTCTTTAAGCTACTGAGGAGTCCTCGTCAACTGGTGAGAAAAATGTAAGCAATAACCACTGCAGCTAATCCATCAAGGAATCTTTTGTTTGACAGACTTTTTGAAATAAATCACACAAAACACCTCAAGAAAGAATGTTAAAATTTTGTAGTGATTGAAAATCCCTACTCAGTATTTAAAAACTTTTCTATAAATTTTTAGGAAAAATCTTGCAAAATTTTGCCTATTTTGTTATTCTAACCTACCTACAAGATAAATAATTTTTTTCTAAATAAAGAAGTTTGTGAATTTTGTTTCTAACTTTTATACTGGAACACATAACTTATGTTGACGTAACAAAAAATGTAGAAACATTAAATCATTTTAACTCCTTTTTCTTCAAAGTAGTAAAAGTTGAGATGAAACAATTAAAAATAATTTTCAAATGAAGTAACTCAACATACATACATTGTGAACAAAAGAAAAAGTTGACTAAAGAAAAAGTTTATTAAATTGAGTTCTAAATCAAGACTTAAATTGTTTTTTTTGGTTTTTGTTTTTGTTTCTTCTCTCTTCTGGTTTGTTGTTAAAGTAAAAGTTAAACGGAATATTTTACAAAAATCCGTATAACTTAAGCCTTTCTAATACTTTAAATGATTGTTTATTTATTATTACACGAATGGCTTTAGTTTTTAATTTTAGTTTTATATGTAAATAACAAACTATATAAAGTAATGCAAATATAAAAGACCTTGAACGGAAATAGTTGTTTTCCATTGTTCAAACAAGTTTTTTTTCAGTGAAATTGGTGCATGGGGATTTATGTACCGTATTAACATTAATATTTATTTTTATCTAAATTTTATGCTAATTAATTAATGTAGAGTTTTAAATACTAATATGTGGTGTTTCAACATCAAAATAATCCTGCACAAACATGAAGAAAAGGTTCAAAATATCCATATCTTTTTTTTCTCTATTAGTATATACCAGGGGCGTCTGCAGGAGGGGTCTGGAGGGGTTTAGCTCATGAACAACGCACTCAGTATAAATTATTATCTTTACCTCAATGTGCGTAGGTTCGTGATCAGGTGATTCCAGATAAAGAACTATACATTATATATATGGACTTCAAACAAGATTCTTAGGTTAGTTGGAGTAATTGTAATGCTATAAGGTTTACGTATATTTAAACAGTGCAATTCTATCTAACCAAGGTTAATAGAAAAAAAAGGTTATACAATAACGCTCCCCCTCCCTCCCATCCCCATTCCCCATGTTTGACTTTCACCACATTTTTAATAGTGACGTCAAAGAGTATTACTATTACTAGAAATCAAATAATTTCTAGTATTATATGGTGTTAAAATACCGTTGTTATTTTCTATGATGTAAAAATCTGTCTGTCCTGCCCAGCAGTCGGTACGGTACATCCAAGTGAAAATTCTAGGAAGCCTAATTAAATGATAATATAATCCTGCATCTAACCAATAAAAATATCATTTAAAAAAATAATTTTTTATGAATAGCTTTAGATTTTTGAAATTTTTTTCCAAAAATTTAATATTTGACATATAATTTTCTGTGAATAGTTATGGATTTTTGAAAAAAAAATCAAAAACAAGCCCCCCAAAAAAAAAAAAAAAATAATAATAATATATATATATGTATACATATGTAATCCTGCAGACGTTCATGAATATGTACATACAGTTTTACATGTCCTATGCATATTTGAGTTAAATATCAGCTTTGTATTCAAATTTGTGGTATAAGTTAAGATATCCAAGAATATTTACTATTGTTTAAAACATTTATTCATTCTAATAGACTCATATTGGTCCCAATATGGCCTTTCAAATAAAATATGTGAATTTATTATTGTTTATAGATTCATTTTTGGATTTGGAAAAAAAATATTTCTAACTGGTTTTGTATTGACAGGCCACATAAAGTGTTATATTACTATGTGGATATTATCAGAAGAAATAATTACTTAGTTTAATAATTTTTTATAGATTTATTTCTATTATGTCCTTCCAATCCATTAGTAAAGATCCCACCCAACTAATTCTCGCAAAAAAACTCTATTAATACGACTTTTTGTAGTAAAACCTGAATGTGATTTTTTAATTTCCTTACTGCTATGAGTATTATTTAATTTTTGAAGAGAGGACATCTAATTATACAGTAATCAATCGTGTTTGTGCTCATGAAAAAGGATAGTTTCAATGAGGTTTTAGTCGGGAGTCATAAGTATAAGTCGGAACTAGGAAAACTTAACCTTATTTTGTTCAAACTTCATGATGAATAATAACACATTATAAATTCGATTAATGATATTTCTGAAAAATATCTAAGCATATTTGTTTGTTCCATCCTCCAAGGGCGTACCCTCAGTGTGAGTAATATTATTGCAATAAAATTTCCTTGCAATTGTATAATGTATGTATAATATTAACAGATTATACTTATAGCAAAGGTACTTTAATCAGTAGTAGCTAAATCAATAAAAAAAAAAGTAAATTAGCCTGATTTATTGATTACAGATTAATCGGCAAAATGTACAATTAGGACGATTAATCCATAATTATGATATTTTTTCTGGATTTAAAAAAATATTTCCTACATTACTATAAATTTTCAGTTTTATCAATTGAAATATAATTTACATTTGTACAAAACTTAGACTTGGCATTCATTGCAAAGGAATTCTTTTTAAATTTTTACTTAACTTCAATTATTTTATCTTTTTCTTTCTCTAAGGAGCGATTCTCAAATTTCTTGATTAGTACTTCCTTTTATATGTTACTGGAGTACCCGTGACCTCATTAGTCTAACAAATATAGCCAAAATTCTTGAGTACCTTTACTCATCCCACAAATTTGAATACAAAACTTATGATTGACTCAAATATGTCTATAAAATATTGGGTTGTATGTATATTTGAAGTTAAAAAAATAACTGACAATTTCTTGATTTCTTTCAAGATTGTTTTTCTGTTGACGCAACACATATGAACACAAGAATCAGTATTTCTACAACAAGCCTGTATAAAGAAAGAAAATAAAAAAAACCTGAATTATAATTTATATTGTTTTTTTTTAATTGACTAACAAAAATAGGATCTCGAAGATTTGAATACGGTGAACTATTAATCTGTGAAATGAGTGTAGTCTAATCCACTATCAAAGGATAAAAAAAACATATTTTTATATATGTAAGCCTCTACATTACCATACAAAATCTTTCATTTAAACTCAATCTCATACAAAACTTATGCTCTAAATTTAGAACCAAATAAAATGAATGCATTTTTAAGATGATTATATAAAGTTTACCGATTACTACTGACAATTGTTAGTCTGTACCTATCTCTAAATATTAAAATATATAAGCAACAATCCTTCATGAGTTCATTTTTATCTTATTACGGCCAAGGACCACCAAGAATTATTATCTATCTTGACTGTAAATTGATTTAAAAATGTATAATCAAATAATTAAAATATAATTGCAATATTTATACCTGCACTAATACTATTTTAAATGTAAAAAGTTCTCCTCTCGATAGCAGTAATTAATGTATCCCTTCAAAATCCTATAACAAACAGATGATATGAACAAAGTTAACAGATGTACCCTATTCGTCACTTCCATCTTCTCCTCCCGCACTTACAAATAACCCATTTATATTTTTGTGATATCCAATGCATATTCTGTAAGAAGTTAGGTGGGGTAAAAGTTTTGAGAAATACTGCTCTATTTAGATCCGATAAAGTTAGCAAAATAAATAATTATGCATATATTACAGATTTGTTGCGGAAGACCATCACTTCCAACATGGAGAAATGAGGTTGACATGCCTCGCAGAGATAGAGCAGGTTTGGAAAACGCACATCGAAGGCATTGCTGGGGAAGGGGGTGTGAGTAGCCTAACCAACAATCATCTCTCAGAGACAAGAAAATCAATTCATAGTGGAAATTCACTCTTCGTCCGTAATAGTCAAGGTAATAATAATATTAATAACACCATATACTAAGCATTTGAGTTCAATCACCCTTTATTTTAAAAATACTTCTTTATTTATCTCTAGGCAAGTGTTTGCTCTCTTCAACAAGCTCTTTGATACTCATCGTCTTGCAAATCTACATGTCTTTTTATTGCTCCTTATAAGACATTATTAATTTTATACATATAAATATATATATATATATTGATAAATTTATTATTATGAAAAAAAAGCACATTTCATATCAAACGAATTATTATTATTATTTTTTTTTTTTTTCCTTTTTTATAAAAATGTTTATGAAGAATAAAGCTTATTATACATAAAACGGAAAAAATATTTATTATGAGTGTTTTGTATAAGTAAAAAAATACTCTTTTATTGAACATTCTTCTGTGACGTCAGCACTCTTGATATCAACCATTTCGGAGACGTAAACAATCAATTGTTATAATAATGAGAACTACTTTTCATTAATGTTGAAGGAAATTTTATTTCAATGTTTTCTAAGAAGGTTACAATCGTCCAATTTAAACCAAATATGCACCACTGTTCTGTTCATTAATTTATTGCAACGAGAATCTATAATGCTCTTCTCGTAGAAGCCCTTGTCCCTATGGGCAAAAACTCTCACAACCAATTTTTATACATCAAGATTTATTGGAAATTTTACAATTTTAAATGGTAAAAATATCAATTTTGAGCCCACAAGAAGGCGTTTCCTTCAATTATGATGCAATATATTTTTTTCGGTTCGGTATCTAGTATTTTTTTCTAGACCGATTTCATGGTACAGACTACAGTCTGAGACCGTAGACCGATTTTTTTTTGGTCTCACTTTGTAGACGGATAATTTTCGGTCTCAATGAATGGACCGATTTTTTGGGGTCTCATATATTCTGAGAGACCCTTTTTTGTTTTTTCAAAAAATATCGAAAGTACAAGATAAGTTTTTGAACAAATACTGTATACCACGAGAAACGACGGGATCAAAATTAATCCGACCTATCTCTGTATAAACTTCGTATTGCATCATTATACTTGAAAAAACATATGATGTCATGTTAAAAACTATTTATCTGTAAAACCGGTCTAGACCGAATTGTTTGTTCCTGAACTAGACTGAATTTTTATATTAGAATCTAGGATTTCCAGACCAAAACCCAACACAGCCCTGTACCTCCCATTGAGAGATGAATATAAAAGTTTGAAGTGAATTCTATTCAAATAGGTGACTTATTCTGGTCTCAATATAGACACTTTCCAAAATATATCAATTTATAATTCTCTTTTTTTTTATTGTGATAATCAGTTTTGCAACTTTAAGTACAATTTTCGGTGCTTCCAAAGTGCTCATTTATTCGACGTAGAATACAAATATAATCAATACTCAATTTGGCGAAAAAATATTATAGCTTGATTTTGTGTTGACGGGCATCATATACCTATCTATGTATAATGTAGAAACAACAAATATAATCAATTTGTTTGCCCAAAAATTAGGACAGACATTTGAATAAAATTGAATTCACTAATGTTGAATAAAATGTGACTACATATTATATGAAATTACATTGAGATGAATAATATATGTGGACATAATGGCACAAACCTCATAAAATATTAATGAATTAGAATGGAGAGATGATGAATATATTTGCCATTGAGTAAAACCAATTCAATATAACATTTTTTTTTTTTTTTTTTTTTTTTTTTGATATTATGAATAGATACTGTATGCGTCATAAGGCCTTGTACAACTTTTACTTTATTAGAGAGAAACAGAAATATAGTGTTAATATGAATGATACAAAAAAAATTATTAAAAAGAAGCTAAAAGATATTATAATTTCTATTATTTTTCAAATATTCCTCCCTCTGCCACAAGAAAGAGCTCCAGGTTGGTTTAAAACTTGCCCACAACTTTCCTGAGGGTGTCTGCCAGAATTTTGGCTGCTGTGGTAGTGGGTGTTGGCCTTTTTCTCTATGGTGTACCACACGTAATGGTCAAGTGGGTTCAGGTTGGAGGAGTTGGGCGGCCACATCTCCTTGGACCAACATCCATTCGCCCCTAATTTGTTTTAAATACTTTTGGGTGGCCTTGGATGTGTGGCACGGTGCTCTGTCCTGTATCTCTGCCCAATTCCTAATGCTGTAGGTTGCGTTGAGGGCGGGAAACACCTTCTTGACCATAATAATTTTATATTAATCGGCCTTCAAGGGATCTTTTATCCACTCCGGGAGAAACGCCGTACCGTCTGAACCCATGACACCGAGCGGCATGGCATTGGCTGGTTGTTTCGAACCCCACTTGAATTTTACCTGGAGAAGGCGTCTTTGGGGTCTTGGCGATGTACCGAAGGCTGCAGGAGTTGCTGACTGGTCGACTGTAAAAAAAATTTCATCCGAAAAAATGAGGACTTTCCTATTGGGGTTCTTCAATTTATTCAAGAGGATCTTCAATCTTTTCAGCCACTTTTGTCTGAGTAAAGCCGTTAAACCCTGAACTTTGGTGACAACCCTAGACTTGAGGCCCCCAATCCCCCTTAAGATGTACTGGACAGCTATTTCGTGATAACCCTCAGGTTCTTGTCAATTTGGCAGATGTTGTCACAAAGATTCGTGTCTATATTTGCGTTCACACTCCTTATGAGGCCTTCTGTGAGGAAAGATTTTGGTCTTCCCGACCTGTGACGATCGACAAAGGATTGGGTTTTGTTGTAGAGCTCCTTGGCGTTGTATAAAGTGGTCCTACTGATCCCGAAGTTACGTGCAATCACGGAGGGACTGTCACCGGCTTTGATGTGTGCAACAATTTTTTGACAAAGTTTTTCCATTTCTGTATTTTGGAACTCCTAAAAGACCTACGGCTGATTTTGTTTCTTTAATAAATACCTACAAGGAAAGTGGTTTTTGTTATTTCTCCTTTTTTATGAAATTTTCGCGAAATTTAAACGTTATTATCTGTATAAAAAGTGTACAAAGCCTTATGACGCATACGGTACATAAATCGTTATTTAATAGTTTATTGATTATTACTTAACATAAATTTTGGCAATCCATTTGTATTCAAAATATATCTAACATATAATAACAAGTCATTTAAAAAGTGAATTTATTTAACAAGTACTATAAGCAGTTACTTTACTTAAGTATGCCCTACTTTTGTATAACCATAACGATAACTAATTAGAGTAATTCATTTAATAAATTTGCAGTTTATTGATTTTCGATTTCAAATGAATTGTAAATAATTTATTTTAATCGTACAGATATCGACTGTTTTATCTAACGGTGAAAGTTTTAATTTTGTTATTGATGTTCAAAGTTTTACATTTTGAATATGTTTTAGATGTTTACCAATTTAATATTTAGCCTTAACATATGTGGCCGGTCAACACAGCAAGAATTTTTCACCAAGTTTCTAGAGGTTTACATTTGTATTCTTCTATAGATAATTGTCGATTTTTATCTACCAATTATTCCTAAAGACCTTTTGGGTGTGGTACAAATTATACTTAAAGTAGCCAAAGTTGATGGTCAAAATAGAAGAATAAGAAATTGGAATATTATATTTAATGAAAGTCATATTAGAGTTTCAAAAATTTGCAGCTGTGTACAAATATTAAATTTTTTGGGAAAAAATTTGGTAAAAAAATTTCATATATTAAATTTTTTGGAAAAAAAAATTCAAAAATCCATAATTATTCAGAAATCACTTAATTATTAGGAAATCAATTGCAAGAATTAAATTATAAATATTAAATTTGTGAAAAAAAAAAATCAAAAATCAACAACTGTTCATAAAAAATTTCATTTTGTGTTAAAATTTATTGGAAAAAAATTTCATATATTAAATTTTTAATAGAAAAAAATTAAATTTTAAATTATAATTTTTTTCAAAAATTAACAGTTATTCACAAAAAAGTAAATTTTTTGGAAAAAAAATTTAAAAATCAACAGCTGTTTAAGAAAATATATATTTGGGGAAAAAATTTCAAAAATTATATTACACATATTAAATTTTTGGAAAATAAATTCAGAAATCCATAATTATCAACGGACCATTAAATTATTTAGAAAATAATTTCAAAAATTAGATAACAAATATATATTTTTTTTTAAATTGGAAAAATATATAGCTACTCACAGCAAATTAAATTTTTTGGAAAAAAAAAGTGAAGATTTTTTTTTTTTTTTTTTTTTTTTGAAACTTGGATTTGGGGGAGGCTACATATCTACTTATATACTTATGCCAACTTATCTACTGCGGATGCCCCTGTTAAATCAAATAGAAGTTCGAAACTATAGGTAGATAAAAACCTTTAGTACCTACAATTATACTAGAAGTTTAAAAAATAAGTCTATAATTGGCTCAAATATACCTATGAAATATTAGGCTGTATGTACTTCCTGTTTACAAAATGCAATAAAACATGTTTAATTAATTTTTTTATATTTATCTTTTAGTAAGTTTTCATTGAAATGTTTTAGAAGGATAGTGATTCTATACCTAAAGATGCAAAATTATATTACTTTATTGTATAGTTGTAGATAGTTAGTTGATTAAATAAAGAATTATTGTCGATTTTGTATAGGTCTTAAAGAATTATGCAAATTATGAAAATGAATTGAAATTTTTTTTTTTTTGTATTTTAGAAATACAAGACATTAACTGATATCCATAAATTGCACGAATAAAAACTCAAATGCTAAATTGCAATTGGTATAATTTTGTGAAATATTTTGTTAAACTATTCTTTTACAATATTTACTTTCGGCGGTAAACGCACGTTCCTCAGTTTGGCAATGTATGATAGCGACTGACTGTATTTCCAAGAAAACTTTAGAACATCGGCTCAAGAATGAAACTACGTCCACAAAGTCATAATTCTACAGCCTGATTGGCATCCATTACAAAATATTAATGGTTAATATTTATCGCACCCTGAATGCAGGGCTCAAAGATTAAATCAGCACCCTCGTTGGGTCGTCCTAGATGCAAATGTCGTCGTCATATCATTTTTTTCAAATCCTGTGTAATATAAATATAAAACACATTCTAATTTTGTCACAATGTAGTAACTATCTTCGGAGCTCAGGATATTCAGTTGACAGATGAGGAACGGAGATACGCCGTAGTTATATGTATAATTATTAATGAGGCACAAATCAACAACCGTGAAATCTATAACTGACAAACTTACGATTGTGGAACGACTATAGATATTATTCATAACAATCATGGAAAGAATCCTTTTTTCAAGAATTTACGGTACCCTGTGTCTTTGGAATGGGAGACACTCACAAAAACCAGCTAACAATACATGATATTGGTGTTCACTCGGTTTTTTAGTGGGAAGTTTACCTTTCTTCTCATTAGACATGCCAAGCATCACCATGTGTCTGTTCCTTGGCATTTAAAAAATATATTTTTCTAATTCAGAAGAGGACTCTGTACTGTCAAGGTGTGATGTATGGATTAGGGAATTAAATTTATCTGGTAATTGGATGCATAGGACTATGTCTTCGACTTATCGAATAGCTTATGGGAGAAAATTCACAGCTCATTTTCAAATAGCCACAGGAATTTATTTTTTTCAGTACTCCATGTAAAGATTGTGGTAAGTTATTCAACAATATTAGACACGCTTTTTCAGAATGTCCACAATAACATATTCTGAGATCATTTATTAGTTTAAACCTGAGGGGCCTGGAATAAAATAACGTTAATATCATCACGGAAATCATTCTATTCGGCGTGCCATCAAAAAGTAAAGAAAGTACTCCTAAAGCTAGGTCGATAGAGAATGTTTTATTAAATGTTAAGAGCTACCTAGCAAAGAATATAACTTCGGTGGTGGCAAGTTATGAAGTGTTCGAATTGAAGATCTCTAGTACGGTTGAGGGTGCTTGTGTTTCAGTCTCGAAGATCATTAGTATCATTAGATATCATTCATAAAACGCATCAATATTTTCGGACTGGGCAAAAAATACTCAATCTTTTTAGAAAGAGCAAAAAAAATGAACTAGTTATAAGTTTAAAAGCAAATTTGCTCTCAATGTTTTATGTTTGTTTTTATTGATTTCAGATGCTAATGTAATTAGATTAGATTGATGTAGGAATATTTTATGTTGGTAAGCCATAAATCTTGAGAAGAAATTTTAATCTATAATTTTTATTTATATTTTTGTAAATGCATCTTTACCAGAAAATTTTAAATAATTCTAATTTAAAAAAATTATTTGTCGTCGAAATAAAGATTAAAAAAAACTGGCAGTGCATCACATCCAGGAAACCAGGTAGAAACTGGAGGAATTGAGGAAACACCCTGGAGCACTATTTCGAGGTAGCAGAGTTCACTTAGGATTCCAGGAAAGTCAAGAGCACTCTGTGCATATCGAGAAGGTGTGCACCACAGTGACGAGACAATTAGGGATGTGTTAATGAGGATCATCTCAATTACATGCATCAGCATTACAAGATGCAAACCGGTCAGACTTTAAGCCCCCCAAAGCAGCCCTGATTTAAATTCCAAATGATTATTTTGTCTGGAACTACCTTGAGGCTCCCTCTAATAAACCCCCCAAAGACTAAGTCAAGTCTAGTGGGCAAAGGAGAAATTACCATCCATGCCCAGGAACTTTGTCAACAAGAACTGAGTCAGACCCCATATTGAGGCTGAGAGCTGTTATATCGAGTAAAACTCAAGACACATGACCTAGAATCACGTTGTTTTTTATTTGAAATGAAAATATTAAAAATTATGGATTTTTTTTTCTAAATACGAAAAAGGGCGCGGATTTCAATTTCGAACTTTACATAAGGTTTAGTAATTAGAAATCCATTATTTTTTTTAAATTTCAATGTTTATATAGCATAGTAAGTATTATCCGATTTATGTAAAATATGCACTGTTTTGTTCTTTAACTTGTTGCCATTTTGAAGGTAATTTCAAAATCCCTCTTTAATAGAAAACCTCGTTCCTATTAGCAAAAAACTGGGAGAGTCGACTTTAACAAACATATTTTCAGACGAATTTTTCAACAACCAAATTCCACATGGAGAGGAATTGGAGGTTATCACTTCATGCCAGGTATGAGCTTTAAAGGGGATTCAAGAGAACCTCCTAACCAAGCTACCAGAGCTTCTAGCGAGTCAACGTCGATGTGAAAGGTCTGCCTTGTCCTGATGGAACAAAATTCTTCTCCTATTGGCCAAGGAGTTTTTTAGATGATTCTCTGCTAATCCCATCAAAAACACAGCAAAATCATCGTGGCTGTTAATACTGTCTTTTTCCGCCGTTTGCTCCGGGTCACCCTGGCCCGTTTCGCTTGAGGTTATCTTAAGTAACCCAAATAAATGAATCGATTTTTTGCGATTAAGCAGGGATTTGCAGATGGAAATTTGGTGCATAAGGTTTTTTTGAGTTAACTCGTGGGGCACCGATACATCGAGCTTCTTTTTGAAACCAGACTTATTTAAGTGGTTCTTAACCGTTTTTGTGTAAAGTTTAGCTCTTGGCAATTGAAACAGTACTTAAATGACGGTCGTCTTCAACTATTCCCATAATTTTATCGATGTTTTCGATAATTGATCTTCCAGAGTGTGGTGCATCTTTGAAATCAAAATTACTGGAACTGAATCGACGATACCAAAATCAAGCATGATTGGCTATTACAGTGTACGGACCATCAGCATCATATAGATTTTTAGTTGCCTGACTTGAGTTTTCGCCTTTATCAAAGAAAAACTGTAAAATATAGTAGATTTTCTCTTTGCTTGTGTCTACCCTTGATGCTCCATTAAACATTACTGCGTCAAGCAATAGTAAAATTGTATGAGAAGTACTTTCAATAGGAAATATTATCCATATAATGCCCTGTAGTTGAATCCAATCAGACTTATACAACGCGAGATACAGATTACTAAAGCTATCGATCGGAAAAAAAGGAAATTCTTTTTACTAGACCTACCTATATGAACTAAAATAATAATTTGAGATTTTCTCCCTCTCTTTATGTTTGTTCAAGATTGTTTTTATTTTGACTCACCAGATAGACACTTAGTGTTGCAAAAACAGTTGAATGTTATTTTATGTTTTTTAATTAAATGCCGATATTGAAAAAGGAATAATGTTCTTTAAGTGTTTTGGTATTTTTGTTTGTCAACAGTATAATACGGTAATATATATTCCCTTAGCCATAAAATAAATGGGTGAGACATGTACAAATGTATTTATGTAAATTAGACTCCACATCGATCGACTTAATGAAATAACAAATATTACAGTACAAAACCAATGATTCAAGGAAAATTCGCCCACAATGTATAACATACTTCCTAGTTCCTATTGTAGTATTTCTAAATTTAGCTTTTAGTAGTTCGGTTAAGTAAGTTTTAGATTCTTCATTTTATTGCAGTTATTTATTTAGTATATACAGGGTGAGAACTCAAAATAAGAAAGTTTTAAAAGCAGTTTTCACTTCTACATATTTATATTTTATGTCTTGTTACGGCTAACCTTCCAAGCAAAAGTTGGTTATTCAACAATTTTCGACACTTTTTATTAAATATGTTCCCCCTCCATTCTGAATGATGGCTTCAATACGGCGACGAAAAGAAGTCCGACTGTTCTTGATGAAGTCCGAGGACAATTTGTTCCACTCTTTCGTGATCAGGGTCTTCAGTACATCACTATTCGGATGAGAAGTCTTATTCATCTTGCCCTCCAAGATGCACCAAGGAGCAAAGTCCAGAGGGTTCCCATCGGGTGAGGACGAAGGCCAGAATTCTGCCGTTCAGAAGGCAGCCATGTTCTCTCTGCAGAAATGCTGCACCTTCTTGGGCGTATTTGCCGAGGTGCCGTCATGGGGCAACACATAGTTGTCCCTGGGGAACGTGCTCTTCAACCATGACAAGACATGGTACCTGAAGACCTTGTAGTAGACGTTCGTGTTGACTTTCTCGTTCGCCTTGAAGAAATAGGGAAGCATCTTGCTGCCGTCGGACGCCACAATGCCCAGGACCAAGACCTGAGCTGTTTGTTTGATCCTACAAGTTCCCTCGATCTGAACTCTTAATTTATAAACTAAGTGTTAATTTATTCTGTTCAGAACAGTGTCCACTGTGAAGATCCTTTTGTTGGAGATATACTTGTGCCCGGAGGAGATCGCCACCCTCTGTCATTTTGCTAGTTACTCAAACATTTTTGATATCACAAAAACAAAACAAGCATCAAATTTTTTGTCAGTTCTTTAGAATGGCTCCAAATACAAAACTGTCAGACTTTGATAACAGAGGTTAGACAACCTCGAAGAAGAATCTAATTTTTGAGTCCTTGCCCTGTACATCTAAGGATTTCTGTCCTAATTCGATGGCAATCGTGTTTTATATGGATTTCAAGCATTCAATTCGTATGTGAATAGATATTTGTAGGTATATTAAGTGAATAAGGAGATAATTATGATCTCAGAGCGATAACCCAGATATTTAAGTCAGTTTTTGTGGATATATATTTTGACTATATATTGAAGTAATAACTACCATTTTTTCTGTAAGGTAATAAAATTGTCTCCCTGTATTGCTTGGAAGTAGGATAATATCAGAACTGTGGTACTCGAGTCATTATATCATAGGCTTGAACTCTGAGTATGATTAATCAGCCTCAACTCGAACAAGATAGCAGGAAAACACAGAGGTATGAAAACTTAAAGTCATTTTGGAATCTTTAAAATAACTTGAACTCGGAAAAAATACTACTACAAGGTATGTATTTTGAATAAAAAGTGTAGAAAGTTATTGTATTACCAAATTTTACTTCAAAAGTTTTCCATAAAAATATGTAGATGTGAAAACGGCTTTTAAAATTTGTAACCCTTTATATACATAGGTTTTTGTAGAAGCTCTTCGTTTATTTTAAAGCAAAACTAGTTTTGAAACATGACCTCAGATTTTATATATTACGGGGTGAGAGAAGATTATTTTACACTTTACATTACAACATTAACAAGATCTATTTCCTTAACAAAAAGTCAAGCGTAACTATATCTTTGATACATGATTCATATATAAATAAATTACTCAATGTAGTAACGCATTGTGTAATGTAATATCAATAATTCATGATGACTTCCAGAACACTGAAGGACAAAAACCATTCAAATAATTTTCTTTGAGACTCGTCAGTTTCAATAAAGAAGTTGTTGATGGAGAACCCTCTCATGGGGTATTTTATTTGAATACTCCGTCTCTTAATGGTACTCCTCAGTTCTTACTTCTTACAGTAGTATTGGGAGTATCAGATGATTCCAGACAAGATCCATACCAAAAAATATATATTCGAGGCGATGGACGATGATCAACGAGGTAAAAGTCGCTATTTCAGACCATGATGCTAAAGGGCATCTGTGCAATGAACGATCCCTCCATTAAAAGATAAAGATTAAGCAGGAGGTGTGTGCCTAAAATATCCAAATGAAAATACATAAATTCAAAGGGAATGGTGGATAGATAAAGATACATGTATCCGAATACTTTGTAGGAAGATATCTTTCCAAATCACCAATGGAACTAACTATAGAGAAATAAATACATAGAGGCGACTAGATATTTTTATTGACAGTTTGGCATATCAAGGCAGTAGTAGATTAAAATGTTCAGTCTGCTACAATAAACTGCTCCTTGAAGAAGGGGTATTTTATTTTCAACGTCAAAAGATAAATAACCAAATTTTTGGAATAAACTCTTGAATAAATTGTTGGTGTCTGATATTTTCAAAATATTTAATTTTTATTATTATATATAATGAATTAAATATAGAAACATTTCATTATAAATAAACATAGTTTCCCATGGTCGGTTGTTACAGTATCAAGACCATAAACCAAATTCACATTTTCAACCGCCTTAATTGCGTTTAACTCTTTATCGAAGAAAAACTGTAGAATATGGCGCATTTTCTCTTTGCTGGTATACAACTCAAACAATACTGAGTTAAACGATCACAAAACTGTCATTTGAAGTTGTTTTTTTTACTTTTAGTCTTTCTAACGCCATCTAGCGTAAATCGATCGTACTTATAAAACAAAAGATACACATTACTAAAGCCAAACATTGAAAATTAATGGATTTCTTTTTACTACATCAATTAAGGGGGGGGTAATTGCTCCAATTGCAAAGGCCTCGTATCAAATAATAGGTATGTTGCATTTACTTAAAAGGTATCTTTCTAAAATGATTGTAGCTTTGAATAAATATTGTCAAAAGCAATAGAAATGAATTTTATACAAATCTTTTTTTTTTTTTCATTGTATGTGGGTTAAGTAAAATTCAATCCATTGTTAACTGACTAACTGAGAGTTTTTTTTTCAACGACGTAGATACCATTATTCCAATATTTTAACAATATGAAGTATACGTATTTTTTTAGAGATTTATTAACACATTTGCTTGGGTGTAGATCTATAGGCTTCATACATACATACTTCTTTTATCAAACTTATTCCAAGTCTAATAGCTTTATTCATTACTTTATCAACGTATATAATTGGAGACAAAAATAAAATAAAATGATATCATATAAGGAAGGATATTTTAAAGAAGATAGATTAATAAGTACTTTTACATTTTTTGGCAAAATGAAAGTACTTAATGAAGACTACAAAGTTTGCGTCTTCCATAGAGAGTACGATAAAAAAATAAATACAAATTTCATTCTGTATAATATAGCAAGGATAACTAAAAAGCTTGATCAGCATTTTCTAGCTGACAATCTGAGCAGGTTATTTTATTTTCCAAAGGTGATATAATTATTATTCAACTCTTAAGAAGGGAACATCTCAGTATAAAGTAATAACTACTGCGTGTGCTCATGAAGAACAAAGTGTAATAATGAAGGCTTACAAGGGTGTTATAATTTGTTGTACTTCTTGAACTATTTTTTTCCTATTTTTACTTATAATAATATTCCTATAGTGATCTTTAAGGAAGAAGCAAATTTTGTAGACTTAATTAAGATTTATAATAGAGAAAATGTCCTTATAACTCATAATATTTGAGTTTTGGATTATACCTAGACTAGCTAATTCATTGCTTAGTTACAATTGCATTAAAGTTTGTCGGTTTAGTTTAATGAAAAGGATTCAAGGGAAAGAGAGGACATTAAACAAAAGAAAAGTATGTTTTTTTTCTTCAGCTGCCATATATTTATATTTTAGAAAGGACTTGGAGGCGTTTTATAAAGTAGACATAACACTTAATTTAATTATTAAATATAATTTGTCAAGTATTGTAATATATTTTTCATAATTCTCATATGTAGTGTTGTTTAATCTAAAAATGTATCAACTATGAATAAAGAGTCTACATGCTTCTCGTTCATTGAAAATGGTCAGCCTTCTGAAAGACATAAATAGAAGGAATTTCGGGTCAATAATATCAAGCATGCGAATTGGACTCCAACCAAATTGATTATTTATCTCATTTTAATATAAATAACTATTTTAGTATATTATATTTATTAATTCCTAATAATATAAAGTTTATTGTATACAATTGTGGTTCTAAAGAGTTCATTTAAGTAATTAACATTTAACTAATAAGTATTATTCTTTTTTAATTATTAACTTGTGCTTACATATTAACTTATTATATGAATTCTTAAATAAACATAATAAAACGAAATATTAGTAGCTATTTTATTAAAGAGTAAGTAACCATTTAAAGCCAAGGATCTTGAAAGAACAGCAATTATAATTCTGTTGTGATGAAAAGTGATAATCTGCCGAAGTACTAAACAAGAAACAGAAAATTAACGTGGTAACTCTGATAATTTGAAGAATGTTTGGGGGATGAGCAGCTTACCTTTCATGACGTATCATTAGATTAGCTGCGAGCAGCTATCAGATGAAGGAAGTAAACACAAAATCCACTCCGTATATAGCAAGGAAATACCATACACACTATAAATTAAATTTTATTTTTAATGATTATAATGTCTATTTACATGACATTTATTATTATTTCTTTTTAATCTATTGCAAGTTTATAGTTTAAGATAGATTCTGAACAGTCACATGGGAAGAATGAGTTTGAGTAGAACAAGTGACTTATAAATAGGGCTTTACCGCCAGGTTACCCCGTGGCTAGTTAAATACCAGTGGGGCTACTGTAAGGTGGCCAGTAACTAGGCTGTTTGACCACGTAATCCCCTACCTTAATCCATTATTGTCAATGGTTTGTTTAAATCAGTTTTCAAATTAGTTTAAACAGTAAGTAAAGTAATTTTGATATTCAAAGAAAATTTATGGCATTTTTTGAGATAAATGATTGGATGTTTATTTCAATGTAAAGAAAAAGGTATGCAATTAATAATGGAAAACAATATCAGTCAAATGGTCACCACAACTACGGTTACGGAACCGTAGCCTTTTTATGAAATTTTCCATCACCAAATCGCAAAATGGCTGTTGTATGCCATCAATAGCTTCACGAATTCCATACACTTCCAATTCTTGTCTTGTCTCACTCCTCCCGAGTAAATTGAATTTTAATGGACCACGAGTGTTGTAAACTTAATTAGTATATAAAAATAGTGGCAGAGAGTGTTGTGGTCTTGCGGCAAAATAATACAACTCCCTAAATAATAATACTATTATTATTTATTTAATAGTATTGAACCACACAAAACTTATTTTTATTTCGAACTTTGAGAAACAATAAATACCCAAAATAATCCACCATATTACAGATATATAAGAAAAAGAGGACCCCCACTTTTAGCAGATACAACGTGTAAGGATTCTCTTTGTCATTAAATAGACACTAAATAGTTACTTTTCCTATAAATTTCACAAAAAAAAAAAATATATATGATTCTTCAATTTTAATTATATTGGTAGAAATCCTTAAGGTGCACCATTATCAATTCTCCTTCCTTTTTCGCCTTCCTTAGGTGGCGGAGAAGAGTCTTCATTTTCTCCAGAAGGCATAGAACTACCACCACTCCCACCGTTTCTCTCATCGTATAAGTCCGGATATTCTTTCATGCAATCCTGCATACCATTAAACTTTTCAATGCAGTCACTCCCTTTGACCTCCACTTCACTATAATGAAAGCAAGAAAAGGCCTTGCGGAACTCCACACCACATGGGTCAATGGCCATTCCACCTAAACAAGGACAATTCCAATTAATTTATCCATCAGGAGTGATGAGACTGGGTCGCTGATCCTCTGTTCCATCCGAATTCTCAAACAGAACTTCCTTCTCCTTCTTTAGAGCATCCTCTGGTGTGAGAAACACAAGAGTGCCCTTCCCTTCCTCGTGACAGTAGGACATTATTAATTCAAATATAAAATAAGTTGCCAGGCATGCACTGATGAAAAAAAAATAATATTATTGTTATGTTACTCACATAGAGGACGCTTTCATTTTTTATTAAATTGGAAATGAATTTATTTATGTTGCGAGTACAAACTTGTTCACACCACCCTAAGGGTAATATCTTTTTTTAAGATGTATCATGTATTGTTCATACATACAAGCGTCTAAAAGGTTGAAAGGAAGTTATTAGTCACCTTTATATAGTCCCAGGGGTGTCAGGAAAAAATGGCAATGGAAAAAATGGAGAGTGTGAGGTAAACTCTAAAGCTCAAAGATCTGAAATTGCAATCCAACGATGGTCTTCGTCTCTTCATAAACCTTCTTTCTCCTCCAAAGAGAACGAAACATTCGGCATTACGTAATTACCGAAAAGACTCGAATTTTTGAAGTTGTTTATCTAGGACTATGAATTCAAACTTCCAATGTATCAAGCCATGTTATGAGAACCATAACAAGTGACTTATAGGCTCTTTCAACGAATTTCTATATGTATTTTTCTAGATGATACAATGACAAGTAGATAGTCTATAAAGGAGAAAAAAATATCACTTTGAATTCTGTAAGTTCCTCTTTTTTTTCGCTATTTTGTTACGGGTAGGTTTTTTTTGAGCAATTCAGGCTTGTTTGCGTTCCACTATTTTGGCGTTCCGTTCAATTTTTATTTTTTCGTTAATCGAACATCCATTATTTTCGTTCCGTTCGTTATAAGGTGGTACCAGGCTTGTACAGTGTACATACATACACTAGCGCGCTCGTTAAATGAAGTTGTACATTGATTTAGGCATAAAAAACTCGGATACACCGGATGGTATTGCTATTGAATGTAGAAAAAATAAGAACTGCTTCATGTATGTTTTGGGACACCAAAGCATTTTTTTTGTCCGAAATGCCTATGGGAATCATAGAAAAATAATCAAACTAAAGTTCAAAACACTCATAGCCTACTAAAAATAACAATATTTTATTTTTTCATGTCCGTTGTGATTCAAGTAAATATTCTCTTAATCCCATATTAAAATATAGATGAATTAAGTTATTATGAATGACTAAAATCTATTATATATCACTCATAACCAACTCTTAATAGTAATTGTATTATTATTGAATATTTTAGCACGTCAACCCAAATTTTTCTCAAAATTGAGCATAAAAATGCATTTTCCAACAAATTATCGTTACATTTCAATGAACAAATAATTATGATTAATCCTTTGGTGGCACTGTTAATTGTACTTAAAGTAGCCAAAATTCACCGCCACATTTATAGAATTAGGAAATTAATAAATTATATTTCTAAGACAATATTTGGCCAATTTAAGTCAAGTAGACAAAAGTGAGTTTTTAAACTACAGTTAACACTTTTGGGTATTTCAATTCATCCAGAAATTTAAATTCAATGTCAATAATTGACAGCAATATCGTAATAAATACTGCCTTTCATTTTATAAATATGAATGATTGAACCTTTATTTATAAGAGTCTTTATCTTATATAAAATGTTATCGTCTTTTTGAACTAAACCCCGACATGTAGGCAACATTGAAAAAATACATTGCAGCCAAGATTAATAGAAATAATATTAATCTTGATTGCAGCCAGTAACGTTAAACATAATATCTAACTCAAATATCAACTCAATACGAAGTATTTTAAATTCATACGAAAAATGACAGCCAAAAATAAAAAACAAAGAGCGTGAGAATGTGTTTTCACAGAGTACAAGAGAAATTAAAATATTACTGCGTAAAAGGGACATAAATAATAATTATTTACTTTTTAGAGTGGTTAATTCACATTTACATGAATATTAATGTCAGGGGCGTTTGCAGGGGGTTTAGTCCTTCCCCAATTTCACTAATTGTCCCTGAACTTGCATAGTCGTGTTTCTAGGATACTTATCCCATGGACAACTACACCCCTTCCTTAATTACTATAAACAATTTGAACAAAATCCTAAAATCTGATTTTTTGCGTTCATCGTTCAAAAAAAAATCCGTTCTGTCCATGGAAGATTGTTCAATTTTGCGTTCCCTTCGCAAGCTTGGAGAAATTATAGTTGTATTATCCTTGTGCTTAACAAATAACAATCCCTAGCCATTGTTGTAATATTTTTTTATCGTGGTTGCGTGAATGGGCAGACACAATTTATCGGGTGGTCCATTGAACTCTGAACACTCACTAATTCAATAATTAATTATGCTCGGTAGATTCAAATTGATTCATATTCCGATATATTAAAGCCTAAGCAATTAGTTACAAAATCAATCAAACGTGAACCCTCTAGCTAAGGTAAAAGTTGAGAAAAAGACACTTGGACGTGAACTACGAATTTCCATTCGCGCACTCCAAACAGTTGGACGTTTCCAGGACCACTGTCTCCGCCATCAGCAAGTGCTAAACGTTAGAGAGGAAGAAGGGATCTGTCAAAAAGGCCAAACTAGAACCCAAGTAGTTTAAGAAAATCATAACCACACCTGTTGGATGCATGTCGAGAGAAAGGCCTGCAGTGTCCTTCATCCACACAGAGGCCCTCAAAGCCACTGTCAGCCAGCACTGCGACGCATTGAAAGAGGATTACATCCAAAGTGGGTGCCAGTCCTTAGTCCTTCCGCCTCCACCTGGAAGCCATCATTGCTGCTAATGGCGGTTAAATAATGATTAAGAGAACTCAGACACACATAAATTTTTAGTAATAATTTTGGGGACATTCAACCGTTAATTAATAAATTATGTCTTGTTGAAGTTTGAAATTAAAAGTGTTTAGATTTTAATGGACCACTTGGTAGTTCCTTTTTTTATTTAGTTGTAAGTTGTACAATTTGCTGGGTCCAGTTATTTAGTGGAATTAGAATGGGTAAAATATTTGGACAACTTTTTTATTACATAAATGTGAGTACAATATTAAAAATATTTATATGCTTAAAATGACCATAAATAATATTTAATTAAAATAGTTTTTTCTATGTTTAAGTAAATTTTATTTTTTTAAACTTATTTTATAGTATTAAAGTTGATGATTCCCGGTACATATTAATTAATTAAAACTTGCCAGAGTAAAATTGCAAAAAAAAAACTTTGTCAATCGGGAATAAATCATAATGCAAATTATGAAACATTTTTTTCTCTTTTGAATGACTCACGTACAAAATATTAAGCGATCACTTATTGTTTTTATAACCAAACATTTTTTAATAACATCATGTATTCAACTATAAAGCTTTGATAGGGTGTGATCAAACTAAAAATATAAGTAGGGGGTCCCCAGAGGATGAGCTAGAGGAGCTGTAGCCCCTCTCAAATCAAGGATTTTATGCTATTTAATAAAAAACATTAATTTTTGAAAAAAATTTTAACAGATCTTAATTTTTGAAAAAAAATTTTAAACTATTTAATATTTCATTTTTTAAACATTCTTTTTTGTAAATAACTGTGGATTTTTGAAATTTTTTTCAATAAATTTATATTGGAAATTTAATTTTTTGGAATTTGTTTATAAACAGCTGTAGATTTTTAAAAAAATTATTCAAAAAAAATTATTATCTGTGAATAGCTGTGGATTTTTGAAATTTTTTTCAAAAAAATTTATATTAAAAATTTATTTTTTTAAATTAAATACAAAAAAAAAAGTTTTTTTTAATTTTAATTTATTGAAAATTTTTTTTTTAATGATTCCCAAAAATCAAAACCCCTCCCACACAAAAAAAATATATATATATAATCCTGTGGACACCCTTGACAAGACTTTGTTTCTTACGAAATATTCAATGTGGGAGTGGGGCTTTGAGAGATTCAGAGTCGAACCGTAGACTAAGGGAGGAGATTAAATTTCATTAAGTAAAGCACTGATACTTTTTCTTGTATTAACCATGAACCATTAGTATAATTATTGGATGAAGGTAATAGGTAGCAGAGAGATAAACTTTTGTTATCAAATCCATTTTTCCTGGAACAGAAAACTACTATAAACATGCTTAAATATAAATATAAAATACAAACTGTAATGATTCTCTGATCCTTCTTGGAAACTTATTCGAGAATTTGTGATTGATTGATTCAAGATCCCTCTCCTCTCCTATTCCAATAATATAATCTTCTCTTTGCGAAGTAATTTTCTTATTATTAAAAGGTTGAAATAATTGAATTTCAACTATCTACTGTTGTTGTCTTCAATTTCGAAATAGAAAGAAAAAGTATGACGTGCGGGCAAACTTATGCAATATAACCCCAATTACTTTGCCACAGAAAAATATTGTTTTACTTAAAATGATGTTCTACTTTCGGAGAGAAAAAAAATGTACAACATGTTGTTTTTCTAGAAAATGGAAATGATACTATGTTGCAAAAGAAAAAAAGTGGAATCAGTGCATATCTTCCTGAAAAGAAATAGAGTGTTCATTTTACCTACACGTCCATACTACTCCGTTCTCCCCTATTTAAAGATAACCCATATAATTCTATAAGTTTTTATTACATACTTCTAAATTAAAACAGTTTCATGTACTAATACAGGCTGACTAGCCTCATAATTTCATATGCAACTATAAAGTAAATAAAACAGCAAATTTTAATTAAATAAATATTTGTAAACATTACAACATTCACACTCTATTTGTACTTTATTTTTATAACCACAAATGTATTTTTATTAAATTATTAGCTCACGTTTCTCGCAGAAAAGTTAACCAATTTCACTGTTATTACTAATATATCATAATTGATAGTATTTTGTGGCATGCCCCTCCGCGAAGAAATACAAATATAACTTGAAAATAATATACAAGACTTCTCAACCGGAGATGTAGTCTTCTGTCATAGCGTCTCAATGTATCAGCATAAGCAAAAATTAATACACTAAATTTTTCATTCGATTAACTACTCTGAAGTAAGCTCCCATCGGCCATTATATGGAAGAATTAATATGGGTCACTCAGGAAAGAAAGACATCCTAGTCTTCTTCTTTTGTGTAATCCGGATGTTGATCCTTGGAAATTATTGAAATATACTTCTTTGCTCTTTCGGAGGGGGATTATATCCCTATTTTGCAACACAAGATAATTTATAATGATAACCACTCAATCCTCAACGCCCAACTGTATATAGTGTTCCCTGATGTATCCCATATACAAATATTTGATCTAAGAAATTATAATGTAGTCGTATTAATAAAATATTGCAGGAGTTTTGGAATGCAAATACAGGGTGCACTGAAACCCTGATAAATATTTATACTAAAAATGCAAATTTTGTCTGTATCTATGCTGTCTGTAAGTTATTTTTGAGTGTAGATACTTGATCTAAGAAATAAAATTATAATCGACCATGGGTGTCATATTTTATAAAAAAAGAGTATTTGTATAGAGTTGTATAAAAATATCTGGAAGTACTTCAAAACATACTTTTTTTTAATTTGACTTTATTTTAGGTTTAGCAACGATCTAAAGACTGCCTCATAACGTCATATTTAAAAAATATCAAACTGTCATCATTGTTATTTTATTCTTTAGGACAGGACATCAAAGTATTGAGTAAGTATGTGTGCATGACATGAAAAACGGGGAGAAACACAGAGAATTTGTTGAAGAGTTATCTGTATATATATAAAATAGATTTAGTGGGTGTATGTGTGTGTCCTTTATGCATGCTCACGCCTTTGAAATTTTTCATGGATGCCTCTTTCTTTCCTGATCAGGCTTAGACGGGGTGCCGATTTGGGAGAGGGGCATATAAGGAGGGCTTATGTTATAGCCAAAACCCATATACTGTTTTTTGCAGCTTAAGGAGACAAGATAAGGGGTTGAATTATAAATTAAAAAGTTATTTCCGACTCAAAAAACTCGAAATCTAAAAAATTATAAAAAATGAAATAGGTGAAAATTGCCATTTCGTTTTTTTTTCAGATGCAAAAAAAATGAACTTCCAATGAAATATTGGATTCGTAAATAAAAATTAAGTTTCTCATAATTTGCCTGGAAAAACGTTTGCATATAAATTTGACACATAAACTTTGATGTCTAACTGAAATATATCTCATTTTCTAAATAATTTTTCTTTTTTTTTTAAATTTTTACCATTTTTTGTCTCTTTTTTCTTCGGCAAACGTCAATTTTCAATTTTTAAGAAGAAATACCACAAAATGATGCATTTTTTACATAAAATCTTTGACTTTAACGGTATTGAATAGTTAGTAAACTAATAGATAGTTAACTAGAGTATTTTTAATTTTCGGAATATTTTTTTCCATTCAATATTTGCAAAAATAAACCAGTAATCGCGAATTATTTTTCGATAACATTTATTTCCATAACTTTTTTTTTTACAAGCACAAAAAAAATATTGATAGGTTTGTGTTTCTCATAACAATGCCAATAAATGTTATTTACTATTTTTTTTTCAAAATTATTATAAAAAAGTTTTTTATGATTTTCTTCAATAACTTCGATTCGGCAATTTTTTGACGAAAATAAAAAATGGTCTCATCATCATGAAAAAAAATTTATGGATATATATTGGGTAGGTTTTTTTAAGCTTATAGCACATTAGTAATATAGCGACACACCTTTATAATCCACCACCTTACTATGATGATACATTGTGGATTACTTTACTTAACTGGATTGATATTTTGATTACTATATGTAGTATAATATAATTTTCCGCTCCATCGTTATTAACATAGGAAGATAATTATTATTATCAGGATCTTTCTCGACAACAACGAAACATTCATATTATGATTATTAGTTTAATAGAATAATTCTGAATATTTTTTCAATTATTTTGAAGTTTGTCAATGTGATGATCCGCTCCTTACTTGGTCCAATAACCCCGGGTAACCCTTTGCTAATCTTCTATATTATTAAATCAAATGTGTGTCTGTTTGCCAAACCCGAATAACTCGGGGTAACTGGCACGTGCTACCTCAAGTAAATAATAAAGATAGTAAAATTGGTACACTTCTTTCAATCCACTCAATTGTTCAGAGCTTCATACTATCTCAAATTTATCCTCAATGAGTGAGTTTTGAATTTTGATAAAATTATACCAACTGATAGCAAACTAATCAATAATTCAAATGATATAAGTTTTCTATTATGAAAAACAATGTTGATCCTCCCAAAAAATAACTTGTACCCCTCAAAATCCGTTTTAACCAAAATCTCAAAAGACAGTCGCTTAAAATGATTGTTTAATTTATTCACAAACATCTGCCTTATATCATAAAAAAATGTAATTGAATTTATTTTGTGGCTTTAGATTTCTGATGTGATAGATCTTGAGACACTGGTCCGTCTCCCAACTAGTACCTACATGATATACAGGTATTTTTTTCAAGATAAGTTTCAAAATATAAAATTACTGTAAATGTATCTTTTATAGGGGAAATAACATGATATATTATAGATCAAAAGAAATCTGAATGAGTTAAATAAGACATAGTTTTGTTAGAGATCATACAAAAATTACATTTGAGCACTTGTAGGTGAATAAAAATATGTTGAAACATGTTTTGTTTTTTTTAAATAATATTTATTATATTGTATTACGAGTGAGAGATAAAACTTTTATGACCCGAAAATTTGCATATTTATAAATGGTTATTGGTTAGCTCACATATACTGGGTGAGACAGCTATCGCAAATTTGGTGCGCTCTCTAAAGCAAACGCAGTAACTTAAGAGACTGATTTTTATTTGTTAGATAGCTTTTTCAAACCTGCACCAGTTGTAAAAAAAAAATGGAACCAATTGACAAATTCATTCTCCCAAATATTTATAAACGGGAAGGAGCCCTCATTGGAGCGACAACATAATAATTGCTCCAACTCTAAGACTCCGTGAGACGTTCGTTCACAATGTTAAGAGGCAATTTGAGGTCTCTATAGGTAATGCAGACAAAGTTATCGCCGCAACACCAAAGACGAACTTATCAGTTGGATCAAGAAGAAATTTCAGGGTTTCTCAAGAGACCTAGATGCAAAGGTCATCTATAGCTTTCAACCTCGTACAGAGACTGTAATTGAGGCTGGATGGGATTGTATTAAATAAAATAAATCAAAGTCCAAAAATCTTGTTTTATTTTTTTAATCTGATAATTGGTTGTAGAGAAAATTGCGTTTGAAAAAAATCCTTTTTGCGGGACAGATAGCTTGTGCACCCTGTATATATAAATAGACGTGTGTGTCTGTAAGTTCACGTAAAAACAGAGCCTGTTAAATTTGAAATAATTTAATTAGCAGTTATTCCATTGATATATCATCCTTTACCAAGTGTTCAAACGTTAACAATTGTTTTTGTTTTTTTATTTAAACTTTTGAAAAATAAAAAAATACTTTAATACACATTTTGTTCAATTCAATTATGAACATACAAAGAACTCCTAAAAAATAATGACCATTCAGATAAAATTACATAATACATATACTTTAATCATCTCGTTTGTACAAATTTAAATAGATTGAATTATTATTTGTTAGTTCGATCCTGGCAACAAATTGAGAGTCGACTATGTATATATAAAATACAGGCTAACAACGTCATAAATTGGAATATTTTGTACATCAAGTCTATTGGAGATGTGCCAAAGTATAAAGTATAACTCTATAGTTGAGTTGATATGACCCATCTCCATCATGGTCGTAAAGGCGACTTCAATCCGCCCTTTTTTTCAGCCAACGCAAAGGCTCACCAAGAAAGACTATTACAAGAACAGATGAACAGTTACGCCTAACCTAGCTGCTTTTTTGAGGCTGGAGTTTACCCCAGCTGACCTTCTGCCTGGTCATCAACCAATGCTTAACAGCTCAAAATTGGTGAAGGCACCGTCCAATCTAGCAAATTTATCTGAAGTTCAACACAGAGAACAGAAAAGAATGTTAAAAACAGACACCTAAAATCAACATGCTAACCCTGAAAATTAGAGGAATGTTTTGGAGCTAGCAGCTGAGCTGGCATGGCATTTCATTAGATCAGATGCAAGCAGCTGTGATGAGGGAGAGATGGAAATAAATAAAGACATATAGAAGAATAACTCCGATGTCAACCCTCAATTCCACTTCAAGTACTTCCAATTATAACTCCACCACAAATCCTAAGAGGTATTATGCCTCTTTTATGAGCACGAGCAACCGTTCAATCCGGTTTCGTATACACCAATGATTTATTGTATGTAGTAGAAAAGAAAAGTCACTCTTCATGAATTAAATAATAATGACACCTGCATAGGAAAAGAAAATTCACTTTTCAGTTTGCCCAATTCAAGAAAATTGGCAAGATAAAAAATGCATCTGATTTTCATCATCACCCCTGGCACCCCTGACATGAACACTGTTGTATTTTACGTTTAAAAAAGTTAGAGGGCAAGGCTTGTGATAATTCCCCCCCTGTGAAGGCCAGGCGTGTGGTGGCGGTTGACTGCGGTTGAATCGATAAAATTTTATTTCTATACTTATATTGTTAACATGGCGTTTGTTAACACGTAACATACGTAACAGTTTGGTTTGGTATGACCCTTAGGTTTCGGTACGTTTTTACCCTCTGTGCGATACATATATATATATAATCATATATTTTAATATTATAAAATTTCAGTTATTTTTTTTATCATTCTTAATTTGGTTTATAAATTATACATAGCATACTCAAACATAAGCCTGAGCAATTGTGCTGCCTATTATTTGTTCCAAAATCGATGGCAATATTATAACTGTTAATCAGTTTTATTTATTATTGCAAAAAATATACAAGCTCATTTTTTTGCAAAAACAAAATTATAAATTAATGAATAATAGTATTATATAACCAATGTATATTTTATATAAACCTTTGTTTTTTTAGAGAAGTTTCACAATATTTAAGAATAATTTAATTGTAAAAAATATAAATTAATAAAGAATCAAATATTAAAAAAACTTAATTAACTTCATTCATTCTATTGAAAAAACATTTTACGATTATACCGTACCAAAATGCACTGCAAGAAGGGTGTACTGGGGTTTGTACCGTCCCAGCTCTAATCTATATGTAATTCATTTTAAAAATTGTAGAGAAATAATATGACAATTATACTCTGGGGTACATAAGAGATAAATAGCAGTTGGTATGGTTGACTTATATGGCTAACTACCAGATAATTTTGGGCCTTCTTTCTCTTTCTTTTTAAAGAAAAGGTTGTGTGATAAAATAAAGTTAACGACAGTTTAAATAAAGTCTGTAGACCTTGACCATGTTATTTTCCCTATTAATTTTAGTTAAACTTTGACCAAATATATTTGTTAGACCCTGTACAATATAATTTGCAATGTTCATAGAGGAAAAGAACAGATTTCGAGATATTGTGTAGACTGTGTAGTTTGCAATTGAACATATTAAATAAAAAAGAACAACAATGAAATTTTTTATTGGAAGAACCTAAAAGGACATCAGAAAAACTAAAATTTAAATGTCAACATTTGATGAAAAATATACCTCATATCCTTATGTAAAAAAGAAATTTGGTATAATCACTTTTTAGGGAAATATTGAGTGCTAAATACGTACCTCATAAATATTGCTTCATTAATGGGTTTGATCATTTTATTGGAGTATATTTTGCTATTTATAAACAACATTGATAAATTCCTCTATGGAATTTTCTATACCTAAAACCTATCTGGGTCACAATTAATAAATTTTTATTTTTGACAGCAATTGTTTTCAAATTATTCGTGTTCTGATCGTTGATCGTGATGTTACCTATCAACAAAAAAAATCATAATATATTTTGTTGTTAGGTGTCAATATTTCAGCTTTTTTCCCCCTAATTAGTGTTCTGAACGTTGATTGGACGAATTCAAATTCGCTATTTTTAACATATCAACAATTTTCAATATTTTTGGATCAAAATTCCACAGTGTGAGAAGAATCGGCTAATACCAACTGGTTTCGTATTTTTTCCCTGTTTCTGTTTAGATGAAAGTTTACAAGATTCAATAAAGGTAACGTCCTGGGATATATAGAATTATTTATATTAATAAAGCAAAGTCTGTCATTCTGTCTGTATGAATATATGTATATATGAAAAAGAGTCACCGGGTGAAATGTATAAAGGGCTCCTTCATGTATATTATTAATATATTTTGATCTGACAAATAAAAATTTAGTCCTATTAATGAAATATTGCAAGTGTGTGTATATAGCATCAAACGTGTATACGGGAAGCTCTGTATATAGTGTTGCCTGATGTAAATTATATACAGGGTGTCCACGATAAATTGGAACTACTTTAAACTTCATCCAGATCCATAATGTGGATATTCGGGGTTAAATCATACTAATATAAAAGGTTGCGTGAACAGTACACTATAACTTCCACCACAATTGTTTTGACAACAAACAATAGTCCTCATGGAACAAGCAAGGAGACACGCCATCCTCGAATTGGCTCGTGCGGGACACAAGCCCTCTGCTATCTACAAGCTTCTTAACTACCCCAAGATCACGGTGTACCGGGTCTTCAATGCCTCAGAGGTTAAGGGGAAGGTCTGCTGCAAGGCCCACAACATGAGAAGTGACCGAATCCGCACTCCCCACTTCCTTAAAGGCCTCCGGAAGTCCATCAAGGCTTCGCCGGGGACTTCCTTGTCCAGGTTGGTCAACAACCGTGGAGTGAGCAAGCAGCTGGTCTCCAAGGCTGTGAATGAGGACCTCGGGTACAGGTAATACCGAATGGCCAAACAACACATCCTCACGGCATCCATGAAGGCCACCAGGCTCTTCAACGGTAAGCGTCTCCTCAATGACCTGAAGAGCCATGGAGGAAGAATCATCTTCTTCTCCGATGAGAAGAACTGGACTATCGACAGAAGCTACAACGTCCAGAATGACAGGTGGCTTGCCAAGGAGAGAGAAGAGGTCCCTGCAGTCTTCACCACAAAGTTCCCGGGCTCCATTACGAGGGGGTGGAATGCTGTCGATTCCGCAGAAGTCATCAGGACATGCAAATCCTTTAGGGGCAGGATGGAGAAGATGGTGGCTGCTGAGGGAGGACATGTTGAATAAATTTATTGTTTAATATCATGTCTAACTTTTTCATATTAACAAATACACTCTAAATTCCATTTTTATTAAGCAGGTTGAACTTTAAGATAGTTCCAATTTATCGTGGACACCCTGTAAATATTTTCAATTAAGTAATAGTAATGTAGTGTCGATTCTTCTTTAGGACTGACGACTCCCGTTCCGTCCAGTTCAGTCTCCGTCCAGTCCAGTCCTGCATATCCCTAAAACTGATAAAGATAGGGTCCTTGATGACGTCACTCAACCGTATTTCTTTTCTTTTTTTATCAATTCTATTACTGACGATCCGAAGGATCAACAGTCTTAACGACCGACCTCAAGAACTGATGGGATCCGTCCTAAGACTTTACTGGATCGAACAAATAAGGATTAACACAACACTAGTCGTGTTAATGAAATATTACAGGCATGTATTTGTTTTTCAAGAGCACTGTTTTTGCTTGTTTTTTTTGTTATAGGTCTTGTATGTTTATCATAATTATTGTTTCAGTTTTAGATTTGAATTAAATATAAACACGGTTATGTCAAAATGAATTTTGTTTATTTTTATTAGTAAACGCTCTAAAGACTAAAGTAAGGATCAGTCATCCCCCCCCCCCCCAAAAAAAAATTCTCAAACTCCTATTATTTTTCTTTCATTATTTAGGACAGACCACATATAAATTGATATAAATATTGAGTAGTTACGTGGGAGTGTGCTCATGAAAAGCGAAGATAAACAATGAAGATTCCTTAGGGAGTTATCTTTCATATTACTAAAACAAAAATTGTATTTTATCCAGACACCTAATTACTCTTGGAAAAGCCGGGACGACCACTAGTAATATAATACTGTATAGATGACTATGAATCTAAGGACCAATATTATCATAACAAGGTTATTTAGGAAAGACTCACTAAAAATTTACTAACATATCCAATGACGGGATTGAGATTTCAAATACAGGAGAATAACTAATAAAAATAATTGAAACCCCTAAATAGAGCATTAATAAATTAGACATCAATTGAACAAACAAATTTAAATCACTAAACATTTAAAGTTTTTCTTATCTTTAGAAATTTTTATTATATTTATAAACTTTTTAATTAATCAAATAGAGTAGTTGGATATCAAATTAAAAAATGTTTATTTTTCTTAAATTATTTAATAGAATTGTACATTTTTTGAAAAATAATGAGGAGACATTATGTTGTTTTTGAGATGCGACAAGGTATTGTTAAAAAGAATAAATATTTAAACTTAATCTGAAAGCATTATTTATTGTAATTTGTAATAACATTTTACATTTATGTTATTGTTCATTGTAAAGGTTCAAACTTTTAATAAAAATTATTAAAACATAGGAGAAGGGGTTGCAATTGATTTCTCCTCCAATTGAGGTAATTGTATACATGTAATATTTAATACAACCAAAAAATTAATTGAAATTTAATAAAAAATGTTAAGTATTATTTAATACGAGAACATCTTTCTGAGACTTAAAGAAATCCATTGCAAATAAATTTAATAATCCAGGAATTATCTACTAATTTAATGTCCTAGGGTTTATCGTAAAAATATTTTGTGGTCCATGGATGAATAACTTTAAGGCCTCACAAAAAACTGAAATAAATATTTTAGAAGAGATAAAAACAATACAAGCCATTATTCAAAGATTATCTAAATATGGAATAGTTATTAATACTACTTATTAATAAAAGTCTACTAAATCTACTGCTCATTTTCCTTACAAGTAGAATGAGATCATTCAAAAATGATAATATTTAACACTGTAAAAGTATATATATATATATGATAATTGATAAAGCCACAAAGTTTGCTATTAATGAAAAAAACTCTGCTAATTCATAAAAAGATAAAAGAAAATAAAAGGGCAAATTAAAGAAAGCAAATTCAGGTATATTAATGTACGTCTGCATTTAAAGATCAAAGTGAATCAGAAAACGAATAAATTTTGTTTTATAATTGTAGAGAGAAGTATATAACTTCAAAATAGAAGAACAATATAAAAAATATGGGCTGGAATAACGATTATCTTCATGGAAATTTAAAAAATACGGAAAATTATGTATATTGTTTTGGGAAAGATCCATCCAGTGATTCAGTCAATTCATACAGACAAAAAATATATAATCATATTTTATCGACAGTAATATAATAGCACTTATCAATAATATAGTTGAAGATTATAATGTACCATAATAAATTAAGGATTTAGTATGAATTGATTTACTGACTGATATATTCCATTTGAATAAATTAACCAACATTTTTATTAACTTTTTGTGAATTAAATATACAGAAGCTAAGGATCCCAAGGGCGTCACCAGCTTTGTTTGTCCTGCAATTTTATTTTTGTCTAACCAGGTTCTATTAACATTTCTAAGGACAATCCAATATTTAGAAATAATGAAATAATTGAGTTAGAGTTATCAGCTGGGTTTTTTTTACATATATGTAGTAATCTCAGCAGTGTTCTTATTTTCGAAAGCTGTTATATTTATTCTTTAATTTTTGAGAAGTGAACATCTAAGTATAAGGTGTGTATGCTCATAAAAAACGGAAAGTAACATCGAGGATTTGTTGGGGAGTCATAATTGTAATTCTTTGTTGGACTTGGTGCAGAGTTGAGGATCGAAATCGGAGTAATTCATGCCTATATCCTTGTTAGATATGGAGTGAGATTTGGTTTTACTTTCTTCATCTCGTAGATGCTTGCAGGTAATAATTGTAGGACCCTACTTAGAGTTGTAAATTTAGATATGGTTCATTTTAAAGAATCGAACAACGATAAAATGTAAAGCTATCTCTTCTTTATGAATATCATTCATGGCTAATTTTAATTTTAGTTGTAGTAAAGAGAAATCCATTACTTTTTATGTGTTTGTTTTTTAATCAAATAATGTTATATCCTTGGCAATAAAAGCAGTACTTACATGAAGGTAAGACCCGAGGATTTCTATTATTTTATCCACATTTTCGACAATTTGCATTACAGAGCGTGGTTCATCTTTGACATCAAAATTACCGGAGCAAAATCGACAAAACAAAAATTACAAGTGAGGGGTGTTATAGTATAAAGAATTAAAGTACTATTCACATTTCCAGCCGCCTGGCTTGTGTTTTGGCCCTTTATCGAAAAAAAAACGAACTGTAAAATATGGCGTATTTTCTCTTTGCTGGTGTCCATCTGTGACACGTGCTCAAACAATACTGAGTCAAACAATCACAAAAATGGCTCAAAAGTTTTTTTAGTACGCAATCTTATCTTTCTATCTCCGTCAAATCAGGGAATGAATCCAGAGAGGAATGTGGTACTTCCACAATATGGTAGACACAGCAAAGGTTACACAGCCCTTTTCAGAGACCAACATTCCCTTCTGGTAGAAAACAATGTAACCTCCATACATTCCCCATACTAGCCCGTTTGACTCTTCCTTCTGGCTGAATGTCGAGGTGAGGATCTACCAGATAAAAGCACTGAATCTCGAAGCTTTCAAGGCTTCTCTTGATGATCATTGGAACTCCATTATCCCCAAATTACATTATTACTATTGTTGTGTAAGTCCTTATTTATTCAGCCCAGTCCATTCTTAGGACTGGTCGTTAATACTGTCGGTGCTTCGGACTGTCAGTACTAGAGCTTATTTTCAACAACAAAAAAGTTGAGTGACGTCATCAAGGATCGAAATTTATAAGTTTTAGGACTGATCTTCAAGGCTGAGCGTGACCGATACTGAACGGGAACGGGAATGGAATCTTCAGTCTTAAATAAGGGTTGACATGACACTAATTATTGCCACCGATCAGAGCGTTCAGCGTCGCATTGCCACCATTATCAAAGTTGCTGAAGTCTACATTGAAGGTTAGAAACAGCAAAACATGTGTCAACATTTGTAAAATAGTTTATTAAATGTAGCTCCCCCAGTTTAAATGTTAAATGTATAGATTCATGTTTTCAATTGAGCACCCAGTATACATATTTACTTTAGCTGTAAGAACTTAATTCTTACCTTTGCTTAACGGTATAGATAGGTATTCATTTATATGTGTACATATTATATAAAAAAATAAAGAATTTATTGTCTTAAAAGAGTATTTTTGTGTTTCTTTTCTTCATTTAATGCTCCCATAAAATAGACGACTGTCCTTGTAATAAAACTTACTCATGCCTAATATATGTATGCAGTAATAAAAAATATAAATCAACCAAAATAGGATATTAGAATAATAAATCTTCAAAGGGTAATTTCAAATCAATTCAAAAATTATACCTAGAAGGGAATAAACATTTAGTATGATCATATTCAATCAAGGAATTTACATAAGTTTATTCAATCTTCTAGATTAGAGAAAAAATATCTACATAGGAACTACCCCGTTCCTGGAAGTGGATAAAAGAACTCAATTAATTAATGATATCTTATTACTATATTGTATAATTAAATTTGCATAAATGGATATTCTCTTAAAAAAGTAAATGATTTCTTTTGTGCTGATACCTCTCATTTTATTGGCTCATTTGAACAGTTCTATTAATTCAATTGTAAAAAAAGTATAATCAAGGATGCTCAGTATATTGTTTTATTCAATATTACTCTTTAAGAAATTTAATATATACCAGCATTAAATGAACATATTGAACGTTTATTCTAAGCTTTTTACTTTCTTGATTTTAAATCATTTATTTTAAATTTAAGGTATTAAATTTTCTTTGATCGGTCTTTAATTAGAGTAATTAAACCTTACTGTGTATCAAAAATATATGGCAAAGTTTGATCAAAATCGATTATTAATCCTGATGACTAACCAACTAAATAACTAACAAATAAACTAACAGAGGCAAAAACAAATACACATAAAAATTCGTTGCAAGAATTTACTCGTAACTTTGCTTGAGATTCATTGAACATATATACTCACGACCCTAGATACACAACTCCGAGGATTCGAGTCCCTTGAGTGATTACGAAATGTAGCCTGTTTTGTACTCTTTGTGTTGGAAAGAAGGTTCACGAAGAGATAAAGACTGTCGTTCTCATCCTTCCAGATTGTTCCAACTGTTTTTCTCGTTAACGTCTCTCATTTCCTCGTGTTCTCCTACGGCCGGACCTTAAAATACCTCCCAAAAGTTATCAGTGGTTTGCTTCACCACAACCAACCTCCTCTTCCTTCGAAACATCCTGGATCATAACAAAGTAAAAATCTAAATTCACTACTCTTCCCTGATCTCATGCCCATCCATGAGTCTTTTCAAATATAAATAATAAATAATTTTTTATTCACAAATAAACCTTCAGTGAAATGGCCGTCCTGCAAATTGGCATTCGGTAAAATATTTTTCGGCGAATTGTCCGTTCGGTGAGATTTTATTCGGCAAATTTTCCTAGAACTGTTCTAGTAACATGTAATATGTAATTCATTTTTAAAAAATGTGGAAATTGTGGAGATTTAATATAACAATGATAAAATGTGAGTAAATGGTAGAATGTTTGTTTATTTAGTGGTTATATTTTTTGTTATTAAGTATGAATGTTTCGTCAATGTTAGTCAAGGCTGCTCGACTTTTTAAAGTATAATGTCATTCAGAATGTTAGAAAGTGAAGGACATAATTTAAAGAGGAATACGACGTTCTAATTAAGTTTTGAGAATAATATAAAGGAGGATCCCACTAAGTCGATGAACGTCCTCGCCAACGAGTTGTCTGTTGCTCTTAGGACTATCAGGAGAGCTATAAAGAGCGAACTTAAATTTTTCCCTCCCTACAAAAATTTCTAAAATGCAAAAGAAATTACTTTGAGAAGTGGCCATTCTTGACACAAAATCATTTAAATTGTATAATTTAGTATGAAGCATTGTAAGAGTCTTCATAATTACCTCAAATATCATGGCGACCGGGGGATGAAAGGTAGGGAACCGCAGATCTATATATTACATTCTAATTTTATTCTAAAATTAGACAGGTTCAAATTTAACTTCTCACCAGTACAGTAAGCATAGTGATTTATAAGAAGATATTGTTTTCATAGGAAATATCTTACTGTTGGAGAGATTTGAGATCAACTCAATGAAAAATATTATGACTCAATGACGAAAACAGAAATTTAAGAAAATATATTGTAGTTATTCTATATCCTCCATGTAATATGAATGCTGTCAAAAGGATTATGTAGAAAAATAATAAGGCCCATTTCATAGCCAACACTTTCAAAGATATTCAATTTTTCAAAGGCAAGGGAGTAGAATAGAGTTGAAAAGAAGTATGTGAACCTGACAGTTCCTAATATACTTTATAAATATAACAAAGGCAAGGGATGAGTTGATCTCTTGGATTTAGTAACAGCTGTCTATGGGGGGGGTACTAGATTAAGGAAAGGGTGGTGAACTATATTGGTATATTAGACTGGTCAGTAATGCTTCTCATGAAAGGTAGAAAGAAACGTTTATTATCCAAGGTTGATAGAAATACAAGGTTGTACCATAACGTTTTTCCTACAAATTTTTGACTTACACCATCATGCTTATAATAATGACGTCAATGAGTATAACTGTTACAAAGAGTAGCTATATATCGCCTTCCTTGACTGTTGCTATTAGATTACCACTGTTATACTTTATGACGTCATATTTGTCAGTCTTACCCAGAAGTCAGTACGGTATATCAAATTGTGAATTCTATCAAGCCCAATTACTTAATGGCATTACCTTATATTTAAATTTGCTTTATTTATCATTTCTCTGTCATATTTTACAACAGACCCTAATCAAAATGATGCCCAGAAACAAAACCCAATTCTCCCTTTTTTTCACAGGAGCAGCTATCCAAAGTGTGAGAAGCAGAATGTCCTCAACTTTAGGAGGTCAACCTCTGAGGTAAGACGTTTCAAATTCCAACGTGTAAGGAAACGGTAAAACTTGACTGTTCCAAATGCAACATTGCATTTATAAGTAGAATAGATATATGTTAGAGCACAAAACGTCCACTTAAAATCAAATTGAGTAATATATATCAACTGAACTTCTCTTTATAGAGAACCTATAAAGTAATGGTGGATTATGCATTTTTTACCAAGCTTGATCAAAATGTATCTGTAACTTTTGCTATAATCCTGTGCAAACAAGTATAAAAACATAACTTCCTTACAACTTCGTTGGTGGAGGTAATTATCACAAATAATATCAATTATACTAGTAATTATTATGTTTCTTTCTTAAAAATTTGTTCATGGATTACACAATCAATTTATTTAAATAAGTTTGTATAATTTTTCAAGTTTGAATCTAATCATTAAATAGTAAATGTGGCTCCAAGTCATATATCTCATTTTTCATATAAATACTACTAATACTGATGATAGGTTAATTAATAATTAGCCAGCACTTATCGGACTCCAAAGGGTATTTTTAGAACTTTTTTTAAATTACTTTCATATTTGAGTCATGAATAAATAAAATGTCCTAAATAACCATTTAGGAGAGTAGTGAGTGAGGGATTCCAAGAGACGAACATTCAAGGAAATCCTCGGTGCATATCCTCACAAACCAACTTTTTTTTTTTGCTGTATCTATCTAGCATCTGTTGACAGTTACTCACCAAATTTTTAGCGATTTTAGAGGTTCAGTTGTTATGTAACAGTCGTTTGAGTAAGTTGATGTTAGTGTTTTTGTGAGAATGGACATAATTGATAATCGCCTTATATACTTTTGCTTCGACATTTTCACAATTAGAGACATGAGATAAATATTAAACTTCTTTATTTTTTGTTTGAGAAGTCGTTTGATTGCGTAATACAGCCTTGTGATATTTAATAACAGCTCCATACTCGATGTTGTCCATTTTCACAAACACTCACATCAACTCACTCAAACAGCTGTCACAAAACAACTACATTACCTAAATGGCCGAAACTTAGGTGAGTAACTGTCAGTAGAGTTTAAATGAATGTAACTGGTTTTATTTTCGAGTGCTCCCATGTTATGGTTGATGTTGGAAACTTTTCAGACCACTCTCGTATGTCCAGTAGATCTAGACATGATCTATTTAGCCTGTTTTAACATATGAGTTATAATTACTTTTATTGATAGTTTTAGTATGTACCTTCTATTTTACGATTTAGTGTGAATCATGAGATTATTGTTCATTGAATATAGGGGACGGTTTATAATTAACTCACCCTCTATCTCATTTATCTTCTTCCACAGAGCTACTCGAATGGCGACAAGTTGTACTAATTAACATTCCTACTTTAACTGATATCACATACATTCTGGTGAACCCTAACTGTTCTTTTATTTTGCACAGCTGTAGAATAACAACCCTATGATACTCTCAGTTCATATTTTAGAATCAGGTAGTCAAAAGGAGGGGATAAAACTTTTACCAGTTGACTTTTGCTCTTTTGTCAAAGGGAAAGATGGAATAGGCCAATGAGCAGAGGACTTTCTATCATTCTCAGCCATCTCTAAGATTGTGTGAGCCCACCCCCTTCAAGAACTGTAGCCCAGTATTAGGCCAGAGGAAGTGTTGGACGACTTGATAGGGTCCTCCCACGAACAACAAGAGGACACCAGACTACATAAAGAGTATACCACCCATCTGGCTCCCAACTGGGACAAAGGGGGGGGGGTACTTATGAGTATCCCTTCGTCAAGGTAAAGACCTGGCTGGAGGGCAACTAATCATCCGGTTATTTTATGTACACTACATACAGGAGTGACAATAATACTGTTTTTATGAGTTTAATATCATATTTGAAAAGTATTAATGATTGACCCGAACCCAAAAAGGCAGATGCAAGCACTTCTGCCTAATGTCACTATTCTAGAATAGAGGCAAAATTGGACGTTAAAGCCTAAAAACTTAGATAAATAAATATGTAAAACGGAAATGAATAAAAAGTACCTACTTAACCCATTATTTCACTTCCAATGATTCCATCCAAACTCCGTAGAAAAATTTTAATTAGGAGTTGCCATTAGTTTCTACATTATATATTGCTTTAACTTTTTTCATATTTAAGTACCATTGGTTGGCACGTACATATATGTACATCATAGAGAATGGTTGACAAAAATGTACATATAAAAACGATTTTCATTTCTTATATACATATTGACTATGTAAATCAATTTTTCCTTTTCAAAATGATTTAGTTGTGACTTTAGATTCAATTTTTTAGGGTAATTGAAGATATGATGGCAAAAACTCATATTTTTTCTGTGTTGGTATCAGGGAGACCTACATACAAAAAGTCACCTTGTATACACGCTCGATGATACATGCAAAACGCCTGCGAAACTTCATTAATATGACTACATAGTTATTTTTTTAGATCAATACTATGTGCATGATATACACAGAGTTAATATGTATATTATGATAAAGTTACCTTTAAAAATTAAAAAAGAACAAAGGGTTGTTGCGTGTGCTCTTTTCATTATTCAATAGGTAGTCGGGGTGTTCACTTCTCCCTCTGAAGTAAGCATGTTTACAAATCTTTGGTGCAAATTGTTTTAAAAATGTATAACAAAATGAATATATATGAATTTCACTATAATTAATTACAATATTTTCCCTGCAAGAATGCTATTTTAAATGTAGAAAGCTTTCCTCTTTATTGCCATAAATAATTTTCTCCCCCAAAAATCATATAACAGGCCTATAGTATTAACCTGGCTTCTAATTCAGTAGTACCACATGCCTCATTCCCACCATCTCCTTCTCCTCTTTTTTTTTCCTTACAAAAATGTCAGCTCTAGATATACATCAGGTATCACTATCTATAATCTCAATGTTATATACGAAAAGCCCTTAATATTTCATTAATATGATTAAGTTTTTATTATTGGATCACAAATGTCTTTTGTTTCAAACATCAAGACATCCAAAGATATATTCATACATACATATAAAATTTGCTTTATTAATACAGATGAATGAAGTTGTAATCACTTCAAAATTTACGTACACATACGTACGTGCAGGAAAGAATGGCTTACAAATGAATAGGTGAAATAATGAAATATTTATCACTCCTGTTCATATTAACAGGGAGACATAGGGACTTGGACTCGAGATTTGTAGCTCTACTTACACTCAAGTCCATATTATGAAGAATTGCGACTATACTTGATCTCACAACTAAATACTCGCAACATGACTTGTACTCGAAAGTTAAGAATCGGTACTTTATTAGAGTACGAGATATTAATTATAAAAAAATATTATTATAAGATATTAATTCAATCCGACAACAGTGAAAAGGTATGCATAGAATACATCAAACATGCCTTGTGATAAACTATATATGTATATTAGTATGTTGTGCATATATGTATATGTTATATATAATGGTGACTGAAAGATTCGCTCTGGTCACTTTCCTCCTCATATATACATATATTTTTTGCAAAATTCATCTTTGAACTTCATTCATTTGAATTCCTTTTCTAGTTCATTTTTTCAACAACCAATATAGTAAAGAGGCCTGGTGAACACAATCCCCCATCAAAGTTTTTGAGGCCAAAACAAAGTTAAAACTTCACGCTTCAAACTCAGGGATTTCTTCGAGATTACTCTTTATTATTAAGTGACTGCGAATTTGCATGAAGCTACTTCAGCTTGACTCACGAGTACCTCCAGGTTTTCAAGGAATATATGACATTGGCGACAAATCATCAAATACTCAACTACCTCCCGTTCCTACTCGACGGAGTTCATATATAATTCTTATGGAATATACCTTGCTAGACAATGAAGATATCTTCTTGCTATTCGACTGTGGGCAATTCGATGAGGATCGTATATTACTTTTCGGAGCAGAACGTGGGATTCTTGCATTGTGCTTGCGATGGAACTTTAAAATACTGCGCAAACATATATTATAAGTGCCATTATAGGACAAACATATATATTTTGTCTTTTTGCGTAACTTCCATCTAAATAGATAGAGATTTCATCCTGAGTCCCCACCTATTTAGATGAAGGCACTTGTGAGAATCAGCCCTTCTTTTTAAGAATTCCTCGACTTTGTCTCGATAATAATTCATATATGAGGGCGAAACTTCCTAGGGCGAACATTTCTGGAAACATTCTAGAAACATTTATGATATATAGAGTTGAGTAGTTTGTAATGAAAAAAGCTACCTTTAGAAATTAAAAAGAGGGAAAACTGTTGTTGCGTTTGTTCTTTCTTTTTTTATGCTCATTATTTTGTAGGCAGCCGTGGTGATAACTTCTTCTTCTAGAGAAGGGTATTTCACTAGCTTTGCTGTAAATTGCTTAAAAAATGCTTAATATAATGAATTTAAATATAATTACAATATTTTCCTATAGTAATGCTATTTTTAATTTAGAAGATTATCTTCTTTATAGCAGTAGTTCATTTTCTTTCTTCCAAAATCATAAAATGGGCAGCTAAAATTAACGAGGGTCTTAATTCAGGTGTACCATACCTCTCACTCTCCCCCTCTCCTCGCGTTCTTTCTTTTTTTTCATTACAAACAACTCAACTCTAAAAGTATATATGAATCTGATCTTCTTTAAAATTGGAGTTTTTTGAGTATCAGTTGATAAATTGTTAAAGTATTTTGCTTTTGTCATACAATCAGCAAAAATAGTTAACAAAATTTCGTACTTTCTTCATTTATTTACAAAATATATAGTATTTTTATTGAACTTTTAAACATAAATAATAAATAGATATATGTAAAACCAATACTTTCAAAAGTGAATTCATTTTAAAAAAATTGCTTAAAGAAAAATGAAAATATATTTAATATGTACTTTTAATATTGATTCTTACTTAGAATTTGAGATGCTTAAATACAGGGTGCGTGTACAAAATCTGCCGCATTTTAAAGACGACATTACTCCATCAGATGATGTCTGATAAGTCTTTTTTTGGTATTAAACCACATGTAGCGATAGCACCATTTTAAGTGCTCAACAAAAGTGGTTATGTTCAATGAGAGAGATCGTAGGTGCGCTGCTATTCAGATTATGCATAGTGATCACATGAAATTAAGCAATGCTGACATCTCTATCCTTCTGTTGATGCCAGTTAGAACGGTCAGAAGTATCAGGAAGCAGCTGGGGAGTCATCGGACCTGATGGACCTTGTTGACAGGAAGAAGAAGGAGGAGAAGAGCACAAAGATTGTCCGGGACGTCCCCAGGGTCATGAAGACCAAGTTTTCCAGCCACAGTCATGGTTTTTGGTGTCGTGTTAAGTGAGGGTCATGTCTTGCCGCCCCACATCTTCAAAACAGGCCCTGGATGTGGCAGCAGGACTCGGCTCCGGCCCACAAAGCTAAGGGGACGCAAGAATGGCTGAAAAGCAATGCTTTTGCGTTCGTACCCTTCTCCTCTTGGCCTCCCACATCACCGGATTTGAGCCCGTTGGACTACTTTGTCTGGTCCTACGTGGAGAACATGACCAACCGCTCCTCCCATAACACCAAGCAGTCTCTCATCAACTGCATCAAGGATACATTTAGTGAGATAGAAGCAGCGTAGATCCAAAAACGGTTTCGTAGCCGCATTGAGCGGGGTTTGGTCGCAGACGGCGGCTACATTGAATAGATAGCTGTTCTATATCTTAATAAAGATATTTGTTTTTATTTTATAAATAAATATTGTAAAATAAGCGTGTAGTTGTTGTTTTTTGAAGCGGCAGATTTTGTCCACGCACCCTGTACTTATAAACTTTATTTTTTTTTTTTTGTTTGTTTTTTTGTATTATTAAGATAATAGATATAAATTATATTGGGAATGAGCGTTGTTTACTTCTTATTAGAGTTTGACATTTGTGTTAGGAAGAAAGAGGAGAAGATAGAATGAGACATATGGTACTACTGAATTAGGACCCATGTTAATTTCACTTGCTTGTTGTATGATTTACAGGAGTGAAAATGAATTACTGCCATACAAATAAAATACATTTAAAATATTTAAATTCATATATATCTATTTTATTATGCATTTTAATAAAATTTTATACCAAGAATAAGCAATAATGATTACGTCAGAGAGATAATTTAACACCATGACGACCTGTCATTTAAATAGCGAACAAAAAAGAAGACACAGCAACTGCAACAAACTTTTCTCCTTTTCTAATTTTTAAAAGTAGTTTTTCCATTACAAATATGGCAACTCTACTTATAGTAAAGCTGAGCAAAAATGAGGATAAATAACTATTTTGATATAAGAAAAGGAAAAAATCGGTTGTTGCGGGTGTTTGTTTTTTTTTTTTTGTTCATTTTTTGGCAAGTCATTGTTGTAATAATTTATGAAAATGAACAAATTATTTTCTTTTAATTTAAATGCTTTTTCAACTATGAATCGTTCTTTATTAATCTATTATCAAAAAAAGAAGAGGTTCTGATCGTTTGAGTATCCGAAGTACTTTGTTGGGCTACAATTTGTTTTTTCAAAATGAAAAATAAGGATTATAAATTTATTCATCACTTGAGAAAAAGAAAATTAAAGGAAGCCTTTTTAATTCAATAACATAATCTGAAAATTCAAACATCTGAAATTTAGCAAAATAACATTTAAGTTCAAACTTGTGAATCGCAGAACAAATAGAGAAAGCAGCTTAAAAAAAGTAAATTTCAAATCACTATACTGATCAAAAAACACCCTTTGAAGACTGAAACTTTACACACATAACTTTTTGATTAAAATACCACAAAAGATTGTATTAACAGATCCCCCTAAAAAATTGAACACCCTAAAACACACGCTAAGATAAAAATTTAGAAGAAGTTGACCTTTTATATAATCTTAAAACTTGAACTATATAAACACAAAATGTTATATAAATATTGCTTTAAGCATAAAAAAGGCTTTAATGATAAAGACATGTACAAGTTTCTTTTTATTACTTTGAAAATAGATTTAAAAATACGTATTCATGGTAGAAAATGTAATGTAATTTTATTTTATATTTTAGTGCTTTCAAAAAGTTCTTGTATCTGAAAAGTCGCTATAATTGAATTTGATTTTAACCCCCGCCCCAATATAACTTGCCGTCAACTTTTGTGTAAAATAATCAATTTTATTAGGGAAATGCGTTAAAAAAGTAAAGACTATTTTTATAATAACTATTCTGTTGTGTTACTTGAAATACAAAAGATCCTCATTTCTAAACTAGAAACACGTCATATTATCTTTTTCAAACCCCTAATATTATAGGCAGCTGGTTTTTAAAAATAAACTATAATCAATAGTCCCATATGTCTCGCCCCGATCCCTGTCCTAGCGCTCACACATATGGTCAGCCCTATAGTTATTAGTAGTTAGTTTACATATGTAGAATCAGGATGCACTTTTATTAATATTTCGTTTTAAATAAACAAGGGTCCTTTGAAAAGTCCATGCTAAGTCCTAGAGATGGTACTATTTGCGCGTATCGAGGTTATGTTTAGTTAGTAGCATCTCTTGGAAGAACATACACCAACCTTCAGCCAGATCGGTCATTTTTTTCTGATTGACATTCGTTTGAATAGAGGAATCGATCGGAAAGATTTTGGCGATTGTTTTTTGGGTTCTTGAGAAATAATTCTCATGAACTGTCTGGAAAAGGGTAAAACTATTACAAGTGCATATTATTCCTCATTATTGTACCGTTTGAAAGCCGTGCTGCAAGAAAAAGGCTCACAACTAGCCCACAAAAAAGTCATTTTCCATCACGACAATGCACCAGTCGCAAAGTTATCGCAAAGTTAATGGAGATAGGTTTATAATTCGAGATGCCCACATCACTAGCAATCTCACACGACTTCATTCTTCTATCATCCATCACCATATCATGGATTTTATCCATGATTTCGTGAGAAGTAACATTAACAGCCACTCCAGAACGTTCAGCGTCACTTGTGCCCATATGGCAACTCCGAAAAATTTGAGACCCCTCATAAACTGTTCCAATTGAAGGTGCAGAGTCCCCATGATGTTTATCAAACTGTTTTTAGTCTTCAGAGGCGGTTTACCTCTCATAAAATAATGTTTAATCAATACACGAAATTATTTTTCGTTTATCTTTTCACTCCATTTCCTCGATTCAAACAGAAACAAATAGACCGACCTGGCTGAAAGTTGGTTTGTGTTCTTCCAAGAGATACTACTAACTAAACATAACCTCAATATGTACTCGTATTTGCCTATTTCGTAGATATTTGTTACTAGAGAACTAGAAGAAGACTGACTTTTCTTTAATACAAGACATTCAAATATAAAAAACAATATAGATAAATTCCAGAAAATGTTATTATATATTTCAATAATAAATTTACGTATACACATATTCAAGGTTAGTTTCACCATATTGTACATATTTTTGTTTATTAGTTGTTTGTATTCTTATTTGTTTATTAGAACATTTACACCATCTTGCAGATTCAATGTATTTTTTTAAAATTTGCTCCTATTATTTATTTTAATTTCACTATGAGATCATTTTTAAACTAGATCTTGTTACCACAGATTCATCCCACTTATATAATAATTTACTATACGATTTTTTATCAGTTGTCGATACTTCAACACTTGCCTCCTAAAGTCACCTGAAAGTTGAATTTGAAGAGCTCGAATTAGCTCTTGTCATGCTGTGAATAATGTCATATTATGTAAATCGAAGCATTCAAATGCGTGAGCTGACAATTTGTCGAATATACATTATGCCAATGGAAAGAAAATTTACCAAAGAGATGATTCGACGATGGACAATTTTGGTCATTTGGCAGAAAAATGATATTTAACATATTCATACAGAGTGATTCAACAAATATACAATCGCATATATCAATATATTAAATGTCCAGTAATCAAATTGACCGTCACCAAAAATGTTTCTGGCCAATTGTCCTCTAACTGTTCAAATTGTATGACAAATCTAACAATAACATCCACAGCCAAAAGATGGTGCAATGAACGTAAACATATTTGGTTACATACCATCTAATTTCAAATCTTTGTTATCTTTCTCATTGGAGAAAGTATTTTTTTATCAACACTAAATGTGTTGTTTTTAATTGAATCTTTGCCCATAAATACAAATGTATAGCACGAAATCAAACACTTGCATGCCTTATTAAATGAACAGGAGAATCCTAATCGGGGCTCTAGTGAGATTTACCTCGTATTTTTTCTGACACGTGCTCGGAGTTTGAAGATTCCGACTTGACTCGGACACGTAGTCAAAAACTTCATACATGACTAGAACTCGTGATTGAAGGAAACTATCGAAAAACTATATATACTTCAGAACATATCATTGCATCATTAATTATTTTGAATAAATATATTGATATTTTAATGAATCAACTTTATTTTTAAAATAAAATATCACATATTAGAAGAAATGTTGACAAATACAGAATGACCGTTTTGTGTATTACATTCCATAATTTATCCATAGTATCACTTGGTTATAAAATCTTTTAGCTTGGTACTTATAATTTTGTATCTATTCCAAATATATATTCCAGCAAAATATTAGGGTAAATTATGAGAATATTATACAAATAGACAAATGTTGCCATGTTACTTAAATGTCTTAATATTGGTTCTTTATATTTAATCAAAGGATCCATATTATTAAAAGTATTTGCATATATGACCCCTGGGGTGTCTGCAGGATTATCTTTTTATTGTTTGTTTGTTTTTGGTTTTTGGGGGGTGGGGGCTTGTTATTGGAATTTTTTTCAAAAAAAAAATTTAGAAATTAAAATTTTTCCTCTGCTTCGAATGACCTTTTCTTTAAAAAGAAATCCTTAATTTTTTTTTTTTTACATTAGTGTAAATTTTTTTCATCTGACAAAGATATTTTTTAAAGCCAATCCAAAAATAAACTAGAATGTTTTTTTTTGCATTATTCATTTGGTTTATATATTTTACAGAACAAAAATACATAAATAAACCGGAGAAATTGCGTAACAAATATACAAATAAACACTACAGGTAAAATTTAATGCTCCAGGGTAGAATTTTTACAAATATTCTAAAAATTTGTCCTTAAAGTACATAATGTTGATTGTCACAATAAAAAAATGAAAAATTGATTAATATTATTTGAACAACCATGTTAAGTCCCTTAAATCAAATAAATGTTCTAAATTATTGCTAAAATTCTTAAAAAACATTAACTCAGTGCACAAATTTCTTTGAATAAAAAATCCATAAATTGAAATTTTTTTGGAAAAAAATGAGAAAAAATAAATTTCAAAATATCAAACTAAGGAAGAAGTCAAAATTGTTTCACTTCCACATTCGTAGTGAATTGAAAATTTGGACCTTTCCCATCAAAATCTCGATTTTCAAAAAGAAAAAAACAACATATGGTATAAACAAAACTCTTCAACTGTTTTCGATAAATAACTATTTCTGTTTTAAAGCACCTGACTCTACATATTTACACATTCAGAAGGGCATTAGTACAGAAGTACCTAAGTATGCCAAAAAAAAAAAAATTTCTTTTTTTTTAAATACGAGTTTTTGAGTAGACAAAAATGCTCGTCGTAGCTAAGATACCTTCAGACAAGCAAATAAGTATCAATGCTCTTTTGTAATACTGAAAGCACATAATCAGGAAATAATCAAACAGGTAAAAACAGCTGAAGGGATCGTATCTTGTAAAAAGAAAGTCATCTTTTGAATAGGAGTACGTGAGATAAATACCTTGAACAAACACAATTCTACCTCTGCCTTAAAACTGGAGAACATTCTGCTGCTGTATGAGAGAAGAGAGGGCACTGATACGCTTCAAGAGAGAATTCACAAATTTAAACTTAGAAGGGAAATTATCACCAAAATATATGTGATAAGCAATCCCATCATCTGCAATTAATTAATCACTGGTGAAATGATGAAAAAACCATCGGATACTCTGAAATAAATTAGAAATTTTTAAACAAACATGTACTGCTCCATAGACTGCACTTCTGAAAACCTCTATGAATTCTGCTAAGCATGGAGACTGACTTAGGATCTTGACCCATGTTACCCATCAAGCCTGTCTTTTGAGTTTTATAAAACTTTTGATTTACTTCTGGCTCCAATAATATTGAGGGTATTAGAGGAAATATTTAAGAAAACTTTATGAGTTGAGGCTCTCTAACTTTGGTTCTCAAAAAAAAAAAAAAAAAAGAGACCGAAGGGTACAAAAAATTATAGATAGATTTATCTCTTCAACACATACAAAATACTCAGAGGCATTTTTGATCGTTAAATAATAAAATATCTTCCGCAAATCATTTTCTCGGTTCAGAAAGGTTTTATGAATTTCCGTCTAATAGAAGACATTCCACGCTCTATTCAGAATGCAAATAGTTCCTTAACAAGCAGTAAGTAGACAGCTGTGCTAGTGAATTTTGCTGGAGCATTTGATATTTTCACATTAATACATAATCAAACAACTGAAACGCTATGGTTTCCCAGAAGGCATAATTAGAAAGATATCTGCTATACTTTGAAACTCCAAAACAATAGCAAATATTCTAGGATCTATTTATAAATTATTTATCTTTCGCGGGGATTGACAAGGACGCTCTTCTTTATTGGAATAAACTGGCTAAAGAAGAAAATAAACTAGGATCCAGGGATAAAAGACATATATTGGAGAAATATATCTTTGAAGTGTCTCCTATATGCTGATTATGTCACCATTTTCTGTTCAGGCTCCAGAAAAGAAGCCATGAAGTCCCTTAGTACAATCATTGATGTATTGAAGAAATTCAAAATACAGTCTGGGCTATCAGTCAATATGGGGAAAACGATTATCGTAGCAAATGGGATATCTGAGCATATATATAAATCTATATATAAATTAATATGGGGCGGATCAAGAATTCATGTCGTATAAATACTCAAATAGATGGGTGGGGTATTGGATCAACAAGGGAACTCTAGATAGGTGGAATAAGGATGCCATTTTTTCTTGTTCCAAATGAGTCATTTTTTCTTATATTATGCATTATACAATAATATATTAGAGTAAAATAGGGCCCTAATAAATTGTGTTTAACACTTTTCAAATGCAAAACTACCAATTTCATCAAAGATTAATCTTCCTTTCATTTTTTTAAAATTACTAATTTAAATCTCAACAATTATTTTTGACAAGAAATTTTACATAAAAAACTCATTACTTTCCACGAATATCGTTAAATCTGTGTCTTTCCTAAGAATTTCGAACACAAACTGTATCTAAATATAAATGATGCACAAGAAACTGTAATTGTATAAAGTATATATATGGGGATCAAAGATAAAATCCGTGCCCTCTTTGGGTTGCCTCGGAAACAAATGTCGTCGTCAATCATTATTTTTAATCCCTTGGCCTTGTAATATTGACAAAATACATTCACACGAGACATGGAGACGCTCTGGGGTTTTTTTTTTTTTTTTTTTCAAATTAATAATCAAAAACAAATCAGCAACCATATAAGCTGACAATGTGTTACGTCCAGGAAACCAACATGATTTGAAGAACTCCGGAGGACTATTTTGAGGTTGCAAAGATCAGAGGAGGACTCCAGGAAGGTCAGGGACGTGGAGTTTATTGTACTATTATTGACCGGTCTCTAACGACGTCCCTGGGTCCTGCCATGTGTCCAACAAGTCTCTTGTCATGCTTCAGGACAACTGAAACGACCACGTAACTGAGGAGCCGAAGCCCCAATTTTCATCTGATGGACTATTATTTCTGGGGCTACTTTGAAACACACACTAATAGACTTCTCCTTCCATCAAATAGCACTTCGCATCCATGCCCAAGAGCTTCGTTATCAAGGCTGTATAGAGGCTGTGATCGAAGGTGAGAACAAAAACTTAAGTTGTGAGTAAGCCTCAAAACACATGACAAACAATGACTTTGTTTTTGTTTGAAATAAAAAAATATATAATTTTTGGATTTTATGTTGTTTTTCGTAAATTTCATGTGTAAAGTTATGAAATTTTCTTAGTTTAGTAGATTCAGGAAAATAAATTATTTATGATCTATGCTGATCAATAATAAGTTCGAGAGAGAAACAAGACATTATCTTATGAACAAACTGTTTATGGGACTATTAGGGTTATTTGAGGTGATAAAAAAGTATAGTTACTCGTGACTACTGGAAACAGATGGGCAGGTCATGGAAGTCAATTATGAATAAAATTATAAAGAGCATGACCTCCAACGAACCTCTAAACTATATACCAAGTTTGTTTGAATAGTGTGGATGAATTCTTTAGGGAAGGGTGAGTTACTTCTATTGGATATTATATTTTTATCTCGCGGATATAAGGCAATACAAATTCATTTGTTAATTTGAGCAAAGATATTATTATCAAGCTGCCGTTCCAAAACCTCCTCTCTTTTACTGATAAGTCAAAACATAATGTTGAGTTTAGATTATACTTCTCATGTAAAGAAAACATCGAGACTTCATTCCATTTGTTTTTGTATTTGGTCAAAAGTAGCAACTTTTGTAAAAATGGGAGAGTGTTTGGATCGCATTGGCTAGTCTTCTGCTTGAAACGAAACCCTGAAGATTGAACACATTATTTTCAAAATCCAAGAGGAAATATATGAGTTGAAAAATGACCTATTTCACCAATGCTCTAGGAGTTAAGTATGTCCTACCGTTAATGAATATCCTAGAATCCATCTCTGCCAGTTGGAAATTACATGTAGAATAAGGGATCAAGGAACTGTGTTCCGATAGTAGCCACAATTTTAATTATAGGGCATTTTATGATAAATTTCCACTAAGAAACAGATTTGACTAAAATTTAGGATGTGATTTTTTTGACACTAGAGAGACAGAAATAAAATTTTGGATCCATAAATCCAACTCTGAGTTCTGAGGTCTTAAAGATGAAGAAATTAGTATTTTGAGGAATCTTTGATTAGCAATATATCGTAAACCAGAGCAATGATAGGCAAGTATGAAGAGCTATCACTTAGGTTAACAACACTCATGTTTTAATTATTGATTTGGAAGAGAAAAAAGTCAACCATAACCATATTTATTTACCTTAAATTTCAACCAGATAGAAGTAAGACCCTTGTAATTGAAAAAAAGAAATGGTTTCATCGAACATATCTTTAAATAACAAAAAATAAAAAATGTACAAAATATATTATATTAATAAAGTTGTGATTTTTATAAATCACATCATTATTCCTTACTCCATGAATTTTCTACTGATGAAGTTTTTTTATAATTAAATGGGGTTTACTCTTATATGGTTAAAATTTATAAAAAATCAAAGACATTATACTTTGTAAAATTCGAGGTAAAAAAATAAGGTAGTGGTTTACACGTCTTCATAACAAAAATTTAAAAAAATAAAAATATAAGTCCTAAGCTAATTAATAACTTTTTTTTTTTTGATGGAGGGGGGGAGGAGGGGGGCGTTGTTAGTGTTATTGGTGCATTTTTCGGTTTCATTTTTTAATATACCGTCTATTCATGTAATTTATACTTCCCCTTCCTGTTATCTCTGCAAAAAATGCAAAGAACAATATTTTTTAAAGTATTCCATCGGAAAACTATCTGGCCCTGGGGTTTATTTTTCCAGTTATATGACATTAAGTAATTTTCTATGTCTTTCTGGGATATAAATTTATCCAGGTAATGGAGTCTCAAAGTAAAGCCGTTGAAATGATAATTGCTTCCATGTTTATAGCCGAATGGAAAATGACTATCTTTAGTGATCGATATATGAAACCTAAATAAATATGTCGAACGTCAAATTCAATATACTTTTTTAAATATTAAACTTTTTAAAAAAAAAAAACTTAAAAATGTATATCTATTTACAGAAAATTAAACTTTTGAAGGAAAAAAATTGAAAAATTAAATTTTTTGGAAAAAAAATTTATAAATTAAATTTCTAATATTAAATAAAAAAAAGTTTAAAAATCTATAGATGTTCACAGAAAATTATTTTTTTTGCTCTGCTTCATATTTTGCACAATTGACGAAAAACAATTCTAATAAAAAAATAAAAATTTCTTATATTGGGAGGGGGGCTACAGCCCCTCTAGCCCAACCCCTACAGATGACCCCTGTATTATACATCCTTATTATTTCTTTGGCTGAGGATATATCGCTAATCAAATATTGATATAAATGCTAACTTCTTCATCCTTAAGGTCTCAAAACTCAGAGTTTGATTGCATTACAGACATAAAACTTCATTTCTGAGCTAGACTACTGTCAATAATATCACATACAAATTTTTAGTCAAATCTGTTTCCTCTTTTCATTCATCTATATATAATATACAGAGATGTACCGCTGCCAAAATTTCTGCCGATTAAGATACCTTCTTTATGAACGATTCGGATACAGATTTCTTATTATGCATAAGGCAATTACATCAACAAATGACATAAATTATTTTTTTAGTATTTAGCTTTTTATTAGTTACGTGGCAAAAAAATAAAAAAATAGATATAACACATGGGCTGACAAGCCCCGGGCTTCATACATAGATATCACTATTTATCGATTAAAAAACGATTCAACAAAATTTTATTTTTTCAGAAACTGTTAAATTACATAGTCAATAGTACTTGAAACGTTAATTACATAACTACATTTAGTTTTTTCGTATCTAATAAGGTTTTAAGAATTTTCGATGTGAACTTTTTGAGTATAGTTACACTTTTTATAGATTTAAATCAACTTTGGTGTAATAAAAAAAATCCGTGTTCTCATAAAAATTGACTTATTTTTTCCAAAACTTAATATTGATTTCAAGTGTGTACCTATATTGTATATGCAATTATGAGAAAATGGAAATTAAAGGTTAAAAAACCACCGTATTTTAACGGCTTTGGCTAAAAAATGAATAATGCCTTGGTTTTTTAACTGTCAAAAGAATTTATTTGAAGTTTAAAAAATTAAGGATTTATTGACAAAATAGTATTTGGTTCTTTGAGTTTACTTAAGCTCTTGGTCATTTTCATATTTACTGGGAGAAAAAATCAATAAAAAGTTGATATAATCTATAGCAGGGATAGGCAACCTATGGCACGAGTGCCATTGCTGGTATGCAAAGGCATATTCAATGGCACGCGCTACGCTGGACCAAATCAGAAAAAAATCTCAGCCTGACAGTACGATACTCCAATAGAATTTGCTCCTGTTGTGAGTAAAAGGTAGACGACATATGCACGTCGTCTTATGTTAAGACAAGACTGATGTTCATTCATGAAAATACAAACGTTTATATACGTTATTTACAGGATTATAGAAAAATAAAAGGAAAACTTCCTTATCAGACGGTCTGCACTGACACACAGGCAGTTTAGATCCTTGCAGGAGGAATGATCTCCCTCTCCACTCGGCAGTGAGATGGCCAAGCTACGTAAAAGTTCTCGAGTGCTTTGTAAGCTGCGCCAATACCAGTAAGGTGCTTCTGGCTGAGAAACGATAACATTATCTGCAACTTGGAGGACGAAAAGTAGATTGTAAAACTTATCTTTCTAGCAGACATCGCCAGGAACCTCAACGAGCCGAATTTCCAACTGCTAGGCGCAGAACAAACTATTCTGGACATGTTTGAAACGTGGAATACTATTGTCACCAAGCTTGCAGTATTCTCAGGAGATATTGCGTACTCCACTTTCGCCTACTTCCAACACTTGTGTGAGTGGTCCTCAAAACACAACATCAGCACCGCTGAAATATCCGAATACATGCGTGAGATAGAGGTGGGATTCATGACTCGCTTTGTGGATATCAGACGGTGCGGTGACATGTTCTGCTTCTTGATCAAGACCTAAAACAAGACCTAGATGCAGCTTTGATCAACTGGATGGATGTATAGGACGTGGAGATGCAGTTAATCAGCCTGAAGAGGTCATCACTGTGGGTGGCGAAGTTTACAGAGCTCCGAAAGCAATCGGAATGTATCACTGTAAAACAGCAAGGAGACTACATTCTGCAATGCTAAACGACTGCTCCAGCTAAGTTCAGCTGTGTAAAGAACATTGCATTATCCCTCCTCTCGGTGTTCGGCTTAACTTACTTTTGTGAACATGTGTTTTTGCGCATGCAAAGTGTGCTCAGGTCATTCTGCACCTGTTAGAGGACTGACAAATCTGAGTCATCTTTACAATTGAAAGTGACAAACTATGAACCCCAGATAAGAAAAGCAAGGATAGAGATAACACTGACTGCAAGCATCATTTATTATGGCATATAGCCTCAGCTTACACTATTAAGTTGGTGTTTGTTGATATAAAATACTGTGGCTGTTTGGTATGGTATGCATATATATGCCAACAATAATAATACTTGAAGTATAATGTTAGACATGTATGGTTAAGATATATGTTGTAATAAAAAAATTACTGTAATAGTTATATTTGTAAGGCACATTTTCTATGCAAAATAAAATTACAAATTAGAACGTATTCCCGTAGTTTGTGTGTGTTTTTTGCTATTGTGTTCGTCAACCCCTAATATCTCCGGACAATTCCGGAGTATATATAAAAACTTATATATCTTTTTATTTATTTTTGGAGTTATTTTTTCCCTTTTTAAGTCAATGTAAGTAATTATCTCGGAATATTAAAAAACCTTACACTAAACCTCGATAACTCTAATCTCAACAAACAAATCTTCTTTTTTAGTATTAATAAGATATGATAAAATAAGTTCATCCTATATGAAGTAAAAAAATCTATATAAAGTCAACCTCCCCTCCTTTTGGGAATCAACTTCAAAGAAATTCATGAGAATGATGAATTCCCCTGATGATTTTTCCTTTTTGTAGGTACAAATTGTAATCTTGCCCCAACATTATTCTTCTATATGTTTCTTTTGAAATTTATTACACATTGCTTTCCAATCAATACGGAGTCATATCATGAAAGATAAGCTAAAAATCGATGATCTGTCAAAAACAGGATTTAACCCATAGCAGGCGATAATTATTGGAAAAAATCTTGGGAAATAGTTAATCTATTTATAACTCAAATAAGAGAATTATATTTATTAAAAAAAATATTAAAAGATCCCTGGACCCCGATAAGTGTCGGTGAATTAATTAACCTATCACCAGTATTATTACTATAATAAAGAAGATATATATGCTTTGGATACATATTATTAAATTATTGGACGCAATCTAAAAAAATGATTTAAACATATTCAGATATGTTCACTTTGTATTTATAAATGTCAAAATATCGTAATTAATAGTATAATCGTTATTATTTGTGATAATTATAAAATTAATGCGAATGTAGCCCAATATTCTATCTTGAACAATCATATTTTGACTTTTCATTAACCCTTTGAACCTTTCCAAATTCTTAACTGAGAGGTAGGCATAATAAGGCAAAGGTCATTGTTGCCTCTCAAAAATAACTAGTGACTGAGTCAATAGGACACAGGAATGATAAATAAGGCAGATATATAGCTTTCATGTGTCACACGGTTTAGTAACACTTCTGACCAGTTAAATATAGACCATCAATCTTTTCTTTGTCTAATTATCTCTACAGCTATTATTTTATCCGAAAGATTAATTCCCCCTATCCCCTTGTTATTTTTAGAAACGCTATAAGGAATAAAGAGGTTCACATTCTTTTTTGAATTCCATTCTACCTATAGAAAATGAAATATCTTTGAAACTTTTGTTAGTTATGTAATAATGTTTTCCATACAATCCTTTTGGCAGCATTCATATAACATGGAAGATATAGAATAACTAGAGCATATATAAAATATTTTTGAAACTGTGTCTCAAATTTAGTTCACAGTAAGATATTTTCTACGCAAACATTATATTGTTATAAATGAATATGATTATACTACTGGCAATAGTTTAAACTTTTAACCCTCTAATTTTAAAATGAAAAAAAAGTTTCTAAAAATGAATATACTTTTCGAAATATTCGCCTTTTCCTTGAAAAAATAATTTTGAATTGAACATCCCTCTCGAATCGAGCTAGACTCTTGAGTAATGTAGTGCCCCAGTTTATAATTTATACATTCATTTTTATATATAACATTAATTAAAATATTCCGGACCACAGATTAACAGAAATTAATTAATAAATGTTCATGTAGATTGAAAAATTCATACTTCATGTAATAGTAAATTAATTAACCTATCGCCTGTAATGGAATAATCAAAATAACTTATTTAAATAAGTATCCAAAAATTATGTTTGTTAATAAACTTTGGATATAAGAAAATTCCAGATATAGTCAACTTTTCATCTGAAAAATAGCAGTTTCATTTATCCGTATTTGACCCTATATACATTTAATCTTCTCTAGTGAAATAAACGCTATCATTCTTCTGAACGGATATGAAATAAAAATTACATTATTTAAAAATTTGTTTGAAATAAAACAATTCCATAGCGAATACATTTATCCAAAGCAAACATATTATGATAGTTCCAGCTTTTTTTTAAAGGTCAGTGGTTCTTAACTGGAGGGAGAGAAAATTTATAACTTGTTTAAAAATGTGCACGATAGATAATTTTATAAATACAGGGAAACCTGTGCTAAACAATCTGGGAGGGAAATTGTAAAGGCGACCCCTTAAACCTGGTTTCCTATTTTGTAACTATTCTAAATTTGAAAATTGGGTGTAGCCGCTTAATGGAGTGACACACTTAAAACAGGTGGCTGTTAGACCTAGTTTGACTGTATATTGTGTACAAATTGTAACTTGTATAAGCAGATTGTAAAAGTTACAATTTGTAGATGCCTTATTCAATTGCAAAATCAGTAATTTTATCATGAATGACTAATACGCTAACACTTTATTTCGATCGATTAAAATTATGCACATATTATGTGTTTAAACTAAGCATAACTATGAGTATTTTAAATGAATAATATGCTACAGGAAATGTTCTATCAATAACATCGAAAATCGAAAATATCCGCGAGAAATTGATTCAAGCTTGTCATAGGCAAGACACATTTAATTCTCAAACTGCTAGAGTTTGTTCCAGACATTTTGAGAAGGATTGTTTTAAGAGAAATCTGAAGGTTGAACTCATGTCCAAATATTGGAAAACTTCCAGCAACAAGTTTTTTTATTTTAAATCCAAGCTATTCCTACCCTTTATTCTGAGGAACCAATCCTGAGAATCCTGCAAGAACTACGGAATTAAAGAAATCCATAGGGATGCACAAAGAAAGGTAATAATTAGAATATAATTATAAATAATGTAAGTTTTTTATTGTGATTACATCATATGTATTTCTAGGCTCTCGACAAGAAACCATAAGAAAATGTTTAATACACTCATCAATACCGTCGAATAAGAAAATTGCACGCTTGATGATGAAAAATCTCAAGAATCCTTTGATTGTATGGAAGTGCAATGCTTCAACGCTTCTTTGGATATCTCTATGAGCGGCATCGGAGAAACTGAAGTAAAGTTAAACAAAATGTGTCGGTCCAGGTAGATATCGAAGAGTTTCTTAATCGGAGGAAAAGGAAGAAAAGACTCATTTTCAAAATTGAAAAAAAAAGTCCTTACTCCCCAAAGAATCAGCCAATCTAAAAGCTGGACTGAAGAGGATATTCAGAAGTCTCGGATTTTGAGATATATGACTTGGGGGAATGCCTACAAATATCTTCAAAATAAATTTCTCCTTCCCTTCCCAGCTTTATTTACGTTAAGAAGATGGATTTCAAAATTTAAATGTGGCGCTGGGATCCAATACAAACCTTTGGATATTTTGCGGAAACAAATGGAAAGTAAATAAAAATATAATTGTAACATATAACTAAACGATATGTCGTTTTATCCTTTTAAGATATTTCTGAAATGGATAATCAATTAAGCTTTGATGAAAAGGAATTGAAACGTAGTTTTGACTATTCTCGTTCTTTTGATAAAGTGTTTGGTCCAAACATAGAGGTTCAGGTTTCTATGATTCGTGGTCTTATTCAATCATGGAAGATGTCAGTTTACTTCGATTTTGATACTGCCATGAATATTGAAAAACTTTTCGATATTATTAAAGAAGTAGAAAAAAAGACATTTCCGTCGTGGCCATGGTATCAAATATCAAATGTCAGATTACACAAAATATTGGAAATCACTCTAGATTGTACTCCAAATTTTTAGAGTTTTTCTTGAAAACTTTTTTTCCCGCTTGAAGGTCTCTAATGACAATATGTTACTGTTGATTATATCAATAGATTCATACTGGTTATCCTCGGTCAAGCTGACAAACTGCACATTGGATCAACAGCAGTTCAAATTTGTGTATCCCAATTCATCCCAAAAATTTGAATTCAAAGCCTTTCATTGACAGTAATACTCTTTGAAATATTGTCTATCATTTTATAAATATAAATTATTGAACCTTTGACTATATGATTCGTTTATTTTTTATAAAACTTAATCGTCTTTTTGAGCTAAATCCCGACATGTAGGCGACATTGAAAAAAATACATTGCAGCTAAAATTAATAGAAATACTATTAAACTTGATTGGAGCTTGTAGCGTTAAACATAATATCTAACTCAAATATCCACTCAATGTGAAGTACATTAAATCCATAAGAAAAATGTTATGTGCGTCTTTGTTTTTTATTTATGGTTGTAAAGTACTCTTCAAATAATTAAGAGCATGAGAATGGTTTTCATGAGTATAAGATAAATTAAATTATTACTGCGTAAAAGATACATAAATAATAATTATTTACTTTTTAGAGTGGTTAATTTACATTTACATGAATATTAATATCAGAGGCGTCTGAAGAAGAAGGGGCTTCAAGTCCCTCCCCAATTTCAAAAATTGCACCTGAATTTGCATAGTCGTGTTTCTAGGGTACTTATCCCGTGGACAACTACAGCCCTTCCAAAATTACTATCTGTTATATTTGTATGTTTTTACAATTAATTACCTTAACCCTTTTTTAATTAAAATATCCCTTATTTTAGTAATCTACATTCGTAGTAATATTTACTGGTTTTAATCGCCAATGGTCGTTCTTCTATCACTGTGGTTCTCAAATGGAGGTACCCGTACCCCTTGGGGTACTTGGAGGCACTCCAGGGGGTACTCGAGATTTAAATATATATATAAGTATTAATTCAATGGTCAGTATGAATATCTATTAATTAAAATTTCAAGTATAAGTATGTACGTAAACAAATCAGGGGGAATTATATATAAATAATATCATAAACTACTTTTTTGTACTTGAATAATATTTATTACTAGCAGAGGGTGCTCCAGTTGTAGGCTAAATGAAGCATTATTTATTATTACGAGAGAGAAGGAGAACGGAGGATGGCGGGATCTAGGAAATATAGGGCCTACAAAAAACTCGTATTAAGAAAGTTTGTCCTGGGATTACTCGCTATGAGAAAATTCGTATAGGATTAAGCTCGATGGGCAGAAGGCTCGCCTTCCTTTTTTAATGTAAATAATAATCTCACTTACTTATGTAATGACTAATGTGTTTGAACAAATTTTCCCAGTGCGAATAATCCCATGGCAAACTATCCCAATACAAATTTTCCATAGGCGAACTTTCCTGACACCAAGATGGCGTATAAAGAGAGAGGAAATCAAACATGTACAGAAATATAAATATGGAGGAAGAAATCTTGTAACTCAAACAACATAATTGTTATTGCTACCAAATTAATGTCAAGTCATTCTCAAAATTATTTAACAAGCATAATATAATTAAGCTGAATTTTACATTCAGTAGGTAGTTAAGTTTCATTGTTCAAAAAAATACGCGAGTCTTCCCATGACATCGTACAAGGATAGTTTGACCCAACCTGCTTTCACGTGTCAATCACTGTCGCCTTGACAGCTCAAACAATGAAGTCCTAGTTCAAGCGCTGCATCCAACACAGAGGGACAGGTGACCACGAAAAATAAACACCAAAAATACAGGCTCCCCCCAAAATTTCGTCAATATTTGGAAGAATACATCCTAATGGAATTCACGTTCACAAGCTCTATTCCTCCAATGGTGTTGTATTTTTTCTGTGGGGAGATGATGGCTAACTGTGGAATGACGCCAGCTTATCTCCTGCGTCATCTCAAGATAAAACATTCATCTTATGTTTGTAGGGAACAAGATTTTTTCAAAAGAAGGCTGTAAGAATTCAGGTCATCTCAAGACACCATTCGGAAAGCCTCCACAATATCAGCCAAAGCCCTGGATGCATCTTATGCCATATCTTTGCTTATTGCTAAAGCAAAGAAACCGTTTACTATAGGTGAAGACCTGCTAATTCCAGCTGTTGTTCTGCTAGCTGAGACAATGCTCGACAAAAACGTTGTGGAAAAATTCAAGACTGTGCCTTTGTTAAATGACTACGTTTGCCGCCGAGTAGAAAAGATGGTAACAGATATTGTCGATCAAGTTGTAGCAAAACTTAGCAACTCTTTTCCCCTCCAGCTGGGTGAGTCTGTAGATGTCAGTGGAAACACACAACTTGTTGCTTTTGTCAGATACATCGATACTGATGACATTTATGATCACATACTTTTCTGCAAAACTCTCGATGGGAGAACAACAGGAGAGGATATTTTTAATGTTGCTAATAACTTTTTCTGGGAAAACGGTGTCAGCTGGGAATCCTGCTGCAGTATCTGCACAGACACAGCAGCGGCAATGACAAACGCACGAGAGGACTCATCGCGCACATTAAAGAGGAAAATCCTGACGTAAAGTGGACTTACTGTGTGACACACAGTGAGGCATTGGCGTATAAGAAAATAAGCCCTGAGCTACATGACGTCTAAAATAACACCATTAAAGTGATCAACATGACCAAGTCGAAGCCACATAATGCACACCTATTTCCACACCCTTGTTGAAATATTGGAGCTGAACACACACAGCTGCTGCTCCATACAAAAGTGCGCTGGCTCTCTCGAGAAAAAAATACTCAGCTGGTTGTAGGAATTACGACCCGAAGTAACCACTTTTCTGACCGAGCAAAAATCCTCCCATGCCACCTTATTCTAGGATACAGACTGGCTCGCAAACCTGTGCTACCTGGCAGATATATTTAGCAAACTAAACGAACTGAATACATATCTACAGGGCATGGATACCAGCATTTTAAACCTGTATGACAAGGTGAGAGGCTTCCTGAAGAAAGCAGAGCTGTGGAGAGGGGTATGTGCGCAGGAAATTTCATTTTAGAGAAAAATATTAATTTTAAAGAGTTGTAGATAATATAGTTGGCTAAATATTATATTTTATAAGTCATAAGACATTCAAGCCTTTTCTAATTAGATAGAGGCCTTTTCGTAAAGGTCTAAAAATAATGTCATCTGCTTTCCTCATGTTGATTCTTTTCTCTCTTATACAGATGTCAACAAAGATCCAGTGAAGTAAATTATAGTGGAACATTTGACCAATTTGATTAAAGATTTCAATTCTTACTTTCCTGACGTAGAGAAGAAATCTACACAGCTGGATTGGGTCAGATACCCATTTCTCTTGTCTGAGGCAAACAGAAGCAAGCTACATATCACTCATCAGGAAGAACTCTTAGAAGTCTCATCTGACCGTGGCCTTCAGTTGAAGTTTGCCAAATCCACACTCACACAGTTTTGGGTATGTATAAAGTAGGAGTACCCTGACCTGGGGTAGAGAGCTTTAGGGAAGTTACTACCCTTTGCCTCCACATATTTATGTGAGGCATACTTCTCGGCAATGATTGTGATAAAGACAAAGCAGAGAAACAAACTGACCCTGGAGAAGAGCTTGATTACAGCAGTTGCAGATTTTTATGAAACACGCAACCACTCATCTACTATGACGTCAATATAAAAAGCATGGTGGAAGTCAAACATTAGTCGTACACACGTTATAGTATAACCTTTTATTCCTATTAACCTTGACATATTCTATATTTAAGTCGTCTTTTATTATTTCACAAATACATTGTACATTCATATTAATTTCCGGTCTCCAGTCATTCCTCTCCAGTCCGTGACTCACATTTACTCGGTTACCCCCTAGGACTTTCGGCGACGACAGTCGTATAACTCTTTAACTACATTCAGTTAAACACCACACAATGACCTATTGGAACGGAACGCTAAAATCTCATTTTTAGGGTTCATCGTTAAAAAACATCCGTTCCGCTCATTGAATGCACGTTCCATGGAACGCCGTTCTGTTCACAAGCCTGTCCAAATCTCAAGTAATGCATCTTATTTTTGGGTTGAAACTTGTACATGATATATTATATAAATATTGATATATCGAAATTGGTTATTTGAGGTAAAAAAGTAAGAAACGCTGTTTTAGGAAGAATGTAAATCCTCATCTTATCTCCTTTAAATAAAAAAAAGCTATTATTACGACGTTACCTCACTAACAAAAAAGTATACAGGATATTTAGGTGTCAGCTGTTGAAGTTTCTGCTTTCCCCCTCCTAATTAGTGTTTTGAAAGTTACTTGGATGCATTAGCTAATGTTAAACTCTGAACAATTCCTATCAACTATTAAATAATAATTCCTTTGTTGGAAATCATTTCGCCAATGTTATCATAAAAAGGTTAGTCAGTACCTCTTTTCGGTTCTCATGGGAAATTTAATAGCAACGCGGATGACGTCATTGAGACCCCAAATATAGTTATAAAATGATGGAGAATCATTGAAACCCTTCGGTATAGCGTTAATAAATAAGAAATCAATGGAAAAAAGCAAATTTATAAAACTACATTTTTACATTTTATATATTACATTTACCTGAATTAATGCACCCAATGAGATCACTGTCAAGAGTATAAATCAGCTGCAATTTCTCTAGGATTTTCTTTTTGTCCAACCTTGCTCTAATAACATTGCATTTGGCCAATTATTAACTGATTTAAAGCCTTTTGTATATTTATTTTTGGAAGAAAGATTGTGCATCATGATACATTAAAGATTTATATAGACATGTAAAGTGATGTAAATCGTGTATATTTTTTAGCTGGTCCGTTTTTTTGGAATTCGTAGTTTGAAGAATGAATATTTTTTCCTCGTCTGTTATCATTATTAATCAACTCCTGAGTAGTAAACTTCCTTTCCTATTAGATTCAATTGTATGCAAAACTTAATTGAACTTTCGTGTGTTCTCATAAAAGACGGAAAGTAGCCTTGAGGATTGGTTCCGGAGTTATAGTCGTGTTGTGATGTTAACGATGAAAGATAGAATGAAAGGCATGGAGTTGTAAATCCTTGTCGGACTCTGAGGATGTACATCGGAGTCATTCTTCTTAATGTACTTACTTATTTCAATTATAAAACATCAGAGATAAAATACATAGAGTGATGATGTGAAGGTTTTGTTGACGCCATCACAAAAAGTAGAAATAGTTGACCAAAAAATTCGAATTGTAATAGTTTGGTATGTTAAAAAAATAGATGTTGCTTTAAATTTTTTTTTTTTTAATGCCTATTGTAATAATAATAGTATACTTCCATAGTTATATGGATTCAGAGATCCTAATAGTTTAATAAATTATATTTTAAGAGAATATTTTACAAATTATATGAAATTTTATTCCAATTTTAAAATTTAAATATTACTTCATTTAGACTTTCAAAATATAAATGATGGATTTGTGAGATTATTCTGACTATTATTTACTTCAAGAATCAATAATTATTTATTCTTTAATGGAATAAGATTCATGAATACGCTCCAAAGTTTGGTCCCTTGAATCCCTTCACGATTTCCCAAATGATATATTTTTATGCTTGTGTAACATTATGAAATATATTTAATTAGTTTAAAAATATGGTTTGATTAGAGAGATGAATCAAATAAATGTTCATTTATAGATTGAGAGGCCTAATTATTTTTATTAAAACCGATATTTCTAACAAAAGCTTGAATAATACACGGAAATCTGTTCTAGATTTCCATAAATAATACTATAAATTGCTGGAGCTTAATTATAGCAAGAAATACTATCACTATGTTCTCGATTGTTTTGGTTAAAGATACTATAAGTTTTGGTAATCTAGCTTTTTTTTCGTCTGCTGTAGCGACGTCAAAGAATTTCCTTTGCTCTTGTTCAGTATCAAAGATATCTTCTATCCCAGGACATGGAAGAAAAATTGTAGCAGTTTAATTTAATGAAACTGCTTCTCGTTTACTAAAATACAACAATTACAATTTTTCTTTCATATCCTGGAGACTGAACTACTGTAGACGTCTTTGGCTCAGTATTAATTATGAAAATCCGTTGTATTTTTTGGCTGGCTCGGTTTTTTTTTTTAAATTGGTAATCAGTAAAGAGACTAAAAGTCTCTTATAGTCTCGTTTAGTACTCTGAAGAATGAATTTTAATTCCTGAGTATAGAACATCAGCTCCTAAATGGATTCAATTATATTCAAACCCTGATTGATCATTCGTGTATGCTCATTGAGGATTAGTTGCAATGCTATATGTAACTGTAAGCCCTTGTTGAACTCAGAGTAGGATTGGCGATCGACATCGGAGTAATTCTTACCAATGTTCTTCTTTATATTCTTTTCTCCTTCCTCTGTTGCCACAGCTGATTGTAGCTGATCTAATGAAACGTCATGAGCTCTTTCTCTCTTCCAAAACATTCTTCAAATTACCCATGTTGATTTTCGGCTTCTTTTTTCTTAACATTCCGATTCTACAATGGATTTTCATCACTGATCAACACTCGTATGTATTTTATCTCTGTGAAAATTATTCATTTGTTGTTGCAAGACAATAAAAATAACAATACCAGAGCGATAAGGGGAGTTAACTAAACTAAAACGAAGATGCATATTTTTTTTTCTCTAATTAGAATCAGTGAGGATTTCAAGCGATATATTTACAATCAAATATATATTAATGTAACAAAGTCATTTGATATATATATATATATATATCACCTTGAAGTAGTAGTATAAGCTTATTAAAACATTATAAGCGAATATATTTATATATATTATAGAATAGAGAAAGTTTGTGTGTAAATTGAAAAGGAAATTAAAAGTAATTCATTTGTAACTTCCTTTGTCAGTTTAAATAATCATATGAAAATATTACATTCTCAGTAGTAGTAGTGTATCACATTCAAGTAATGTATATCATTTTGTTTCTAAAAACAGAATCATAGGGAGATTTTTTTCCTTAAAAAAAAAAAACCAACACATTTTTACACTTTTCAAAAAAAAAAAAAAAAAAAAAAAGAAAAAAAAAAGGTGATATTTTTAAAATTTATTTCCTTTTTTAAATATATTTTTTTGTTTCGTTTTTTTCAATAGTAGTGTGACTTAATAAATATATATTATGTATTTAAAATTTGCAAATGCTGATTCTCTATTTTGTTTTTTCTATCAAAAGAAAGAAACTCCAAAACCACTGTTAAATAGTAAAATAATATTTTTTTTAATAATAAAATATATATATATATAGACATAATTTTCTAAATTCACAAAAAGCAGAATAACCAATCCGTCCGTCCATCCATTATAATTTTCTTAATTCTTTTTCATATTATTATAAATATTAATTCTTCAAAAGGTATTTTTAAAATATAGCTGGATTGTTTTTTTCGTTTTTTTTTCACCCTCATCACCAACAAGGAGTAGATTGAGTAATTTGTGGTGGTAGCAGTATAGAAGTAGTAGTTTGGTTATGTATGTGTGTATATATGTGGTGTGTACTGTGTTCTAAAAATGTATAACTCAGAATTTCATATTTTCAATTCCAATTAATAATAATTTTTTTTGTCTTCAATGTTTGAATATTGTGTGTTTTCTAAAAAAGGAGTAAATATTTTAATAATAATTAATTCATTATGTAGAGCCTTCGTATCGAGGAAGAAATAATAATAACAGCACTATGAAAATAATGTTCCAGAAAGAAAAATTAAGAAGAGCTATATGGTCTCTTGAATAAAACATTAGAGAATAAAATGTTCAACAAAGTTTTCAACTATTTAGAGAGAAGATAGATGAATCAAGATAACAAATCTGAAAAGAGAAGAAATATAATATAAATGATGAAATTATTTATGAATTGAGCCCTTCTATCTCTCTCTCTCACCTGCAGTTGGAGGTTCTTGCTTAGGAACATTAATACTTTCTTCGAATGCAATGATAGGAGTACTCGGTGGAGAAAATTTGGTGGTGATATCATTATTAGAATCAACGCTCAATTCCATGATCTGATCCAGATCTTGTCGAGTATCGTTGTTCTCTGTCATCCTGGCTATGGTATTGTCGTCTCTATCAGGATGGGATGAAATATCACCGTTTCTATAATGAGATCATGGTATTATTATTAGTCAAAAAAATCAAAATATAAAACAAATAAATGCATTCTAGAGGTCAGTGCTAATTTCGTCTCGTTTCGTCACATTTCGTATTATCACGCTGATTTTTCGTTAGTCCACGTATTGCCATCCGCTAATTTTGTAGATTCATAGGTCCACAAACGTTAATCCACTAATTAATTATTTGAATACAAAGGTCTGTCAAATGACACACGGATTATCAAGGAATCAGTCTAGGTCAGAGGTTCCCAACAAGGGAGGAATAATGAATATTCAGGATGGGGGAACAGAGATGTGTCTTGTTCTTGACCTAAAACTCTCTTTTTAAGACGGCTAGCATCTCCCCAATCCCTCCGCACTGAAAAAAAGTAAAATATTATTCGAAAATGAAACCTCTTAAACAGGCAGCACCCCGAAGTGTATTGTTTTTAACTCTTCAATAAAATTTGTATGTATAATTCTTGAAACTTTTTCCTCACTTGACCTCGTAGAAATGGCTCTAACAGAGCTACATGACCGAAGCAACGAGTTTATATATATATATCCATTTGAAAATTGGATTTTGATGAGCCCATAAAACAAACTCAAAGCGTTATTGAAACTATTTTAAAATCTTCAAAAACCAGTAATTTCAATAAATTTTGGTATTCCGTTAATATCCGCTAATTTTATCTATGTCCACTAATTTGCGGATTAACGATTTGTCGAATGCATATCTTTGGCTATTACATTTCGCCAGAGATGGAAAAAAGTAATTATACTGAAAGACCGAGTTGAGTCACTGAATATTTTCGTAGAATTCAGTTAAAGTCCTCAAGAATGGGAAGATACTTTATATGGTATTTTATATGCAGTGAAAAATTGAAAAAGACTTTAAAGTTTCAGTTGAGTCACGAGACTTCAAAATATGGACTAGAGTCCAAGTCGAGTCACAAGTCTCGAGTTCAAATCCCCAACTCAGTATTCAGTCCAGTGTGTCACTTTTTGTCGCAATTTCTTCAAGAAAATAATATATTGGTTTTCGTCATACAAAAACATTAAAAAAAGATTGTTGTTTTCGTCTCGCCATGCAAAAAAAACATCTAGTACTAGCTGACGAAATTAACACTGTTTTCTACATATTATGTAGTTTAGCTACTTACTTATCAATATCGGCTTTGTTATTTTCCGATATAAAAGAATGAATGACTCCTTTCTCTGCAGGAGAGGATGATGAAGAGACTATCGTCGTAGTGGATGTCTTTGAGGAATTCTTTGCATTTTCTTCTTTCACAAAGTTATCATTACTATCATTATTTTCTTGAAGATGATGATTTTGCATGTTCTCATTTATGTTATTATTATTCATATTGTCCGCACTAAGAGAAGTGTTATTGGATGTAAGTTCTAATTCATTATCTTCATCGCCACCGGAATGATTCCGATGATTGATGGTTGTTTCAACAACAACAACATTATTAATGTCTTTATTAACAGATGATGATGCAGGGGATGTTTCATGCTCTCCATTTTTGTTGGAGGAAAGGGGTTCACTATTAGAATTAGAAGAGGTGGATTCATCAGCAGAAGTAGTAGTTACAGTAATAGCATTCTTTGTCGATTCAGAGCTCTAAAAAATGATAAAATAGAGATGAGAAGGGAAAAAAATCATCATCTACAATTCATACCTTGGCATCATGAGATGGAGGATCATGGTTAATATTATTATTGTTGTTGTTATTACTACTGTTATTATTCTGATTGTTAGGCTTTCGGGTTCTTGACATGATTTCCTCGATTCGTTTTTTACGAAGCATACGCTCTTCCTCTTCCTTGCGTAATTTGTCACTAAGTTCCTCCTGCTTTTTCTTTTCTTGCTCTTCTTTTTCCTGGCGGAGTTTTTCTTCTTCTTCTTGTTTCTTACGATCCTCCTCCTTTTTACGTTCAGCTTCTTCAATTGCCTTCTGAAGACGGAGTTCCTCAACCTTCCGTGCTTCCCCTGCAAGTTTTTCAGCTTCGACCATAGCTAATCGCTCTTCTTCCTCTTCCTTCTCTAGTCGCTCGTTTTCAATTCTCTCAAGTTCTGCTAATCTCTGTCGCTCTAACTCAGCTTCACGTTCCTTCTTCTCCTTCATTTGTCTCCTCTTTTCTGCTAAACGAGCCTTAGCCTCTTCCTCACTTGTGATAATACGCTTTCCAGTGGAGGAAATTGCTCCAGCAGATTCATCAGAGGGGGATTCTTTAGATTCGTAAGGTGGAGTTCCTTCTTTTAAAGAAGATGAACTTTGACCTACAGCATTCTCAGTTAAATTCGAAGCAGCATTCGGTTCTTGACCTTCAAAAACTTCATTCTTTGGTGATTTTAGCTCGTCTTGACATACAGATCCATCTAAGCTCTTGATACTTCCTGACAAGCTGGGACTCTTTGAGCCTATTTTCTTATGAGTAGCTGTATGTGTTGGAGTGGATGACTTTGAAGTCGGTGGCTGTTGAGAAGAGGATGAGTGATTTTCTATTAAACTAAGAAGAACAATGAAATATGAATACTCTACCTTAGCTTTCCTTGCTGCTGAATCCGCCTTAACTTGAGCAGGTGTTCGTCTCGTTATCATTGACTTGGACATTACAGAAGAAGAATTACTGGTAGTACTTTTTGTATCGTCCTCTCGATCGGATGTAACACTTCTTGCCCTTTTCTTACGTAAATCTCCTCCAGTAAGGGAAGATGTTGCTGATGAAGAAGGAAAATCTTAGTCTTATGCACATAAATCCTATTAAGGATTGATTTCGTTTGATATTGATCAAACAAATAATAAAGGAATACTTCTACAATTCCTTTTTTTTTTTTTTTTTTTAAGAATGATGAAAATTTCGCAAATAACTATTTCATGGTCAAAGGTATGTATATACAATGTACATACATATTTGAATAGATTTACTTTAAAAGCAGATAAGCCAGTCATTAATAAATAATTGGTTTTTTGTTTTTCTTTACTATTATTTTTTTTTTAATTAAGGGAAATATTTATCATTCTTGATTTAAAAAAAAAAAAAAAACATTGGTAAGTTGTTAGTAAATAATTCAAATGGGTGTAGAATTTATTAGAGTAAATTAGTAGTACTTAGGTAGGTGGTCTCACATTTTTGTCGATTTCTAGCTGCCAAAGGTGATGGTGCGTTTTTTTTCTCATACATAGATGAGGACATAACTCCAGTAGTAGCAATGGAAATTGGACGTGGACGTCTGGAAGGTGTGTTTCTCATTCGTACACCCCCCACGCTAACAACACTAGAACGGGAATCCGTGCTCATCACACTCGGAGGTCTAGACGGATGCAGGGTGTTTTCACGACTCAAGCCTTTTTTATTATTTTTACGGTGTTAGGAATTAATTCAAAGCCAAATGTGTGATTTTATAAAAAATAAAAAAATAAAAGCATATTAGTTAAAAACAGGGACTCATTTGCTATACATATATAAATGACAAAATCAATATTTAGGACATGAGAAGATGATTTGGTATTCAATGAGCTACTATAATAGTCATCATCACATGCCCTAATGCAATATATTATGAACAACTCGTTCATATGTCAATAATCGTAACAATAAGGATAGACATACAGGAGACAAATAAATTATATTATTATCGTTGTAAAAAATGATAAAAGGAACATGATTAGTTGTATCATTCAAAGTAAATAATAATATGTTGTAACATGGATAAATATGCAAAGGATTGATTGAAGCAAATTAAATACAAAAAAAACAAAAAAGAGATACTTAGGACAAAAAACGAAACATGGTTTTCACGGTTAAATGACTCGTCACTCATTGCATGAAAACTTGAGAGTGGACCTTCATTTAAATCATTTAATAAAAAGAGGAACAGAACAATATTATTTTAACAAATAAATAACAAAACATAAAGGGGTTTGTTTGTATTCTACAAGCAAGACTGTACCTGGCGATTTGCAACTTCTCGGTGTAGTGGATCGAGAAGAAGCTGTCAGGGTCGGAACAAGATCTGTACGTCTTCGATGAGCATTTGGTGTGGCTAATGCACCCGAAAATGACTGACTCATCAAATCTTCACCTAATGTGCGTCAGAGGGGCCAGTAGAAATTGAGAGATAAAAGTGAAAAATATATATTAGTCAAGAAATTTGAACACGTGAGTAACATTGACACAAATATATATACTTTAATGTATTTAAAATATATCATTCATTTTGGAATTTTTTTAAATTAAAAAAAAAACTGTCTCAAATACCTACATACATAATTTATTAATTCATGCAATTAAAGAGCAAAAAAGGAAAACAAAAAAACAATAAACATGCATTCAAAGTAAATTATGTTACTTTTATAATGTATGAATCTTCAGTTATAATAATACAATGTGCGTAAGAAAATCCTACCGCGCCAATTAGAGCTCAATTAAGCCATTATTACTTGCAACCGATGTTTCCTAATTAAAAAGAAATTGTTCCAAAAACTTCTCAGCTTTCATACGCTGTATTACTGGTTATGATAACTCAAACAAGCAACGACAGTAGAGGCAAAAAGCCAACGGATTGCAGACCTTCTCCGCACCCATGACTCTCTAAGGGAGGTGATGAAAGAGATTGTGAAGCCCTATTTGGATAGCAACTACCCCGAAAGGAATTACTGTTGACAACAAGACTGAGCACTTGGCCATAACAACTCAAGCTTGGTGCAAGGAAAGCATCACCAATTTCTAGCCTTCAAACTTTTTGAACCCCTCATCCGGACTACCCGTCACTGAACTATGGAATATGAGTCTTTGTGGAGAAGAGAACTTGCAAAGTCCCCTACTGCAATGTTGATTCATTATTGAAGGCCTACGTTGAGAAGGAGTGGTACATCAAGGGGTGCAAGGCCTTCAGGCCTAGACTAGTAGCCGCAAAAGGAGGACATTATTGAAAATAATGATTGTAATTCTAAAATATTACAGGGGCATCCGCAGGACACCCCCTGGAGGGACTGTAGAAGAAAAAAAGATATTTTTACTTTTTACTAGAAAATTTAATTTTTTTTTTTTTTTGACAAAAATTTAATATATGATATTTTTTTAACAAATATAATTTTTCAAATTTTTTTTCCAAAAAAATTTATATTTCAAATATAATTTTTTTTTTTTAAGTTCCAAAAATTTTAATTTTTTTCCTGAATAGCTGTGGATTTTTGAATTTTTTTTCCAAAAATTTAACCACAAATTTACCCCCCAAAATATAATCCTGCAGACGCCCTTGTATTTAAAAAAAAATACTCCTTTTGTTTTTTATGAAGTTGATTTATAGCTTACTATCAAAAAAGGTAACGATCTGCTTACGCACACTATATAATAGACGTTAGTGTAGTTTGAATGCAAAAGTATAACTTGCGTGAGGTGTGGAGGCTATCAAGGAAGAAGTAGTAACACATTACGGAATATAAATTTGGATATAAAAATAAATTTTAATTATAAGGGAATATTATTTAATAGTAAGAGAATGGATTCAGCCCATATATGTAACTCGTATGTTTAGAAGAAGGACAAAAAGACAACCATGAAGACCTACTTTTTTTAATAAAATGACAAAGGATTTGATTACATTGAGATACTTAGGGAATGAGACAACATGCGAACATTGTCAAAAGATTGAGCAGCCTTCATAACTAACCCATGCATTAAAGAATGGAAACCCCAATTAATTCATCAGAGCTGAAGCTAATAAGATATTACGATATGTGTATTTGTATACAATATAACCTTTCGGATCTCTAACTATATAGATCCAGCTCAATGAAATAAAAAATAGAAACAACAAAATAAGAAGTAGCTTTAAAAAAATGAAAAAGAAAGCAAAATAAAAAGGATTTAATAATAACACTTTACTAATTGTAAGAGTATTCTCTCTGAAATTCTAAGCTATTTAGAGAGGTTGCCACTTTTTCGTCTTACCCATGGGTACAGTCGACCCTGTGATAAAATGACAATCATGACGACTTCTTGTTCGAGGAAGTCTCATAGGTATTGCAGCAGGAACACCAGAAGATTGACTTTTCTTGTCACCTATATCTATATCCCGAATTAACCAATACAAAGGTGAAGACTCTTGCATAGGAGAAGAAGGCTGAGACTGAACATGAGTGAAGGCATCCCTTGTTTCGGAATTTGCCCGAACTTTGGATCCACTTTTACAAGAAGATAATCTATTTTTACCTTTATAATTGCTACTTCCACTTGGATTCCAAAAATTTCCAAGGTGAGACACTGGAATATTTGTCAAGGAGAAGGAAGGGGGAAAAAGAACAAAATGCGTCAATTAATTCGATTTGAAATAGTCTAATTGTACATGAGTTGAAAAAGATATAGTCAAGGCTAAATAATATCTTCATGGTCTTCACCTTCTGTGGTAGGTGTCTCAGGATCGTTAATAAAATTGAGTCAACTCTCAACTAGGGCACAAAAAAAAAAGCAGTGTTTAATAAAATCATGCCTCCAGTAGCAGTACCCAAGACATGACTCAAAGTGTGTAATATTTACATTTACATATTATTATTTTTTTAAAGTTAAGGAATAAAAGCCCATTTTTCAACATTACCTGGATATGGAAGCAAATGGTAAAACAAATATAAAATCAGATAAAACAAATCAATCAACCGTTGAATACATTTGCAAAGTGTTGAAAGGGGAGAAAAAAAACAACATGAGTGACTAAACTAAAAGAATAACTTAAAGCTTTCAAACATTCAACGAAAAATAATAACAAAGTATCTATAATAATTTTAATTTAAACGAAAACACAGTAAATAATATTACCATCGTTTCTATCAAGACCATGTGCAGACGTAGCCCTCTGCTTTCTAGCTTCAATTGAAGGATCTCGTTCCGCAGACCTTCTGTTACAATACATGGATTGACTCATTTGAGCAAAAACATTGGAAGAGGATGTTGACCTACTACAACAAATAAATAATTATCAATGTAATCATTAAAACCGATAATGGCATACCTCCTCGTGCCGCCCCAAATGTCTGACATAGAATCAACTCTAGGCTCAATCATTCTAGGTGTTGAACTTCCAAACGCGTAATTCATTTGATTCTGTGCTCGTCTTTTTTGTTCTATTCTCTCCTCTCGTTCCTAGGGATAATTACGATAACATTAATAACTGTGTAAACATTTCTACTTCAGCAGTAATAAAATAACTTACTTTATTCTTTCTTAGCAGAGCCACTCTTCTATCTCTTTCTGCTTCTTCAAGAGCTTTTTTACGCTCCTCAACTTGATGTCGTTTGTCTGTATCTCGCAATCGAAGTTCTTCTATGTGCCTTCGTCTCTCAAGTTCTTGTTGCAGACGAAATTTTTGGGCCGATAATGCCTTTTTTTTTTTAAATCAAGTTGTATTAAAAATATTAAATAAAGACCTTTTCTTTAACAAAGATATTCTTACGTGTTGTTTTAACTCCTCCAATTTTCTCCTCCTATCACTTTCTTGTAGTTCTCTGATGCGCTTTACTCGATCCTCTCGTTCTCGATTACATTCACTTCGACCTGAATCATTATAAATATGTTGATATAAAATTATACTTAATAGTTATTGTATTCAATAATTTAATGATAAAACAAAATCTCATGCGAAATGACTTCCGTCCTATCTATCTCTCCGGCTTGTCATTAATACAAACCAAAAGTAAGTATGACAAAAGTATATTATTATTTGCATGTATTTGTGCATCATACCGGATGCATAGTTGAAATCAGTTGAATCATTCCTCTCATCAGCTGACAAACTGACACCCCTATTAATACAATCAATCGTAAAATGGCCTCACAAAGAGACAAATGAATCAAGATTACTACTCTACTTTGCACGGGTCACACACCAACGGAGAACCAAAACTTGAATTAGCCAAGCAGGCAGACTATTTAATGACGATATTGGTATCGAGAGGACCTTCAATAAGATAGTGCACCGGCGCAGTAAAGGTTATACACTCTTTTCTGTAGACCAACATTATATTGTGTGCAAAAACAATGTGGCCACCATACTCGCCAGATGCCAATAGGCTTCTTATATCTGCATGTTTAGGCCAGGTCCTTCCTGACCAAGGCACCTAAACTAGAAGCACTGTTTGCTTCCGTTGAAAGTCTGGAACTCAACGAGCCCGAATTACGGTATTACTACCTGTCAGAGATAACAACGGCGTATCAAGGCCATAATCAAAGTCGATGAAGGCTACATTAAATATAAGAAATGAAACACTTGTACCAGCATCCGTACAAAGTTTAGTTAATGGTACTCCACTAGTTTCTGAAATTAAACTATTAAAAATGATAGATTCAAAATTTCTGGTTTTCAATTACACACCCGGTATAACCAAGGTATATAAATATTTTGTACTCATTTTTAAGAACATAAGTACGTATGTATGTATGCAATTATTCTTCTCAATCGTGAAGTAACATTGAAGTAGGATATGAACATTTCCAGCCGCACCACTGATTTTATTTTTCAATTGATATACTTTCAATAATTGTACAAACTTTAAATGCCAATGTACGTTCGATACATCATTTCTTTCTGTTAGTAATAACAGAGTGCTGTTCCATGCAGCCAGTATGACTGACTCATAATTAAATGTCAATACGTTGATTGTAGCGGCAATCTCTCACATGGGCCTTATTTTACCTACCTACCTATATAGTATTCTACACTTATTTCACGGATTGCCTAGAGGATATCAAATTTATATTATCTCTTCTATATATATTCACTTTCAAATTAAATATTCATGCCTGTGTTATAAATAATAAATCAATCATTTTTGAGAAATTAAAAAAGCCTCAAGCGTCTAGAAGGTTAACAACTAAGGATACACATTTTTTTTTAAAGAAATAATTAGTACCTTCGACATTCACAAAATACATTATCTTCCAAATGATTTATGTATTAAAGCCTGACAACGTGCTAAGCTATCTTCCAAAAAAAATGGAGTGTTAGTAAATAAAGGTTTATGGGTGGTATAATGGGGGGAAAAAAACACACTTGGATTTATGTTTAGATAGTATAAGAGGAGTGAAAAAAATAAAAAATACTACTCTTAAAAAACACCTACGATAAAAGTTTTTATGTAGTAACTTATAAATCACATAAATGACAATCACGTAGTCAAATGGTATTATTATAATTATTATTATTTTTTTGTAAATAAATCCTGCTTGGCAACAAAGTGCGGCATGTAGTTATAGTCTGAATATAATATGAGTTGATAACTGATAAGTAGAGTTGACATTTTTACAGGGGGAAAATGAGCGCGAGGAGAAGGCAGCAGCGAAACATATTGTACAACTTAATTGAAATTCTTGGTAATATCAAATGCCTGTTATATGATTGGGAGGGGGAGGGGTGAATTACAGCTATAAAGAGGAGAACCTTCTCCATTGAAAATAGCATTAACGCAGGGAAGATACTATAATTATATTTAAATTCATATATATATTTATTTGAAAACATTTTTTACCGAAAATAAGAGAGAATGCTTACTTCAGATCAGTGTTACCGAAACCATAGGTGGGAATAACTCCCACTTAAAAAAAATGTAGTTCTCGTAATATGAAATAATCGGTTGGTCAACGAAAAAAAAAAGGATTTTACTCAATAGGTGTTCGTAAAAAAATAAGATTTTACTTTAAATATAGTGTTGCGAAAAAATTTAACTCTAAAAATGTTCTAAAAAGTATTTTGTCTCTTCTAAAATAAAAAGAAATTTGTCATTTTAAAAAAGGAAATACTTATGGGCCCCCATAAAAATTTTTAGTCACGGCTTTGCCCACCCCTCCCCAAATCTTGCAGGCGCTCCTCATGAAGTCACCATTCAGAGGCGTCCATTTGTCTTTTTTTCTTTTCTTTTTAAAATATAAAATTAAAAATTTGTCATCGCACTGAATTTGATTAAATGAATTTTCCCATTAAAAAACTTAATTACAAAACAACCATTTTTCCTTTATCAAAACAAAAATTACAAATACAATTCGGTACCACTGCTTCATTTAGAAGAATAAGTTAACACCAGAACGACCTATTAAATAATGTACAAAAAAGAAGAAAGAGCACACGCGCCAACCGTCTTTCCTTTTCTAATTTCTAAACTTATATTTTTTTCTTACAAAAATGTCAACTCTGAAGTGATATGTAACACAAAGGGAATGGGGAGAGTAGTTAGAAGATGGATGTGATCAAAGCCTGTTATTAAATTAGAGAATTTTACCTTCAGAGTCTTCGTCATCAAATAAAAACCAAGCCTCAGATGTTTGGTCTATAAAAAAATAATGCAATTTGTTTTATAATATGTTTAAGAAACAGACATTCATAGTATGTAAATAGACCATTATTGTTTGTTAAATAAGTAGAATTCGTTCGTAGGAGGTTGATGATAATTGATAATACTTATGGTGATGATAATCTGTGGTTGTTTTTTTTTCTTATTCGCTATTAAATATGCAGTGATTATATTTATTAATAAGCAAAATACAAATGTATGTATGTAAATTAGATTTTAGCTACTGATTAATAATAATGAGAAGCAGTGGTGGATAAAAGGTAGGGCCACGCCACCTTCTTTTTCTTCTTTAAACCAATCATCAATTACATACATAATAAGGACACAAATGAGCGACTTTTTAGCTCTGTGAGAAGTGTACAGTTCAATGAAAAATTACATATTATTATAAATATGATGTAGAAATTTTGAACATGATTTAGAAGGGTGACGACACAGTCTTTCCAAATTAGTGTTTAAATATGTATAATCCCTTGCCCTCAATTTACGGTATTTTTTTAATTGAAAAACATACAGGGTATAACAACAAAATCCGGAGGTTTTGATCAATCTATTCAAATTAACATAGAATGATCATTTTTTAATAGTGATTCCAAAAACAAAAAATGAGTAGCAGATACAATCATTGAGAGTATATCTCACTCAATGTATCCTCCAATGTACTCGATTCGAGTCCTGAACCCTGGAAACTAAAGACAGATTTCAATTGTTGCATTCCAGGACGATGGAGTCGATCAGGGACTTCTTAGTTGTGTGAGGACCTCAGTTGATCTTTGACTCAAGTAGTTCCACATAAAATGGTCCCTCGTATTCAGCTTGGGGAGCTAGGAGGACAATTATCATAGTCATCTTTCAGGGCTCAGTATTGCTAACATCCAGATCGTCGTTCATCAAAATCATATCAACAGGCCACTAGCGTTCAGCTTCTGGAAATGTAATAGGCTTGAAGTCTTGTGTTGTCGACTACATGGCGATGTTTTGCTTATATGCATACTTTACCACAAAAAAGCAATTTCGTCATCATACAGTATGAGAAATGAAGCCCCGGATTTCGTTGTTGTACTCTGTATCTTAAAAAAGTGGTTCCAAACCAGGGCTACTAGTTAGGATCCCTTGTGCTCTCCAAAAGATTTTAAGTATGCAATAAAACATTTGGTGGAGCCTATTTTATAAACTGCAATATATTTAAAAATGCTATAGGGCTGGGATACACTGTTTTAATATTTGATTTCCCTCTCACAAAATTCCCTGATTTTAAATGCCTCAAACATTTATATCAAGTTGTTACAACAATACAATGTACGTGGGAAACAAGTGATAATTATTCTATAGTCCTTACTTCTCAGTGAAACCCCTTTTTTAGAGGAAAGAGACTCTGTGGATTTTAGCATTTGGTCGGCTTTGTCTAGAGTAGAGGATGACAGCGATGGATGTGGAGGAGTACCAGAAGATGATTTAGGGTGAGCAGGGGATGGTAATGATGATTCTACTTGAGGCGGAAGTGGAGTCACATTCGAGCCATCCGAGGTTGCATCACCTTGAATGAAAAAATAAAATAGAATGCATTATAAATCCTGATTGGTCATCAAATCTACATTTATAAATGTGAAAGACAATGTTTATATAAAAAGACAAAAAGACCTGATAATAATCTTTTATGTAATAAATAAATGTTCTTCGTATACTTTTTTTTTCTAAGTAAGGAAACATGACATGAATGTATTCAAAGCACATGTGCATAATAACCTTCTACTTCTTCCTACATATTCAAGTGCTTCAAGCTTATTTTCTTCATTTCTTAAATTTAAAATATACTCAAAGGTCAAATAGAATGGATTAAGTCATTAAAGGATCGATGAAATATGAACAATATTATGTGTTGTGTATTTCGAGGAATAGTATGAATCATCATTGCACTTCCAAAATTCAATGGTTAATAATCGAATTAAATATTAATAGAATTGATTATAATTTTAATTATAGAAACCTCAAAAACACCATTAGTATTTCAGATATAAAAATAACCTGGTGCTCCCCTCCCCCCTTTCACCTCAACATTAAAAATGTATATCATTTCAATGAAAAGCCTCCCTCTGTAATAAGAAATTAGTGGTAATATCCAATGATAAAGGGGCATAGAAAGAAGAGGAGACCTTCCATGGACCATGAATAATACATTACATAAATCAACATATAATGATAATTATCATCCTTATATTAGGACAAAACCTTGAGTAAGAAGCAAGCAATCGCCCTAACGTAATTTTGTCTCTCAAAAAATTGTTTTATCCTCCTCTGAAGGGAGTCAGTCTCGCAAACGACTGAGGATATCGTAATCTTGTATACATACATATTTTATGTAAATTATAATTATGATATGAATATTGTAGGTATGATATTTTGAATCGAGACATTCTATCACATAATGTACCCACTAAAATGGAATTTACATGATTACACATGCCAAAGAGAAGAAAAAGAAGCTTTGAAAGCAATAGAGTACCCATAATAGAGTTGAAGTTGAGCATCAAATTGAAAATATGTACAGGGTCGTTATAAATTATCGTCCCATCAATTTTTCGACATTTTTTATCCATTCCTATTCATTTTTTAGGGTTCATTTAAAAGATAGTTTCTCTAATTGGATGCTGCAGTACACTGGGATGCCCTTACTCGAGTCAGTTGTGCCGCGAAAAAATATTTATTTTGACATCCGATTAAAAAAATCAGAAAAAAACTTTCATTTTGTCAACGTGATGGCAATGGAGATTATATTGTTTTATCATTTAATCTCGAAAATACATTTGATTTCACAAAGAGCAAGGAAAAGCAACAGCACCATGGATCATTTTCTTTTTTAAAAAAACCTGCTAGAACTGGACATGATTGACATTGAAATTGGTCTCATTTTTGAGTTTTTGTGTTGCCGCATCGCTTGGGCAATCAAGCAAGTTTGTAAGCCTGTGTTTAAAATGTTTAAGCTATTATTATTTACAGTTCGTACTATGCTCTGTTCATTATTGCCTCATCTAGGCAAACAGAATATTTACGTTTAGACTATCCAGTGTAATTTTTAATCATATTTTACACGGGGGTCCATTGAGAGTTTATGCATTTTTGAAAGGTGCCCTGACTAAAAAAAGTTGGAGAAACGAGGTTATAAAATTTATTTCTTCATCAAAGTTAGTAATAATTAAAGTTGACTAGATTGTAATGTGAAAAGAGAGCTAGGAGAAGGTGAGAGCGAGGCATATCTTAGACCTGAATTAAAAAACTTTTAAAAGTCCATAGCTATTCACAGAAAATTAAATTAAATTTAATATATTAAATTCTTATTTAAAAAAATTTAAATATTAAATTTCCTTGTAAAAATACCTTAATTTGGGAGGTCTTCAGCCCCTCCAGCTCATCTCCTGTGGACGTCCCTGAGTTATGTACCACTTGTAAAATATTACTTCTGAAGCACCACCAGGAGTGCCTCCAAGTTCCCCAAGGGGTATTTGTACCCCCATTTGAGAACCACTTCTATAGGAATTCATAGACCTTTTTGTAATTTTTAAACTAGTGCCAATTTTGATGAGACAGTGATTTCTAACAACCCTGTATGTGTGTACACTGTACATATATGCGTTGATGGTCATACACTCACACACATGACATTGGACTATATATATACATAAATATTTCCACAATATTTAGAAATGTTATGTAATGATTGAATAATCGCATATTTACAAAATCAGTAATAAAAAAATAAAGGTGTTATTACCCCATCATAAATTGAGTCATTATTTTAAAAATAATTTACATATATACGAAAAAATAATGAAATCAACAGACATAATTTTGGCCCATGGAAATTATTTTAATTTGAAGGAGCGACGCACACATGTGAGTAATAATAAAGTATTTATTATTCATAATGATAGACCCAATGACATCATCACGGTTTTTCTCCTTTATTTTCATTTAAAAGTGAGGAGGCAAAAATAACTTTTGGTTATACAATTCACAAAGCCTCTCACACCATTCATTAGTAGATATAACATTGAATAATATTATGTTAATCCCTTCATCTCTCTAGTTGCTAACTCCAAACTATTAAAATTAATATCAACACAAGTTAAATAATCATTTTTAACCAATTGTAACATTCAAATGTGCCACAATGCCTCAAAAGGATTTGTAAAACGAAAAACGCCCAAAATTACAGTATTTCAAACAAGGTGTTATCGAGGGTCAAATAATTCCTTTTAGTTGTATTTAGTTATTTTTGACCACTTTGACCGGAAAAGTAGTGGTCAGGCATATTTGGGTCAACTTGGATTATTTTTTTACATGTAATAATCCTCTAATATGCAACAATTTTTTAAATGACGCGCCTTTGTCCTATTTGTTATATTTGAATGTTTAACCTAAATAAATTATTGCAAATAATTGTCCATAGAAACTGTAAACAAAAAATAAGCTAAGTCAACCGAGAAATAAGATCATCATAACCAAAAACATGGAGCAACACAGAACTACAATTGACCGCGAGACAGACATCGAAAGCTTCCACAAGGTCTAAATCAATGCGAATGAGGCAAAAATTGGTTGAGGTAGATAAATGCACTATTAAAGGTAGAAGAGGCAAGGTGACTGTCAATGAACTTGCTTGTGAATTTGACAGTAACCAAACCCCTATGCCCCGCTTGGTGAAGCATGACTTAGACCTTAATACATACAAGAGAGCTCCTCATCAGGATTTGAAGCCTTTGGATCTAGAAAAGAGTGTGCCGGGTGCAAAATACTCCTCAACAAGGTGAAGAAAAATACTCTTGGCCTCGCCACAGCTCAGATGCCCTCCCCCCCAGCACTTTGGTATTTTTGGGTACCTCAAGGGGAAGTTTTTGTGAATCAAATACATAACAAAGGACCAACTGAAGGCCGCCTACATCACTGTTTGAGCCAACCTCGAGCAGAGCTTTGTAAAGAATTGTTGTGCAAAGTTCTGGTACAGGATGGAACAGGTCATTAAGGCGGCTATATTGATTGATGATGTCCTTTGACTGTATGAATTAAATTTTCCAACTTTCATGATATTTTTTGAAATTTAACAATTTTAGTGCTTTTCAAAAAGTATTGGATTTTAGACGGAGTCTGTATGTCTAGTGCTTGGTTTTAGGAACAAGCTATTTATTTTTGAAATTTAAAAAAAATCATTGGGCCACTCTTGTAAGCCTGCCAGTAGCTTAGTGTCCACTTTATTGGGAAAACATATAAGATACTATATGCTATAAATTTTTTAAATTATCATATTATCATTTTGTTTCATAATTGAATTACTCATCTCTCATATTATAATACAGCGAAATCAAATGTATAATATATTGATAATATTTAATGAATAAATCAAATAAAATAGACTGTCATGTTTTACAACTTCTGGAATGAGTTTACAATTCATGTTGTTATGTATACTTTTGAAATTAATGCTTGAGATGGCAAAATCAGTTTGAATTAAGAGATGGTTTAATTAACGTTAATTTAAATTAATAAGATTACTTAATATATGAGATAGAGTCTAGCGTTCATAATTTTTTTACATTAAAAAAATCATTTGTACATCTTTAGTATAGAGCCTAATAGCGCAGCTCTATCTGAGAAGCAACCTGCCTGACATGCTCAAACATATTGTAAATGGATCTTATACCAGCCATATTTGCCAACAAATGATTCTGAAAATATATGACATAAGGAAGTATTGTTTAAAAGCCTCTTTTTTTTAAATGATATCTCAAAAATAGCCAAGAACGGGCTTTTTTGGCAGTCAAATTGTCATGACAATTTAAATGACGCGTGTAGCAGAGCGATATTCTGTAAGACAATGACTTTCAAACATTTTACTTGAGAAAATATCAAAATCTCCAAGTATCATATTTCTGAGCAAATTAAATATACATTCAACAGCGGTGGCTTAGCCTATTTACCACTAGAGGAAGTAGTACGCATAACACAGATTGAAACCCACCGCTGTAAGACCTTCAACTTAAATTATACAAATAGTGACTTGTTATTTCTTTTAAGTTTTTATCTCCTAATGACCATTAAAGACCCAATTTACTAGACGTAAAAAGTGTCAGAAAATTCTCAAAAAAATATATTTGGATATATATGAATATCATCCTGTCTCATTACTCCAAAAAAATATTTTTACTCATTTAAGTTTGATAAAATGCAAACTATACAAAAAAAAAAGATGAAATTCTAGCCTTTTTGCCCCTTTTTAAGAGATTTGAGGCATTATGTGTGGGTTTAAAAAAAAACTAAAAATGAAACAAGGTGTTGTAATCATTACAACAACACAATAATCTTTCCCAATAAGCATGATTATGAATGGCCACTGCATACGTTGTTTTACTTATGGGGGAAAATGAAATGTTGACGTATTCCGTTTATTTAGATGATAAAGACACTGGAAACGGCAAATTTATAAATACGTCATGTTTGAATCAAATCATGATATTAATAACACTGAACCTATCAATCATCATTCTCAACATCTGAGGATTTGTTATATAAACCACTCCGATAAAATATAAGTTTCTCTGATGACTCATTCATTAGTTAGTTATGATTGGTTGTAGGTAATAGGCAACATATTTAATACTATTATTGGGAGGCAAAGTATAGATACCTACCGTTTACATATATATTACTATATACATTCATTGTCCTCTGTACATCCTGGCCTGGGACTCTTATGAATTCATGAAATGCACGTTTTTATTTATGACATTTAGCGAATCGACTTGAATAGAAAATAAAATTTAAATTAAAGAAAGATAAAAATCCAAAATTCATGGTACAAAATATCTTAGTAAAAAAAAACCCAGAAGAATCCTTCTTCTAAAAATTAATTAATTTCAAAAGATAAATCAATCGAAGATGCTTCTCAACAAGTTCAAGAGTCCTTCCTAACCAAATCTTCTCATCTTTTACTCGGACGGTAAGAACTTCTCACCAGGCCAAAAGATGAACAATCGGTGACTCTGCTCGGACCTTTGAGAGGTTCTAATTGTGATTGACTTACGTTCTAATAACTAAATTTAGTTCTCGAGTTAGAAACCAATCTGACTTGCGTCGATCTGAACTCAAATCATGTAAGTACAGTAAGTCGAATAGATTTGAAATAGAACTTTTTAAAACTCTAAATTACATAACAGAAACATCAAGGTTACTAATATATTGTCAACCAAGTTCCCTGCCACTGTGATCGTACTGGAGGTTTGTGAGGAATAGGGGAGACGTCATCTCCCCAGGCGTTCATGTCCAGCCAAAGTGTGAACACAAATATCTACATCGACGTCATGAAGCCCTGGATTGATCAGGTAGCGGAGGCAGATCCATACATCTCCCAGTAAGACTGTAGCAAGGCCCACACCTCTAAAAAGAACCCGCAATATCTCTTCGAGAACTTTGCCTACTACTGGGACAAGGATGTCTGTCCCCCAGCCCGCCCAATGTTAAACCCTTGACATTTTTTATGGGCGTGGCTGAGAGGGACATTACTAAGGTTTCCTCATAGCAAGGAGCCTCTCATCGTCCCAATCATAGGTGTGTTCACAAATATCCTGAGGTAGGACGTTGTGAACGTCTGTGCCCGTGCCTGGTCCCCTCGAGGAGAACGTGGCGGCTATATTATTCATTAAATATAAACAGTACATATTAATATAAACCCTCAGAAAATTCCAAGTGTCTACCATTATTTTTACAGGAGTAAAAATGTTAAAACCGCACCCTGTACAGTCAAATTATGGTATTCATGGAATTACTACATGAACATTAATTATGACAGGGATATTTGTGATTTTGCAAGTTGATATTTTTGGAATTCATGATATGGGGTAAATGAAAAATTGTTCTTATTCAAAGGACTTTTATTGTAAATGCAATCATTTATGAAGTAAAAAAAAAGATCTTATCCGTATAATTTCCATGTAACTTTTTCTATATTGCACACTAACTGTATATTAAGATACTGCCATTTTAGGCATGTTATAGAAAATAAGCATAATCTTCCATGTAATTCTAAGGAACGTAAGATTGTAGCAGTCTGCACTTGGATAGATGTGATTGAGAACATCGATAATCATTTTCCCGAAGCATTATTGACGTTTTCCCCTTCCATTCTCACTTAAAGCATTGCATTTTTGACAAACCCCCTCCCTCATTTGTGAGTACTCCCTGTAGACAAGCTACTTCAATTTTAAATATGAAATAATTCTTACAGTACATCTTTTGTTATATAAATAAATGGAACAAAGTCTAATAACTAACCTTTTTGTGTTAATTAAACTAATGAACTTGAAAAAAATAAGCATATTAAAATTTGTATCTGTATTTAAAGCCACAAAGTAAGTCGTATTAGCTTGAAAGCATTACAATCTACATAATATGTAGCATGATGCAGGTATATATGTACATTGTACATGTTAGCTATGTTATGATTTTCCTCACAGAAAGATACCCTTAGTAGTAGTAGCAGCATTATATTCCATCCATAAATTATGATTATTGTTATCATTAACCTGTTGAATCCTAACTTTTCTCAGTTGGACATCATGAGTCAATTACTTTTAAACTACCCCTAATATTTTAACTTTGAACAGGGAGCAAGGGCGCAATAAATTAAAGGTATCTATGTGAATGGGGAAAAAAACGAGATGAACAAAAGGAAATTAAACAAATGTATGTATCTACTTGGACTAATGAATCATATATGTATAATACAGAAATACCTTGAAATAAGAGTTTAATTTGTTCTTCGTTATTTATTTTTCCCATAAGAAATAAATAAAAATAATAAATACCATTATTCGTTCCAGCTTTAAGATTAACTTAGCTAAACTTAAGACTAATGTTGTTGTTTTTTTGCTTGTTATTAATTACGTTACAAAGATACTACCAACTGTACTTCACTTTCTTGGGACTCATGATTAGTTGTTTACTTATTAATAGTTTGTTTATTTACAAAAGGACAGTGGCGCCACGATGAGTGTATTATTCTTTCTTAGTAGTTTCTATATTTATACGACAGCTTAGTACATCTGCGCCAATTTGCGGATATTGATGTATTTTTGTTAGTTTGCTCATGTCCTATTAATAATTAATAAACACGATAGCAACTGCAATGGGCACTCGGTAGAGCGCAAATCCTCCCCCTAAATCAAATTAAGTAATGTATCTCAATTTGTTCCAGTTATGGTCGATTAAGCATTTTTTTACGTTTTATGTTACCTTGACCTTTCACAATTTAATGACATCTTACTGTGACCATATTTTACTCTTCGTACCAAGTTGGATCAAAATATATCTGTAACTTTTGCCGTAATTCTGGTGACTAACAAACAAACAAACATAGGCAAAAAAATAAAGGACCTCCGTTTAACTTTATTGGTAAGGTAACTATAAATACAAATACAGTCAAATTCCATGAACTGAAATAGTGAGCGTATGTAAAAACAGGTTACCATTAGACCAGGTTTAACTTGAGGGGGGAATGTTGGTTTTTGTCGTAGGATTGAAAACTTGACGGAATGTTATAAAAAATATATTTATTTAGAAAATACCCATTTAAAAATTGAAAACAATCAATATTATTACAAATTTAAAATTGTAACAAAAAAAGATTTTTAGACATTTTCAACTATGCATATAGTAAGTCCTAGTGTTATATCAGTTCTTCTGTATTCGGTTCAGTCCAGTCTTGGGACCGGTCTTTCGGACCGTCTGTACTTGAACTGATTAAAAAAAGAAAATTAATTAAGTAGAGTGATTTCATCAAGTAGCGAACTTTTATAAGTTTTAGGATTAATATGAATGACTGTACCGGATAGAGACGCCAATCCACTGTCCCAAATAAGAACTGACACAAGACTAGTAATTCCTGCTCATGTTCTAGCCAGATATGGGGTAGGATTTATATTTATTTCTATCATCTCATATTTGCTACCAGCTGATCTAATGACAGCTAAGCTGTTCTCCATCCAAATATTTTTCAAATTGTTAGGGTGATCAAGTTCATTTATGTTTTTCATGTTACATTACTTGAAATTCTAACCATAAGGGAAATATGACAAAGTGAGAGAGAATCCATTCCCAAACAGAACTAATATTAATGCATTCAAAAAAACATTAAGCAGTACACAACACACACATTTAATTATATTTTTATGTACGTATGTAGGTAGATATTCTTCCAGATACTACTTACTACATACTTATACAAAATAATGGTATAAATAAAGTTAATTTCCTGTCAAATGACCTTGTTCAGTGGGAAAAAAGAGAGGGAGAATCACATTTTGTGGTTAAATGACTGATGCCTTATTTGATGATGAACCTATATACATACATACTACCAGATATGCATTCATTTTGAGGGGTAATTAAGGATATAATATGTAAGTATGTATATTTATCCCTCTTTTCTTCCTATTAGTCAAATAAATAATGTACATATGTAAGGCGGTATTTGTAGAATGAGGATATTTGCGTCTCATAATATCTCCTTCCTTTTAGGCATTGCGTAGTTGCAATAAAGCAACAATTCCATGCCTCTTATTTTTTGAAGTGTACATAAGTCATATTAAATTAAATTATGTTTACAAGACACATCAAAATATATGTACATCTTAAATCAGTCATGTTATTATCTCCTTATATGATGTATGAATGAGTGCACACACTCCAGAATGATCCCTATCATCCACCATGTATGTACTAGTGTTGAGACTCGGTCCAAGACATATTTTTGTCTGAACAAATTTTCTCCTTTTACACTTGTAGACATGTGGAAACACTTAACATTATATAGCCACATTCTACCGATGCTCATAATTTGGAAATATGCATAAATAAGGATTTGAAAATTGTAAATATCCTCTTGGATGTAAATAAATAAAAAAACATGGGTCGGTTACTTTGACAGACTAGAGTTCATCAGAGGTGTATAAAATACATAGATGAAAATAATATTATCTGCCCCCCGCCATCTTAAAAAAAGAAACTGAAAACAACATGGTCACAGATTAGCTGTCATGAGGTTTCATTAAATAAAACTGCTAGGAGCTATGAGATCAAGGAAATAAACACAAACGCCAATCTGTATCTAGCAACGATATAGACAGGAATTACAGCCATCTCGATCCTTAATAAAATCCGAGTGGAACAAGGGCTTGCAATTATAACTCTGCAACTTTTGGTTTTTCACGCACTATTGAATAATTTATACTTATAAGTTATAGGTTCTCTCTTCAAGAATATAAGCATAATGACAACAATTTTAGAAAATCACACAAAACATTTATAGCATCAACAAAATGCCTTCTATTATAATATTGTTTGCATCTATGATAAAATATTTCATAGAAAGCGGGAGCAGATTTTTCTAGTTGGCAATTAGAAAAGGGTTTTATTTTTATTTTTCAAAGCTGTTATCATCACTATTTAATTCTTAAGGAGGGAACATCAAAGTATAAAGTAATAACTAGTCTGTCTGCTCATGAAAGACGGAGAGTAACAATGACCGTTTGCTCCTGTGGAGTTATAAGTACTTGTTGGATCGTGAGTAAAATTGAGGGTCAACGTCGGAGTATCTGTAGCCTATATATCCTTGCTATTGAAGGAGGAGTGAGATTTGTTCCTCATGGCTCTCTCCTCCCAAACATTCTTCAAATGCTCAGGATAAACACGTTCATTTTCTGTTCCTTTTACATATAGACAGGACATATTCTAGGCATCACTGGAGATCATCATATAAACTTTAGTCGTTCTTACTTATTAATGCGTTTGTAATTTTTCAAAATACATAGGAATAATTAATAGGGAGTTATTTTCCATATTATTAAAACAAACGATGTCTCTTCATCGACGCTTAATAACTCATACCATTAGTTAAATAATACATAATTCCAAGGTTGGGTACATGATTTTTTTTTTTAAATGTATGTTCATGAGGCCAATCTTCACAATAAAATGGGTTTCGAATGAATTTTAAATGAGACCCATCAAGACAGCATCTTTCTGTGCCCAAACTTATTGTAGGGGCCAGTCCTTTAATCAAAATTATAAGAGTCTCAGACTTTGAGAGATCGAAACCCAATACTACAATGTAACCTCTACAATCTATCTATTTTTAATGGAGAAGGCTTTTACAACACAAAAATGGATGAAATGAAAAAAAATTCTATTAGGTGGTAGAAGGGTAGGTATGTATGTGTTAAAAAAGTCAATTAAAAGTATATAATATGTAAGACAAGACGCATTATATCTAGGTACATAGTACATACGAAGAAGAGAAGGAGGAGTAAATAAGCAAGTGATGACTTTTAATGCATGACTTGGACTTTTTATTTTATTTCATTATTAATGTGTATGTTTTAAATGATTTAAAAATGGAAACTTGCGGTGACTTAATTTCCTCCTTCAATTCCTTCTTCTTCTTCTTCTTCTTCTTCCTCCTCCTCCTCTCCCCCTCTCTTAAATGATTATTAGTCATATGATTGTAATTGTATTTTAAATCAACCAAGCGTGGATCTACTACTATATATTATATATAGATATATTATACAAATTGTGTAGAAGTCAAAGAAAACAAAAATGAAAGTGATTTTCCTCCAATTAAATGTATATTTTCCAAATCAATACCATCACCACCACCACCACCACCACAGCAGCAGCTACTCCTACCACACTACGAACAACAGAGTTTCATTCATATCTACATACATATGTATACATAATATGTAAACTTATGATAATACCGGGTGTTTTTAAAGTCTAGGAATGTTATATAAAGAAAAATTTAAGAGGTTTCGTTGGCTTATATATATATATATGAGAGTGGTCTGAAAAGTTTCTGATCCCAACGTAAAGATTGCACAACTTTACGTAGATAAAAGCTAGTAAACTCTATCCAGCAACTGTAGACAGTTACTCAACAATGTTTCAGCCATTTGGAACGACCAGTTTTGTTTTTTTGTGAATATGGACAAAATCGAGCATCCAACTATCAATAGATATTTGTTTCTGAAAGTGTAACCTTATAATAGATTCGTAAAAATAGCAGACATATATAGGATTGTTGTGCTATAATTTGACACGTTCAAGTCAATCTAACTCTAAGTGACTGAGCCAAAAACAAAACGTTTTTCCTGTACAATTATTTTGCGAAGAAAACACTAAGTATTATTAGGATGTGTTAAAGAGATGGAAACATCGCTGGGTATAGAATTACAAGGAGACTATGTAAAAAAAAAAATTTTTTTAAACACAAAAAAATGTTCTGTATCTCTGTTAGGTCGGAAACTTTTCAGACTACCCCTGTATATATAAACATCAGGTTTTAAAAGTGAGGTCAGTTCTTTAGTTCAGATTGAATACTCTTAAGTGGAAAAGCCAGTAGGTATTTATTCTGACACTCAAATAATAGCTTTGTATCAAAAGTACAGTATCTTTGATAAATCAGATAAATAACATACAAACAATAAAATGATTTTTAAACAATAAATGAAAAACCCTAGTTCATTAAAATGCCTAAACTAATTTCTTGCTATATTAAAAAAGGATGCACTTATGCTCTTTCTTTGAAGAAAAAAAAGAAAGGGACCCGCATTTTATTTTCAATAAAAAATGCCAAATGATTTTTTATTTAAATATAGAATGTATTTTTTTATATCAAATTTTTAAATGGGAATAAGAGGCTTTATTTATTTTGGGTCACGGCCCAACTCATGCTAAAACTAGCCCTACTTCGCCCTCTCTATTATTAAGCAAGAAAATGGTACTTTATAAAGCTAAGCATAAAAAAAGTTATAAAGTAATGTTCAAATACCATTAACAACTTTGGTATCATTGGAATCGGATCAAAGATATTGGTATCGTGGGAACCCTACAATCAATTCATTGCATGCTTAATTAAAGCAAAATTATACCTACATACAGACAAATATAAGGCTGACGTAAATGAACCCACAAAATTTGCATAAAGTCAAGAAAAAGGAAGTAGGTAGAATATATGAATACTGTAGTGAGTAGTTGTATTTTTGATTCCCTCTTCCTACTCGCCCTAGCATTGTATATGCATGCATGTAGGTTGTTGTTCTTGTTGGTTTATTATTACTTTACTTTAAGTCAAAGGAAGTTGGATATTGCAGAAAATAACAATCACTAAAAAGTATGGTCTACTTATTAATACTATAACCAGACAATAACACTGATGATACAATAAAGGTCGACAAACATACTCTCCAATGCACACGCATCTTTTGGGTCTTTTTAATACACAAAACCCGCAAATATATATATATATATATTTCTAAATATGATTAGAGGTGTATAAAATAGGCCTTAAAAAGTGGGAGCGGTTTTTTTCCTAGTTGGCAATCTAAACAAGCTTTTTATTTTTCAAAGTTGCTATCTTTACTATTTAATTCTTAAGGAGGGAACACTTTGTATCTGGATGTTCTCTTCTCAAATATGAGATAAACATTGTTCAGCTTGGACACACCAAAAAAAAAAAAGGCTTAGGATTTACGTCCCTAACTATGTGTATATGAATATTTTATTTATAAGATCCGCTCACTTTACCATTAATAGGACTGTTGTGATCATTGATTACAACAAGTACTCTTTTATGGTAGAATGTTGTAGTCAAGTCAATCAGTCATACAAAGAAACAAAGTTTGTCTCTGACTATAGGTATAACTAATAACATAATACTAATGTTTAGAACACTAGCAAATAGCCCGCAATATGTATAAATAACAAAAGTGGATTACTTCCCCCCGATTATTATATTACTTACAAAGGCCCTTCACTTTTTTTCCATCATATTTTATTGTACATATTAGTATAATAATAATCATATGTATTATGATTTCAACCTTGTAGCAGGAGCAGTAGTAGTAGTATTAAAGCCTTTCTTCTTTCCTTTTTATTAAACTGCATTGCCTTCAAACCGAAATGTATTATTATTATTATTATAAATAATAAAACTCGCAAAAAAGTTGTAAAGGTGGTAGAGTAGAGTAGAGGAAGAAAGAATTAAATAATAAAGGTCAACACGTTTTTCTCTCCTCATTCAGAAGAACACCAAAGAGACTTGGGGGAAGGGGGAGAGAGAGAGAGAGTAGTCACTACATTATACAGGATGTTGTTAGTAGGTATCCTACACACACCAAGCTCTAAATCAATTCCAAAACCATTTTGTATATACTTATATTTATACCGGGTGGTCCATTGAAATCTCATTAATTCAATAATTAATGAAGGTTGAATAATTTAAATTAATTCATTTTGGATACATTAAAGCAAACAAATTAGTTACAAAACAAACCAGAGCTCTCTAACTTAGTTACAATTCGATCAAATGACGCTTGGATGTGATCGATGAATTTCCATCATCGCACTCCATGCACTGGGCATCTCCAGGACCACAGTCTACGCCATCAGCAAGTCCGAAACGTTGGATAGGAAGAAGGACTCTGTCAAAAAAGGTCAAACTGGACCAAGAGGAGTTAAAAAAAACAGCCCTGGTCAATCCCCTCAAGTCCATGAGGCCCCATGCTAGAGATCTCTGCGTTTCATACATGAATGTCCAGAGAACTATCAAAAAAGTGGGTAGAAAGAGCCTTGTGAAAGTGGAGAGGCGACTTTTGACATCAGCAAGAGTTCTTTTTAATCATTTTTTTTACACTTATGCCCCCCTACAGCCTGATTCCAACTGTCTCGACTACGCTTTTTGGGTACATGTGGAGGAGAAGGCCTGCAGTGTCACTCATACAATCACCGAGGCCCTCAATGGCACCATCAGTCAGTAATAGGAAGACCATGGCAGAGGACTACATCCACAGCTAGTGCCAAGCCTTCTGCCTGGAAGCCATCATTGCCGCTAAGGGCGGCTACATTAATGATTAAGAGAACTCAGACATTAATTTTGTTGAAATTCTATTATTAATTAATCAATTATATCTTGTTGAAGTTTTAAGTTCAAAGTGTTCATATTTTAATGGACCACTCGGTATATATCTTTTTACGTACGTATAAAAGTGTCATAAATGTGCTATGACTGTATTAGGATATACATATATGACAGAAAGAGGATCTTCATCATCATAATCCATAACCCCAAGGTTATAAAGAAATGACGACAGGAAAGATGGAGGCGCAAAGAATTGTAGAAGCAACCATAAATACATATGATTGTATGTATATAATTCGATCATCATGGATCTTACTCGTAAATACTCCTCCCAAAGGGTGCGTCATTCAAATGGTATATTAACAACAAACGATTAAGGGAAAGAGTGCTGTAGGTATGACGACATTACCGCAATGTCTGTCCTCAAATAACGTTAAATTCATTATTAACTTGAATGCCAGGCTAAATAGCAAGACATATTTAATATTTAAAAAAAGTAATATAATATTAGTATACATATATACATAATATATTTGATTGATATAATACGTATATTATAACAGTGTAAGAGGCACACAGTGAGAAAGAAAATGAAAATGTATTCCTATTGTCATTTTCTCTTTGATTGGAGACATATTTAATAATAAATAATAGGATTGCAATTCAGTCATACTTGGATATTTACATAGATACATATATATATATGTATATATATGCATCCACTCAGGCAGAAACTGTACTTCTTCAGCAATCTTAATTAAAAAAAGCAATGTCTTTGAATACTTCTACTTTTGCTGAGTGATAAAATTCAGACCTCTGTACTCAGACCAGTGATTCCCCACCTATTCATGAATACGGATACCTAAAGTATTTTTGTATATAAAATATGCTTAAACGAATGCTCATTTATTACTAATGTGATCACTAGCAAAGCCGCTGCATCATCAAGCTTAAGGGCTCCTGTTTGGAAATACACCGTCTTACACTATGAATGATGAACACTTATTATATTGATATCAGTAACTCAAAATGTGGGTACATATGTATTAGTGTTGAGACTCTCTCCAAAACAGGCTTTTTTATCCGTTCAAGTGATTTTTTAGACGATATTGCAGGGTGGAGATCGCGTTATCAGGCCATCGACGAAATTTAATAAAGTTTTCAAATCGTTGTGAGATTTTCTTCCCTTCCTAGATATATATGCAATATATGAAACACTTTCAACTTCATTTGACTCACTAGGAACAAATGATGGGGTTCGGCATGGAAATCATTGCTTGGTCTGAAACAGCTAATAGTTTATGTAAGAGCGAATTAATTCGACCCAAGTTCAGTCTCGTAGTAAAATTAAGTCTACACAAAATAATTTGTCTTGAAATGACTTCCTTTTTAATCACTCTGTATGACTTTAAAAAAAAAGGAATTTCATATTACCCCCTCCCCTCCGGTCCACGGTTTCAGACCGACTGAAAAAATCAATTTATACTTAACCCCAAAAACATCTTGAACAGGCTTTTAGTACGAATTGTATATTTTATATCCACACTAACCTTGACTGTCAACAGGAAAAACTTGAAAATACATATGGTAGTTTGTCTAAATACTCTTGTTTATTTCAAAAAACGAGGCATGACCAATGCTTTTATAACAAGGTTAGTCAGCAACGATTTTCAGTTCTCACTGAAAATTTACTAGCCAAACAGGACTGACGTCATTGGGATCCCAAATACAGGCGTTTAACAATGGAAAAGTAATGAAACCCCTAATAAATAAGGAATCCATGGAAAAAAACAAATTTAAATGACGACATTTTTTTTTTTACTTTTTATGTATTACATTTACCCAAAAAAATTGCGTTCAATGACGTAACTACAAAGAGCTTTAAAGAGAGACTGAATTAATAAATATGCTGTGTCTTTGCCATTATTTTTTTTGTTGCCTAACCTGGTTCTAATAATATCGGCTAGACCGAATTTTAAATGAAACCGATCTAAAACCGAATTTTCCAAGTTACAAATCCAAATGAAACTATTTTAAAGTAGGGTTTAGTTCAGTAGTACAAACAGCCTCAGAGGGATCCAGGATTTTCCAGACCGAAAGTAAACGCAAGTACAAATATACACGTATATGTATGTATTTTGACATTTCTTTTTTAAACAAAATAAATGTTATCAGGAAAACAGGTAGGAAGGATGATAGTACTAGTAATAGTGGGTTGGATGACGATGATAGTAAGCAAGTAGTAAATATTATAGAGGTCGGTCAGAGCAGAGAAAATATGTACTACATATACGTAGAGTATGATTAATAGTGTTTCAGAATATGAGATACACATTTTTTTCGTTCGTTGTTTCGTTCCTTCTTTCTTTTTAACCAATTATGAAGATGATTATAACTTATCATTTGAAAAAATAAAGACAATGATGTTTGTACACATATAAAGGTAGATAACTCAGGATTCATATTTGTGTAATGTATATATGGTATCAATTTAATAAAAGGGAGAAAGTAGGGAGAGAGAGAGTTGGGGAATTGATGATCAAACATGAATCATAAGAGCCCTGATCTTATCATCCTCGTCATAATAAAATGGCTCCTTCCTCTTCTCGGAGCAGTAATCCTGCTACTGGATGGCATATTTCGAAGAGAGTGAGAAACAGAGTCAATCACCAACCCCTCAAAGAATGTATGTCTATGTATTGTCAGTTATCCATAAAATATGCCATGTTGGTATTTAAAAGTAAAAGAAAATGAACTCTGTAATCCCCACAATTTGAAGAATGTTTGGGAGGAGAGCAGTTTAGCTGTCAAGAAGTTATATTAGATTAACTGCTAACAGCCGTGAGAAGAAGAAAATAAACACAAATCCCACTCCACAATAATATAGGCTTAAAGTGATGTCGATCCTCAATTCTAATTCCGAGTCCAAAAAGGACTTTTGCTTATAACTCCAAAGCAAATCCTCATTGTTAACCTTACTCTTTCATGAGTATACACACTTACTAGTTATTACTTTATACCTAGATGTTATTTCTTTATGAATTAAATAAATTATAGCTTGGGTATTGCAAAAAAAGGGATTTCACTTCCCAAAAATCATCATAATGACAAAAAACACTTTTTAGTTCCCCAACTTTAAAAAAATAAAAACGGGAGAGCTAAAATAATCACCCCATATTCATTACAAATGAAAACGGCTTTGGAAAATTAAAAAAAAAAAAAAATCGGTAGACACAAATGCAAATATGGGTGGGGCTTTTTTTTTAGAAAATGTAATTTCACTCTACTATTTAGATTTCTAATCCAATGGTGTCAGGTGGCAGTGAGCCGTGATCGGTTTAGGAAAAAGTCAGATAAGACCCCCCGAAAACTAAAATTTCATCACGAACCGAGCCTCAACATATGTATGTATGTAGGTAGTTATATATTCATTTCTATAAATAGCAAATGTATTTATTAGCCTAATCAATACATTGAGCATGTTTTAATTTAAGGGAAACAAACAAACAACCTAATATGATGATGGTATTGTCTGTCTCTGAACACTTCACCTCACCTCCTACTCCTACTCTTACTCTTATTTTTCATTTTCATAGTAGTCTCTCTTCCCACCTTCATCACTTCAAGAGGAAATTTTTTTGTGATTTCTGTTATTAATAAAAGCAGCAACAATATATAATACCTTTGTTAATTATTTTTATTCTCAGTAACCAAGACCCTTGTTCTTGCGTGCAAAAAAAGTAACATTTTCTCAAAACAGTAGGGGCCTACGAGTAGAAACACTCACTCACACACACTCCTAAAATGAACGGTCGTCGACACAAGGACAAAACAATTATTATTATTAATAATAATACTATGAAAAATAAATATAATTCCCATTACAGCTACATTAATATATTTATGTATTTGGTTTTTAGGTTTGAAGGAGAAAATGTGCTTTAGAAATAAATAACCTGATTTGTTTAGTCATGCTCTCTTATAAATGGGCCCACAGTCCTTTATATTATGATAACTCTCACAAGCACAGACACTTAGATAGATGGTGAGGATATTCACATAGATACGTTATAATGTAGAAAATACCTGTTGTGCAGCATACATCTCTTATACCTTATATATACATATACATGGTGTGTACAAGTTGCAACTTGTACAAGTGACATTTTCTTCGTCTTAAAATTAAAAATTATTTAATAACAACATTGGTCATTCTAAATAGCAACTATACATTTATACACAAACATTTCATTAGGATCTATTAAAATTAAATGGTCATTATGTATTAATGAGTAATAACCATGTAACTCTGGGTATTTGAACTTCGTATTGTGTTGTTACATAATACTGATATTTTAGTAATTTGTGTTAAATAGCCCAAAAATTACACACCAGTTGCTTATACAAGTAAAATTGTACACAACATATATAACTATATATGCATTAAATATTAATCTAAAAATATGAAATAATGTCTTACAGAGCCAGAGAGTACGACAGCCATCCGAGGCACGAGCTAACCGAAAGCCCTCAATATCTTCAAGGAGACGAAGGGAGCGATTCGTCTCGGAGGAATCTAAAGAATGATGTGGAGAGTGTTTGGAGCTCGTTGATGAATTTGAGGAAATACTATTACTTAAAAAATTGGGAGCAATAGAATTGACATCCTCTCGAAAGGTGAAGCTATCCATTGCGAGCACACTGTCCGGAAGAAGAAAAAGCTGATCCGGATCATTCAGAGAGTCAAAGAAACTACGATTGTCAATAAGGGGACTCGAGGGCTCACTCCACACCGTATCCAGGACTTGACACATTTTATTATGATACTCTAAATGACTTTTGATGGAGGAGACACTGCTATTCGTGGAGGAGGAGTTGGATGAGGGGGACTTGAGGAACCCGGCACTTCCTCCGCCTTCCTCTGAGTGATGCTTTCCCATACTTGACCTCTACTACTAGTATTACGTTTTGCTAAAGATATATCACAAATCCGGTGGGTGATGAAAGGGTAAGAACAACTAACTATGGTTAGTTGCTGTATATCAAAAGAGATTCCATTATTACTGATCATTCATTCACACTTGTAGCCATCAAATAATTAATCACTGATTGAGGTGAAGAAAGAAAGCACATACACAAGAAGAACATACATTCAATCAACCACAATTAAATTATTATTAACTATGCAATTGAATATGGAAACAATTAAACACCACCGCCTTAAGACGTGGATGATGCCTTGAGTGAGACTAAATACAGAATGTGAATAAATGAAAGAAAAAAAAGGATCTGTGTATCTGTTCAAAAACAACAACTACTACTACTACGATTACTTCAACAATATAATAATAAATACACTGGCGGAACAGGCCTCTCATCATCTTTTTTTCTTCCTTCCCCTTAAACATACAGTGAAAAAACCGTGCCGGGCGTGTTTTAAGGAGCGGCCTTTTTTAAAGTAACTTCATAAATAGAAGTTAACTGCGAAGAAGAAAAAGAAAAAGTCGCGAATTTTCATTCAAATTTCTTTTCAAAGTGATCAATAATAAATGGATATTATTACATGTACCTCTAGGTACAAGTAGGGGAGAAAGATGGAAAGAAAATAAGGAGGGATAAATAATTATTAATTAATGAGGAATTAAATGATAGACAAGTTTTATATTCATCAATAAATAATAAGAAGCTGAATGATTTCAACAAATACTACAACAAAAAAATAAAGAAGAAGAACTTACTCGAATAGATGCAAGTCAAACAATAAATGAAGGAGCAATTCATGAGTCATTTAGATGAGCAAAAATATAATTTGTAATACCTTGACATACGAGTTATATTCGTTCTCAAATGGAGCTCGTGAGTCAAAACAATTTATCTCATAAAAAAACTTAATAATATAATAACTTCCAAGAAGTGTTGTGTAGATCCTTATTTATTCGGTACGTTCCAGTCATAGAAATGAAATCAGTCCAGCCCTATTAGTCCTTCGTCGGACTTTCAGAACTAGAACTGATTTGGAAAAAAAAAAAGACAATAATAATATAAATTGATGTCATCATGAACCTAATTTTATAAGTTTTAGGAATAAAATGCAGGACTGAACTGAACGGGACGGCAGTCTTCAGTCCTAAATAAGGACTGACACAACATTAAAGCTGACAAAACAGTTGAAAATTGCCTTCAACTGGTAGGATATAGATGTATATTTGATATTTTAGTCAAACTCGGGGATTTAAAAGTGGTTTTTTTAAAATAGACTTGCAGCATTTGGAAAAGAACTCATTTTCTATCAGGGGCGTCCCCAGGATTTAAAAAAAATGAAATAAGCTGAACAACTTCTTTTAAAAAAGATATCTTGAAAAAAAATCAGAGGTTTTTCCCATTCAAAATTGTTTATAAGAAGCAATACTTTTACACTGTGTTAACATTAAAACAATTTATTCAAGAGGGGCTACACGACCTGGTGACGCTCCGGTCGATGAGATACACAGTCGTAAATAATTTGAATCTTCCTTCTTTTGTATACTGCCAATCATTTGTTTAAATACAGTCAAATCCGGATATAAGAAAAATACGTTTATAGTCAACTTTTTGCTCGCTTTTTTGGTATCAACTATATAGGAATTCATGGGAATGGAAGAACCATCATGATGATTTTACTTTCATATAGGTACAAATCGTATGCTGGTGTCAATATTTTAGTTCGGTATGTTTCTTTTTAAATTTATTTCACATTACTTTTCAATCAATACGGATTCACCCCGAAAAGCACTTTTGATGAACCATAAACTAAACATCCTCATGATCTGTCAAAAACAGAATCTAATCAAACATTGGTTGCCTCGAATTACGGAGTTTCAATAATTACTTATTTACATAAGAATCCTAAAATGTTGGGTTTTTTAAATATTTACTGAAAAATAGCAGTTTCCTTCATCCAGATGGAACTGTATTAACAACGCCGAAACAGCCATAAATCTAATAGGGTGAATAGATATTCCTGTAAATAAAATCAAGATGAATATTTAGAGATGTGCTCATTTAAATCAAATCAAATTTGATTTTCCCATTCGGATTATAACATATCTATCTAAAATTACACCAAATACAACAGTTGCATATAACTTTTTGGGATCTCTGTCTGCCCAACTAAGGCAAGGTGCCACGTAAAAAATCCTTCTCACCTCTCTCAATAGTAATACTATAATACATTGAACGCATCTGGAAAGAAATGAAGAAAAAGAAGACTTATCGACACGGAGTTCAAGCTAATTTGTGGATTCACAGACCTAGTAGTACTAATAAGTAATAACAGTAATATGTGCCAACAGTAGAATGACATTTTCTTATCTATCCTTCATCTTTCCTTTCTCCCCTTCAGGTAGGTAGGTAGATAGGATTTCAGCTCATTTGTATGATAAGAATAAAAATATGCTAGGAAAAATACTCAACTCTAAGAACCATCATCATCAAATATGTAATTGTTGACTTAATAATAAAAATCCAACATCTGTTTAAAAGATTGAATATATAACCTTAAGCGATATTACCATCTTTTTCCCTTTACACACACTGCAAAAACTTATAGAGATGTTAGTTATTACTTATTATTAGTTACCGAATAGGTACATAGACTTTATTACACTTATTATTTGTCTTTCATGTAGTAATCATACATGATTTTGAAGACATTCTCTCAAAGAGATAGAAAACTTAATTCCAAGAGATGATTACTAGTGTTGAAACTCGGTTCGAGAAGGATTTGTTTTTAGATGGGTCTTAAGTGATTTTTTTAAAGACAGATTTGGACCAATGATGTCGGTCGAGACCGCGGATTGGAATTTTTATCATTTTCAAACCGCGGACCAATTTTTGCACAGTCTCACTTATCCACCAATTTTCTCCCCTACTTAATTATACGAGTTGTATGGAGTGCTGTCATAAACTGGGGGAGCAAAAGGTATCTTAATTTTTTTCAGTAGCAGTATTGATCGCCTTTATGAATAGTGAGTAGCGTTGGAGTAGTCTATATAAGCTAAAAAGACTAGGGTCCTAAAAAATTCTTAAACCTAGCACCAGTCCTTATCGGTCTATTATGGTAATTTCATCAGCTGAAATACAGTAGTTACTAACTATTTCCTTTCAGCTATTAACCATAACCTCTTTCAAAGAGACAATATACCTGAAGTTTGAAGTAGGAGGTGTGTGGCTAGAACGTATAATACTCAAGAATTAAATGTTCTACCTATAATTCATTATTATTTTCTTAGTTAATTTATTCTTTCATCCTAGCTGGGAGTGAAGAAAATACAAAGGTCGCTAGGACGGTATGCCTGTTAAAAAAAGATCAGAATGAAAAAAAAAGACGGATTTGGGAATCAGTCCTATGACCGAACCAACACTAATGGTGAGTCATCCTTAGTCATTCAAATCAGACTCCCAATAAAAAAAATCTTAATTGACACTATTAAGTACACATATGAAATAGTATACTTAAAACTTCATATGACATCACTGTATTACTGTTCACACTTTGAAAGCACAACTGACGTCATGAACAATTTATCCATTATAACCGAATTTGAAATGAGACCATTTTTTTTTGTGCGACAGATAATTAGATAAGTTAATTTTCTTATGTGGCCGGTCCAAATCAAACTTACTTACATGAGTATTTATTTTGGGCCTTAAACAAAAATTTCTCCAGTTTTAGACAGAATCCGTTCATTAGCGGATGATTACATTCTATAGGAAACTTCGTACATATTATTAACACGCATAACGAAAATAAAACATCATTAGCATAAGTACTTATTCCTACATAAAAAAGGCCTTTTAAGTCATTATAATCCCCTCTGAAAAAGAAAAGGCCTCTCTATTCCAAACAATATGGTTCTACAATCTACATTCATAATTATAAATGGGAAAACACATCAAAGGATTACTTTGTTGGAGTATATAGAAGGAAAGAAAGAAAATTGGGGACTGACCTTAGTGACATAACATACTTAAATGAATAGTAGTGGTGTTTGTATAAAGGAGATGTGAACTTACCTAGAAGAGAATAGAAAGATAATATAATAATTAAGTAATATATAGATGTAAGTTACTACCATAAAAATGTATGAAAGTAAAGCCATGTCTCAAACAAAACGCATCATGATAAAATATATGACATATATACATATGTATACAATTTATATTCAATAAGTTCATTCAGGTATATATAATATAATATCTATAAACATTGATGAAATGTAGACTATCTAATTCTATACATAAATAACAGCAATCGTCGTCAATACGTCATTTCAAAAGTAAGTCGATTGACTTGAACAGAGTGAACAAAAGAAATGTAGGTATATATATATATATATATATATCCGTGCATGTATCAAAGTAAGAGGGGGGGGTAATCAATTAGGCAAGTGCCTATGTTCTATGTATTCCTGCAAACAAATCATGCAGTGTCGCACCATCAAGGTATGTACACATAGATGCTTTTAAGGTATTGTGGTTGTAATATTACACATAAAAATGAGGAAAATTCAAGTTATGATAAGTCAGCTCATGCGTGATGCATCAAAATAAAAACAATCTAGAATAAAAAATCAAGAAATGACACATTCTTTTTTTTTAAATCATATAAACGTACAGCTCAATAATTCATATTTTGATCCATTAAAGGCTTTATATTCAAGTTTCTTGGATTAGTTGAGATACCCAAGAACTCTAACTATTTTTTAGAACAGTGGTTACCCTCCTTTCAAATATAGAGACCCCTTTTAGAACAAGCAATCTGGAAACCACTTCAATTCTTAAAGTATTTTATTGATTTTTATGACCAAGAAACTGCAATTATGAATATTGAGATTATGAAATATATATTATTTATTCGGGAAGTAATTATACATTCTGTAAATTCTTCCTCAGAGAAGAAAATCCCGAGGTCACCATGATGTTTGAGGTCATTAATCAGACTTCTACAATCCTTAATAGGGAATTGTTTATGCTTTTGAGTGAAGAATGGCCCCTCCTCAAACCTCTTTGACTTTTTCCCAGCGACCTTGAACACCATTGGCATGGTATTTTTAGTTTCCTTACAAAAAATCTAGTCACTTAATAGCTAATTTGGGAATTTTAGAGGGACAAAAACTGTGTTGCGAGCAAAAAAAAAAAAAACGAAACATGTTCAATACTGGCTCAGACGTTGTGTTGAGTGAATGAGAGAACGGTTATATAAGTTTCAAAGTATGAATTTATATAACTGTGTCAATACATTTTCCCCGTGTTTTATATAATATACACGTTCGGCTCAAAATCAATTAACAACAGCATGGCATTTGTCGTTGCGGTTGGTAAACACTGGTTTAGAATCTTTATTTGATTCATGAGAATGTCCCGATAATAAAGCATTTCTAATACAATTTATCATTCTTTCATTGTGATAATGGATTTTTGCTCCCTTAGGTGAAATTTAGAGCGGCGTATTCAAAGGATTAGTCAGAATAGTTTGTTGATATAAATTGACGTAGACGAATCTATGTACAATGTAATCCGAGCTCAATTTTGAGAAAAAACATTCCAGCTTGCATTGTGTTGACGGGGGCACATGTGTGAGTGTCATGGGGCTGGGAGAAAGATTAATTAATGTACATCAATTTCAACATGAATCATACATTTTTATTTAGTTGTAGTGAAGAAAAGAAAAATAGCGCCAAACAAGGAGCATAACGAAAATAGCATATTTCTCATTCATATCATGTCTAAAAACTATCATGATTTGACCAACAAAAAAAAAAGACCTATCCACTAACAATAATTATAGTACTTTAGTAATTAATTGCTGTCCCACAAGATCTCTTCTAATTAGGGTATTTAATAAAATCCTACATATAAGAAGAAGAAGAAGGATTGCTAGAGTGAGGCCATTCAAGATCTGAACATAGTCCAATACAATTTAAGAAATTTAACATGATTCAACGTGACTAATTAATTATATTCAGCCTCTCAAATGATGATGATATGTTGAAATATAAATATAAACATATTTATGTAAAAAAACAACAGCAAGAAGAGTAAAGAAAGTTGTATTTTGATTTTTTTTTTCTTTCTTTTGTAATGACTTGCCCTTTGATATTATAGGCATGTAATGTTTATAATGGGTATATTAATCCAAGAGGGTTGTTAAAAAAAGAAGTTATTTTATTTCACAATATAATGTTAAATATTTGAGTAAATAAAGGGATGCAGGAGCAAAGGTAGTTTATGACCCCTCCAACAGATGATGATGAGAGGGAGGGGGATATAAATGAATGTTTCAAAAATTTTAGTAAAAAAGAATGACTCTTAACCAGAGGTGGGACCTTGCAACTCGACTTGGACTCAATAGTTAAAACTCACGACTACACTTTGACTTAAAGCTATTGTCTACTTGACTCAAAAAAAGCCTTAACACTATGTCTTGCCAGACATGGGAAGGAGTTTTTTTTTAGTTTTTGGCATAAATTAGATTGTAGAGTAGTTCTATAATTTTGGGAAAAAATAAGAAATCATAGGATGTACGATTTTTTGAGAGGAGAAACAATTCATCACAATAATTTTCTCCGCACTATTCTTAATCTCCCTCTCAATATTTGAAGTGTAAAAAATAAAATTGTCATACAAGATTATCGTAATCCCCCCCCCCCCTCGACCCCTCAGATATAAGAATAAATACAACTTTACCCTCAACCCATTTAACATACAGGATAAATTTTAATTCTTAATAATTACATTTTTGGCTCTTCTGTAAAATTTGATTCAAGTCAGATATATTTTTTTGTCAGACAACAAGGGTAGTTAGGCCTCCATATTATAATTACCGTCGCCAACGAAAATGAACGGTTTTTGTATCTGCTTTTGTTAGTTTGTTGGTCACCAGGATTACAGCAAAAGTTACAGATGGATTTTGATCTAACTTGAAAGGAAGATTATATATGGTCACAGTAAGAGGCTATTAAATTTTGAGATGTCAAAGTGGCACAAAATATTTTTTTTAAATGACCATGAGCGGAGGTTTGCACTCTATAGAGTGTCCATTCTAATAGAGCATGAACATTGTTTACTTATATTAGGCTGTAAATAAGGTGAAAAAGAGTGGCGCCGTATTAAGATAAAATAATAAATACAACTCCCTGAACGATAATTCTCATTATCTTATAGAGGAGACACCAGCGCCCTCAAGCAATTTATAATTATACTTATTAAAGAAAGTCACACCACCTTGCGTATTATAGACTTGAAATGAGCTATTCAATAAAAAGACGTAGGTAGGTACTAGTGATCATAGACTTAATATTAAACTTGGACTTGCAGACTTCTACTCTTATACATGTATTTTTGCGCATCAATCACGGAATAAAAATTAAATACAATTATTAAGAAAGTCGTATTTGATTAAACGATGGAGAATCAATTAACACAAGCAAACCCTCGGACCAGTCCCCCCCTCCAAAAACATCAACAGCAACATCAGAAATCAGTGACCTTGACAAAGACGGTAAAATAATCATAGTCACAAAAGAATAACAATCATAATAGGACTATTATGGCTATTACATCATCAATTCTTTTCCCTCCCTCCTGCTAATAACACTATTAAATGAGAAAATAAATAAATTAATTATACATAGAACGTTTTTCATGCCTCCACGTATTTTGAGAATAATAAGATCCACTCACACCAAATGGAAAGTTGTGCGTTTTCTTTCAATACTATTTTTATATAATATATCAACATAAATAAACAGACATACAAAACTATTCATAGCGATGGATTATAATAATTATAATGATCATAGATATGTAGTTAAGTATTTGCAATTTTATGCCTTATCATGAACCTATCATGTTTCAGACTCATGTGCTTTGTTACAACATATATACAGCATGAGGCAATGAGGGTTTGAATAACCTCAAACTTGAAGAAGAAGAGGAGTGTTTGAATACACTTATGTATACATTCTAATCACTCGACAATGAAATTCCACACATCCACCACACTACTACCCACAGAATCAACAACCATATACCTACATACAACATATTATTCTCTCAAAGTACTGTACTTTATGTCAATTACTCATATTTTTGCATCTCTATAGGTTATAAGTAGTTGAGAACCCCTTTCCCAGCATAAATTTATAGCAGGTGCGTAGTTGAAATCTGGACACTTGTAAAAGAGAGGAATAAGAAAAACACGTTAAAGGAATGGATAGTTCCTCCCATCAGCTGACAAATGTCTGAATTGACACCCCTCCTCCAAAAAAGTAACGTAATCAATCGTAAAATGGCCTCACAAAGAGATAAAAGAATCGAGATTGCTGATATACTTTGCACAAAACACACACCAATAGAAGTCCGAGATTTGACTTAGACGTACAAGCAGGCTAATTACATCGTCAGGAAGACCATTAGTGATGCTACTCGGATCAAGACGAGCTTCAAAAAGATGGTACACCGGCACACACAGCTAAGGTTACACAGTCCTTAATGGAGACCAAAATTCAATTCTGCGCGAAAAAAATGTACCAACCATACTCGCGAGGTGCCAAACTGCCTGACTTTTCCTTCTGACCGTATGTTGAGGACAGAGCCTTAAGACAAAGAAACTGAATCTCAAGGCTCTCAATACCTCGGTTGATAAACATTGGAATTCCATGAGCCCCAATTGCATAATTGCCTGCCACCTGTCAGAACTTCCAACGGCTCATCAAGGCCACTTTCAAAGTGAATGGAAGCTACATTGAAGATTTGAAATGGCAAAACATGTGTCCACAACATTACAAAGTTTAGTATAGTTAGTAGCTCCCATAGTTTCCGAAATTAAACTTATTAAAATTCCTTATTCAAAATGTCTACGGTATGCAATGTGTGCATGTATGCAATAATGTTGTGGTCAAGACCATTTAACAACCAGAACAAAGAATTTGTGGAATCAATGCCAAGATGGGAAATTTTTTGTGCCTTAATTTAAGTATTAGACTGGTTCTTGAATTTGTTTTCCTATTCTGGAATAGTTCAAAAATGTTCCTTTTGATAAAAAATGAATTAATATAAAGTTTAAACCATATAAATCAATAGACTTTGGACAGGGCCCTTGAAGTCGTAAATTCCACAATGTTATGTGAAAAAATATATAAAAGGAATCCGCATATGTCAAAATAGAGTAATTTATAATACATAACTATTTTAGATTAGTAAACACTCTTTCAAATGTTATAATATAGTTTTCCCTTAAAATGAGTATTTCTTATTAAAAAAAAGAGAAACAAAGTATTGACGTATCGCCGCGCCTAATCGCACTTTTGTTGCCTTCTATGTGTAACATAAAATCCTAGCTTTTTTAGATAAGTAAAATACATATAAAATGATCATTTATAATTTATTGAATTTGGTCTTGACAGCAGTACCAATACATTGAGAGGGCGAGACGAAGACCGATCTCGAGAACCACATCACTAGTATATAATAATATACTAAGAAAAAAAATCTCTAACAATACAAAATATATTCATTTTTCAATAGACATACATCCACACAAGAGAACAATGATGGTGAATTCATCATTGGGGGTTAATTGACTAAGGTCATTAGGGATACAGAGAAGAAACGAGTGAGAGAGAGAGAGAGAGATAACAATGAACTTTCCAGTGTCCTTGCGTAATTTATATTGTTTAATAAGGGATTATAATTTTGTTGATATTATAATCATTCGAATCATTGTATTGGTCATATGTCTCTCAAAATAATATTCACTTATATTTGAATATTTGATAAGAGTCTCACGCAAAATACACATACGATATACCATAAGTTCATATTAGACTGTCATGGCAATATTTATTTTTCTACCTTTTTCCTGGGGGGGACAATCAATTACTGACAATGGTGAAGTTTGAGACCTCTCAGACCCTGTTTATTCAAAAATAATGTTCCTCCCTTTTCTTCAACTAGGATTAAATTTGGATATATTATGTTTGTTAGCAAATAATTGAGCACCTTTTTGTAATTTAAACGATAATAAATAAAGCACTCAATATTTTTTTACAAATAAATGAACAACCAAAGATATAAAACAAGTGGCCCATAACACCATAATTCATGGAATTCTGGACAGATGGAATGATCACACATGCAGCTTAGCTTCTTTTCTTCTTCTTTATTTAGCCTCTTGAAGGAATTGAGCATAAATAACGTTGACCAGAGATGTCACTCCTTGGGATTTATCCCAAAATCTTGGGATTTTTGATTTGATTATATTAATTATATCTTCAAACTTTGCTTATCGAAAGCGTTAAGAGTTTACTACTCGTTTAGTTGTCTTCAATTCGTTCAGAAACACGTTCTCCTTTCGTCCGGATTTTAACTGCAGCTAAACAATATATTAGAAGGAACGGTGTCTTTTTTATTTTTATTTTTTTTTACTACCAGCATTCAATAGCCTTTATAACAAAACTTGAACGGTAGAATGTTCATCAACACTACAACAAGGGGCTTACAACGCATACAGAAAATTATTTTATACACTAATCAGTATATACTATTGAAGGTGAAGAAAAATATGAAATATAACTGATTCAGGGTGAGTATCAAGCTATAGTATATCTGTAAACTTGTGATTGGTAGGGAGGAATCTAGGGATATTATAAAATTCTGCGTGGCATCCCTCACGTTGACTCTTTTTTTCTACCAATTACTCCTTTAATATTCCCGTCAGGTGTAAAATGTAAAATTTTGAACGAAAAATCCCAGGTTTTTCAAATTAAAATAGCCCTTTGTACCACGGCAAAAATGGCAGCAACGTATTTTTTTTATATTATTATGCCGAGCAGAAGGGAATTTGTGCAGACGGGGTTATTAAGGAGAAAACAGGACAGTCTACTGTATATGTAATGACCTAATACATGTATGGCTCCATTGACTTATATATTTATAAATAAATATTATAAAGAATCCGAAACAAAGACAAAGTATGTACGTACGTCCACAACAACAATCTTTTCTAAATATGTATGAACGTTTGTATTTGGCTCGATGTAAGAAAGATAAAGACATGGCATATGTATGTATAAAATATGAATAATTAAAAACCCGCCTGAGTAATCAATTACAGCCATTTCTTTCCATCTTTTATCATTAAAATCATATAAGCATGATGATGAAGATTATCAAAATATGAGATGTGGCGGGTGTGCTCGTGGTGGAAAGTTTCATTTCGTACATTGCAAAATAGTGATGTATCGACTGGAGTCGATCAATTGGAAAACGAAAAAAAAGTAGCTACTGGTGTTGAGACTCTATCCGAGACCGAATATTTTCCGGTTCGGTCTCAAGATATTTTTTCTAGACCATGGACCGAAATTTCCTTTTCTAAAAATAACAATTATTTTTTCTTCTCTTTTCTAAATTAAATATTTAAAAATATGAGGTGGTATCAAATCAAAACGGAGTTAGCAAAATTTTAACGGTCTCAAACCGATCAAAGGTTTATAAATGATTAAAAAACCAAAAATTGTATGAACGCATATTTATTTGGTCTAGTCCAGTCTTTGAACCATTCCTTATGACTGTCAATATTAAAACTGATTAGAAAAAAAAGAAATAAAGTTGAGTGGCATCATCAAGGACGGAATTTAAGTTTTTGTAGGACTGAAGACTGCAGTGCCGTCCAGTTCAGTCCTAAAACTTATACAGTTTGGTACTTCGTGATGTGACTCAACTTTTTTTTTTTTTTCAGTTATAGTCGGTTCCAAGGACTGATTGGCCTGTTCATAAGACTGCAATGAACCGAATAAATAAGGACTACTTGTATCACCACATAGTGTTACGTCAGTCCTTAAATATTCTTTCCAGTCCAGTCATAGGAACAGCCCTTAGTATTGCCATTATTGGAACTGATAAAAAACAAGAAATGAAGTTGAGTGAGATCATCGAGTACCAAACTTTAGGAGTGAGCTGGACCAGACCGAGCAGAACTGGAGTCCTAAATAAGGATCGACACAAAGCTACCGACATATGTCCCAGAGGCGTTCGATCAAGCCCCTCCAGTTGTTATCACTCAAAAGTTATAGCTTTGAGAAAACAGTTTCAAATGGATAAACAAGTTAGAAAAACAAATCAAAGTTGTTTTTTTTCTTTAAAATAATGGTAAACTTTGATGTATTAGAAAATCACTTAAAGACCAGGATTCGCAAAACATCCGGTTTATTGATAAGAGTCAAGCGATTTTGGAATTTGAATATTGACTCAGTATTTGAATAGAGTCGAAAAAATATAGATACAACACTATTAAAAAATAGTTATACTCTTGATCGCAATCTAGATAGATACAAAAGATCAGTTCTTTATTATTTAAGTAGATTTTAACTAACTAAAGGGATCAGCATTGTTCCAAAGTAATTAATAGTAATGATACCGTTTATGCTTACTATATATATATATAAGCTTCATTGGATTCCAAAATATCAAACATCCTTTAGAAGTTTGTTGGTGCATGAAGGAAAAACCGATAACAATTAGATATCCTTGATTATGTATACAATATATAGAATATGTATGTTTCATCTGAATAATCAAAACCCTAATTATATCAAACAACACACGTTACTCGAATATCTTTCTAATCATGAAATAACTACAACGTAGTATTTAAATATAATAATAGAGAAAAAAAATACCATATAATCCCTTCCATTAAAAACCAACAAAATTTAACAAACAATTTATTATGTTCAATAATAAGTTGCTTAGTAGTGACCCTCATACAAAAAGTATGTATGTACACAAAGACTTGGAAGTAACCATTGTGTCTAAGGTTGGAAGTCCTAAACATTTTTTAGAGAGCGAGTAATTTTATAGTTGGATATCTGAACAGTGTTTTTATATTTTCTAAAGCACTTATCATTTATCTTCCTTCTTGAGAGCAGAACATCTAAGTATAATGAGCGTATGTGCTCATAAATGACGGAGAGTAATGCTGAGGATTTGTTGGGGACTTCTAATTGTAAGTCCTTGTTGGACTCAGAATAGAATTAAGGATAGATATTGGAATTGTTCCTTTCTATTATCATTGTTTATTTTCATCTCCCCCTCGTCACAGCTGATTGTAGCTGATTTAATGAAAAGTTATGACAGCAGAGAAGCCCTCCTCCAAAGCATTTTTCAAATTGTCAGAGTTAACAAAGTTAATTTTCGGTTTCTTTTTTTAACATGCACAAAATGATAAGCTCCATTTTGGACTCGCAAGTACAATTGAGGTTCGATATCGGATTAATTTCTGCCTATATCATTGCTAAAAACGGAGTGGCAAGATTAATAGAAATACAAGGTAATACCATAACACTTTTTTGACTTCCACCACGTGTTATTATAGTGACGTCACAGAGTATAACTATTACAAAGAGGACCTATATATTGCCTTCCTTTACTGTTACTGTTAGAGTACCGTAGTTATACCCTATGACGTTAAAATCTATCTGACTTGCCCAGCAGTTGGTACGACGGTATATCAAATTGAAAATTCTAGCAAGCCGGATTTCATGATGGAATAACCTAAAGCTTTAAACCAAGTAGCGAAACGCGACCGTTAGCCTGAGGAGATGCAATGGTGCAGCGTTTTAACACTTTTTTTTACAAGATGTTGCTTTTCATATGACGTCACTCTGTCATTTTCTTACTACTGACGGGATGTAATAAAGAGAGTAATTGACGAAGCACGCCTAACTCACACTATAAAATTGCTGTGGGGAAAGAATAAAATATTTTATTCTTTGATTTTTTCCTTTTTGAATTTCCCACCAAAGAGTTTTCAATAAAACCTTTATGATTTATGGATTGTTATTATAATAAAAAATGTATAATTTAAGATATAATGGTTAATCATTGTCGGAGGTGGAAACTTGGACTCGAGACTTGACATGGATTCCATAGTTTAATATAAAAAATATATTTTTACATTAATTATATATGAAAAAATAAAGCGGAATAACCAACATCATATTTGACCTAGAATAAACAAATTATTGGATTAACAATACTCCATATGATATAAATCTTCTCTAGTTAAGCTATGTCCATCTTCCGGACTTCGATTGAGCATCTTCTAAGAAGTAAAATATATTCGATAACAGGGTAACTCTTAATTATTTCTAATATCTCCAAATAATAACTAAACAGTACCTCGAGTAAAGAAAAAAAATTCTGTGAACCAATATATTTTTCAGCTATTGATCAGGTGGGTCCTCGTTTCGCTACTGGGTTTAAAGCTTTAGTATAACCTTGTAATAGTGGGATTTGTGTTTATTTCCTTCACCTCATACTATTTTCTGTCATTCTTGTGGAGATAATATCGAAGTATTAAGTGTATCAATGAACATGTGCGCAAATAAATGACGGAGAGTAACGTTGAGGATTTGTGGGAGACTTCTAACCGCAAGTCCTTGCTAACCTCAGAGTAGAATTGAGGAACAAAATCGGTGTAATGCCTCTCTATTATCAATATTATTTTATTCTTAAGGAAAGAACATCCTGGTATAAAGCGCACGTTCCCATGAAAGGCGGAGAGTAACACTAATAATTGGTTGGGGAGTTATAAGTTTAAGTCCTAGATAGACTCAGTCATGGAATTATTGAGACCAGGAATAATCAGGTATAACTTTTATTCCCACATAAGGGGAAAATAAAAGGAGTGATTTTTGCAGAAAGAAAAGAGTCAACGTCATTTTTTACTCAATTCCTTGAAGAGGGGAAATAAAGAAAAACCAACTAAGCTGCATTTCTGATTATCCCATGTGTCTAGACTTCCATGACTCAGTGTAGAATGGAGGATCAAAAACGAAGTAATTCCTGCCTATGCCTTTGCTAGATACGGAGTGAGATTAGTGTTGATAATCTTTCTCTCAGAGCTGCTTGCTGTTGATCTCATAAAACGTCATGATCGCTAAGCAACTCTCCTACAAAACATTATTCAAATTGTCAGGGTTACCACGTTCATTTTCAGTTTATTTATTTTTTATTTTACATACTGAAAATACTAACAATTTACAACCCTAGTCATGTCCTTTTCTTTCATATTATTTCCATTGCATCACAAAAAAGTGTATAGGTTACACATTTATATTAAGAGACGAGATGAAGTTGAAAAATTGAGAAATAGATAAATGCAATCTATAATTATTGAAAAAGACAAATCTTTGATTTTCATATTAACAATAATGAAAATGATTTGATGAATCAACAATGAATGTCCATAATATAAAGCAGTGGTTCTTCTGAGCCCTTGTACTCCGCAGCGCGTCATCAAGGGCTCTATAAGAGAGTATATTCATAAATAAAGCATTTGGTTGAAAATATTTTATATATCGTCAGATATATAAAATAAAATAGGAGCAGAAAAAAAAAGAAAAAAAAAGACAAAACTCAAAAAGTATCAAAACAAATTCAAGTATGACGATGAGTAAAAAGTAGTGATGACTAAAAACAGGTTGTATTTGAAGGGAATGAGTCACATATTATTATTCACTTTACATAAAATAAAATCATCTCCGGTCCAAAAATCATCATCAATTTGAAACTATTGCATGAAGAGAATTAAGAAAAAAAAAAAAAGAGAGAGAGAGATAGAACCTACTACTTTACTTTTCACTGCGCCCTCTGTCACTCCAAATTCGCCGAAGAATTTGCAAAGGAATCTTGAATTTTGTATCTACCTTCAACACACATATATATGCAAGTATAAATTAATTATTATCTATCATAGATAGAAAGATAAATAAATTAAAACTCAGCATTCCTCTAGACGAGAGAGAGAAAATACAAATTGGAACACAAAGTCTTCTCAAAATATTGAAATACGACATATATGTTGGTATATATCGTGTTCAAGTAGTAACTTGTATCGGGTGCGTAATTGAAAAATAGACATTTTGAATCTGGAATTCAACATGTTTAATTTGGGAAACTAGGGGAGCAACATTAATTAAACTTTGTACAGATGTTGACACATCACCATTTCTAATCTTCAATGTAATCTCCATCCACTTTGATAATAGGCTTAAAGGTCTGACAGGTTGTTATACTGTAATTGGGGTTCATGGAGTTTTAATTGATCATCAACGGAAGATTTGAGATTAGGTGCCCTTGTCCGGCAGGCCCTGCCCTCAACATGCAATCAGAAGGAAAAGTCGAGCAGGCAGGGTATCTGGCGAGTATGGTGGGCAAATTGTTTAAGGGCAGAATGGAATGTTGGTCTCCAAAAAGGACTGTGTAATCTTTGCTGTGTGTGCCGGTTCACCATCTTGTTGAGGCTCGTCTCGATGTCAATACCGTCATTAATGACCTTCTTGACGATGTTATTAGTCTGCCTGTTGGTCTAAGTCAATTTTAGTATCTCTGTTGATGTGTGTTCAGTCCAACGTGGAGGAGCAATTTAATTTCTTTTGTCTCCTTGTGAGGCACTTTTTCGATTTAATGTGTTACTTTTTTTGAAGAGGGTTTCAATTCAGACATTTTTCAGCTATCCATTCTTTTAACGTGTTTTTCTTATTTCTCTCTTTTAAAAGTGTTCAAATTTCAACTATGCGCCCGGTTTAAACAAATTGTACAAGTTGCCGTCAAAATGAGAGGAGTAATTTAGAGTGGGTAATGATGAGAATCATCCCATCTTTGAATATTAGTTGTGACACATTATACAGTAATAATACCCAGAGTTACATTGGTTCAAAAATACACAAAAACCAAGTTATTTGAATATATCCAAATAAAATAATAGCATCAACAGAGAATAAGAAATATTTAGAGGTGTCTAGGTTGCCAAAGGCTATTGCAGTGCCTTCAGCTGTTGACTTTGGTATGACATGCGGATATATTAGATATTTTATTCAAACCAAGGGATTTAGAAGTGTTTTTTGTTTTGTTTTTGTATATATACTTCTTTCTCTATGAGCATCAATTATTAGTTGGTAATTATTTATTTGTTGAATAAGGCAATTTAAGGCAAGTTGCTCCTCGTACCCAAAAAGTACAAATCAAAAGCAAAAATAGTCATTTCAATATAGTTCATTCAAAATAGTGCATACATATCCATGGAAACAAAACCGTAAAACTTTCATCTCTGCTCATGAATAAATATCACTATACCAATTATGAAAAGACAAATTTCCAACTTGAAATCCTCATCCAAGTAATGCTTAAATTACCTAATCAAATCTAATGACGGAGCTAGAACGAACGACTTTCACCCTGCTAAAATCCACAAAGTATTCATTAAAGAATGCGAATCAATGATAGGTATAATATATAAAGATATATTTAACACGTAATTATGTACGCACTTCTTATACATTATACATATTATACGTATGGATCAATGATACTTGGAAGCATAGTTAATTGAAACAAAATGACTCTGCAAGGACATTTGCCTTCTATTATTTTATTTATTTATTGTTATACACTAAATAAATAAGTTTACATTCTGTACTTGAATGTACATAATATTTTGTTAAAAGTACATTACTTTTTTAACAATAAGGTATGTATCTGAGAAATAAAATAAGTGACGAATTTACTTCCAAAATACATATATCCTACATAATATAATGAAGGAGGAAGAGTTCTTTCAATAATTACATATGTAGTATATAGTGTTGAAAGTTGGTTGAGAGTGAATTTGTTTTGTTTAATTAGGTCATAAGTGCTTTTTTGGTTGAAATTTTTGATCAAAATCATGGACCAAAATTTTCCTTTTCTAAGAAAATGCCATTTTAATGACATGGGACCAGATTAAGAGAGATTTTTTTGTTTAGACCGATTTTTACAACAAATCCAGTCCAGACCGAATTATGTAGTTAAAATTAGTGTTGTCTCCATCCTTATTTATTCGGGCCAGCCCAGTCTTGGGACCGATCTTTAAAACCTTTATTCCTTAAGACTATCAGTACTAGAAATGATTTTTTTATAAATAAAAAAATTAAGTTGAGCGACGTCATCAAGGACCGAACCGACTGATATGCATGATTGAACCGGACTGCAGTCTTCAGTCCTAAGTAAAGACCGACACAACACTAGTTAAAATTATGTCGGTCTCAGACCGGTATATGATTTCCTGAGCAAGCCCCCATCATAAGTATGTAGATTTGAATTCGAATTATAACGAATGAGTAATAATTGACCAGTCAATTATTACGTTTATATAGATAATGTAGGTAATTTTAGGGGAAAAAATATTTGCATAATTGGAAATTATTTCAAGAATTTGTATCACTATTATCACAATAAATCAATACTAAAATTAATATAGGTGTTGCAATGTTTATCAGCTACATCACAACCTAATTAAATTTCTTATTTTCTCAATTATTCAGTAAAAATAGAACAATGACAATATTGTGATGAGATCAGGAAATCCTAGAATTTTAATTTTTTCGGCTCAACTTCAATTTCCCCTCCCCACCATGTTCGCATTTTGTACACATAATGTACGTACTTAATTATAGTTTGTGTTCGCAATTTTAGAACCCCTCCCCATCCAACTTGCGTGCTAGTGTAAAGAGTTCAGTCATAAGTACGAGGGTGGTCTCAAAAGTTTCCGACCTAACAAAGATACAAGACATTTTTTTTGAATTTTTATTTTCCAAAATAGTATCCCTGTAACTCCATACACTTCTCACAACAATGCTCCCATCTCTGTAATCCATCCAAATAGTACCCGGCGTTTTTCTCAGTAAAATAATTGTTCACGAAGGCCTCCTCCTCATTTGACGAAAATCTTTCAAGTCCACTGTTTGGACTGTACTTTTGTTTCAGGCATATAATGGTGTATCCAAGGTTTCTCTACAGTAATTCATCGGCAAAAAAACTGTTCCAACAGGAGCAATACTCAATTTTGTCCATTTTCACAAAAAAACTCGCATCAAAATGGCTGAACCTTTGGTGAGTAACTGTCAACAAATACTTAATACATGTGACTAGCTTTTATTTACGAGTACGTTGAGGTCAGACACTTTTCAGACTACCCTCGTATACCTTAAACCGAAATTAAATCGTTTTCCAAACGTGGACCCATTTATTTGTTCTCAATCTGTGGTCCAATTAATTTTCGGTAATTTTTTCCTCATTCTGAATATATAAGATCGACAAATATGAATTATACAACTTCATATGACGTCGATGTTCATAATTTTTGAAACATACCTTACGTCATCAATGATTCATTTGTAGAATTGGTCTAGACTGATTTCTTTGTAATACCGATCCAGGCCTAACCCCCCCCCACACTATTGCGTACGTACATTGTACATAGATCTTAAGATCGGCTCGAGAATACAAAATCGGTGTCGGAGCCGTTCTCAACACTATTGTGATTAATCAATACTTTGATTATTCGAGTTCGAATATGTTTCAAATTCGAGTATTACTCGAATCCAAACGCTAGTAGTATGCTAGTAAGTCTGAATATATGTATGTATATAAAAAACATAATAATAATATGTTTTTCTCAATTCAAAGAAATAGATGAATTAGAGAAGGAGCCATACCATGATGACGACAACTTAACAACTTGGGAGATTACAAATTGTTTTCAAACATCTGGACACACAAGAAATTATACAAAATAGAAATATATATAATTCATGAAGAAGCAGGGAAAAAAATGTCTATAAATGTTAAATTTAACACCAAGTATCATAATTTTTTTTCTCAAGAGAAATTAAAAGGAACAGTTATTATACAATATACATACATACATTCAAACCGCGGAACAGATCTTCTATACTTATTTATATGCATGTATTTGTGTGTGCTACGTGTATTTATTAGTGTTGGGTTTTGTTCTGAGACCGGTATTAAAGGAAATATCAAATTTGGTCTGGTTCGATCCTACGAAAATATAATTATGGAACGGGTCGTGGATCTGGATCCCTAGTACCCGGGTACACTATAACTAATCTTGTATTATCGAAAAGATCCAAGACCCAAACTTTTAGAATTTTACTTTATTCTAGTTTACAAAAAAGAGAAGATTGTTATCAATATCGAACGTAGCATCTCCATTTATCTTGATTTGTGCTTGGAGTGACATTTAAATAAACAGTTGCATCGCACACGTTGTTACATTTACAGCATTGCACAACCTTTCCACCAAAATGAAACAGATAAAGGCAGCAAAATCAGTTGGTAGTTGGATTCTATTTTATTAAGGTCCAAACTTAGGGTAAAATGATCATACAATTCGAAACAAGTATACATCTAAATTTGGTCTGGATATGAAAGTGACAGTACCCCAAATTTACGTCTATAGTTCTGAACCGACGCGGATATGAGAAAATTTAAATCTTTCCTATCTTCATCTGGATCAGTTTCATTAAAAATTGAGGATGTCTGCTGTGTTGCAAAATTGTGAACATTGGGACATTCAATGACGCTATATGAACTGTAGTGTTTTATGAATAATATTTGTACGTCTCATAAATCAAGGGGATATGGGGGGAATATCTGTGCATAGATTGAGATCCAAGAAATCCCTCCATGATTTGAAAACGATTAAATTTCGGTCTACAGTTTGAGATTGCGGTCTGGTTCCAAAAATATCGGTTCAAATCGGTATACAAAGAATCTTTTGAGACTGAATTACTGGTAAAAAAATTCGTTCTTGGACCGAGTCTCAACAATAATATTTATGTAGATTAACATATTATCATCATCATTGCAACTACTATTATAACAAAACATAACACCTAAATACCTTTGAATAACATATTGAAGAGCATGTACATGAAGGTGGTTCATTAAGACAGATCATGACAAATTTGTGTTCTGATACATTGCCAAGTTCCTCTTACTAGAATATAACCCTCTTCAAAATCTACCCCCCTCCAACAAAAATGAAGACTTTCCAAAGAAAAATATTTTTTATTAATGCTTTATTATTTAACTAGCCGTTGTACCGAACATTAATTTGAGTTATTAGGCGTCAACGAATCGACAAACTTAACTTTACTAGACAATTCTTTATTATTACTCTCCAATCATAAGTAGCTACTTAATACTAAGATGGTATCTTGTCAAGTATGAAAGAATAATGACAACAGCTTGAAAAATTTAAAAAAAAAACACTGTTCAGATTGCCAACAATAACAAAACTCGCACGCTAAAAAATACTTAGGATTTACAACCTTAAATATATTTTCTGCCTCCAACAACAGTTTTTTTTTCTTGTCACAATTTGAGATTAACATTGTTATTTTTTTAAATTTGTCTTTCCTAATAATAAAAAAATGCAATTCTAAAAATTGTCAATGCTTTTTCAAAAAGCCCAGCACACCTCTATACACGGCACGTAATTGCCCCCCCAAAAAAACATACATAAAGTTAAAAATGTTATAAAACATCATCCTAAATACTTGTTAAACTAATTCTTACGCCAGTGCTGGCATTGGCTAAAACAGTTTCACAAATATGATACATGCATGCTAGTTATTGAATATATATAATTTCTCGGGACCCCTAAATATGCTCCAATTAAGCTGAAATTTGTTCAAACGTGTTGTTTTTTTAACTTATTAAACAGGTTAATCGTTGAGGATAAAACTTCCTCTTTGATATTGGATCCTTCTTTATTGAAACACCTTCATATGTATAAACATATAAAATCCCACTAAAATAACGACTACTTTTTAAAATCATGGCATGGAAATAATAATGCATATATACTCATCCAAAAACCACCTTTGCAAATTTAAAAAAAAAACACACTGGATCGTAACAAAACACGAGCAATGCAGTAAAATTATTTTAATTCTTTTATAAAAATAATTATGTCTATCACACACTAATTGTGATGCAATTACTTAATCCAGGACCTTAAAAAGACATTGCAATTTTCTTATATTACATTTTTCATTAATACAATTAAAGAACAACTAAAAATCATTTGCTCACAATAATTTACCGGGTGCGAGGAAATTAATTTCACACTTATTTTTGCATATCATAATTAAAAATTTAATGTTAGTTAATCTAATTGTTTCATGAAAAAACCTGTTTGAGAATTAATCGAAAGGTACTTTTAATTTTAATCTCTGTTTTACAAAACAAAAAATGCCTGAACCACGAGACAAAAGAGTAGAAATATCTGTTTTGCTACGTGCAGGATCATCTCCGTCTGAGATTGCAATGTAGACAGGGGTCACCGATTACAATATTAAAAAGCGGTTCGATGACAATAAAGGTATTGAGCGGAATTCTAGTCAAGGTCGGGAGATACTGGATGCTGGAGAGTGTCAAAATTTCCTTAGAAGCAGAGCCAACAAAATCGATTTGTGACCATGCAGTCAAAATAGTTGTGTCCGAGTGAACACTTCTAGACGCACTTAAGAAACATGTTAGGTAGCGTCTTGTACATGTGGAGATGTCAATGACGACGTCGGAAGTCTTTACACGACGCTTGCAACGCTGCTGGGCGCTTCTAATATACATGAAGTATTTTCCAGTTGCCCGTAGCATCATTTTCAGTGATGAAAAAACAATACCTTCTGGCCGCATGTCCAAGCTAAGGCATGTCGGGTGAAGTAACCAAGTATCGAGGCCCTGAATGCAGCAGTCAATGAGGAGTTAAATCTAATGGGCAATGATTATGAGAAGAATGTGTGCAACAACTTATGTAGGCGCCTGGAGGTCATCATCAATGCCAATGAGTTACTACATTAGTAATATATTTATATATGAGTAATGCACCAAAATATTAGTTACGTGTGACTTTTTGTTAAGGAAATAGATTAGGAGATAGTACATGTAGTAATGTTAAGTGTAAAATAATTTCCTCGCACCCGGTAATATATAAAATCTGAGGTCATGTTTCAAAACTAGTTTCGTTTAAAAATAAACGAAGGGTCTATACAAAATCTATGTATATACATACAAAGATTATTAATTATATCACATTTGTTATCAAAGCATATGCAAAGCCCTTTTTGCGAATTCCAAATCCAATAATTTATTTTTTTGCAAATTAAAATGTACATTGCGAAAGCCATGGATAAATTAATGCTCAGAGATAATTTTGCACAAAATATTTCTTTGTGAAAATATCATGTCTTTATTTAATAATAAAAAAAGAGTGGAAAAGATAGGCATTTGATTATTACAAAGTTAAACAATTCCGTTAACAAAACGGCAGGAACATGGATAGTTTCAAGAGCTTTTTACTTATGCTGGTCCTTAAAATTAATAAATTGATTTTGAATTATCCATAATTCCTCTCTAGCGAATATCCAAGGGAGGGTATGTCAGATAATACCAGGTGGTCCATAGAAATCTGAATACTTACTAATTTAATAATTAATGAAGGTTGAGTGATAAAAATTAATTCATATTTCGATATATTAAAGCATAAAAATTAGTTACAATACATACAAAACAAACCTGAGATCTCTAGCTTACGTACAAGTCGAGTATAAGGCACTTGAACGGGATAGACGAATTTCCATTCGCGCATCCCAAGCAGTTGGGCGTCTCCAGGACCACCTTCTACGCCGTCAGCAAGTTTGAAACGTCGGAGAGGTAGAAGGGATCTGTCAAAAAGGCCAAACTGGACCAAGAGGAGGTAAAGGAAACAACCCAGGACAATCCCCTCAAGTCCATAAGGACCCATACAAGAGATTTGGGGTTTCACATCAAACTTTTCAGAGAGCTATCAACAAAGTGGGTGGAAAGAGCCTGGTGATGGTGAAAAGGTTACTTTTGACACCAGAAATGAAAGAAACCCATCTCATTTGTTGCAAGACTCTTTTCGAGTTCTTTTTAACTATTTTTTGAACCCTTATGCCCCCCCCCCTACAGACTGATACCAACTCCCTCGACTACACTTTTGGGTGCATCACGAGGAGAAGGCCTGCACAGTCAGTCATCCAAATACCGAGGTCATCAAAGCCACTGGCAGTCAGTACAAGGACACCATGACAGAGGACTACATCCACAGCAGGTGCTACGCTTTCCGCCGCCGTATGGAAGCCATCATTGGCGCTAAGTGCGCTACATTAATGAATAAGAGAGCTGAGAGACACGTTTATTTGTAGAATTAATTTTGTTGAAATTATATTGTTAATTAATCAATTAAATCTGATTAAAGTTTAAAATTCAAAGTGTTCAGATTTTAAAGAACCACTCTGTAATTATCTATGGATACAAAATAAAAATTAAATTAATTATGGTTATTTCTTATAACATCAATGATACTTCTTCTTCTTATAGAGAGAGAGAGAGAGACACACACACAAAGTCCTCAGTCCATCATTTTTGAAAGAACTCAAAACATGTCAAAACGAAATATTTTTAAATGCTTTTAATAAACGACAGAGGTAATTAGAATCTTGTTAAAAGCCTCACACATAACTTTTTTTCTCATAAAAAGGAATAAGTACTATGATGTACAGGGTGTAACAACAAAATCCGGCGCTTCATATTTCTAGATTTTCCTCCATATATGATGATAAATTGCACAATGGCTTTAGGCGGAATATACATATAAACGTCTCACTTAGTAGACAAAACACCGAGACGGAGTCAATAACAAAAGATTTCAAGCCTGTTAAATTTTCAGAAGCAGAACGTAGGTACCCTGTTGTGATGGTTTTGGTAAACAAAGATCAGGATATTAGCAATTCAGAAGTTTCAAAGATGACAGGAGAAAAGTCGCGGAAGGTCCTGTTGGAGACCAATGAGCTCAAGGGAGTGATCATAAGGAAAGAAGTGCACTAGCACAGTAGATATTTGGCGTCGTAGCTCACCAACCTAAATCCGACGGAATATTTTGTCTGGAGCTACCTTGAGACAAAGGTAGATAGAGGTCCTCACACCACCAAGAGGTCCCTGATTGACTCCATCGTCCTGGAATGCAATAATTTAGATCGGGTACTATTTGCCAGGGCCTGTGCACGCTTCAGGATCAGAAATCAAGGCCGTTATTAAGAGCAACGGAGGCTACATTGAGTGAGATATATTTTCAATGCTTTTTTCTGCAGCTCAATTTTTGAATAAGTCTTAAAAAATGACTATTTTATCTTTATTTAAAGTAGATAGATCAAAAGCAACGGATTTCGTAGTTACACCCTGTATACCTACCAAACATGTTCAATCTACTAGGACGCACCTCTCTCTCTCAGCTTAAATTACATTTATAACTCTTATCGCGTCATCCCATGTTTTGACAAATTGAATTAAACATGAAATATCAATACACATTGACACTTTAAAGATCAAATAAATATACAATTAAGCATTGTATGTACAGTTATGTTTTATAAATCTGTGTAGTGCCGAAACTCAAATTATGTTATTTAAATACATAGTAATATTATTTATAGGCATGACTATAAATAAATGTGTTAAACCTCCATGTTTTGACACGTAATGTTTTTGCGCCAAAAGTCAAATCGGCAATTGATAACTTGTAAAGCAATTTGGGTCCAATCCACTTCTTCTTATATAAAATGAAAGTAATTCATTTCAACTTTATCAGACAAAATGTACCACCTAAGAAGAGCATTTAAAAATATTTATCATGCTGGTAAAACACCCCTTTAAATATTCCAGATTCTAGGACCTTCAATAAGCCTCAATTTTATGAAATACCAAGAAGATTCAATATACCGTAAGAATTGATGAAAAGTCTAGACGTGGACGTTAAATGTCGCCTTGTAGTTCGGGGAACGTCCGGAAAGTTCAAAATAAAATTTACAGAAACCCTTACAGATTTTTTTTGGAAAAATGGCCGAGGAGATCTGTGTGTCTAAATTTCGATAAATCGAATCATCCATAAGGACCTAGGTATAGTTTCCCTTAAGTTTTGGTATAGTCATTATCTCACAGAGGATACAGGGACCATGCATTTTGAAAGATGTCAAAATGTATTGGAATTTTGCAAACGGAAAGTTTGTTTTGTTTTCGGTTGAGAAGAAACCGGACTAGAACCAAAAATCAAGTGCTTTGAACAACCAAATCTTGACTCCATCATTAAAACTATGTCACCTTGGATCAAAAATGTTTCAAAGGAGGATACCCTAATGGTCTGTCCCTAATGGTTTGTACAATGGGTTTAAAGTAAAGGACAAACGTTTTTAAACCGGAGAACCGCTGAATGAAGAAGGGTGAAAACATTTTCTTAGTTTTGGAGCCCGTGGTCCTTCTATCGTTTTAGGCTAACCCATCCAATACAATAAGGGTCATCTTTCAACAAGAAGTATATCTGATACACACTAGCATTCAATGCCAAAAGTGAGTTAAAGCACGACTTTCATTTTCGAAAAAAGTCAATGTGGGGCCCTTCAAGTCACTATCTAAACCCCCTCGACTACTTCGTGTTATGTGATCTCGAAACAAAGATCAAAACCCCCAAAACTCAAATTCAGAAGATTATCAAGAGACTATTGTGGTGGAATGGGCCGAACTTTCCAAAAATATGGTGCGTGTGCGTCATTTCAAAATCGTTTACTATAAGTAGTGAATAAACGAGGCAGTTATACTGAATAAGTAATAAAATATCAACTAAGATTGAGTTATTTCCTGTAAGTTATTTCAGGCACTATAGCTTGCAATTGACCCATTGCTGTATAAATAAAAAATGAAGAGTTTTGAGACTTATGACCTCCCCTATAATATATATATATGTATGTTATTAAAAAAAAACATAGAAAGAAGATATCTCGCATCTTAATATCTTGATTTATATAGACCTAAATTACAAAATTTTAAAGTCTATTAACGTAATTTATGGACTAAATCTGTTAACATTACATTCTGAACAAAGAATCATGTGCACCCAATTAATCAATATTCATAGAATGATATAAAACACGTCAAATTGGCAATGATTTAAGTGAATGAAATGCATTCCTATAGAGTCAACATTCGTCATACATAAGTACATAGTACATATTTACTTAAAAAGTTATGAAAGATTATTATATAGGAGTTAAAAAGAGTGTTAAATAGCAAATGATAAAGGATAAAATCAGAGTACAAAATACATCGACATTTCATCGAACAACTTCTTTATTTGCTAAAATCCAAAACTATGCGACCAAACAAATAACATATTCAATAAGATAATATTATTGATTTGAATAGGAATTTGAGTCATATACATACTACTCTTTTCTGTCAAAAATATCCACTAATGCACACTAAGATAATTAATTATTTTAACTCGAGTTATCATTATTAGTTAAAAGATAAAATTAATATTCTCCATCAAATTAAATAGTTAAAAAAATCATGACCTCTTCGATTCATTCATAACAACAAAAATAAGAAAATAAAGTCTACACATATTTGAAAAAAAATAAAAAACTACATTCTAGATTTGTGGTCAAATAAATTATATTTTTAGACATTCATCATTTCAATCATTGCAAACAACGTAAAAATATATTTATTTGAAGCCTGAAGTTGAAAATAAACTTGTTATTACTTTGTTTGCGTGATACTTTAACAATAAACTCAGATAAAAGTCTACTGTCATCCGAGTTTTTTAATGTAAGAATAAGTTCAGAATTTGGACAAGAGTGAGTGGAATAAAGGAACTCTGAACTCAAAGAACAATAAATATATTTTCATGAATACTATAAATGTAACTACTCATAATTTACTGTCAGTGCATGTTTTAAATGTAAGAGTAAGTTCAGAATTCGGACATGAGTGATTGAAATGAAGGAAAGTTCAAATCAAGGAATATTATTATTATTTTTTTCCCCATATAAATAGATATTTCTTAAATATCATAGTCATTCAAAACAAATTATAACTCCATAGTAATCTAATAGTATTTAAAAAAGGAATGAAAACTCCAATCAAATGGTGATTTAGTGTCGGACATTAAAGAAAGAAATCAAGGGAATTGACGAATAATAACTATCTAGTCAGACACACACACAGTATTTGAAACGTAATTATCCGAGGAAGTTAATCGATAGTCAAAATTGATGTTGGCTAACCATATTATATATTATGTAGTTTGAATAACATTTATAATTTTATTCATGATGGTGTGAGTTGAAAGCGTATCCAAGAAAAATTAAAGGACATATAAAAATGCATTTGATAGAACTACTATTTTCTTTCATCAACTCAACAATTTAAGTCAATTGAGTAGGGAACATTTTACTTTCATTTTAGATTTAAGAAATATCCGTATCTACAGACATACACTTCTTCCTTCTCACATCACTTATGAATATAGTACATTACAGAATAAATATAATATGATTTTGTATAAATCAGTATAAAAATAAAGAACATTTTTGTCATACATATTTGAACAAGCATTATATACATTTGTTACAATTTTCATATGAGAAAAGGAAGGGAAGACTAATCAAATTAATGAGCCTGATTAAAGTAAGAAGATCACATGTAAATGTCTATAATAGCACTTCATCTTGAGACATTCTACTACAAATAAATTTCACATAAATCTCAAAAATTATAAAACTGTTGCCATAATAAATATTTTACATATTAAAACCCTTATCATTTGGACACAAGATGAGCTACAAATTGAGCAATTTAATTTTGAACAAAAACATTTAAAGGATCATCAGCAGATGTAGTAAGAATAAATAAAAAAATAACTATTTCAACAAAAAATACTACAGGCTTATTGAAATTGAAAATACCAATTCAACTCATATGAAGGGACAGAATTAATCAAAATCTCATCTTTTAAACTACTTGATTACTATTACATGAAGTGTGCTATAAAAAAACTTGACTCTCCTCTGGGGAAAAGGAATGTACCCATGACAATGTATTAGATACATACTTATTTAGAGGGTACTTTTGCCGCCTTCAAAATATTCCCTCCATCATCGCTATTGATGATGAGCTGAACTAATCGGGATATAGGATAATCTAGTGGGATAATTTATGAACAGATGAATTTGTGAATATAAGAGAAATGCAGCCTAATTTATAGAATATAACAAGAGTTGCGACTACCTTTGAGCATGACGATGGAATTAATGATCCAATGGATATGAACAAAAAATCACTTCAAAACAAACAAAAACAAGATAAGAGAACCCAATGGTTTTGAGTGGGTTCTAAAACCTAGTAGAATGTAGAAATACATGTAAGGAAGGCCACCCCTTTCTCACTCAATCAAAGAAGAGGAAGAAGACAAAAAAGAGGGAAAGTGTAGGACACGAAGAAGAGAAAGCACATTCGTGGATTGGGATGCATGTTGTTTATTTGCAGAATATCCCCTAAGGGATTCAACCGTCAATGAGCTTGACTCTATGGGGCAAGGGGTGATAGATGGATGAGCATGGATGTGCATGGATGCGCATGGATGATGGTATTAGTGGTAGGGAGAGTTGTTCTCCCTCTCTCTCTATATCAAGAGATGAGAAGCCTTATCAAGGAATGACTAACATGACCTCCCTTCTTCTCCTCCTTCTCCTTAGATGCGCATTCCTTGGCATATCCCTCAATTCACTCCACTAACTCCTTGAGTCAGTCCCTCACACACACAAAAGCATAACATTAACACCACTCCACTTCAAGGAACTCTTTTCACACCACAATCAACCCACAACAGTCCGGCATTCAATATTAATTATGTCGGTCCTTTAGTTCACATCACACCACTCGCATAAGGAAACAGACGCTGTCCCTACACGCAATGACTTCCCTACTTCGCAAAAACCTGATTTAGAACCAAAATTAAGGAAGAGTCTTACCCGAAATTAAATCCATGTTTCCGATATCTTCTTCTTTCCTCTATGACGACTGCTGTTTCTTCTTCTTTCTTTCCTTTTCTAGTCATTCAATAATTATTACTGCTGCTGCTAGCTGTTTCATTCCTCTTCTTTTCCTTCTCCCTCCTCCTCTTGCTTCTGCCGCTGCTTAGCTGTCCACCTCTCCACTTTACTCCTCTTCTGTACTGCTGCTCCCCTTTTATTCCATTTAAAGAAGAAAAAAAAAGTGTTTGCCTTCCTCCACCTCCTCCTCCCTCTTTCACTTCATGAGCACGCCCAATTGCCTCTCCTATTTTGATATTGTGTGCCTTATTTTATATATACTTTTAATATACATATTATTACATTATACGTCTACGGTTTACAATTTTGCCCCCACATCATATTCTTTCTTTCTTACTTTAAATTGTAGACAACAACAGCGGAAAGTTGAAATTCAAACCCTCGCAACCTTTTAATAATAAGGAAAGAACATTCATTAGTGACGCAAATTATATTTAGCCGGAGAGGGATCTCGACTATTTTTATTTATTCGAACAATTACCACTTTCGTGGATCTTGATATTTGAGGGGGAGGAGGAATTCAGAGTCGATCTGTGGACTGAGGGATGCATCCGGATTATAATAAATATAAGAAAGAGTTGTAGGGTCTTACATAATGATAATGAGATGTGATCTCCTCAGGGTGGTTCCCTCAGTCCACAGATAGACTCCAAGTCCCCAGATACTCCATAAGACTCACAACCTGTCCACATAATGAGACCTACAAGATTCTCCTAAGTAATAATTGTCCCAATATCTCGAAAGTATCGAGATCCCTTGCCTCCTTCTCCAACGATATTATATGCATAATTATTTCCTTAGTATTAAAAGGTTTTGATGATTGAGTTTTAACTTTCCGCTTACACTGTCTCCAGTTTTGAGATAAAAAGTGAAAATATGACGTATGGGTAAAATTGTGAACCATGCCCTTTCATACTATTAATTGTTGTATATACTTTAAATATTTCTTCTGTACTTCAAGCTTATTAAACCTATTATTTATTCCGTCCCTCAATCATTTAAAGTATTGTTCATCTTCTACTACAGTTAGAGGAGTGTCCATTCGTCCAAATTCTAGAATGGATATTTTTTTTCCTTTCTTTTATTTCTTCTTCTTCCCGTAAAAGTTTATTAGATAAGTCACACAGCGACTAAATAAAGAAACATAGCCTCATTGGCGCGGTCTTTGGAAAATCGAATTAGTCATCCTATTTCCTAGTTATTTATTCATACACACTGCTAATCCAATTTCATTGATCCAGATGAAGTTGTTTTCTTTGAAAGAGAGTTGCTAAAAAACAAACAAGATGATTCAGCCCTATTTTTTATAGTACATATATTTCGCTCCACAAATTCGAAACGAATGTCAATATTATTTATAATTTATATTATGTAAATGCCTGGACAGCTAGCTCAGGGAAAATAGAACGATATCTTTGCTTGGCGTGCACTTATTTTGACTTTAGAACAAATAATTATCTTATTCTTATAAAGTAAAGTCATTAAACTGAAACTTACACATTTTTAATAATAATAATTTTTTTTAATAGAAAGTAAATTATTAAACAATTATCATTTCAATCATATAGAAATACACATTTTAAAATATAACACATATACTATGTACAATAATCAGGGGCGTCTAAAGGAATTTTATTTAGGGAAGGGTGCTTTTAGAATAGAAGAAAAACTTTTTACAAAATTAAAAATTTATTTACCTGTTTCCTCCTTCTAATTTTTGCAACAAGGCGATAATTTCGGGGGATCACGACAAAATTCCTCAATTAGAGGGTGAGCTAAAACCCCTCCAGCTCATCCCTTGTGGACACTACTGATAATATAACCTTAAATAAAAAATCAACAGTTTAATAATTTTTGTGAGACACTTTTCCTTATTTAATGGCTTTTCCTTCATAAACAAACATTTTAGCTGAAATATTAAAGAATTTTGATGTAATTTGATTGAAAAAAGTGCTGAGTAGGTAGTTATTAGACTGATTCAAATTTTTGAAACACTGTTATTTCGATAATCATTTATCATTTACGGAAAGTGCAGGGGCATCCCCAGGGGGGCTGTACCCACCTCAAATCAAGGAATTTTTGTTTGTACAAGAAAGAAAAAAATTGGGACGATAAAAAAATTTAAGTGTAAATTGGGTTTAAGTTTCAATTGACAGCGCATTGCATTATTAATATGATAAAATGACTTTGCACTCTCGTCAAGCACAAAAAAGAGCGCGTTCCGTATTCATTTCAGTGTTCATTGGCTAGCTACTAGCTAGTCACAAAGATAAACTAATAAAAAAGTAGAAGAATATTATTCATTGTATGCAGTATGACAAATCTGAAATCATATAACTGGATGCACAGAAAAGTTATTTCATCAAGTATATTATGTATATATTCTTAGCTATAGAACACAGAAAGAAAAATCTGTTTCTTTTCATTTTGAGATGGTATATTTTGTTGATAGTTTTTTTCCTGTCTTCTAGCTACACAATCAGGGGTTGCTTTAGAGAAAGTGTGACGTCACATGCATAGAATTCTTAATACTATATAATATATATAATAAAAGATATTTCTTAAGTAAATTATGACGTTTATTTCTACTTCTATTAGTATATAATATTCGTTCTAACGTGACTCGATGGATTTGTAATGACTAAGAATAATATGACTATGAGCAAGATTCAAGGAAAATGCCTTCGTTTGTGAATCCTGAAATAGTATCCGTAAGTAATCCGTCATTTATTTCACCCCGTAAATTGAAACTTTCCTCTTTAATGATGTGTATATATTTAATGTCTCATAATATTGTATTTTCCAGCATATTCCGAAGAAGAGAGCTCGACATAAAGCTGCTCTGAATGTGTGCGCTATTCCAGCTTGTCCAAGTCCGGAAGATATTTCCTATTATGCATTTCCAAAGGAAGAAGAATCCAGAAAGAAATGGATACAAGCTTGCTATTGTGAGAACTTGCCAAATATAGACTCTGCTGTTATTTGCGAAAATCATTTTAGTCCGGAGAATTATGATAAACATTTACAATTATTTCACAACTCACCTGCAAGAAAACGATTGAAGGAAGGAGCTGTTCCTAATTTAAACTTACCTCATAGGAATGATCTAGTCCAAATTACGGGTTCTACTGCCTCCAGGGTATCTTTACAGAATGGTAAAGATGATCATCCTGTGGAGAAGTCTCAAAATAAAATAATAGGAAATAGAGAAAATCCAGACTCTCTTAGTCTTACTAGTGAAATATTGATACAAAGTTCAAGGAGTTTGGAAAGGAAATGGAATAGCGAGAAATCATTTGCCAGTTTGTTGAGTAGACAAGCAAAACTCTTACTTTCTCTGTACTATCGAAAGAATTTGCTATGCAATTACTTAGATTTAGGGACTCAGCCATCACAGGTAAACATACAATAGTTATTAAATTTTAGTTAAGGAAGTTGAAAATTGATCTCACGAATTCTATACACAATATATATTATGTTTTCCGTAATTCACTAACCTCTGATGAAAATGCACATTATAAAAATCTAAACGTAATTATCTTTATTGAAGACATAATCATGGTTTGATAATTATCATTATTTGAGATGAGAGAAAATCGAATGATTTTACAAACAAAATTTGATCCTAAGATTTGAAATACGTCTATTACATAGTTACCGTATTTTTAGGTATAATAGTCCTAAGATGGGTGATGATCACATCTGCGAAGAATATAAATAAGTTAAAAACTTAAATTCCATTTTAGATGAGTTTTTTATACTAGTCTATAAATAAATTTGATTTCTGCTCTACTGAGAGGTTTCGTGTTTTATTACATTATACTTTCTTCATTTGTTCCGCGTAGAATACTACCTTGTTGGTCGAATTATGCTGAAACAATCTTTTTTGAGGTTTCTGTTATGACTTGATTAATCTCTTTACTTGTTGATCCCATTTCTTGAAAGCTTTTTTTCATGGACGTCAATGTTTAGTCTCTTGGTTTTAGTTTATTCCAAAATAACTTGGATTACGAACAATTTTCATTATTTTCCAAGTCTAGGATTTAGTCATTAAGAAGCTCAATGATTCTCGGTATCAGTATCTTCTTATGTGAGACTGGTTGGCGTGTTAAGAGTAATTAATGAACTGAAACTTGCTACCAATGCTTCGTGATCCAATTGAAAACGACCCCTCGGTGACTCTATAAAATACTCCCAAACTGAGAAATGTCTTTATAATAATATGATATGTTTGGCATTGGATAGATTTTGAAGAGAGGATATCATAAAATTAAATGATATGCTAAGATAGAATGACCACATTTTGAACTTTTTGGGAATTATTTTTACTTTCATTTAAAGTTGATTTGTACTTATCTCACATGAAACTGGATTTTTGATGAATTTCTTAAAAAGTCTCCGGACGCCCCCACAGAAGATGTATATAGAGTACATGCGTGGGGAAAAGAGACAGTTGTGAAGAAGAATTTTGATAAAAGATAAGGTATTTGATTAACCTTATAATAAAGATGTAAATCTGTCTTTTATGAGCGCACACACTAGTTATTACTTTATACTTAAATGTTCTCTTCTCAGTATATATTTTTTTATCTTCATAATAATTAACTAATCATGATAATTGATAAAAGCTTGAGAAAAGAAGAAATCCAGTACATATTGCAACTGCAAAAAGTCTAACACGCGTTCTAGTCATGTAATATACAACATAGATTATTTGTGTATCCCAAAATTACTTTTGAAGAATTATACCCTTTCTGTGAAAATAATGCCTGTATAATTATGTGCTTAAATTACATAATTATATATATCCACCTTTCCTTCAGTTAGGACGGTGATTAAAAAAAACAACAACATTTATTCGGAGCTATTGATTACTTTTTTAAAGAAGAACATATTTCTTGGACCTTGACAACCTGGCGGACCACTGGTTGAGAATCACTAAGATAGAGACAAATGTCTGGTAATATATGTTAGCTACGTCATTCTCCCCTACCGTTTGACTATTTTTTCTTAAATAGTATGGTTTAGCAAGATTTAATTCCATTTATTTTAGTACAAAAACAGCTTATATAAAAAGGCTACATAATAAAGCAATTGATGTAATAAAGATACAATTGTGCAATGACAATGTGATAACTAAGTAAAGCCATGATTAAGAACTTTTTCTATTGCAACCCAGTAACATAATAAAGGATCTTATAGATTACAAACTTTACTCATAAAATAAATTAATTTATTGAAGGAAGAGAGAGGCGTGCAAAAAAAAAATACCACGTGACATGCTTTTAATTGGGTATGAGTGTTATCTACTTAGTCATATGGATCATTTCGACTGACGTCATAAATTGAAGGAGACGCCAGCTTAAGGGTTCAAAGTTGATATTTTTACCATATAAATTTCGAATAAATCTTTATGAACCTTCATTAAATGGCTTTAAGAATAAATAAAAAATACTTAACAACTGAATTGAATACTACTCGATATCAATGGTAAACAATGATATTTGAATGAAATCAAAGTAATATGTACTAAAAATTCTAGATTGGTACAATTTGCTACTATTTTTGATCGATTAGAGACGATAAAAGTAGGATATTAGAGAAAATTAGAGAGATATTTAAAGAAAATATATTATTCTTTCCATTGTAATAGCTAATTTTTATCTACAATAGGAAAATAAAATTGTATAACGATGGAATAACAAATTTTTAATACATTTTAGAGTCAGATATAAAATAAAGCTAGGCAATATAAGGATAACATTTTATACACACTAAGGTTTAAGTCCTTTTTTTGGTTGATCCCATTTTGACATCCAATAGTTGACAAGTTTCTTTAATATTAATGAAAAAGGGTTTCAATTTTTATAAAACTTGGATGCTTATGTCCCAAAATGTCCAATATCAACAATGCTAACGTCACATGAAAATATTTTATTAGTTTGACAACAAAGCGCCAGAGAGTGGTGCCATCTTGTGCCAAAATAATACCACTCTCTGAATCATATTATTATTTAATAAGTTACTCACATAAAGGACGTTTGTGAAAATTCTTCGCAGCAATCTCCATTTTTTAACTAGTTTAAAACGTAAAGTTACTCCATGTTTTAAACAAAAAGTTTGACGGACTATGATACCTCCTTGCGGAAAATATATATATATATTTTTTTTGGTTCGAAAAATATATCATAATAACATTTAGCTAATTTTATAAACTCGTATATCCACTCGAGTCAAGTAATTAAATTGGTAAAACTTGATACATATGTATATGGATTCATTAGTTTTAGAATTTGAAGCTTAATGACTAATAGCCCACAATTTATATTTGTATATTGTATGTGCATAGACATGTAGAATGTCGCAAACGTTCAACTCATTACAACTACTTATAAAGAACTAGGTTTGATTGGAGTGCTATAGTATAAGTATCAGGGTTGGGTAAGTTAATGTAATTTAACTTAACCTATATAAGTGAATTAACATTTAACTTAACTAGTTGATTATTTAAACAGCATTATTTTAACTATAAATTAACTGTTTAATTTTATATTCATCAAAATTAACTTTTAACTGAATTATTTTTTTAAATTGCATTATCCTAACTTTAAATTAACTTGATTCAGTTAAAGTTTAAGTGAAAATCTGGAGACACATAGTTAAACGAGTTAAATTCCACATTAGCCTCCTCTTGTAGTTATCATAGGAAGCAAGCTTACTTTGTTTTTGCTTTTTGGCTTCAAAACAAAAGATGTTAGGAGTTTGAATCTGTATTTTTTTCTTGATCGTTCAATTGGAAATAGAGAAAATACCAGCCAGACAAACCGACAGAATATAGCCTTGATAAATCTCTCATTTGACTTGAACTTAAAGAGTTATTTTTTAACATCAAAATTAACATTAACTTAACCAAAGTTCGGTCAGTTAATTTAACTTAAATTACTCTAAAGTTAATTAACTTAAACCTAACTAGCTAAAAAAAAATTAATCTAACTTAACTCGCTATTTTTTATAGAAATCTAAATAAACATTAACTCAACTAGTTATTAAAAGATAAAATAATAATTAACTTTAACTTAACTAGTTAAAAAAAATAAGTAAACTTGCCCATCACTGAGTGATAGGTATGTTACAAAAAATTTCAAATTCGATATTTTCCTTTTAAATCTTTTTTATCTAAAAGAAAAAATGGTAAAAAATACATTTTGATTAGTGTTGAGATTCGGTGCAGCACCGGGGTTTTTTTTTTCCCCGGTTATGTCTTAAATGATTTTTTCTAGACCAATTTGGACCGATTTTTGTCTTGATTTATTTTGTCGAATGGTGCTATTAAACGAAGCAACGTATTGAGAAAAACAATTAGATTGGGTGAAAGATAAATAAATTATCTACATTAATTATAAATAAGTTCAAATTGATTTCCTCCATTTAAGTAATGAGAATCCAGCATGTTACAGAGTGCATCATGATTGAAGGCGAAGCCATATTGAGATGTTATTAAATGTATGAACAAATTCCCAATAAATCTTTAACAAATTTTGTCAAATTGCTTTAAAAATAAAAATTAACGACTGTATCGAATACTACTTGATGCTAAAGATAAAAAGTGATGGTTGAGGTAAATATGCAAGGTTGTACCCGGTTCAGGTTCAGGGGTTCCGGTCTTGGTTCAGGGTTCCGGTCTTGGCTCATACATTCGTTTGCTTCGATATTTTAAGTGCAGGGATTCGCAAAATTTTCATCACCGCGGAGCCCCTATGCATATTTTATTTTTTGGAAGGGGAGCAACTAGTTTGACTCTTTTTTTGATGACCTTTTTTTTTTTTTTTTTTTTTTGACTTTCAACTGTTAGACATCATTTTATCTAGAAAAAAACAAACCTCCTTTTGTATATTAAGCTACCCTTTCGGAACAAAACTCCATGATGAAGTGGCAAACTGCAAGTTATTAATGACTTTTAAACTCAAACTAAGGTCAGGTCAACATGCGCTGAAATAAATTATTCTATTATTAATCATAATTTATTTATATACATTAAAAGTTGGGTCTCAAAATAATCAGTTTGCAATTTATAAAACCGAGACCGATATGCAAAATTACCCAATCTTCTTTTCAAGCTTAGATCAAGTTTTTCGGTTCTAGTTATTAAAGAACTGTAATTGCAAGAAGCGCCAGACTGATTGACACATAATTAAAGATAAGCTAAGGAAAAAGAAGACAAATATTTCAGTGGGGAAAAAATTATCACATTGAATACTGACAGTTATAAAATTGTCTACTTAAGCTTTATTCATATTGTGACTAGCGTTTTCGTTAGGGATGGGATTGTTGTAGATAAATATTACAGTTTTATTATCCATACTCGCATTCAGCAAATATATCCCATCCCTAGTCATTTTTCAGTCGAGAGTGTGTGAATGAGTTAATATATTTGAAGTACATATTTTTGATGGATATTATAATAACCAACCTGTCGGTTCTTACTCTACCAGAGTATCTTTAGCCATAACCTTATTAATAGGTACACAAATATCTATGAAATAGCTTGATTTCTTATATGAATTTTCTTAAAAATCGATTAGGTACGAGAAAAGTCGGATAATTGACAGGAGATAAATATCCTATCCTTGCTAATGTAATTGTTAATTTATTGTCTGCACCAGTGGTTCCCATAGTGGGGGGCACGACCCTTTGGGGGTTGCGGGACACAATGGAGGGGTTGAAAGATGATTTCCAAAAATGAAGAGTATACTCTAAATAGATATTTCTTTTAGTGGCATCAAAACTTAAATAATGATTAACGTTCATATTTTTATGTATCTCTTCTGGACAATTTTTAAAAGTATTTCCTGGAAGATGGTGGTCTACAAATACATAACTAGATACACTCCTTTTGATGCCAATGACCAACACTAAAAAATATTTTAATCCTAAAACAATTGACAAATTCTGGATGTCTGTGATGAATGAGTGCCCACTTATATTGTTTGACTCAACTTATTTATGTGAGAAACCATTTCTTTATTAACATTAGTGTTGGGTTTCGGTCTGCAAATCCTTGACAGGTCTGAGACTGTTATATTTTTTGTTAGATCGAATTAATGTGGTCCAACAGAAAAGCTCGGTCTGGGCGGTCTCATATAAAAATTCGGTCTAGATCTTTCAAAAGGAAAATTTCGTCTAGTTCGGTCCCAAAAAATCGTTATAGACCGATTTTACAGATAAATTGTTTATAACATGACAATCATATGTGTTTTTTTCAAGTACAATGACGTTATACGAATTTTAAACAGAGATAGCTCGGAATTTTGATCCTGCCGTCTCTTATATGTACACAGTATTTGTTCTAAAACTTATAGTGTACTTTTGAGATTTTTTGAAAAAAAAGAATGATAGTTGATCTAGAAAAAAAAGGTATCTCATAATATATGAGACCGAAAAAAATAGGTCCATAAATTGAGACTAAAAAAATCGGTCTATAAAGTGAGACCGAAAGAAATCGGTACACAAATATCGGTCTAACAAAAATCACTTAAGACCGAACCGAAAAAAAAAATCAGTGCTGGACCGAGTCTCAACACCAATTAACATGTATCAAAAATAAATACTGAGTAGTTTGTCCAAAATTAAACCTAGAATAGACCTGCTGTGCTAGGGAGGGGCTATGGGTGCAGGAAGAAGGAGAATTAAGGATTGCTTTCAGTCTACACATACATACCTAGTATACATGATTCGTATAAAGGGGCCTCAGCTCAAAATGTATTAGCGGAGGGAGGCCTTGGCATAGTAAAGTTTGGGAACAACTGTATCACCCTTGCGATGTAAAAAAAAAGTGATAAGAAAACGCTGCAATTAAGCAAAAAAAAAAAAAAACTCAGAAAATTGACGTATTGATAAAGGCTAATTTATTTTGTATTTTCTTTATATATTCCATATAGGAACAAAAGTGTAAGAACCGCAACCGATAAGCAATATATTTTGGCCCTGGATCCGGTCTCAGTTGATTTTTTCGGTTCTATCGGTTCAAGAACCGGAACCCCTAGACAAATAAAGGCACAACCTTATTAAACTTATACTATTTGTTTCTCCGTTGATATGACCTTTAAGTAATCTATCTTAATAAAATGCAATCCCAACCTTATATTCATCTAAGGTATGAGCTGTTAAAAGGTGTATAATAGGACATTTGTTTGTTTTCCTTACATTAATAACTGCTAGAGAAATGATATTCTACACGGTTTTACTTCCCTAACACAAAAATATACACTGTATTTTGTTGTTAGCTGTGGATATTTTTACTTCTTTTATGCTTATCAGTGTTCTAAACGTTAATTGATTGAATTAGAATAAGCTCATTTGATGATGTGAATAGTGAACAGTTTTTAACAATTATTTAATAATAATTTCATAGTACTACCAATTTTTTTTGGGTTTATTTTCCTATATAATTGCAAAGGAAAGATTGCGTGACGCAAGGAAAGTAAGGACGTGTCAACTCTGATGATATAATAAAAAGTATCCAATAGGCTTCTTTCCTTTAGCTGACCTTGAAATTTTAATACAATTTATTAAAAGAAAATTCATCTTGAAATGGCTCTCGAGCTCCGTTGCCAAACCAGCCTGTATAATATGTTATGGTTCGTATCTCAAAGTATTACTGAACATTTGTTTCTACCCTTTCCCATAGCTGCAGACTAAAGATTTTAATCTACTTCTGTCTTACAATGCCGAACTGCCAAAAAAAAACAAAAAAACTGGAGCAGTGATTCTCAAACTGTAGTACGTTAACTCCCTTAGGAAGGGTGACCCATGAGGGTTTTGTTTTTTTTTTTAAATAAAAGGTACTAAAGTCCTATGTTTCTTATTTCAAAATAGGTCACTCAATTTTTTTATACATAGCATTCCGTCAAAAATTGCCAAATTTAAAATAATAAGGGTAATTGGAGATCTTGATATTTTCTCAGATTATTTGTTGATACCATTTTGACATCCAGCTACTACAAGGTAGCAGTTCACCATATTCCTTAATTTTAATGGAAAAAAAAAATCTTTTTCAAACTTGGTAGTTTAGGCTCCCAAGATCCCCGAATTAAATAATCTTGACGACACATGAAAACGCTATATTGATGTTCAACTCTCAGGATTTCGAAAAATAATGACACTTTTCGTCAACAAATAAATATCAATGTTCATTATCCAACTGTAACACAAAACCTATCTCCCCCAACCCTTTAGCTTCCAGCATTGAGCTTAATTTAGTGGATTATTTATGGGGGGGGGGGTGCATCCTTTAGGGTATCAACCTGTCCTCCTTTTACACTTTGCCCCGGGGGTGTCCAGATACTTTTTTATAAATGGATGACATTTCCCGGTTTTATTAACTTTATTCAAGATCCTAAATGCATTTTCTTAATATCTTAGTGTCCTATTTTTTTACAAATCAAAAAATTTGTCACCCTTTTTATGACTAGAATTCAGTTTGAAAAACTAATTTGTGCATTGTACAAAATGCATTAATACAAAAGAGGAAAATTTTGATGACTACCAAGATAAAAACACAACGATGCCTTGAGTCATCATTCATGTACTTATAGGCGTAGTGGTAATAAATTAGACTTTAATTATGAGCGTTGAAAATTTGACGAGCAGATATTCGAGGACGCTCTCTATCTTGTTTTGGATTATCCTCAACAAAATACATTATTTAAGGTTGAAATGATTATGGAGTAGGAGAGAGAGGTTATAATCATTGGCGGAAGGGCCAACTTCTCTCCCTGATCCCCAAGATTGATTATAAAAGCATATTTGAATGATTTTTGATTAGCTTAATTGACATGGATCTTTTAACTAGTTACAACCAGATTATTTTCAACACAGTTAATGTACCTACTAGATTCATGAGGCATATTATTCATGGGTACTTATTATACTCTATCTAATGTGGTGACTAGTATAAATTTTGACACAAAGATTATTAATAGTATTAATATATCCACGCCAGTATTAGTTAGGTAATAGGTGTGTATTCAATAATCATATTAAAATAATGGCACAGTTGGAGTGCTTCACGAAACCTCACTTTGTAGATGCAGGCTTCAATAAATTCCTTTTGTCTCTGATATATTTGTACTCAAGATATTGCTACAACTTATTTTAATGAATATTTAACTCTCAAACTTACTACACAATATTCATTAGGTCATTAAAACCAGGAAGTGATAAGATATTTGTTCCCAGTTGAACTATCAAATGTATCAATGTCTGTATGACTATTCAATATAGATCAAAAATATTTGTTAAAGTGATGACATTTTTGAATGGAGGATATATCTTTATAGTTTCGCTTTTTCGAGAGAAAATTGATTTTGAGGGTGGATAGTTGAATTAAGATTATTTGAATCGGTTCCAAGTTAGTAGGCTTTTGATATACATACTATAATTATCCATTTAATTCCAGGCGAGGAGAGTTGGGAAAGTCTTACTAAAATGTATGCCACATCGAAAGTTGATAATATGCACATTAATTTTAGCTTAGATGTTGCGTCGTTATGGAGTCATGTATTCATTTTATGTGTGCATATTATGTACTGAATTGTATGTATTTTTGCCTAATGGTGAATAAACCCTCCAGGCAACCAAATCGGTTCTTATCATCTCTACATCTCTACTTCCTTAACTAGCTATATTCTGTGCATCTAAAATCGAGCTATATTAACATGAATTGATTAGAAAAGAAGGAAGAAGTTATCCAACTCACATACAACTTAGCGTCTACAAAGAGCTGCTGCTGCAGGGGAGGGGGAGAGGGGGAATGGAAAGGAAGAAAAGAAGGAGAAGGACGTTGTCATAGAGAGTTCTCATCTCCATTGCGTGTATGTTAGTATATGTATGTTCGAATACACTTACATAATATTTCTAATAAAGCGACCAAATGCGATATGCGGTAAAGTGGAAGATAGGGGAGAAGTATCAATCTCTGGGGTCAAATTAACCCAGAGTCACCCACCATCTCCATGTCACAAGTCCCGATTAAATACAGATATTTTCTGGGGAGAGAAGTCAGAAAGAACATGACTACTGAGTTAACTGCTAATACAGGCGAGAGAGGTTTGCACATAAACATTTATAAATAACTACACGAGGCGTTCTATCGACTATTATGTATACACATACTTACACACTCTAGTCATATAATATACAAGTAGTAATATGTACTAGTATACACTGACATCAGATGTTGAAGTAGAGGAGAAATAAATGTGGTGTAGGTTTAATATTAAAAATAATAATAAATATTGGTTGGCAAAGAAGGTTTTAAACCTGAGAAGGGAAATTTTTGGGCTCAGGGGCTTTGGTTTAGCCACAATTGTATCCTGAATTTTGAAGGCTGGCCCGAATTGTATATTTGTTTTCTCCTCCTCCGCAAGAGGTCACTGTATCTGGTCGTCGTGAAGGCGGGCCAATCGAGGCTTAAGGCTTCCAACAGTCTAAATTAAAAAAAGTAAAAACTCGGCTTCTCAGTTTCCTCTGTCACCCGTAAGTGTGTTTTGCTTCTCATCATCGTCTTGTTTTTGGAGAAGGAGGAAAAGGAATTTTGGAATCCAAGTTGAGTGACTAACTAACTATTTCATTGTAAAGTATCATTTAGAAGAAAGAAAATCGGTGGAAGTTAAGAGTTGTTTATACTAAAGGATTCTAAGGTCATGACCTATACATACAACATAAATTAAGTGAAATACTGCCAAGAACCTATTTATGTAAATAACGGTGCTTTTATTAACTTGCAAGTTACATACATTCTATAGATTGAGTGAGTCTGCTTTTCCTCTTGAGAATGTATGTATGTGAGTCGATATGTACGTGTATAACCAAATGAGACAAGAGAAGCGAGAATAGAGAGAAGGAAGGACAGAGTGAGAGTGAGAGAGAAACAGAAAGGAAATCCCCTAGTTCCTGCAGGAGAATCAAGAAGAGAGAGAGAGAGAGGGGAGTGATTGGGTGAGTAATTGAGCTGTGAAGCAGCTTCTTGCCGCCGTTCTCTAGTAGTAGTAAACAATCGGAGCAAGACTCTTTACTACTACAACAACTAAACTACTACTAGATTAGTACTAGTAAAGGCCAAAAGGGTTTTGTTTTGATCTTGGACTCGAGTTTAACCGGGTTTTCTGAGAGCGGAGCTGAGATGACCCTACTGTAGTGGTAGTAGTGACCTTTTTTGTTGAAGCAGTGGTCAAAGTGGTGGCTGCGGCTGCAATGGCCCTCGGAGGATCGGGTCCCACCTCCAGGGGAAGCACAAGTGTAGTTGGAGGAGATGACTCGCCCATCATTGTGAAGGAGTCTTTTCTTCCTTCTGCATGTTCCACTCCTCCTGCTCCTCGTCCCAAGAAAAGGATTCAGATCGTTTGGCAATGTGTGAACCCCGTCTGCATCGTCTCTAAGCCCTCCAAACTCAACCGGACGGCAGACTCCTTCCTCACCTCATTCTATGGGGCCAAATCAGACCCCAAGAAGAAGCGGAAGATCTGTGTGAAATGCCGGTCTTTCGCACTGCTCCAAGAAGCACTCTGGAGGAAAGAGTCCGGAGTGGGAAGTCTGCATTAGCCGAAGACATACGCCTCCCTGTTCCTAATGATGTGGTACTCCTTGATATTTCGGATGAAGATCTCATGACAGACCCTTCAGGCGATGAGTCGGACATGGAAGTCGATCTGGGAGTCAAGAGTGAGGAGGCAATGTCTCAAGAACAAAGACTTGACAATTTGTTACATGAAACACTTACATCTCTGGGATTCTCGACTCAGATCTCCTCTTGTCTTGAAGTTATTAATCAGCGTCTATTAAAAAATAAAAAAGAAGTGGAAGAGATCGATCAGTCCTACAAGGTAGTCATTATTCATACTATATAAATCTTATTATAACTCTTATTTTATTCTTATAATTCAAACACAGTATTTGGCTAGCTAACTAACTACGTCATTTAATTAACAAACTTCTTTTTTTTTAGGATCTTGAGACTGAGGTAAACAATGTCCGCAATGAGCTCTACGCGGGATTCAAGCCCACATTAAAGGAACTACCTCCTATTGAAGATATTGATAATGTTTCCATTCAAAATGGAGCAAAGAGTCCCATGGAAGTGGCTCGATCATCAAGTAGTCAACCAAATCTTCCTCCTATGGGTGAATTTCAATATACCTCCCTCGAAAGTGGGGAAAAAATATACGCAATGAGGGGAAATGTTCTCAATGTTTGGAGGGAAGGTATTATTGTTGAAGTTGAAAGGAAATTAAGTACTAATGGGAACGGAATCATTCTCACTCATTCTGGGATTGACATAACATATAAATTGAGATTCGATGGAGGAGTAAAAAATCGGCCCCTACAAACAAAAACTCTAACGCCCAGACAAGTGGCATACCATAAACCCTCTAATGTTAGACTGCTAGTTGGTACAAGAGTTATTGCAATTTACCAAGACGATTCATACTTATATAAAAAAGGAGAATTTTATTCAGGAGTTATAGCTGAACCTCCAAAAGTAATGAACAAGTATCGATATTTAATATTTTTTGATGATGGATATGCATCATATGTTCACCACGATAATGTTCGTCCTGTTACGTGTCAGACTACTCCAAACGTTTGGGAAGACGTTCATTCTAATTCTAGGGAGTTTATTAAACAGTATTTAAGTCAATATCCTGAACGACCCATGGTCAAGTTAAGTGTTGATCAGGCCGTTTGGACAGAGTGGGACGGGAAGTGGTGTTCAACTAAAGTTATTGCTGTTGATGCTTCTCTTGTCAAACTTCATTTCAAGGAAACAGGGCGTTTGGAATGGGTATATCGAGGATCTACACGACTTAGTCCATTATTTAGAGAAATGCAGCAACAGAAAATGAGGAAAGAAGGTCTCATCTCTGTGAGGCGTCAGAACTTCACTTCTGGGCGTAAAAATACGCCTTATGTCGAATATACTCGTCAAATGGACGAAAATAGTCAGAATTCATCGAACTCTTCATCAACTGTCAAGAGAGCTGTTGCTAGAAAAAGCACAGCTCCAAAGAAGATAGATATCGAATTGCCTCCTACTCCAACAATAAAGTGGGAGTCTGAGGGAGAAATATTTAAAGTTGTACTTCCTGAAGTTATAGCGAGTCCACGAAAGTATTTTTCTCACACTTGCAATCCTGATTGTTTGTTGGAAGAAAATAAATATGATGAAGAAGTTCATTTGAAAAATAATAATGTTTTAATTATACCGATTATCCTTGGGTGGGAACGTCAACTCACGAAGCACAAAAATTTAGGCTGCCGAAAAATATTTTATATTGCTCCATGCGGTAGAAGACTGCGGAATATGGATGAACTTCATACTTATTTAAGTACTACTAAAAGTACTCTTGAATTAGATTTTTTCACTTATGATTGGTGGGTTCATGTCTACAATGAATTTAAGACCTCAAAAGTGCTATGTAAAATAGAAGATATTTCATATGGTAAAGAAAATGTTCCTATATCGTGTGTTAACTCTTTGGATAATAATTATCCCGAGTATGTCGAATATTCAACCAAAAGAATACCTCAATCATCAGTAAATCTAAATTTGGATGATGAATTTTTAGAAGGATGTGATTGTGAAGATGACTGCCGTGACAAGTCAAAGTGTAATTGCTGGAAACTCACACTCCAGAGCTCCGATGATTTCGTTGAATCTAAACACCATCCCTTCAATGTTGGTTATGTTAATAGGAGATTACCAGATGTTGTTTCTACGGGAATATATGAATGCAATTCAAAGTGTAAATGCTCAAAGACATGTGGGAATAGAGTTGCACAAAATCCTTTACGGTGTAAACTTCAGGTCTTTAAAACGGAAAGAAGAGGCTGGGGTATTCGGACTCTTCATGATATTCCTCAAGGTGGCTTTGTCTGCGTATATGTTGGGAATCTTTACGATAATGAAGAAGCAAATAAACTGGGACAAGATTTTGGTGATGAATATTTTGCAGAGTTAGATATGATAGAAGCGGTTGAACGAAGAAAGGAAGGCTATGAAAGTGACTGTGGTGAAGATGATGAAGCGGAAAACAAAGAAAATCCGGAGGCTATCAGTGATTTTAGTGGTTCTAATGATGACGAAGTATCTGTCGATGATGATGAAATTGAACACTTGGACGATGAAAGAGATACCACTGTCAAATTGAAAAATGTAGTTCCTGACTTCCCTAAAACAGATCGACCAATGCGCTCACTGAGGAAAAAAACCAAAGTAAGGGGAGATACAGAAGAAATCACTGTGGACGAAAACGAAATAAATACGACCGCCGATCAAAACGGTAATAGAGAGAGAGCTGTTCTAGGATTTGATGCCTCAGTTGTTGAAACTTCTCCTAAGCCCAAATATGTTTCTACGCGGAAGTATTTTGGAAAAAATGAAGATGTTTACATCATGGATGCTAAAACTATTGGAAACGTTGGACGCTATTTAAATCATTCTTGCAATCCTAATATTTTTGTGCAAAATTGTTTTGTGGATACTCATGATCTACGGTATCCCTGGATTGCCTTTTTTGCATCTTCATTCATTCGTGCGGGGACTGAATTATGTTGGGACTACTGTTATATTGTAGATCAAGTCGAAGGAAAAGAAATTTACTGTGAATGTGGTGCCTCTAATTGCAGAGGTCGTCTTCTATAATTTAAGAAAGAAAAAAAAACTTTTATCATCTCAAGCTAAATGTGCCGTTTAAAATGAAGATTTAATTTAAAGAATATCTTGGTAGTTTTGATGGAAGTTATTCTTAATCGTGTATATGAAATTTAGTTTTTAAATTAAAATTTGAGGAGGTTAAAATTTCCCCCAAATTTGATTAAGTAATAATAATAAAAAGCTTCACATAATATATCCTACATACATAATATTTTATAATGGGTACTAAAATAAGAAAGTCAATTCTTTAAATATATTTTCTTTGCGATTCAGTGCACTTAGTTTTTACTACAGGATGTTATCAAAGATCAATATTTTAATAATTAAATATACTAATATATTGAGTGAAGAACATGATATCTGTATTTTTAAGGGATTGGAAAAAATGAAAGAGTTCGTCTCACGTTAGATAGCTACGAGGGTGGAGATGAGGAGAAGGTTATGTGATGGATGCATGAGTTTGGCTTTAAGAGTTAAGATTAAAGACTTCTCATAATTTTATATAGGTATGTATTAACTTGAGACGTTTGCGTCTATTGTAAAGAAGTATCTACGATTCCAAGACATAGAGCTGAGGCTCCTTTCATGGTATATATCCCAGGTCCTATTTACAGAAATAAGAGTTATATTACTTAAGAGTGTACCCAATAAAACTAATCCATTTAATGTCTATAATTTTAACTGAATGGGAAATAATTAATTAAATAACGGTAGAAAGTAGTTTATATGTCTGCAGTTTCTCTACGCCCTTCTCCAGGGCCTCCTGAGAACACTGGATTAGACTGGGAGGATTTTGGAACGCTTACATTGTTCAAATTGTATTGTTTAACGTGACTTCTTAGGGACCAGTGGCGATATGACAGAACTACAGCGAATATTGCCAATAATATTAAAATAACAATTAATATTATCTCAAGAGTCGTCAAAATTCCGCCAGATAATCCTGGAAGAACCGCTTCTTCACCCGTATTAATGGAATAGTGTCTATCACTCATGAGTGGTACAATGGTGACATTCAAATTAGAGAGCCCAAGAGTAGAGATATTGGTTGACTTTTTCATTGTCACTTGGAGTCTTCCACCATATTTCATATCAACTGAATCATGTAGAGCAAACCTGTCATTAAGGAAAGACGTGAATTTAAGCCATATGAATCATGATACAACCCATCTACCTCATATGAATCCAATCCTTATTTTTCTTTATTATCTTTCTGTAGTGTTTAGAATCAAAAATTTTGTATGTTGAATCCACTGTTGAACTTAAATCACTATATTTTTGGATACTTATTTTTATGGATGAACTAGTGTCTAACATAAAAATTGAAAAGGACATGTAGAAGTGATGATGTTGCTGAAAAATGGAATAATTGGTTTTAAGGGAGTCATTTAGTATTTGTAAGAAAAATAAGGATTCATCAAATAATGTGATAAATATTTGCTTTATAATTTATACCCTCCATAACAATAAATAATGAATTTACCAATGACATAATTTTAGTTGAGAGCTGTGTCTTTCTCATGTCTGCAGGAATGAGAGCATACTCTTTAGCAGAATCACTGGTCTGGTTCATATTCTCTATATTTTGGATTTCACTTTTATTTATAATATTGGAACCATGGGAAAACCATCCCTTGGATAATTTGTCTTCGCTGAACAATGTTAAATGAATGTCGTCCACAATTCCATTATTTATCACATACACATCCCCAAACTCAGATATCTAAATAATAATTAAATATTTACATATTGAATCAAATTATATACATAGCATCAAATCTTACTTCTTCTTCATCATCATCATCATTGTGCGTATATGCACAAGTCTTGAGACAGGTATCTTCACTTGTAAAACGATTTTCATTCCCTTCGCATCCTAAATATTCAAACATCTCACAGTTCCCTGAATTGTAATTGTAGTAATATCGTGCTCCAGGGGTTTTAGAATAGCAGTTTCCATGACCAGTGTCAAGAGATTCTTCACATGCATCTTCTCCAGAAGAAATGCCTACAAGGATAGCAATTAAAGAGTAACTACGAAATAGATTATTCATCGTTTAAGCTATGATGATGATTAGTGGAAATGAGTAGGAATACTCAGAGCAAAGATTATATACACAGGTGTTTTAAGAATTAGTTGTGACTTGAATATGACTATTTTAGTGTTTGTCTCCTACTTTTCTCTTAGGGTATAAAGAATACATACTAATTTGCAAGGAAAGGATATGTCTCTCTATGGGATCAGATGATCGTAGTATCCTTATGTATGTATACTCGTATATCGACTCGACAACTGTGACTAATAATATCAGAGTGTAATACAGCCTTGACTCACTTCATATTTAAAAATGTATGTGGATTCATTGTTAAATTTATAAATGAAAAGTATAATTCTGATATTAAGAATAGCTCTATAGAAATTATATGTATGTCACATGGATTATATAATTTTTTTAATCAGTTATTTCTTAGTGAAAAAACTCTATCCAAATTTTACTTTCTAATTAGTTAAAGTATACTCTATTTTTATTGTTGCATTCGAATACTAAAGAGCCATCAGAGATTGTGAATATTCGATTGACTCCATCGCCTATATTCTTTTTGATTTTATTATAATAATCTAAAACTTTCGAATATTATAAATAGATATGTTAACTCAATTCATATGACTTAGATTCGAGTAATTAATTTAATAACTTAAAACTCAACTTCCCAAACTGTTGTGGGTATAGAGAAAGAAATATATAGAGGCAACAAGGACTTGGCTGCTCGGCTTTATTAGGCTGACAGAGAATAAATATTGTGTTTTTGAGAAGCTGTTGTCTACTTTAAATATTATATTAAAAATAGGATAAAAAATCAGCCTATTTAATATACAACTGTTTTGGCATAATACTATCCTAAAAACATACCCAACTTAATAGATAAGTCTATAGTTTTTCTTCCTCTCTAGTTAGAGGCATTTTATATGTACAAAGTACGTACGTAGGTAGAATAGATTTTGAAATTGCGAACACAAGCTATATTAAAGTAAGTAAATTATCTATTATGTGTACAAAAGGTGAAAATTGAGATGGTGAAAAATGTCAAAAACTTGCGTACATACCTTTTACATGGCCTTTTAAAGTAATTGTTATTAGATTTGAGTATCCATGACATGAGAAGATATGCTAGAAATGAAATTGTCTGATGAAGTCATAAAATGTATGTATGCAATAATTAGGTAATTTTTTTTATGGTAGGAGGAGAATGGGTCTAGTTGGCTACCTTTTTGACATATTACTTCAGCTAGTAAAAGTTATACGGAGATATCAGTTTTTTGTTGCAAAGGCCAAAATAATAAGCAACTTTTGGCACCAATTTCATATCACAGTCTACATTAGCTGTACTACGTGGTTTGTTATTTATATTTTTGGTTTAAAAACGGAAAAACAAATAGTAACTAGCGAAATTGGCTTTATTTGCTTTTCAAAATATTATCCATGATATATGTATATGTTTCGTTACCAGTTTTTAATCTACTGTAGGATCAATGTAACTATATATAAGGTGTGTCGATAAGAAACTTGCAATTCAATCTGGTTGCGCTAGCTGACAAATTTTTTGATCACGTCACAACGGAGACAAGTTCAGTGTTACTTACAAGTTTTAAGTGTTAACTCATATTATTCCAAGAATTATGTCTTCTTCTAGAAGTAATAGGCGTATTTGTGCTGTGGCAACCTATACCATCGGATGTTCACTATTTTTGTATGTTTATTTGAAAATTTATATTCTGACCTATTTTTCATTAAAAAAATAACTAATAAATTGTCTGATGAGAAAATAAAACACTAACTATGCATTAATACAATTTGTGTTATCGAATTTCCTCTTAAATTGACTCCTCTGTGACGTTATCAAAATAGCCAGTAAACAAAAGCAAAGAAATCTCTTATCGACACACCTTATGTAGTCACCTTGTGTAGTACGCAATGTTGTGTCGGTTCTTACTTATCTGGTCTTTGGACCTGTTCTTAGGACTGTTGATGATTGTAATTTTTTATAAAAAATTGGTTTATTAAGCCTAATAAATTATATTTGAAATATTTATTAAGATAATGCAAAAAATATTATTTTTTACATTAATCTTCTGTATAAGTATTTATATAAAAGAGAGATTGTGTGTAGATGTCCTTTATACGTTCCCACACCATTGAACCTAGGAGGCTGAAATTTTGCATGGGTCCCTCTTTTGAGCTTGGACAGGCTAAGAAGGGGGTGTCGATTTTTGTGGAGGTAATATAAGGGGGGCTTAAGCTACGCCCAAAACTCAAAAACCGTTTTTTGCAGCTCAAGGAGACTAGATGTTGAGTTATTTATCAATAAGTGATTGGTGTTTCAAAAACAACTATACGAATAATTATATTTTCTAAATTTATTCAACATCAAAAAAGTTATGGGCTAAAAAAGAAATCGGTGAAAATTGCAATTTTTTTTTTCAGATACAAAAAAATGAACTTCCAATGAAATATTGGATTCGTAAATAAAATAAAGTTTTTAGAAGTAGAAATTTGTCAGGAGATTCGTTTGCATATAAATTTGACACATAAAATTTGATGTTTAATCAAAATATCTGTCATTTTCCGAATAATTTTTCATTTTTTTATCTTTTTTTTCAGCAAACGTCAATTTTTAAGAAGAAATGCCATAAAAAATGCATTTTGTACATAAATTTTTTGACTATAACTCTACAACTTTTAAGTTTTTTCAATTTTCGGAACATTCCATTAGACAATTTTTGTAGTATTTGCAAAAATAAACTGCAGGTCATTTTTTCGAGAACATTATTTTCTTTAACTTTTTTGTTTTTGCAAGTACGAAAAATAATATTGTTAGGTTAGTGTTTTTCTTCATAATGGCAATAAATTCTATTAACTAATTTTCTGCAAAATTAGAGGAAAAAAGTTGTTTTTTTCGATTTTTTTCGCGAATTTCGATTTGGTAATTTTTTTCATCTAAACAATTTTTTTTTTTTTCATAATAATCATTTTGGAACTCCATGTTAAGTGTGTTATGATTTACAAATTTACCACTCTTGTCTCAGAGTTTAAAATTTTTCAGTGTTATCTACTATTTGAAGTATATTTTGAAAATAAAAATAGTAAAGTTTCAGATTTATCGAATGACCAGGACACATTTTGTTGATCTCTCGTTCCTTTTTATTTTGATATCAATTTGTCCTAAAAAGATGAATTTTTCAAATTGTATACTAATCTTATGATTGAATACCATTTTCGTTGTTTTTGTTCATGCTTTTGTCTTAAAACTTTGTATTAAATACAAAGTCAAATGGCTACACTAAATGAGGTAAGAATTTACCATATCATATATTATATCTAAGGAACTTCACTAGGAACAAGTAAAAATCGTTCAAAATGTACCCAAATATTGGAAAATGTTACTTTCTAACCCATATGTTGTAAATTTTTTTGGGGTCATTTACAATGTATGAACATAAATTTTTGGCATTCTTTGCGTACAACCCCTCCCATATGTTTACATTTCCTAGTGTAAGAGCCAAATTGTCGTAACTCAAATATTTACTTTTCAAAATTAAGCGTAGAAACTACATTCCTTCATTATAAATAATGGTGTTTTCCAATTTTTACAATAAAATAGATCTGAAAAGTTCATTTAAACAGTCTGATTTTCTCTTTTTTTAAGCATTAACATTAAATATTAGACTTGTAGAATGCCATATAGGCAAAATCATTAATATTCGTAATTTTTGAGTTACGGCAATTTGGCCCTCACCCCTCGATTTAGTACACATAAATTACGTATTTTATTATAGTTTCTAATAGCAATTTAACCCCCACCCCCATAATAGCTTCTTAAATCCCAAAAATTAATTACATTCACTAATGATTACTATTGTTATAATTTCTTGATTTCAGAACAAAAATATAAATCAAAGAATCTCAGTGAAACACAAAATCACTTTTTGAAAGTTTAACTTTTTAATAAAAAGATTAAACAACTAAATTTTGAACTTTAAGAAATGAAACAGTCTCTCAGATAATATTTCCTACATTTAAAGATTCATTAATATATTTTGTATAGTTATGTATATGAATAACATCAAATCTCAGAAATAAATACAGTTTCCAATTTTTTTGTGATGTTGAAGCCATTAAACAAGGTATCAATTTAAGTAAATTAAAATTCATTTCTGAGATCCATATAAAAGATCACACACAGAGAGAAATATGTTAAAGGTTAAAGGGGAAAAAACTAGTCATAATTGATTTAAATATTTGGAAATCATGTCAAGGATTGAGATAATTCGTTATCAAAATTATCAAAGGAAACGAATAGAGAGGAAGGCTCAAAATATTCAAAGCTACCTCTTTCTTTGCCTCTGGGTATAGCCTAACTTGCTTAATGGCAGAACAATACAAATTTTGTAATTTATCAGTTCAAGGCAATCACATACATGCATATCATATATCAATGTATAACTTTTTTGTTCTATTTATTAAAATGATAGACCTTCGCTTAATGATGTGTATTGTGTATTAATATGTTACACAAGTATTAATAAATGTGTGCTAAGTAGGCACACAGAGTATGGTAGCTAGGGGTAAGTAGGCACTAGCGAGCTATATACCGTATTCCTCCAAAACAGTGATTGTACCTCCAAACTGAAATACAAACATTATTTAATTGTTAATGTCTAGGAAAACTATATATAGTTAAATTTCGTTTATTCGACATGGAAGTAAAAAAAAAAAATCACAAATCAACACCACATATGTGTCAATCCTTTTACAAACCTCATAAGATAAAAGTATTTAATAACACCAGAATTCCTACTAAATGTCTAATAACGAGGAAAATTTGTTTTGTATTAGACTTAAGTTGAGAAAATGCATTGCATATTATTTTTTAAAGACCAATAATTTCAATTATAAGGAATTTGATGTCGGGCGAATCGAGATTAATTTTTTTGTATGAGAAAGTCTAAAAATAATAATACCTCTTTTTCAAAATTTTAAAACAATATATGGGCAATTTATTTTAAGTTTTTTTATTAGAATATATTTTTTATGAATAAAATTTAAAAAAAGTTGGAAATATCTCGGACAATTTTCAAAGTGACGACAAAATAAAATGACAAACCTTTCCTTCTTTGTTTCCACATAAATTTTATTCTTTTTGCAAATAGAATACAGATTGTTTAGATTCATTCACGCACTGGAGCATAGTGAAAGTAAAATATAGTGATGGGAATGTATTTTTACTTGGCCGCTTGGTTTAGTTATGCAGACAGAAAATAAATGTTCGACCGGATCTTGAGAAATTTAATACAGGGGTTGTGCATAGAGATGGGATAAGCTTAGATTAATTGAGGGCCCTGGTGTTGCATAAGGTCACGCCAATTGTTGTATGTCCTTCTGTATGAAATACTTCAGAGGTGTCCGCAGGGGGTGGGCTAGAGGGGCTGTAGTCACCCCCTCCAAATGAAGGAATTTTTGTGTTTGACTATGAAAAATTATCTCTATGGAAGAAAATATTTAATGAGAGAACATAGGTTAAAAGAAGGGATTCGACGAAATTATTCAGGGAAGCAAAATTTTAAAAAATTCCAAAAAACATGCCCCTCCCCAAAAAAATATAATCCTACAGACGCCGCCCCATACTTATATATTACCTTACAACTAAAAATTCAATTTTTTAAAAACCATGCAAAAGTAATTATTAATTTGGGAACAGGGCTCCTACCCCCGAACAAACTACCCGACGTCCTCTAACCCACGAGCAACTACGGCCTGGACCCTTTATCCCCCCCCCCAATCATTACTGTTGAGAAGTACATATAGTAAATGATAGAGGGCCAAAGTAGTAATTGAATGTTATGGTTGTTTGGAGCGGTTGTTGAACAATGAAGCTTTCATGTTTGAGCCGAAAAGTACTTTCTAAAAATCGTCAAAATTTAAATAGTAAAAAAATAAACATTTTTCAATTAAAATAGATATTAAGCCTGATTGTTTTGCCATAGGCATGACATATAAGATACAATAAATATTTCGAATAATTCCTAATCTAATTTCCTTAAACCCATGACAAAAAATTGTAAAACATTGAGTTTTAGTAGGTTATTTATAGGATGAATTGAGGGATTGGTTATATTGAACGAGTATGTACGAGTTATAATAAATGTCTGAGAATGAATTTGCAGATAACTCCTTAAATACGGTGAAATATAGTCATGCATATCTAAAATAAATAGGTTAGTTATATTTAATATATGTATATGTGTCAACATTACAAAAGTCAAATAGAATTATGCCAAATTTTCTCAAGTATGGTAAAAGTCATATGAATTTTGTACAAATATAATATTTGTCGTAGTAGTAATTTTTTCTCAACGTCACGTGGTATTTTAAGCAAATATTCCATTTTTTTCATCTAATTACCATGAAGCTATGAAATGGACTGATGATTACTCACTGAGTCAGTTTGGAATAAAGAGAATATGAATAATTATCTATTATTTGGAGTCGCAAATTTTAAAATACCTGCAGATTTAGAGCCGGGATCTCTAAATATTATAAATCTAACCTCAAGAAACTATTCGACTGATACTCTAGAAATTAAATTTAAATTTTCTGTTCTTAAAATAATAAATCAATATAGACAATTTTATTAAAATTAAACACATCAAATAATAAATTATTCTTAATTTATAGTTAGTAATAATATTTTTTAATCTTGGCTCTGAATCCAAACATTTGAATTATGCGACTCTAGATCCATTTGACTAATTGTACAAATATACTGACTTTATGAAATAATCACATTGGTATTCAAAGATCAATCGAAGAATAATATTTCATATTAATTAGTTATTTGAATGAAACTTACTACATTACATTACTAGGATTTTGTACAAAGACAAGCTGCAGTTGATAAGTCTTATTTTTGAAGGACAAATTCATCAGCTTAAATAATATTTCACCCTGAATACAGAAATGAAATGCACATTTACTTGCTACAATATTATAGATACAATTAAATATAATAATTTTTGGATTTAGACACCGATAATCAATTCAAGATAGATTTGACAGATTATTCACTCTTCTATTTGCTCCAGGATCAATATATCACTCGTTTTTTTTATTTTCTTGCACATAAACAGAGGGAATTTTTAACCATGAAATTAGACGTTTTGTAAGCTATTAATTCAATCAATTTAAAAATCATTGTATAATTTTTACTACGCACATAGCACATAAAAACAAGGTCCATTGTATATATTAGTCTTCCTCCACCCTTATTGATGGGGAGGAGCAAAATTCACAAATTTTAACTTATTGGTACACGAGATTTCGTAAGGATCTTTTTTGGTTTCCCATAATAGTCTTTCTAACTTTCAAATAAAATATGACATTATGAGTTGCATCAACAACTTTAACTTTATTTGACCTCACAATATACACAAGCTTTGAAACCGGAAGCTTCTTATAATTTAGATAAGGACAAAAAGTCAGCTCTTGCTCTAAAAACAATCTTAATTGGATGTCTGACAAATTATTGAGTTGATCGAAGGAGTGAAACGCGTCTATTTGTTCATTTAATATTTCCAATGATTTCCTATGTCTTGCTTCTGAAGATACCCAATTCGTATTTCACCTTCAGCAAAATTAAGGAGATTGTTTCGGGTACAACTATTGATGGAACTACATATATCTTTTTTAGTTGGCTTCTTTTTATTAGTTCATGACAAGTAAAAGGATAGCGTTTGTTATCCGATAGGTTCTTCTTCAAAGTCCTTATTCAAAAATATAATGAGCCCACACTTGAATTCTAGTAGGTGTCTTATCATTTATACATATATAATTAACCCATAGCTTCCTAATATTTGGGAATGTCGTTTCCACTCCGCCAGCTTACAACACCGCATTAATCAAAGTAGGGACAAAATCCTTATACTGCAAGTCCACGTAAAATATAAAGTCATGTCCTAGTCCTTGAATATTTTCATCGAATCCTCAGATTTCATTCAAGTCCATAACTATAATACGGGGTCCATAGTGTTAAGGCTTTTCTTGAGAGTACAATATAATAGATTTGGAGTCGCAGTCGAGTTGCAAGACCTAAATATAGAGTCTAAGTCAAGTCTCGAGTCTTTGATTGTGAGATCGTCTTCAAAATATGGACTCCACTCCAAGTCGAGTTGGAACCTTTGAACCCAAGTTCCCACCTCTAGCAATAAATAACCATTGTATCTTAAATTATATATTAACTATTATGATAACAATAAATAAATGTTAATAATTAAAATATATAGTTAATTAATACTCCTCTTTAACTTTCAAGAGGTGAAAAGTGATCGGGTCAAGAGAAGTCCGATACATCATAATACTTACGTCATTAAGTTAAATTAATAATTACACTTGTATGGTTGTTAAAAGAGTGAATGTTTGGTCGTATGGTTGCTATTTGTTGTATAGGGGGTAAAATGCTGGGGGGGGGGGAAGATGGCTCTGAGCCTTACAACCATTAATTCAACTTAATTAAGTAGATATTATTAGTGATGTATCTTTCTTCTCTTGACGCTATCACTTTTCACAATAATTTATTATTTTATTTGGGATCTGGAATGCCTCCAACCTAATTCATACTACGAGCAATCTATTTTTTAAATTCCTGATTTAATCTAAAGGACTCTAGGGAAAGAGCGGTTAGGGAAAAATAAACAATTCAATCTAAAAATAAGTAAGACTATATTCCTAACACACCGACCTATATAATAACTGGATGCAAAATTATATAATAAAAAGGAGTCTCGCCCTTCAGCTGTCGGTAGCCATTTTATGTATTCCTAAGTTATTCATGGATAAGCTTTAAAGTGAAATTGCAAATCATATCTTGTTTGGGTGTAAGAACAAATTTGTTGCTAAGAGCTATTTTCATATCATCGATTTCCGAAGGATTCAGTCAGGTGCCAGCAATGGGTAAGGAATCTCAAGTTGAAGAACTTAACTCCAAAGGAGCATTCAAGGATTTGTTCCCAACATTTTGTTCCTGAGTGTTTTAATAGAACTTAGGATGTTATAAGGGTAAGAGAAAACGCTGTGCCTACGATATTCAAAGGATTTCCGCCTCATCTTCAAAAAGATGTAGCCAGAACTAATTTAAAACGCAATTCCCAATGGAGAGACATTCCTCATCCCCCAAAGTAGTTAAAACGTCTCCTGAGCCAGCGCAAGATATTAGGTTCCTGCAAGCTCAAAGTAATGTAGATTTGGATCATTCATACTGTCTTTCATCAACTCAAAACATCAAGAAGAAACTCCAATGGCAAGGAGATATGATTTCCTACATTTCATCGAGATCACAAAAGTCCAGATGAAAAAAAAAAAGTTTGGTAAGAAGTTATCAACCTTATTTGACGTAGTCTCTGAATTGAAGTCCAAGAGATGGATGTCAGAAGAGGCGGCATCTATTCTTGAAATAATGTCGGACGTACCTAAAAATCTAATGTAGAGGAGACAACTCAGAAATAATGGAAAGGGAAGTCGTAGCAGCTCTCCCCTGAGCTTCGAGCATTCGCTTTAACATGATCATTTTACTCCTCTAAAGCCTATAATTATGTAAGGAAGACATTCGACTTTTGCTTACCAAGTCTCAGTACAATTAGAAACCGGTATTCTAATGTAAATAGTGACCCTGGATTTACTCAATCTTCTTTGATATCCTACAATCTAAGGCCAATAAAGCTCATGAATCTTAAGAAGAAATTCATGTTGATTTTACCTTATATGAAATGTAATATTAAAAAAAAATCAATAGAATGGGAAAGGCTTTAATGGATATGCCAACATGGGGCTTAACGTGGATAAAATTTGTATAACTGTCCCTGCAACTGAGGTTCTTGAAACTCGAATTGGAAAGTTCCGGTGCCTCATTTTTTCATTCATAGTTTGACTGGCTCTGAAAAAGCCAATCTTGTAAAAGAATGTCTTAGAAGACTCCATTCTATTAATATAAAAGTCACTTCGTGAACTTTTGACGGGCCTATAGTCACCAAGACATGTTGAAAGAATTGATAGATAATTTGGAACCAGGAGAGAGATTTCAGACTTATTTCTTTCCCCCCACTGATCGTCGCCGAAAAGTATTTATGCTAATAGACACATGTTATTGTAAAAAGTTAGTTAGGAATAACACCTTTATTTAATTTATATTTTTGGTCATTTATAATTGGAGGCAGATATTTTCTGTAAATGTTAGTTTTCATATTTATTGAGTATATGTATAATAGAAAAAGTTGTCTAATCTTATGTCCTACTCATAATGTTAAGTAATTTGAATTAGTTGTTTAAACTAAAATGAACGTACTATGTTTCAAAAAAAATAATGTCATCATTTAATAATGATTTTATTAGGTTTTATCTACTTTCAATGTAATTAATTCAAGTTGTTTAAGGCCTCAATTGTAGTTACATTAGGTTGAAGCAAGGTGGCGCTCAAGTCTCTTGTCGCAACTCTTATTACAGGGCTCTGGGGGGCTGTTAAACTGGCTGGGTGCCAGGAGGAACATTAAGCAGTTTCTAATTTTAAGCCAATCAGAATTGAGAACTACTAAATGCTACCTTCCTTGCCTTGAGTGTAGACTCTTTGCCTAGAGTCCTTTAATTTAATCTATTTGAGCATGGAAAAGCTCGTCTCTGTTGAGACAACTGTAACAGGAAGAGTGTAGGTTATACTGAGAGCTCCCCTAAGTTTTACTTATTTATCATATTATCTCACTTTAGATAAATAAGTGGTTAAGAGAAAGTGAAGATTTGATTGGTTCCCTAAATCTCAGCCGTTGATGACTTATTTAAGTAGAAACACCCAAGGTATTTAGAACATAGAAATACAAGATATGCCAATAACATACATCGGGCCAGCCCTCCTTTTCAAATTGTTGTACCGTTCCGTCCGCTCGTCAACCTAACTATAACGATTATTTTTGTGACGTCAGAGTCGATTTGAAGAGTCCATAAATAATTTAATATTGTTTAGTCATCGTTTTAATAGTAATTACTAATTAGTAATCAATTACTATTATATTAAATTCATAAATTTTCATAGTATACCTATATTTATATAGGACTGGTGATAGAGTCTCGCGATAAAACTTGGATTTCTGCGGTTGCCATTTGTGTGAATTTATACATTAATATATGATAATGTTTCAAGCTACATCCAGTTTATCTATCCATTATGATGTTAACGAATAAAAAGTTCCATTTTATAACTCCAGGGGTTAATTGTGTATCAGTGTGATACAATAATCAACTCCTGAACATATACATAACCAACAAAACTGTTATCATTTCATAAAATATATTGTAAAACGATAAGAAACAGTTTTTTGCTTTTATTTTTATAATGTTTTATTGGTATACCCCTATGTAATTATATGATATTCCAATCAGTTAGGTCTATGTATATTATTGAAGACCTTGGATAAAACGGGTTAATAAAGTCGTATGTCTTAGTATTATTTTAATATGCTTACTTAAAAAATTATTTCATATCGGGGCAAAATGTATGTGGATCTCTACATATCGGAGCTCAAATTGTGCTTAGTTGTTAAGTTTGTGGGTATTTTTGCATTTTGCTGTCGTGTATACTTATGATATCATGAAATTTTATATCGATATTATTTCGATACAATATTTTATTTTATGCAGATAAATAATAATACTCTTATTTTATGTCTCGAATTCAGGTCATATTCATTCGTGGCTTGACAAGACCTTGGAAGCAACCCATTTTCATCGTCTATGATTGTCTGGTAACAAAAAGGTTACTTTTCAACTGTCAGGAAGAGGGATTTATATACGTTGTGGAATATGTGGGAAAAAATCTCTCCCCAAAAAAAAAAAAAAAAAAAATCATACCTCATATCTTAATGAAGTTATCGAAAAATGTATACTTAATCCAAGATTTATTCGAATAAAATATATGAAGAGCCGTATAAGAAATAAATTAGCTAGAAAAATAAGAAATATGACTGATTTTGTCTGTTAACCTTTAAAGTAATTAAATATCAAATTTTTATCTAACTATAATTTATTTTTATTAGAAGTTTTGAAGTAATTTGTGCATTTTTTTATAGATAATTTCCCTCCATAATATTTTATTTTTAAAGTATATTTAGTTTTAAGAACTGAAAAGCATTTTAGCCTTAATTATGAAGATCTTCATAATTATGCGTGAATTCAATCAATGAATTTAAATTAAATTATTAAATAGCATATCGACTATGACGTCACGCTCCATCGGCAAAGGAAAACGTGGGGAGGAAGACACACATCAGTCCAAATATGCGTAATTGGCATACCTTATATTTCTATTTATCTTGGAAACTCCCATTACGTACCTTTGCATAGACATTAATGGAAAAGTGATTCCCCAAGACTGAAAGATTCAAGTCCGTTTATATATTTTGCCTCAACCTCTTTTACAATAAGGATCTCTCAGACCCGGAGTGGAATTATTTCGCCTTTAGATGAAAACAATTATTGATCAATTTTGCGTCTCCTAATTAGTAAATACTTTTTGATTCGAACTCAAAAGTAGCATTGCCCAACAACAACCACTCCAACAACCATAACATTCATTTATGAGTTTGGCCCTCTATTGTTTACTAGCTGTACTTCCGAGTAATAATGATGAAAATGGATAGGAGGTAGGTTTCGCAGAATGAAATACTATGGAGTAAAAGTAGGTCTCATGATCCCTAGATTATTGTAGCAAAAATATCCCGACAACAGCTGATGCCATTTCGAGTCCATGACAAACTTCGCTCTATATTCTATATGATTATCATGTAGAATATTATATTATAATTTATATATAATGATATTATCTTCAAATTCGGAGGAAAAAATCCGCCTATTGAATATATGGCTGTTTGGGCAACATACTATACTTTTAATGTTCCAGCTTAAGTTTACCCAAGTTAAGAGCTGATCGAAGACCACGGATCTGAAGAATCTTTCGCATACCTTGTCATCTCTATATCCCCCCTCCCTCTATGATTACGAGGCCTTTATCATGACGTGTATTTTGATTAGAGAGCTTATCTCACGCCTATGAGGAAAATATAGAATTCTGGACATACAATTAAGTGATATCATATCAATAAGTACTTTCACTACACATGATGGTTTCTGCGTTTTTAGAAAAAAATCCTGAAAATGAATATTTATGTTGCGTAAAAGTAGAGAATATAGAGAATTTCATAGAGAAATAAATGTATTTCTTTCTCTATGGTTGTACTAATCAGAGTACGTAACAACTTCCGCGACATATAATAAAAAAAATTGTGAATTGTCACTTTCTGTCAAGAGCTAGCTAGATGTAGGTCTATATGACGTCATGATAGAAGAGAATAGCCAATTGGGAAAGAATTCAAGATTAGTTATGAGTCATAAAATGACGTAGAGTCGCAACAGTAACTACTGATAATAATAAGAAAAAGGAAAATAAATTAATACATAATTATTCATTTTGGATAGTATTACTAATAGCTGTTAATATACGGAGAGATGAGAATGGTGTAGACTGTAGTCAGTGTATTTCTGGTAATGTTGAGTCCACACACATATTGAATACAATGTCGAGTGATTTGGATATGCTTCTTTCGGCCGAGGATGAGCATGTTGGGAGAGGGAGTGGAGGCCTGGGTTGGTTCAAGGGGGTCTTTGCTCCCGTAAGTTTGAGTATGTTCAGCTCCCTTCTTTTCCTAAGAGTTGGGTATATCCTCGGAAATGCTGGGATTCTTCATAGTCTCCTTCAAATAGTCATTGCCTATGGAATTTTAGTCTTTACGATCCTGAGTGTCTCGGCCATCGCAACCAATGGAGCTGTGAAAGGAGGAGGCGTTTACTTCATGATCTCAAGGTAGTACTTACATCATTACTGTATTTATCAAGACTTTTATTTATCCTTTTCAGAACTCTGGGTCCGGAGTTTGGAGGTTCCATTGGTGTACTCTTCTACGCTGCAAATATTGCCAGCTCTGCATTATATGCCGTGGCATGCACAGAATGCATCATTTCCTCCTTTGGAGAAGAATCTGGAACATTAGCTCACTATTTACCAGAGTCTTTCTGGTACCAAATCCTTTATAGAGTGTTAATTAACTTATTAAATCTCTCAATATGTTTAATTGGCCCTAATTTATTCGGAAAGACGACAATCATGGTGCTTATATCCGTTGTTTTCTGTACTTTGACTGTTATAACCTCATTTTTCTCGGCAAGTACTGTCGAAGTCCACTTTAATGAGACTATTTCTGGATCATTTACGGGGATACTATCCAAAAATTGGAGTATAGAAAATTTTCAAAGTCATTTGTATCCGTCTTACTCACTGGATTGCAATGATGATACAAAGCCTGTCAACTTTGCCATCGTTTTTGCTGTTTTGTTTTCTGGCGTGACTGGGATTATGGCTGGAGCAAATTTATCAGGAGATTTAAAAGAGCCAAGTAAATCCATACCCAAAGGAACATTATTAGCTTCTTTTTTTACGTTTATTACCTATGTCATCCTATTTACTTTGACTGCAATGACATGTGACAAAGAACTCCTTCTGAGGGATTGCTCCTACATGATAGAATTCAGCTTCTGGAAGCCTTTTGTTATTATTGGAACAGTGCTTGCTACATTTTGTGCTTCAACTTCTTGCTTGATTGGATCTTCTCGTGTTTTGGAAGCTATTTCAAAAGATACGATGTTTGGAATATTTTTGGAGTGGATTACGTATGGAACAGTTGGAAATAATCCTGTACTTGCTGTCGTTGTAACTTGGTTACTTTCCAATATTTTCTTCTTTATTGGAGGTGTAAATACAATTGCTCAATTTGTGGCTGTTTTGTTTCTATTGTCTTATGCCTCAGTGAATCTATCATGTCTTAGTCTAGATTTAGCTTCAGCGCCCAACTTTCGACCAATTTTTCGATGTTTTTCATGGTATACATGTGCCCTTGGACTCATTGGAACATTAACAATGATGTTCATGATCAATCCCGTTATTTCTGCACTTGTACTATTCGCATGCATCTTTTTTTTCTTGTCTCTAAGCTTTTTATCTCCAACCAAAGAAAACTGGGGATCTATTAGCCAAGCACTGCTTTTTCATCAAGTAAGAAAATATCTACTTCTATTAGACTCCCGCAAGGATCATGTGAAATTTTGGAGACCCCAAGTTTTACTTTTAGTCTCCAATCCTCGAAATCATTGTTCTCTCATTGATTTTGCCAATGCACTTAAAAAAGGAGGACTCTACGTGTTGGGACATGTTAGAGAAGGTAATTTTGAAGGAATGGAAGAAGATGAGTGTGGTTTACTAATGCCACATTGGCTAAATTTGGTTGATCATCTTAAAGTTAAAGCTTTTGTTGAACTCACTGTTGCGCCAACTGTTCGTTCTGGAATTCAACAATTGATTCGAATATCTGGGATAGGTGCAATGAAACCAAATACTATTATTTTTGGATTTCCTTACGAAGATGAGAACATGTGTAAAGACGATTTAGGCTCTCCCACTTCTGAATTTTTTTCAGATAGTCTTAATTCATCATTTCCTGCTCTAAAAAAGGAGATTTCGAATCCGGATTATCTAAAACTAGACTTTATTGGAATACTGAATGATACCCTAAAACTAGGTAAAAATTTTTGTGTTTGCAGACATTTTCAAAATTTGAATAGAGGAACTGTTTTTTCTCGTTCAAAAACATTTTATTTAAATGTATGGATCGATGATTTTACACCGAATTCCACCAACTTTCGACATAATGAACAATTAACGACGACTTCTGTATTTATGCTTCAAATGGCTTGTATAGTTAACATGGTTCCTAGATGGAAAAAACTTAATCTGCGAGTATTTTTTTGTGTTGATGAAAATGAGATGCATATTGGAATGAAGAGACAGTCATTACAAAATAAATTATTGAATCTTAGAATCAAGGCTGAGATTGTGGTTGTACCCATTGCTGATAATCAAATCCCTCCTAAATCCATGAATGATGGGAAAATGGTGAATCAGTTATTGTCTTTTCATTCTCATGAAACTGCTGTTACTTTCTTGTGTCTACCACTGCCTCCAAAGGATGAGGATGATGAGACATATTTAAGATTCATAAAAGACTTGACCAATGAATTGCCACCTACCGTGTTGGTTCATGGGATTTCGCCCGTAATTTCGACTACATTGTGATGTCATAAATATATTTATATATCATTTTATATATGTATGTACTATTCAGGGGCGTCTGTAGTATTTATTTAGAGGAAGGGGATACATCCCCTCCAGCCTCCCACCCTGTGGACGCCCCTACCATTGCACTATGTACGTTTATGTATATTTACATATGGTCCGTACATTATTATACTTAGTGACAAATTGGTTTGATTTATATATAACGTATTGAATCAATAATAATCAAGAATAAGTCCTTTTTATTATGTGTACATATATATCTATACAATTATCTTAAACTGTGATCTAACACTTCGATTCATTCCTGTAGACTCAAATAAATAGTATTTAGATAAATATATGGAGAATAAAATTAATATAATTGCAATTCTTGCTCTAACGTTGTTTCTCCAGCTCTTTTCCCTGAAGCGTGTTCCTTTTCACCCACAGTCAAGGGTCTGCACCAAGAGCAGAATCCACAATGGGCAAGTGCACTGGACCATAAAATATCCCTTTTCCAATGTGGATCCCGTGACTCCTTTTTTGATAGTCTTTTTGAATATGGACATTCATTCCAAAATGTGAGACGTTTCTGTAGTGAAAGACTCGGAATCACGACCTGATGTCTACAATGATTTGAAGACTTTTCTTTGAGGTATGCGAGGGAAGACAGGCTTGGGACTTTTTCAGATTTGATAAACTGAGTGTCCTTATGACGACATGAGATGAACCAGTTCTCTGTTACTATAAAACCATTGGAGGCTGTATGAATCGTGTCTACACTGAGGCTGCGCATCAATGAATGTTTACGGTGTAGGGCTTTATATGCAACTTGATCGGCAAGAGTAAGGTGCTCGTTTAAATTATACATTTTCTTTGCTACGTCCCTTCCAACAACTGCGACGAATATTCCAAATATACCTGGGCGATGTCTCTCTAAATGCTTAAGCTGATGCTGGTTAAGTTTAATGTAGGTGGAAGGCACGTCCGATTGTATGCGTATCTTTATTCATTTTATAATATCATTCATTAATTATTTTTAATTCGATTACCAAATGTCATACAACTAACACAGGGAGATTTACGTGCAATAACACAAATTTTGAATTGTAAGAAAAATGGTAATCGAATAATGAAAGTAGAAGATTCAATCTGAAAATGATATAATAGTAATTATTGCCTGATAATAAAGTTGGGATATCTTTTCCCTGTGATTCTTGAAAAGCTCTTCCCCTTTAAGCCTCTGATTTAGCTTGGCTTTCCATTCAATCGAGTCCAAAAATTCTCCTGGTTCAACACTATGAACAGGAATACCTTCTATCCATGCGGTAAGTCGCCCAGAAACCAAAAGATGGATAGCACCCGGTTCTTCACGTACCTCACCATCATGAAATATTATCTCAGATTTCTTGCTTTTCATCACCTGATCAAATTATAATTAAGTCAAATAAAATATATACAAATTTAATCGTGGCAAAAACAATTCATGCAATGACTTGAACTTCCCTTGTGATACTTTATAATTTCTGAGAAGTCGACTTGTGATAAAGCATAAACGGAGAATAAATTTGAGAATATTTCCTTCAAATTTCCTACAGCAGGTATACGTGAGCTCCAAAAAAATATATAAAACTCTCGAAACAAAACCAGGAAGTTGATAAGCATAAGACCTCCAACCCAAAAGAAATGTGCCAAGGTTTCATCACACCTCCGTGTTATTTCCATGAATTTCAAGAAATAAGATGCTAGGAAACATGCTCTGACAAGTAGATAATATGGACAATATAAGTTGTCATACAACATACAACACTTTGATTACCTCCTCAAGAAATGTGAGTAATTGAGAGAGTGAGGAGTTGAGAATCCAATGACAAGGAAGACATTAGAAATGCGAGAAAGAATAGATGTGTTTGCAAATCCATCACATAGTACTGAGAAGCTTTTTACTAGTTCCTCTGTGATGTATTCTTTCTGCATGTTTGCATGAACTACTAGCAGGAGGATCAAAAATAAAGACGTTAACAACACAGGGTCCTTGATAAAGAGGAAAAGGCTTTCCCACCCATTCAACATTTCTCTTCATTTACTCCTTTCTTCAACATGCAAAGTTCAAAGGAATTTTTTTATGTAAATAACATGTATTGTTGAATTGTAGAATACATGTATAAGCCATGACTCTTTTATTCATCAATTTACGAAGGATTGATGGCGGTTGAGGGATGTTTCAGGGTCCCTAAAATCAAGTAACATTTGTTATGTCAGATATACTTAATCAAAGAGCTATTACATTTTTATACATATTATAATAATAAATGAAATATGTTTCGGAAAATGAAATCCATTATCTTACCAGTAGATGGCTTTACTAATGGGTATCTTGCGTTGTATTAGTGCAATCGGTTTACGCTAGATGTCGTTATAAAGAGGAAATTTCGTAATAGAAAAATATTTATACCGTTTTTGTGATTGGTTGACTCAGTCAGTGCCTTAGAATAAGAGAGTCTGGATATTCTTCAGCTGAAACGTCAGCTGTTTCACTTAAAAATCTGTCTAAAACCCTTGTTTAAAAGAATAAAAGTAATTGCTTATTAATAAGAATAATTTTTCTGTGTGAAAATGGCTGCTTGTGCTGCTCTTGGATACCGAAATAAGCATTTTCCAGGCACAGATATATCGTTGTTTTTTTTTCCAAAAGATTTACACCAAAATAAAGCTTGGTTACGTATTTTCTGGAGTAAACACAAGTCGTAGCATTCCATTACACTGGAAACTCATTCAACCCGAAGAAAGTTATTTCCATAATTAAGGAAATTATCACTTCAGCTTCAATTATTGTTCTGAAAGTTGGGTTGATAACCATTGATATGGGTCCATCAAATCGGGCGATATAGAGGAAAATCGGAATAGTGCTAAAGAAAGGCAATATCAGTAACACTTTTCCTAGTCCTCTTTCATCCAATGAACTAATATGTGCCATCGCAGATATCCCACATTTGATCAAGTGCATAGGAAATTACTTAATTAGAGGACACGTGATAACAATACCAGCGCATGTTGTAAAGGAATACAATCTTTCCTCTAATACTGTGGACATGGGAGCTTTTTAATTGCAAATCAAGATCAAGTGTCATTTAAACTTCATCCAAAATTGTCAAAGAAGTCTATTAACCCTGGACAATTTCAAAGAATCAAAGTGAACCTTGTATCTCACCTTCTCAGCCGACAAATGGAAGCGACAATTCGAGTCTTCGTTTCTACTGGATCATTTGATAATAAATATCTTACGATGGTTTTGTGATCAAGTATGGCTTTGGTTTGACCTTATCACTTCCAGAAGACGCTCTATTGCTCTCAGTATGCGTTTAATGACAAAATATAAAGAGATCATGGATTTCCTGTATTCTTTCCGAAATCTTTTTGAGAGCTTACACATTAATGGCTATAATGGATAGGTATACTTTTAACTACATCATCTGTGATAACATTACAACATAAGTTTCTTTCGATTTATAAATTTTATTTCATGTTGCGTAGCTCCTTTACTCAAGACTGTGTTGAGAATTTGTTCTCCTCTATAAGAGCAAAAAATCCTAAACCAAATGTAAAAGAGTTTAAACTTTGTCTGATACTTGTGAATTTGTCACAGTACATCTCTGGGAAAGATACTGAGAGCTATCAACTTAATGATTCCGTGTTCCTCACCTACCTGGAGGATATATCTCAACAGCTTTCTAGAAAAGTGGAAGCTGACTCTAATATAATTCCTCCATCTATCAATAAAGTCTTTAGGTAGGAAAAACAAGTAGTTGAGTTATCTGTTTTGCCGGATACCAGATTGCCAGATACAAATAAATTATATTTCAATTATTTTCATAAATATAAAGGTAAATGCTTTAAAAATTATATGAAATCAGTTGAAGTTAATATATTTTTGATAAATAAGTAATAATAAACTTAAATTACAATTGTATAATAAATAAATAATTTCATTTTTATAGTTTTGACCGCTTTTTTATGGAAATAAAGCACTGTGTGACAATTTCGATGCAATTCTAGTAAAAATTCCAGATGCCGATTTTATAATATTTTAAATAATGCTTAATAAATACAATTTTGCTATCAGAGCGTACACAAGATTATACATTTTTTATGGGGGGAGGGGTAGGTTTTTTGATTTTTTGAAAAAAAATCAAAAAATTATATTTCAAATATTACATTTCTTGAAAAAAAAATTCAAATATACAATTTGATATTTATTTTCTTTTCAAAAATCCACAACAATTCACAAAAAATTAAATTTTTTGGGGAAAAAAATACAAAATCCACAGCTATTCATAAACAAACTAATTTTTTTTCAAAACATTTTCAAAATCCACGGTTAAAAAAAAAAACAAAACTTTTTTGGAGAAACATATCAAAAATCCGCAGTTGTACACAAAAATTTTTTTTGTAAAACAATTTAAAAAATTAAATTTCTAATATACAATATCTAGAAAAAAAATTAAAATATTCAATTTTTTGGAGAAAAATTTCAAAAATACAAAGTTATTCAGAGAAAATTAAATTTCTAATATACACTATCTAGAAAAAAAATTGAAAAATTCTATTTTTTGGAGAAAAATTTCAAAAATACATAGTTATTCAGAGAAAATTAATTTTTTTTTGCAAAAAAAAAAAAATTGAAAAATTAAACTAAATTTCAAACATTAAATTTTATTGTAAAAAGTAAGAATTCCTTATTTTTTTGGGAACGGGGACTATTTTTTTTTCATAACTTTGAAAAGTAATACACAGTTAAATACCCGATATAAATAATAATAAATAAAATCGGAATCGCAAATTAAACATTATTTTCCCGATGCCGATTTCAGAAAAAAACACCTGATTCTCTGATTTCGATTAATCGCCCCATCACTAGAAAATACTACAAAATATTTTGAATTATAACTTTGCTCAAGTCATTTTTCAAATGAAGCATCTCATTTTGTATTCCCTAGGTCTGCTAAAACCATAGCTTTTCATACATTATACAGAAAATTATGTACTCGAGGTCATAATCGAACGTCATATACTATGTATAAACATTGTTTATGACTTGTCTTTACAGAATTTATAATTGAATTTCTGGCTGCGGCTATAAAAGTAGCAGTTACTTCAGAGAAAAAAGGCAAAATCAAAGAATTATTAGTATTTATCATAATAAAAATTATAATTTATATAATATATTATTATAAAGTCAATGAACGGGTTTACCTAGTGACGTTTTTTTAATCATTATAAATGTTGCTATAACATCTTTTATATATTTATAATCAGTCTTTGGTGTTATGACACATGGAATATATAATGGCCGAACTATTCAGTTTGAAATTAAGCAAAAAAACGTATAAAATAATCAAGCATTTTCTTATGATATTTTTTGAGGGGTCAAAAGTCATTAAGAGACTGTTTTTGACCGAAATAAAACCTACTTTTCCTTCTCTCTTTTTATATCCCCCTCTTTACTTCTGTCTCTTTTCTTCTACCTTCAGACTCTATTCATCCCTACAACGGGGGAACCATGGGTAAGTTAAAATAAAGGAAACCGAAAATCAATATGGTAACCCTGACAATTTGATAAATGTTTTGGAGGAGAGAAAGAATAAGACTCATGACGTTTCATTAGATCAGTTGTTACAAGGGGAAGGAGAAAAGGATATAAACAAGAACATTTGCTAGAGTTACTCCGATGTCGATCCTCAATTCTACTCTGAGTCCAGCAAGGACTCAGTACCCTCAGGATTACACTCCGTCTTTTATGAGCACACACGAATGTTCAATAAGGATTTGAATATAATTGAATCTATTTTGGAAAGAATGTTCACTACTCAGGAATTAAATAATAATGACAACTGCTTAGGAAAAGATAATTCATTCTTCCGAATACCGATTCTAAAAGAAAAAAAACAAAAAAGGACCAGGTAAAATATAAACCGGATTATCATCACTGTTTACGATACTATTGTATTTATAACCTACTTCTCAAAAATCCATAAAGATAAAAACCACGCAATTTTTCATCATTAATGTAAAAGAAGGGTCGTGAGTAGTCATGGTTCAGTCTGAAAAAACCCTATCATCGGGTCCGCTCCTGAAATTTTATCATAATCTCTTTCAAAGAGACGAAATATATAATGTTTAAATTATAATTATGGTTCTAGCTATAACTTCATTAAATTCTTCATTTTTATTTTCTTCAATCCTAGCAAGGTGTGAAGAAAAATAAAAATAAAACTAGGACGGAAAGCCCGACTTATAGGCCCTTTCTTTAAAATGCAACATTTTTATTAATATTACAGGATAGACTGTAAAATTAAATTCGTTTGTAAAAGCTTAAAGTATCTTTCATGCACAAGAATAAATTGTAATTATTCTTAATTAAAATATTTGTTATTGTTATAAAGATTGAATGTTTATCCATTGAGTTCTATAAATATTTGGAGTGGTAACACCTCTAACTGTGGACCCTCATCAATGGGATAATTAACATAAAAAAATTAATTGGTTGATTCTTAATCAATATGTACAAATTATTTCTTCTTCAATTCACCATTGCCTCTCCTTTATTATTTAACTAGCCGTAGTACCCGGCAATACCAGGAATAATTAGGTGTCAGCTAAAATGCAAATTTGCTTTTAATAATATTTAAGATAACTCTCCAAGAAATTCTCAACGTCCCTCTCCGTTTTTTATGACAAAAAATTGGCAAAACAATTAGTTATAAATAGAGGGACGTAGCTCAATGCACTCGGGAGAATTGATTCTCTTGAAATCAATGTGTGTAAATAAGATCGATTCACGGTCGCTCATAGCGAGGGAAATTTACTTAATTTATAAGGACTTCAAAGGTAATTCCTGGCTCAGGTAGAGTCCTTGTGATATTATACTTCAATGTTTACTAAAACTTAATCGGTACAACTCCAACTAACCAATTAAAGTAACATTAAAACGTATTTTATACGTTGAATTTAAACATCGATGTATAGGGTGAACAAGCTATGTATGTCACCACTTTGGCACGCTCCCTTGGGCAAGTGTGGGCAATTAGGCAGCTGTTTTTTTTGTTAGATAGCTTCTTTAATCCTTCAAAAGTTGTAGGAAAAATAATTGAATCAATTGGTGAATTCTTTGTCCCATATATCTATGTCATTGAGTAAAATCTTACCCTAAGACGACTTTTGTGGTCCATTCGGAAGCGTCAGTAAGATTTGTGACGTAGATCAGTGGACAATCCCGCTCGCGCTGGTGAGAATTTATTCTTCCCGAGCGTAATGTGTATAGGTTCGATTCACGATGACTCATAGAGAAGGAAATATACATTATCTATATGGCCGATCGTTACTTCACTAACACAAAATATATTTACGCTTCATTTTGTTGTCAATTGTCTATGTTTCTACTTCTTATCCCCTAACCAGTCTTCTGAACATTGGTTGAAATGTAATTAGCTATTGTTAAGCCGTTACAACAGCTATTGTATAATAATTCCAAAGTTGTGAAGAATTGGCTTATAATTGCCCGACTACCAACTGATTTTAGGCCTTTTCCAAACTGTTTCTTTTCGTAAGATTTTGTGATACAATAAAGATAACGCCGTGATGGACTTCATAGACAACTCCTATGTCAGATGGAGTAATTGTAATACTATCATGCTTACTTATACTAATTGGTTCAAATTAATCTGACCAATTAAAGGAACCTTTAAAAAGAGAATTAGTACGAGAATCTGAGAGGACGTAAATATTTTGGAATCGATACATACAAAAATAATATAGTTAATTATTTTTAAGCAATATGTAGTAAAAAATGATGGGACTTTTTTGAAATTTTTGGTTCTATTCTAAAAATTATCATTCAATTAGCATCTAAAGGGTAGTTCATCTATACATTCGCAAACCGAAAAAAAGTAAATTTATTTCATAACTGATTTTATTAAAATTTCACATAAATCAACATCATAGTATAAATTTGACATTCAATCAATAAAATCGGCGTTAGCTCGGACGACGCGTTCACAAAGTCCCAGGAAACGTCCTACTGGGTCAAGTCCGGAATGCCCTCCTTATCCATTCTCTCAAGGATATTGTAGTTCTTTGGGGATCTTCATTGGAAACCCGTTCAACTTTGATCCAGGTAAAAAATTCTAAAGGGTTCCATTCCGGTGAGTTAGGAAGCTAAGAACTCGGCAGAACATACATCACATTCTCACTATAATGAAAATTGAGTGTTCTTTTGCTGGTGTGATAGAATGATCCTACTTACTGCAAGATCCAATTTCTGTCTTTCATGATGTTACGGATCCAGGGTAATAATTTGGTGCTCAAAACACTTGTGCAGACCTTGGAGTTGACCATCAGACCTTACTTGATTACAAAGTCTTGGTTTGGGTGACCCTTTCCTTCCTGTTTGACAGGGTTAGAAGCTGTACATTGCAACGCACATAGCTGTGGCCCTGTAAGTCTTCATTGATAACACGATTGAGTTGTTAGTGTCTGGACAATCCTTTTATACATTAAGTTTTTTAACATCGTGTACCTTGTAATATTTTATGCATTCCTATTTATACATTTTATCTCGTCAATCCCTTTTTACCACTGGGTCGGGTCACTCCCTTGTGTTTTTCCTCCTCAATAATCCTTAATTGCTCTCTCAAATTTTACCCGTTGAGTTGGTGACGAGTCTGGATATTAATATGTTCATCCTCTCTTAATTAAAAACACAACAGGAGTGTTGAACAGAACACTACGTCGATGCTGTTAGCGATTGCATGCATTGATTGGCCGGGATTCTTCTCAATCTTTACTTACTTTCTTCAACAAAGATTAACTTTGAACGACTTTCGAGTGACATGGGTTCTGTAAAATCATCGTCAGTGTGTTTTCACTATCCTGCTTGACACGTTTTCTGATTTTTTTGACGAATCAACCTGTGCACCCGTCTGCTTTATCCAAAAAAGAGTTGTCTTTTTACCATTTCAATTGCACAAAATATACAAAAGTGCACAACGTTTTTGTTCCTGATTAAAAAAGACGAGGGTATGTTGTCGTTATGAGGTATAATGGAGCAACTGACGTGGTAGAATGACATTCGTACCGGATTGACTCTCCATTAGGGTGTGTTTGTAATTGAACCGATTTGTGGGGGAATAGGATGATGCCAGATAAAATTACGAACGTTTAAAAGAACTACCCATTGCATATTATTTTATTAGGTCGTTACTAATAGAAAATAATTCTCCGTTTTATCAATTTATTACAAATATTTTTCACCTTTCTTCATCCATTTGAATGATACATACAGGAGTTGGTTTCCATCTCTTTAACGAAATACTAACTCTATGTAAGTATAATGGGGCTTGGAGTTGAATTCAATCTAAAATGATGGATGGGAACGAAATGAGTGTACTCTGAAAAAGTAATTAATAACAATTATTTAATGGAGTGGCCGTGCTTGTGTTGTTGTTTTTTTTTGGTTGTATTTCTATACTTTTTTTTACGATGCCTACAAATATAATTTTGACATTGAATGTATTTTTTTCATGATTGAGGCCCATACTTTTTCTTGTTCTCACTCCTAATAAATCAAAAATTTAATACGTCTAGGGTTATCGTGAGGCGCATTTAGATTTGATGCCTTCTTCGAACAATAAAAATATTTGTGAAACTAATTTTTTCATGCCCTTTGAGGAAATAATAGCTCAAGGGCGGAGAGAACATGCTTCTTTTATACTCTATTGTCTTTGTCAAAGCTATATAATTGGGTATAGGCCTAGGATTTTTTTTTGGGGGGTGGGGGTTATCAAATTTTGCACTTAAGAGAATAATATGTCTTCTCTCTCAATAATGGACTCTCAAATGATTTGCTCATTGACAAAGAAGGTCCAATTACCAATGGAGGATCCAACATGATGAAGGCAACACAGAATCTGCCTACACAGCAGCAGCAAGTCCCACATCAGCAGAAATAACCCCAGCCACACAAACTTATTTCTCTTCTGCATCCTAACAACAATAATAATAGTATCTTCTTATTGGCTCAACATGGTTCCCCGTGCACCTCCACGCTTATAAACATGATACTTCATGAATTTATAAAAGTAACCAGTTGCTCCGAAAAAGATGTAAAAAGAGAAGAAGATATGTTCGACTATTGGCCACCCTGTCATCCATATTATGTAATTGAGGGCTACTCATTTGCTTGCATACATATTCGATAGTTGTAATGATAATGAGTGTATAAATATGATTGTCTACATCACCCCCCTTGATTTTAGAACAGAAGCTCCTATCGAATATCATTTATAAAATTCGGCTTGGCAATGACAACTACTGGGTTTGAAAATATATCTAAAGTTATTTGCATTGCACAATTGCTTGTCAAGATGGATATTTAGAAAATTTGTTAGACGTGTAAGGATGATGGAAAAGTAAAAATTTCAATGCAGAACTGTTTATTCAATTCAGTTGAATAAAGAAAGTCCCATATTAACTTAGAAATTTTGTGTACGAACCAGGACTTGTAACGAGAACCTACAGGACATTGCTGGTGCGTCCACAGTTACATTTGTTACAATTGCTACATTTGACTAAAAAATTTAATATTTGAAATTTAATTTTTCAAATGATTTTTGGACAGTTTTGGCTTATTGAAATTTTTCAAATATTTGAAATTTAATTTAATTTTTCAAATTATATTCCAAAAAATTGGATTATCTTTGAATAGCTATGGATTATTGATATTTTTGTCCGAAAAATTTAATATAAAATTTTTTTTCCCAAAAAATTTTATATTTAAACTTTAATTGTTGAAATCTTTTCCAAAAAATATTCTTTTTTGTAAACAAGTATGGGTTTTTGAAATTATATCCAAAAAATTTAATATTTTTTGTGTTCAGCTATAGATTTTTGAAATTTATTTTCAAAAATTTAATATTTTTTGTGTTTAGCCATAGATTTTTGAAAGTTATTCTGAAAAATTTAATTTTTTGGGGACAGTTTTGGATTTTTGACATTTTTTTTCAAAAAAAAAAAAAAATTTAATTTTTTGAAATTACCCCCCCAATATAATCAGCAGACACTCCTACAAGTCAACCTGTCTCTGGGTCAGCATTCCTATTTCACTGACGTCTGTCAAAATGTTCTTTATGTTGGCAAATTTCTCCTTCCACAATTAACTTTTTTGGGTTTCAAAACCTTTACTTTTGATTGAAACCCAACAACATGAACAACTTCTATTAATTTTTTTGTTAGCTATCGATTAATTTACTCTTGTTCCTTCACAACAAAAGCCCCTATTTTATATCTCACACTTTGCAACCTTTCAATAAAAAAGAAGCAGAAAAAAGGCCCTAAATTAGTTGGGAGTTACCCAATGCTTATCTACTATGAAATGATTATTCAATATTTGTTAAATGAAAACACGCAGAAAAATCGGGAGTTGAAAACAAAATGAGAGTAAATTTTCATATCAGTGAACTAACATTTTGCCTTATTAGTGAACGCAAATTTGTTGGACACAAATTATTTCTTGTTAAATAGTGAATATAATATAACTACTATTAAATAACAAATATACGTACAGTTTGAAATATGAGATACCTGCGTAATTACCAGTTAATTTCGGGTCTTTTTTTCTGTTATTGGAGGAAAGGTTGAGAGATGCAAAGAAAAGGTTGATTTTTCCAAAAAAACAAACAAAAAAGCAATAAATAAAAACGGATTCATCCGTGCTCAAACATTCAGTTTGTATAATTACATTGCCTTATTTTCCGCAAGGGGAGGGCTGGGGGATGTAGCTCTCTCCAAATTAAAGAATTTCTGCTTTTTATTTGAAACATTTTCCTCACTCAGGAAAATTATGCAACAGAGCTAAATATTTTATATATTTCTTCATTTTTATTTGGATAAATTGAGGGAAAAAGTTCTTCATTAATTAAAATATTATAAGTATATTCACAAACGGGAATGAAAGGACGCAAACTTAACTTCTCATCTTTTTCATATATTGGATGTTATTATTGGTTTTTATGTCATGTTTTCTACTTATGTGCTTTTAAACCTATTACCAAAATTTAATAACTCTTATGTTTCGAATGCTCTGTTTACAAGAATAAATAAATCCCTTGATATTCAAAAAAATATATATTTGTTGAGAATTGTGCACAGCTTAATAAGTACTATTTCTAATTCAACCAGACAACATTTTAAAACACTGATCAGGGTTAAACTGGACAGCTGATCACAAAGTACAAAAAATATTTTTGTATTTGAGAGTTAACTACCGTGTAATGTGTTATAAGTATGTTCGTAAAAATTACAACGTGACACTGACCTTTTTCCATGATCTGTCTGGATTGTCGTTGTTTTGAACTGAGATATGATTATTGCACACATTTTTTTATATGTGCGTATGTAATCAAAGCCCAAAGGAAAATGCATCAAAAGAAGTATGTGCGTTTGTGAAATAGCAAAAGCAGTATTATATTTGGATTACGTGCCTTTTCTCAAAAAAGTGTTTATAACCCAAGTTTGACTGTAAGATTGTTTTTGAGAAAATATTATTATGTAATATCAAATCATTAGATTTCTTTCGCGGGAAGTTTTATTAAACTTATTTATATAAAGGGATCAAATTGTCGCCAAAATATTTTTCTACAAAAAAACAACACAAAATATACATTTTTAACTTTTTTATTGAAAATAAAAACTATGACGAACATATAGGTATAGAGTAGCCATTCATTTGATATAATCACCGTTGGCATCAATAACGGCCTCAATACGGCCTCTGAACCGGCCGCAGGCTCTTCTGACCATCTCATTGTCCATGTTGCCGAATACCTCCTTGATGGAGTCCATCAGGCTGGCTTTGGTGCTATGGGGATATCTCTTGGTATGTCTTTCGACATAGCCCCAGACAAAATAGTCCAAAGGATTAAGGTCGGGAGAGTTAGGAGGCCACAAATCCTTGGTTACGACGTCATAACAGTTCTCGGTTAACCACTGCATGGAGATTTTTGACACATGACAGGGTGCTGAGTCCTGTTGCCACACCCAGGGCCTGTCTCCGACCTTCATGGACCTGGTAGGGTCATACTCAACTATTTTCTTCACCTTGTTGACAAAGTCGGTGTCCCTGACCTTTCTGTCGGCGCCCTCCTCCTTGGGTACCCTCTTTATGGTGGCATCAACATCCCAGGTGTTCTCTAGCTTCTTACGGATACGTTGAACAGTCCGTAAATTCACTCTTAAGGTTGAAGCAATCGTTGAATTGGAAATTTTACCTCCATTATTAACCAATGCCATGACTACGGCAGACCTCCAAAAGCTCCTCGTTCCACTTATAGCTCTTTATCTCCTCATATGATGACGGCATGATGCTAACTGAGCTACGTATTGTCAGCTGACGAGAATGGCTTTCCTATTTGGTAACCGGTTTTTTATTTGATAATGTCGTCTTCAAGTTATCAAGGTTTAAAATAGGCGACAATTTGATCCCCGCTCCCTGTATATAAGAAGAGTGTTGATTTTCACTTTTCTGTTTTTTAGTTGTCATTAATTATACTTTAATGATGACCACATATTTCTTTTGAAAGGATCTCATCAAAGATTATACTCAAAGGTAATACAGGCTGGAATCATTTTATTTATTGTTTCCGAGATCTAATTCCCTTCCCCCATTTTTGGGGGGTATTTTCATAGGAGTCTCATTCCAAGTGTTGAAATTGGAGGGGGTCATAACCTCCATTGTGTATAATAGGATTGAGGGGCTCAGATATTCCTTTATTAAATACTATTACCTTATTAAGCTCGGAAGCTAGGGTCACTTGAAACCACCATAGTTTAGTGCATGGGGATCATAACAATGCTGTCCTATGTCTATTAGTAACTGTCTTATAGGTGTTCCATTGAAATCTGAACGCTTACAAATTCTATAATTAATGAACGGTGATTGACAAATTTCCATTCGCGCACTCCAAGCAATTGGGCGTCTCCAGGACAACCGTCTACTCTGTCAGTAAGTCTGAAACGTTGGAGAGGAAGAATGGCTCTATCAGAAAGGCCAAACTGGACCCGGAGGAGTTAAAGGAAACATCCCAGGCTAATCCCCTCAAGTCCATGAAGTCCCATGCTAGATATCTCTAGATTTCATACATGACTGTCGAAAGAGTTATCACAAAAGTAGGTAGGAAGAACCTTGTGAGGGTTAAGAGGCGAATTGTGACATCATCAAAGAAAGATATCCTTCTCATTTGTTGCAAGACTCTTTTGAGTTCTTTTGAACTATTTTTTGACATTTATGGCCCCCTATAGCGTTATTCCAACTCCCTCGATTACACTTTTTGGGTGCATGTAGAGGAGAAGGCCTGCAGTGTCCGTCATCCAAACACAGAGGCCCTCAACCCCAGTGCCAGTCAGTACCAGGGCACCGTGATAGAAGAATACATTTAAAGGTGGTGCCAGGCCTTTGGCCACCGCATGGAAGCCATCATTGCCGCTAAGGGCTGTTACATTAATGATTAAGAAAGCAAATATATCTTTAGTATTAATTTTACTGAAATTCTATTGTTAATTAATAAATTATATTTTGTTGAGGATTAAAATTTAAAGTTTTCAGATTTTAATGGACCACTCGGTATTGGGTGTTCATTTACTTGTTTACAGGGATTGGAATGTCATTGCATGTTTCTGGTGATTAGACGCTGAATGATATTGCATTTTCTGGAATATACTTTTGTAGAATAGCTATTAATACTAGAAAACTTGTAACCAATCTGCAAATATTTAAATTAAAAACGGAGTATAAAAGGCTCTCTAATCATATTCCTCGCAATCCGAGACATTACTGGTCCTAAACAACATAACCACCAAATGAAAACGATCTCATTTGAAGTGTTTATTTGATATCTACCTATCTACCTACAAGTCATGAAATAATCTAAGGGAACTTACATAAATATGTACACGATTTTTCTATTATTTAATTTTAGAAAATTACATGTTTCTATGAGCATGAACTGTAATCCTTCTTTTGAGCAGGTATCTTATTTATTTAATCTGACATTCTTATTATAGTTTTTTTATTTATTTTCACAATGAACATTGAACACAAAACTATCTTGGATCAGATAAGTTTTATATGTATGTATATATATCGCTACAAATGATAAGTTTTAAATGAAAACGCATGGAATTAAAAACGGTAAATTTATTGAGGAGGTCTGCCTATATTCATAACAACTAGGATTGTATCCATAGCTGGGGTTTGTAGGAGGGACTTGGACTATCCCTACTATCAAATCTTTTAATCATTTTTTTTTCAAGAAAATGGTGATTATTACCTTTTCTTGTTATAGGCCTAAATTAAAGTGATGTAAATAAGACCTCTCTCTATTTTATCCATACTTATGAAATTTGAGTATGTTTAAGTTATAACAAAGAATGGGCAAAGCTGAACTTGCAGCTTGCCTGGGCGCCATTTTTAATATTTCATAATACTGTTTTCATGGTATTTTTTGTACAAATATTTGAATAAAAGCAATTGCTTTTGTGAATATGTTAAAGGAGATCATTCGAAAGGAGATAACACTTCGAGGGACTCCAAACCGGTGCTTGTGCTTCGACAAGTCTAATATTTTACACAGTGTTATCGTCCTTAAGATATAAGTAGAGGGAGGGGGGGGGGCAGGAGGGATTTGTCCTTTTACACCCTTGCATATCCCTCGATTCTTTTTTATCATTTTTATTGAGTAGAGGGTCAAAGGCATAAATGAAGGTTATGACTGTTAGAGCGGTTGTTGCAAAAAGATGAAAAAATGATCAATAAATGTTTCCATGTAAAAACGAAATCATTCGAATCTCGGTTTGAGAGACTCCTTTCGTTATAGAGGCTAAGGCAAAATATCTAAAGGCTCTTGAATCCTTGAGTCTTGCGGGATCATTTTTTTAGTAAAGTCTATGCAAAGATATCCAGTAGCCTTTTCTACTTAAGTACGTAATCAACGCCAGAGATTTAGTGTAGCAATCAAATCCTCTCTGTCTCTTTAAAGTTTTTTGGAAGAAAATATTTAATATGTGAGCTTTACCTCAATCTTTGGTTCGCTCTCAGGATAGTCTACGATCTGCCTCCTACCATTACATTCATAAAGACGAGATTTTTCATGCTCCAATAGATTACAATAGGAAGAATAAATGATTTTGGAAAAACAAAAATTATTGTTCGTAGCATTATCCATGTCTAGATCCATGATTAAATAATAATAAAGGTTAGATAAGTTGCAGTGACAAGTGATGACGTCAAGAGAAGTCCGATACATCACTAATACCTACGCCATTTTGTTAAACTATTAATTACGCTTGTATAGTTTTTTTTAATGTTCCTTTGATTGGTTAGATGGACTTGCACTGATTTAGTATAAGTAAACATTATAATAGTATTACATTTACTCCATCTAACCTAGGAATCTTTTTGTCAAATCCATATACATAATTATAGTATATTTCTTTCTCTAGGAATCACCGGGGCGTGAACGTACACACATCAAGTTCAAGAGAATAACTCCCGAGTGTGCTGTCCATGAACTATGGCGATTCCATTTAGCATTTGAAAGATTGAATGTTTGGTTACTATTTATTTCAATAGGGGTAAAACGTTGGTTAGTAGATGGTTTAGGAAATAATATCCTAGGTGTAAATGGACAGGGGCACTCGCTCGAGGGTAAAATTATATGGGGTAATCATCCAAAGGAGGGTGTAATAGTCATAAAACCAAGACATTTTTGGATCGGTATATCCCTAATACTAAAATAAGTTGTTAGTATTGTATAAGCAATACTTTTAGTGAATTCACATTATATGAAAAACAAGGGGTAGAAAATGCATTTGAAAGTAGTAATAAACTTGTACAATATAAGTAATAAAACCCCTAGAATCGGTCATAAATTATAGTTCAGGTTCTTTTTCTCCTCTCTTCTTTCAATTATTTGGTTTTTTTATTTATTATTATTTTAAAGAGAATAAAGAAAAGAAAAAATAATATTTAATAATAAGAAAAATAATATTATCTTGAGATATGTACATAAAAAAGAAGAAAAAAAAGGTAATTTAAATTTAGTTTTGCCAAAAAAACAAAAGAAAAAAAATAACGATCCTTTTCATATGAATATTCTGTAAGGAATAAGTTTCACTAAAAGGTTTCCATTACGAAATTACAACGTTTGAAGCGGGAATACATAATGAACAGAAGGGGGGAAGGAGAGTAATGAAACTCCATGTACCTATATTTATAGTTGGGAACATAAATCAGTAATGTAGACATCAATACTTCGGTGTGAAGACATTACTTGGGAAGGAAAAAGGGGATTCTAGCTTTGACCTCAATCCAAAATAAATAAGAATAAATACCGGGGAGTTTTAATAATATTTGAGCCCATGAAGCAACTTGACTTACAAAATCGGTTTGTGCTTGAGTCACATGCTGCTAGTTGACGTTGTTGTATAAAAGAAACTATTGTACAGGGTGTTACACCGACAACCGGTGTTTTTCGCCGATCAGTCACCTGAACGTTGAAGGGTTGAATTAGAATTAACTCATTCTAAGCTGTCAACAATTCTAAACAATATTGTTGAATAATAATTGAAAAGTTGGGAAAAATTGACTAACTACCAATTGGTTTTGAGTCATTTTTTCCTGTTTCATTTCGAAGGAAAGGCTGATCGCTACAATACATGTAACGACGTGTGTAGGGCTGTGTTTCAAGTTTTGCTGTATTTTGGTAATTTTTGACAAGAAACGGGACCAAATGTAATTGTATGTCGTAGAAAAAGAAGTTCACTTTTCCGAAATTGTATAATAATGACAACAGTTTAGGAAAAGAAAATTCACTCTTCAGTTTACCAATTAAAAAAAACACTTTTATATTGATTTTATATTGGGACGCTTCTGAAACTTCATGAAAAAGAGTTAAGTTTGATTTTCGATGATAAATTTGATCTGTATATGTTATTTAAAAAAAATAATATAATCAATAATTTATATCCTAAAATTAATAATTTTGTCCATATAGAGTTATATTATTTAATTATTATAGGTGGTAACCGGCATTGCCTGGAGTTTTGATAAGTTATTAGGGAGCACTATATATAGTGCACCTTGCGACTGTTTTTCATACATTCATACATACATATTGGAAATAAAGAATAAAAAATCTTTGAGAATCAATAAAATTATTGTTTTTGCTAAATGTATTTTCTAGAAATGATTCGCAAATTTTGAATTTTTAATCAAGGTTTGGATGATTTGATTCATTTGTTGACATTGAAGTCGTTCTTTAGCTTTGTCTATTTAAGGTATATGGGTTGATAGAAATGTAATATCATCTATTATCCCTTATATCACACTCAATCTCATCAAAATAAATGAGTACATTTTTAGTAGCAAAAATTCGTTAAGAGTAATTAATATTTCAAATAATTATTTATCGAAAATGAAATTATTACAATCAGAAATGTTATCTTGTTGATACCCAAATCTAATGCTTTTATAATTAATTTGCGTTATTTTGAGTCTATATGAAATGTGTATCAAGAAATAAAATTAGCTTAATATTTGGGCAAACGTTGAACCCAAGTTAATTAACTACCTCAAAAAAATGAGGCTCACTAACGAATGGTTAATGAGACACATCTTTTCTTTTTAGGTATGTAGCGCACGCTCGATGCTATATGCAAAAAGCCTGCAAGAGTTCATTAATACAGGTGTGCGCCTCTAAAACTGAACACTCCGTTAAACTTTACGCCATGCACATAATCGTGATTTTATTGAGTTGAAATCAGTTTCTTATACTTCGAGGCAAGGGTCTTGACTAGTTATAAACAAAGCTCCAGCAAAATCTAAATAGCAACAGTAAAACAACAGCCGATAATATGGAGAGACGTCGAGTCGCAATTTTGGAACTTTCCACGCGGGGAAAAACTCCCACTGAAATTGCCAAGGTTCTGAACTGCAGCTGCACTCCCGTTTACAGCGTGGTAGCCAAAGGGACTCTTGAGGCACCACAAGATCTAAGATAAGGCCTCGAAGGTCGGACGAAATGGTTGCTGCCGTGAAATAGTCTGTCGAGGACAAGAGAGGCAGGGTCACCTTCAGCGGCCTCTGCAGGGAGATCAACGTCAGCAGAAGGACCGGCTAGTTAAGAAAGATCTTGGCCTTAAGGTCTACAAGAGAACCCCTCGTCAAGTCCTCAAGCCTGTAGACAAGGAAAAACCCCTAAAATTTAAAGGAGTGTTCTGTATGACTTTGTATGTATATTGATATTTCTTAGATAAAAAAATAAGTGGACAGACAAACAAATTTTGTTTTATTAATAAAAATTGTTTACCCAGCAAACAGCTTTTATGAAAACGTGTGTTAACAGCACCTTTAAGCAATTTATATTTATCGATGATGCTACTACCATTGTCTTTTTGTGATGAGCTTTGTTGATTACAGTTTGAGGCCTTGTGCAATTTAATTGATCTTCATACATAGAAGGTTTCACTTTTCCTCTCCTTATCTACTTCTAATTTCTGGAGAAAAACAAAATCAATCATAAACTCGTTGCTAATCTCATAGTCATAATATTCTATAACTACATACACATAACATCCATATCTATAGACTATAATAATGCATCTTTTCTCATTATTAGGTATTTCAAACCGTTAATATATCATTATCCACCAAACCAATTTCCTTTCCTCTCAATTGTAAAGGAATTAAACAATAAGAAGATAAAAAAGGAAAAAGAGAAACAAAAGATGGAGAGTGAGAGATAAGAATTTAGCTATTATATTTAGCCAAGTTGTTGGTATGATTGATAATTACCGAGTGTTCCAAAAGTCATGGAGTGTTATTAAAAGGAAAATTTAAGAGGGCATTTTTTTTTTGTAAACATCTGGTTTGAACTTTTTGGTTCGATAGTTTTTAAAAGTGAATTCAGTTGTTTAGGTAGGATTAAATACTCTAAAGTAAAAAATGGACGCCAAAGGAGATTAGGTTGCCGTTCTAGTCAGCACCAGTCACATCAACATTATGAACATGTTCTCAGTGAGCAACGAGACGGTCTGCAGAGTCAGAAAACGACTTGAAGACGGAGATAACATTGAAGACAAACTGCGAATAGGCAGACCAACCAAACTAACTTCAGAAGCTGCCCAAGAGTCCTTTGAAGGCAATCTAAGAAAGAAAATGACAAAGCTCCCCCCAAAAAAAAAAAAAAAAAAAAATCATTGACAAGTCTACTGTGTCAAGAATCGTAAAAAAATGCTGGTGGTAAGTTCCTATGGCTTCAAAAATGACTTTTATTTAGTCAGATCCAAAAAAAAAAAACTAAAAAAAAACACTCGTCTCCAGCAATTTAAACGTATCCTGAGTAGTCTTAAACATAATGGAATCATTCTTCAGTGATGAACCTTCTTTCACTGTTGATCCTGTTATTTACAAGCAAAATGTAGAAGTAAAAGCTTAAATAAGTCTCGGGAAATCGGGATCCCGATATAGAAACCTGTTTCCTGACCCTCCAGATTGTCTAGTTGCTAAATGAGAGTATGCTTAACGGGATCCCGAGAGATAAACCTATTTCCTGACTCTCTAGACCGTCTGGTCGCTGACTGAGAGTATGTTCACAATGTTATGTTGGTATGTCCGGTGCGTACTAGAAGTGGAATCTCCTTTCTTTTCACTTTAATTTTCTAGTTAAGAGTATTCAATCTGACCTTAACAGCTGACCACGCTTTCAAAACTATCACGCCCTAAAGTTCAAGCCAGATGTTTATAAAAAAATTCCTACACAACCTCTTCAATTTTCATTTTAATAACATTCATTACTTTTTGAACACCCGTTATATATGTTTTACTGGTCTTGGATTCGAATATATCTCACGCTTAAAAATATTAAAATTTTTTTTTGTCTTTGTACCATCATTGTCAGGCAAAAACATTGGTTGACAAATCGCTATTATGAAAAATTATGGCGATGGTCCTTTTACAAATTCTGTATCGGGGACGCAGAACTCAAAATCTTTAAAATTTGACCGAATGTGAAATGTTTTGATTCGAATTTAATAATGCATAAAGATCAAAGAGTTAATGAAGGAATGAGTTTTGTAAAGATGGATTTCAATTGGTGATAACTTTTCTCATTCGTAAATCATAAGTGATACATACCTACATACTTATAGATACACTATATCTCGGGAAGAAAGGATGAAGAAAAGTTTGCCTTTAAGGTAAATAAGCACCGTCATCATCTGCCTTAGCGTGAAAAGATATATAAGTATTATATTGTGAAGAAATTATCTATCAAATTGACCCCTTCCACGCCACATAAATTATCATTTTTTTCTTTTATTTTCTATCTACATTGGCGTTTCCCCCTCACCAGTTATATTTATCTAAGGGCTATGTCTTAGTACCTATGACTATGAGGTGAGTCAAGGAAGAAAATTTATATTGTATGTTATAATAACAATACGTAATCTTTGTCTCCTATGACTGCAAATTATCTCCCGACGGGTCGTCTTCAATTATTCCACTCTTCTCTTTAATTAAAAATATTAATAAAATAATATTTCAAGAAGAGAAAAACATTTAAGATTTTAATTGCTCAATAAAAAAAAATACAAGGAGCTACTGAGAGAAAGATTAATGCCTATTTAATAATAATAAAAATAACAAATACAAAGTGGATTTTCGGGAGTGGTGCTGTGGTGGACGGGCCGTGACTGTGGAGCTTGTTATTGATTGTTATGAGTATAGTTGAAACTAATATGATCTACCAGTATTCTAAAAAAATAACCGAAAATCAACATGACAACCCTGACAATTTGAAGAATTTTTGGGAGGAGAACAGTTTAGGTGCCATGACGTTTCATTAGATCAGCTACAAGCATCTGTAACGAGGAGAGAAGAAAATAAGGAAATAGACAAAAATCATTCCGATATCGATCCTCAATCCACAAAGATCTTCACTATTAACTCTGTAACACATCGTAAGTGTTACTTTTCGACTTTTCCCGCACTAGTGACTGCTTTATACCTATATATTCCTTCTTCAAGAGTAAAATAATAATGATAACAGCTTGAAAAATAAAATATGAATCTATTTAGGCAGCAACTGAAAAAAGGCGTTCCCTCTTGGATTTTTATATTATTTTCGTAGAGGGTTATCAGCGTTTAACATCGTTTGGAGTCCCAGGACTGTGATGACTAGATTTATTTAAAATAATACTGGCGGTGTGGAAAAAAAGAAGGATGTGGTAATCTAGATAATTCGAAAAAGATTTTGAAGACAAGTAGATTAGCTCCGAGCAGCCGTAAGACAATGGAAATAAATACAAATCCCCCTTCTTACATACAAGAACAGCCCTTGAAGAACCCAGCCTTACTAAAAGATGGTGGTAGCTGTTTAAAAAAAATCACTGCACTAGAAAGTATACTATTTATAAAGCATTTGTTGCAAGTTCGAAGGCGTCACGTTGTTTACTGTATTTATTTGGTTAAATTAAATTTTGCTTCAATTATACTGATAAACAGTATAGATTATTTATTAATAATCTATACTGTCTCAACGTGTTCAATCAATGGAACCTATTGAGATAAACATTACCAACATTAAAATTGATATTACAAATAAAATACCATTAACTATATTATGAAGTTGGTGACAAAAGTTATATAATATTTGTGAATTTGCCAAAAAAAAAAAAAAATAATGATTAATTCTGCGAGCTGACTAATATGTGGAAAATTTTTGTGCTAACTAACTGCCTTACAAAATTGGGTTTGTGTCAAAGATTTGCAATGTACCTTTTCAAAATGATTCTTCTTCGGAAATTAAGAGAGAGATATTACATCATTAAGATAATTTTCTATCATTCTATGACAGTTATCTGTGATGCTAATCAGGAGACTTTTGTGCATATTTAAAAAGAAAAAACTGAAAATCAATATGGCAAACCTGACAATTTGACGAATTTTTTTAAAAGGAGAGCAGCTTAGCTGTCATGACGTTTTATTAGATCAGCTACAAGCAGTTTGGCGAGGGAGAGAAGGAAATAGACAAGGATAGGGGCAAAAATTTCTCCGAAGTCGATTCTCAATTCTAATATGACTCAACATAAACTTACAATTATAAGTCTGCAAGAAATCTTCAGTGCTACTGCATTTATGAGCAGACCCAAATGTTCAACCCGGTTCCATATGTATCAATGATATGTTGTATGTAATAGAAAAGGAAGTTCATTCCTCTGGAATGAAATAATAATGACGACATTTTAACCCTATCAATATTCAATTGAATACATCTATTTACGTTTGGAGTTGGAGATGTGTTTTTTTTTAAAGTGACAATATCATTTACGTAAGTGACAGGATCAATTTGTGCACATGTAATAGTAATTACAAAATCAGCTGCTAAGCTTCCGAAAATGCCGACTCAAAATACATATTCTACATCCCCTTTACTCCCCTGTTTGTCAAATATAAGAATATATTCTACTTCTTATATAAAGTACTCTAGATATGCCTAGCCTTGAAAAAACGTAGCAAAAGCCTAGTGTTAAGCACAATCGTTATTTAAGATCTCGCAATCCAAAGTTTTACGGCACCTTTTAGAATTTGTTGCTTAATTACAACAATAAAAAGTAAATTTCTTAATTGGAGTTTTATGATAATGACCGTGTCTTTAGGAATTTAGGGAGTGATATGATTTTTTCAAGAGTCTGTTTTATAACCCAATGACTATTAGTATTCATAGTGCCTTCCTTTACTCCATGTCTCATATTCAAACTTTTATTATTGTTATAATAATTATTTTAAGGCTCCAATTTGCTTCGTTCATGGAGAATGAAAAAGGGAATTTTATGAGTAAATTAAGATTCCTACCATGAAATATTTGATAAAAATTGTCAAAACACTCTCCATATTAATAAGTAGGTATGTGCAAATATTTAAAAGGCACATCAATTCATGGTCACTTAATGCTTGGTGAATAAGATTGCAAGTGTACATATACAATACTTTCATATTAATTTCATTTAATTCAAATAAAAGGTTGGGGAAAAAATTATTTCATATTTCCCATCCCTTTTTTTTTTAAAACTAAGGATATCTTGTTCATTATTTTTCGTATTGGATCATACTATAAGACGTTGTAAATGTGCAAGTATATACTACAAACACTTTTTGGGACAGTATTACACTTAGGGAGTTCAGGCGTGAATTATTGTGCGTCGAGTATGGAGGTCTCAAAGGAAGAAATTCGTCATACTTACCTCAAAGGAAAACACACGTCGAAAGTGACCAACAAAATTTGCGATGTATATTGTATACAGGACCAATACTCTTTCGGTTCGCGTTGCACAACAGTGGGTGGAGTGATTTCGTTCTGGAATAGTGGACGTGAATTATGTGCCACGACCTGGCAGGTCTGTCGTTGAAAATGTCAATGATATCATGGAATGTATCGAGTTAAACCGTCATGTTAGTAGCCGTAGCATGTCTCAGCAGTTGAACAACGATCATAAAACCGTTTTGAACCATTTTGCAGAAGCCTGAATACAAAAAGAAACTCAAATAGTATAGGAATTGTGTTTCAGCAAGACAAAACCAGGCAGTGCTCATCTTTGATGGCGCACCAGAAGCTCCGAAAGCTCGTACGACAAGTTTTCATGTATCTGCCCTACGGCCCGGACCTGGCACCAAGTGACTACCATCTTTTCTTGTCTATGGTCAACACGCTTGCGGGCACAAATATGGGGTCAATAGAGGCCTATGAAAATTGGCTGTCCTAGTTTTTTTGCCAATAGGGACAAGGACTTATACGAGAAGGGTATTATTAAGTTGGATTCTCGTTGACAACAAGTTATCGAGCAGAACAGGGCATATTTGGCTTCAATCATTTGACTGTAACACTTTTTATAAAGCATTAAAATAAAGCGAAAAATACGAAATTACTTTTTTCCAAACCTAATATATCTAGGATTGTAGTGGCTCTCAAATTTGGATGCCTTGTCCAGTCCCGTCTTAAATCTTAAAAACAAGTACAAAAAAGACGCAAAAGCCATTTCAAAGAATTCCATTTTGCTATAATGAAAACATTATAGGCCAACAACATTGGAACGTATAAATGGTCCGCAGCAGCGAAATAAATCAAGTATCTTTCATCTATGACTTCCAACAAGAGATAAGTTTTTTAGCATAATTATAAATAATTTTAGGAAAGTCTTCATAGAGTATCTTTTTTTTTTTTCATAGTTTGACTTTTTGGTGTTGTTTTTAATTTAGATTTTTTTATCATTCCAGTGAACTTGTTTTCCTGTATATTGTACTATATTTATAGTTCTACTCTGGGCCACTAACTTGAAACTATAGCGTTTTTTTATGTATCAATGCTTAATTGTCCGGGACTATATTTGTATTATCTTTATTTAATAACTCACACAAGCAAAAGAAAAAAGGCCCAAAATAATCTGGTAGTTAGCCAAATAAGTCAATCATACCAACTGTTATGTATCTTAAGTACTCCCAGACTATCATTGCCATACAATTTCTCCACAACTTTTATAAATATATTTCATAATATTAAAATTCTACATAGTATTTTATTCAATACTGTAGTTTATTATTTCTTAGTAATATTTTATTAAACGTGTACCTATGCATTTTTATAAGATAACCAAAATTTATTCATACAAGTAAAAAGATGGTCAATATACTCGTATATATATATACGACAAGGGGTTAACAAGAAATTGTATTCCAGTCCTTTGGAAACGGAACATAAGTAGAAATTATTACTTTGTTTATTTATCAAAAATAATCAATTATGAAATAGCCACGACGAAAATCAAGTGTAGAATGGGCATGCTAAAAAAAGAAACCGAAAATCAACTTGGTAACCTTGACAATTTTAAGAATGGGTTGGAGGAAGGAAGTAATAATTCTCATGTCTTTTCATTAGATCAAGTAGAATCAGCTGTAACTAGGCAGGATTGAGAAATGGATATACACCATGACATTTGCTAGAGTTACTCCGATGTCGATCCTCAATTCTACTCTGAGTCCAGCAAGGACTCAGTATCCTCAGGATTACACTCCGTCTTTTATGAGAACACACGAATGTTCAATCAGGTTTTGAATATAATTGAATCTATTTAGGAAAGGATGTTCACTACTCAGGAATTAAATAATAATGACAACGGCTAAGGAAAAGAAAATTCATTCTTTAGACTACCAATTTAAAAAAAAAATAGGGCCGGCTAAAAAATACACAGGATTTTCATCATGAAATATGTGCAATGTACATATATAGTTAGAGAAATAACAAATCGGAAGGATGATTAAAATTTATATCTTTTTACAATATGGTGATTCCAAAGTTTCGTTATCTTATTATTGTTAATCAAAGTTGAATTATACTCCACATAAGTAAAGACGATTTTTAGTTTGAACTAGAACTACGGAAACTCGAAATATTTATATGAGTCTTGAGTAATCAAGTATATAGTTATTTACTTTCGATATCATCTTTACTGTGAAGTACAAATTTATAAATAACTATTCAAAATAAAGGATATTGATGGCGTAAAATTTACAAAAAAATTTTATGTAATTATTCCTAACTTCCAGAATATAATAATTATACAAGTGATAATTAGTTTTAAGGCCGCCAAATTCGTACAGTTTTAACTGTACAGATTAATTAGTCAACCGATAATATTTTCCTTAAACCAGGATTTCACTGTATTAGAATATGAAAAATGAGTAGTTCAATCATGAAATAAAATGATTATATAACTCTTTACATGTTAGATTTTTTTTTATTAACAGAACTATACATATTATATATATGCAATATTTCTTAAATATATTTAACAAAAAGTTAGTACCTCCCTATACCAAGTAACTGGTAGGGGGTCAAATGAGTCTTTTTATTTCACAAAAGGAGTTGCTTGAACCCTAAATATCTATAATTAGAAATAAAACATGTTTAAGAAGTCTTAGTTGACCCAAACGTTCCTACAAAGTAACTGCCATGCCGGTCAGGGTGGTGAAACCCCTAAATGGAGCACGAAAATTAACAAAGGGTAAAATCCAACATTTTCTCCCCCTTAAAAGTGGAATACATCTTATTTTTTTCCAAAAATGAGAAAATATGTTGTTTCTTTTCAAACCAAAATCCAAAAATATGTTCTGAAAAAGGCGATGACATATTTTTCTATCCGATAATAATGTATTTTTATATTTAATAAAGCTAGTTTTGAGAGGTCTTTATTTAATAGAGAGTAAATATTTAAGTCCTATTTTGACATCCAAATACATGGCAGCAGTTCGCCATTTTCTTAAATATTTAGGCCCCCGGATAGGCGACATTAACAATGCTAATGTCACATCAAAACTTTTGCCGGTTTTTTGAGGCACAAATAGGTAAATATGAAGGAGAAATGTAGGTATTTAACTTGTAGAAAATATCGGGAGAAGAGGTTCATCCTGCAATTTAAGGAGGAGGTAGGTAGGAGGGATCCATATTTTCTGGGATCCGGATCGGTTCGGATCTATAGATGTAAATATTCGAGTAAATTTCGGGTACAAAATTTGGGATACAGATCCGAAATAAAAACTCGATGCAAATTTATTACCATTTTATCTAAAGTTAGGACTTGAATAAAATAAAATACGGATTAAGGGTTGCATTTTTATTGATCACTGATGCCAAGCAATGATTAACTTATTATTTATTATTATTAAACCATAATTATTAGTTATTATAATTATTGTTATAGTAATATTGAATAACCATGCAAAACAACTGTTTTATGTAGATGCTACTCCAAGCGCTAATAAAGATAATTAGAGTTGCTATCTTTTATTTTTAAATCTAGGCTTAAATATAATGAAAGACAATAAACTATATTAAGATCCAAAAAATCCTTCAGATCTTTTTTATGATCCATAAAAGTTCAAGTACCCAAACCTTGTTTGGATCCCGGATAGTACGACTTTACATATACCGTATCCAAGACCAGTCCTATCTTTATTAAGAAATACTATAAACTTTTTAAGATCCAGAAAATCCCTATAACTTTTTTTAAGATCCGTAAAAGTTCAAGTATTTACAGTTGGTTTGGGTCTCCCATCTTGGATGTTATTTGATTATACAGGTTTACTTATGACATAACTGGGTACAAGACCCGTCCTATCTCTACTACCAACTCTGCCCATGCTCTAAAATATGTAAGAGAGAAAAAACTTCTTGGATTACTGATTTTTTTGTCTGACTTCTTTATACCATTAGAAAACTGCTCTATACATTTTTAAACATGATTTGTTCCTACACTACTAAGTGTGACCATTATTTTGTGCATTAATTGCCATCCTTAGGTGAATACAATTAAAAAAAATATGAGACTCATTATTGTATATGTATATACGTGTATACGAGTAAATATATACAATATACATATATATTTACAATTCAATTACATATTTTATATTATAATCACGAGATATCTTACAGGTTGAGTTATCTTTCCTTAGGGTATGAAATACCTGTGAAAAAGAAGAAAAATGCTCGTATAATTAAGTTAAGAATCAATGTAAAACAAAGTATTTATTACACTACAAAATCCGAATAGCTTCAATAAAATATGTCAGGGCTTTTCTTTTAATTAACGAGTGTTTGTCAGACAAGAAAAATAAAGCACTCATCATCACTATTTAAATTAAATATATACTATAGTAACTAATTAATGACTTATTGATGAATCCAACTCTTTCGTCAAGGACGAGAACTGTTTTATTTGAATATCAACAACTACATATTGTCATTATTCAGACAAGGACACACAAGACAATGGTGTGACTTTTAAATGAATTTGAGTTCTATTAAAAAATCTATTTGAAAAGTCTTTTATATTTTTTTTTAACCATGCCTTGATATGAATGTAAGTATGTAAATAGTTGAATCACGGTATGGTCCTGAGGGTAGTCAAGATGATTTTACATATTTCATTTGAATCTCGTACAACCTCATACTGAATAGAAAAGATTCATACAAAGATGATTTGTATACAAGGTTGGAGATTGAGCGTCTTCCATGCTTTCCGTTTATTTTTGAGCACCTGGATAGGGGAAAATGTAACAAAAAAAGTAAAAAATCGTTCATTTTATATTATTTTCCAAATACATATTTTATCTCAGGATCAAATTAAAACCAAGTGGGAAAGAATGAGCAAGTGATTAAATTTTGATTTTGGCCAAGGCTGTTATTTTTCGTCTGCTAGAGGTGCTGAGGGTATCACAAATTATTCAATTGCTAACTCCACAAACTCTATGAATTCCGGATTACCTCCAAAGTTGCATCTTAGTAGGAAATAAAGGTTTGTCGTTGGCAATTAAATTTGAACCCAAATACGTCACATATCGCTGTTTCGTTTTAAGAAAAAATGAATAAAAAAACAAAATGACTTTTAAAAAAAAAAAATAGAGCTAATTTTGAAAAAAAAAAAACTAAAAAAATTCAATAACAAAAATCTTTAAAGTTAGGAAAAGTTAAAAATTCTTTCATTAGAACGGATGAAAGAAAAAAATTGATGTTTTGCAATTATACCGGGCCGTTAAAAAGTTTTGGAACATAAATTTAATTGCATTTTGAGAGGGTTTGGTTATTTTTTATGCAAAAGTTGCATCAACAAAAAATAAAAGCTGATTGTTTACCTTTTGAACGCTATATTTACCAATTTTCTAGGATAAATATTAACAAAAATGAGGCAAAAAAGGGAAGAAGTGGCACGTTTAGTCTGTGCCGGATTTAGCCATTCTGATATGGTAAAGACCCTTATTGTCTGCAAGACCACTGTTTGGAGTATCAAGGTTAAGGTCAACAATGGTAAAGACATTAATGATCGTCATAGAAGCAGGGGAACGATCAAATTAAAGCCTGAAACGGCAAAAAAGCTTCTTTGAAAAATCTGAAGATCACGATGACGGATATGGCGAAGGAATGGTCGGTGAGCCGTTCCCCGGTGGCCAATGTTGTTAAAAAAGCCTGGTGACAAGTCTCTCTGACATATTGAACGACTCTTGTTCACTCAAATACAACAACAATATCGATTTGATCGGTGCAAAAAGCTTTACAATGACATGAGATATCACAGAAACCGAATTTTGTTTTTCACAGAAAATAAGATATTTACATTGGGCCCTGTGTACAATAGGAAAAACTATCGGGTCTTATGTGTTGGAGAAGTCAACCGCAACCTCCGTGAAATGTGCACCACCAAACATCCGGCATTGCTTTATCTGAAGTTCACAAAAATGAAGCCAATCTGGTTCCCCGTTGGATACAGATTGACTAGTATGTATTACTTTATGTTTTTGCAGACAAAAGTGCTTCCCTAGGTTTACAAGATCACAAAGCAATATAAGAAAGCCAATTATTGCATTGAACAGGAGGGGCTCATACAAATACGGAAAAAATCGTGCAGGATTGGATTGCCAAAAAAATGAAGTTCTGGGCGAAGGACTTCTAGCCACCACAGAGCCTCGACCTGAATCCCCTTGATTGCAGCACCTTGTTGCGATTTGAAAGCAATGCTTGTAAACCACGTCACAGCAGTATTGAGTCACTAAAACAATCGGTTGAGAAAGAGTTGCGGTCAATATCGAAGCACTTCGTTGTCAACATGTGCAAGGCGTTCCGAGATCGCGTGGAGCGTTTGATTGAAGCTGAATGTGTTCAAATTCATAGATAATGTTCTCTAAGTAGTAATAAACAAGTTCAAATAAAAAACAATATCTATAGTTTCATTTAAATCCCCTAGGTGTATTTAATTTTCAACGTTCATTATGCTCCAAGACTTTCTGATGCCCTGGTAGTTATGTTTAGTGATGAAAATAGCTGTATATTGGGCATGTTTAAAAAGAAAAAAAGAAACCAAAATCAGCATGGTCATCCTGACAATTTGAAATTTTTTTAGAGGAGAGTAGCTGTCATGAAGTTACTTTAGATCTACTCCAATCAGCTGTTATGAGGGAAGAGAGGTGAAGGAAAAAAACATGGCCATTGACAGGAATGGATCCGATGTTTATCATCCATTCTACTCTCAGTCAAACAAAGACTAATAATTATAAATCCACAACAAATCTTCTGTGTTACTCTTCGTCCTTTATGAGTACACACAAATCCAGTTTCATATATATATATATCAATGATAGCTAGGAACAGGGGTATTGCTAGCTTTCATCATTTGGGGAGAAGGGATTAGCCCTAAAATTTATCAACACCGTTACACAATTTCTTATATAAATTGGTTTATTATATATAAAATATTCTTTTTTTGGGGTGATTTGGGGCCCCGGTAACGTTATGTTTCCACCTTTATTATTTTCATACCATTAACATCAAACAAAGTACTATGTGGTACTTGTTTCCTTATAAATAGAGTTGACATGTTTCTAATAAAAAAAGTACTATTAAAAGTTAGAAAAGGAAAAACAGTTTTTGCGTCTGCTCTTCCTTCTTTTTTCTTCATTATTTAATAGGATGGCGTGGTAATAAGGACTCCCTCTAAAATAAGCATTCCGGCTTAGTTTTGTTGTTAATTGTCTTAAAAAATGATTGTTAAAATAAATATATATGAATTTAAATATAATTATAATATTGTCCCTGCACTAATACTATTTTAAATGTAGAAGGTTCTCCTCTATATAGCATTTTTCATTTTCTCCCCTTAATATCATAAAACCAGCAGCTGATATTAATAAATTCTCCCTCCCACCTTCTCTTCGCGTTCTTACAAAAAACCCAACTCTAGTTATTTTACGTATATTCTTCCTTTTGATGAATTGGAGAGAAGATGACCGGCCTCACGTTTTGATGTTAGTATATACATGTTTGGTTATGTATATATAAATATATATATACATGATTTCCACCTGAGAACTCAAATATAGAGAAGGACGATTAAATATAAGTAAATAATGGACCGTTTCATGCCAATGATTTATGACAAAGTTGTACAGTGTATGTATGTATGTAGATTTTAAGAGACTAATAAAATTCATTATACTTACGTCTCTCTCTCTATCATTTTAGAGAGATATAAAATATAACAGAGTAATAGTATAATTTATGATCAGAATCATAGTAATTTACTCTTCCTCTCTTTTAAAAAAAGGTGGCTTGCAAAAATAAAACAGAAAGGAAGTTTTTGTCCAATTACTTCTAAGCGTTAACAAGTAGTTCAATATATATAGGTACAATGTACATATAGACTACCTATACATATATACGTTAGACTGACCCGTTTTCGGTTCAATATGTTTTCTTTCCCGCATTTTTGAATACACCGAACTTGGGTATTTTAACCCTCAAATGCTTTTTGTTGCAATAATGCAAGATGCCAAAAAGAAAATCACTTTTTTATGTAATGTTTAAAAAAAATGTGTCAAATTGCAATTTTTTTTTACATCTGAAACAAACTTAATCGTAAGTGAGAGTAGATTTAACTATAATTTGCATCATAAAACACGCTAATTAGGGTAATTATTAATTATATATATAAAAAGCTATAATTTTTGTTCGTTATCTTACTTCTATGAAACATGTTTTACCTGATTAAATTATTGTCAGACCAAAAAAAAAAAAAAAAAGAAGCGTTTAATGTTTATTATCCTGGATTTACCCTTCTTTTTGCTTCTGACTAACTTTTCAATAAGAGGTTTTAGAGAGCTTTTTATGTTATATCGAAGGAAAATTTAATTAACGACATAACTTATTTTATAATTGTTAATTGATTTAATAATTAGTTATCGACGATTCCGCGGAAGGTCTTAAAAATATTGGGTTTTCTCGAATAAATCTGGTTCCAATTACCCGATTTTAACTAACCGCACCAATTTAAATTTTTTGCATAACATTACATCTAAAAACAAAAATTTAGCACTGTAGCATCGTCATCCGTGGAGTTATTTGCGTTCAAACAATTTAGAAATTTCAAATTACGCAAATAAATTTAAAAAATCGTTTTTTGTACATTAGAAATTAAAGACATTAACTGCTTTTATAAATTGGATTATTAAAATCTCAGGAGTTTAATTTCAGTTATTTGACTTTTTAAAATGTTCTATCAATTCATTTTTGGCAATATTTAAGTTTGATGCACGTTTCTAACTACTGATTGTATTTTCAAGAAAACTTTAGAAATAATGTGGCTGTCTCCGGTATAATTATATGCATCAAAAATGATATCCAATATGCCTCCTTTTTGTTTAAAAACTATTCCTTCAACAAGGGTCAAATTTTGCTATATAACTTCTCCATAATAATTCTAAGACTCCTTCAATTTTTATTTATAAAGTCCTCAATATTTTTACTGATGACCCAAATACTGAAATATATAAAAAGAAACATTTGTAACTCATGGCATCATATTTGCCCAATTTTGCCACTAAAATCCGATATTTTTTTATATTAAAATGGCCTGAATCAAGCCAAAAATGGCTTAAGAGACCTCAAACTATGCCAATGTCAGTTTTTTACTGTCCCCAGAAGATATCGTACTTGTACAGTGGGAAGGGGATGTAATGCCAAAAACGGAACAGTCTAATACGTATACATGCATAGAATCAAACTGGTAGGAGAATGCCACTATCATTATTATTCTTTTTTTATTATTGTTATTTATACTGTTTCTTCTTTGGGCCATTTATTGTTATAGTTATTATTATGATAGGGGCATTGGAATGTGTAATTACACACAGAGTAGTATCCCATTAATAATCCTAATCTCTCTAAAGCTGCAAATTATTATAATATTACTTGGACCAATAACAATCAAATAAACATCTAATCAAAAAATACATTAAATATTCCGGGAAAGAATCAAAAACATCACGAAACCCCTCCAATCACCTTTGACCCTTTCATTTCCTTCTATAATTTTTTTAGTAGGCTGATGAATATATTTTTGCCATTATTTTATTTAATATTTTACAAACTTGGTATATGTTTACATTATTGTAGTCGTTGTTTTTTTGCTTCTTTTTTATTAATAAGCTGTGTTTCTTGAAGTATCTGGTTTTTATACAATCTGCTGTTACAATAAATAATTGAATAAATATATAGAAATGGAGAAAACCTCAACTGATTATTTTTCTTCATTATATACATCCAAACCCATACTTTATAGACATATTTAAGTCAATTATAGACATTGTATTAAAGTTTGTTGGATGAGTTACGATATCCAATAATTTTACTTATATTTTAGAAGCTCTATTTGATTTAAGAGACATAAATTGAGCCACATATGGTCTTCCAAATAAAATATCAACTTCTCGTTCTTATATTGTGACGATCAATTTTGACTAATTGAAGTGCAATTTGCAGCCCTTCCAATCGGTTAATAAAAATAATTTATTGATAGAAATTGACGATGATTTGTCGAAGAATACTCCATACTCAATTTGGAGAAAAATCATTCTAAATTTCTTTTGTGTTGATGTACCACATATTCTCGCAACTCATAATTTATATGGTATTTTCTTTAACTACGTTTTAATCAAATATCTTAAAGACTCAAAAACAGTGGTGGAGTAGACCACAGGGTCCATGCCCCCTCTCCCTTAGTGAGTTAAATTTTATTGACTGCTAAAAAGTAAATTCAGAAAAAAAGTAAGACATTCAATGTGCAATTAAAAAAAAAAAGGCTGACCAGGTCATTTTGAATTATTACAAAAATATTTTTATTTAATTGAATTAACGTCATTTAATGAAATATGCATACCATTTATTAAAAAAAGGCAGTTGGAGAAAATAAAATTTATATTTCCCTAAAATGAGGTCGAAAAAAAGTCCTTTATATTATTTTTCAAAAAAAAAAAATATTTAAAAAAAAAGATTCTGCACATATTTTTCAAAAAAAATTATAAAATTTCAAGAGTACACCAAATCGAAAGAACATTAAAAATTCTCCGAACTAAGAGCTAATTAATGGCCTCATTTGTGAAAATTGTGCTTTTTCTCTACTGTTTAAATGTTTAGAGGGAGCTTAATTGAGTCTAATTTAGAGGATGTAGGATAATGATATATTTGGCCATATTTTGATCAAGATGTGTAACTTATTAAAAGATTTTAATGCACAATGATTGAATCTATTTTGCAACATGTGGAAATTAAACGGATAAAGTTATATTCGATATGACACACTTGTATAATAAACAAACATAATTTGTTAAAAGCGTTTTAATGCCCAATTATTGAGTATCAAACTAGTTTTCAAAGCCATGTAATCAAACGACGTATCATTGCAAGATAAAATATCATAGACATGAATGTTACTATAAGTAGATATTCCATTTTGTTCAAGGTAATAAGCCTTCGTTTTTAATCAATACTGATTCATATGCAAAACGTATACAATCCAGTTCATAGGTCCATAAACCAACTACAATATGTAAGCACTCTTTAATTGGAAGGGAGAGAGAGATAAATATGTGCAACCTTTCCAGTAGGAAAGGTTTCATTATCTTGCTAATAATTTACCTTTTTTTTAAAACTTAATATCAACATGTAGAGCAATACTAACAAACAATTCTTGTCAAACAAATTTCTTCATCAGACCAAGGAAAATTGAGTTGGAGGTCAAAATAAATCGGGTATCAGTGCTTCTTGTTAGAGAAATGAGGTATGACTAGAGTTGACATGTTTATATTTAAAAAAAAAAACTACATTTAAAAATTAAAAAAGGAAAAACGGTTGTTGCGTTTGAAGTTTATTTTTTTAATTCATTATTTAATAGGTCGTCGTAGCGTTAACTTCTCCCTCTGAAATAAGGAGTCTCAGTTATCTTTGTTGTAAATTGTTTTAAAAATGTATGTAACAAAATAAATAAATATATAGATTGAAATATAATTACAATATATTCCTATTTTAAATGTAGAAACTTCTCCTCTTTAGTAATTAATTTTCTTTCCTTAAATTAAATTAAAAGCAGTACCATTTTTCTTACTCCCGCTTCTCCTCGCGCTCTTTTTTTTCCTTACAAAAATATCATCTCTAATTATGACGACATCTCCTGCATTGTCCCCTTCTCAATGTTTCTTATTACCAAGAATCAATAGATGGAGGACAACAACAAGAGTCTTGAGAAAAAGGTCAAAAAATGGTGTGAAAACAACTAGGCAAATTTCTGGAGATGGTTAATGTGCCCTCCGTCCTCACCTGACGGCAATTCTCTTGACTATCGGAACTTGGTTGCCATGGAAAGAAAGGTATTTTCCACATCGAATGTGGATGTCTAAAGGCTGCCGTAGAGAAGGATTGGACTGATATGTCGGATCTTCAGGCCTACTGTCGAGGCCAAGGTGGAAGAGAAATGTGACCATTTTGAGATTTAATTGTTTTTATAAAGTCTCTTTGTCTTACAACTTCTACTTTTTGAGAATCTTGATAAAGTTGAACTGGGGGAAAATTATTCACGATTCACAGGAAAACACTGTAAGGCCGCTTCTTTACGCCTCTTCATCATCACTTTAAGCCTTACCTTGATTTTTTCCCCCTTTCATTATGCAAAATTGTTATACAAAAAATTATATTCCAATGGTTTTTAATTTTCCCTTTCATTTTTCCGACTTTTTATCATGTAACTAACTCTAAAGTATTTAACTATTATGCTTTTATATGTATATAAATATACCAGGTTCCTACATATATTTGCAAATGGTGCATGTGATTCAAGTATTAAGAAATATTCATGCTCATAGGTACACATACGTAAATATATAAAAAAGCACAGAATAAATTTAAAGCCATGTCTCATAAAAAAAATGGTGTTGAAACATTCTCCACATTTTTTAAAATTTAACTAAATTAGTATGACATTTATTCCATCTCATCACGTCATGAAAGTGCAAAAAAAAAGAAAAAAGTCCCCCATTTCCTTATTACGAACTATAAAGACTTCTAAAATCAAACCAAAGATCTAATCAGAAACAACAAATCAAGTGTACCAAAATAAATAGTGTTTTGTCGACTCAAAAAATTATCAATGTGCTTAGAAACGACTTTGGTGGTTCATTTTTGACTCAAATCAAATTTTCAGTATATATACATACTTAAAAAACCAGAGTCAATTTAATGTTTTTTGTTTGCACAATTAGTAATCACTAAACCTCGACCAATAAAATTAATATTGAACCTTTAGTCATCTTAATTAATAAAACAAAGTTTCACTCCATGGTATTTATAATAATATTAACCCTTGGTTCCTTCTATCCAAAAGGATTTTTCATTAAGGAAAAAGTGTATTTCATTAGGTGGATTAAAAAACTAACATTGATTCAACTAAAGAGCATCTAGCGAGTAAATAATAATATGTTTGAAAATATATCATATTCATATTTTTGATTTAAGAAATAAGAGTGTATTAAAGAACTCTTGTAGGATTTTTGCATTTAGCATCGAGTGTGTATACAGGGTGATCTGTATATAGTGCTCCCTGATATATATCATATTCATTTATTTGTTCTCAGAAGTAACAATGTAGTCATGTTAATGAAATATTAGAAGGCTTTTGGAATGTTGAGGGGGTTCTCGTCCAGTTCTCGTCCATTACCTAATGTGGGAATGTGATCTCTTCTGGCCTTATCCCTCAGTCTACGGATAAACTCATAGGCCCTGGTATCCCCCGTCCCCCTAAAATACTCCATTAGAAAGGAAATAACTTTCTCATATTGTTCAATTAAAGCCACTTTTCATCTTTCATCAAATCAGTAGCAATTGTAGATTTCCTAACCGACACAATTAAATAATACGTTTAGAATCAAAGACTCCCTAAATCAATATTTATTACTTACAAATACATATCCCGCACTGAGGTTCAAAATTGTCGTAACTTAATATTTACAAATATTAGTGTTATTGCCAATATGTCATCCTAGAAGTATAATATTTAACGTTAATACTTCAAAAACAAATAAATTCAGACTATTGAAATGATTTTCTCATATCCGTTTTGTTATAACAAAACGGATAACATCATTATTCATAATGTAAGAATTGAGTTTTGAAGAATGCTTCATTCCGTACAGTAAATATTTGAGTTACGATCATTTGCCTCTCACCCACCCATATTATAAATTGACGAAAATATTTATTGTTTTTAAAACACTTTGAAATCAAAATATGTGAAACATTTTTCTATATTGTCTGTCGAAACTACTTAGAATTATTTAAGTATCAATATTACAACTTTTAATACCATGTATTAGTACTTGTGTTTCATGAATACTTAAGTCTAAGGATAGGTACTAAATTTTTGTACTTAAGGACTCAAGTACCAATGTACTGGATCCCATCTCTGAAACAAAGCTACTAAATAACGCTCATTCTCCATTAGTAGTGTACTAGTGTTGCCGGTTTATTTTTTTTATTTTCTAATTTATCAACTCAAGTAACCTTTAATGATTCTATTCAATCTACTCAAGTTGTCGCGACAATTCATAGGGGTGAAGAGCCTTTAAACCTTACTTTTTTAGACTAAGTGTATTATTTTTATAATAAAATTGTAAGATTGCGTGACTGTGACGTAATCATTTTATAATTTTCCCCCCTATTTATTTTCAAACTCATATTGACAATCCTGTCCAACACTAAAATGAAATGAATTAATAATAATGTACATAGAATTGGAGCGTGCAAAATACATTTCCAGTCTCCACTATAGTGGATTAATTATTGATTACTCCTCGAAAAGCAATCGTCACATTATGTAAGTAAATCAATGAGTAATTATCAATTCTTTTGAAAATTGTTTGTAATTGAATTCCACACTAACCGTATAAAAAAATAGCTAAAAAAGAATGGCTGCGATGATTTGCAAAGTAAAGAGTGAGAGAGGAAGTACAAATTTGATGTATCCATTCAATTTTATTGAGTAATGCATGAATGCAAAATGGTGGTCGATCAATGGTTAATTGTAAATATTCATCACGTCGTTATCTTTATTGTATCATGGAACTTTTCCTTCAAAAAGAAAGAGAAAAAAGTTACAAAATCACTTGTAGTTTGCAAATTTCTCCCAACTATGGAATTATGATTCATCTATAATTGTTCAAAGCTTAACAAGAGCTAATTCAAAATCAACCAATCCACGTTCAGAATCATAATTAGGAGAAAAGAAGCGCATATACCGGCAGCTAACAATCAAATACAGTGCAGGTTTTTATGTTAGTGTGTTAAAAATTATATGTGATTCAATAAACATAAATAACGAAAAGTTGTGCGAATTTACTTTCAATCCCAACATTGAAGGACAAGTTAATTGGATGTATTTTACATACTTATGGCCATAAAATGATCCCCTTAGTTTCAATGACTTACAAGTCGATTGCTATTATTATCAGAATATATCATTATTTAATTTCAAAACTTGAATATAACTAGACATATATTATAATTTATATCCCTTGTTTTTTTATCTTTTATATATAACTAGGTCTATAAAATACGCCATTTTTCTAATTGTACTTTTTAGTAAGGGGCTCATAATTTATGCATTTAACACATAATTAAGGCAGATGCTGTTAAAAAAAAGAGACATTGGAATAGTATTACGTCAGCACTTGATTCAATATCAACTTATTTCACATAAAATGATGTAATACCGACAATTGTTTTTCAATAGAGTTGAAATTCAACTACAAAAGTGAACTTTTTGGATTCAAAGAGTGAATGATAATAATATGCAAAAGCATTTTTGCTTGCCGGCTAAAACTCACGTTTATAACTGTTATTTTAGCGATAGAACACACACATGACCATTCAAATTTTCAATCGTAGTTTCAAAGGCAATGCTTTGGAAATTTATGGTTATAAAAACTTAAAAAAACGTTTCAGCATTAAAAAAATAAATTATTTATTAGGTGATTTTGAATACAGTTCCTAAAAATGGGCGTAATTATACAAAAATATAATAAAATGAAGAAGGTTGCGTGAAACTGTTTTGAAATTATATAAGATTAAGTCAACTATTTGATTAATGGTAATAAGTAATTATTATTTTAGAGACAGGAAAATGAATATCCTATATAACTGATTGTGTCGTAATTATGTTATATCATAAAATATATTAATATCATTTAATAGTGACATTACGGATATTAATGACGTCAGGATATATAGACCATGTGAGGATTAGTAAAAAATCACTTGGTTATCATACACTGATTAGGAGTAACTATCTGATTGACTTATTTATGGCTATTTTTTGAACTTTTTGTCTCTAAATTATTCCTTTTTTCTTCTAATTAAAATAATTGAATTAATTATATTAACTTTGAAATATTTTCATGCAACCTCACATGACATATTTGGTAAATATTCTATAGGAAAATTAAAAGTCAAACAGAAAAAAACAATCAAAATTACGGCAAATATTTTTAAAATGTAATTGAAGGTTTATTCTTCGATTTTAGCTTTAATATAAGACAATTGAAATAAAATTGTGTCGCCGTTGCTGATCGACAACGCTGTCAGGAGAAGTAATTCGCTTGAATTCAAGATACATTTGCGCCCAGGCGATTCCTAGAGAAAAAAAATACTTTATGCATATGGATTTCACCATAAGATTCCTAGGTTAGATGGAGTAAATGTAGTACTGTAATGTTTACTTATACTTAATCAGTGCAACTCCATCTAACCAATTAAACAAACATTAAAAAAAAAAAAAAAAAAAAATATGTAGGAGATATTAGTTTCCAAAAAAAACACCATTCATTTTACTTGATTTTTGTATGATTAAACCTATTTTGTAGGAGCTGTATTCAAGATAACTTAATAAATATTTTATGTTTTGAGTGCTGGAATATTTTTTATCAATTGTTATTCCTTTTAAATTGCATATATATAGTTATTTCATGCGATTTTAATGCAATTGAAAATTTTAAAGATAATTTTCGTTTTTTATAGTTTAAATAACGATAATATATATGAGTTTTATTCGCCGGTCATCTATCACAAGTATTTTGTTGCATAGGTTAATCAAACTATCTAAGGTGTGAGTAAAGTAGTTATTGGTATTGGGATTATTACTTAGAACCAGGACATCTCTTTAGACAAATAATGCAAGGAGTGTACTTGGTTAGAACCCCGAATGCAATAGGGGATGCATAAACTAAATATATATATATTTTAGGTCAACCACCAGGTATCAGGTCAAATTTGATGGCAATACTCGTTACTTTAACCCTTGAGAATTTCGTTTAAACCTATCTCAAAAAAAAAAAAAAAAAATATATAATCAGGAATTTTTATCGGAATTGGTTACATTTACTGATTTCTAAAGGAGATAAGCCCCCTATTAACACAGCAATTCATTCCTCTAGGTGAAAAAATCCTCTACATATATATGTACGTGTTGAAAACCAATCAATTTGATTGGCAGTTATTGAGCTCTTCATAAATAACCAATTCATGGAGTAAATGGATCGTATTTTAAACTTTTATTTTTATAATCATAAAGACAAATTTATTTTTTGTCTATAGATTCCTGAAACACGCAAGGCCCAACATATCTTAACTCATAGTAACTAATAATAAGTGACCATTTCCCCAATCATAAACTCAAAAAAAATCTATATTAAAAAAATAAAATAAATTAAAGACAATCATAATAGTCGTTATTGCTCTGCCTGTATCCCTCGTTCACTCACATTAATTACACTGGATTCCAAGAATATGTTCATGTTAGACGCTCTTAAAGAAAGATATATAACTACAAAAAAAAAAAAAAAAATGAGAATCTTTTATTGAATTTAATTAAAAATTAATTCTGTGAAAAGATATTTTATTAGAATAGAAAGAAATTAAAGGAGGATTTATTCTATTTTGTAGTGTTGGATTCGATTATTACTCGAACTCGAAAAAAAACTTTACTTTACTACATAAAGACGTTCCTTTCATATTAAAAGAAGAGTTCATTAAATTAAAATAGAAAACAGATTACCAGGTGTTGTGTTGAAAAACTTATAATTGTGATTTAATTTTATAATGGACTAGCATATATTTTGTTATAAACTTCAAATATCAAACCAAAATATATATGAATATACATAAAATTGATATAAATATCAGATGATAACTCAATTTCTTATTTTTGTCAAAAAATTGCCAAATCAAAATTCGAGAATAAAATCGAGGAAAACTTTTTGAACTCATTTGCACAAAATTAGTAATTACTTTTTATTTACATTGTAAAGAGAAACACAAAACTACCAATATTTATTTCGTACTTGCAAAAACAATAAAGTTATGGGCAATAATGTTCTTGAAAAAAGAAACTGCGATAACTGGTTCATTTGTGTAAATATTGCCTAAATTATTTGATGAATGATCCAGAAATTTAAAATACTCTTTTTTTAATGTTAGAGTCTAAAATTTTATGTACAAAATGCAATGTTTTGTGGCGTTTCTTCTTAAAAATAAATTTTTGACAAAAAAAAAAAAAAAAAAAAAAAAAAAAGTATTCAGAACATGATAGATATTTTATTTAGTTTATTTGTCAAATTTATATGTAAACAAATTGAAAGAAAAATTTGTAAAACTTTATTATATATACGAATCCAACTTTTTATTGTAAGTTCATTTTTTTGCACCTGAAAAATAAAATCGAAATTGCAATTTTCACCATTTTTTTTTTGGCAATAATTATGTATATTTTGAGTAAATTTAGAAAACGTTTTTATTCGTATAATTGTTTTATGAGACACCAATTTTAACTTATAACTATACCCCTTACCTATTCTCCTTGAGCTCCAAAAAACGGTTTTTGTGTTTTCCGAAATGTATAACCCCCCCCCATATATGACCCCTCCTAAAAAAATTGGTACTAACATCTTAGCCTGACCAGATTCGAAAGATGCACTCATGCAAAATTTCAGTCTTAAATATCCAAGGAAGGAACTTTGACCAAATTTTTCTAAATAGTTGAAACTATTAATCCGGTAACATTTGGAAAACTTGATTAAGAGCATAACATGCCACTTCAGGGTACAAATCCCAATGACTTGAGGCTTGCAGGATGTTTAGTTTGTAGTTAAAGTACGAGCCGGTTCGATAATTCTTTCATCTATAATCAAGTGAGGCTTGCAGGATGTTTAATTTGTCGTAAATATACGAGCCGGGTCGATAATTCTTTCATCTATAGTCAAGTACCTATACTTTCTTTTGTTGGGTACTGTATATATGTACTGTCCACGTGTTTTCATTGATTTAAAATTGTTTAATAGAAGTTGGCAACATCGAAGACGGGTCTCTATTGTTGCTGGAGTCAAAATTAGCCTCTCTGGCCTCACAAAAGAACTTAGCATCCTAGTGATTATGGATTGACTCACACAACTTTGATGTGTGCATCCAGATATTTAAGAATGGATAACCTTCATCTTTTGATGAAGGTCATCCCCATCCTCAATAAGTTTTTTGCGACAATAAACGATCTTACATTTTACCCTCAACTGCTTTCCTATTGCAGAGACGCATAAATTCGTGCCCAGTAATGCCAATATCTGATGGTTTTTGTCTCTCTTGTTACCAATGTTGAAATTACGAAGAATCTATTTTTCCTAAGAAATAAATAAATACTTACAGCTAAATATTTTTTTACATTATACTTTATTTAGACTTCCACAAAAACTTTCAAAAACGATTTCATAGCAACAACTGGTAGGTTATGTGAATTTTCTCAAAAACGTAAAAATTGTTATATTTTTCTAACTCATAGAGCCGTTTCCAGGTGGGCATGAGAGGGTGTTAAAAACCTTTTTAATTTGTATGGATTTTTTTTCTTTTTTTTCAAAAAATGAACAGACATATTTCATGAAAAACTTCTTACAATATTAACCTTTTTTATTTTTTTAAATATATAGAATAGAGATATTTTTGTGTAACGAATCGGAAATTTTCAGCTAAAATATCCATGGAGGAGTGTCACACACCAGCCCTGTGAATGTGATCTTGACTAGAAGCAGAACCTAAAAGCTTGAACAAGAGTTCTGTTATTCATGTGGCACAAAATTATAGAACTCAAAAATTCCTACTTTAAGAGGAAAAATGATAAGTTGACGTCATCCTTCATAATTCCAAAGGGACATCTCGCGAATATACATTTTATTTCCAATACTTTTTAGTATGCTCCTGAAACATTAAACCTGATAATATGGAGTTCTTTACAATTCTTGATAATGTTTTGCATATGATTTTTGCATATTTAGCAATTTTAAATTGAGGGTTAGTGAATTTGATTAATTGATTTGCTTCAAAGTTGGTTTTTTGTTGTTCCTTTTGATTTGTTGGACTCTTTTTTTTTTCAATGGTAAAACTGAGGTGTACAGAGGTAGCCACAAAATTATAAAATTGAAGCTATTATTGTATAAGTTACACGAAACCTGATCAAAAGATAAAATGTACTATTTTGATTCCCAAAATTAGTAATTAATATTTCACATAAATTTGTATCAAAAATTATAAAAAACTTAATACTTTTACTATAAAAGTAACAAATTATATCTTGTTCAAATCCCAAACTCATGTTGTGAAAATTATTTTAAACTAAGGATTTGTTTATTCTCGATGTCTTATATTCATACAAGTATTTTTAGAACTTTAATTGATATTTACAGGAGCAAAATGTATGGAAAAGTAAAAAAAAAAAAAAAATCAAAGTTTAAATGACGTAATCAAGGTCGTTGGTAGCTTTTATGATTTTTTTTTTTGGAAAGGGGCATTGTCCCAAAAATTATCAACACATTATATAATTACTTATATAAAAAAGGTTTATGATATTATATATATTCCTAGCAGGGGTACAAGGTGCATTGCAGTGCTGAACAGGGGAATAGAAACAAAGAACGAATGTAGACAAAATAGACATAGAGAGAGGGATGCATAACGATACAGAGGGAAAGGACAGAGAGAAGGAGAAAGATATAGAAAGGAGAAAGAAAATCAGTTTTTATTTGGGTAAAAAAAGAGGCTCTTATTGGCCTCAAAGTCCCTAAAAATAAAGTAGGGACATGCTTGGTTATTTTTACCGTCTACTTGCTAAATTTCAGACTGATCCATGCTCCCATTTTGTATTCCATGTGTCCTATCACCAAAAAAATACTTATAAGATATAATATATTTTTTTAAGGGGGCTTCAGAAACCCCCTTTCCCACAAAGGGGCTAGCGACGCCACTGGACGTAATTGTCATAATCGTTCAACTGTTTATCATACGTTCTATTTTTGAACTTCCTTTTTGCCCAGTTCAATAACAGCGTTATAAAATTTTTGTTTCACTAACGGAGAGGAATTAATGACTAAGCACTTGAACGTATTTTTTTTCTTCAAAAATGAACGGATAAACTAAAAAATGTTCACCGGGTCCATGCCTCCAATGTTGTCTCTTTGAAAAACAAAAACCATTTAGATTCTTGTGAACATGGAATGTTCCCTTTTAAGGGCATCGTCATCATTATTGCTGGTTTATCTGCATGCTCACTACGTTTGAAAAGAGGGAACAATGCTGTTGTTTCGTCATCATGGGTAAACAAGACTATTATTCATCAGTCAAAATGAAGAGAGAAAAAGAGAATTCAGTGAAAGGAACAAGAATAAGAAATGAAATTCTTTCTTTCTCTGTCTCTTTTGATTTTTTTTCATCTTCGTATTCTTCAAAGTCATGAATAAAAACGAGGCAATAACAATAAAAATAACAATAAGAATAATTACATTCCTATCTATCCACCTATTATAACGAAAATAATCATCCATAAGGTACCTACATACTACTACAAAATAAACTCCTGCTCTTATAACTCGATAAACAACTTTTGACTAACTAACTAAGTAAATATTTGTGTGCGTAGGGATCTATTGTTTAATTATAGGAGCTTCATCAGTACTACAATGTATAGTTATTATAACTATTTGATAAAGCGTTAATTAGAAAAGAAATAGCATAAATGCCTCTCCCCTCTTTATATAAAAATATCTTTTTATAATGTCCTATTGTTAGAGTAAATTGGATTAAAGTACTGACCCATTCACATACATACCATATTTACCTTTCAAAAATACAGCATCAATGGGGCCCCCTCAGAGGGTTTCTCTTGTGATCATTCATTATTATATCCTGTGTCGGTCCTTATTTATTTGATCCAGTCCAGTTTTAGAGCCGGTGGTCCTAACGGTCCTTTAAATATTTATTAAAAATATTTATGGATAATGTATATTACTATTTATTTCCCTAAATTATTTGATAGATTCAGAAATCTTTTTCTCTTACATGTGGAGTATCATAGTGAAGTCAATCACTACAACCAAGCACCTCCAGCTTCAACCACAGCCTCCAAACTGTACCTAAGTCTGACAGAGGCTTTGATGAGGAAGTCTTTTTATCTATATTGGCCACTGTCTCCAGAATGGAGGCCAACAATGAGTCAATATTGTTATGTACAGGTATATAGAACTCTCCCTCCAAGATATGTAATAGTCCAAAGAGTTCAGATCCGCCGAGGTAGGAGGCCACATTTCCTTCGACCGAAACATTAAAATCCTAAAATTGTTGATTTGTTTTTCCAGAATAAGTCCGGGTTTAATTACCCGATGCAGACATATTGCACCAATTTAAAATTCTAGCATAGCACCAATTATATTAACATAAATTTCAACTCTCCAGGATCATTATTTATGAAGTTATTTGCGTCTTTGTGCATGTGCCTGAAACACTGGCATACAAAAAGGGCCTCACGTGGTTCTTATTTGGAGTATATCTTTTTTTTTTGTCTTAAACAGTTTTGCTAGTTAAATCTGATGAGCACACTCACGTAAAGATAGATTTCAGGGTTGCCACGATATTGAGCTCCAAACTTGTTCTTTATTTAAAATCGCCACCCTGTATATTAAGAGGATTGTAAATATCATGCAAAAAATATTTATTATAGTGCAATATAATAGGAATATTTTTAATCAATTATATAATTTTTTGTATTTTATAGCAGAATAATTAAAAAGACCCCAGAATAAACGTCACATGGGAGTGCTTTTACCGAGGAGCTACAAGTGGGAATGGACTGGACCACACTCCTCTCTTGTCAATAAGGATTGACATTAAACTATCTGTGACAAATTTACCAAGCCTTATAGGAGAAATTACATAATTTAAAATTTACTTTTAAATGTCCCAAAAGTTAGTTGGTAGTTAGCCAATTCCTTCCAACTATTCCACAATTCTTCATGTATAGTTAGTAAGGAATAGTTTACAGCTAAACAAGTATAAATTCAAGCTTTACCGATCAACATTTTAAATAGTAATAAGAAGTAAGAGTAGTAATAAACCAACAGCTGAAAAAAAATACCTAGAAGTTGTGGATGTTTTGTGAATACAATTTGTGTTCGAAGGTTTTATTCATTTTTTTCTAATTGTGTATTCTTTTTATCCTTTCCTTTTGAATCCAAAAACTGTAGCCCCTCCTCCAATTAAGGAATTTCTGCTTTTTACAACATTTTTTTTGTGTGTGGATGTAAAAATTTTACGCAACATTAGGGGTAAAAATATTTTTTTGTAGATTTCTTTTCAAACGAAGTATATTTCCGTCAAATTATGCATCAGAGCAAAAATTTAATGTTTGAAATTTTTTATGAACTGCTTTGAATTTTTGAAAAAAGATAATAATTGAATTTTTTTTTCCAAAAAAACTTAATTAATCTTGTAATTTAAAAAATAAAAATATAATTTTTCAAATTTTCTTTGAATTGCTATAGATTTTTTATAATTTTATTTATTTAGAGAAGTTAGATACAAAAATATATGTATAATTAAACATTCTAGTTTAAAATTAATTCCATCAACTAAAATCCAACATTATGAAAAATTGCTATATATGATGTTAGTAATTTTCAACAAAAAGTTCAATAATAAAATTCGACAATATATAAATAAACAAAAAAACCCCACTAAATAGCTAAAAATTTCATAAAAAAGAATGAACAGTAGTTAGATAATATTTTAATAAAAGGATAAAACAATAGTTATTCTGTAGATCCGGAATAGCTTGTAAATTTCTTATAATTGTGCATTAAACAGCGCAAGGATTTTAAATTTTTATCTAACAATGATTGGTAGCAGTGTAATATGTTCCCAGCATAGTTCCATGAAGACTGGTGCGCCCTTGGAATCACAACAGCCGACGGTAAAATATCGGAGATTTTTGAAATTTTTTACCAAAAAATTTAATTGTTTTTAATAACTTTGAATTTTTGAAAAAAATCAAAAAATAATCCTTAGGTCGCCCTGAGAGGACATTGAAACTACATAGGGGTCCTTTTAAAAAAAAAAATAGGGGTCCTTTTAAAAAAAAATTATGTTTTATTTATTTATAGTAGACATATAGAGTTTTGTAAATAATATAATTCATAAGTTTTAAAAGGATAGTAGTTTTATAGAAAAGATGCAAAATTATACTACTGGATTAGATATTGGTTAGTCTGCAAAGGTCTTAAAAATGTTGATTTTTCCTAAATAAATCCGGTTCTAATTACCCGATTTGAATAAACTGTACTAATATATAATTGTTAAAAACATCGAATCTAAAAGTCACAATTTCAGCTCTCTAGTATCATTATCAGTGGAGTTATTTGCGTTCAAACATTTCTTTAAAATTTCAAGGCAGTTAATGGAATTTCATAAATCGCACCAATATAAACTCAAGATCTAAATTTACATTTGTTTAATTTTATAAAATATTATGTCTAACCGTTTTTCGGCAATATTGATTTTCGACGGCAAATACACGATATTCACTAATACAATGAATGATAACAACTTATTTTATTTGCAAGAACACTTTAATATCTCATCTCAAGAATGAAATCACGTCCACCCCACTATTAATTCTACAGCCTTACTACCAAACATTATAATGAAGAAAGTGAGATTGCTGCACCTTGTGCATTATAATTTGATTCGTCATTGGTAGAAAATACATCATAAATGGACTTCCAATTAAATCATCAGAATTAAAGATATGTTCACTGTTCATGCATTTTATTTGTAGAATGATACCGATTGGTCGATTAAGAAATGCACAGTAGGAATTTTAAACTTCAACAAGATATAATTTATTAATTAACAATACAATTTATGCAAAATTAATACTATAATTAGGCGAGTGTTTGAGCTCTCTTAACCATTAGTGTAGCCCTCCTTATTCCGGCCTCTTTACAATCACTTTTTTGATAGCTCTCTGGATAGCCTAGTGTGAAACCACGAGATCTCACGTATGAAGCCTCATGGACTTGAGAGGATTGACCTGGGCTGTTTTCTTTAACTCCAGTTTGACATTTTTGACAAGGCAATCCTCCTCTCCAATGTTGCATACTTGCTGACGGCATAGACGGTGATCTTGGAGACACCAAACTGTGTGGAGTGCACGAATGGAATTTCGTCAATCACGTTCAAATATATATTTTTTTGATTTTCACGTAAGTTAGGGAGCTCAAATTTGTTGTGTTTTGTAACTAATTGTTTATGCTTTAATGTATCGAAATATGAACTAATTTAAATGACTCAACCGTCACTTATTATTGAATTAGTAATTGTTTGAATTTCAATGAAGCACCTGGTGGAATAAGTATTCCAAACTTTTCCTTCAAAGAAATTAAGAAAAAAGACAGAAAATCAGTTTCTAATTGCTTAATTACGTCATTAGAAAATTCACTATGTATGGTTTTATTATAATAATAATGTTTTTATACTTAACTTACTACAATATATTGAAAATTAATAATTAAACATAATGAAAAGTCAAGTTATTTCTTCATCAAAAAATATTATTAATGTTATTTTTTTTAAATTTCCAAACTCCAATTTGATGATATTTTTTAACAGTTGCAACCATTCCTGTCTACAGGGACAGTTGCTATGCTGACAAGTTACATTCAAATGCAATTACTCTATAACTTTTTACTTACCTAGGGCCTACAGCTAAGAAAAACCAAAACTTCTGCATCAAAAATAGTGCTGAATTCTGTCCTGTCTACAAGTGGCTCTCCTCCAGTCCAAAGCTCAACACCCGGGACTTTGCAATTTAATGTGTATTGGAGAATAATGTCTGCTAGACATGTAATCCCGATTAGGATTCACTCCGAGTTGCCATCATGACAGGCTGGTACGCCATGAGTACGGCATTTATCGTCAAGAACTGTAGATCGATTTGCTGGCGTGTCAAGACTGTTATTACTTGTGAAGGAGGATATATTGAATAAAAAATATAGCTAAATATATTATGTAAACACATCACAAATTGGTTTTGAATTGTCTTTTCTTGATTCAATAAAAATTACATTTTAGTCATTATGATCAATCGCCTGTTAATTCTGAGTGTATCAAAACTGAAGAAGTTAGGGTGTTTTGACATGAACGTTCCTTTTAGGCCCACACGAAAACTTTCTCTGCATTAAAAAAAAATATGATACTTTTAAATAAGAATAATGAGCAAATAAAATATAGAAAGACAGTGGAATAGTTATGGAGATGCTTTCCTGAGAGAGTCCATGAAATTAATGTTGTGTTAGTGCTTAATTGTTCGGTCCAGTTCAGCCTTAGGACCAGTCCTATCAATTCTTGGGATCAGTTCTCAAGACTGTGGGTTATTTGGACAGTCAGTACTAGAACTGATTAAAAAAAGAAGAAATAAAGTTGAGTAAAGTCATCAAGGAAAAAACTTTATAATTTTGTAGGTCTGAGATGCATGATTGATCTGGACTGGACCAAGACTGAACTGGACAGGACTGCAATCTTCAGCTCTAAACTAGGACTAACACAATACTACATGAAACATGGATTGGGAAGATAAACTTTTTAAGAAGACTCAACATCATCCCTTTGAGGATGTGGAAACGTCTCTAATATTTCAAGTTTATTTGTTTAATTTTTATCACATTAATGTAGTTCATTTGGAATATAGTGATATATAAAAAACCAAAAATAAGTCATGCTACTGCAAGTTTCGGGCCCCAATCTGTAAGTGAATGGAGTAAAAAAACCAATTTCAACTCTCCCTGGTCAGGTTTAACTTGGAGCATGAGGTCTCATACTAGACTTTAACCTAGACATGGTGGAACTCAAATAAGGTACCCAGAAGATTTGCTCCAGGAATTTTCGACTTTGAGATTTTTGCCCTGTGAACTTTTGTTCTCATATACATATTATAGCATAAATGTACCTTTGTGTTAAAATTGTTTCTTCCTTCACTTGAAAACTGTTGTGTTTTTCATGTAAAATATGGAATAACTTAAAATCAGGGGATTTTAATTCAATTTGGATATATTGGTTGTATGCGATTCCTAGTGCTGGATCTGTCTAGATCCTTTCTGATAGGGCATCTTACCTTAGCATCACTGAACTTCTTGGCGATGTGATAAGACTTATGATATTTTATTTGTTTTTATTGTTTCTTTTTCTTTTCTCTCATCAGAAGTACAACGGTAATAACAAAGTCGGTTCGAACTCATTATGAAAAGGTGTAATATTCATGGTTCATATTTTCTATTTGAAATATATATTAAAATTGCACATTTTACGTTAATGTGTGTATAAGCGTATGACAAATAACTTCAAGTGGTGGGAGACCCATTTTAAACTTTAAATTATATGTGAGAAGATATATTTTTGGCATAAATGTAAATGAGGGCAGCAAAACTTCCCAGATCGAAAATACCTGGAACGAAACTCCAGCCCTGAGTTCTTAAAAAAAACCTCCAAAGCACACTTTACAGTACATACGCATAGTTTATAAGGGAACAAACCCCTCTTTGTTTTTTATAAATAGGGAGACACTCGGAGTGTTAATCAATTTTTTACGAGAAACAAAGTACAGTCAAAAATGAATGAATACATTTTCTTACATATTTATAAAGCCCCAAATAGAAGGAAGGGCCAAATCAAAAACGTAGACTCACGGAGATAAATAGATATATAACTACAATGTAATTGTAAAAAATGATAAAATATATGAAAAATCTTTCAAAATGCCTTTATCATTTTGTTTCTTTTTTGGAGTGTGTCCAAGATAATAAATCCACATAAACATATTGAATAAGACGAAGATGATATAATCAAGAAAGTGAAAAATAATGATATTTGTTTGTATAAAATTAGGATGATTAATATCAAGTATGAAACAGACTGAGGCATTCCTTCCTGAAACTTTATAGATATGCAGTTCTAATTAGAATTCATTTTCGATCCAATTAACTACCTACCTTCCTAGAGTCACTCACTTACTCCAGACACTTGATGGATGAGTCCTTTGTACACTTTCTTTCTTCATACTCACTCACTCACTCACTCAAGTGTTGTTTATGGATCATTACGATTGATTAATAATAAATATACTTCATATATCAAGGCTTCCATCCAGCCCAAGGGGACTTGTAGATATCAAAAGAATGTCAATGAAATTACAAATATTTTATGGAAATATGCAAAAAAAAAAAAAAAAATACCTTCTACTTTATTTAGGTTTTTTAAGATTTGAAATATGCAATATGTACATATATAGTTGACAGGTAAAAGAAGTCCTCAAATGATTGAACAGTGAATGCTCGAACTGCAAGAAATGAGAATCTTGATTCATGTGTGTTTTGAACCGCATTTTTAACTTTGATGATAACGAGGCACTTTTTAGATTGCAGTTTACAAATTCTTTTCCTTTAGTCCTCCCTAGAATGAGGGATAAACATTCTCATCTCATTCAAAAATTTGGAGGTGTCGGAATGTTATAAATACAACGTATATAGTCTTTCAGCAATGTCGGTTTTAAAGGAAATTTGGACCATTGCTATAGCCTGTTTTTAAATATAAATTTATGGGCCCTGCATATGGTTGTTTTACAAAATGATATAAATCTTTTGAAAAGGAGAAATGTCTTTTCACCTTAAAATATTAAACAAATTTTAATAAACATTAATGCACCTCATTTATTAAATTAGGAGAGGTTATAAAAATAAACTTAGAGGGCATCTCCCTAGAACCAGTGCAAACAGTGCCCATAATACTTAGGTCACTCAAGTCTCTATTTACTCCGGCCTATCTAGTCACTTGAATCCTGTTACTCTTCTCTAAGAAATTTATACTTAAAGCTAAGAAAGTTAGCTTTTAATTAATAAATATTACTACCCTGAAATTGTTTTGAAAATGCATAATAAAATAAATATATATGAATTTAAGTATAATTACAATATTTTCCCTGCTTTTCTTGCCCCTCCCAAAAAATCATATAGCAGGCAGCTGATATTAATAAGAGTCTTAATTAAGATTACCATATGTCTCGCTTCCGCCCTCTCCTCGCACTCTTTTTTTTATCCAAAAATGTCAACTCTACTTACAAATAAAGATGGTAGAATCCTGATCTCACAAATTATCACAAATTATTTTACAAAGGCCCGAATTTCTAAGCAATGACTTAGTTTTATCAATTTATCTACAGTTTATTTTAAATACGCAGGAAATTTACCTGTCCATGAAGACCCTAAGGTCTACAAGCCTAATTAATACTTTATATAAAATAAGATAGATGGATAGATATTTCAAATGATGCATTAGTTTGTATCAGATTTCTGGTTGACCCTTGGAATGAGTATGAAGTTGATTTTGTTTTGTTAACGGACTCAAAGTTCAACTGTATGATGTAATCATATATAAGAATCTACCTAGTTGAAACTTTAGTCTAAAGGGAATTCTGTCAGAGGCTACTAACTGCATCATTCTTGGCCCCTAAGCTCTGACTCTGATGACACATGAATCCAACAGGTCTTCTTTCTCCATTACGTTCAAAATGTAATTTGTGAAAGGTTACGTTGAATATAACTATACAAGTCTTGGTTGATCAAAAATAGTAATAACAAGTTTTCAGACTCATGTGAATATTATCGATCGATTAAGTGTAAGTTTTTTTATTATAACTTGGGGTTCTCTTTAAAAAACAACAACTCTGCACTAGTGACTTCTCTGATCCTCTCAAATGTTGCTCGTAATCCAAGCAAGGACTGTAAGTAAATAAATATGTTGTATGCATTTAAGTATATCTAAGAATTGAAAGTATTCATACGTTGTACATTTTTCTTGTAATAACTCATATTGTATTTTTCATATTCTCTCTGTTCCAAACATCCTTTTCTAAAAAAAACAACATTTTCTAAAATACTTATTATATAGAGTGCGAAAACATTACTTCCTTTTTTATAATGTGTGCCAATCAGGCTGTAAAAGTAGTTACGGTGTGGCAGTGGTTTGATTTTAGAAGCAATATTCTAAATTTTTCTTGGAAATACAGTCAGTTCTATCATGCGTTGGAGTAGTAAGAAAAGTGCGTTTGGCTGTGAAAATATTTAAATATTGCCAAAAAGTTGAACTGATATTTAGCTTTTGAGTTTTTATTGATGCATTTATTTATGAAAATCTTTTAATTGATTCTATTTCTAATAGACAATTTTTCATTTCATTTTCATAATGTGAAATTCACAAAATTCTTTGTGTGCAAATAACCTCTCAGATAGTAATGCCAGAGAAATAAATTTGATGCTATTAGATCTGGTATAATACAAAAATTCCAAATTGGTGCAATTTGTGAAAATCAAATAATTGGAACCGGATTTATTCCGGAAAAACGATTTTTTTAATACATTTGCAGAATCGCCAATAATTAATTACTCTATCAATTAATCATCCACAAATATTCAACAAATTATATTGTTACATACGTTTTATATTTTTTGTATAAAATAACTATCCTTCTACAATCTCTCTATGAAAAGTTATTTAAAGAGAAACAAAAAACAAACAAAAAAGATCAAATCATCGGGTATAAAAATAGCAATATTCGGTTTATTCAGTCTTTGGACATTGAAGGACGTTAAATGATTGTCAAAACTTTAATTATAAATGTCTACTATCATTATGAAACAAAAAAAAATGCTTTTTTGAATTATGAAATAGAACTTATAATGCGCACCCTGTATTACATTTATATATATTATCTACACAGATACATACAGACTTACAAAATATAGGCAAAAGCATGAAAGAACCTCTTGCAAAAAAAAAAAAAAAAAAGACTATATAAATAAATTATAAACAAATATATATTTTACCTTTTCCGCAAACAAAACAAAATTCATATTAAATATTTTAAAGGTACTTTATCGTTGGGTAGTCCAAAAAGTGGTTGCTGCTTTATCATGAAGACACAGATCTAAATGTTAGTTTTCTCTTTATTATACGACCACAATAATATGTAATATTTATTCATGATGGCACAGGGATTAAGAATCATATATGATTCTATGAATGTGTGGTCCTTTCTTTGATCACATGTCTCTATTTACTATTTAGATCCATGATTATCAAACTTTTTACATTGCGTACTACCTGGTAAGATATCAAGATCTTCAAATACTACCATTATTTAAAATGTGGCAATTTTTGACAGGATTTTATTGGTGCATTGTATATATATAAAAAAGAAACCCACATATTTCATATTTTTTTGGATAATCCTTCTTTTTATACAAGACATAATTATTTAATAGGCAATTATGTCATTTTGATTTTTTTATTACAAAGTTTCATTACGGAACCAAACAGTAATTGAAACAAAAATAAACAAGTTTTGTTGTATTCCATGTCTCTAAGTGTCAAATATCGGAGCAATAACAAAAAAGGTAACACTCGTGTGATCTCCTTCATACGTGTGTATGTGCCGAGAAGAATACAGATAGTGTTGGCATTTCCATCCGCACGGCTTACAATATAAAGAACCAAGAAGTTCATTTCAGCCAAAAGGAACAAAAACTTACCCAGCAACAGTATGGTTGACTTATGTCGTCCTGTTTCCATGTGGCCCCCTCCAGCCCTGACCTGAACCCCTAACTAGGATTAGCTCCTAGCTGCCATCATGACTGCGTGGTACGCCATGGACACGGCCTTCATTGTCAAGAGCTGCCAATCTGTTCGCTGGCATGTTGAGGCTGTTATTGCTTGTGATGGAGGGCATATTGAATAAAAAATATAGGTAAATATAGTATTTAAACCTATCGTAAATTGATTTTGAGTTGTCTGTTCTTAATTCCATAATAATCCCGTTTTTCGTAATTTAGTCATGCTAATGCAATTTTTGGGTCTCTACTCTGTATTTTTTAACAAAAAAGTATAGGAGTTGCAATGGGCTAGTTTTAGCATGAGCTGAGCCTGGGATGTTCAGGGGCTTTTTCTTTTTTTTTTTTTTTTTTTTTAAGTTAAAGAAAAAAAAACCTTTTTATATAAATATATTCAATCGAATGACGTTTTTATTTAGAAAATAATATATAAATTCATAAAATGAGTTTTTTTTTTCAAAGATCTACTCTATTACAATTGTTATTGTTTTTTTTAGAATAATTTCTTCTCTGTTTATGTAACTGAATAATAAAAAAAAAAACCATCCAGCACAAGTTCTCAATCAAAAGCTGGGCTTGGGGCAAATACTCCCTATTCTTCTTAACACCACCCCTGTGAGCCTCAGTCACGTTTCAACGTACCAGATGGAGGAAGTTCTCGCACCATAATTTGAGAACCACTCTACTAGCTAATAATGCCCAAGAACTTGATTAATATTAATGATGTGAGGAACGCACTACATAGATAGAGGCCTTGACTCAACGCCCTGATTTCACAAAGAAACGTGAACTTTACCTATGAACGATAAAGGAATGACTCTATTTGGAGTTGAAATTAGATACTTCTTAGATATGTATCTATTTAATTATAATACCTACGACATTTCATGATATGTGGTGCACTTACATAAAAACAATCTTGATAAGAAAAAGGAGAGAATTCCAATTTATTTTTTGGCTTCATATATACTAGGCCAGTTTGTTTTTCGACTTTCTTTGAATTTTGATTACAGCTAGTTCGAAAAAGTTGGGATATGCTAAGAAAATCCCCTATGCAAAATTTCATTGTCCTTTCATATCATCTTTAGATAGCACATCTAGTTCAGAGTTTGAAAGGAGACAACAGTTATTTACTTTGTAAATATAGGATTTTGACTCAGCATTAATTCATATTTTAAACTAATTTAATCCACACTCAATTTTGAGCAAAACCATCTATCTTGCTTTTGTGTTGACAGAACACATATTTAAATATGAATTGTAGAACCATTTGGTTCATTATTGAAATGAGTCAAGAGAGTCACTTGAAAAAATGCATTTTCATTCTGGAAGTATTGCTCGAATAGAATCTACATAATATACATATACTTAGAAATATTATTATTTAATTCAAAGCTATTTAAAAATGGGCGAAGTAACTTCATCTCATGTTTCATAAGGCATACATACTTATATATAGGTATATATATGCCCTTAGAAGGAAATAGAGAGGGAGAATAATATGTACATATTTGCGTGAATATGGTTTGTTTTTGCAAAAAAAGTCTAATAAAAATATTGTGTGTTTTCAACAGTTCAATTTGCTTGTAGGACGAACGGTATAGGAACTATTATTCATTAACATTATGAGGGCTTTAGTGTTTGAATCAAGCTGGTTAGGTAGTTGTTTGGATTAAGGATAATTTTGAAGGAGAAAGGCGAATACATTCGTATTTACAATAAGAGGTAGAAAGAGGAGGTTGAAATATATTTTTTAATTTTCCGACTGACATCTCCTTTATTCTGCCTTTTTTTTTTTTTTTTAATTTAAGATTGTGCCTTTTCAACTTTTTCAGAATATAATAAAGGATCTTTTTGATAAAATAATTTGGACCATTTTCTATTTTTTTAACTTTTTGTGTTTCTTTTCCGATATTTAGTTTAATGTCAGTTTTTTTCAAAAAGTCATTTTTTCCGAAGAAAGGTAAATAGTTCCGTTTTTGAAAAGGCACCACCTAAATATACAAACATTCGAAGTGATGAGCTACTCCATAGTAAGGTGTCACCCCTCCCCCCAGTTGCAATGACCCTGTTTACGTAATCTTAATAATAGCCTGCCGTGGAGAGTTGGACTCGATACGTGCAACTTGAAGACTTGTGACTCACTCAATGAAACACTCGATACTTGAGTTGAACTTGTACGTCAATTCAACTTTTTCACTGAGTATAAAATTATTTATATATTCTCTTTTATTGTCTGAAACCTTGAATTGAACTCGATGAAAATATTTGGCTACTCTAACTGAATTGGATTAAAATATTCAAGGACTTGGACTTGTGCATTAATACTTGAAACTCCACTTGCAGTATGTGTATTGTTTTCCACATCTACGTATTTGAGTCAATTCTAGGCTTTATACTCAAATTTCTGGTTTGAGTTATGATAATCAAGAATTTGAGCTAAAGTTTAACAGCTTTATTTTATTTATGGGACTTATATTGGCTCCGATATGGTCTTTCAAAAAAAAAAAAATATATATATATTTCTTATTATGTTATTTTGACAATCAATTTTGGCAACTTTAAGTGCAATATCAATTTCATTAGAGCCTCTGCAAAAATATTTACGAGAAAATTGGACTTACAATATATTTATTTCACTTCAAGTAATATAAGCAGATTTTATTTTTTTCCAGGATTAGTAATACACCGACTTAAAAAAACTATTAAACATTTTAGAGCCTTTAAAAATATAAAATATACGATTTTCTTACAAAAATGATTCTGTAGATATTAATATAAATATTATTTTCTTATCAAAAAAAGGATTCATCATGAAATGTACTAAATTTTATTAAGGAAATCCTGGTATATTTTATTTTTTATGTAAGATGAAAATTCACATATTTAATTTTCCTAGAAAATAGTCATATCATATTAGATTCGGAAATTATAAGATGTCTTACGGAAAATGAGAAAAAAAGAGAAAGAAAAAAAAATCAGGCCCCCAAAAAAAAAAAAAAAAAATCCCACCACCGCCGCCCCCTAGGTGTTCCATTTTAAACCATCTATGTTGTTATATTTATCGTGTACACGTTGTTATTTGTATAAACCAACTGTACATTTTACAAGCTGCAATTTCTTTGTCTTAAATTATTTAATTACAACTTGAGTTATTTTAATTACAAACTTGGCTAATTAAGGCCCATCATTTAATTTTGATAAAATAAAATTGCAGATTTAATATGCACTAGCCGATGTGTCCAGTGTTATTCTGCGTCTATGAACAGACAAACTTTTCTTTATTAATATATAAATTAACTGCCCATGAAATCCTTAATGATACTTTACTGAGCATACTCACATGTATCTACTAAATACTTAGATGTTCTCTCCTCAAGAATGAAAGTATAATAATAACAGAATGAAAAAAATGATGTGAAGAGCCTGAGAGTACTTTAGTCTCTAGAAGGCTCTCTGGTTGAGTATTATTTTTTATTTTATAATATATTTCCGTTTTCTTTTCTTTTCTTTTTAATATGAGTTTTAGCTACATATGCCCTTTGTTAAAATGAGTCTCAACTCATAATTTTCTCAAGATAGAATAATATATTATATAAATGGATATCTACGCCTGCGAGTTTTCATTCCTTTTTACGTACTGTTCTTAAACAACTCTATACGTATATTCTTCATTTGCTTTTCATTTTTGATGTCACATGAAAAACGCCTGCGAAATTCTATTAATATGACTACATTTTTATTTCTTAGATTAAAAATGAATTTACTGATCTCATACAAACAGATAGACTTTGCTCGATTAATATAGAATTACGCATAACAAATCTATGGGTAATATAAATTTTTAATGTGCTATAGAATATCTACTCATTAATGATTAATTTTTATCGAAAAAGTGGAAAAAATGCATTTTTTATAAATGTATTATCAATAGTTTTTGCATTACCTTCACACAACTGCACAAGAATGTATTTGCAAGTGGTTGGCCAAATTATATAAATATGATATTATTTGTAAAGTTTAACAGAACTTCTTTTAATGTTTCTTTGATTGGTCAGATGGAGTGAATTGATTAAATATAAGTAAACATCATAATATTATAATTACTCAGTCTGACATAGGAATGGTCTTTGAAGTACATATACATTAAGCTTAGTTCCTTTTCTAGAAACAATCTAGACGCGAACCTACGCACATTGAGTTAAAGAGAAACATTTCTCCTGAGCGTGGTGTCCATTGAGCGGCGTCGTTCCATATGGGGAAAAGTGATATAATGGTCCACTTTAATGAAACATTTTTTAATTTATAAATTGCAAATTTGACAAAAACATTTTTTTAAGGAGAAATAAAACATTTTTTGGGGAGATACAATATTTGAAGGAATCACCATTTTTGAAACTTTTTTATTGTTATGTCTATAAAAATTCTACAAAAGTGGATAGGGGCAATGCCCCCTTTACTGGTGGGTTCTTGGGCCACTGCCCTCACCACAAATATTCTACGTTCTTCATTTACAATTATTCATATAATTTGTAGGTTGCAACTTGGTCAAGTTTCAATTTGTCCACGACAAAGATATAATAAAAATGGGTACAACCATCCAGAGTATACCCCTATTATAAGAGTGATGTCGTTTCATTAAAAAGACGTTTTTCTTCTTACATAGTTATAACAACAATATATCCAAGAATTGATCAATACATACAATATTTTTTATTATTTTTTTCCGTCATGATATTAATCTCCCAAAAAAATAATATATATATATTTTTACCTATATATACATTTTATTATTATTTGAAATTTGTGAATTATCGGGCTCCTATCAATAGGATCTAACGACAAAACCAAACCTGGTTTTTCTTCTTCTTTACTTACGCTGCTACCAAAGACATACATACATACCTTTGTCGTCTTCCTTGAGGAGGTATTATGCAGGATCATATATATTTATGTATATATTTTGGAAGTGACCATATAGGGAAGATATAACAACAAATGATAATATTGGAGGTGGGGAGTAAATAGAAAAAGAGAGAGAAAAAGATAATCTGCAAAGTATTTTTTGTATTTTAGGGAGTTTTAGATGAATCGCTAATAATCAACAAAGTTGTCCATGAACTTCCCCAAGAGTCTATTTTGAAAAATATACAAATTACTTAAGTCGCGTCTTATAGAACAATCTTTGATAAATGACGTCATCATGGATATCGTTTAGTAACGTACAATAACTTTCCTCCGAAAAGAGACAGGAAAAAGATACAAAATCAATTGGTAGTTAGACAATTCTTCCAAACAATGAAAATATTATTCAATAATTGTTGAGAATAGCGGTGATTTTCGCAATCTAAATAATGTTTGGGAAGAGAGGAGCTTGGCTTAGATTTTATTAGATCAGCTGCAAGAAGAAGAAAATAGATACAAATCCAACTTTGTTTATGTTTATAGCAAAAACATATAGGCCGGAATGACTAGGATGTCAATCCCCAATTCTACTCCAGGTCCAACAAGGACTTAGACTTATAACTCCCGAGCAAATCCTTTCGTTACCCTCTGTCTTTCATGAGTAGAATCACTAGTTATTACTTTACACTTAGAGGTTCCCTTCTCAAGAATGAAATAATAATGATAGGAACTTTGGAAAATAAAAAAGCCTTTTCAGATTGCCAACTGGAAACTGTCCCTCCTGCTTTATAGTATTTTTTGTTTTGTAGTTACGATCTGAATAGGTATTTTTTATTTTCCAAAGGTGTTATCCTTATTAAAGAGAATCACTAGTGCGTGAAAGACAAAAAGTAAAACTAATGGTTTATTAAGGAGTTATAGTCTAAGTTCTTGTTTGACTCGGAGTGGAATTGAGGGTCGACATTGGAGTATTTCCTGCTTTTATCATTGCTAGATACAGAATGTATTTTTGGTTGGTCTATTTTCTTCATCTCGTAGATGCTTGTAGCTATTTTTTGAAATGTCATGAGAGCTCTTCTCCAAAACATATTTCTGGTTCACCACGTTAATTTTCGGTTTCTTTTTATACTATTCCGGTAAGTATGGTGACAATAACGCTGTTTGTTTATTTTTGACGTCAGTATTTAATGATAATGCAAGATACATTACTATAATTCTAGTTAAAACTATACTTTGATCAAGGTGATTTAAAATTGGAAACGTATTTGAAGGACCGATTTTAAGTCAAAATGCCCCATACGGCCATTTTAAGCACCCAAACTAATGAAACCCCAAATGTTACCGGTTTGACAATTTTTGGAAGTCGATTTAACTCTTAAGTAATCTTTGTCCCTCTTGTAATGTAAGATCACATTTAATTCTTAAATGTTATAAGTTGTATGATTTGAAAAAAAGTGAATTATCCTTTATTATCAAAAGTCAAAAGCATCCATTAAAACCTAAGACTGAACTATTATGGTATCATTATATTTATAATGATATAAAGCTAAATCAATACTTTATAAATTCTTGGAATAAAAATTATGTGTATAATATAGTTTCTCAAGAATTTTGTGGAGCTTATTCTTTGTTATGGTGTGGAGGGAAATTATACAAATTCCAGAGTTGTTGTATTTGAACTTTTATGTCAATATTTTTATTGGGTTTTAAGGGTTCATTTGAAGAAAAAATATGGGCTGATTAATAAGTTTTTGATCCCCCAAAAAATAGATATCATAGACTGATCCACTGCCTTCTTTTCTCCGAACATGCGTTTTTATATATGTTGTTCTGAGCGTCCAGAGGCTTTTTTACGTTTAAATTTTTTGAAACATTAACGTTTTCCCCACAAAACTGATCGAGCAACATATTTTCTTTGTCATATGATCATTGATACGATATCTGTCCTAAAAATTAAAATCGATCAGACTTTAGTATAACCATTTTAATCGTACTAACATTGTTTTGCAAGGTGAAAGATTAATGGATCCCTATCGAAAACAAATACAAAAAAAGAACATATTGATATCAAGAAGATGCTAAAAGGTTTTTATTTTATTTTATAAGGCGTTAATGTTGTGTTTTATTTCCTTTAATATGTTGGCTCTAATTGTACTAAGGTACTTCGATGCAATCCCCATATGGGGGCTTTACCCCACATTTTCCTTAAATGTTTAATATTTGAGGTATAATAATATGTAATTTTGTTCTGTGAAAAAGTTTTTCTTTACAAATAAACTGCGTAATATATACTCATGAAACTATCTCGATTATAGCAATTCACCTATTCATTTGCAATCGAAATCACCTTCAAAGGGTCAAATAACATCAATATGTACCTTGATTTATATTTGGCATAAAGCCTTTAACGACTTCCCTGTCTTGTGGCAAATGAGATTGACCTTTTTTGTGTGTGTATTTGATGGGAGAAATGACCAATAAATATCTCATTAACAAGAAGTAATGTGCTGAGTTGATTTTGTCTCTATCATGACTATACCTACTACCTTGGGTTCCATAGTGATCCAGGCATACTACGTGGATTATAAACGAGTAATGGACCAATTAAGGCTCTTTTGTATACTTTCAATTTATTGTAAATACATTTATTTTTCTATTTTTTATTTTTGAATAACAATAATAATCTAATGGTAATGATGACGATAAAATAATCCCTCTAAATACGGTCATTACATGGGTGATTAGATAATAATGGAGATTTGAAAGTGAAGGGAGACAATCCTCCCAGCATTGCAAAGATTTATTAGATTTGAATAAAGAATGTATATATTGTATTGTTTGTTAGGCCATAAATCTCATTAGGAGTTAATAAAAGGATACTTTAAATCCTTTTTCTTCTTCTCATTTACTCCTTGATTTCGATCGTCAAAAAGGACTGAACAAACTCGGAGTGAGCGTTTCGTTCATGCTTCCTCCATCCCTTTCGACTCTTAAAAGTCTTATCACAGAACGTACATTGAAAGGACTTGGTGGGAGAATGTATAAGAATATGCTCCTTCAAATCCGATGACCGCACAAAGCCCTTTCCACAAGCCAGACATACATGCGGCTTCTCTCCCGTATGAATCCTCTCATGAATACGATGATTCGACAAGTCACGACTCCCTTTTCCACAAACACGACAAAAGTAGGAAAAATCAGACTCATGCGTCTTGGCATGACTTTTTAAGCTCGCTCCATGAAGGAATGCCTTACCACAGTCCTCACACTTGAATTTTGGAAATTTGGAGTGCGTGTTTTCATGTCTCTTGAGATCTCCGGCAAAGACGAAACCCTTCTCACAGAAATGACACTTATAGGCCACGCGTTCGGGTTCGTGTGTTGCCAAATGAATTGATAAACTGTTTTTGTACTCAAAGTCTTTTCCGCAGAGGGAACAAACGTAGAGACGATCTCCAAGACCATGAACTTTGAGGTGGGTTTTGAGATTAGAGGCTTGAGTGAAGGGCTTGGAGCATATTTTACAGGATATGGATTTGGAAGGGGGGTCCATGATGACTAAGTGAGCCTCACCTTCTTCCAGTGGATCCATGCTGAAATACATAAACAAAATATAATATTGCGTTTATCTGTGGATGGATCATTTAACTCAATTTGAAAAAAAATATCCAGAAAAAATAGGAGGAAAGAAATGATGAGTTAATTACGAGAGTTTTCCCTTGAGGGCGCTAACGACTCTCGTTCTATGTATTATTTCGTTAAATACTTTCTTATTATATACATACATATATATAGAATATAACTTTTTTTATGTTAAAATAAAAATTATAACCGTATTTAAATTTTATTTTAGAGCTGACCGTAACAAAGCCTCACGCCCCCTTAATATTTACCTTGTTATAAGTTATGGCCAAATCATTCTTTTGCGGAAGCCTTTACATTTTTTGAACATGAGTACATAGATATAAAGATATTAATGTGGAAAATATTTGGAGATTCTATTTGGATCTCAAAGCGTGTTTGATTATTAAAAAAAAATAACGTGTTTAAGAAATGTTCTTAATATTCAAGAAATTACAATTTATGAACAGATAAATATATATTTTTTTTTCATACAGTCTCTGAAATGATCTTGCTGTTTTCATATTCTTCTTTTAGGGGGATTTAATTTATAGCTCAATTTTTTTTTCGTTCAGTGTGCATTTTTTTAATATTTTGTTTTTCATTTATCTCTAAGGTTGATCCTAATCAGTTGATTTAATTTCACAAATAAATCTGCAAATAGCGAAACATTGTTTTTAAAAATAAATTAAACTATTCCTTATTTTAAGAACAAAACAAAACAAAAAACGGGAAAAAATGGAATTTCTCTCAAAATATAGCTTTAATATTATATGAATACTTATCATTAAAAAGGGTATTTAAAGAGAAAATCACCGCTCCGATTAATATACGGGCCCCACAAATCAAATCATATGTCAAAAATACAATTATCTCCACTTTGATTTTTTTATTTTTGTCTGACAAGGTGCAAATTCCTAGTTATTAAAAGTTATATTTCTATATCCATGTACTCCTCTCTACTGAGAGGAATTATAGAGAAAATCCCCGCCACTAGTGATCTGCGTCTCCCGCATATCAAACTATTATCAAAAAATATTTTGACAAATGAGTCAACAAAATATCAACTATTTTTTTTGCCCTTGGATTGAAATGCTTTGCCTCTGTCTGCGTTTACTTTGATAAGTTGTGTACGAAATTTCTTCTTTTGCGGCCTAAGAATGTTTTTACACAGTTCCTCTATGGCTTAGTGTCATTTTGTGTATTGAAGGATCTCAATAAAAGACAAAAGTTATAAAATATCGTTTGTAGATACATGTTTACAGATTCAAAAATATTAGTAAAATTATTTCTGTATCTTTTTTCGGAATAGGATAATTTACCCTCTAAGTACAAACAAACTAAAGAAAAACATTCCCTCTCATTGTAATGATTAAAATACTTCATATTTGATCGCAATAATTCACACAGAGTTTGTCGTAAAATATAAATATACAACGTCAAAATAATATTTTAAAGGTTATTTAAAATTTATTGCTCCCTGTCGGCCAAAAAAGTAAAATCTTTGACTTATAGAGGTAATTTTCATGCTTCTGAAGGTAAAAACAAGCATTTGTTAACTAGTTACTTTAACTGATGACAAAGTGTAAACGGATTGTAATTCTTCCTCATTCAATAACTCCTCAAAGTCTAGTATGAGGCGAATGAAGAAAGAGGAACAAATCCAATTGAGAGAATTCATTTTTATTACTCATTACCTAATACATAGGTTCTTACCTATTTGAATAACTAAAGAATAATCAAATACTAGGTGCGTACCCATAAATATGCACTAATGAGATGAAGAAGAAAATGGTTGTGTATTCATAAAGCCCAATAAACACACACTGCCCCATTATTCTCATAATTTAACTTATTTAATTGAAAGAAAGAAATAATAATAAAAAAAAGCTTTTAATACATCCTTTGAAAAAGAATAGATAATCAAGCATCACTTTAATGAATGCTTTCTTCTCTAAAAAAACTAAACCAAACAAAAGGTTTGGTGTGTATATATACGCATATATTTGCCGCTTAAAAAGTTAATTTTTTTTTTTTAATCCATTGAAAATTCGTGATAAACTTCATTAACTCATAGCTCCATCTACGATGAACTCTTACTAATTATAATTTATCTTAATCAAAGAGGGTAAGAACAATGGGATATATTATGCAAATAATATAGCTAGATGCCATTCATCCGTAATGCTAATGCTGTCTTCGAGACGACCATATCCTAGAGGAAGAATAAAATATACCTTTTATGCTTCAAAAAATGAAATTTTGAATCTGATTGCTTTTGATGTTGAAATTTGAAAGTCGAGACCTGGTTGGCCAAGATGCCATTGGCTTTTCAATTTTAAAAAACCCCAAAAATAAAAATAGAAATTTGAGTACTATCAACATTTTGATCGATACCAATCAAACATCAAGACAAATATTTATCTTATTATTTTTTTTTTTTTAGAAATCTAATCTAATTGGTTTTGCCTTTGTCTCAAAATTCGATCATTGAGACCTGTTAGAGATTGATTAACAATAAAAAACTGTGCAATTTTCATGCAATTAATATATGACGCCATTCTTATAAAAATGGTCCCTAGCTTATGAATTGTCCCCTCTTCGGGACCAATAGTATAGTATACCAAGAGAAAAATATAAATTCTTGTTATAAGGATATATTTTTAATCTAATTGCTTTTTGTCTTGAAATTCGGGAGTCGAGTCCACTTGAACCAAGAGGGAACTATTCCTCTACTTTAAAAAATAAATTATAAAAAGTTTGGTTTATTTTAGATTCTATCAATATGCGATTTCATTCTGTAATAAAATGGTCTCATGAATCAGAAAGAAATAGACAACAAATATATACTTTTTTTTCAACAAAAGGAATTTTTTTAATTTGGTTGCTTTTTTTATTGACCTTGCACTTCAAAAGTTGGTTAATTTTGGTACTATCAAATGTGATATAATTTTATCCAATTGGCCTCCTTAATTATACATTCGCTTCCCTGGTCGAGACAAATAAAATACAAAAAATATACATATATTTTTAATGTAATTGCTTTGGTTTGTGTCTCAAAATTTTGTGGGTTGAATCTGTTCGAGCAAAAAGCCATTGGACCTCCACTTAAAAAAAAATGGAATTATCAATATGTAACCCATTCATGTAAAACTTGCCCCTTACTTATGAATTGGATTATGTTCAGACCAATAGAATATTATGAGAAACATATATGTACTTTCAAAAAATACGGATATCTTTAATCTAAATACTTTTTGTCTTGAAGTTCGAGACTCGAGACCAGTTAAGCCAAGAGGAAATTGGTACTCGACTTTAAAATACCCAAATTTCAATATTTTGATGTATTCAATTTGTGGTTTAATTTTGATATAAATGATCTCAAACTGAGAGCAATAGGCTTAAAAAAAGATGTTTTTTTTTAACAAAAGGATTTTTTATAATATATATTTCTTTGCTATCAAATGTGATGTAATTCTTAGCAAACTAACCTCCTTAATTTTTAATTAACCTCTTTGGTTAAGACCAATAAAATACAAAGATAAAAATAAATTTTCAATATAACTGCTTAGGATTGGATCGAAACCATTGACCCTCCACCGAAAAAAAAATGTATATGTGACGCCATTCATATAAAAATCGCCTCCTTGCTTATGAATTGTCCTCTGATTGAGGCCAATAAAAGACAAAGACTGAGAGCAAGATAAAAGTTGATATTATTTTTCTTTTGTTTTGTTAGAAAAATACAATTTTAATCTAAATCTTAGCTTTGAGAGATAGATACCTTAAAAATTGATCTGTAGACCAAAATCGATATGGAGAACAATCTAAATTACTACATGGGGGTTTCACTGAGGTCCAATAAAGCTTATTTTTATTTTAAAAAGAAGAAGAAACGATAGGTTAAGTAGTCTATTAAATTATCATAAATTACTTTATTCTTATTTGTTTTTACAAATAAGAATAAAATATAAACCGCAAAGGTTGTGAGTGATGATGACCTTTCCTTCACTTTCGCACTTTACATATATGTACATAGTATTTAGATAAAAAGGCCTCCTTTAACTCATCTTTAATAGATATTTCGTGACCTACTTTAAAAGTGTATTTATTAGGATGTATGGGCCAAGGGTCTTCAACCCTTTTGCAAGAGCAAGTCACTATTAAATAGTCATTAGACTAAAAATTACAGTCATAGAAGAAGATAATGTGATTTGTGCATGTATGTTAGAGAGGTCACGATTCTTGAAATGAAATAGTTTGAAGACTACTTATTAAAGTATACATCTGGCATGTCAAAGGATACAAACTTAGTTTTGGCTTCACTCTAAGTCTTACCAAAACTAACCAGAGCCATTTGTAAGATGTTACCCTCATTTTAGTATTAAGTCGCGAGAATATATTGATTTTACATATACTGCAAACAATATTTAACCATGTTGATATGTTAGGGCAAGTTAGTCATTGTCAACTGGTCACATAAATCACCATATGATCAATGATATCTAAAAATTTTGTTCACTAATTTTGTTTCAATTGGATTTAAATGGATTTTTTTTTCATGTGATTTATAGTAGTATTATTGATAATTATGCTTAAATATTGGATTGTTTTGTTAAATATTTGTTTTGCAAAAAATGATTTATTATTGCAACCTCATACTAAAATTCTGGGAAAACTTTGAAATGTCCATGTAAAGTTTGAAAAAGACTTGTAATAATTAGACTAGCCAACTTGTTACTATAGATATGCACCTTCATGCGTATTATTTCATCTTCCAAATAGTAATCACTCTAATCTATGTAATAAAATGTATTGCAATCCATTCAAATCAGAGATAATATACAAAACAGATCAAAATCGATGAATTGTGGACATACATTACTATTACAATATTATTCATTGTTCAAGAGTTACTTTTGCAATCTGTGTGTAATTTTTTTTTTTGCATGCAATTGTGTTTGAGGGAGTCAAGGACTGATGACTGATCCCTATCTTTATAGTGATTTAATCAAGAACGACACTCACAAATGAATAGGAGCGTCATTTTATTTTTATAGGGATGATATATTGCTTAAAAATAGAGCTTTGCTTGAAAGTTTTTTTTTTTTTGCATTCCTATGCCCAATGTTTTTGCAATGAATTAGTTTTTTTTTTTTTTTTTTTGATTCTAGGAGTGAAGAAACAAGATAAGATGATATTATAATTTACGACACGAAAATAACCCATACATCAAAGTGTCTACAACCGACTATCACCGTAGGACAATCAAGAGACAGGGATCTCTTACTTGATTCCAGTTATTGTCTAGATCCACAATGACGGATGGATCTGGAACAACTGACAAAGACTGTAACTCAAGACATTTATTTATTTATATCTTTTAAATAATTTCATACTAAAGGAGGCATTTCTGAGCATTGTTTCCTTACCTGCGAATATAATAATAATAGTCCTATGTACAACGAAATTCCGCCAAAGAATGGACTCCTGTCAAATCCTTCTACAGAGAGAACCATTCCCAACTATTCCACTATTCTTACTGTAACTCAAAATGAAAAATCCCGGCGAAAAAAAAAAACAAAAACCAAACCTACATTATAATAGAAATGGATTGCGCGAGCGCGCGCCTTATGACGATCGCTTGACCCCGATTATTATGATGTTGTAAATAAGATTTTTATTAAGTTATACAGATGAGAAGTTTGAAGGAGGGGTGAGGAATGGCTCTTAATAATATGTAATTGGTTTTTAAGAAGAAGAAAAGAAAAAGTGTTAAAGAGTGTCTTTGTTTTTAAAAGGAGTTAAAAAAAAAAAGTGTATCTTCACATTCATATACTATAGGTACTCATCTATTAAAAGGATGTGTGTCTGTGTAAAAAAAACAAAACAATTGGCTCTATGTATAAGTGGTAAAATTGTGGATAATTAAAGTACTTGAAGAGCGAAAAAGAAACTTTAAGTACTTTTTGTTCACTCTCATTCTTCAAAAAGAGAGTCAGCTGTTGAAAAATATGTACTCATAAAATATATTATTATAGAAGACGTCGTTTCACAATATATATAATATATGTATAGAGTGATTAAACTTTGAAAAGTAATCCATTTTTTTAACCTAACAATATACTTATATAATGGGAGATCCTTAGCCCTTTGTTGAATCCCCTATTTCCAAATCCCATCATAGTTACTTAAATGAGCATACTTTTTTTTTAGCAAAAAGAAACACAATGGATTCCACGGATATGCCAGAGTGAAGGTATATGGCTACATACTTTAAAAGAAACGAGCAAATGCCACAACTTAACTCATGTAGAAGCTTTCATTTGTTCAGAAAGAGTCAAATGAAGATGGTTGTAACATAAATCTTCTTGCCTTCAAAAACTATTGCACCAAATAAGGTGTTTGTCGAATTGAAATAATAAAGACATTCATAATAATCAAAGTATCTGTCTACTTTTATACGTATGTAGGGACGCAGTATACTAGAGTCCACTGCATTTTTAATTTCAAAAAGGAAAAAGATATCCAGTGATGTTAATTGGTAGCATTTTGATCATGTCACAAAACCCCAGAAAATCAACAAAGCAACCATAACAATTTGAATGATGTTTTAAAGGAGAGCAACTTTGCTGACATTATATTTTATTAGATCAGGTACAAGCAGCTGTGATGAGGGGTAGAAGGAAATAAAAAAGGATATATGCAGTAAATACTCTGAGTCCAACTTAAAGGACTTGCAATTTTATTAACTCCACAACAAATACTCAGTGCTATACATTGTTTATTATGAGCACACGCAAATGTTCAATCCGGGGTTCGTATAAATCAATGATATAAATAATTATAATAGTAACCTAGGAAAAGAAAATTCACACTTCAAGTTGCCAACTCAAAAAAACAAAAACAAATAAACAGGCGTAATAAAAAATCCAACCAATTAGTGAGGCTAATCGGTAGCATTTAGCTACCAAACCGGATCGAACATTTGCGTGTACACATAACAGATGATAATTTAATAATTTTTTGTGGAGTTATAAGTTTAAGTCCTTGTTTGACTCGGAGTAACTATTGCCGATATGCTTGTTTATTTCCTCCTCACAGCCCCTTATAGTTGATCCAATCAAAAGTCGTCACAATTAAGCGGCTCTCCTCCTAAACAGTCTTCAAACTGTCAGGGTTGCAGTATTGATCATCGGTTTCTTTTTTTAACATGACTAAAATCTAACCTATGTATTACATTTTACTGGATATCTTAATATATGAATCGGTTTGATGTAACGTGAGTATTCTGGATGTTGGTCATTTTGATGGACTAAACAACCAGGTTTTTTACTAATAAAAAACTTTTTTTTATTATGAAGGAAAATTGTGAACTATTACCGTATATTTGGAAGTCAAAGTGGGATAAAGACAGATAAAAGGAATTCAACCTTTACTGTTCTGTAAAATTTATCTCCCTAACCTTAGATTTGTTGTATATCAGATCCTAATATTGATAAAAGACGTTTTATTTTAGCATAGTGGTTCCCAACTAAAGCTCTTTAGAGCCCTTGTGCTTCGCAGTGTATCCTTAAGGTCTCCCAGGGAGATTGCATAAATAGTGAGTAGAAGATTTGATCAAGCAATCGCTGAAAAAAGAAAAAAAGAAAAGAAAGGTTTTACAGTAATGAAAAGGTAAGAAATCACTGTTCTAGAACTATACAATAAATTAACTATTAAATTTGCAAGAATAGGATATTATTCTCGGATTATCCTACCTCTCTCTTCTCATCAAATTGATCCCAAACAAAATTATCATCAAGTAGTAAATCTATAAGTCTTTTTTAAAGCCATTTGATGCAGTTTCTTCAACATTCTTTTTGTAAATTTCTCAATTTATTTATGTTAAAATATCAATTATGAGGCCTCAAGATGGCGCAGTCGTCAATTATGATTCAATCTGTGACATAAATTAAAACGCTCCATTCCTAACATAGTAAGGGAGAGGCTCTCCTGTCATAATAAAAAATAAAGATGTAAATTAAAAGTATTGCCATATAAAGACCTACGATTAGCATGTATCCGACTATGTATGGTGGTTATTGGTCCTCCATGTTTGCTTATCTACTTTTTTCATTTCTTACTTTTTTCTTTTATAGCAAGCATAAAAAAAAGGCTTAGCTTTATATTCATAATGAATACAAACGAAAATGGGTGATACAAACCCATAGTCTATTCCTGAATAAGGCATTGTTTTTAGTATTTGTTTGTATAATATACATCAAGAAGTCACTTACTTAAGGGTATGTACATTCACACATTGCCAGTACTTCATCATGACGTCTCTTTTAAACAGGGATATAATACGCGCAAGGAACACAAAATTGAGAATTTATATAAAAGTTGGGGACACATAACTTGCTGTATGATTCAATTACAATTTTATCTCCTTCATTTTCAATTACGTGGTCTTAACATGTAACCAAACGACAGTTAAAGAAGTTTTGTTTTTTATTCCATGTCTCTAAATGTAAAAACGTTGGAGCAACCACAAAAAGACAACGTGTGTGCGATCTCCTCCTCACAGGTGTCATTTCTGAGAAGGCTGAAGAGAACATTGATATCTCTATTCGGACTGTTTACAACAACACTTCCAAACAGTTCTATGCAGAGAAGAAGAACCAAAACTTATACAGAAACAATAAGGCTGAATTTTGGCCGGCCTACATATGGTCCTCCTCCAGCCCTTACCTCAACCCCTAGACTTTGCAGTTTAGGGCCTCTGAAAGAAAAAAATGTCTGCCACACCTCTAATCCAAATTTGGATTTGTCCGAGTTGGCATCATAACAGCGTGGTACGCCATGGACTCGGCCTTCATCGACAAGAGGGTGAAGCTGTTTTTGCTCGTGATGGGAGAAGAGAAGACATAGTATTTAATCATATCCCAAATTTAGTCATACTACTGCAAGTTACTCTGTACATCACGATGCCATCTCACTAACATAAAAATTACATTTTTTTTTATGTCAGCTGTGGATTTTTCTCTTTCTTTCCCCTTATCCATGTTCATAACGCTGATTGATCGAATTCGAATTAGTTATTGTCAAGCCTATAAAACAAATTATTATCCTGAGCAGATTCTTGTTAGTATACTTTTGCCACGGAAGAGGTCGCTTTTTACCATACAACAAATAATTTGAGTTTATTTATTTTTCTACGTGACGTAAGCAGTTTTTTGCATTCTTTCGTAGAATTCACTTTGTTAATTAAGTTTAACCGGTGAATTAATTGAGGTAGAAATTATAATTATGCAAAGCAAAATATTAAGGTTACTAACCCCCTTAGTGGACAAAAAGTTATCACATTGCCAATTATATATGGGGGAAAATTTATAAAGTGGTCTGTGTTTCGCACTTTCTTTATGGATTTGACCCTTGTTTTTAAGCGTTTAACAATTCTCAGTAACTATTGAATAGTAATTGAATACTTGGGAAGAGGGAATGACAACAAAGTGGCCCTTTTTTTCTGTTTCTTTTTGAAAGAAAGGCTGCCAGATACAATAAAGGTAACGACGTGACATATCTAAGCAGTACTCTTATTATACTCTATAAATCATGTTGACTTTCTTTTTAAATTGATCAATATCAAAAGAAAAGTTTAATACCAAACGTGTCGACCTTTTTCATAGGGACCCATCTATCTATTTATGTACTTATATACTCGTATGATTGTAAAATGTACATACACTTGTGTTTTCTGCTCAATACTCCACTCACGACGATGTTTTTTGTTCATCCATAATTTACTCTCATATATATATTTTTGTGAAAAAAAACAAAAACAAAAAAAACAACTCATTTGGATGGCCATAAGTGAAGGTCGTGACGTGGATTATGTGAGATCATATTGGATAGATATAGACACAATAGGTATCTATATTATACATTTGTGTACACTGTACATACATATAAAGGTATATACATTTGTAATAGTGTTAGGTTTCGGTCTGAAAATTCTAGATCGGTCTGAGTTCGTCATGATTTTTAGCAGAGCAAACTAATTCAACTATTGAAAGAAGTTCAATTTTATTTGGTCTCAAAGACGTATTCGATTTAGATTGGTCCCAAAACAAAATATTAGTGTGGATCGGTTATACAAAAAAATGGTCTCAAATAAAAATTCTCAGCAACTATTGAATAATAAATGAATACTTGGGAAGATGGCATGGCCAAAAAGTTGCCCTTTTCATATTTTTTTTGGAAGCAAGGCTGCGAGATACAATAAAGGTAACGATTCTATAGATTTATTGGTGATGACATGAGTGGTATTTCAAAAAATTTGAATGTCAACACAATAATTTCAAATAAAGTTAAATGTTTTCTATAAATAATATGAGTACAACTTATAAATCAGGTGGATAGTGTAAAAAAATAGATCATATATTGTGACCGATAATGATAGGTCTATACAATGTGCGGCCGTTGTTTAACAACTATCTTTGAACAACTGTTACAGCTGCATATGCACAGTTGGATCGTTGTTTGTTGTTTTAGCGGCTAGCCAAAAGTGTTTGACGTCAGTTAAAAAAAATGGCATCGATCAACGAAGTATTTATTCTACAATCGAGGAAAAGGCAGAGTGTTCTTGTTGCAATCTGTGCCACTCGAGACAATGTTGAGATTGCAAAGTTTTTAAAACTGGACAATTCCATTGTCTGGAGAGTAATGAAGAGTCTGGAAGTGATTATGATCTTGTTGGATCCAGTGTTTGACTTCCAAGCTCACCCAACCTCAACCCAATGATCTTTTTGTATGGAGGGAGCTGCACAAATCCTCCTGCAACCCAAACTCCGAGATGATGTCGAAAACCTGTAATGTATTCCGAAATCTGCAAAAGAAGACTGTCATCAATACCTACTTCCATTATCGAGGTCAAGTCGAGGCTGTTATTGATGTCAAAGTAGATTATATTGGATAATAATATATACCTTTTTTAATTCAGCTAGTATTTTCCATTGGTTTGATTAAAATGGGGTTATTAGTTAAGGAAAAAATCAATTTAAAAAAAAATATCGTACTGGTTGTTAAATAAAAGGCGCATTGTAATAAAGGATATGAAGACCAAAAAACGGTTCACGTTTTGAAAATGATTAAATTTCTGTCTACGGTCTGAGATCACGGTCTGGACCAAAATATTTACCTCCGAATTGGTCTGGAAAAAATCACTTGAGACCGAACCGAAAAAAAAAATCGGTTTTATACCGAGTCTCAACACTAGTAATAGTATATACTAATATATGTAATATAAAATATATCACTAACAACAACCTATTCGTATGAGCCTACAGAGACTTTTTTTTATGTGTGTTCTTGATGATGATAGAGATTTCATCTCGTGGAAAATATAAATATCAGCTATGACATGTTTATGTGTTGACTTAAAAGTTTAGAGAGTTTTACAATACTTTTCTATGTAGCTATTATATGCATATATCATTTTTTTTTTTTCGTTTTTAGCATGAAGTTAAATAAAATATATACCAATCCTACGTAATACGTATCATATATATATATATATATATAGGTATGTTGTGTACAAAAATTTGCGTTTTTTGTATAAGTTACATTTTGTACAGGAAAATTGTACAAGTCGAAACCAAAAAAATGAGATGAAGGATTTACAGTACATAGGATGAGCCTCATGCAATAATTGAATATTTCATAATGATCCATATATTAATGGTGTAGTTTTTGATTATTTCCTGAAAAATTAATAAAATATAAGTATTATGTAACACATTATAAAGTTCTAATGTCCACAGTTATATTACTCATAAATACATAATAACTATGTAATTTTAATAGATCAAAATGATATGATATTATCAATGTACAGTTGGTAATTAGAACGCTCAATGTTGCAATTAAATATTGCATTATAAGACAAACAAAACTGCAACTTCTACAATTGGCTTATACAAGTTGCAGCTCAACTCGTACACAACATATATACAAATATAATTTGCTTTCACAATTTTTTTTTCTAATAAAAAACTATCTTTCGAAAAAAAGAACACAATCAAACTTATGCTCGAATTGAATCATTATTCTTTAGAAACTGCTTCATAATACCAAATATATGGGCCGAAAATTTCCATGCTTAACAAAGAAAACACCTTTTTTAAGGCATTGCTTAGCCTGAACAATATTTTTTCCCCTCAAGAAGCAGTGTAAAATTAATTCCATTGTTTTGGAAATAACAAAAGTTGCATCATACTTAACTCAATAATTCACAAAGTAAAGAAAAGATTGTCAAAAAATTTCGCCATCTATCTGTGAAGCCCGGGACTATAAAGCCCATGCCTAATAAAGGAAACCTGGTTGATTTAGTGCACTTGTGCGTTCTTTGGAACACATCACATTCATTTATGAACCAAATTTTAAAAAGGCAGTTACATTGTTAAAAAACACCTATTTTCTGTCCTCATTATTTCTTAAAAAAAAGTAGTCAAAGTCTTCGAAGTAGGCCTCCAAAGTCGGTTAATAAAATACCCGACTCCAACTCCAGTATTTTGAATGCCACCGGCACCAACTACGATTCGCACTCCAACACACAATTTAATAATAATATGTATATTTTAACGCCTATATAAGAAGTACTATTGTGTCATTTGAGGCTGGAAACTATAAACGAATATCTAATTTGTAGCTATAGCTAGTTATTAGTTTAGTAAATAATTGTGCCAGATATTAATTTTTTTTTTGAAATATAAGATATTTAACAAGATGAACAATAAATCAAATGAATCAAAAGCTATATATTGCTAATCCATTCATGAGTTTATAAAACATAATTTTTCCACTCGTAATCGAAGAACAACAATACAAATGACCTCTAACTGCAGTGTTACACTTTACACACTAATGCCATTGACTATTCACAAGGCTAAGTAATGAACTAGCATGGCTAGTGGAGATACTATAAGTAACATAATATTTTAGACTATAGAAATGTTCGCGAAATATACTCAATACCTATAATTTATAACCCTTTAGAAAAAAAAATTAAGAAAATACAATGTAAGCCTTAGATTATAAATAAGTTTTATTTACATAAATTAGAATATTTTTTTCGTGAGATTCTTTTTGTTGTTGGTAACTTGAACAATGTTTCTTGGTTTCTCAAGCTGGTATCCTTATTTTTTTATTCTTGAAGAGAAAACATATAAGTATTGAGTAGTTACGTGAGAGTGTGCTGATTAAAAAAGGGGAGGTTAACACTGATGATTTCTTGGGGAGCTTCACTATTATTAAAACAATGTTTTTCTGTTAATCAACGCCTAATTACTCCGGGCAATGTCAAGTACTACCGTTAGTAAATTAATAACTTGACTTTACCTTCTCAAAAAAGAGAAAGAAAAACTACCCTATTAAATACAATAATAGTTAGCAAATTAATCCCAGCTGTGGTAATAGTTCTCACTTAATTGTAGGGAATGTCTAAAGCTTAGAAATAACTAATTTGAGGTCAAAACACTTATGAGAGGTATGAATAGAAGATAAATGAACAGCTGATGAAAATCATCAACGTATGAGTAAAAAATCATTTGTTTTTCTTATAAATATTCTATTTTGGCTCTTTTACTTACTAAATATTTTATAAATATAATTTTAAAATAATGTCGTTTTATGAATGCTGTCCTTTAATGAAATATTATTTCCTTCATGTGACTCATTCACAGAAACATTTGCAAACTTTTGATATAAATGGTGAATCTTATAACTCCTTCAACTATAAGAGTGTCGATTTATTAATTAAAGAGTATTTAAACAAAAAACAATACAATTCCCCTGGGCTGATAAAATCTGGACTTAGTGAAGGTATTATTAGATTTGTGATACATGTGAAAGATTATTTTGTTTCTTTGTCTAAACAGTAACTCCAATAATTCATATTTTAAGCCCTTCCATTAATGTCATAATATATCAATGTGTAGATAAACATCGAGTACACATTTGTAAAATGTTTAACATTGCTTTAGACAAATTAATAGTTGACATACAAAGATGTATTCAATCAAATTTCATAAAAATAAAACAAAGAAAGTTCTTGTTCATAAAAAAAAAAAAAAATCTTTAGTCCAATTTTTTTTAGCTTCTAACTACAATCCCATTTTTTTATTGTTTCAACCATCTCTGGCTACAGACGCTTTGCAAAAAAGTTGACGGGTCACTTAATATTATAAATTTATGCATAGATTAATGGTTGTTAACTGTTTCTTGATGGGAAAAAATACCATTGGAGCCTAGCAATGGTTTGAACAGTGTTTTGGGGACTCTTCTCCGTAAAGTGAACAAAAAAAAAAAAAAATAATAATAATAATAATTTAGTCAAATTCAGGCCATTAAAAAGAAATCAAAATTGGACAAATTTACATTCCTTCTGCGGTCACTACTTATTCAAGTTGAGGTCTGAAACTGACACATACCTTGCTGACGTGATATGTAGACATGGAGGTTTCTGTTCTTTGTGACGGAGCGTTTCTGGGATGATATATTTTTGTGCTGATTCTTGCTTCTACGTGCGTTTTTACACTATATAATTTGGGATATATTTAGTATGATTATTTCTGAGGGGAGGGGTTAAAAGGTAGAGGTTTTTTTTTTGAATAATTATTCATAAAGGATAGGTGAAAATGTACATCTTACTGAAGAGAAAGGCACTCCTTTATTTATTATGGTTGTGATTAGGTATTCATATATATTGACGAGATGTCCAATCCAGCATAAAAAATGTAATAACTTCAAATACTATTAATAAAAACATCACTTGTATGCAAATATCAGTAAAAAAGAAAAATACTATCTCTCTCTCTCCCCTCCAATGAAGTTGTACGTGTATACTGTATACATAAATACCTATGTAGGCACATATGGATATACAAGTGTCTAGTTTTTGGTATATAATTAATCTATTATAATATACATCTAATCAACTAAGAAAAAAAATAAAATAAAATTCACCTTATTCAACTCAAAGAATTGAAGAGATGGGAGAATTAAAAAAATCTCTTACTCATGATTACATGACAAGCAAAAAATCTCATTTTTTCTTTCTTCTTCCATATTCTTTGGACTTGGAATTAATGATATGTAACAACACTCTACTGTACATACTTTTGAGTCTATTTCACTCTTAAAAAACACTCAAAATTAATAATGGTAATCCTTTGGCCTCAACCACAGATAGACATGCTCATTAGCCTTCATTAATAAGGGGCATTACCTAACTTGGCAAAACGGAATTGCAAAAGTTAAAATACGTTTTTAATGATACACCTATCTATTAATATTTACTTTTTTTAAAATGAAAATCTTTATTTTCTTATTTTACATGCATTAATTACAAGTTATTTACATAATTATAGTTATTGGATGTTCAACTCCGTTTATCAGGGCCGGTTGGGGGAGGGGCAATTGTTTCATACCCTTGACTGGAGTGCAGAGGCTCCTAGTTCTCATTTTTTATAAATACTATATTTACAGTCAAACCTGACCTAACAGCTTTAAGCGTGTACTGCACTAAGCGGTCATATCCAGCGCCTACGCAGGAATTTCATAACATTAAAAAACTGTATTAAGCAAAACTATGTATACAATAAAACCTGGCCTAACAACTTTAATCATGTCACGGCACTAAATGAGCATATCCAGCTCCCCTTTAGGAATTTCATATCATAAAACAACTGTATTCAGCGTTATATATATAGTAAAAATATATATATGGTCAAACTTGGTCTAACAGTCATCTGATTTAAGCATGTCACGGCATTAAGTGCTCTTTGTCAGATCCCATGCAGGAATTTCAGAACTTAAAAATCTGTATTCAGAGTGTCTCTAAAATTCTCGACCAGAACTCAGATAAATTATCATATAGGTTTATAGATTAATCTATTTTGAACGGTCACTTTCGAAACTGATATTGACTGTTGAGGTCAAAACAAAGAAGGACTGACCGTTTATAAAATCATAGACCCTCACTTGGGCGAGTGAATAAATAAAATATAAATATTGCCAGGACATAAATGAATAATTTTTACATATATTTGTCTTTCTCTCCTTCTCTATCAGACGGGAAATGGTGTCCTTTATTGTACTCTTTTATCCACAATTTCCAATCTTTTAACTGGCCAAAAATAGCAAACCCGGTTTAAGAGCTCACGTACACTAAGTAGTCACTTTTGCTATTTCCCCCCTTACCTGAGAGCTTAATACAGGTTTGACTCTATCAGTGAGAAATTTCGTTTAAAAAAGACCATAAAAACAGAAAGAAATTGGTCTTTTTTAACTCTCCTTTATTGAGTATCCTTTTTATAACGCAGTTGGTTAACTGAGTTAAAAAAAACCCTAAAATTATATCATAAACAGGTGAACAATCAATATAATTATGTCTTTATATATATATATATATTATTTTTTACTTTTACATTCATTTGCATCCACAAATATCAAATAAAATGCTAAAAATACTTATATGAATATATGACATAGAAAAAAAAAAGAAAAAATATTTTAAATTAATCTTAATTTCATCATTTCGAGGTTTCAACAATATATATAATTGTTTTTATAGCTACTGTTATGGACCTCCTACCGTCAAAAGAACAAATCTTGAATATTTTTTTTTTTTTACTTTTATGTATTGACTTTGAGGATAATAAATCGCTCAAACTCCAGGCCCAGAAAAAAGAAAGTTTTCAGCAGAACAATTAATTAAAATTACTAAACCTAGATATATAAAATTGCTAAATAAATGGATAAAAACTAAACAAGACATTATCAAGCTATAAACAGAATCGCATAAAATCAAATAGAATGTTTCCAGACAATCCTGGAAAGTATTGGCGATAAAATGCAAGTTCAAAGAAATAAGAAACATTTACATTTCAATCTTTGGTGTATAATATCCCAGTTGACGAACAAAAGGTTAAAGATAATTCATTTGAACAATAGAAATGAATTATTTTCTTCCAATAAACATAATTAAAAAGAGTTATAAAAAAATATATCTTTTTAAAATAACGTCAATTATTAGAAATTTTTCAACAAAATTATATTTCAAAAGAGGAACGATAAAAGATCCCAACATATTTATCTCTTCGCAAGGCCCTGCTTACGCTAAAACATACATTGTCCACACTTTGAAGAATTATTATAAACACATCTTGTCATCATAATCTTACTGCTACCTATGGTTGTAGATTGTACAAAGGTATGATCTATATGTCTGAGTTTTATAGGCGCATACACTACATACCGTCAAACTGTGTGACTCTATTTATGTGAATCTATACAAAAGACAAAACAAAACATTGAGACACTAAAAGATGTTTATCATAAAAACAGAGTGAAGAAGATCTTATGTAGATGACTGAGTGACTTTATGTATGTAAGTTTTTATATAAAAAACACCGCAACGTTAAAGACTGTAATGCTCAGATAGGGGAGACTCGAGATAGTTACAACATACCCTTTTTGTGGAGTAACCAAATATATAATACCACCTTTTTTTTTAATGGTCCTTTAATTGGTCAGATGGAGTTGCCCTGATTAAGTATAAGTAAACATTATATTATTACATATACTACATTTAACCTATGAATCTTTTTGTGAAATCCATATACATAAACTATATTTTTTTCCTCTAGGAATCACCTGGGCGCGAACCTACGCACACTGAGTTCAAAAGAATAACTTCTCCCGAGCTATGAAGATTCCATACATTTTTTTTGTCTGTGTCTGTCATTTTTAACACAGAGACTGTGTAGGCACAGCTCAGCACCTCATATTCAAAAATAATAGGTGTCTACATAGATTTAGAGTTGTAAATCCTAATAATTTTTTTGGGGCGCGAGATTTGTTGATTGTTAGTTACCTAACGTATGTTTTTTATTTTTCCGGCTATTATCAATATTATTTCATTCTTGAAGAGAGAACATATTAGTATTACGTGTCTTTATGAAACATTGAGAGTAACACTGATGCTTTTTTTTAATGTTCCTTTTATTGGTTAGTTAGAGTTGCTCTGATTAGTTATAAGTAAACTTTGTTGGGGAGTTATTTTCTATAATAAACATTTGAATCATTATTGTTGAGGCAAAGTGTTACAACTGTCCTCGTATTGCAGATTCTTCTACATTTTAATTATTTTATAAATTAAAACTTCACCGTAAGAATGTTTGTTAGCCCTGACTGGGTCCGGAAGAGTGTTGTGGGAATTTATACGATTTATAATACTCATTTGTAATTTATAATATAAATCTTAGTATATCTTAAGCTGCAATAATACATTCAAGGATAATAACTAAACACATTGAAAGATCTAGTTATGTATTCCTTAAAAAAATTATTAAGTTAAATTTCCTACAATTATTATTCAAAGTCAATTTTTTTAAACTGTTGAATCCATCCCCGACTATTGGGACATTTGCAGCAGTTAAGAGGTTTCCTAATATTATCCATTTGTAAACATGTACAGGGTGGTTGAATTTTTTTTGCGCATTTAACTTATTTTTAAGTTAAGAGAGGTTGCAATAGGGAAAAATAATTTTACGATTTAAAAAAAAAATTGTCAACGTGCAACCGAACAAAGATGCTGGTAAAGTAAGTAGCTCAAAAACTTTTACTCCTCTTAGAGAAAATGGCATCCGAACGTGATACTCGAGTTAAGGTCCACGGACTTGTGGACGCGGAGAAATCGCACACAGAGATCCCCCGGTTCTAAGGTATGTCTAAGCGCTCTGTTTATAATGCCAAAGTCAGAGATGGAGTTGAAAGGAAGCCTGGAAGTGACAGGGATAAGATTCTTGATGCAAGGAAGGCCAATGAGTCCTTGGGCTCTCATTCAAAGGACTTGGGAGTTGCCAAGTCCACATTGAAAGGCACAATCAGTAACTTTGTGGTAAGATCCTGGTGAGGCTAGAGATTTCTTTATTACTGACTAACAAACTTAAGCAATGTCATCTACAATTTTTTAAGGGAAAACAAGAAATTTCTGAGCATCCCGACCAAGAACTTATGGCCACTATACTCACCAGATGTAAACAGTATGGATTATTCTTTTTGGGGGATATTGAAGCAGAAGCCTGTCGAGTTCACCTCACTAATATTGAAATTCTAAGAATGCCAATGAGAACCAGACTGACATGTCTGAATGGTACATCGATAAGTGTCATGGAGCCTTCAAGAAGATATTGGAGGCAATAATTACGGCTGATGGCGGATATATTGAGTAAAATATGCTCTTTAATGTTAATTTGACATTTATACTCAAATAATTTTTTTATAAGACGCATGGGTCAAAAACTAGATCTGTTAGAAGTCCCGCTTACTATGTGTGCATTTTTTTGCCCACCCGGTAAAAGAAACTCTTAGATTTAATAGCAAGGATATACTTTCATATATTATGCAGGTACTTTTTATGTTATTACGCCGAATTCACATCTACTTTTTATTGTAACATTAAATAAGAAATCACTAGCTTTTAACATATTACAGGGCATAAATCAAAATTGGCCACATCGCCCTTATGCATTTGATTGTATAAGTATGTGACCATCAGCATATTTATTATGATACTCAATGTATGCAGTCGTTGTAAAGAGGTTTTTAAATAAAGTAGTTGTATTATTTTTAGTAAGAAATGTCAAATGCCTTTTGACAACTTTTAATTTTGTCAAAATAATGATCACAGAAGGCACATGAATCTTCAGTGTTTTAAACTTTTAAAGAAATGGACACCGTATATTTTTTGTTGTTGCATTCATCACTCAAATACCTTGGATCTTATTCTTTATTTTGTATTCCAGGAGTGAATTATGGAAGTACTTAGGGAAGAAATGGGCTTGATTGAAGTGCTCATTGTATCGTTGATGACTTGAAAATGGGAAATTTTCTTTCAATAAACAAATAGCGAAGGAATTAGGTAGGTACAAGAAGCGTTGGTTGAATACTAATAGCCCTGTTAAACAAATTGAGCTAACATACATATTATTTTGTAGAATGAACATACATTAGGGTGAGCTTAGGTTTTGAAATTTCGAAATATTGTGGCTTTAAGGAGTGATGGGCCGATTACAAACAAAAAAACTCGATGCCCATCCTGATTTCGATTCTTTAATATTTTAAATAAAAGTTAAAGATACAAATTTGCTATCAGGGGCGTCCACAGGATTATATTATGAGGGCTAGTTTTTTTTTTAGCCTTTATTTAGACAGAAAATAATTTATAAAAAATTACAATTGCATTACAAAAATATCATTAAACATTATAGTTTAAAATTTCTTCACCAGATTAAGGCCTTCAAACATAAAATATTCATATATCTAAATTAAAAACATTAGCATCTAAAATTAATAAAATACTAACATTCATTTTAGTTTATAATTCATTTTTTTGAAGGTTGTGTTTTTGTTTACTTTATCTCCTAAACAATCAAAACAATGCGGTCAGACTCGACAATTTTCATTATTTTTTCCAAAATTTCGACAATTGGCTTTCCAGGGTGTAGTGCATCATTGAAATCCAAACTACGAAAAACAGAATCGACAAAACCAAAATACCGGGTGATTGACTGTTACATTATGTGGGCATAGATACAATTCACATTATGACCGGCCTGGCGTGCGTTTTCGCCATGTTTGAAGAAAAACCGTGTAATATGACATATTTTCTGTTTGCTGGTGGACATTTTTCATTCGCGCTCAAACAACCCGAAACTGTCCAGAAGTTTTTTTTTTTGGATCAAAATCTTATCTTTATAATGCCATCTTGTGTAAAAGGATCGCACAAATATAACGCTAGATACACATAGCTATAGCCGTTTATCAGAAAAATAATGGATTTCCTTGTAATGTTCCTATAAAATAACCAAAATTTGCGTGTAGGGTACGAATATTTTTACTTCATTCAACTATAGAGCTATAAAAGCAAATTTTATAAATGAATTAAAAATTTATTTATAATAAAAAAGATTTGCAAAGTAAATTTAGAAGGAGTCACATTAATATAGACATGCCCTACGAAAAAACAACAACAATGGACTTAAGAATATATATGTATGTATGCATTTACTAATACTTGTAAGCTGGAAAAGAAACATTTAGAGACATTAAAGCCCCAACATTTCCTGAATGTAAAAAACAAGCTTCACTCTAACTTATATATATGTGTATTATTTATCATCCAAACATTTTCAACGCTGATATAATACTTACATACATAATAAACGACTCATCCAAACGCCCACACATATCATTATCAAATCTTGAACTATTCTTTGGACAATACTCTTTGGTTTTTTTTTCTTTATCTCCCCTTTCGTTTTCTTTATTCTAAGAAATGTAGTCATAATATATGATCCTACCTTATCGTAACGAACTTTGATTCCCCTCGATAATTTCATATTTGCAAATCATGAAAACAGGCAATCACAGGTTGGTTGAGAGGAGGTAAAGAGGTTATGTAAAGCCTCTTGGAAACGATTATGTATATTTACATATCATTTGTATAATACGTCATAGGTGTAGTAAAAATAAATCCATTATTTTTTCAATAGATGGCTTTAGTCATGTGTATCTCGCGTTGTATGAGTGCAATTGGTTTACGCTAGACGGTGTTAGAAACAAAGGATTTCGTACAAAAACACGTCTGGGACAGTTTAGTAATTGTTTGACAAAGTATTCTTTGAGTGGTCATCAAAAGAAAATATACCACTTTTTTACAGTTTTCCTTCAAGGAAAGCGAAAACGCAAGCTTTGTGGCTGAAAATGTGAAAAGTGTTTATGGTCTTGATACTGTAACAGGTAATCGCGTGGTATTTTGGTGTCGTCAATTCCATTTCGGTAATTTTGATGTCAAGGACGAAATACCCATGGTCGAAAATGGGGATAAAATCATGGAAATTGTCGAGTCTGACCGTCTTATATGCACATTTTTGTTTTCCAAGCAGATAGTAATGAATTGAGTTTTGTTTTTTCAGAAAAAAATAATTAAAAAAATGGATTTCATTTTTCTGGATTTTACTGTACGAGGTCTGATAAAAAAAACCGTTACTTTCTCATTCCGAACTCAATTCTCATTCGATTCTCACATTTTCTTTTTTATTATGTTGGTACTCATGTCCATAACAATTGTTGATAATATTAGCTATTTTGAATTGCTAGTTTGGTTTCGAAAGAAAAAAATGAAAGGTTAGACGTCCTTTAATGTGTTCTTTAATTTTCTACTGTAGAAAAAAAATGGAAAACAATATCCATTTAAGAGAAATTCTATTAAAACTTTCTGTATTATTCTAAAGTAGTTAATATTAATGTATTTAAAGCGTTTTCTACTAAATTGATTTTTCTTTCCGTTTTTAATAATAGACGTGAAACATTTGCATCATAAACAAATTAACAATACAAAAGTTGGAGACATGCATACCAACATCATAAAAAAAAATCAAATTTGGATTTTGTACTTGTTGTAACTTGCACAAGCCAATTGTATATAGCTACAATTTCTACATACAGCTCATAACATCTAATTAACAACAGACATTTTAATTACAAACAATTTTTGATGCTATCTTTATAATTGTGTTATAATATTATTTATTATCTATCTAGTTATTTAATATTCTATAGAATTGAGGGCACTTAAACACTTATGATTTGCGTAGTAATTTTCAACAGAAATGCTGAAGATTAATGTATCGAACATTTAACATAAATTTAATCATTTTATTTCAGATAAGTAACTCAGCGGACAACTCGCTCGGTAGAAATGATTCTGTTCAATTTCATATGCACAAGTTCGAATCACTGTTGCACGTTATATATTTGGACTTCTAAGACAATTTAGACGGAGTAAGGCTATAAGGCTTACATATGATTAATCATTGCAATTCCATCTGATATATTAAAGGTTAATAAAAATCATTTTGCAACACTTATCATTATTAACATTCAAGCAATTGGTGCAAGGGGGCGGTTGCCCCAATAAGGCAAATATTTGAGCAGGACAGCAAATGGCTAAATTTATACACTCAAAAAAGATAAATAAAAAATTAGATAAAAATTATTTTCACGAAAAAAATCAATTTAAAAAAGAAGAAAAATGTCGAAATATATTTTCTTTCAATGTAGAGCCAGGCCATCACTGCTTGTCATAAGTACATCAATACCCAGTAAAGTTCATGTAATTGGCTCCGTTGTGTATCGTACAATTTTTATGGATCGATACTATAAATGTCATTGCTTGAACTAACATTAACAATCTATTATCCTCTTTGTCAATTTATGAACTTTATAACAAGGTTAAAAAAAAATGTCGTATCACAGTAAAGCTGATATGAATGGGCTAATAACAGAGGTGGGAAAAAGTCCTTATGACTTCAATTCCAAGTCATTTTCAAACTCTTGAATATTTATATAATGTCCTTATATTTATTTTGACTTCATTTCAAGTCCTTGAGTAAAAAATAGGATACATAATGTTAATGTTTTTCTTGAGTTTATTATAAACTATGAAGCTATCGAGGTCAAGTCAAGTCATAAGTCTTAGTTATCAAGTCTATGTCAAGGCACGTATTGTCTTCTATTGGATGATCAAGTCGAGTCGCAAATTTTCAAAGTATGGACCCAAGTTCAATTCGAGTCGAAAGTCAGGGGTCCAAGCCCGCACCATCCTCGGGGTGTTTAAATTGGAAAAATGTTTAAAGGCTTATAACGAAGAAACTACATGGGGTAGATCCATATTAAAAAAGCTATATTTATTGAAATTCAATTATTCATAATGAAATCCTACTTTTTTGATAACCTTGGCAAAACAGCGCGGAAGCTCTGACTAGCTCGGGCAACCTTGTGCAGATCCAGCATTGTCATTGTACTGGTTCTGGTTTTGCACTATTAATTTACATTCCCTGGATAGATGGAGTAGCCCAAGGAGAAATTATACGTTCCAACAAGAACGTTCACCGGCCCACTAGGCCAAAAAGTACAGGATCTCTTGACCACACAATATTTCCTCACTTCTAGAGCCCGGATCTTTGGCCTACAAACAACCCTAATCTGAAACCATGTGATTTCTATCTCTGGGAGAGTGTCGAGATTGAGGACTGTAGCAAGTATCTTTCGTCTATGGAGAATCTTAAGAAGTGCATTGCCCGTACCATGACAAAACTGTTTCCGCATCTAGTTCGTTCGTAAAAACCTTAAAAGACTTTTTCAATTTATTTGGACCTCCCAGTATTGTAAATTATTTGTCGAAAATATTTGATCTCATATTTTGGTACATACGGCATGTGGCCGTTCTTAAACAACGAAAATTGAAGGCCTGCAACAACTGCACATAGCAGGTGTGAGTTAAAAAAAAAGGTATTGATCCAAGAAGTCATTTTTCCATAATCGTATCCTTGTTGCAATCCGCACAAGATGAGACAATGTTGAGATTGAAAACTTCTCAAACCGGGACAGGTCCTTTGGATTGAGAGTTAGGAAGAAATTGGAAGAGTCTGAGGCTAACAGTAAGACACTGATCTATCTCAAACTTCAACAAGAAAAAAAAAACCTTGGCCTGATCGTCAGATTTTTTTTTTTACTTTGTTTGTTCCAGTGTTTGACCTCCAAGCCCACTGGTCCTCAATTCTATGGACTACTTTGTGTAGAATGCAGTTGAGCGACTCACATGCAATACAAAATCTGAGTTGATGTCTGGGATCTGTGATGAATTTTTGAATCTGCCAACGGAGACTATTATCAAGTTCAAGTTGAGGCCTTTATTGACACCAAAGGCGATTATATTAAATAATAACTTTTTTTTTTAATTTTACCTTTCATTTGCCATTGGTTTTTATTAAAATTGGATAATTAGTTAAGGAGAAAATCAATAAAAAAATCGTCTTGGCTGTTAAATGGAGGTTGCACCCTGTACATGAAAGCATTCTCGCATTAGTATTCTTCCCTAGAATATTATGGACACCAAGTATTATTCATTGCAAAGAAAATGAAGGAAAATTCATGATTTTCCATTAAATGAAAATAATGTATTATTTTTTTTCCCCTTTTGACTTGAGTTCCAGGCCATTAAGTAGGGAATATCTACATACCTACATATATTTATGTATATAAACATAAATAGTACTTCGAAAAGACAAAAAAAAAAAAGAAACAAAAAAAACAAACATTAGGGCACTTTTTCATTTTGATGGAGAAACCCCCAAACCAGGAGGTCAAATTCCTTTAAGAACATAAGTTACTTAATGAAAAAAAAAAACGGGGAAAGATACTCATTTCTACTCAAAATTCTTAACTTTTTTCAATTATTATTATATTCTTATTGTGGTCAATAATTCCTTTTCATTTTGTTTGTGTGCTCGAAGGATTGGAGATGTAAATAATTGTTTTCAAGCTTTCAGTAAGGGGGTTTGATTTTAAAATAATTTCTTAGGGCATTTATAAGATCTGTCCAATTAAGGGTATGCTTTAAAAGTGTGGCTGCATGTCATATTAGATGGATTAATTAAACAAAAATAAATCATGTGGTCATCATTTAGTTATACTTCAGTTTAAAATAGATGAATGACTCTGCATATACTAAATAGAAATGTCATGTTACTTTAGACGAGACAGTAATGGACAGAGCATAATACGTACGGAAAAACTTAACATGTTTAAGTTTGCTTTGACAATTTCATGCTGCGTGTTTCTCCAACTAAGGGAGAGGGCATGCTGCATCCACAGTACTGAAGAAAGGAAATTTGAGGTAACTGTCGTAACATGTCTTACTTTTAGCCTTACTAGTATCTACTCTTGTGACCTATTTTGCAAACTCAGAACTGGTGGAAGAAAGGTTCATTTAACTGTCAATCATGTCCTATTCTTGTGGGGCCTTTCTTTTTGAATAAAAGATTCATGATGCTGTTGGTGGTTTCTTGCTCTTTGTAAGCTATTCACATAACACATTAATGATATTGGGTACTTGAGACAGATTTTTACGAATAATTTTATTTATTTATTATTCTAAATGAATTTAAATTTTATCCATTCTTATATAAACAAAAAATATTTATCCATTCAAATATGTATGATATATATATATATATACAAGGGCAGTATGAAAAATTTCTGACCTACCAAAGATACAATACATTTTTTCTGAATCCTTAATTTTTCAACATAGTCCAAGTAGTACTTGACGTTTTTCTCTGCAAAAAAATGTTTACTAAACACTTTTTTTTTTTGGCTCAATTACTCCAAGTTGGATATACTTAGATGCGTCAAATTTTAACCCAACAGGCTTTTTTATGTCTGCAATTGTTTGAATCTATTTAAAGGTTACACTTTCACAAACAAATATTTAATGACAGCTCAATACTTGATTTTGTCCATTTTTACTAAAACACTCACTCACATCAACTCAATAAAACGACTGTTACGTAACAATTGCACGTACAAAATGGCTGAAACTCTGGTGAGTAACAGTCAACAGATGCTAGATAGATTTGACTAGCTTTTATTTACGAGTGATGCCATCTTCAGGTTGAGGTCGGAAACTTTCCAGAACACTCTCGATTATAGGAAATGTCAGATTTAAAATAGATGTCAAGATACTATTTTTTAATCTTTGTCCCTGACACGGTCAAGGGGCAAATCAGTCTGCTGCAACACTCACTTTGATAAAAGCTGTTCTAAAGCTAATAGAATTCATGTTTTTCCATAAATGTCTGTAACAAATTTTTAAATGGGTAGAGAGTTTGTGATTCGATCACATCACTACTCACAAATACCATAGAGTTTATACCTGGACATTTATAAACATATTTATTAATTATAAATGAACATTGAGCATTTATTTGGAAATTCTGATATTTTTGACATGTATTAATGACAATAAAGGTATTTTTTTCCATTAGCATTTCTTTGTCATTAAGTATTTTTTTGCAATTTTATCAAAGTATAGTATAAACAGAATTGAAATTCTTTCTCCAATTAAAACAATTTACGTAAATACTCCTCAAATATATTTACAATGTATGTAACATCTCAATTTTTTTTGTTATTTAAATAATGATTCTATCTTTTGACTTTAGCATCGTCAAAGATCTCTATTTCTTCCTCATGTTCCTTTCAAAACAAAAAATATAAATGTACATATTGTATTATATTCTTGGATCACTAGGGGGTTGACAGAAACAATATGTTTTTTTTTGTTTTTAAAACGTTTATATCCATTCTTCCCCTCCTAAGATCCTTTGTTTTGTGCCTGCATTAATATAAGTACATAATATGTGCATTGTGCATATAAAGACTTGGATCTGTTCACGCTTTCTCCGCTAGTCTCTTCATTTTTGAAACTTTTCTGTAAAGGCACTTGTTTGTTCATTTTTTCTCCCTTTAATCGTTCAGTTATATAAAAACAGAACACTAACCACGTGTTCATTTTTTGTCAAAATGTAGTTGGCTCTACGCAAGATGTCCAATATACTGAAGAATCACTGATGGCGTCTCTTAATCATTTGACGTATCCAATTTTTTATTCTCTTCACTGAATTCATCTTAATACACTCTGTTACTTCACTAATAACACAAAAATATTCAGCTTGTTTTGTTGTCAGCTGTCGATGTTTTTGGTTCTTTTCACCTAATTAGGGATTTGAAAAGTATTAGGTAATTCGTGGCATAATTTTTCGCCCTTCATAATTTTGCCTCTTGGAGATTTTGGCGCAAGAACATCATTCATGCATTCAAGAAAACATAATTTTTAATTTCCAGCCCCCCCCCTCTCCGAAAATTACTTTGTACCCATGAATGCATATTTTTTAAATCTATTTTCAAAGTAATAAAACCAAACTCGCGAATGTCTTTTATGCTTAAAGCAATAGTTACATGCCATTTTAAGGTTAAAAAGTACAGTTTTAAGGTCATATAAAAAAACAACGTAACATAAAATGTATGTTTCTTTAAATTTTTTTATTTTAGCGTGTACAACGGTATCCTATTTTTAGGGTGGCTTTTTCATTCCATCTTTTGTTGTAAAAAAATATGTTTGAATTTTAAAGTTATGTTTGGCCATATATATATATATATTTTAGAGTGTTTAAAAGATGTTTTGCATTAAAAAAAAATAGCTTAAAATTCAATTTCCTCATTTTCATAAAATCTCATATGGTTAAATCTCTAAGAGACAATATTATTAGAGGCGAAAATGTATAAGGCAAATACTACCAGAGGTAAACATGTATAGGGTAAAATTTCGGGTTTTAAACGTTGATTGGATAAATTATAATTAGGCCTTGTTAAGCTCTGAACACTTTTCAACAATTATTGAATAATAGTTTCATAGTTGGGATAAAATGATCCAATGGGCTAAATAAAAACTTGTCTTCTGTTTCTTCCCCTCTTTCTTCTGGTATGAGAGGTTGTGTTGACCACAATAAAGGTATAGATGTGATAAAATCAATAATAATAGGGAGGGGAGGGTTAAAATCAAATTCTATTTTATCCCTCCTACTGTTTGGGCACAAGAGTATCTTTTAAGGATTCTAGAAAAAATAATTGTTAAAGCTTTTACTCTGTTAACAGTTCAATATTTTCCAGCTCAGGCTCTCAAAAATGAACGGAAAGCATGACCGGCGCTCATTTTACGTTCATTATCCAAGTTTGTGCAGTTGTGACATGTTCCCATGTATCCTTTTTAATTGAAAGGGAAAACAAACAATGAAAAAACACATTCAATTAATTGGTTTATATGATAATAATATGTCCATAAATTCGATCCAAGTTAAAAGTAGAGTAGTAAGATATATGATATTATCGATAGCTCATTAGTTATATGAAAATTCTTAATTAAAAAAAAAGAGATATCTATTTGTATATTGTATATAAATACAAAAGATAAAAGATTGGAATTCAAAGCAATTAAAATAAATAACAATAATAATTAATTACTAGGAAGGTTTCTATCTATCTATATATGTATAAAGTACATATATTCCGAATTTTTCTTCAAGGCTGTCTTTAACTCTTTGAATCTCATAATGATTTTAAACCAATTTTATCCAATCATCCCTTTACGGAACTATGTTAAAGATTAGTATTTATTTGATATATATATATATTTTTTTGATGTGTCGACTCCTTCAATGGTGAGTTAATTTTCATATTCGAAAAAGCCTGAGTCCATTTAATATTCATTTATTTAGTCGGCTTGATTATTAATATCCCTAAACCTAATGTTCGATCGGTCCTATGACGCGTATTAAACTCCCTGGCTACGCACATCTTAGTTTTAACTTCAGGTAAATGACCTCTTTGAAAGAGGTTATGCCGAACAGGTGAAAGGAAATAATTAATAACTACCTCATTTCAGCTATTGTATCTAACATAAAAGATACTGTTATGAGATTGGTTGGACCAAATGAGTTTGTTCTAAGCCGATCTCACTGAGAAATTCGATTTAGATCGGTCCAAAAAATATAGGTTTATACAGTGAGACCGAAATATATCGGTTTTTGGTCTGGACCAAAAAACTGTACTAATAAAAAACTTTAAGAATTCGATGCTGGACCGACTCTCAAAACTAATAGTAGTTGTTATAATTGGTGAATTGTTTATCGTGTAATTAAATACTTTTTTTTGTTTTCTTTTTAACCAAATTCCCTAACCGTGTTTTTAAAAAAGAGGATTTTCACAATGAAGAGTTAATAGAAATTAATAAATGGACATTGGACATTTAATTTGTTTCCATTTTTCCCCTTGTCTACTTTATCGACTCGATTTGATCGATTCAAGTCAACACAAAACTAAATTTTATTTGAGGATTTTGATTAGTGGTTTAATTAATATATTTAACTCATGATTATAATCTTAATATTTCGTATGAAGGAGTCGAGTCTGACTGGTTGTGAAAACAGAGCAATCGTTAGAGACACAAATTAATGAGCAATTCAAAAAAACCTGAAAAATCAATTAATAATAACCTCTGCAAATTCTCTAATAGATAGGTATTACATGTTTATATAGGTATATAAAGACATCTTAAAGGCATGGAATTAAGTAATTGATGTCATTATTTATCCATGAAAAATAAAATTAAAATGAAATGTATTATATTTTTTTATGTAGAGCCTTGAGAAAGTAATTTCGTACTCATATGTACAGTCTGTAAAGGTAGATAACTGTTTATAAGTGCTGGGGTTCGATCTGTTAACCCTTATAATTAGTGTTGTGTCTATCTTTATATATTCGGTCTAGTATTGGGACTGCTTATTAATTGTCAGTCCTATGAATTTTTCCTAAAATCTTGTTGGCCTATTAAGCCAATTAAGATATGTGAAATACATATTTAAAAAAATGGCATTTTTTCATTATAATGCAATATAATACGGGACATACAAGAGTCGTCTGAAAAACCTCAGACCTCAACGTGAAGATGACAACACTCGCAATTAAAAGCTGTTCATATCTATCTAGCGTCTTTTAACAGTTACTCACCAAAGTATGAGTCACTTTGGAGGCGCAGGTGTGATGTAAGAGTAATTGAGATAATGTGAGTTTTTTTGTTTGAAAAAAAAATCTGAATGTTTATTTTTCAACATGATCTCCTTTTAACCCTACACGCCTCTCCCATGAATTCTCCCATCTCTGTACCCCATCTCGGCTGTAACTTCTCTGGACAAAGTGTGTAATGCTACAAGGACAGTATGTTGAAAAATAAAAATTCAGAATTTTTTTCTAGCTTTTATTTACATGTGCTACCATTTTCACGTTATGGTTGGGAAACTTTTCAGAACACCCTCGTATATTATTTTTACTTAGTTATATGTTTTATTCAATTATATAAAGATAAAAACACCCTCAATGACGTCACGAGTTATTACTTTTATTTTCTTTAATTTTACTTATTTGGTTCTTCAAAGAAGATGGATCACATAGAAAAATTCGGATTGGATCGGTCTAGATCGATTTTATACCTACATTGTTGATGTCATTAGTTGTGCTTTTAAATTTTGTGAATATACGTTATACATATACTTAGAGGCAAATCAGCAAACAACAAAAAAAAAAAAAATTAAAATGTTTTGTTTCTTTTCGGTTGAAATATAATCTCTCACTTGATCATAAGATAATATTTCCTCCGTTTAGATCTATTTAATTCACTAGGTAGAATACAAACATATTTTTCCTGATTTAAGTTAACTCAAATATAATATTTTAATTTGTGACTCGTCATATATAGTATATAGAGCTGTATAATATATGACCTTAATGTGTGCGATATTTTTTTTCAAAAATAATTATATTTGAAATTTAATTTTAATAATTTTTTTTGTAAAAAATTAAATTTTTGAGAAAGATTATGGATTTTCTAAATTCTTTCCCCCAATTTTTTTTTCCGTTTTTTTTTGGGAAATATATTTTTACATAACCCTGTGGACGCTCCTGAGAATATAATGTCATCTGAAATATCCGTCACAAGAGAGCCTTCTATGCCTCCTTCCAGGTGGCCGCTGACAACATCTAATATCCATCCGTTATAGAATATTTAGACATTCTGATTAAAAGGGGTCTATTATTCAACTACTCAAAATAATGAATATTTCATTAAGCAATTATTTTTATTTTTCTAAAAATAAAGTGTGGAAAACATATGTATTTTTACACAAATTATCGTCTATATCTATCATCAAATCATTCTTATTAATCCTTTGAGTGTGTCCTAAATTCTATTTTAATTAGCTAAAATTGACCGTCATAATGAAAGAATAATTTTTTTTGGATTTTTTGGAATGGTAATATCGGGTCTACTACGAGTATCTTCTCTCAAATCAAAAATCATAAACTATAGTTAAAATTCTTGGAAACCCTAACACATCCCACAAAATTTTAGTAGCAATCCTAAAATTGATTCAAATATGTCTATGAAAAATTGGACTGCATGTATTGTTGAAGTAAAAAAGCATACGCTGAGATAATCTCCTTTTCTTGATTTGTGTTCAAGATTATTGTTATATTGACCATTTAACACCTGGTGCATGTTCTCTTGTTCTTCAAAGTCTGACAGTTACTTATTAACGTGATCATTATTAAAGTATGTTTGTAGGAAGGAATATGTAGCATATAAATAGCTATTTTGAAACAAGTTATACTTCGTTTCATGGTTTTTAAAATAATTTTTGGAGCATATCCTTTAAAAAAAATTACCTTCAAATTGAGATGTTAACATTTTGTGCAATTATTTTTTTTTTTTTGAGAACGAAGAAATAGCTCATAAAAATATCCAGATTTAATCTTCCTGTCGCCAGGAGGTGAATTTTATGTAAAATAATAATAAGAAAAAAAACACAAGAAACTTTTTAAGGTATGTTTTTATTGTTATTATATGTACCTATAATTTTTTTTTTTTTTTGGTTTGAAAAACATTTTAATTTATATGTTAAGTGTGATGTTTCCTATGTCTGAAATGATATTGAATATTTTTTTTTACCTATCAATCATATGATTCAACTCGTCTACATTAGTTTTAATCCGTCTTGATTTCAGCCAATAAAGTTCCTTTTTTGTGCTTAATCATTCATTAATTATTATTTATTTTGCAAAACAATCATCATGACCTAATGAGCCGTCAGATTCTTGTTACGATGTGTGCCTTACCTTTAATTTAAAACAAAAAAAAATATATTTAATAACCTTTACTTCTTTAATTGGATGGTTTGTGTCACGCAATCAGGTTTCCGTATAGATAAATCTGATTCATTAATTCCATATAGTTAAAACTAATGTTGAATGCTGATGTTACTCTAACTTAAGAAAAATTTGACTCAATTTCCTGAAAATGACTCACAGATGCTCCTTTTATATTTATAGAAAGTTGATGAATTAATTGGGAGGATCAACTACATTAGATATGAGGAAATCCTCAAAAGCTCGAACTACAGCGAACTCAAAAATTTGTATATTGTCCTAGCAGTAACGCCAGAATCATAGAAACCATTTGCCTATAATTTGGCGTTTATAAAAAAGGCTATTCGCTAAAATTTAGCATGTTCCAAAAATTAAACTAACTTGAATACTTTTTAAAAAGTTTTTAGTTTCTTACATAAAAAAAAATCAATTGTTACATTGAGCATTTATAAGAAAAAACATTCTGTCAAAAATTGTTAAAAAAGGCCTTGGTCATGTTCCCACTTGCCACAAATAAATCCTTCTCAAGCTCCTGATATAATTTGATCCTCTATGTCCTAGCACGAACTCCAATCTCCACAGAACTCAAAAACTTGAACTGGACTGACTCAAATTAGGTGAAAACTGGTAGAAATTTCAACGAGGAGGCCATATGTAACTTTAATAGCTCTTACAATACAGGTTTAGTAAAGTCTATTTAAATAAGATCTAGCTTTTTGTTGGTGGAATTTCAAGTCTTGTACTTATAGTAAGCTAATATATTTTAGATCTTCTTTCGATTATTTGCCCACATACAAATATTTATGACTGATTTTAAATTTCGACTGTTAATTTTATTGCCTAATTTGGTGCTCCCTTTAATTTTTGGAGCCCCCATAGAATATTCATCGTAGAAGGGATTTTAAGACCCTATGGTCCTCCTTGCCACTCTTTCACGGACTAAATTATATCATTAGTTATGGGGTGGCTTGTCTCAGGGGATATATTATACTCCTGAAGTGAATGTGTGTGAGTTTGATATCTGGTCGCTCCTTGACTGCAAGAGCATAAACATTTAATAAAGTAAATTGACAGATGGATTAATTTGAGTATGCAATTGTCTACCTATACCCCTATGGATGTAACTCTATCTGACCAATAGCTACCATTTAATATCCGGGACGACTTGTCTGTAGATGCAAGGGATGCAATAAGACTTTAAAAATAATTATGACTAAAAACAGGAATTTGACTTCCTCTTAGTGTTTAAAATTTGAGTTCCTGTCATGTTTTGACTGGATAAAGGGCGCCCTAGGGCTTTATTTTTTTTATCTACTGTCGTTGTAGCACCTCTTATTCCCACAATAGATCTTGAGGAAGTTGTATTACTAATATGTTACAAGATATACCAGAATTTTTATTCCTGTCCTTTTGAAAACGGACTATAAGTATATCATCATTTTATTACTTCGTCTATTTATCAAAAACAATAAATTATGAAGCATATATAAAGTATAGAGTTAAACTAAATAATCCACAGCTGACAACAAAATACAATGGGTATTTTTATGTCAGCGAAGTAACGCTTTGCAATAGAGGATCAATGAACCATAATTTTACAGGACCGTATCCTTTTTAGAAAATGTTCCATCACCAAATTGCAAAATGGCTGTGGTATGCCCTCAATAGATTAACAAATTCCATTTTTGAGGTCTTGAATAGACGTTGGGCTGTTGGCATATAGCTTATCTTTCACGTGGCCCCAAAGGAAGAAGTAGCAAGCTTTTAAATAAAAGATCTCTGTGGCCAATTGCGATCACCTCTTCCAGAGATAACACGATGTTTTTTTATGGTCGGAATTGGATTGTATTAATCTGGACAACATTACTTTTAACAAATTGGCGCTACGTGATAAACAAGCACTGAAACCATTGTTCTTTTACGGGTTATCTCTCTATCCTATTATCTCTCGAAAAGGTGATTGCAATTGGCCACCAAGATCTTGTGATGTAACACCTTGGGCTAAATCCAACAGAAGTTACCAGACAAACGAGGCAGTAAGAAGCACAGCTCACCTTATAAAAGGACGAGGGGAGGCACTGCACGATAAGTTTAGAAGTTGTCAAAGAGAGTGTCAAGGCCGCCATGAAACACAACCCTAGGCAGCCCATCTGGACTCATGCAAAGAGCAAGGTATTTGTGGAAGTACCATGTTCGAGGCAGTGAAAGAGATGGGTGCAGATCTTTCAGGCTTCTGCCCAGATCCCTGCTGTCGCAGACTTCGAAAGATAAGCGTCTGGAACGCACCAGGAAGCTGCGATCAAAAAAGCAATCAAAAAAATGTTTTCTGAAGGAAAAACATTTACTGTCGACTGGATTATTAATCGGCAGAACAGTATGTGTGGTAAGTCAAATAGGTTGGGTGCTATGATATTGTTAAAATTCCGTAGCATACTATAATATTATATGAACATTGTATAGTGTACCTATGATATGAGCATAAAATAATAGATAATAATAGGTACATATCTACTCAAGATTGAAAAAAAAAAAAAATGAAGAAAAGAAAAAATCCTAATAATGTTATAATCATAGAAAATGGCATTTCATGCTGTGAAGAATATAAATACTACTCTAAAATTAAAATTGATTCTTCCTTCTATGCTTATCAATACATACATAAGAAATACTGAGAATATGTATTGTACCTATGTGTACCCCAATATACAACACATACAAACCTCCAAATAATGATACCTATTGTGATGGTCAGTCCTCTCACTTCATTTTCTATAAGGAAGAAAAATACGTTATATAGACTTTGTTAGTAGTGTGGAGCCCCGGTCCGAGACCGATATTTCGGTACGTATCACTATTTGAAACCCTGGCCCGATTAGACCTTTTATAATAAAAGGTCACTTATTTATTAATAAAAAGAATCATTTATAAAATAACGTCTTTTTTCTGTGTGGGACCCGTCATAGCCAAATTTTACTACGAAACCCTCCAGACCGAATTTGCTAAGTTTTACTAAACAAAGTATGAGCGTTGTTTACATATATTAGTTTGCCAACAAAGCGACAGGTAGTGACGCCGTGTTGCGGTAGAATAATAAAACACTCTCAATGCTAATCGATCTTATATATATTTATAAGACTGTTTTTAGCTTTATCACACAGATAATCCAAAAAAAAAAAAAAAAGAGTCAAACAAATCAGTCTGAAATTTAGAATGTAAACGAATAAAATAACTAAACATGTTCCTATGATATTTTTTGGGGCCTCCAAGGTAATTAAGATGCTGTTTTTGTGTTAAATAAAAACTCTTTTCCCTTCTCTCTTTTTGTATATTTCTCAATTTCTCTGTGTCTTCACTTTTCTCTTCTCCATTTTCCTTTTTTCTACTACCTTCATTCTTTGTTTCCATTCCCGTCTATTCAACCCTGCAATGTGGGTACCCTCTGCTAGTATAAAATATAGGCTAGGGTTACTCACATAAAGAGCGCTGTGGAAATTCTTCTCACTATCCCAATTTTCTTAAAACAACTGATCTAGACAACCAGATACAGACTGTCACACCACCTTAAGGATAAACTATATTTTATCATTGCCTATTATAATGCTCTTAGACCGGTCTAGGATTTCCAGTCCAAAACCCAACACTAGCTGTTAGTTTTTCATTCAAATCATATTGATTAAACGGATAAATGATGATGAAGATGAGTGATCGTCTTGATCACAGCATGAAGTCTTCGGATTAATTATAATTTACAATGGGATGCCCCTTAACGAGGAGTTAATGAAGGGTTGTTTGCCAGAGTGCAAAATGATACCTATTCAAAGTAAAATTGGACTCCTTATTTCTTATAGATATTTAGGGGGGAGGTGGGAATGTTTTGTAGTCGAAACAATGGAATCTTAAAAGGTTTTATGGGGGATAATAATGGAAGGAGAAGACTAGAATGAAAGGAACTTCTTCATGTTGAACTCACTTCTTTCTTCTCTTCTTTATTTATGATTCATGGAGATGATTTGATTTATGCTCTTTTCGTATCACATTGTTTTCCCTCTTCATAATAAAGAGGCATTTATAGACTCAAAAATAGTTTGAAGCTTTTCCCTACTCGATTAAATACTCAATTACTACGACCTATCAAAAAAAAAAAAAAATACGGCAACCTGTTTTGCATAAAACCCCGTATTAGCTAAGGCCGACCCTGCTGTCAACTTAACGTATATGAACTTAATGAATATGGATTAAAGAAGGATATGTGCAAAGTGAGATACACTCATGTCTTTAGCAATAATCAGGGGCTCATATTACAATAATATATATGTTTAAACTAAATGTAGAAATGTTTTAGACACATTAGATTTTTATTGGTGAAGAAAGTAGAGTTTTTGAGCTTCCCTCCCCTTGTCAGTGTTTTTCCAAAACTGGATACAACCCACGGCTTACTAAATAACTTACTAAATATTTAGCTTCACCCCCCTTTTTTTCAATATTTGATATTACCTTTAGTTAAATTGGTTGTAGTATATTTATAATTAATAACCCACCAATATAATTGAAGGAATTTTCTTCTTGTAGCCTTGCACTCCAATGAATGAATAATGGAAATAAGCTTGATTTTGCACTTCGATCATTTTTTTATGCTGTACTTCCTTATTCATTTGAATACTTTTTCGAAATGAAATCTTCTTCGGATGAGTAAGAGAACAATTACTTATAACCTGTCCTCGTTTTTAATAGATTTCTTGCACCAGAAGTTTCCACTAAGAAAACTGGGTTACATTTAAGTACGTTGTATACATTTGTAAATAAAATATATCTTTTTTTAGCTGGCCACTAGGGAATTCAGTTTTATTCAACAATTTTCTAATGCAAATTACATTGAAAGAATAATTTAGCAAATAAAATATATCATTTAAAAGAACAAAAAAAAAAAAAACTTCAAAATAATGATTAACAATTCAAATTTACCTTTCGATCATCAAAAAGAGTCGATGGCTTCATGACAATAAAATAATAATTAACAAATAAAGCCATTCAAAGTTCTAAAATACAATCTTAATATAGGTAAAATGCCATCAAAGTTATTGTCTCTTGTAATGCGCAATTTGTATATTATATACTGTGCCTTTGTAATTATTGCGTCGATTTTTCCGTCGTTTACTGTTGATAAAAAATCAATAATATGAAATATGTAAATAAAATATATTAGGTTATCTTGAAGACCATTGACATACTTCATATTGAAAAGGCTTTGTTGATCAGTGAAAAAGCGATCAGTTCTTAACGTAGTGGACTGCAAAATATTTAATACCCCATCCTAAAAAATCTTTAAATCGGAACCCTTCCTCCCTCGTTAACTGGATGTAAAAAAAAAATACCCTAAAAAAATAAAGAAGATTCCTAGGTCAGATAAAGTAATTATAATGTTTTCTTGTACTAATTAATAAGTGATGCCTGGTCCGGGGATTTCAAGCAAAGAAAGATGTAAAGGTTTCTTTTATTTTTATTATAAAAAATTTGAATTTAATTCGAATCTAATTTTTTAAAGAAAAGTTTAAAATGGTTGTCTTTTTCAACTTTTTTATCAATTGCCTAATTTTTTTTAGAAAAAAAAAAATTATTAAATGACTTTTTTTGTATTAGAATAAACAATAGACATTTCGATTCATATAGAATGCAGTGGCCCAAGGCTGGCTCTGATTGACGGTAATATGATAGTTAAAGGCAATTGAGTATCCAACCTATACGCCTTCTGCCCTTAAAAAAACCATCAACCAGTTTTTAGAAAAATAAATAATATATGTACTATGAAGTGATTTGATAACTGTACAGTGTACGTATATTAATATATGCAAAAAAATATGTATATAAATATTTTTCATAGATTTAAATTCGATGCATAAAATACAAAGAAGAAAAAAAAAATGACATTTCAAGAAAATAAATATTTGGGATTAATGGATTATCCAAATCCTATGTACATAGGAGACAAGGAGATGCTCTGCATGGTGCTTCGTCTATCAGTTGGGAAACGAGGCTTGAATAATTTGTAGACAAATATGGCAGATTGATATTTATGAATCAATCATATGTTTTCAAAATTTATAGATTTAGAGACAAAAGTCTTTAGTGCATGTAGTATATATGTCATGTACAAGTTGCCATTTTGTACAAGTTGGAACCAAAGAATGAGATGAATAATCTTAAATGAAAAATTTACAATCCTTGGGATGAGGATCATGCAAGAATTGAATCTTCATTGGATGATCGATATCGATGAATTGATATTTTTGACTGTTTTAATAAAAATGACTAAAACATAAGTATTCTGTGACACATTATTAAGTTGTAATGCTGTGTTATATAACTCATAAATACATTAAATTTATGCCATTTTAATAGACCAAAATGAAATGACGATCCCAATGGATAGTTGGTCGATAAGTAGATTCTATAGTAGGATATTTAAAAAAGGAATTCTTCGATAATTTTACTTGTCAAAATTAATGATAGTAAACGTTTGATGCATTTCATTTTTTTACTTTCTTCAAAATTAAATGTATTTAGTTCTTTTTAGAAAAAGATTTCAAGGGAGTGGGGGTGGATATTTTATTTTTATGTTAGCCTCATTGAAGGTAGAAATATTCAAAATTCTTAAAGAACAAAATAAACTATAGATAGTTCATATACAGTAGTATAATTTGTCTATTTTTTATCTATATGAATAAAGCAATGTTTATCTGTATTAATGTATAATTATGAGAATATGGGAATAAAAAACAATTATTTTTGCTTTGATTATTTGATTTTTGATCTTATTTTGGATGCAGCATTCAGCGTGTAGTGCTTAGTCTCAGCCAAGTAGCGCTCTAAAGACTCAAGTACTCCCAAGCTCATCAGTCATATTACTATTTTTTCTCAAGCATTTATAATAATACTTTCATTCTTGAGTATTGAGTGACTAATTTTTGAGTGTGCTCATAAAAAACGCCCAGTAACTTGGATGATTTCTTAGGGAGTTATGTTCTAAATTATAAAAGAAAATTTGTCCTATTGTCGACGCCTAATTACTTCGGAGAATGTCGAGTACTACTTCTAGTAGACTAACAAACTTAAGTGATGTTACAATTTTTTATTTAAGATTAAGGGAGGAATTTTAAATTTGTCTTTAGAGGCTTTTCTTTTTTGCCATTTTTTTTTGTTGGCTCAACCAGCGTCAGCCAACTTACTCTCCTTGATACTTTTTGACTACTATCACAGATATTTTACTCTTCCTCAAGCAATTAACTCTTAAATTAACCACAAATAATTATATTTTCATAAAATACATAAGTGTTAAGAAAGTAAGCTAATATTTGAGTTATCAGAGAAGTAAATTACTCTGAGGTTGTAAATACAGATAATTTGTCTATGATTCGAATTGTGTATTTACCATTTTCAAAGACCCCCAGCTAATGCAACACTAATAAGTATTGATGAAATCTTGTGTATTTTTTAGTTCGTCCGTTTTCTGGAGTTGGTAATCTGAAGAGAACATTTTCTTATCTTGAACTTCTATCATAATTATTTGATTCTTCCTATTCTAGTGCATACAATTATATTTAAAGCCTGATTGAATATTCGTGTATGCCTTTAAAGGGCGGAAAGTAACTCAGAGGATTTGTTACGGAGTTATTTGTTCTTGTTGAACTCAGAGTAGAATTGAGGATTGACATTGGAGTAATTCTTGTCTTATTTCCTTCTCCCCCATCACAGCTGATTGTAGCTGATCTAACGAAACGCCATGGCAGCTAAGCTACCCTCCTCCAAACTATTCTACAATTGTCAGGGTTACCATACTGATTTTCAGTTTCTTTTTTTTAACATGCCCAAAATACACGGGATTTTCAACACTATTATTAAGTTAGGATTCTACTAAAGTCCAGAAACATAAACTGTACACACTTCCTAGAAAATTAAAGTGTTTCAACTTACCCTATGTCTCAACTAGCCTCCTATTGATGTCAATTTATAAAGTCAAGCAAACTCTGGGAATAGAAATGATTTATTTACTTCTATCTCATTCGCCTCAACACCTTCAATTACTATGTGCCTAAAATAAATTTAATTAGACCCTTTGCGTAATTATCACATACATAGCTACAAATATTACTTTTTAATATCTGTTTGCAATGGAATTCAGCATTCACACATGTACATAGAAAATAAGTAATGTATGTATGTACATGTTTATGCTCACAAATTGATGCCAAGAAAGATTCCTCATTTCGATAAGACGACTTTAATTTCGAATGCTATAATTATCCAATTTAAATACGTACATATGTATATTCACTTCTATATTCTATAAAATATCTAGACGTATCTTGAGGCGAGGATAAATGTCTTTACATATTATGTAGTGCCTAGATACATAAACATACACTCTACCTACATTCATCATAATATGTAAGAAGTATTCCTAAGATGATGAAGAATAAGAGAAAGACCTCTCACGATGGACTCATGTCCATGACAATGTTTATTTTTGTATTATTGAAATTTTTTAAGGACCTTTTTTATTTTTTTAAATTACAATTTATTTTTACAAAATTGTTTTTTAATATTGACTTTTTTTTTTAAAAAAAATATCTTTTTAAATTTATTCTTTTTATATAAGAAAGAGATAATATAACAAAAAAAATAAAAATATAATTATCCTAAAAATTGACAACAATGAGTTATTTCTAATTTTGACGTCCATAATTTCAATTTTTTTTTTTTTACAAAACAAACCTACCTGACTAAATTTTAGTAAAGGGAGTAGTGTACTTCCTGAACTGAGATCCGTCCTAGACCGATTTTTTTTTACCAATTTGGTCTTAAATAATTTTTTCTAGACCCATTTGCACGGATATTTCTGTCCAGACTGCGATATTGGACCGTAGACCGGTATTACAATTTTTGAAAATCGTCAACAATTTTTTTAGTCTCAATATATAGCCAAATTTTTTTCGGTCTCAATCTAATGACCAATTTTCTTCTCTATCGATGGTAGTGATCTATGAGTTACACAAAATATGATTTAAATTAATATTACGTGCTTTTAACAAATTCCACAATTTTAAACCACGAGTGACGTAATCAACAATTCATATATAGAATATATTTAGGACAAAGGTTCAGTCCCACTTTTGTATTATTGGTCTAGTCTAGTGTTGCATCGGTTCATATTTAGGACTGAGGACCACTGTCCAGTCCATTCTGGTCCCATCCAGTCCAACACTACTTATATAACCTTAAAGAAGATAAAATTGATCCCTTGTGACTCTATTGAGGGTATTTTTCCATTTTTAATTACTCTATTATATATTCAAATAAATTATCAAGCTAAGTAAAAATATAATATTTTTATTTTATTATATTGTGAAATATGAACATTTTTTGGAAGATATGTGCAATGTTCTGATTGTATATCTCATTTGGCTGAGTAAATCATCCATAATTTTATTTAAAAAAAAATCTAAGAACCGACAGTTAATGACCGGTCCAAGGGCTGACAGTACTTAGGACTGATCTCAAGGACCGACAGTCTTAAGCAGGGATCGGCAACTTTTCGGAGAGTAGAGGCCAAACAGGTGTCGCTACAGAGTGATGATGTTAAACCATTTTATTGAATATGCAATTGATTATCTGGGTGTTTAGAGACAACAAGGATTATATATAATTTTATTTAAACAATACTCTTATTTTTTGCTACAGGAATTAAAATAAAGAAATGAAATATTAACACAATTTAAATGAAAAATCTATATTTTACCCTTAAAAAAAGGAAGTAGGAAAAATACTAATTAATTAATGCGTCACTTGTTTCCGTTTATTTCGTGATATTTTTTCCATATCAGGTGAAATATTTGTTGATGACAGGAGCAAAACTTTCATAATGGTTATGTTGAGTTTCATAGTGACGTTTAATGTTAGAAACTTTCATTTTGGATGAGTATGCCTATATTTTGATGATTGTCTGTAATAAGATGGCAGTCCGTACAAAATTCACTCGCGTGCAAATACGGCCTGTGGGCCGGGGGTTGCCGACCTCTGGTATAGAAGATGGAATATACTCGTCTTAAGACTGGACTGAACTCGAATGAATAAATAAGGAACGACACAATACTAGTCTGGATCTAATTTTAAATGAGACCAATCCAGACCGTCTACCCTTTTTTTTAAAGACCGATCAAGACAAGTGTTTAGCACACTAAAAATCATACCCCACCACCCTACACGCACATACCCGTAGTCACGGGCCTGACGATGGACTGTTGGATCCTTCCTTTTGTTTCCCAAAGTCTATTCATACATTTTAAAAGATAAAAAACCTATGACAATGTTTTTTTCTTTTTCAGATTTTTCAATTGAACAAATCATCATTTCTTGGTGCGTCATGATGGCCTCTTTTTTATTAAGTCAGTGAGTCATTTTTATACCTCATCATGACTTCATTCTTTGGTTGTTATCTTTATAATTATTATACTTTGTTGTACATTTTTTTTTGTTAATATTGTTGTTACATGGTACATCGACTGTGTTTTGAATATAAAATGAAATATATTTTTCTTAACGAGACAAATAAAGACATTTTTTTTTCTTCATTTTTTGAAAAAAAGGTGAAAAGCTTGCCTTAGGTAGAAATAAAATAACTTACAAAAGAAACTCTATAATTATATGTATGTCTTATTATTAAATTGTTATACGGCTACGCTGCATGTATGTAATTTATCCATGATTGAAAGATCATCATCATCATCATCATCTAGCCATTGTCCGATGGGCCAATCTAACCAAAAGAGAGAAAATCAATTAAAAATTCATTTTAAATTCTGTGAGTATCTTTTCATAAAATAAAATATTATGTACTATTTATATGCATTGGATAAATATTATTTTATTGATTACTTTATTAGGAAGTTTGAAATAAATACAAGTATATACAGGGTGTTTATTTAGTTTTGTAACCCACGAATTTTTTAATCTTCCATTTAAGCAGTTTTACAATTTTTGTATCAAAAACTATATGGGTATAATGACAAATATATATTTATCAATGGATCCTTGAAGAGAATAATAAGAATTTTTCACTTATGACTAGACTTAGTATTTGTGAGGGGTAGCTCAATGGCTAAAGAAATGGCTCAAAGTGACATTTTTTGGAAAAACTACAGATTTTGCGTATTTTTTTAAACAAAATTTTTTGATTTTTCTAAACTGGTATGAAATAAATAGGGAAAATTTGAGTTTTAATTAGATTACACAAAAGCTTTGGATGATTCTTTATTGTTATTTTATGAGTGAAAATCCACTTACCAATGCTTTCTTCTTTAGGCTCTCCCTTTTGGGAATGAAATGCAATCAGAGTTATAATTTCAAGATTGGATATGTGAGGAAGCCAGACTTAGAGGATGGATAAACTTGGTGCAAAATTGACTGTCAAAAAATCCCCCTTTAATCCTACCACTAAGGAGAAATACTTTTGTCCCCAATCGCAAAATCATGATCCTCCATTCATGTCAAAAGTTGGTGGTGTTGATGATGAAATGTCTCTATCTAACAAGATTCCTGAAGATCACCCCATCCTCAAATTTGCTTTAATTACTAATAAGGAAGTTACAGGGTCTTTTAGTATGTTTAAAACTGATCAAAGGCAAAAATTGACGAATCAATATCTTTTTGTTAATATAATAGAGTAAAAATTATGATTATTATATTATAAATATTAAACAATACTTATTGTTTTAAATTATCCTTATAAAACTGTATTTTTCTTTAAATAAAATTTCTCAATTTTACCTAATACTATCTTCAGTAGTAACATTTACATATTTATTAACGGTGAGTCGTCCATAGTTATTCCAACATGGCCCATCCCCCCACATCCAAAAAAAGGCACTGCCTTTTAATGTTACAATCGTATTGCTCCATCGAAATGTGTGCAGAAATCACGTGTTTTGAAAAATAATAAATCTTATTTTATGTAGAGTTGTTATACGGAGAATAATACCATTCCATTTTTATATAAAGATTAGGAAGAAGAGTCAGCTAATTACTTACAACATAATTTCTTTCCTTCTATTTCTAACCAAAACCCCAAATATCTCGATTAAAAAAAAATGAATTTTGAACACTTGTCATAAAAAAAAAATCAGAAAATTCCCACCGTGTATTCCAGGGTCTTTAATGATTTATGAGTAAGGATATCTTTTTTGTTGAGAAAAATTGAGGGCAAGGAGAAGGTGGGAACGAGAAATATGGTACTACTGAATTACAACCCTTATTACTATCAGCTGCCTTTTATATGATTTTGGGGATAGAAAATAAATTACTGTTATGAACCGGAGAACCTTATACATGTTAAATAACATTAGAGTAGGAAAAATATTATAATTATAAATAAATGAATATATTATGTGTCTTTAAAACAATTTACACAAAAGATAGGCAAGAAATCTTACTTTAGAAGGAAAAGTTAACACCACACGACAACCCAATAAATAAAAGAACAGAAAAAAAAGAGAACACGCAACAAACGTTTTTCCTTTTCTAATTTCTAAACTTAGTTTTTTCATTACAAGAATAACATCCACTGTTATGAGAGATATGTGTCATAACTTATGACAAATATAACCAGTAGTTTAAAGATTTACTCTTCACTGGGGCGTGAGCGTTGTCTATCTAAGGGAATCTGGATGAGAGGGCGTGTGCTCTAGAAGCTTCTATAAGGAAAGATTGGACCTAGCTCGAGTTTGACTACATAAAAAAGGCCTGAAAGGGAGTTCGGCCTCGTATTGAGGCAATTCTTAGAGATTGGGGCTCACATATAGAATAAAAGTTGTTTTTAAGCAAACATATTAATATTTTCTCCTTAGGAAAATATTAATAATTATATAATGAAAAAATCACTTGTGATTCATCAAAGATTATAACATACTCCATATAACCATTCCTGCACAATATTATTATAAATTTGTTTTTTAGAGGCGGTCAATCTGTTTGTACATTCATTTTATATTACGTATATTGTACATAATATATTTTGCTTTTGGAGATTAGCATTATATTTAATTCTTACCAATCGTGGGCTGCTCGTTTTTAATTCTAAATATTTTTTTTTTGTTGAGTACAACTTCGTTTTATTGTGAGAAAAGATTCAATATGCTTTATACTGTCTATTACTATCCATATAATGTTCATCTAACTTTTTTTTATTAAGGTCAAAATAAGAATATTTCCATTCGGTGTGTTCAGTCATTTATCTCTGTTCTTTCATTTTTTTTTTTTTTAAACGAAACAACGACCACGTGATCCATTTCAGTCAAATTATTTGTGCAACGAAAAAAAAACTTTTTCCTCACTATAATACACTTTCAAACTACCTCAAACTGACGTCACGTTATTATTTTTCTAGTGACGTATACATTATTTTTTACCCTTTGCAGAATTGATAGAGGTGCATAGTTAGTTTTAGAGTAATTCTTGATTTGTGAGGAAAATCGTTTTTTTTGTTTTTAGCTCCCCGTTTTTTTTTTTTTTTTTGAATAAGTAATCCATTAGTAACTATGTCTCTTTTTTACCCTCATTTATTTATTGATGCTTGTTTATTTGCTTTTATAGCATTTGAAGTCATTGTTCAAATTGAAATGTCCTTGGGCTCTCTGACAACAAAGTTACAACCCTTAGATGGTCATTATATGTGTGTGTACGATGAATGCCCACAGATTTGATGGATGTGAAAACATACTGATATTAGTGAGGTAAATCATGTATATTTTATAGTTGTCAATTTTTATTGGAGTTGGAAATCTGAAGAATGAATTTTCTTTTCCTAAGCTGTCCTCAATATAATTTAATTACTGAATAATAAACTTCCTATTCAACAACATTCAATTATATTTAAAACCCGATTGAAGATTCTAGTGTTCTCATAAAAGAACAAATGTAACCTCGATGAGTTATGGTTGTAAGTCCTTGTTATACTCAGAGTGTAATTGAAAATCAACATCGGAGTAATTCAGGCCTACGTCCTTGTTTATTTCCCCCCTTGTCACAATTGCTTATATGTATGTAATGACGTCATGACAGCAAATGCTGCTCTCCTCCAAAATATGCTTCAATTTGTCAGAGTTACCATGTTGATTTTCAGTTCCTATTTTTTTAACATTCCCACAATAAACGCGATTTTCATCACAATTCATGATGCCTTTAGCGTCCCTGGTGTTACAAAACGTATTTTTGAATTATACTAGATTCTATATAAAACAATTGAACAGGAGATTGTCATTTTGCCAATTGGTTTTAGGTTTGCTGATTGGTATAAAATATATATTTGCAGATCAATAAAAAAGAGTAAAGAGTTGAAGGGGATTGAAATTTTTTCCTTGTTAATACTATAATCCGTCCTAGCACTCAAAAATGAACTAAAAACATGAAGAACGATCATTTTCCGCTCAATCTTTCAGCTTGGTAAAGGTTCTTCCACTTTCATCCAATATTGACCCTGATTTATTATGATGAGTATACAATATTAGTATGGTATTCCATCAACAAGAGAGAAAGTGTTCATCAAAATGTATTTATGTATACTGACTATAAACATATACATATGTACAAGCATAGTTTGATGAAGGGCTCTAACATGGATAAATAAATACAACCTGGACTCCCATTATCCGTTTATTTGTGTAGCCTCCCTCATTGATCTTTTGAACTTTATTATACATAACTAAAAACATGACAACATCATTCTTTTTGTGTGAATAGGAGATCTTCACATTTACCTATGTAAACCTATGTTACATTCTTGGGTCATTCTAAATCAAATAAAGACTCTTAGGTATGATAAAAATTATTTAAACTAAGAAACACCCTTACTCCTCCAAGCCGATCTCATTTAAAATGTAAATGAGTATTTGTACAAACCCCATCATTTAGTCGTGTGTGAAATAAATTTACATAGGAGAGTCGTTATTTTCGAGTTAAACTAATGAGTTATTTAAACATATCTACTGAGTTTTTTATTTGTAGATGTGGGTAAAAGGCCATACACTTCAAGTGTATCAAGTGTCAAGTCTCAAGTATTTGAATATTTTTATCGAGTCCTCCAATTTCCTTTGTCCTCATTTCAACTCCATAATTATACAGTGTACGTAACTAAACCGTACCGTGTCAATTAGAGCTACATAAAACAATTGTTACTTTCAATCGATGTTAGGTTATTGAAAAGAAATTGTTTCAAGATGTATCATCCTTCATACGCCATATTATTGGTTGCGAAACGTCAACAAACAGCGGCAATGGAGGCAGAAAGGGAACAGATTGTAGACATTCTCTACACCCATCACTCTGTAAAGGAGAACGTGGCCATTTTGAATTGCTTGGTTGAGCTTTTCCATAACGTCAGGATACTTATTAACAGCCGTGAGTGCCTTTCCAGGAAATGGAACAAGATTGAAACCTAGCCAAACACTAGTAACAGGGCGCTGGCCAAGAACCTCAACGCCAGCAAGGGGGCTATCAGGAATGCAGTCAAGAAGCATTTAGCCTATTCTTATATCCATAGAGTACATAATGCCATAACAACTCAAGCTTGGTGTAAGGAAAACATCACAGATTTGTGGCCTCCAAACTTGTGCCCTCCCTCATAACCAGACTGCTCACCACTATAATATTAAATATATAGCTTCTTGGAGAACAAGGGCTGCAAAGTTCCCCATCGCAATTTTGGTTCCTAAAGGTACCTGTGGACAAGGAGTAGGCTGATATGTCCAAAGACTACGTCATCAAGGTTTGCTAGCCCTTCAAGCCCAGACTGGAGGGCATGGTGGCATCAGAAGGAGGTCAGTCTGAGAAGTATTAGTTGATACTATATGGAATAATTATAATTAAAAAATATTTCTGATACTATGTACATTGTACATGTTGATCTTAATGAAGTTGATTTAAATTTTACTATCAAAAACGGCATTATATGCTTTCGCAAACTGTAATATTGGGTCCATAGTGTTAAGGCTTCAGTTCAGTATGGAATAGCTTTCGGGTACAAATGGAGTTGTGAGTCTTTTGCCTATCGAGCCCTCAAGTCATAATACTTGAGTCCAATTGTCCCCACCTCATATGGTCGTCTGAGAGTAACAGCCAGGTTCAATTTATAAATACATCGTGTACGAATGCCCCAATAAATAAGACAAGTGCAACTGGAAAAATCGTTTCAACTATAGATATATAAAACCAATCATGACAAACTTTTTTTATTATTAAAAAAATATTGAGTTTCATGGATTTAAAGCGATTTGGTAGGAAGGAAGGTGGAGATCATTTATTTAATCGTATGGATTAGTATGAATCAAGGTGATTTAAGAAAATAATGATTCTACCTTGCATCTTGAAACGTATGTATGTATATTGTAGGGCCATATATGTAATATGTATTTAAATAATATGTAAATCCTTTCAAAGAATTACATAAACCTTCCTCACTACCAAGAAAGTCATCGTTAAATAAAATTTGCTACCTGAGGTCAGTGAGTTCAACTTCAGAGCGTTTAATTGTATATTTAATCAGAGGATTTAACTATGGATTTGCGAAAGAATTAAATTTTGTCAGCTCTAAATCATTTCAAACAGTAGAGACTAGTTGTCGTATCTATCCCCCCCCCCCTCATATTAATCAAATATATCTTATAAACTCAAGCATAGTTTGATGAAAGTCTCTAACACGGAAAAGTAAAGACAATCATTCTCAGGTTACAATAATAATATGAATTATTTATTAACTTAAAAAAATATGGACCATTTAGCACCAATTTTATAAGAATAATATCTATCTGTAATATCAATTCTAATTTTGATAATCTATTGAGCCAACAAGCCCAATCAATGGGATAAGTTGATAATTTGTTTTTAGTAATTAATATGAGTATTTATCGGTTTAATGGAATGAACATGTAATTGAAAAACAAATATATTTTCTAATAATCTAATAACTTTTAAAGCCATATCCGGATCTAATAAAAATAAGCATATATTCAACGTTCTCTCAGATACCAATTTTTTAATATGGGGCGTTAAGATCAAATCGGTACTTGCGTGCGCCGGAGGTTTCGTTATGATGCAGCTATCTCATGGTGTTTCCTTTTTTGCAGGCAGAAATGTTGTAGTATCAACAAACTTTAGTGAAGTTTTGGACATCATCGTGACAACTGCCCTAGATATAAAGAAGTCTGAATTTAAAAAAGAGGTTACACAGTGACACAGGAGAAATTTTATTTGCATTAAAAAAATTACAACAACGTTGAAAATTCAGAAAATGATCGATACAGTATTGATTGATCTCACTACCCACAAAAATCTGTAGCTAATGAGACATTAATAGGTAGTTATTCCTCCTATAAGTAGTATTATATTATTAGTAAGTTGTAACACAGCTCGAATAAACTTGCTGGAAGTTGAAAACGTCAACTTGCCCTGTGCACCAAGTAGGCCCTACCTCCCCTAACATAATATGTTATTTGAGAGGTTTTGTAAGAGGCGAGCCTTGAGATATATTTTCTGTAAGTGTCTTTAAAAATTTGTATTTTTTCACGCTGAGTTACAAGAGATTTTGATTAACAGTTCACGATTTTTAAAAATGATTTATGCCGTTTTAACCAAGTAAAATACATATAACTCGTATGCACAATGGATAGAAAATAATCTATATTTAAGAGCAAACTTTGAATAGTAATATTAACTAGTGTTAGATTCTCGAACTCGAAAAAAACTCGACTTTATTAAAGTAGCTTCCAATTTTCTCTGAATTACTTAACTTCTCCCGATATATATCTTTTGTAAAATTCAACTTTAATTGAATTCGAGTTATACCGGGCCGTACAAAGGTTTTGAGACTAAATTAAAAGAAATGAAACAATGATGTATAATTTTGTTTACATTTAATATCTTCAACAATTTTATTATTATAATTTGTAATAATGATAAAATATACCAGGAATAGAAACACTTTTTAGACATTTTTTTTCTCGATTGATTCCTGTTTATGATTCCAATTGATGTTTTGTCAATAATGACGTCATCTGTTATTTTTGTAATTTTCAGTGAGAATTGAAAATCGTTCCTAACTAACCTTTTTATAACAACATTGGCAGTTACTATCTACCTCATTTCATCTCTTGCAGTCTTATCATAACCTCTTTCAAAGAGATAAGATAGGTACCTGAAGTTAAAATAGGAGGCGTGAGGCTAGAACTTATAATATTCAAGTACAGTACTTTGTTATTTGCTTCGTGTTTAAATAGTTAATTCCTTGCTAGTGAAGAAAATAAAAATATAAGTAGACCTAGCACTGAATTCGTCCTCTTCACTGTTGAATAGTAAATAAAATTGAATACATAAAAAAGACTGAAAGGGGGGGCGGGGTTGAGAGACTGATATGGAAATCAGTCTTAGGACCGATCCATCACTAACCATATTATATATTAAAAGGTGGCAATTTTCAAAAAGTTTAACTCGAATATTGGTATATGTATTGTTCTAACTCGAGCATGTCAACTCGACACAAAAATTTAAATTGTAAGGAACTCGAAAATTTAGACTCTAATTTAACATTAATGTGAATATTTATTAGAAATTTGTAAACATATCTTATGCAGAATATATATATATAAACCCATCTTTTGAGCGTCTTACCTGCAAAGTAAAAGGCATTTTCCACTTGTCTGACAAATATGAATATAATTTGACCATTTAAACAAATTAGATTTTTTAGTTTTTTGATTTATGCCAAAGAGGCGGAGATTTTTGTTTCTTTAAAAAACAAAGTTTTAATTAAAAACAGAAAGAAAGAAATACGCTTCAAATCTTCATTTGATGAGAAATACATGAGCATGTATTATGCACTTTGAATAATTAAAAAACAAAACAACAAAAACACGTATTTTTCTCAATCTCTGAGACTGATTTATTCATAATCCATGATTGATTTCGGTGCACTATGATTTTCACTTCAAAATACATCTCCTATATCAAAGTTTGAAAGAAAATAGAAAATATTGGAGACACCATTTTGTATTTATGTAGGTTAGGGTGGTTTGTTTTCAACTTTTTCGAATTTTGATTAAGGCTTGCTCGGAAAAGTTGGGATTTGGTAAGGAAATAACCAATGCAAAATTTCATTTTCCTACAATGTCATATTTAGTTAGCAAATCTAGTTTAAAATTAAAAAGGAGACAATAGTTCTTTATTTAGACAATAAGGATTAAAATTATTATTATTATGTCTCCATTAATTATGGATCGACATGGTTGCTAATGGGAGGCCTAATTGTGGCAGCAGAACTCGGCTCCCTACCATTTCTCGAAAACAAAATCTCAAATGGCTCCAAGACCATTTCAATGACTTCATATCGCCGGACTTTTGGCCTCCAAACTCAACAGATCTGAATCCAATGGACTATTTTTTGTGTCTGGGGTGCGATCAAACTACAAACCACCAGAACCCAGGCTACAACAACAAAGTTGAACTTATACGTCGGATACAGATGGAATTCAAGGATTTGCAAGGGACCAAGTGGTGAAGGCCTGCTCGCGCTTTGGGCCTTGTATAGAGGCTGTAATTAAAACTCAAGGTGATCTATCAAGCTTCAAATTTTCTTCTTGTAAATGTTTTTATTTGATAACTGGTTTGAGAGAAAATTGCGGCAATGATAGTTTGTGCACCCAGTATATTGAGCAAGTAAATTGTTTTTGCTTTTTTTATAAATTAATCGAGATGTGCGACCTAAAGACGACCTTGTAGGAAAATGCCATTTTGTATAGGTAATTTTCATAACATATGACAACTTTTTTACACTACACGTAATCGAAATTGGAGCAGAATTGAAAATCAAACCACTCTAAATTGTAGGTATACATAAATCCCATTTTTTAAGGAGAAATTACATTTGTATATATATAAATGTAAATCGTGCAGAATATCAATTTACACAGAACTAATAAAAAAAAATCTATATTTTTATTTCTATTTGAATTAACTTCCATTTCCAATTACAAGGCGTTTATTTTTCTTTTCTTCTTTTTCATGTCTCTATTAAGTGTCTTAAATCTTGAAGAAAAAAACATAGCAATTCGTGGGATATTATTCCCCCTCCTCTACATTTTCATTCTTATTACATATTGTGTTAAAGTCGTGATGATGGAATTTCGTTACGGATAAATTAAGTTATTATGGGTCAAAAGAGAGAGAGAGAGAGAAAAAAAAACCAGGGAAACTCACAGTACATAAAAGGAAATGGTAGTTGGATACTTGTATAAGGAATACAAATGAATTTTCAATGAGGTCCAGTTAATCAATGGTCAGTTCTAAAAGAATCTGAAGCATACTTTTAGTAATCGAGAGCGAAAAACTACAATAATAACACTTATATAAAAGAAAATGGCGTTAGAAAATTTTATTCAACTACTTTCAAAGATGAACACTTCGTTCTACCGACTAAAGGGATCAACGTTGTCTTTTCCCTGAATATGTCACACTGTTTACATCCTGCCACCTCAACCGGCAATTTTTTTTTTTCATGTGGGGGGGGGGAGGGGAATGGTTAATGGTGACGTCACGTTATCCTAACAAAGATAAAACACATTTATTTTTTAGGTCCCTCAGAATAGGTACAAGTACGGTTAGAGTCGTTTTTTCCTTCATCGGGAGATAACGACAACATTCCATGCAAAATCAAAAGACTTGGCCTTATCAGTCTGTATCATAGACTTGACATTTAGAATGTTATTACGCTCCACCGATTTTTAAAGCAAAAAATTAAACCTAGTTCCTCCATCCTGGATACTAAACAAAGATTTTCATTTGTCTACGAAACGTTACGTTCTGTTCACAGCACTGTCTAACCTCCCAAAACCAAATATTCACAATTTCAAGCATAGTTTTTATTATAGCTAGTCTTTTGAATTCTATACCTTTATGCTTTCGCTAGGGATGTGAGGTTGACCTCCAGCGATTTTTAGTTAATTCTTTTTTTTTTGTGACATATTTCTATATATATATTATTCATATTTTTATATTTTGTTACACTTCTACGTTATTTTTAAACTATTAATATTCTTATTTTAAAATCATAATTTATATATTTTATAAATACTAACTATAAGTCAACTGTTGTAGGATTTGATCATCACCGCTAGTTGAAATAAATAAAAGAATAATATATTAAAAAAATGTGATTTTTTTTTTTTTGAAGAAAAGAAAAACCTTTTTATCAAATATTGCGGTTAAAATGTTTTAGAAGACAACAAATAACATTTATTTAAAAAAAGAGACATTGATTAAAAAAAAAAAATGACAAGAGGAATTTTTTTAATGTAAGGACTATATAAAGGGTTGGGTGTGTGTGTGTGAATGATCCCTTTGCCCCTATAGTTATAGCAACTATAATTTCAAAAATACGGGGAAAAGTCCTAATTATATTCAGTGTTTTTTTTTAATTTTTAAGTTCTTGCATTCTCAAAAATTTGGTCTCATTATGATTTCCAATTCTCAAAAGCCCTTAGTTTCGTCTATATCTCAAATAAGGTGTTTTTTTTTACATACAACCAACTCCAGTTTTACAATGTGTAGCAACATAGCCTCTACGATTAAGATAGACGATATTCTAAAGTTTTCCTCAAAATACTATCAGTTCTATCATACGTTGGAATAGTGAGGAACCTGTATTTGCTGTGGAAAATAAATACTGCAAAAAATGGCTTGACATAATATTATATAAAGTTAAACTAATTTGAATTTAGCTTCTGAGTTTTTATTGGTATGATTGATAAAAATCAGGTGATTGGTTCAATTTCTAATATACAAAAAATAATTTTTTCTATTCCTTTCAGTTTTTGAAATTTGTAAAATTCTTTGGGCTTAAATAACTCAACAAAAAAGGTGTTGGAGAGCTAAATTTGTAGCTATTAAATTTTGGACAATCCATAATAATAAATTGGTATGGTTAATCAAAATAGGGTAATTCAAACCAGATTTATTCCAGAAAAAACAACATTTTTAAGATCTTTACGGAACTGCCAATAACTAATTACTTCATCAACTAAAGGATAAAGCTAATTACATTCGTAGAGAATGTGTACTGACGTTTCAAGTTTCTCACTAATTAATGTGCAATTATTCGACTTATTAGTATATAAATTTTTAAGGTAGCGATTCTGTAACGCAGCCATTTTTGCTTAGCGGAATCCCTAATAACTAAAAAATATAAGACAATCTACACAAGTATCGACCTCTAAAACTGATTGGGTTGTGACATCGGATCCGAATTTTCGTAGGATTTTTTAACGTGGAGGCCATCATCAGAAAAGTGAAGGAGATAATTTATTCATGACGATGCAACATGAAACCCATTCCAACTCTTTTGAATGTGTAATCGCTAAGAATTTTTTTGGTTTTGTCATAATTAAAAGTAAAGATATGCCTATTAAGCATTAAAAAAATACTTAATCAATAAATCAGCAAATAACTCTCCCTGTAAAACATCTCAATTAAATTTTATCTATAGAGAACCAAAAAAATCAAAAAATAACTGGGTATTAAAATACCGAAGTTCAAAGTATGGACATTTACGGATGTCATCAATTGTTGGTATTTATTATCTAGTCATTCTAGGTTACAACAGCTATTTGATATGCTTTTCATAACTCTATAAAACTAAACTTTAAATCATTAAGAAGTAAAAATAAAACTTTTCTGATATATAAAGCTTGTTGTATAGCCTATTGGAAAAGGAAGTTAGGTTTAGATGTAAAGAACTCTTCGCTATAAGGATCAAGGTCTTTGATAACAGGATACTCTACAAATATATCCGTTTGAAAAATGTTCACTTGCTCGTAGATATTAAGCAGATTGTATGTAAATAAGTAATATTTGAAAATGGATTCATAAAATAAAAACCCATCATCTTACAAATATTTCTAAATAATAATAATACTACCTCTGCTGCTACCATTCCAATCAAATCACTGGTTCATTGCCAAAATATTCGCACATATATATATATAATATTAGAAATCTTTTTTTTTTTCATTTGTTAGCGTGATGATTGTAATTATACTAAAGACATGTGTAGGCTTACTCACTCAAGTTCTAATTCTACGGCTACTAAATTGAGATAATAATAACTATGTAGAATTATAATTATTGTAGAGGTGACCTTTAGGGAAAATTTGATTTTCTCATGCTGTGATGGTTTATAAGTATGAAAGTAGTTTATACTTAAATGTATAATTCTCAATTAAGTAGGTCTAAGGCATTTAAGGGGCCTCAAATTGATATTAAAAGGTCAATAAGGGCGAAGAAGAAGAAAAGTCAACTTAATTAGGAATAATGAAATCTTCTTTTTTTGGCCAAAGACACTTTTTAACTCCGCAACGAAGATTATGTTTTAGCCTCTTTTTGTTTGTTAGTCCCCAGGATTAAGGGAAAAGTTACGGATCGATTTTGATCGAACTTGGTACGTAGATTATATGTATAGGGTCACAGGAAGAAACAATAAATTTTTGATAAGTCCAGGTAACGCAAAAAGTAAAAAAATTATAATTGACCATAGTTTTGGAAGAAATTGAGATACAAAACTCAAAAGGTTGAAATTTGAAAGGAGGTTGAAAGGAGGTTGAAAGGAGGTTGAAATAGAATGGGCACTCGATAGAGTGCCCATTCTATTTTAACTTGTGTTACTTCATTTCTGAACTGACAATGATATGCTTGTTTTTTTAAATATAATTTTACACTTATTTGAATATCTAATTGTGGCTCTTCAGAGGTATGGTTTGGTATAGCGGTGCTATACTGTCCTTTTCTGCCAAACAATATATCTGACTTTAATCAAAGTTTACAGGGGAGTAAAAAAAAACAACGTAGGTATAAAAATGATAATTTACCCTTTAATTTTAAATAGCAGTAGCACCCTTCATTGCCTGAATTAATTAGTTGAAAAATTCGAAAAAATATGATGGTATAACTTATAATTACTTTAGTCTCTAGAGTGATCACTAACAAAACAGTGCTATATACAAAACACCCGTGAGAGTTTATTCATTTTAACATACCAGCGTTATATTTAATTCAAATCAAAACAGTACATTGAAAATGCATATGAATTATGAGATATATTAGAGACCAATAATAACAATAACAAATAGAAACAGTGCTCTTGTTATCCATTGCATTCGCCTGCCAGATTTAATTAATATGACTACATTATTATTTATCAAAAATATACATATTACATACATCAGAGATTGCTATATATAGTTTAACCTGTGTACATGTTCGGGGCTATTTGCACCAGCTTGAAATAGTTCATTAAATGACTACATTATTTTTTCTTGAAACCAAAAAATGTTTATAATATACATCGGGGAGCACTATTTAATTTTTGTAGTCAGTGACTGTTTATCATAGGTACAGACAAACTTTCCTTTTATATTAGTGTCAAAGATAGGTTGAAGGTTAAATTGCATTTATTCTTGTATTAGAGGGGCCCGGGGGTAGCTCAGATATGAAGCAGTGTTTACAATTTTAGTTTTACACTCATAATATTAGGGGGAAATTAAGAATAGTGGGGGGGGGGATACTATTTAAATGCATTGTTTCATATCTGATGACTTTTTTTTGCAAAATATTTATCAAAATTATAGAAATCCCCAATAATATATAATTTGTGCCAAAAATTGAGAATCGAAAGTTTTGCAAACGAAATATATTAAACAAAATACGAGCTTTTATCTTTAGCACCCCAAACCCAATAAAAAATTTGTCCGCCGATGACGTAATCTCCCACATTCTTGAAGAATAATAGAAATTGTCTATATATTTAAAAAAACACTTTTGAATCCGTTCCCCACCTAAAGGAAAAGGAAACTCCGGCTAGTTCACGTGAATGGCTCTAAATGGCATTCTTGTTGTATATTTTTAGTCAGAACTGGTACGAAAATATTGATGTCGTGACAACTCTACTCCTCAGTGAGAAATAGACATTCCTTTCCTCTTTTTTGCAAAATACAAAAGAAGAAGAGCTTTTATTAGTAAAAATCTGCATAAAGGATTAATTAAGATTTGATGTTGAATCATTCATATAACAATTCTCACATAATTATCAATGAAATTTATAATTTGTTAAGGGATAAAGGATAACATCTCTAAAGCCTCATGCTGATATTATTATTATTATGTATAGAATGTTTTATTGTGACGTCAGCATTGCTGGTCTCGGCCATATTTGAAGCTTAAATAACCAATTCGTATATAGAATAAAACTTTTTATTCATTATTATTAAGATGGTGGAAAATAGTGAGCTACTGGTTATATTTGGATTTCAAGATGGGACTAACTAACAAAAAGACTGTACTGTCCATCAAAAATATATGCCCCAAACCTCGAATCCAGTGATTTCCATCGTTTTTATCATTGCGGAGTCCTAAATTAAATTGTTATTGGAGGTAATTTAAATATCACTATTTTTATTTGCCATCAAGTAGTTTTCAAGGCATTGAGAGAAGTCCTTTTGAAGCCATTTGATAAAGTTTCTTCAAGTTTTTTATATATTGGCCATTTTTAAATAGGTCTATCAAATTTGAGCTTTCAAAATGGCGTTACTTTGTTTTATGAAACAATCTGTGATGTAGGTGAAAATGTTATATAAATTATTAATAAGTGACGCCTAAAAATGTTGAGGAGTTGGACAATTCCCTTGATTTCCTGTCATTTTAAAAGCTAGGGTCTATAAAATAAAACATAATTGAGTGGGCTAGGGTTTGATAACAAAGACTTACCCTTGACAGCGTCATTTGTCATGACATTTGACATGTTCTCTTTTTTTATACTGTTCGGGCCTCTGAGGACTTTTTAAAAGGTATAAATTAATGAAATATCCGATTTTATGACAATATTAACTTTTAACAAAATACTAAATTTTGTAGAATAAACAATTTTTTGAAAGGTTTTAAAGGATTTTCCCCTAAAATTATTTTTGTTTCCGTTTTTGTCAGTAGTAGAAAATTGAGGAGCACACCAAAAGACGTGAGACTTTTTTAACTGCCAAAAACAAACTAACAATTTATGCTAACGTTTTGAACATGTGTACCATTATAATACAAAAATAAATTTGCAAATTAAATGCCGATAGGGCATGAACGTTGTTTAGTTATACTAGTTCATGAAAAAAGAGACAGAGAGAGGCACTGTTTTGCAGCAAAATAATACTATGGTAATATAAAATATAATTGTATATTACTCACATAGAGGGCGCTGTGCAACATTATTTAATTAAAAATTACAACACCTATTTAATTAAAGTCTGTTCTTAATACATATCTCATCTCATATCCATGGTGGATCCTAAATACCGTAACGAATATTTAAACTTGTATAACACATAGAGGTTTCGAGATATCATTGTAAAATTTTCTTGGTAAATAAGTGATCAAAGTAAACGTAGAAAAATATGAAAAGACAATATTCTCAAAGATCGTCAATAAAGTGATCGACTTCAAAGAGCACGGACTACGAAAAACAACAAAATCATAAGATAGAGGATTCGGCGAAATCCAAAGAGGAGCCTCCGTAAAATGGTTATGGAGCTAGGGATAGCCATACAACAATGAACAAACATGTGAAGAAGGGCCTCAAGATGTTCCTTAGCCGTCATGAAGTGATGGCTCCTTTCTTTCAAAACCAAAGAAAAGAGAGTCAACCGAAGCAAGAAACCCCTAATTCTGTTGAACTCAGGCATGATCTACTTAATAAAAAAGTGTTTTTTGTTCACCTGAATAAAATTCTCAAACTGAACGGGATTTGATACGTCCAGTAAAATCTATTGGGTGAGAAAAACATAGTCAGTTATGGTCTGGGGAGCCGTTTGCAGGTCCTGTAAGGCGCCCTAGTCTTTGTACCCTATGGAATCAAAATGAACAGTTTAGAATAGTAAAAATCATTCTCCAGAAATATCTTTTTCCCTGGGCAAATTCTCACTTCAAAGAAGAGAGGTTCAACAAGATGTTGCTCCTTCAAATAAGTCCAATATGACGCAGGGGTGGTACAAGACTCATATCCCTACCTTCATGTATAATTTTAGGTATCTAAAAATATAAATAAAAAAGTAACATACAATTATTCATTTTACAGTATTTAGGGGCCACCCTGTAAGTATCTTATTTGCTTAATAAGCCATATATATTTTTACAAAAAGTTCTAAGGACCGAGACAATACCCTAGCCTTATTGAATTTGGAAATATCAAATAACGGTTTCTTTTTTATTAAATCTCGTATGTATTATGACGATCTCTACTTGAGAACTTAATAAAGGTCCAAGGCTCTCATACAAAATTTAAAAAAGCCAATCTCTTTGCTGTATGAAACACGAAATTCCTTAAAAGGGCCGAACTCATGATTATTCACCCATCTACTTCTTTGTGTTTTTTTTAATTAAAGCCAAATAAGACATACATATAAATAGATTTACATACATATGTAAGTAGTGAGCCTACAGACTACAACTATCTATCTATACTTTTAAAAGAAATTCTAATTATAAAATACCTAAATCCTTTTCCTCTTAAGAGAATCTTAAGTAATCTAGTTTAAGAAAAAATAAAGGCGGAGAACCGTATAATTATGGTCATCATGTGGGCTGTTTTTCACCTTGCTATTAAATTATGAGAATACGTACGTACATAGATACATACTTTTAATACTTAACTAAGGCAGTATTCTCAAGTTATCATTATTTTTATTGTTTTTGTTGTTATTTATTACGTTTTCTACTTTTTAGCGGAAGATAAAATAATAATCAAGGAACTCAAAATATATAACGAATTAGGCTACAAATTAAGACATTAGTACAGACTACAGAGACAACTTATTTAGCTCACAATGTTACTTTTAATGTCTCTTGCAATCTTTCTTCTAAAAAAAAGAAGAAAAAAGACATAAAAGTGGTTGGTAATAGTGATGGGACAATTTCAAAAATTTCTCACTGTCGACTCTACATCCAATCCCAACATTAATTAACATTGTAAAAAACTTATTGCTGAATGGCATTTTGCCGAACGGACACTTAACCAAATGACCACTTCGCCAAATGGACACTTTGCCTAACAGGCACTTAGCGGAAAAACATAATAAATATATTTGATAATGATTCATACTGGAATGATCCATTCGCCTTCTCTGTCCCTAGACTCCTTGTATTATTTAAACATATACTATCTATCTAATTTATTTATTGGACTATTTTACATTTTTGTATGTTTTTACATACCTAAAATAAAAACTGGTTAGACCGTAATAAGTACCAAAAAAGAGGTGGTGCTGTGTACTGTAGGTGGAACGATGTTGCAGCACTGTTAGCGAGTCTAATGGGTATGCAGGTTCAGTGCAATGATCATACACGTTTAAAAACGTTTGGTACCGTCCCAGATATGAAACAACATACAACATTACATCTCAACACCTGTAGGGAACGTTTAACGTCTAGTAAGACTTGCCCGTAGATATATATTGTCCTTGTATCGCTGCAAAAATCAATAGGGTTTTAAAATATAAGTATAATTTAGAACATAATGAAATTTGAAAAATCCAAGCTGAAATTTATATATGTATAGCAAAAAAATGATGCCACATATTAATTTGTTTGTTTTTTTGACAGAAGTTCCTCTTAGTATATATAATTTGAGATTATGTCAGGTTTTAATTAGATAGAAAGTGCCCTTGTGACTATTTTTGTACATCAAACAATCCTTATTGCACTTCAATATACAATGGTGCCCTGTCTAGTGTATTTAAGAAGACATTTGTTACCGTTCAGTGTGTGTTCCATTTGTTTCTTCTCAGTTTTCGAGCATATTTTGATTTTATTGCGATATTTTATACAATTATAAGATTAAATTTACAATCTTGTTTCCTGTATCTTGACGGAAATATTTCGTAATTTTTTTTTTCATAACATAGAAAAGTAATAAATATTTGAAAACCAGTAAAAACTAACATTGCACAAAAATCGAAATAGGGGGAATCAGAAATTATGTCTTATTTTCTCGATGCCAATTCCAAAAAAAGTACCAGATTCTCCAATTCCTGTTTCTGATTAATCTTCCCATCACTACTTCGTAGAGTTGTTCAGTGTACTGATACTACACTCTTCTTTCTGATAAAAAACAAAAACTGTTTTACTTAGCCACAGCACAGGAATAGATTTAAAATAATCTTCTTATTATTGGAGTACTATTAAAAATATATTATAATTAGATAGAACTAATATGTTTCGTCTATAAAATACATATAGATTTTTTAATAGATTTCTCATAAAACATATTATCATCAATTAACCTGTTATATTTAACTTTTAAAATGGAATGACTTAATTCCATTCAGGCACTAATTCGTTGATTTATTTATATTCGCTTAAAAAAACCCAATGATGCTGTTAATTTTTGACCAAACTTAGTTGTCTGCGAAAAAGCTGTTCCCTCGTGAGATGTCCATTTAAAGTATCCCAAATGATGTTGCACTTTATAATTTTTCCTTGTGACGTATGCATTTTTTTCTTTCTTTCCCAGAATAAACTTTATGAAATGGAAAAAAGGATTAATTCATGGAGTTTGTGTAATTAGTTATACATCATTTTTCACTGACGTCATAAATTGAATCATAACACAGGGGAACACTAATTTTGTACAAATAAATTCAAGCAAAAAAATGAATTCATTTTTGAGCGCAGAATTCAAAATTGATATCATTTTTTCTCAGTCATCTGAATTCTGAAATATGTGGGATTATATTAATTTGAGAATATTATCGTTCAAACTCATTCTTTACCCTTAAAACAATCTTAAATTAAAAGTAAGATTAATAATAATTAACGTAAAAGTGTTTTTATGATTAAAAAGTGTTTTATTGATTCTCTATCTTATTTTGAACTCGATTTATTTTCATTTTTTGGATGGAAAAGGATAAAAAACGACACTCGTTTATAGACCCTTATAACTTATTCTTAATACATAGAGATGATGAATATAATAACTTATAGCAAATATTCAATGTATATATAAAAAAAAAGATATATTCTAAAAATATGTATCTCCAATTTCCTTGCATGAATTCTCCTCCCATTGTCTCTCGTAGAGTTCGGAATCCGAATTAGAACATCTCTTGAGATGGATGATCAAGTTAGAAATATCTTCCTTTGATTAAATCGATCTTCCTTATACGGCACATAGTTTCATGAAATAGGAAAAAATATGATGATATTGTTGACTATTTGCTGATACACCACATCAAATTGCGATCACAACAAAAATTGAACAAAAATCCTAAGAGATCCATATCTTTTAAATAGATATTTTTTAAATTATACAGTGAATATTTTTCTATAATTTAAACTATGATATTACTAATCTCTATGTATTAGGAATAAGATATAAAGGTCTACAGAGGAGTATTGTTTTTCATCATTTTCCAGCCTGGTGATATTTGAATTAAATCAAATTAACATGTACTGATTTTTTTTTTTGATCGATTATGGACTAGTAAAGTAGGATAATTTCAAAAGAATAAATTATGTTTTTGTTGTAAGATTAAACTTTGATCTGCAACACTAAAATAGGATAGTATAACGATGTAATAACATCTTATATATACAAAAATTATTTTTTGAATCTTTCCCCTCCTCCTCCGTTTTTTTTTACCTAGCAACAGTTTTTGTTCTTCATTTTACTATTAAAAATTAGAAAGGAAGGGGAGATTGCATTAGCCAGTGATTTCGTCTTGGATGACCACTTATGAGAATTCAATCTGTTCAATAAAGCCAAATAGTGACATTGTATAACTAATTTGATAACTTAAGACAAAACATCATCTTTCTATATTGGATGGGGTACATACATCGATACATTTTGAAACAAAAATCACATCACCTCACACTTTCAGTATCATCCCCCATGCGTCCGTGGAACGGGCATGCTCATACTAGTATTTTTAATATATATAAGACCTTTAAAAAACAAAGGATTTTAGTGATACAATTTTTGTAAAAAATAAGGTTTATGATCTTTTATTTATTGGTCTCATTTTGATATCCAATAGTTCATTATTTGTCTTAATATAATGGAAAAGGGGGTTTCATTGTTTTGAAACTTGGTTATTTATGTCCCTAAAAGGGACGACATCAAAATTGTGACACCACGTGGAATTTTTTTATTAAGTGATTCAATATTCATAATACCTTTAGAGTTCCTAGCTGGAAAAAAAAAATCTTGTAATCAACTAAATTTGGACCAAAAATTGATCATGGGATTGTCGTTTCACTATTTGGCTTAGTTTTTTACCAGATGTAAAATATGTGTTCGAATAAGAATAAAAAGGAGTTTGATATTTTTTGTATATTTTTGAGTTTTTATTCCGTTCTAGTGCTCCAAAATGAACGGAAAATACTTCATTTCTAAGTATGCATACATGATCGTAATAAGAAAAATCAATTCCTGTAAGTAATATATTAAATCTAATCTTCCAATGATCATCTCGATTTATAGAATTTTTGATAAAAGAATTCTCGCTCAATTTTGGTATAGAAAAATATAATTTATCAGTCAATTAGAATTTTACCAATATAAACGAATTGTGTAACACGTTTTTTTTATTTTTTTAAAAATATAAGTGCACTAAAATAATAAAATATATTCGTCAGGAATTTTCAATTGAGTCTATCAATTATGATATCTTAATATTTGAGCAGAAACAAATCAGAGGTGAAGTGTACATAGAATATTAATGAGAACTTTATATAAAAATAAACTCGGTCATTTTGTAATGTACTGTTTGTGTCCATTTCTCATTAATGATTCTTGCTATGGACTTGGTTCTATGGGAGCCTATTTTGTAAGTTTTCGAAATGTTGTGTCATTAAAGTCTCAAAATGTTTCATATGCTCCTAACATAACATTTACAAATTTTGAGCCGTTTTGAAAAAAAATTAGAGGTAGTTTAACGCTCCTAAAAGATTTGAAAATTTACACTTTTTTAGACAAAAAATGTATTTTTGTCTTAATATCATCTTTCTACTACACATTACAGCTTGTTTTATTAAAATATCAAATTTAGTTAAATAAAATTACTTTAAAATATATTTCATCAATTCTTATGAGAATTGTATTAATTTTGTATTTATCTGTTCAAAACAACGATCGTTACAGTTAACTAAATTGTAGATTTCTCCTGATCTATGATTCGTTAGAGTATCACAGTCAAACAATTTTACTGATATACACCAAAATTAGAGTGTATATAATTGTTTTACTTAGCTAAGCTAAATCTGCTAATTTTGTTGACTTTGACGACTCCTTTTCTTACTATATTTGAGGATAAATTCATGAATAACTAAAATTTGATTAAGTTACTCCAAAGTTCATGTCAAATAAAAATAAATTTAGTAAGAGCCACTTCTGATTATGAAATAACCTCCAAAATTGTGTCAGGTCGAGGGTTGTCATCCCCCCAAGCAAGTAACAAATTTTGTATAAGCTGCAAATTGTATAAACTGTACAAATTACAATTTGTGGGTCCCATATTAAACTACAAAATTGGTCACTTAAATTTACAACAGATTAATGGATTTTATTAGCCTTTTATCAATATAAATCTGTTAAAATTACTAAATTTTAATTTCTTTACCAATAGCATAACTATAGATGTATACATTTTTTAGTGTTTAAAAGACTACTAATCAATTAGTAATTTTCATCAAAAAAGTTAAACATGTTTCCATCTATAAAAAGATTATCTAAAAAAGATCCATTATTGCATTATCTTCATTACACGTAATTATGAATTGTTAATTTAAAATTATTCATCTCATATATAGTGTCAAATTTTACATCATAGATATAAGTTGCTCGGAGTTATTGGGGGTCGACTAAGATATATAATTTCCTATGATACTGTAGATTTGCTTTAGTAGAATAGAAGATAATTCTCCCACAAATCCTTAGTGTTAGTGCCCGTTTTTTATGAGCATACTCACAACTAGTCACTCAATACATAGTTGTTCTTTACTCAAAAATGAAAAAAATAATGATAACAGCTGAAGACTAGAATGGGCGTCCGGTAGAGTACAAACCTCTGCTTGTGATCATTTTTTCTAAATGAAATATAATTTATTCTCTATATTATTGTAACAAATGGGCAATCTTGAAATTGTTGAATTTTATTAGATTTAATATACATATATCGCCTTCATACTTTTAATTTAACATATGTTTCATTTATTGGTATTGTGTACCACAAAGTACGAAGAAATTCATCACTATTTTTAAAAATAGGAACTTAGTTCCAAACTTAATGATAATAATAACAATTTGAACTCAATATTTCTTTGATGTCGTGATGACGTCAGCATCCTGAGTTGTTACTTCTTTCTTTAAGAGATGATTTCAGCTCTTTATTTAAATTTTTCCAAAAGTGATGGATTATGCATTTTTGACCTTTTATGTGACATGCACATTTATTCCTGACCTTGGATTTTTGGGTATATGATTTTTTTTTATTTATTAAAACTACATAATGACACTAATATGAGGTGTGCACCTCAATATTTTACAAAGTTATTGTCGATTAGGTATTTTTAATGTTTGGTGCTACCTTGTTTGCGACCTCTCGAAATTTAATAAGCTCTTCCGTGACCATATGGATACTGATGGCCTATTAATACCTGAACCCTTTTAATTTTAAACTTCAACAAGATATAATTTATCAATTAACAATAGAATTTCAACAAAATTAATACTATAAACAGATGTGTGTCTGATTAATTAGCCACCCAGGGCGGAAATCATGACTTCCAGGGGGCGACAGAACGCATGCCCCCCTGCTGTGGTTGTAGTCCTCTGTCATAGTGTTCCGGTGCTGGCTGACAGTGGCTCTTGAGGACCTTGGTGTTTTGATGACAGACTCTGCAGGTCTTCCCTCAAAATGAAATCAAAAAGTGTAGTCGAGGGTGTTGGCATCAGGGCTATAAGGGGGTTAAATTGCCAAAAAAGTGTTAAAAAGAATGTAAAAGATTCATTCAAGACTCTTTCAAAAGAGTCTTGCAATGGAGGAGTTGTGGGGTCTCAAAAGTGGCCTCTCCACCCTCACAAGGCTCTTTACAACCACTTTTTTATAGTTCTCTGGACAGTATGGTATGAAAACCCGATATTTATTCCATGGACCCTCATTGACATGTGAGAATTGGACTGGGTTGTGTTCTTTAACTCTTCCAGGCCTTAATGACAAAGCCATACTTCCGCTCCTCTGTTTCGATCAAATTCGTCGATTTTCCACTTGTATGTAAGCTAGAGAGCTCATGTTTGGCGCGACATTCTGTAGCCTGGGCTAATATAATTATAGATTGCCTGAAAGAGCTGGTATTGTGTAAGATTACAACAAAAAATTAATATTTTGAGATCTTTTAAGTTATAATTTATAAAAATGGTGATTGCTGAGAAGAACTATCACAGTGCCCATTATTTGAAAATGATAATTATCAAACTTGGAGTTGTATTATTTTGACGCAACACGGTGCAACTCTCTTACGCCTTGCATACAATGTAAACAACGTTCATGCTCTATTACCTAGTTTTCACATTTTCCTTGGAAGTATATAAGTAATTGTATCGATTTAATATGTTATATGTATACATAAGTCAAACTAAATAAGTAGGTCAAAATATTATTTTATATTTTCAAATTGAATATTATTAGGTAATAGGTTATCAATTTGAAAGATGATTATTTCAAAATAATTTGCGGTACGTAAATGACATGAAACTTGTATTGGATGATAATTTTTTGACTATGAAATTAGTATTTTCATTCTCTCAATTATCTTTTAAAAATATTTTTTCTTTCTAAGAACTAATATTTTATCAGATGTTGGTGGGCGACTAAACATATTTTCTACCAAATTTGTATTTAAAGTACATATATTAAAATTATCATACAAAAGTAGGGATGATCAGATCAATGATTTACGATTCTTGTAGTCATTGGATTCATTTGTACTGGGCCTGCATTAGTTTAAAAAAAATAGGGGGCCCGAAAAAAATATAAAGAAACGTTTATCTGAAAGTATGAATGTATGTTGAAATGAAAAACAATCATTTTTGATAAAACAAATAACAATATATTCATATCTTACTAGTGTTTTGTATGTGGGATCGAGTGAGTATACAGGGTGCATTGTATATAGTACTCCCTGTTGTATATCATATTCATATATATACATATTTTTATCAATGAAATAACCGTGTAGTCATATTAATGAGATCTCGCATGTGTTTTGCATGTAGCATTACGCGTGTATACGGGGTGCACTGTGTAGTACTCCTTGATGAATAATATATATATATATATATGTAATGTAAGTATATTAAATAAAGCTTACAGGCGTTCTGTATACAGCATCAATCATATTTAGCACAGGCTTTTCTAGGTAGAACTCTAGAGATTGAAGAACTCCCTTGCACATCAGTCATAGCTCATAAAATAACGTCTTATTTTTTTTTTCTCAAGCTGTTATTAATATTCTTTTCATTCTTGAAAAGAGAACATCTATATATTGAGCAACTATGAGTGAGTGTGCTATGAAAAACGGTATGTAAGAATGAAGATTTCTTTGGTAGTCATCTTCCATTTTTGTTTTTTTTTCTGCTCGACCATGCCTAATAACTCCAAAAAGTAGCAGATACTACCGCTAGTTTTCTATAAATTAATTAATATTCCCGGAAAAAAGAGTTATTTGAAACAAAGCTTGATTTTCTATTCTTTACAAAACCTAGGATTCTAAATTATTTTCTTTAAAATATTTACAAAAACAAATTCGAAATTAAATTCAAATTAGAAGAAAAAAGAACAGGCCCTCACATATATTTACCCTAGATCTTACTCATAGTAAAATTGGCCTTGAATATATGCATAGAACCCCATTATTTTCAACTGATAACTTTATTGAATTAAGCATGAATAAATAATTATTGGCAAGATGGCTTCATATCATATCTGGTGTATGACTGGAAGTGGGCATAGAATCGTTAACCTAACATGCACACATTTGAGTTAAATCTCTGAATAAAATATTTTTTGTTATAGGATTTAATTCACATGAGTATCTCACTGTCTTCAATAATCTTTTGAATTTGTATATGTTGTTACTTTTTGAACAAGGTCATGCATGTGTTTCTTTTTCCTACGTGATATTCTTTACGTGACATCACATCACTGCTTCTCAATTCGGTATCTCATATGATACGGTCAGTAAAGATAATTTTATTTATTATTACAAAGATATATGCATACATATATCTTTGAAAATGAGGATTTGGTTATAAACAGGCTTGGGCCCGTTCAGGCATATCCCGTTCGTTTGTTCATTTCTAAAAAATGTTCATTTAAGCGCTTATTCGTTAAATTATTTTACGTTCTTTTGTTCAAGTTTTGACTACAAAATGAAATAAACATTTAAAACATAAAAAAATTATAAGGACTTCTACCTTTATATGGTTAAAAGTTTAAAAAAATCAAAAACCAACAAACCTATGTACAAAAATTTAATGTAAAAAACTAAATCCGTAGTTTACTTTTTTTTTAATATAAAAAATTATAACATAAATTTTGTTAAAACAACTGATAGCACTATACTTGCCTATCATTGCCTTGGTTTACGATATATCACTAATCAAATATTCATCTTAATGCTAATTTTTTTATCTTTAAGACCTCAGAACTTAAAGATGGATTGAATTACAGATCCAAAATTACATTTTTCTCTGTTTAACGTCAATAATACCACATAGCAAATTTTAGTCAAATCCGTTTTCTCGTTAAAACTTCTCATGGTATGGCCATATATATAAAATATATAGCCCATCTTATTATTTCTATAAAGAAATTTTGGCTATAAGATACAAATACAAATGTATTGCTACGCTTTTAATAAAATATTATACTACAGTATCGAATAAAATGCTCAGTAGGATTTTAATATTATGAAATATATTTATGAAATTCATTAAAAAAATTGTTGAGAAACAATACGAGAAGATGGATTAGGAGTACTCAATGTAAAATACGTTACCTTGGGAGTACGTAAGAGATAAATAATATATTTATTTGTAATATAAATTATTGGGCTTACAACCAACTGATTTTGGGCCTTTTTCCTTATTCATTTTGGAGGAAAGATTGCGTGGTACAATGAAAGTAACAATGGTTGGATAATTCCCTGATATCTACTTATTTCCATATATTTTAATAGAATCCATGAATATTTTATATTCTATAAGGAGCCTTGGACAATGGTCAAAATAGATAAAAATAAATAGTTAATTAAGTGCAATTTATACAAAAATATTTGAATATGTTTGTGTTTATTGTTTTTTTTTTTTTGTATGAGCAACTGTTTTTGAAAGAGACCACGTACCAACTTTAATTTAATCATAGTTTATATATGACTTAAGTACTCAAGATAAGTTATTAGCCAAACTTTTTCTTGTAATACGTCCCTATTTATATTTTTGGGATTAAATAATTTATTTTTTCATATTCAATGTAAATATTAGGCGCATACGTATTCCACAAAAACATGAAAGTTTATCATTTTTGAGAGGTTGCAAGAGTAATGGCATCATTCAAAGTTGCGTCCAAATGAATTATTTTCTACTTTTTCAGAATGAATATATATATTTAATTCTTTTGATTGTCAACCTTTTAAACAAACATAATTGTAAATTAAAGTGAATGAAGGAGTTACTGAGATCCACACATAGATGTTACATACCTGGAGAAGTATTTATAGATGTAAGCGTAGGTAGATGACAGGATAACCTTACTTTTATCAGGTGAAATATTTAGTTTTAAGAGTTAAATAATTAATTAAACATAATATGTAATATATATATATAAAGTGGATCCCCATAAGGTGTAAATGCTTATTGCGTATTTAGTGAACATTTATGAAGGTCGCAAATAAGTTATTTAAAAAAGTTTATCATCATTATCTTCTTTTGGGGAGGATATCTACGACGAATATCGCTATGGTGAATATTTTTTAATTATTTTTACTCTAAAAGTCACCGAATATAAAGCAGATGCAAATAATGTTAAACAAACAAGATATAATCTCCATAATAGAATAATTAGACGAATAAGTTCTCTGAAAATTTACTGACTTTATCCCACAAAGACGTCTTTTATTTGTTCCAAACAGTAGAATATTAATTTCCTCCCCTCTTTAAAGGAAAACAATTTTACAAAAACAGAATTTAGACTTTTAGAAAAATTACAAATACCAATTACGGAATGTACAAATCATAAACAAAGCTTAAATTTGTTTGTGAATAACAGATTATGTGTGATAAATTTGAACTGAATAGCTAATTCACTTATTATAAAGTATGAATTGTTATGATCATGTAGCCTCTATATCGTGAAAGCAGAATTATTTTATAGTTGACAAATTTCATAGTTCCCATAACGTGTTCCACTATAATTACTATGAAGTTTGGTTATTGAAGATATATCCATGTTAAATATTTAACACTTCATTTGTGGATTCTGCCCTGAGCCGGAAAAACACAACATCTGAATAGAACAGGAAATTCACATCCTTTACTGGGCATTTGCAGGATAATATATATTTTTAGGGGGAGAGGCTTGGTTTTTGGATTTTTTTCCAAAAAAAAAAAAAAACATCCAAAAATTAAATTTTTGGAAAAAAAACTAATACAAATATTAAATATTTTAGAAAAAAAAATTCAAAAATCCACAGCTATTAACAAAACATTTTTTTGGAAAAAGTTCAACAATACAAAGTTTCTCATGAACAATTAAATTCATCTGAAAAATTTTTTTAATTTTCCGGGAAAAAGTCTCAAATATCCAAAGCTAATAACAAAAAATTAATTAAAAAAAATAAGTTTAAATATAAGCTTCATATTTAAACAAAAAATGTAATTTTTTGTTTTTATAATAACACAATCCCTTTATAATTCATTTTGCCATTCAAACACCCAGGGGGTGGCCCTTTGCCCCCTCCTCTAAAATAAAATCTATACCTATGAAGCTAATCAGAAGGTAGTTAGGAAAAGAGTGGGATTAGTGGGTACGAAATTATGTCTTATATATATTAATTAACATCTAGAATCAGACTATGTTTTACGAAAGTGCTTTGGGCCAATTATCCCATCACCACTCTGGATCGGGACCCGGATAAGGCAAAAAAGAAGAAACTCAATTTAAAAAAGGAATTTAAAATACCGTTTTTCAATTAAATATCTACACAATTTCAATAAAGCACAAGAAAGTTTTGACCTTTTCAAAAAGGTCATTTGATGAAGTATGTACAGAATATATATAAAAAATGACCCTAAATTTTATTTTACCCTTCTTAAGAAAGGATCATTTAAAAAAAAGCCTCTCATTATAATTTCGGAACAAGTGAAATATTTATTACAAAAAAAACAACAAATAATTTTGTATTCTATGAATCATTCCTATCTACGGAACATTTTAAAACAGTTTTGGGACACTTTAAGACATTAGTGATTATATTATAAATAATATATAAAGAAAAGCAAATCTTTATTGGGCTAATTGAAACATAATTTAATTCTATTTGACAGATTTGACACGAAAAAATTAATTGCAGATCCTTGATTCAGATTTTTCAAGCTCTCGGCACAAGAATGCATAGGAAGGGAGCTAAATTATGTAAGTCAAGTAACTTTACTATTTTATTATAGAAACATTACACTTAGTCTAAAAAAGAGGGGTGGTGTGGGCATTAGCCACTAGGCTGTTATAATTCTGATACCACTGCCGTCAAATACTACTAGAACTGAATATGGAATTCAAAATATTTTTGGAAAAGTAAAATTTGATTCATTTGTGTAATTTAATAAACATTATATGGTATTTTATTAAAAATTATATAATAATTTTCAACCCTTTGAACATGTTTCATGTTCAAGTGCTGTTCTCACCTCACAACAAATTAGAAAAAGAAAAAAACAACATTGTTTTTATTTTTTCCTTTCAAAATTTACTAAAAAAATTGTGTTAACTTGAAACTCCCCCCTCTCTATTTACTCTTTGACTTCAAATAATCAGTAGATACTAGAAATGGATCGGGTTAAAACTATAGTCTACGAGGTATCGGGTTTGGGGCTGCTTGCGGGCCAAAAATATGATAATCTAAACAATATATGTGTTCCAATATATACTCATGAGAGCTAAATGAATTTAAAACATCAGAATGTAATAACTAATTAATGGAGTCAAACATTACACAATATGGACGTGTCTAGGATACTACATATATATTTTTTTGTTTGGAGAAGGGAGAGGGGCTTGTTTTTTTTAAAAATAAGTTCTAGGATTAAAGTTATATGCTCCTTTTTTTTAGAAAAAAAGAAATGAAATCCTTAAAAAAATTTTTTTTTACTCCTAAATTTCTCATTAATTTTTTTCTTCCAAACAAAAAAAATATTTTTGTACAAAACAAAAATTTATTTCATTGGGGAGGGGAGGTGGGTCAAATCGAAAATAATACAATCGATTAGTTGTAAAGGAATTATGTTACTTTAGAAATAAATTTGGTACTGGAAGGTTCGGACCACGAGCTTTTCGGGCTTGGCAAAATGAGATTTGGATAGCTGGCTTTTAGGCTCGGGCATAGACAGAATCCACCTGTAGAAAATAATAACTCAATCGATCTCTTTAACTAACCACAAATAATTGTATCATCATAAAATACTTATGACTTTATAATGAAAATGAAAAAATATTATTAAGGGATGAAAGTTAAAAAAATGTGTAACGCCTTAGGTATGAGTTTGCTCAAAACTCTAAAATATCTCTACCGAATGTAGCACATGAAAATGCTGAAGTACAACTTGTGGAAACATGCTAGAAGATACTTTGAAGTGGCATAGTGTAAATTTGAGGTCCTTATGCTGCAGATTTACAAAAAGTTTATATTTTTTTAGGGAATTTCGGAATTTGTATTTTTTAATTTATTTCCAAAGACATTTCAGATCTTCTTTTAATTAAACACTCGAAAAGTTTTGACTCCCTTCAAAATACATTTCACTGTCTCTACTTCCTAGACGACTAATTTTTTTTTAATGATTCATTTAAAAATCCAAGAAATTTTGAATCCATTTTTTGGGAAAATAAATTTTTCATGCTAACAAAAATCACTTATCTTACAGAAAATTTGGCGGCCCTCAAAATATTTATCCCTGACTATCAAGGACACTCTTGCCAAATGCCACTAGTCTTTTATTTAAATTTTAGTTGTTAAATTTTTCAGATGAGACTAAATTTGAAGGACTAACTTTAAAAAAAAAAGGAAATTCATTTTTTTGCCTTCAAAAATTATTACATTTAAAACTTATTATGCAGAGAGAAAATGTTTTTATTATGATAACTATAATAATACCCCAAATTAAGGGGGGTAATGGTTCCGGCGCCACTTATGTCAACTAGACCCCCTAATTAATATTGATATGTTAATTAATTAAAACAGGCTAATAATTACATAAAATAGAATTAATTACCTCTAATCAGAAACATTAAATACGTATTACATCGATGTATTTTACTAAAATATGTAACTTTATCTAAATTATGGAAAAAAACTTCAATTAAAAAAATCTTCTTCAAAGCTACATCCATTTCTCTTGTCTTTTGTGTTAAAAGATAAATCACTCCATTATTTCTTTAGATACAGAAACCGTATTGCGGATTTATGTGATACTTTAATGCCCTGTATACATAAGTAGGTACATATTTATGGTCTTCCAGAGAAGCTTAACATCCCATCTTTTAGTGCCCACAAACAAAAAGCAATCAATTGCTGTATATTATATTCCTGATAAGGGAAAAAAAAGTTTAAGCAAAAGGCTTTGGCTATTTGCAATAAAAACCTTATTTTACCTAATGGGTTTAATAGTTTCTGTTTTTTAATGGTTCACACAAAAAAGTAGAAAATACAAAGTAATACATAGGCTGGATAAAGAAAAAACCAATTCTCATGGATCTTTGTACCCTTCTGGAAAAATAATATATTATGTATATACATAGATGTATTTATAGAAAATCAACTGATAACGACTTCAACTATATTGCTTTTTTTGTAAAAGAGGTTATACTTCCCAATATATAAGTAGTCTACGTGTTTGAAAGTAACTTTTTAGTGTTTAGTATGTTTTATAATGGTTGAAACAATTTACTTTTAACTATATATTTCAAATTTGCCGCTTTTTTTCATCTTATCATTTCATTGGCATGCCAATGTTTGTTTACATTTTTGTTTTTACTTTTCCTTCACTCCACACGGCATTACCTAACTAACACAAAAATATATCGTCTATTTTTTTGCCAACTGTTGGGTTTTTTTGCCTAAATAGTGTTCTTCACGTTTACTTGTTGAATTATAATTTTCTCTTGAATACTTTTTGAATAATAATTCTATAGTTGGTAAGAATTGGCTAACTTCTTACTGATTTTGGCCTTTTGCCTCTGTTTCTTTTCATGTAAAAAGTTGTATGATACAATAGAGGTGTATTTTATATAAGGTGTCCAATAACAGCAACATACAAATAGAAAAAAGTGAGGCCTATATTATTTGACACCATTTGGAAGGGAAGGGTTTTGGAGAGATTCTCATGACCTTAAAATTATAGAGAAATGTCCCCAAAAGCCAAAAGTTTGATGCACAATAATAGACTAAAAGGGAGAAATGATATTGAAGATATGCCAAAAAGTGGTTAACCAAGGATCAGGGCCATAATCACAGTGGGAAAGAGGTCCAATCATTTTTTCAGTCGCAATATTTATTCTTCTATTAATGTTGAGTCATCCAAAGTAACTCCAATTAGGCTCCCATTAACATAATCTTGGCACTTATGACCATTAATAGTGGCGGAGTGGCACGATTTTCCCAGTGGAACCCATGCGTAAATTTTAGCGCCCTCTAGGCAACTACATTTTTTTGATTTAAAAAAAATCGTACGCATATATAATTTAACGAACTTTTTTACAAAAGGTCAATCCTTTAAATTATTTTTCGGCCTTTTTTTATAAACAAATTTCCAGATAATAAATTTTAGTTCAAATGATAATTTCCATCTTAAAACTTCTTGAACTCTTGAAACCTGCTCGTGCAAAGAGTCTTCATAACAGACAACGATTGATGAGGAAATTGGCCTTGTATACGATACTAAAGTGTAATTAATTCATGTATATCTTAAAATTAAGTCATTTTATCTTAAGGTGGCTTCTAATAAGGTATGATGATATAATCTTCTTTGACAAAATATATCTTCTACAACAACAAGTGAGTTACGAGTCATTGATTTACTATTTAACAAAGCATGAAGAGGATATGGTTATTGTTTTAAATTAATTTAAGATACAAAGTAGGTAGATGACATCAAATAGAAGTGACAGGGTATTATTATGATAAAATATGTTCATACATTTGATTTAAAAGGATCCGAAGATGCATAGTATTATTATTAATAATAGTAAAAACAACAATTGTTCTCGATCCATTCAATCATGGAGCAAATCAAATTGAATCTAACTACGTATTATCCATCAAATTTGACCGTGGCATGGTTACATAAATGTATAGTTGGTACACATGGTGGAAATCCTTTGAAGAGCAAATGCAGACGGGTGAGTAACGAGGAAAATAAGGGAATAAAATATGAAGGGATTCTTTATACTTCATTTAACAAACTCAAAATAAGAGTTGAGTCCAGTTGTTATTTATTATTACAAGCAAAAAATAATAATATTAACAAAATAAAAAGGAATAAACGGAGTAAGTTGACACTCATCAATTTTATATTAAATTTCTCCGTATTCAACTTTCATGTAAAAAAATATTATAATGTACATCGAAGTTCCTACCTGAATATATTTGAAGTAGATCAGTTAGAAACAGCTCTGACGAGGAGGGAAGAGAAAAGGATTTAAACAAGCACATTTACTAGAGTTACTCCGATGTCGATCTCCAATTCTACTCTGAGTCGAACTCGGACTTACAATTATAGCTCCACAACTAATCTTCAGGGTTAAACTCCGTCTTTTATGAGCACACACGAATGTTCAATCTGGTTTGAAATATACTTAAATGTATTTAGAAAAGGATGTTCACTACTCAAGAAATAAATAATAATGACAACTGCTCCGGAAAAAAAAAACATTCTTCAGATTACCAATTTAAAACAATAGACCACATAATAAATTAACAGGATTTTAATTACTACATATACGTATAAAGTAATCACTAGTGAGTGAAAGATGAAGAGTAAAAACTAATTTTTTTTTTTGGAGAGTTATATTTGAATTGAAGATCGACATTGGATTAATTCTTGCACATGTCCTTGTTTATATAACTTTCGTTACAGCTACTTGTAGCTGATCAAATGAAACGCTATGCCTGCTAAACGGCTCTTCTTCAAAAAATTATTTAAATTGTCAGGGTTTCCATGTTGATTTTTATTTTGTAACATGCCCAAAATAGTCTCGATGAGCATCACTGGACACTTTGTCTCTCCTCTACAGTTTTCCATAAATGTTTGCAAAGGTTAAAGTATTTGATATGGTTCTGTAAATGAACCAATGCATGGAAAAATCCTTTCTTTTACCATTTATAGTATCCAAAATTTCCTTAACACAAGTTTTTCGCACATAGATTCCCATTTCTTGTTTATCGATCTTATATCTATTGTGTTTTTACAATTTCAAGGACCTGTTATATCAGAATTGGTTGTTGTTAATTTAAGAGTTAAATGTTGTAAATTTATTTGTTTCAGATGGATGTTAGTGTTTGAAGTTAAAAATTAACAGAGTGGCAATATATAATATATTGAGCAAATACATTTTTCATTTTTGCATATATGTCGACTATTTTTATGCATCACTTTTTTCCTCTTTTGTTTATACTTAATTTTCAAATTTGACAAGCTATATTTGCATCATACAATGGAGGAAAATAATAGTTGACGTGGAATTATGCAATATCAGTGCTCTCAAGCAATCTTTACTTATCTATGGTTGAGACACGCAAGTTGGAGAAAGAAACCCCGGAATTTATAATAAAAAAACCTACAAAGAAAAAAACTAAAATTCCTGTAATCTTAAATACTTATTTGTGATATCACTTTATTTTAATTGTTTATTGGATAATTTGGAATATACACAAATGGCAAAATTAAATATAGTTTCAATTATACTAATAAACGCACAAATTTTCTATCATTCTCTATCGAACATATCTACTATTGTAATTTACTCTATCAATGGGGAAAATTGGCTAGAAAATTGTCAACATTAAAATTATATTATTGTTAAAGTGATGTTAACTATGATATGAAATATGTGCTAGATTTGTTTGTATATTGTTGTAAACTTTGCAAAAAAACTCAGATCTCTTTATAACTTCTACAAACTGAATAATATGATTAAAAAAAAAATCCGATACCGATTCTAGTTAAACTTCCTAATTCCGATTCATATTATATATCCTATTTGGACATTATTTGTTACAATATGAACGATTTTTACACTATTTAACATCTTATCATATATTTACTTGCTTAACATAATCAGTTAGAGCGTAATGACTAGAAAAAGATAGGTGGGACTGTGAACTTGTAGCTTGAACGGTGTTACAATAATATTAAGGAGTCTAACGAGTAAATGTGTATATTACAATGGTCATACACATTTAGAAACGATTCAGTACTGTCCCAGATATGAGACAAAATGGATTACATTTACAAAACGTAATACGCCAATATAACAATTGCTTCTCCAACAGCCTGTGAAATCTGTGAATTTAATAAGATTTTAAGAAACATACTAAGTGGTAGGTTCTTAGTCAATATGAATAATCTATTTTAATCTTCTATACATCATTTTCTCATTTTTAATTATTAGTCATGTGGCATAATATGTATTTCTATCAAATTATCAAAATTTTAATTTTGACATATAAGAACATTTTTCATTTAAGATACTAAGACTAATTTATTCGACCTATGTCTACCATGTAACATATAATAAATATTTCTACGTAATCCTATGACAAAAAATGGGCTGATCAATGATTTTTCGTAGGTTTTTTTAAACAATGAATTCGGGACTCGAATTTTGAGAAAGTAATAAATATATGATGCTATAAAAATTATATGAGAAGGGATTTATGGATAACTTTTTATATATGGTAAAATAAAGTCATGAATATCAAAATGAGATTCTTAAGTAGGTTAATTCCGTCTAATTATTAATATACCTATATATTATTTAAAAAATTGAAAATCAAATAAAAAGATCTCAAATCTTATGTAAGTAATATGAACGGCATATAAAGCTTTAAATACCGACAAAGATGAATAACCTTTATAACTAATATTTGAAGAAATATCAAGATTTATTAAAACTTCAGACTACGAGTATTAGAAAAGAAGGATAACGTAGAAAATACAACTTTGCACAGTCCATAATTAGAACATTTGAAGGTCCAACGTCTTAATTGACGAATTTATTATCATTAAAAGGTCGGGAATAGGACTTGAGACTCAACTTGGACTTGAGTTGATACTTTGAAGACTTTGCGACGACTTATCTTGATCTTAGAATAAAAGATTCCCGATTCAAGTTGGACTCAAATGCCTAGTTACATATAGTGAACTTAATAAAATATTTAACACTGTAGACCCTATATTATCATTACGAACTTGATATGTCTGAAATTAGTTGGAAAGCTGATTCTAAAGACTTGATAAAAAGAGTCAAAAACTTGAACTTGAGACTAGACTTGCAGCAAATGTATTTTTTCCCCCACCAATAATCAGCACTACAAGAGATAATCAAGCTATTGACGTATTTAATTTTGATATTTATGACTGTATTTTGCCGCATTTAAAGAGTTTATTGGTCAATTAATACTTTGGACCTGCAGAAGCTCTGATTATGGAGGGTACAAACTTGGACTTTCTATATTTTCTGTAAAATTTCATCATTTTTTTCCATAACTTAAGAAAATAACACATAGTTAAATACCAGTAATAAATAATTGTTAATAAGAATAGGATATTACGCCTTATTTCCCGAAATAACCGACCCATCACTACAACAATGGTTAAGTGCGTCAACTAGACTCTTCATACAGTGCTGGATTATCCATTAAACAACCCTTAGCTCTTCTTCTTCTCGGTCATTACGTCTTCCCTACATGTAATTGAGCTGTCCGTACAATTTATATTCAAATTCCACACACAAATTCCATAATATGTAAATGCTAATCGGAATCCTTTACACCTCATCAATCAATCGATGCATTTCTAATATGAGCCACTACAGACTACCTTGTCCAAATTGAATTTTAATCATTGCTTTCAACAATAACGATGGAACACGTGTTTCTACAAACGCTGTAATAACTTACAAATCAATGATTTAATTTAATGGTTTGATTTGAAATAAACCATACATATAAATTCTGGTTCTTTCATTTTTATGCATTTTTTTATAGCGATTAAACTTTTTTTATTTTATATAAATATCATTTTAAGGAATTTTATGTTTCTAATACATTTGATTCTTTAAACGACGTGTATGTATCATCAAATTAAGTGGAATTATTTGTATTTCATTTATTTATAATAAAAGAAAAAAAGAATTAATGTAGTAGAAGACGATTTTGAAATATAAATATAAACCAAACTGTGTAGCCATATAACATATAAAAGCAAGGTTGTTCCCTCTTGTTATTGTATAAAATACATTAAATAAATTGTCAAAATGATTGTGATAAATACCAAAAAAGTATTATATACATATATTTTAATTGGAAATCCCCATATTCAATTTTCTATACATACAGGGTGTTCCAGAATTATTGCCCCTTCAAAAAATTAAAGTTACTCATGGCTAAGGTTGTGCCCAGTTCAGATTCAGCGGTTCTATCGATCCTCGTCTCAGTTCTTTCATTTCAACTGTTTCGGTCTCGGTTCTTTTTATACAGGCTCAGTTTGGAAACATGCAAATAAAACAAAGAGCTTCGCTAGAAAATTTGAGCACTGGAAATTATATTAGATATAAACTGGACTGCAGCTACCTTATGCAAAGAGTGCGCAGTGTTCCAAGTCTTAGTAGGGATCCCGAAAAGATTGCTGAAGACAATAGTTTTCCAAAGTGGGCCATGATAGGAGGAGCCTTCGTATAGTAAAGTTTGGGAAACCCTGGCTTAAGAAATATTATAGTTATCATATTATAGGGCCCGTCAAGCTTAGTAGCGGGCCTGAACCATTCATCTACTCTATCCCTTTCCCTCTTTTATTCACACCATCTGGTGTCTAAAACCTCATTTTCAGATCCATAAGAAGCCTTTAGCTATTTGTAAATTATATAAAACTATATTACTTCGGTGACGTAAAAAAATCATTGGTCAAAGCTGCAATTGCACAAAAAAAAGAAAAAAAAACTCGGAAAATTGACTTATTGATGAAGCTAATTTATTTTTTATAATCTATATTGTATTCTATTTATATATCATATATAAGGATAAAAAGGCGAAGAATCGAGATCGATAAGCAATATACTGAGGCCTCGGTATGAATTTTTCGGTTACAGATCCAACAGTTCAAGAACCGGACCCGCTTGAACAATTAGAACATGGATCGGTAACCTATGTGTATTAGAACATATTCTCCTAGTTTTTGTGTGTTTTTTACCTTTATTGTTGATAGTGGCCGAGTCATTGATTAGAAATGTTGAAGTTGACACTCAATGTCCCAATGGTTGCCTACCTCTGCGCTAGACTGATAAATGCTTAACCTTGCTCACGGATTATTATGGTCTTATAATTGAAAAATAGCATATTCAATATTTTTGACCTTGCTCAAAATAATTTGGTAGAGACTCCTCGTCAATAACTTATAAAATGTATATACAAAGTTTTCAGGAATTTTTGCCCAAGCGGTCTCTGCGACTGCCATCAGGGAGTCATTCCTGAGTCTGGAAACTACATTGGTCATACCTTAAATTGTAAAGTCAATGTGGGACGCCAAAAGTTTTTGAGACAAGTGTACAAAATTCTTCATTTATAGTCAAATATAATTTTTATAGTATAGGCGTCAAAAATGACCTTAGTTTTCAGTCGGTCGTTTTAAGTGCTAATGGAACTCTGTACAACATGAAATAGTGATAAACTTATGATTCAACCCCTTTTTTTGATAATATGCCTGTACTTCGATATTGATATTAACTAATCAGTAAGTTTTTCCTTTTCTAATGTGTAAATTGTCTTTTTTCTATACAAAAATACCAACCATAATCCCTATCTTGCAGCTAGTACACACAATGTATTTCGTAACTTTTCCCTTCGCAGCTGTCATCAGGAAGTCCTTACTGATCCTGGAACCTACAATAGCCTCCTTTTTGACCATACAAAGTCAAAAGAGTTAGATCAGTTGAAGAGGAAAGACCAAAAGTACTCTAAATTGTATTTGTTCCACTCTTGCACTTCATTTGCAGTGTGAGTTCCTTTCAAGGTAAAAATATTTATCACTCAAAATGTATGACTATTTATGATAATAAAATTTCTATGATATTAAAGTTAGTAGAACACAATTCTGGACACCCTGTAAAACACAAGAGGGTGATGGACTCATGTTCCAACCCCTTTTTTTTTTAAAAATAATATGTATGTATTTAGATATCGATAATAGCTCAATTATCCTGGTTTCATGTATTTATCTACATCGTACACACAATAGCCGAAGGATATGCTGTGTTTCTGATGGTTTCACTAAATACCAAGACAAATCAGGGATAATAGATAAAAGAAATATTGCATTTATAAAAATATTGACTACTCAAATTATACAGTTAGGGTTAGTAGAATAAGAATAAACCTCTAAAAAGAAAGAAAAATAAATGAACAAAATCCTTGGTCAAAATAGGATTAAAATGGATAAAAATATTAATCCTGTCCACTAAGGGTCTTATTTTCAAAAGATCCACTCAGATTTCGTAACTATTTTTAATAAATAAACAACATTTATATTCCATCCCCTTATGTACATGTTATATAACTATGCCTTACTAATCTCCTTTCTCATAAAATTACCCATATTAAATGGCCCAATTTGGTTTTGGAACGTCATGTAAATATTATATTTATACAGTACAATATTCTGGCCATTTTAGAAAAAAAAGGTATGTATACAAAGTTTCAAAAAACCCTATCTTCCGAGTCTGTGGTTTCATTTGAACAAATAAAGTATCTCTAAAAAGTAAAAATACGTGAAAAGTAGTTTTGCTACTTACTTGCTTTTATATTAGGTCGTTTTAGTGTCATGACTTTTCACTATAAATTTGATCCTATTGATTAAATTTTACAATAGTTAAATTCAGTTCATTTTTGAGCACTGAATCTCACCTAAAAGATATTGAAAAATGGTAAAGTTATATTATTTTTTTTTTGCTTAAGAAATACTTTGATTTGAATTAAGAATGAAATGCAGTGACCAATTATATAAATATGAACGAACACTAAATACTATTAATTGAATAATCGTATGAAACTTTTTTATTTCTATAATTATAAAAATAAAAATTTGTTAACGAATTCTATTAGATATAATTTGAACAGGTGAAAAAAAAACATTATTCAAAATAATAGTCTGGAGTCTGTTAGCAAGGCATCACTTCCGTAGGAATATTGCCCAATTACCTAATTAGTGAGGTTCTCAGTCCATCCAAATTTGGATGTGGATTCTTACAAAAGCCATCCTCCAAAATAGACGACATTCAAAATCTATCGAATTACAATTTGCCTTAACGAATCAGCTGATAGCACTAGAATATCATTAACTATGATGTTTATTTCCAGTATATTTTAGAGAGTGAAGCAGATCAATTTTTTGAAGAAAATCTGATTATTTTCCGAGATTAAATATAGCCTCAACTCAAACATTTATTGTGTCTCTAAACTTTCTTTTATCTCAAAAATGAAGGATCTCCAAAAAATGTTTAAGCAAACTTTGTCGACAATTAAGCAATACTGGGTGGTTCATTGAAATCTGAACACTTACTAATTCAATAATTAATTAAGGTTGAGTGATTAAAACTAATTCATAGTTCGTTATAATAAAGAATAGGCAGTTACAAAAAATAAAACTTGAGCTTTCAAGTTGAGAAAATGACACTTGAACATGATCGACGAATTTCCATTCGCCCACTGCCTACGCCGTCATAAGCTTTAAACGTTGGACAGAAAGAAAGGCTCTATCAAAAAGGTAAAATTGTACTTGGATGAGTAAAAGAACACAACCCACACCAATCCCTTCAAGTCTATGAAGGCCCATGCAAAAAAACCACTTGCAATGAAAGAAACCCATCTCCTCCGTCACAAGATTATTTTGAACTCATTTTTGACCCTTTTTTCTCCTTACAGTCCTGATGCCACGTCTCGACTACACCTTTTGGGTACATGTCGAGGGGAACGCTTGCAATGTCTATCATCCAAACACCGATGCCCTCAAAGCCACGGTCAGCCATCACTAGGACGCCATGACATTCGTCAGTGAGTGCCAGGCCTTCTGCCGCCGGCTAGAAGGCATCAATGATGCAAAGAGTAGTTATATTAATGATTAAGAGAGCTCAGACACATCTATTTATATACTCCAGCCACAGCCTCGAACCTGTCAGGCCTTAATAAGGAACTCCTAATCCATGTTCACCACTGCCTCTAGAATGAAGACCACAAAAAAGTCAATAGTGTTTTTTGCATGTTTATTGCACTCTCTCTCCAAGACGCCCCACACATTATCAGTCCAGGGGTTCAGATCTGGTGAGCTAGGAGGCCACAGTTCCTTTGTCCAAAGCATAAGGTCTTAAAAATTTTGTTTTTTTCCGGAATAAATCCAGTTGTAATGACCCGATTTGGACAAATTGCAACAATTTAAAATTGTAGAACGACATCGGATCTGTTAACATCTATTTAAGCTCTTAAGAAATCTTAAATATGGGGTTATTAGCGTCCATCTGTTTTCTCCTGGCACGAAGGCACACAATAATGACTGCACGGCGTAAGTATTCAGAGGATATCTGCAGTATTTTGTATTTTTTTAATACATTTTTGACAGTTGAATCTGATGAGCACACTTTTGTACACATGGATTTCAGGGTTTTACAAGATATTGATGTCTAAACTTTTTTTCGTGATTTACATAAAAACCCCGACCCTTTATATAGAGTGTATTTCTTTTCTGTACATATTTACATAATTGTCTATGATTAATATCTTTCTATTCCTCTGTTTTTAGTCTGTGTATACAAAGGTGTACATACTACTAACATACTAATATGTTTTTATTACTTAAAACAGATAATCGTCATGGACATTAATCAGATTTAATGTGTGTATAACTAAAGGCTAAACCCTGATGAATTGTAGACAAAAGCAGACAAATCATTGTCGTCATCATCAACAATGTATATCAATATTATGAATAATAATAAAAAAATAACAATAAAACGGAGTTATTTGAACAAGTGCGTTTTTTTACTCCTATAACATTATTATTTGATCAGTATGTTCCAAATATTACAATATACATTATCAGGGGCGTCTGCAGGGAGTGGACTGGAAGGGCAGTAGTGCCCCCCCCCACAAAAAAAAACAAAAAAAACATAAAGAATATTTTTGTTTTTTTAATAGAAAATTTAATATTAAAATTTTGTTTTCAATTTATTTTTCAATTTTGCTGCAAAATTTTCTGTAAATAGCTTTGAATTTTTTATTATTTGGAATGTTTTTTTTTGAATAACTTGGATTTTTGAAATTTTGTTCGAAAAGAGTTTATATTCAAAACGTAACTATTGAAGGTTTTTTTTCAAAAAAAGTTTATATATAAAATGTAACTGTTGAAGTTTAAAAAAAAAAAAAACTTGTTGTGAATAGTAGTAGATTTTGGAAAAAAATTTCCAAAAATTTAATTTTTGAAAAAAGAAAAAAAAAAGATTTTTTTTCCCAAAAAATTTCAAAAACCTAGGCCCTATATAATTCTGCAAACACCTCTATATACATTATATTATGTAGAAATATAAAGGATCTCGGGTATTCCTTCTTAAAGACATGATCTTACAATATTATATTGTCTTATTTTTCAGCTAATATTTTTATATGGTCATTTTACTAATATTACTAATTCTCCTAGAGTACAATTGAAAATATGCGTAGCTACGAAATACCTAATAGTTTAATTATACAGATAAATAGTGTACAAATAAAATCATTTCAGTTTCTTCATGAAAACTTATCTTCTATGAGATTTAATAAAAAATATTTGCTTCATACTCAAAAAAAATTTATGACATCAGAGATTAAATTGTTTATTTGAAAAAATACAATGAAATCTGATATCGAATTTGGGATCCTTCCATCAAATCAGTTGATACTTGATCACGAATTGCCTTTGGAGTACTATTACGTAAAACATTTTTAATGAATGATGACTTCAATAGACGGATTCACAGTTCCATTTTTATTGAACCAGACTACTAGCGGAAAACATTTTTACGGATGAACATTTTGCCGAAATACAATATGCCGAATGGACAATTCGCGAACAGACAATTTAACTAATGGACATTTTTCCAAAGGACAATTTGCCGACTGGACATTTGACTGTTGGACCATTTGGGACAGATGACCGAAAAAAGATATTTAATATATTGATACATGCGATACCATATTTCAATTCCATTAAAAAAGATTGTACAATAAATCTTTTTCCTATATATCTCATATAAGTAAATAATTAATTGTATTTTAATTGTGTACCCATGGATTGACGAACACGTATGATATCAGTCAAGAGTATTGACCTTCCCGTAGAATTGCCTGCTCTTGTTTGATATTGTGTTTGTTCGTTTATCCATAAACATTTTGTCATACGAATAATCCATCATGTGATCAAGTGATAACATTTCTTCCATTCGAATCGTTTTGTGTTACTTATTATTTATTTATTTAAAATACTAAAGATTCCAACTACATTCAAAGTTTAGTGTTTATATAATTATCACTAATAAATATAGCTGATAAAATAAAAAGGGTTATTTTAGTTATATGACATATATATCATTTGTACAATACATAAGCATATAGTTCGTGACTTGAATTACTTTTTTTGAAAGTATTCTCAAGTCTTAAATAAACAATTTGAGTCAAAACTCCTCCAAAAAAATTATAAATTAGTAGAGTTAGAAGAAATTAAATTAGTGACTCGAGTACACACTTATTCAATTCAACTATTTCTATAAGGTTTTTTTATCAACACCTTTACTCTTTCTTTCCTTTCAATCAATATTTATATTTATATTTATATGAACTCAACAAAGTTCACATTGAAGTAACACATTAGATCCTTACAAAAACATTCCATCCTTTGATAATGGATTGAACTTTAGAATGATTCAAATACTATCAACGATAATAATCCATGTTTTTATATTTACATACAATATATATAAGTGTGTGTTCATATTTGTTTAGTTCATATGGATATATCTATATTGTACAAATCTAAGCATAAGTATCAACTCCATAGTCCAATCTTAGGAGGTGACACCCCTTTTCATTCGATGAAGAACCACCTCGTACAATAGGATATTTAAAGTAGAATGAGAAACGTCTAATCTAATTTACAAAAAAGGTCCATTTGAAATTAAAACGACACCATTCTCTCCCCAAAAAATTGCCGACATTACTTCTTGGGTCTACCTTACTAACATAAGAATATACAATGTAATTGTTGTCACCTGTCCATGATGTTTCTGCCCCCATCCCCTAATCAGTGTTCGGAACGTATGATGATTGAATTCAATATAGCTCTCAAAAAGTTATTAGTAATTCCTAACAATTCCATAGTTGCGAATAAATGGTCAACTACCCACTGATTTTTGACTTTTTTTCCATTTCTTTTATGATGTGAAAGGTTGCATGATATATAAAAGGTTACCACATATCCTAAACATAGAGATACAATACTTTAAGTGCTTACGCTGTGCAGAAGCAAGTAAAATTTTTGAAGCAGAAATTTAGTTGACTAGATCAATCTTATACATCAATCACTCTAGATCTTGAGAATTTAAAATCATACAATACTTGTATGTATAAAAAAAGAATTCATTAAAAAAATATAATCAAACATAAAATACAGGGAGGTTAGAAAATAATCATACTGTACGTTGTTTACAATGACGTCACAAAAAATCGATTTTACCTTCTTTTTTTTTTGGACTAAACTGGACTTGACTGCATTTTTCAAATCTAATCTATATATGAATCTACACAACATTACTGACATATGTAATTCAGAAAGTACTTTGTAGTTTGTCATTTCTTATAAATTGTCTTTGAATGGAGCCCGGGCAACAATTTCTTAAATGTATTTTGGTTGCATGCAAAGATTGTTACTATATGATTTCATTTCTGAATTTATAATTTTTCCATCCATATTCTAGGTTGCATGTGTAGGGTAACTAGGGCAAGTGTTCGAGGGTATTTCTCTGTTTAGTTTCGTTTGCTGATCCATAAAACTATCAAATTGTTATTATGAAAATAAATATGTTTGTTTATTAACCACTCCAAAGATTAAAAGTGAAAAATTATGAGGGTTTTCGTGGATATGACCAGAATATGAAAACTTGGTATATGACTGATCTTCAAGCTACATTGAGTTGTTGATCAGCTGCCGATTTTTTTTGTGATGCGGCAACTTCTAATCTTATAGAGTTGAAGGTATTTTGTTTTGATACTATTCATCGAATAAAATATACTATAACTTATAGGAAAATATATATTTTCTGCGACATAGATTTACATCGAATATTTTTTATAATAGTTAAAATTAATAAGTGTTTAATTGAATAATTAGTAATTAGTTTGTTAATTAATTATGTAGTATATAAAGTATCGTACACTTCAAATATATGTATCACTTGTTACACGGGATATTTTGAAAACGGGTCCTTTTGACTCTTGAAACAGCGGTTGTGCATAAAGAGTAAAGAACACACGAGGGTTAAAGTAGCCAAAATTGCCCGTCACAAAACAAGTCTCTTAAAAAACAAAGAAAAGGTTTAATCTATACATGAAATTCATGGAACTCACTCCACAAATTTGAATAGTAAGCCAATTATTGACTTAAGTGGGTCTATGAAGTATTCAAACTGTATCTGTAAATATATCAATTAAAAAAATTGATTTGGATTTTCCCTTTTTCTTGATTTTGTTCGCGATTGTTTTTATGTTGAGCGACCACGTACAACAAGTATATAAATCATGCTATGAAAATGATTATTTTTGACCAGAGGTGTAAGATGAATGTATATAATATGTATATAGTGGAACTTCTTCATTTCCACATCCTAGATGAAGAAGGAAAAAAGAACAAAAACTTGTATTAAAAAAATAACGAGGAACATACGGCTCTAGAGTCCACATACTCTATTGATATTGGAGCATATATTATTATATTCATATTATGCTTATTACAAAAGGGACACCTGAGCAGTTGGTTGTCTAATGTCTATGTATGTTTACTCCACATATTGGGAAACTCATAAATCAGTGGAGATAAATCAAAAAAAGCCATGGAGTTAAGGGGAACTATATATTCATATGTACAAACATAGAGCGACCAGAGAATTGTTTCGTAAGACATATTAAGTCCATGTTTCTCTTCTTACTTGTTTAAAAGCTATAAATAAGATTGAGGGAAACGATAGTGGAATAACCACTCTTCCACATATATGAGAAGGGTATGAACTTTATTTTGATGGAAATAAATCAAAGAGTAAGATAGATTTTGAGAGAGAGAGAGCTTTTGGTCATTTGACACACCTGCGTGCAGCTTTTCTTTTTTGAAAAGTCAGCGAAATAAATCAAAATTTCACTGAGTCCATCAGATGTACTTTCATATAAATGTGCCTACAGGGTGCCCGAAAATAAACTTTAATGACTTGAATGCTAATTTACGACATCTGGCAAACCTTTTTTCAGTTTTGCTAAAGTTATAAACTAGTATTTGTCTTTCTTCTCGCCAAGTTTACTTAAAGATCAAAATTTTCTCGGACAAGAAGACCCTCACAGTAGCGAACAAGCTTCACAGCCTTAGAAATAAGGTTTATTTTTATAAAATATAAATTGAAGCTCGTACTCTTAAAAATATTTTAATAAAAAAATGAAATCTGTTAATTACAAATGGAGTAATGGCATAGTCAAGTACGAAGGTCTTTCAAAGGGGCCCAGACTTTGAGGGATTCCCAAACGGGCCCTTGTGCCTCCACAAGTCTAAAATTCTAAAAGTCTAAAATAAACATCCTGACCAAGATTGATCAAAATCTGAAATTTTCTGAGCCTATTTGGTGGATCACCGTGGAAAGCAAGTCCAACAGCCTCCACCACAAGAGTATTGACTCCCTCAAGTCAGCCATCAGGAGCAAGGCTTCCATTGCAGGGGAGGGAAAATCATTTCAATACCTCAAATAGTAATTATTTAACTTTCAATTTACCAATTTTCTATTAAAATATTTAATAAACAATAAAGTTACGGGTGTAAAAACCATTCTTTGATTTTTTTCAAGTTTATTTCCGGTCACCCTGTATATAATATTTTGAAAAATCATCTTCTTATATTGACAACCCATTACATACAGTTATTGTTAGTTAATGATAGCCATTTTATCATTCACCCCCCTATCCAATACAGTAACACAATAGCCCCATTTTTATCAAATAATAATAAAATAAATTAAATTTTCAAATTTAATATTGTACATATTATATCCCCAGGATGATGTCAAGAGAGTGGATCCCTTCCCTGGTGGTGCTGTTGTATCACTTTATAATCTGCAATGTCAAGGGGAAGAAGGCTTCAAGAGTTGAATTCATCCCTAATTTTTTTTTTTTTTTTTTGATAAAAATAAAAATAGCAGAGTGATTTGTAGTTCCACATCAAGCTCTATTCCATCCTTATTGCTTTTTGATATCCTATAGACAGACAGACACACACACAAAAGAACAATAAAACATGTATTTGTATGTTGCGTTTTTGAAAATTCAATGAATCCACACTGCTACAAGAAAAATAACAACAATGCTGACAAAACAAATTGGTCTACTCATTTTAGATCCTTCAAATGAAATACAAACATATATATAAAAGGGATCTGATTGTCCATACCTAATACTCAATCAATCCATATCATTCATGCCAAATGAACCCTATGATTCTTTCATTGTCTCATTGAGGATGAACTCAAGAGGAGTCAAGTGTTCTTTTATTCTTTTTGTTGATATTTGTATTAGGGATATATCGGTGAGGCGATTTTTGAAATTTTTTGATTTATTAATCATTGTACAAATCATATTTTAATTATCTAAAAGAAAAAAGATCCTATATTATAAAAGTCAAAACGAAATCAGAATATTTTTTCCCTAAAAAAATTGTACTTCACAAATTATTAACCACATGACCATAGAAAAGCCCACAGTTGCAAGTGGGACAATTTTTGAAAGCTCTTGCACCTTTAATTAATATTTTTGACAAATGGCACGACATGCCTATTATCCTAAAGCTTGGTTGGCAATCAATAAAATATATGGCGTAGTAAAAATAAATCCATTATTTTTAATATATCGCTACCTCCCATAATGTGTATCTCATTGGAATCAAAACAGTGACGGTCGGACTCCAGGATTTCCATTATTTATCCACATTTTCGACAATTGGTCTTCCATAGTGAGGTGCATTTTTGACATCAAAATTACCGGAATGGGATCAACGAAGCAAAAATTGGGCGTGATTAGCTGCTACAGTATCAGGAGGATACAAACTAAGGAATTTATTTTGCCGCCTGGCATGTGTTTTCGTCATTATCGAAGAAAAACTGTAAAATATGTCGTATTATCTCTTTGTTGAGGTCCATTTTTGCCTAAATCGAACAGTTACATAAACTGTCAATGAGGTTGTTTTTTACTACGAAATTGTATCTTTCTAACATCACCCAGCGTTTACCGATGGCAATTATATCACGCAAGTTACATATTAATTTAGCCATTTGTTGAAATAAATTATTGATTTATTTTTATTATACCGACTATAACTGAAACCACAATTTAGAAATTATAAAGTTAGCAAAATGACCATAGATTGAATTTTTTTATCATTATTTTTACTAGGATCTTAATTTTTAGTATGATTGGGGGAAATTTACCTATTGATACATTATTATGGATGTATACTGACTACATATTCAGTATTGGAATTGTTCCCAAAATATCTATATCTTCATAACTTCAATTATATTACCAAACAATGATAAGTGTGAAGGTTAATTACTAGTGTTTGGTTTCGGGATTTAATCCCGCTGTCTCTTATATGTATACAGTATTTGTTTTAGAACTTATCTTGTACTTTTGAGATTTTTTGAAAAAAATGAATGACAATTGATCTAGAAGAAAAAAAAGGTCTATTATAATATATGAGACTGTAAAAAATCGGTCCATAAATTGAGACCAAAAAAAAATCGGTCCATAAAGTGAGACCGAATCAAAATCGCTCTACAAAGTCAGACCGAAAAAAATCGGTCCATGGTCTGAGACCGCGGTCTGGACTGAAAAATTGGTCTAAATCGGTCTAGAAAATATTACTTAAGACTGAACCGTAAAAAAATCGGTGCTCGACCGAGTTTCAACACTAGTAATTACTTAAATTTCCTTCCCCAAATTTGGACTACAATTCACTCAGAAGGGAAGGTTTCATTTTTATAAATATGGTGTGTCAACACAGAAATAATCTTGAATAAATATCAAGAAAGAAGAAATTCCTTTTTTTTTTTTTACTTCACACATGTCTACAGCCAAATTATGAGCTTTATATTCACATTTAGAAGATTAATTGAAATACTTATGGGTGTTAGAAATAGCTTAGAGCCTACATTTGATTTGTGATACTTTACTTGCCATTAATATTGTATTTCAAAAATAATCGATCATATTATTACAACATTTAAATGTAATTTAAGATGTCTGCAAAAGGATTAATCAAGATATTTTATAAAAAGAAGTTAAAGTCAATAAGTGAAAGAATACGGATTTTATCTTTCTGAATGTAAGAAAAAAATCCTTCCAGCTTCCTTTACTATTGACAGGCCATAAATGCACTTTACTCTTGTACACTAATAAATATTCTCCTTTTTCTACGTCACTCCCGATCTATCGTTCACTGTTATGTTGAGAAGAGAGACCGCCCCAGGGTTGGTCTTAGGGTGAGTTGGCCCTGGAGCAAAAATAAATATGCGGTCATTCTTCCTTTTGGAAATTTGATTTTTAAAAACTATTTTCACTTTTTTAGTGAAGATAAAAATTCTTTGATCTGTTGTTTTTTTCAGTGAAAACAAGCCTTGTTTTATGGCCTTTTTTTAATCAATTATGTCCATATTTTTTTTAGAAAATGAATTTCCTTTCTATTTTTAAAAGGAACTTTTTAAATTATCCAGTGTGGGGTTCAATCATGTGAAGGCCCAAGGAAAAGTTCCCCTTAAATCGACCCTGTCCTCAGGCTACGTCAGTATTACCAAATCATAGCTTCAAATCTTCTACTTTTGAATCTACATTATAGATAGATCTGAAGACGGACACGGGTCATTGATTCTCTTTTTCAAAATTAAATCATCATATCCATATGTATGTACTTCTGTTTGAGTACAATGTGTAATATACATAACATTAACATAGCTATTCCCAAAATTGTCACTTCCTTCCATTCATTTCCAGTTGATTTGTGTATATTAAACATGTCAATCATGAAGTTTGAGGGTTCTATCTACAGAGAGAAATGGGTAAAATGTGCAAACTCTTCACCATTATACTAAATCATTTCACACCATTTAACTTCCTCATTCAAATGTAGGGAGAGAAATGCCGATTTGTGATCGACTGGGATTTCATGTTACACCCATAATAAATGGTATATCTACATATGCAGTGATCCATAAAAAATACCCCGTAATTTAAAATAAAAGAAACCGAAAATGATCGTTGTAATCCAGAAAAATTGAAAAGTGTGCGTGAAGAGAGCAGTTTAGCTCTCATGACGTTATATTAGATCAGCTGCAAGCAGCCATGAGAAGCAGGAAATGAACACAAATCCCAGTCCTTATATAGAAAGAAAATAGAGGTTCGGATTACCCTGATATTGATCCGCAATAATACTCCGAGTTCAACAATGACATACACTTATAACTTCCGAGCAAATCATCATTGTTACACTCTGTCTTTCATGATCTCACGAACTAGTCATTACAATACACTTATATATTCAACCATTCAATACTTAAAGAATGATTTTGAGAGCTTTTTAAAAAAAAAAAAAAAAAAAAAACTCTTCAAATTGCAAACTAAAAAAAAAAATATCGCGCGTGTTTAAATAATATTCGATATAGCTCCAAGTGTAGTTTTAAAAAATATGACCGTAGACGAGCGTGAGCCTTTCTGTAGTTCTAACCTGAACAGTGTTTGCAATTTTCCAATGCAGTTATCATTATTTTTTAATTCTTGAAGTATGATTCAAGCGAACTAGCTATTACTATATACTTAGATCTTCTCTCCTCAAGAATTAAATAATAATGATTACAGCTTTGGAAAATAAAAAAAAACGTGTAAAGATTACCAACAAGAAAATGAAAGTCCTACATTCAAGGACATATTTTATACACTTTGTACGTGTGTGTAGAGCATAGGTGTAGGAGAGGGTAACTCATTTTGCTGAATATTTTGCGCATCCCTTTTGAAGGATATTTCTATCTAGCCTTTTTTTTCTTCTAAATATATTACTAGATAACCCTTTGCTTAAAAAGGTCAAATATATCCAAAAATGTACTGATTCACTTTTGCAAATATTGTTTATTTTCCATAAATTGTGGAGGGGGGAGGCAATTGCCCTTACCTTCTTACTTCCGTCTCCTACAGCTAGGGTGTGCTGTTTGTACTGTAGGATAATAATTTGTACAAATATATTTTCAGTTGTACAAATGGAAGAACTTTTGCCTAAGATGATAAAAATCACCGATATTTAACTAAAAATTATATATATAATATCACGCAATTTAAAGGTTATTGATAGGAATATATGAACAGAATATTAACGTCATTTTTAAGCGAGTAGCATATGATATTTTTGGAGCTCAGACAAAAAAATAAATAATAATTTGCTGGTTTTAAAAATAAATATTACCCTGCACAAATATCGAGGGATACCTAAACCCTGGTTCAGAGATATGACAATTATATGCTACATTTTTATGTATTTGGAAAATTATTTATATTGTTAGATTGGCGTTTCTCAATAGATAGATTGCAATCCCAAATTGGTACGGATCTCTTATAGGTAGATCGTCAAAATTTGATCAAAAGTTTTAATAAAGATAATATATTGTTGTCCGCCCTACGCTGAATATTTGAAGGGGCAGGATGCGTACAATTCGTACATCTATTTTTAGGCATTAAGTATCGTGTATTTTTTTTGTTAGTGAGGTAAGGACATCATAAATCACTTTCAAAAATTATATTTTATTCAAACTCTACATGAAACTCATTCAAAAATGATCTAGGGATCGGAGGTTCTAATAACGTCATAAAAACGCCAAAAAGAAGTCAATGGACTTAGTAGTGTTCACTATGTAGTTGGGGAATCATTCAATATATATTTTTACATACGTAGGAACTTACAACAAGGGAAAGTGGATTCTGTACAAGTAGTTATTATACAAATAAATGAAATGGAAATAAAGTTTTTTTTTATCTATAATGTATTCAATATATATTTTCTCACAATTTTTTAAGGGAATTTTTGATGTTGTTGTTGAAATGTATGTTTTTTATATTTAGTACATACAATGTTGATAGAGTATTGTAAGAAGCCCTGCGCGTGTGATCATGATGAACAATAGAATGAAGACACAAAAAATCACAACCCCCTAAAAGAACAAAAAAAAATTACATTATTTCTATGATGCTCCTGATATATTTTTTTGTATAAAAATGTATGTAAGTCAATTTTCTCATCAATAGAAAAAATGTATGAACATGTTGCAATCATCAAAACTGTCTCTTTGTTCCTAAGCATGGAACATTATTGCTTCATGTTTATTTGTTCATATCAACCTATTTCTCTCCAGCAGCTACTCCCAAATATGTACAAGAATAATGATGATAAGAAATGCGCTCAAACGTGTTGATGGGAAACCCTTTGATTGTAAAATATAGAGGAAAATATACTACAACAAAATTAATGATCATTCCCTCTCGAAATCATTCGTCACTGTCTATTAGCGTGTTTTGTTTTCCCTTGCTTTGTCTTATATAAAGACTTTAATTAAATAAAGTAGTTTATATATAACATTCATACATAAATAGATAAATAAAGCAACTCTTTTTTCCCATAGTTTTACTTCCCTATGGGCTATAGATGCCAAAGAAGAAGAAGAAACTCTCATTTGTCACGCTGGACATCCATTCAAATCCAAAATGAAGTCTCCTTTTGTTTTTACAACCATCGAATAAGGGGTTGCACATTCTATACTATATAATATACGACCGTTAAAATTGGATGAACTCGATAAGGATCTCACAAACCATGAGTGAATGAGTCTCCTTCTCCAGGAAGGAACCAGGCGTCCTCCTTTGGAAGAGTATATCTCTCATACATCATAATTAATGGGACGAGTGGTTGTACGTTTTTGTACATCTTTATACGTATATCTATCCATACAGTAATACCTCGAGATACGAGCTGGATTTTGAGCAAAATTTGTTTTAACATACGATCCAGGGGCGTCCGCAGAGGGTGGAGTTTGTAGCCCCCCCCCCAATTAAGTAATTTTTGTTTTTCAATAGAAAATGTAATATTTAGTATATATATCTTATCCTGCGGACGCCCTGTAATCTGCTTGAGAGTTAACCAATGGACGCAAGAGCCGTGGATTTTATAAATGGATTACGAGTCTTGCTTTAACTTACGAGCTTCGTGAATTAATCTCGTTTACCAAAGTATTACTGTATATGTATGTAAATAACAATTAAATATCGCATTCATCTATTGATTTTTAGATGGGGGAAGTTCGTCTCACCTGTTCCAGGCACGCAGGCTGGTTAATTTGATCATCATTTTTTAGGACGACGAAGATATTTTTATTATTATTATTATGATCTACGTCCATTTTATCATTCTATAGTATATATATGCTTATAATTAATGCATATTTCATGGGAAAAAGTTTATTACTTTAGTGTTGTATGCTCGTATTGATGATGGATCCGCTTTATTTATCATCAACAAAGGATCAAGGAAATGCTTTGCGTGTTGATGTATGTAATGTTTGTATTTATGTATATAACATACATGCCTTTTCATAACTTTAAAATAATTTTAAATGCAGAAGGAACAATCAATGAGTATATGAACAATGTTATGTTTACCATATTATATACACATAAAATTGTTCTGATATCGGAAGTATTCAGCGGTATATAAGAACTCACTCAACCCACCCCTGACCCAAAAACATTTTTCTACCTTATTTCTTGAAAAAGCAAGGAAACAAATATTTTTTTCATTTATAACATATCACTATTACCATCGTATCTCGCAACCTTTCCTCAAAAAGAAAAAAAAAAAAACCCAAAATCAGTTCCCAACTTAACCATGCAATTATTATTCAATAATTATTCATAGCAAGACAAGAGCGATATTAATTTTACCAATTACGTTATGAAACCTCAAAGGGAGAGGGTAAGTAGAAGGAAAACCCCTTAAAATATGTGGATATACAATTTACGATCCTTACACCTCGCTTTGAAAGATGAATGTAAAATTTGGAGCGTATTTTATACAAATAAATGACATAAACGTTCAACTCAGAGACAAATAAGATAAGGTATTTGACTATATTGATCAAAAAAAAAAATTAATTTAACATATATTGAAAAATATATGAAAAAATAAGGAATACAACGAAGAAATAATCGACTATATTGTAAATATAAAATCAGCTATAAATGGACAACTTGGAATCATTTCGAAAGTATTAATTTTCTTTTTTGAAGTAAATAAAGTCAAAAATGAGACTCACAAATAAATAGCATTACAGGCTGTCCATATGCAAATGGGTTTAAAAATAAATCAAAATCTTAATTTGAAGGATTTGCACTGTGCAAAGTAGGTATATTTTAGGTTTAATTTGGGACACAACGACTTGAAGATCATGCTACAAGTTAATTTATTCTTCAGATAAGCTAATACGGAAAATGTTTTATCGAATAAATAAGTTGAGCTAAAGGGTATAAATAAATCTAAAGCTATTTAAGGTGGTAGGAGTTGGTACTCATTACTCAGAGAAATCCAAAAATCGTCTAGTGGTCTATGTAACATTTTGACCGATGATTAGCTGTGGCGGTTAAAGAGGCGTATCCAGTTATATTTTTGTAAAGAACTATCTTCAGGGAAGTACTTTTTAAAATGATACAGAAATTATATTTTTCCTTTTTTTGGAAACCATCTTGCGACCCCCCTTTGTTTGATAATTACTATTGGTGTAAAACGTTTTTACTGACGTCACAAATAAACAAATAACAGCACCAAACTTGAGGATATGTACTAAACTTTGCTGATAGTTATCTTTAACCAAAAAACTACGAGGATGTGTACCTCTCCTCCAGTTTGATAGCGTTGCTTATTCATTGTGGTGCCACGTATAAATACTTGATAGCTGTGGTTCTTAACCTTTCTAAGGGAATTTACCAATAGTGTTATCATCTCAATGTATCCCATAATATAATAATTTAACAGAGGGGACCATTAAAAAAGTAATGTATAACGTGAAGAGTTCCAACTCAATAATCGTAGGAGTGCATTCATATATTTATCAAGAATAATTTGATTAAGACTCTAGTTAAAAATTGTATTTCTTGGAAGGATTATATACATGTATTACTTTCATATAATATTTTTACCAATATTTACTCCTTAAAATAGTCATATTTACTCTTGGGGGTAAATTTACCGCTGCTTATCTTTGAACATATTATTTACAACATATATTAAGCACATTGCACATCCTTAATTATCTGTAATTTTTCACCTCCCTCAAATGTGTGGACATTCATCCTACACACACACAAATAATAACCATCAATGAGTTGTAATTTCGTTGTCAGAGAGCCCAAGGACTTCTCAATTTAAACAATGACTTCAAATGCTATAAACGCAAAAAAATAAAAAAAACCCTCAATAAATAAATGAGGGTCAAAAAGAGACACTTGAAAAGACAAAGAATGAATTCAAGTCACACAAAGAAAATAGGTTTTTTTTATTCTTGTTTAATGTCATTGGCGTTAGCAATTACTCTGTCTAGGAATGGTTCTGCAATCAAAGGAAGGATCCTCATCAGGTTATGTATAATGTACATATAGGTAATGATTGTTGAAGATAATAAAAATAAAATGGACGACGTTACTTGATATGGAATTTGCAATTTCACTCCTTATGTAATATTCAAATATCTATAAATTATCTATTGTCGATTTCTCTCTGCCTATTTTTTGCATTGCTTTGACCTTTTATTACCGCTAGATTTATGGACATCAGGGATGGACATATCTAGGGCTTCAATTTACATACCCATTTTACTCTTTATTGAAAAAATAATTATATGTACTTTAATTAAACTGGTGAGCTCCATGGGGGCTTAAAAAAAGGTACTTTATTGAATATTTATACAATTTGATTTGTGGAGGGATTAACGGTTGTTGCAGAGCCTAATTCTCATAAAAGTCAAATGAGGATCACCTTTCCAAGGCTGCTGATATGTTACAAAATATGTCATTAAACTATTTGAACTGAATTCTTTCTTTTCTTTTTTGGCAGAGCTCTTATCATTCGCCTTATAGTATCTTATCTTTATAACTCTTGGAGAAATTATAATTAGATTCCTACTTCAAAGAACATATTATGCAAGCATTGGGTAAATATGTAGAGAGTTAACCTAAAAACAATTTTGAACAAAAATCAAGTAAAATAGAAAGTTCTAATTTATCTTTTTACATCATATGATGTACAAACAACCCAATATTTCATGGGAATATTTTTGTTCATTATAGGCTTTGTATTCATATATCTGGTATGAAACTATATACCCAAAAATGTTAACTATACTTTAAAACCTTCATTTCATATCAGAGACAAAATGTGGCTCAAATATGGACTCACTTTGTACAAATGAATTCAAGCCAAAAAAGGAATTTATCTTTGAGCGCAGAGTCCAAAACTGATCTCAGTTTTTCTCTCAATCATTTGAATTCTGAAATATCTGGGATTATAGTAATTCGGGACTATTATTGGTCAAATTCATTTTTTACCCTTAAAACAATGCCAAAATTAAAAGTAGGATTAATAAAACTTATGGAAAAGTGTTTTTATGATTAAAAAATATTTTTATTGATTCTGTATTTTGTTCCAGACTCGTTATATTTCCATTCTTAGGTTGAAAAATGATAAAAAACGACATTCTACTTTTGATCCTTATAATTTATTCATAATACATAGTGATGCAGAATGTCATAGAAAAATATTCAATGCATAATTTAAAAAAATATATCTATCTAAAAATATGTATCCCCCAGGATTTTTGTTCCATTTTGTTTTTTTTAAGTACCCCCATTTTGAATTACTAAAGTGATGTACTCATCGATTAATTACTATAATCCCAGATATTTCAGAAATCAGATGACTGAGAGATAACCTGAGATCAGTTATGCAGATTTTGCGATTCTAGATTAATTCGAGTATTGTCCTCCATTAATTTGTACAAAACCTCCAAATGATTAATCAGAACCATAAATATAATATAAATTGAAGATACTTAATTTGTCAAAGAATACAAATCTAATTTAGAATCAATTTTGAGAGAAAACTTGCTTTTGAGTTGATAGACCTCATACAAGTTTCAAGTGTATTTTTGGTTCTTACATATAAAATAAAATGCTTAAAGTTAACCATGTTTGCTATAGACTAACTCATCTGGAAATGACTGTGGATCCCAAAATTTAATAATAAATTTCCCAAAAAATGAGAAATTCTAGAAAAAACTGAAATAACCCCATTATTAAACGTCGCTTTAAAACAAATAAAAGCAAAGGAATCATAATTAAGAGCAATAATTCTTCACCTGTGCACCTTGTTAATTGCTTCAACCTTCAATTTTCACCCCTTTTTTTGGGAAATCCTTTGGTGTTTAAAAGGATAATTATTTGTTTCTAATTAGTTCTATTTTAGGTTTTTATTGGGTTAATATCTGTCTATTTACAAAAGAGACAATTTCCTTCTGTACAAAATCTTGAATGGATGTAAAAAAAAGGTCATTAAGGACTAATTATACTCTTGTTCCTTAATGGAAATCTTTCATTCATTTATTTGTCAAGAGTTGATGTATGATATATTTATTTTAGTTCTTTAAAGAACTATTCTTTCTTTTGACGAGAATATTCCATTGTCAATATACGTTTCTTCCTCATAGGAAGGCTGAACTTTTCTCTCTAAAGCATGTTTTTTTGTTTACCTCCAGGATTACTAATAATGTACATAATGCTGTTCAAGCAGATTCAAGGCAATAAAACAACTGCATAATTGGCCAACAATCATTCGATTGATTATATTTTGATTTCTAAAAAGCTGACACATTTTCGACTCAGTGACGGTTTTAGGTTTTGTTTAAAATATTTTTATAATTAATAAAGTTTAAAAACATATTAATTGATTTTTTTCTTGTTTTGTTTTTATTTTCGGAAAATATATTTTGTATCTTCTTTTTCAATTGCTTTGATTTATAATTAAACTATTATTTTATGCAGGCTTGTGAACTGAACGCAAAATTGAACGGTGTTCCATGGAACGTGAGTTTTTTTTTAACGCTAAAAATGAGATTTTAGCGTTCTGTTCCAATAGGACTTACAAAAATTCTGGAAATCAATGTTAACATTCTTTTTTACTTTTTAAAGATGATTTAAAGGGCTGATTAAGGAAAAACGAACGCTTGGGAGACCTATTTATTGGCGGTGGCATAGGGAGAGGGTATATACCATAGTAGAGTGGATTCATGTCGGGGGAGGAGGGAAACCACAAAACGTGTTTCTAGAAATCAGAAAAATTATCTTTGAGCCATTGCTGCGTAGTCCTGGCCTTGCTCCCCGGGGCGGAGTTCTAAAGGAACACATAATTTCACTCTGGGTAATTGGACTTAGAACCAGGGCAAGACCATCTCCTTGAAGACTTCCTGCTACTCCTGAGCCCTAGTTTTCAGGCCTTTTGGGAACCAATACGGGTGTATCATCTTCCTGTCCAATACCAGGATGTCCATTTATAATTGGAAACATCTCCCCTATATCTTAACGATAAATTTCTGAATATGTCATGTCAACACAAAAGTATGTTAGAAATGACTTTTCTCAAAATTGCTTCGGGATTATATTTGTATTCGTCTACTTAATATAAGTCATTTCTTTTAATCTATTGAATGTGCCGCAGATTGCACTTAAAAAAGCAAAACTTCATCGCTATAATAAAATTGATAGATTTAATTAGAAAGACCATATCGCAACCAAATTAAGTCACACGAATCAAACAAAGGATCCAAACTATAGTTAACATTCTTGAGTATCTTAAATTATTCCAGAAATATGAATACGCTCCTTACAACTAACCTTACAACTAATTGGGTTTTACGCAAATAATGTGATTTTACAAGATTGCCATTTCTACATTTCTTCATTTTTGTTTAAGATTGTTTTAATGTTTACTCACCTCATATATAAGATGAACCCATGCATGAATACGTAATAAATACATTGGTTCTATAAACGGAAAGGAAACTGATTTCATGGTTTTAATCATGCCTTGACCTAGTAAAGCCTCTACAACAAATGCCTTTGTTTGAGGTTTGCTTGAATTTATCATTGAAATATCAATTTCTTCTTCTTCTCTGTTGATGATGATATGGAATGAGATGGTTATTCCTCATCATGTGGACGAATGCCAATGAAGGAGATTTCACTTTCCGTGTCTATACCTGCATAAACAAAGCCATATTGTGTATAATCTATTGATAGTATGTTTTGTATAAATCTACGTTTTAAATAAGTTGACTTTCTTTCTCTTTTGAATTGATTTAAAAAGTGATGGTTTACATTTTTCGTGCGGATGAAAAATGAGAAGAGAATGTTTTCTTTTATTATGTACAGCCTATCATCAAATTAGAAAATAGAAACAAAATGAATGAATGGGCACAGATGAACTCTCCTTCATTGGTGTTTTTTGTATCAGGGGTTTTGAGTTTAATATATATTTTTCAAAAAGAAAAACAAATTCTAACTTTCAACATATTTTTGAGTCGTAAAAAAGTTACTCAAAAGAAGTTAAACTAAACACACAAACTAAGTTGCGTACATACTATCTACAGTCTACACATAAACACATTGAGTTCCTCATTTTATTATCATTGTCTACATTTATGTTATATATTATACTGAGAGAGAGAGAGAGAGAAAAAAAAGTTTTTATGGACCTCCCAAACTGGGACGCAACAACAAAAACGACAAAAGAAACAAATTTCAGAAAATTGAAAAAATATGTGTTCCTATGTATGTATTCTATAAGTGTCATTTATGTTTTACGATTTTTAAATTAATACCTAAAAGGGAGGGAACGATGATGATGATTGCTGGTGTGTGTGACCGACTGCTGGTGTTGCTGGTATTTCTCCTATATCTGCTACTATAACTATTTAATATCTTTATAATTCTCCTACAGTACAAATGGAGGATTACAGAGGGGTATAATCAAGCTGTCTCTATCATTCCCTAAAAGCCAAAATTAGTTTAGAATCAACACTGTTAATAATTAGGGTTCTTGAGTATGCGAAGAATCCATTTGAAAGGTAGTCTATCTCAGTGACGTAGTTAGTAAAAAAGATCAACAATGATTTTCTTATGCTGATGTAGTTATATTATGAATGGGTCTAGTTTGTGTATTGTTCGTCTTTATTTAAGTTTAAAGAATGTAGCCTCGCACAGTTCAGTCCTAAAAATATATAAAGTTTGTTCTTTGATAAAGTCACTGAACTTTATTTGTTATTTGTTTAATCTGTTCTCGTGCTGAGAGTCCAAAGGACCGGTCCTAATACTGCAATGGACTAGACTGAATAAATAAAGATTGACACAGTCCTTGATCTAGGTAATATCCGTACACGTGGACTTGTAGCCGGAACATCAATATAAAAAATACCCACTTGCTACCTACAAAAACCTGTACCCTTTAGGTAATTAAAGTATTCGGATCTATGTTTATTATCCGGGTACTCGCCAATTCCAAAGTTGAGAACGGGAAAGTTAAATAAAAAGAAAGTTAAATGTTGATGGCAACATATTCACGCAACTTCTCATTAATATTGCCAAGCAAAAAGTGTCAACAACTTATAAAATAAATACCCACTTATTACTTTCTAAAAGGGGTACCCTGCAGGTATTAAAATGTATTCGGATCTTTCGTTATTGGAGAGTACTCCTGCATTTGCCAATTCAAAAGTTGAGGGCCTGGAATTTTAAGTAAAATAGTGTTAAATATTGATGGCAACATATTCACGCAACTTTTGATAATTATTGTTATTCAAAATGAGTCAATCAGGTTTTTTAAAAAATACCTTACCCCATCCTTAAGTTATATTATTAATTATTCATATTATATTTTGTGAAATCAATTATTAATTTCATAAAATGGAAGTCTAATTTTCAATTGATTCCAACTTGAAACTTCGAAGTGTAAAGATCCTTTTAGATGTTATTTTGTTTTCGCACATATGAACATGTTTAAAGCTTGACCTTACTCTATGTACATTGTACAGTTCCATGATGAAAAGTCAATCTACACTGCAAAGTCATATCTGTTAAAAAACAATTTGAATAATGACAAAATTTGGTTGATGAAGATCGGATAGATGATTTACTGAAATCAACAAAAGTTAATTAAAGGAAAATAAATTCCAAGAAAGTAATGAAATATTGTCTAGCTACCAAATAAAAATATATTCATAATCTATCAAGTCATTTTTTAATTTCCATTAGTACTTGTGTGCTTAACAAAGCGATTGGTATAATTCCATCCAAATTAATTTCTTTGGTATTAGACAGTTGATATATAATGTAAGTATTTTGCATCTATGGCGTCTTATTTTTCTTTATCGCAAGTCTATAAATAGTATTTTTTACTCAGTTTGCACTCAAAATGATTCTCTAATATCCTAAGAATATTCATATACGTTCCATGTGATCTGTCGTTTTGAGAATCAAATGATAAAAACACATATTATAATAAGGCCACATAAATCCGAATCAGAACAACTTTTAATTCTATCAAACATAAATTTCAAAATATCTACCTCGAAAATTCATCTAATTTGTGATTATATAATAATCAAAAATAATTTTTAAAACATATTTCTACGATAACTTTCCCTCATGTACTATTTATAATAGCCATGGAGCATGGGTTTCAAAATTTCACCGTTGAAAGAAGAAGAATATTTGTACATTAATTTTAATTAGCAAAAACATCAAAAGTGACTAATTTTATAGGCTAAATGTTACTGAATTTTATTGTAATCTGATAAGTAAAAAGTTAACTATATTTAAACACAAGCAAACATATTTAATTCCCAAAAAATATAAGCTCAGTTACCCTTTCGTTTAAAGTCAATATTTTTGTCGTCAGTCAAAACATTTGAGGTTTTTCTTTTATTAAAAAAAAAAAAAATGCATAAAAGAACTTTTTCTGTCAAAAATCTATTACTCCATAAACTACTTCGCAAAAGGGCAACATGATTCTATAGAATTTCAATTTTTGTAAAATAGTATAGTCTACTCTATTATAATGTTGAAAAAAGATTCGTTTCATATAATAGACTCGATCATTTAGGGAATTCAAAATAAATAAATAATATTCAATTTTCTTTGTTAAAAAAAAAAATAGTATATGAAATAAATATCCTTTAAGAGTAAAAACAAATTGTCTTACATCATTCATTGTACGGGTGAATTATGTATTTATTTAAGTAATCCAAGAATTGATCTTTTTCTTCATGTTGGATAAGAGTAAAATTTAACCCTGGTCGAAGTTCATATACTGATAAGTATTAATTCGACCTAGAACTAAAGATAGGACAGATTCACATTATCTCGGATCCGAGTCGGTTTGGATCTTTAGATGTAAATATTTGAGTAAATTTTGTGAACGCGAACTTTTGATCCAGCTCCAACATCCAAATTAGAGAGGACATTTATCTAGAATTTTATGAGAACTTTACCCAAAGTTCCATATTTAATAAAATAGGATCCGGATTATGGTTAGGTTTTACTGATTACTGATGCCAAAACGTTGAATAGCCCAATGTTAGTAATATTAGAGCATAATTGGTAGTTTGATAATTCTATTAACTATAAAATTATTATTCAATAATAGTTGATAATTGTTCACAGCTGAATAAGAAGTAATTTGTATCCAACCAATCAATGTTAAGCACACTGATTAGAAGAAAAGAAGAAGACACATTGATAGCTGACAATTACTTACGGTATATATTTTGTCTTAGTGAGATAACACCATGTAAAATAACAATGCGATGTAGATGTAACTTTGAGCAATAATCAAGATTAATAGAGATGCTTAGTTCGATATATATATAATATCTTTTTTAGCTATAAGCTTTTTATGATCTGGAAAATCGCATGGATACCGGTTCGGATCTTGGATCTCAAATCTTTTCAGAGAATAAAAGTTTATTTATAAAATATCTGAGTACTTCGAATCCGAGTCCAAGACCCGTCCTAGCTCTACCTGGAGCTGCAATTATTTTTACACCTAATCTAGTAACACTTACTGGATGTTTTCAGGGGTACCCGAAGCTTCTTTACGCCACTGGTTATTAGTATTATGGAGAAGTTCAATACTATTCTATGTATTCGCTTAATCTGAGATTTTTATGGCTTGTATTGAATTGGATCATAAAGATTTTTACGAGAGATCATTAATAATAATACATTGGTAGGTACGATATACCTACTCATAAATATACAGGTAATTACATATGTATAGCCCATATTACCTATGTATATAAATATATATACCTATATTTTATTAGGAGTTAGATAATAAATTATAAATCAATTTCCATTCCTCTATCATACTTAAAAATAACTCAAAAATTCGCAACAACAGAATCATCCCTCGTATACCAAAACAATATAAAAAACCTTTGAATCCACTTCTCATCTCTGGTTATACTTTTTACTTAATTTTTTATGGACCTTCATAAAAATGGCATTAAAACCATCTACTTTTTATAGCCATTTGTTAAGCTGGGGCTATGATTCGTCCTGTCTGGCTATTTTGTACATTTATGTACATATATGTATGATCTTTTAATCTGATTATTACACATTACGAACTTTTTATGATGAAAACGTAAAAATTAACAGTAAAACTTAAAAAGGACAAAAGGAGATCCCCAATATGGCTGTTACAATAATGATCATAATGCCAGATCCAATGGTTCTCTGCGATAAGAGAAATTCTTTGTACTCATTATATTATTGTTATTATTTTATTAGATTTTTATTACACTTTTTTTTTCGCAATATGCGAACAATATATCAAATGTTGCTATTTTTGCGAATTCAAAGAATAGGGATGGACACATAAAAGAGAAAATAAAAGCTGACACACAATGGAATGAGTTTATGAGGAACTAGAGTGTATTCATTGTTGTTGTGAGGGTACAAGTGTTTTGCGATGAAAAAAAAAAAAAACTCTTGTTAGACAGTAGATTTTCCAAGTAAATTAATTATATACTGTACTTCCATGGAATGAATAAAGACTGATTTTTTGGGGGTAAAAATAGATAATCTTAATTTGTGCATATTGTTTTTAAATACATAGATAGAAATATATAAGTCTATTTTGATTAGTTAAAATTCTTTGTTATCTGCCAAACTGTTAGACATTATTTGGATTTCCATGGAATCTTTTTCAAAATTAGGGATGTTCCGAACCAGCTTTATTTCCATACAAATGACCCTTTTTATCATCGTTTGTTTCATATGGTATACATATAAGGATATTTATAGCGGATGATATCAACATTAGGATACAGTGTCGCTATTCTCCTATATCTGAGCCAAAATTACCTTTGTGCTCTTCTCTTGAGAATGAAATACTACAATAGATGAAGAGGAGATGTGACGAATTGAAGAAATTGTCGACGAAATAAACACTGAACCTTAGAGAAAAGATCTAAAACTTATAGGAAGAAATTACAATGTCTGAAGGGGCATTCAAATAACTAGTTTCTCAATACTAAAACAAACTAAAATCATTTCCACCAATTTTAAGTATTAATTACATGTGTATTTTTTAACACCACAAATTAGACTTAAAAATTACGAAAATTCATAATTGAATAGAAATAATATAATGGATTATATTTGAAAGGTGGATTCGGGGTTAAATCATACAATAAATTCAGCTATAAGAACAATAATTGATCAAAATGTGTTATCAAATATTAGACTCTATACATTTATGAAGTAATTAAATATATTGGATCTGTGTATATGTCTTCAATGGTTCATATTTATTCATGACTGTTTTTTGTGATGACGCACCACATATTTATAAGATATAATATAATCTTTAATATTATCATTATTGGGAAAAGGTAGATAGCCCATTTGGCCTGCCCCTATATTGCAAGCACTATCTATTTTATCCATACAGGGTCGTACACTACCATTGAAACAAACTTCGACCTCATCCAGATCATGAACAAATGTATTGCGACTAATTTTTTGTTTTTATTTAATAGCATGCATGGTAATCGCATATTGATCTTGAATATGACATCAATTCTTCGACGGAGTAACCATTTTACTTAATAAAGAAAAATATGTAACATGCATAACGGTCTCAGAGTTGGTAATATTGATTTTATAGTCAAACTGTGGTAGATCCATGAATATACACAGTCTGGAATTTAAAAAAAAGACTTAAACTGTCAGGCCTAGCTTTTTATTAATTCTGGATTAACTTGCGTTCAAAGAATTTTCTAAAATTTCAAATTCGCCAAATACACCTTGATGATCTATTGTGTTTCTCCATTTCGACAACTTACTAAAAATGAAAACGAACGGAAATCTATTTAATTGGGACCGCACTTTTTGTATGAGCAAGAGAAAAACTCGGCCGTGATGCACCCATATGGGGTCTTGATGAGGTCAAAGTTTGTTTCAATTGTAGCACATAAACCTGTAAAATAAGGTAGGTCTGCAACTATATCCAAGGAGGGGCATTTGTTTCTTTTAGAAAAGACATTCATTTAACATTTACGTTGTTATTTCACGGTCGCGGGGTGGGAAAATAGGCTACAAATAAACGATTATTTAGCACAATATTTAGCAATGCGATCACAATTCGACAGTTTTAGTAAAATAAAGTTTAAATTATGATTATTTGGAGGGGCACGATCATTGTTTTGGAGGTAGAGGCCCGGAGCTCCCCCCGTACCTACAGCACTGAAGGAATTTTAGACAAAGTCACTTATAGATATTTGTTTTGTTGTGTTGGTAACTGATAATACTAGAACTGATGACACAAAGAATAAATAAATTTGAGTGACGTCATCAAGGTCCAAACTTCATTAGTTTTTGAACATATATGCAGGACTGAACTGGACTGGATGGATACTGAACTAAAATACAGTCTTCAGTCCTAAATGAGAACGGGCACAACACTACATATTTGTATATTTTAGGCTTACATCAGGTAAATACTAATATTTGATCGAGGCTCTCTTATACAACATTTTACAGAAAATGTGATGAAACACTGAAACCTAACCGTTAAATATGATATGTACAATGTACATACATACAGTACTACCAATCAAAACACATTTGCATACACCTTCCTATAACATGAAAAAAATATAATATAATATATTTTTAGGACCCAAAAAAATATGATTCATTAAGCTAATCCTTTTTTTCTTCTCAATATAGGAACAATGCTACTTAGTGAGACATGAAGTAATGGGGAGAGCGTATGTGTGTACGTATGTACATTAAGATTAATTATGAAATTGCGGATGACAGGATCATAGACTATTATTAATGATGAATTTATGTTGATATTCACTTATGAGGATAATGTGGGGCTTGGGACAGAAAGAGCACCTGACATATATATATATATATATATACACATTGCCAAACTGATTTTGCACAAAAGGCTCTCGCACCTGCCTATAAAAATATGGTACAACAACATGTCATGAAATATTATTATGTATATACTTTTGATATCAAACTGACAACCTATGTATACATTTATGTGTCATGATACAAAACTTATCAATGAAAAAGATGTAATTAGTGTATATATATCTATATTCTTTTTTGCGTAGACTCTATTTATGTGTCGTTCCAACCAGCTTCATCTCTCTCCCGCCTTGGATTAAATGATCTTTTAAAAACAAAAGGATTAAAAGAACCATTTCTCCATTTTCATATTCTTTTTGTTGTTTGTATATTCTTCTTTTTAATCTTCATACGTATGTATACATATAAACGTCTTATGAAATTTCAAAATGTTGTTGAATCAAGTTTCACTTTATTCCATTTAATTAATGGTTCTATGAAAATGTATCTACAGTGTGTGTCAAAAACAAATTGTACTGTTTTTGATAGTAAGATGTAAATCAACTTCATCAAGAACAATATACATGTTGTATCAGGAGTATTTTTTAAAATTATAATCATACTTAATAATATATATTACAACTCTTTCTCAATATGTCCTCCTTCTGCGGTCACCATGGCCACCAGTCTGGGCTTTAAGGCCTTGCACACCTTGATGACGTAGTGACAAAAGCCTTCGTAGAATCAACATTGCGATTGGAGACTTCGCAGGCATTGCTCTTCAAGAATTCCCATGGTAGTCCATAGTCCAGTGGCGTACAGTCTGGTAATGAGGTGGGGGTCTTTGCACCAAGCTTGATTTGTTATGACCTTACGCTCATCTATTCACATAAGAAAAGGGGCCCAGCTTCTCGATTGTATTCCTGAAAGTCCCCCGCCTTCAGGGGGGAATCAACATTGCCCAAGGGGACTTTGAAGGTCTTGCTTTCCACGAATCCCCATATTCCATGGTTCAGTGGAGTGCTGTATGGTGATGAGGTGGCCCACAAATTTGGAGGTCATAAATTGGAGAGGTGTTTCTTACGCCAAGCTTGAGTGGCTATGGGCCTACGCCATCTACAGACATAAAAATAACCCCCAGCTTCTTGATAACATTCCTGGATGTCCTCTCACTGACTTTGAGGTATTTGGCCAACACCCTTTTGTTGGTGATTGGAGAGGTTTCCATTTCAAAGGGCACGTCGTTAAGAAGTCTTCATCGACAATTTTATTATCTTTTCCAGAAACTGTCTTTTGGAGAGGGTCTTTCCACAGTTAATGGGCCTTATGACCTTACGGACAAGTGTAACAGAGCCATTTACAATATATGTGACCTCCTTTTCAGAGTGACGGGCGTGGAGAAGATCTCCAATCTGTTGCCTTCATTGTCGTCGTTTTTTGACGTATCATAACCAATAGTTCAGCCTAAGAAAGCTGATAAATTTTGGAAGAATTTCTTTTTACTTACCTAACATCGATCAAGTATCAGTGGTTTATGGAGCTCTAATTGGCGCAGTACGATTTGCTTGCACACACTGTAAGTAAGTATACAATTAATAGTCTTCCTTCATGCAAGTATCTATTGTCGATCATCTCTTCGGGAGGGAAGAATGGAGATAAATAAAACAGAAGAAATGATGGTTACATGTTTGAGTAAAGAAGTTTCTGGATACCTATTCAATTATATGTGTTTATTATATTCATAAACAGGTGTGAGGACGATGTGTCCAATTAATATCCTAAAGATATGACACGTGATATGTATTACGTAATGACGTACCTTCTGTTCATGATTATGAAATGGTTTGTGGTTCGAGTGGAAAAAGTTGTTTATACTTTGCAGGATCAGGGGATTAGGCAATGTCATAGTAATTGATGAGAGAAGAGGAAAATACTTCCCTTTTCCAAACAAAAAATTAGGGTAATTTCGATAAGAGATACTTTCGACTCGAATTAAATAGTCAATTATTGGACTTGACACGAATTATAAATCAATTTAAAAAATATTAAAACCATAAAACAATCGACTCAAGAATTTATTTAACAACTTTGATTTATAATTACTCAACCTCAACACGTAATAGTAATAATGACTTTTTATCAAGTCTTTACTATCATAATTCAATGTAGTACGATTAATAGGAACGTATATCTATGGGCCATAATTCCTCAAATATGGATTTGATGATGGTCCAAGCGTTTTTCCCTAATTTACATTCTTTCCCCCTTTAACTTTATTCATTCTAGAGAGATTACAGACATAACATATAAAAATAACTATCTCAATTAATAATTAAGTCTCTAGAAAATCCCCATATAAACAATTTTGATATTTGAGACATATAGGGATTAATAAAATTACATGACTAAAATATATATATATTTTTTTAAATTATTCAAAAAGATGACGATTTTTTTTAAATAGGAACTAAATTGGGAATTTAGTGAAGCAACTGAAAACCATTGGAAAGAAACAAAACAAAAAAAAACAATAAACTAAATATGAAAAATTGATTCATTTGGAAACTTTCTAAAATTGCGAGCCAATGGAGGCAGAAACTTTAAACTTTTATCTGAAAAAGAGGGATGATAAATTATTAAATCTCCAACATAGGTTCATGAAGTTAAACCAATATTAGGAATTTTGATTAAAAATATCAATATCAGAGTTTTCTTTTGAAGGAAGTCTTTTAACTGCTTTCAATATATGACTGAGTAGGACATAATCAAATGCAATATTTTTAGACATAACTAATTAATAAAACGTAGAATCATATTTAATCTCACTTGTTAATCAAGATACCAACTAAATATTGATATTGATTGCAAATTATTAAATTGGAAAGACGTTAGCATGAGTTTCTTAATATTTTTCTTTTCTGATTTAAGGAATCGAATTGACACAACACTTCAAGTAATTTAATGAAAATTAATCCTATGTTTTTAATTTCTTTATAGAAATGGCACATATTGCTTAATAAAGTATTCCATTTGAACACTAGACAATATTTTTCTTAAGTAACATTGGGGATTTATCGGTCCCAAAATTTTGGCATCCTTAATTTAAAGTATGCGGCTAACTGGACGCAAGATATGTTTAATGTAAAAACCTTTTCTAAATAGTATTATAATCTATGATCTATATCAGCTATCTTAATGCAGTAATTCACATCCAATGCGTATAAGAATGATAAATAATTTAATAATTAAACCATAATTTAGAATACTGACAAATATCTTGCATGCAAGATACTTTAATTCAATATTTGTTATTATGATGTTGTGTAAACTGATGACTCATAACAAGAATAATTACAATAATATTAAATGCCTTATCCTGATATAACAAGTGTTGTGTGGGCCCATAGTTAGGAATAAAAAAGCTCGATCCTTCATCACATCACTCAAATATAATTCTTCTTTTTTTAATCAGTTCTAATACTGACAGTCCAAAACTCCCGAGGGTTGCTAGGACCGATAAGACCGGTCCTACAACTGGAAAGGACTAGACCTAATAGATAAAAACGTACACGACACTAAATGCAACCCACTAAGACATATATTTCCCAACTCTGGTTTCTTTTTGTACCTTTTCTACAGCACATCAGATACTCTCTCACGGCCCGCATGTGTTCTACGGAATAAATATTTACAGACACTGAATAGTGTTCAGAGTGCGGCTGTTGTTTAACAATGATCTCTGAACGCCTGTGACAACTGTACATGAACAGATAGGATGTTGTTTGTTGTTTTGACAGCTTTGATCAATGAAGTATTTATTCCAGAATTGTGGAAAAGGCAGAGAGTCCTTTGCGAACTGCGTCGGACGAGATAATGTTGAGATTGCAAACTTCTTAAACCTGGACAGATCTTTTGTGTAGAGAGTCAGGAAGGAACTTGAAAAATCTGGAGGTGATTATGAATGATCAGCTAAGGGAGTTGATCACAAGATGAGGTTAGACTGTTAGAGGGATCAGGATTTCATTGTGAATTGGCATAAACTCATTGGTGAGGAGCCATTCAAATCGATAAGGACCATTGCCATGGATCTCAACTATTCAAAAAGGCTGATCAGTTAGTGCGTGGCAGATGATCTGTGATACAAATCATTCAAGATGAGAAGAGCTCAACTTCAAACAGAAATATATATATATATATAATTATTTTTTCTTTGTTTGACAGGTGTTTGGCCTCCAAGCCCATCAGATCTCAACCTTATAGACTTTCTGTGTAGTAAAGAAACACAACAACAGATCCTCCACCTACACAAAAACTACGCTGATCTTCAGGATCTAGGAAGAATTCCGTAATTTCCCAAAGGAGACTATAATCAAGACCTGTTCCCCTTTCATTGTTCGATTCCCGGCCTTAATTGGTGCATTTTTTAATTCAGCTTTTATTTGTCATTGGTTTTTATTAAAATTGGATGATTTGTTTATGATAAAATTCAATTAATAAAGACAGAGTTCGCACTCTGTCCATACCGTAAATCCAAAGAAAAACATCAACGTGAAATTATTATCTAAAGAAAAATTTCAGTAATGTCCCTCACTCTGACCATAAATACCTGGCTACGCCACTCATCTATGGATATCCTTGAATTTCATGATATCAAAATATGTATCTGCATAGATTAATAAAAAATAAACATAAAATGAACAAAGAAACGACTCAATTAAAAATGACCATTTACATATTATTATCTAGGTACTTTTAGGTTTTATTAGTATAAAACATTCCTTCAAGTTTTTTTTTGTTTTTTGAAATGGTCCCTATCATTTTATCACTCATAACTATGAAGAATATGTAGTAATACACCCAAGGAATCTATTAAAAAATGATGTCCTGGGTGTTTTTGTCTCTACATACATGTAAAAACAAAAAGTAAATGTTAAAAAAATATATAAAAATGATATTACACTTAATGACAACGAAGTAATAAAATAAAATTAACTCTGTCTTTCTTTATTTTTTGAGTATGTACCACATATGTATATTAACCGCTGTATATATGTACACAATGATTAATTAAACTTAAACATATGAGATGATGAGGGAAGTCTAGGTTTGGTTTTTTGTTTTATAAGAACAGAAAACTTCATTTGAAATTTAATTCGTTAAATGATAAATTATAACATTTCATTTCCTTTCATATACTCTCAATGAGCCACAGTATCAAGTAGTAGGGTTGTTCAGTTTACCGGTACTATAGTGATACCCAAATACAGAAGCATTTAAAATGGTACTATATGAAATTGGATTTATAAAACGGTACTTTCTATTTAAAAAAGAATGGTCTGATCATAATGTAACCCCTAAAATTTCCGAGATATTTCAAACAAAGTGCCTTCTATATTAAAAATAAAAACAATGAAAATTATGTGTTATAAATGAAAATGCCATCAAACAAACAAGAATAATTTCCACCCTATATAACACCTCTACGATTGGATTGGTATTTTTTGAAAAAAAAATACGTAGTTGTCACACTTTTTCAATTTTCAAATGAAAATTGGCAAGACTAAAAATACATTTATGTTAATAAAGCCAAGATTGAATGTATATCTGCCTGTTTGTAATCCATACAGTGACTTTTGATCTAAGAAATAACAAAATAGTCTTATTAATACAATCTCTCAGGTGTTTTCTATGTTGTTCGAGTGTGCACATGTATAGAGCTGTATACAAACGGTATGTAAAATTAATTGAGTATTGCAGGCGCTTAGGTTAAATTCTATTTAAAGTGCTCCCTGGCTCATCAAATCATACTTAAAAAATATGAAGTTGTTATTATTGTTCCTTCATTCTTGAGGAGAAAACATCTAAGTATTAAGTAGCTACGTGTGAGTGATAAGAAATCACTCGAAAACAGCTATTTTTTATATGATTACAGCAACATTTCTCTATTCTTCGACGCCTAATAACTCCCGATACTACCCCTAGTAAGAAATAAATTCACATTGTGTTCTATTTAATGAATAATTGATTAATTACATCCGTGACGTTTTCGAGCCAACAAGAGTCAAACCCCTCAAATAGACGACTCCAAAACTCACATATCAAATATTTATGAAACATAAGCCGTATTAGGGTTAATATTAAATACACTTAATTTCTATATTTTGTATCTAGATCTTTTGTACAATTAGAAAACAGATTGATTACTATTGAAGAATCCTATAAAAGGATTATGAATCATTGAGCGATCCATGAGATTTAAAAAATAAAAATACAAATCATTCAATATGGTTTTTTTATCTAGGAATATATAAAGGAATCGGTGTTAGACAGTTGGTTTTAACTTTGATACATACATCAATTGTTTGATATAAAACGCAATTTAATGCAATTTAAAATTATGGAAGAATAATAGAAGAGGAAATCCATCATTATTTGAGGTGAGATAATATGATATATGTTCCATAATAAATCATAGTTAAATAAATTTAATTCAGTTTGATCAAAATTCATCATCGGTCAATCAAAAGGATTAATTCCCTTTCAGTCTCCCTTTATCTATGGATGATGGGGTCTTTTTATTTTATTTTGTGTTTATATGTATGTATGTACATTATATGAACACGATAGGAGATGGTCCTTTCAAATGGTTGTACGTCCTTACGTACATACAGTCATACTATAATTCTATATAGATAAGTATCAATATCTATGGTTCTACAACAAACATACATTTTCTTCTCTATAACAACCCTCTTCTTTTGATATTTTCACATAATTTAATATAGAAATGTATATTATATACGTACATATATGGAAGGAGATAAGATCTTTGAATTTATTCCTTTCCTTTTCTTTTTAAATTAGAGAGCTGCTCTATGTAGAGCAGCTCTCCACGAATTTATGTATCATCTCTTCTTATTTGATACAGGAATGTATTTTATGAAACAACAATATACGTAAGTCTGTACAGAGTGCTCCAGAATTTAAGACACATCCACTTTAACATCATTGAATTAAGATTGTAAGGCGTAGATATTAGTTTACTTAGGTCAGACATATTACAAGAGCAGGAGGGGCTCCAATCAGTGAATGTGTATAAAACATGTACCAGAGAGCGGAAGGGGTTTTATGGTTGGCAATTTTAACGGGGTGTTTTATTTTCCAAAGCTGTGGGTACTATTATTTACTTCTAAAGAAGGGAAAATCTATGTATAAAGTAATAACTACTGGGTGAGCTCATGAAACAGGAAAAGTAACCATGAGAGTTTGCCTGGGAGTTATAAGTGTAAAACTAATCTAATGAAACGTAATGACAGCTACGCTGCTATCCTGTATATCATTGATCCATGCTATATACAGAGTGTGATTTGTGTTCATTTTACAGCTGATAGTTCGAACACTGATCACTACTGCGTGAAGGACGAACAATAACTCAGAGGATTTGTCGTGGATTTATTTGTGTAGGACTTTGTTGTACTTGGAGAAGAATAGAGGATCGACATTCCGCTAATTTCTGTCCAGATACGGAGTGGAGTGTGTGTATAATTCATTCGCACCTAAATTATTTAAAGCTGTCATGACAGCTGAGCTACTATTCTCCCAAACATTTTTCAAATTGTCTGTGTGATCACGTTAGTTTTCTATTTCTTATCTTTTTACATTCCGGTGGGACATTTATTCAGCCTTACTGCCAATCAACACTGCAATTGAAGTGCATACAAGAATGGCGCAAAGACAATTTGAGGACTATTGGCCTCTCTTTTCACCGGTTCTTATACTCTTTGTCTTTGCAATATGTGGTTTGGTCGAGAAGGAGGCTAATGAAGTTTCAAGGCTGATCATGGTCTCTCTTATGGCCATTGTGGAGGTAAAATATACATGAAGATGTTATCAAGTCGGTAACTACGGGTCTGTGGGGAATGGGTGATACACACCACTAACTAAAAACTTGTTAAATTTGTCAAGAAGAGCAAGTTTTTGACAATTACTTTTGTGGTTGTTGCAATTTTGAGATGAATCTAAAAAATAAACACTTTCAGGTAGGGATTATTTATTGTTGATTGAAGTTTATTGTCAAATTTAGAATTTATGAAAACAAAAACATTCTGTCAATGAACAACCCCCCTCCTGCCTTAAGAAAAATACTAGTCACGGCCCTGTACGTTGGGAGCACCTGCTGAAAGTCAGTGATAAGGCGTCTTTGCCAAGTTGTTGAAAACGAGGGCAACTACATTAAATTAGATATTGATACATCATAGGATAATATTAAAGCTGTAAAATAAGTATATACAAACTATTTACTTATCCGTAAGTTTTAATTTTTTGAGGGACTATAACTCTGAATCACCCTGTAAGTACTTATATGTTTTATATACATATAAACAAGGGGAAACTCTTTCAATGCATACCCTACACATTACAACGGGTCAGCCCCTTTCTATAAATATATTTATATATGTATATCCTCTCTAACAAACCATCAATACATGTCCTGAGTTAGACCATCATTTAAATGACTCATGATTCAATTTCATATTGTGTACAATATACTCCTATAGTAACTGATAAGGAATATGTAAGAAAAAACCAGAGCACGTGTCTTCAATCAAAGAATGATGATAATTGACTAATTGATCATCATGTTTTTATATTACATACTTACTTCCATGAGGAAATGACCAAATTTATATACATAATATCTTTCTCTTCCTAATAGGTAGATCAGTCAAAATAATTTTTGAACGATGGTAAATAATGTTGAAGTAATTAATGTTTGTCTACAACAATGGTTTGAATGTGTTAAAATAAGGAAAGACAAAGCTAGTATGTACATGAGGCAAATTGCATCCATTTCCAGCGGAGTTTCTAGGAGGAGTAACCACCTATTTGCTCTTTGAGGAAGTGAATACAACCAAACCCAAGCTACTATTCATTTTCTGAATGTAAAACATTGGAGTAAAAAAAAAATATGTTAAGTGATTTTTTTCCTAAACAGAAATATTTGATAATACTCTTTACATTTTATGAAAATATAATTACTTATAATTAATTTAAGAGTTAAATGGAATTAAACAAATAAATAACAATTTGAATAATGTTTGCAAGGAGAATCGCTTAGCTGTCATGATGTTTCATTAAAATAGCTGCGATCACCTATAAAGTGAAGGAAATAAACACAAACTACACTCTGTATCTAAGAATGATAGAGTTGGGAATTATACCTACAAACCATTGATTATACTTATTATTAATGAGCCCTCATCTTAAGCACTCACTGTCCATATGTTTTAGGTGTGACTGATCATAGATTCTAATTACAGAAATTATGTATGTCTGTAATGTATTGTACAAATAAATAAATTAAGTAAATGATGCGACAAACTATTTTTATAATAGGAACATCCTTGTAGATATAACATGTGTTATTAAACAACAGGAATGTCTTCTATTTATGGACGTACAGAGTGGGACCCAAAACTGGTAGTACCATGACTAAATTACGAAAAATGTAATTTTTATCGAATAAAAAAATGACAACTCTATGGTGACATCAATCAACTTTTATTTCTTCTTTATTTAAATCAATTCTAGTACTGAGAGTCCAAACGACTGGCACCAAGAACTGATTGGACTTGCCCTAAGAATGATCTGGATTAGTCCGAATAAATATAGACTGAGACCACTATCAGTACGGATAGAGATGCCAATGGTCTCTACAGCCTTCTCAGCACTGAAACCGGCGATGAGGAGATTGTAGACACGTTGCCTTTTGTGTTGTTGATCCGATATTTTTACACTTAGAGACACGAATAAACAAAAAGCTGTTTTTTCTTTTAAACTGTCGTTTGGTTGTGTAATGAAACATCTGTATTAAAGATAACTGGGATAAAATCCTAATTAATTGTGCCTGCAAGTTTTGGATCCCCACTCATTGTGTACAACTTATAATTTTAAAAAAAAGGACAATTCAAAATACATGTGTGATATGTTTAAATACTATATTTAGCAATATTTTTTATTCAATATGTATTCTTTAACAAAAAACAACACCCTGGCGAATAGGTTGGCAACTCTTGACGATGAAGGCTGTATACATAGCTTATTACCCTATCATGACGGCAGCTCAGAGTGAACCCAAATTTGGATGAGAGGTGTGGCAGATATTCTTCTCCAAAATACAGCAATACATGGTCCACACATTGTACTATGAATAAACCCCTTCTCTTTTTCGTATGATTTCAAATCGATACATAGTTACTAAAAGTCAAGATCCTTATTGCGTCAATCCCTCATATACAAATGAATATTATATGTTGTACAATATTGTGTACACATAATGTGGAATGTATGCTCACTTGTTATTATTATTCAATCAACCACACAAAAAAACCATTATTCCAATCAGTTTCCATTTTTGCCTCCGCCTTTTTATTGAAAAGTATATATTCAAAGGATTTAGATACATCATCAATATAATAATAATTATTGATGATCCCTAATGACAGAAGGTGAATTTGGTAGGCTGGATATACATATGTATATTCAAATCATTTAATATTGTATGCAATACCATTTTTTTTACTCACTTTAAATGGTTTTTTAACATGGTTATCATCCTTTACATAAAGGATCTACTCACCCAATAACTCTCTCTCTCTCCTATTAATTTATTTTACCCTTCTCTTCTTTTTTATCATTCTATTAAATGAGAATAAGTAATGATATTGTACATATTATAAAAATAATAATAAGGAATCATAGAACGACCAAAAATTTACATATAAATTGAGCATTTTATTTATCTTATAATTTGAATTATTATTATAAGTTGAAGTAGAGAGAAAAAAAAAGTAATTCATTTCTTAAATTGGATTTAATAGTGTGTATCGTGACTAAGGACGGGCATTCATTGGAGCGCGAGGAGAAGGCAAGAGCGATACTTACGGTACCTCAAATTTAAGACCCTTGTTAATGATTTTGGAAGGAGAAAATATATTACTGATTTAGAGAGGAGAACCTTCAACAATTAAAATAGTATTAATGCAGGAAAAGAATTGTCAAATTGAAACACATTTTATTATCCATTTAAAAAATTAGATGATAAGCAGGCTGGAATTCAACATTCAGAGATATTTTCAATAGAAAAAAAACCCGATAGGACCGTTCGTTTTTCCTTCTTTAGTATATAAATTGTTATTTTATTTAGAATATGCCCATTTATAATCATGGATAGAGATATGACATATTTTGAACATGGGTGCAGCTTAAGGAACCTTGTAATAACGGAATAGATCCCAAATTTGAACCGGCTTCAGGTACTCCAATTTTTTCTGGTCTCAATAAGCTTATAATATTGCCTAGTTAAAAAAAAAAGAATATTATCTATATTCATCTTGATTAGTTTTTATGAAGAATAACTAACTATTTTTGAATAATATTTTCATAGTTGGAAAAATTAGCTTACTACAAAATGGTTTAGGGCCTTTTTTTGTTTGTGAATTACAGTATATAATTCTAAAAAGAACTAAAAATTATGTTTTAATATTACTAACATTGCTTTACTCATTATTTCGGAATCAATAATGAGTAAAAATGTAGTCGTAATCCGTATACTATTTTATTAAGGTCCAAACTTTGGGTAAAATACTCATAAAATTGTTGATAGATCTAATTATGAAGAATGACTTCTGAAATATTTGCATGGTAGGGGAGCAATACGTAGACTCGAGAGATGGATTTACATATACAAAAATAACTATATATTTTTAATAATATGCAAAAACGTCATGGTAACAAAACATGTAGACAAGGTTTTTGCAAAACTTTTTTTACTGAATATGGCCACCTTAATTATCAATTACAGGCTTTACACGTCGCCTGAAGGCCATAAATGAGTTGATGATAAGTTGTCCCGTGCAGCCACTACGGAGAAATTCAGGGAGTCCACATTTGGGAGAGAGGTCCTGTTGGTTTCCCTCCATATAGAAAAGTCCAGTGGGTTCATATCTAATGAGGAATGGGCCATATCTCTATGGACCAGAATCGAGCTTGACCATTGTTTTGACCGAATATTTGGTTTGGTAAACCCCTTGGACCTTAATTTTGTTTCTGGAAGCTAATGGTCGTTCTAGCAGTTGTGGAATTGATCAACTGTGAAAATCTTCTTGTCCGAGAAAATTTTCACAATTAACCCATTTGCCTTGATCCATGTGAGGATTTTCTTGCACCTCTCGAGCGTCCTGGCTTCCATTCCCTCTGTCAGAAGATGGCGTGGGGTCCTTGTGAAAGGAAATAATCCCATATTGTGCTTTATAGTTCTCCTGATGGTCCTAGGAGCCACAAAGAAGTCGTTGGCAAAGGGGGTTCATCGACTTAATACAATACTCCTTTATATTATTCTCCAAACTTAACAAGAACTTTGTATACCTCTTTAAATTAGGTCCTCCACTGTCTGACATCTGGGAGAGGTCTTCTCCAAATTTTTTTTTCCTTGCCCAACTTAAAAACTAGGCTACTAAAACAATTAACTATGTCCGTAATCCTTATCACATTTAGAAGATCTGGGATGCGCTGCCTTTTTGCTTGTTGCTTGCTATTGATGATGAAATGACCAAATAATTAGTAAAGTTTGTTTATGCAAAATAGACTGCAGAAACATAATATCAAAAAATAACTACTAAACCTTTTCAAAGTCTTTAGAAAATAAATATTAATTAACAGTCCACGTTATGCTGCCCTACCCTCTATGTAGAGGTGGTTCAATACCATTCAACTACATACTTCAGGTCTAATAAAATGAGAATTTTATATATATATATATGGAGTTTACTTAAGTATATTTTCCTAAGAGAGGTGATAAAATATAGTTTGGGATAGGATATTCTTTTAAGAAAATTAAACATCATCCCTCAGAGGAAATGAAAACCCCTCTAATACTTCAAGATCATTTGTTTTTAGTTTAGTATCAGGATCTAAGAACATGAAAATATGTTATATCCAAAGTTATACCTTGTTCAGGTTTAGCGGTTCTATCAGTTGCGATTTTTATTCTCGGTTCTTTTTTATACATGCTCATTTTGGTAACATGCACTTAAAACAAGGGGCGTCGGAATAAAATTCTGGCCAAGGATATGATATTAAATATAAACAGTGCCGTAGCTACCTTAAAAAAAAGTGCATGTTGCTCCAAGTTCCAGCAGGGTACCTGAAAAGTAAGGTTGCTTAAGACAATGGTTTTCAAAGTGGGGGAATGAGGATAGGCTAGGGGGGAGCAGAAAGTTTGAAAATTGAGGATTGCTTTCAGTCTACACATACATAGTACAACTATTTCGTATAAAGTGAGAGTAATTAAAAAATGTAATATTGTTGAGGAGCCTTGGCAAACCCTACCTAAAGAAATATTCAAGTTATCATAGTATAGGGGGCTGACAAGCTTAGGAGCGAACCTGGATCCATAATCTACCAGACCCCTTTTATTTAAACCGTCTGTCTACTGCATAAAACCAATTTTCCAGATCCATAAGAAGCCTTTGACATTTGGAACTCAGATACAACTGTATCACACTGGCGACTAGAAAACTAGAGAACTAATTTATTTTTCATTATATATGTATATTGTATTATCTTTATATATTCTGATTAGGAACAAAATAACAAGAACCGAGACCGATCAGCAATATATTGGTGCCTCTGTTCGACTTTGTCAGTTCCAGTTCTAGCGATTCAAGAAACGGAACCCCTTGAACCTCTAGAACGATAAGGGACATGGCCTTGGTTCTATATATATTCACTACTCCAGTTTCCTGGTTTTTCTTCATTTTTTATAGTGTAAGGGATCTCTGGTAATTTACGAACCTCAAGAGCCCCCAATATTAAAAATAATGATCGTGAATTCAACAAACCATGATAACAGTACGAATGTGTTCTTAAAAGTACATCAAAGCTCTATTCAGCTTTATTTGATTAAGTGTAGTCTAATGTACATATAAGTAAAAACTGGAAACAATCAATTTCGAGGTAGTGTTTCAAATGAAATCCTGTTCGGAATTCAATTATCTATCAGAATTGAAAATGTATGTACTTTTTAAAGGAAAGTTTCTTTACATTTTTACTTGTAAAGCTAACAAAGACTATTCTTTTATTACTAATAAATCAAAATCTGCAGCCAAATGATCGTTTTAATGTGATTTCTAAATATAATTAGCAAAAATGAAGCATTACATTTGCAGTTTCTTGGGTGATGTTGATAATCATTTAAAGTGGCAATAAGATAACATTGTAATATTTATATAGGTTGTGTACAAGATGCTATTTCTATAGGTTGCAAACTTGTATAAGCAAATTGTACAAGTTGCAACCAAGAAATGAGATGAATAATTTTAAAGGAAGGATTTATAGGGCTTGGGATGAGGATCATGCAATAGATGAATGTTCCATGGATGATCCATATTTTAATAATGCATTTATTGGTTATTTAATACAAATGACTAAAAAATAAGTGTTCCTTGGCCCATTATAAAGTCAAATGCACAGAGTTATATTCCTCATAAATACATAATATCCATTTAATTTGAAGAAAATAAAATGAACTGACAGCAATACTATTTTTATTTCATTTAGATTCTATATGACATTTTTTTTTTGCCTTTTAGTTTAGAACAGCATTTTCATTCTTTATATAATTATTATCAAATAACTTGAAGGATTTGAATTATTCCACAGCGTGAAAAAAAAATCTTCTTAGTAGACGGTTTGCTCTCCCTAATGTATTCATAAATCAGTCCTATACTTCAAATCCAAGGCCTAACGTTGATACATGGGTAATATACCTTCTCATTTATAAAGGTCATTGTCTAAGGATTTTAATTAATGGGATGAAACAGGTGGTGTTGAATCAATTCGAGCTAGAGTTGAACGATGCTTTTCTTTGGATATGAATTCAAGGTCTTTTATTGTTGCCTTTAGTAGAAGAATAAAATTCATTTGTTTTCATATCCTTTTTTTTTTCTTTTATGTAGATAAATATATTTCAAATTTATAACCCCCCTCCACTCTTTTTGGGTACGAAGAAGGTCCTTTGAAGAAGTGGAAATGCAAATTAACAGATCCTTTGAATCCCCCACCATGTTACTTTTATATGGCTAGTTGTGTGTTCTTATCATCGTTTCATCTTAATAGAATTGCATTATTCAAATGAGCTTTTTTTTCGTTATTTCTTTGCAAAAAATAAATATCAAGTTTCCATACTGTGTATACAAACTACACCACATTATTTGTAAGATAAAATTAATCCTATTTGGCTGGGATATTAGTAGACTTTTAAGAGAGTTGGCTGGATTTTTTTTATGATGCATAATTTGACTCATATTCTAATCGGATTTGCCTGTTCAATTGATGAATAATTAATTACTTTTATGTGTATTTAATATGAAATGCTTATTGGGGGAACTAATAGACCGTTTTCATATAATGTCATTATTCCAGAAGTCGATCCACTAAGAAGTGGATTTCAATTTTTAGTTGTACTTTTTATTAAGATAAAGTCTGTTTCACGGAGAATACATTACTTTATTTTTCTACTCCCAAAACTTACCTAATTTAAAAACAAAAGGATTTTGATATATATATACTAGAACTGTAATAGTATAAAAGTGCTCCAATTCTGGCATAGTAAATTTTTCTAGGGGGTGATAAAAAATTTGACCTGCTCTGTTGGCTAATAGCTCATTTTAATAACCGCCAGGCCATGGAAATATGACGTGGGGTGAATGTTAAAATGGTCGTAACTCAAGTATTACTTTACAAAATCAAGTATGGAAGCTCCAGTTTTTCAAAAATGAATAATGTTATTTCCCAATTTTTACAATAAAATTGATCCGAGAAATTAATTTCAAAAGTCTACATTTCTCTGTTTCTAAATATGAACATTACATATTAGAATTCCAAGTTGACATATAGGCAATAACACTAATATTTATAAATATTGAGTTACGACACTGTTTGCCACTGCACTCTCGATCATACAGTGGGGATATACAGCAGTTGACGTGATCTTAAGTCACACTAAGTCCTTAAGCAATCTATATTTTTCTATTATCCTACCCTACATATCTCACGTCGTTACTTTTATTGTATCACGCAACCTTACCTTTAAAAAACAGAAAACAGGCTCGAAATAATTTGGTGATTAGTCAATCATACCAACTATTATTTATCTCTTATATATTTCAAGACTACAATTCTTATATTTTTTATCTACAATTTTTAAAATGAATTACATATTGTATATATTTTATGATATTAGAGCCCTGCATTATGTTTTAATCGATCCTATTTTATAACATTACTTAGTAATAGCCTATTAAAAGTGAAGGTAAACATTTTTGTATCTATATGATAGCCAAAAGTTTTTAATTTTTATAATAAGATCCTAATTACTATAAAAATTAAATTTAAAATTAATATTATAGAATGCATAGAAGTTTAGAAATATCATTGTAAAATATCAATTCGTAATAAATAATTGGTCAAACGTTAACAATGTTTGATTAAAACATTTTTTGATGATCCTTCATTTACAAGAAAAAAGAGAGTCCACAGATGTAATAAATCTCTCCACGTATTGGTTTTTAGTGATGGTCAAGTTTTCCTGTGGGGGTCATATTCAAATCAAAAAAATTATCGATTTTGATCAAAAGAGGATCTGATTTATCCTATAGGGTCTATTGAAAGGAGAAATCAGAGTTAATGATGGTATAAGGTGCCATTAGCAAGTCATGTAGGACGTTCATTAACTTTGTGCCCTCGAGTTTCAAATTAACAACATTGATTACGTGGGCACCATTCTTGAGAAAGGTCCTAGCCATGGGGCATTCCCCACTTAAGGGATAATTATACCTTTCAACATGATGGTGCTCCTTTTGACACGTCCAATATGATTCAAAAATGTTATAATACTTATTTTCCTACCTTTTGGAACAACAACTTCAAGTATTTGATTCTGTTGGATTTTGGAATATGCTCCATTTTGGAGGTCAGGATCAGCAAAAAACCCCATCTAAATTTGGATGTACTAAAAGCCTCCCTAATTAGATATTGGAACAAAGTATTCTTGGAAGTGGTCCGTGCCTGCATTTATGCCTAAGCTAACATGCTCAAAGCTGTAATTTCTGCAGATGTACACAAGTTTGGATAACTTTTTTGTCACAAACAATCTTAGGTGTTTAATAAGATATTATAAAAAAATTATATGGCATTATTCATTTTACAGTATTGAGGGACCACCCTATATGTATGTATACGACATTTCATATTTTGGAGGAAGCTTGGTTTCTAGAATTTTCTTCAAAGAAATCCAAAAATTAAATTTTTTGGAAAACAATTTCAAAAATCTATCTACAAAAAAAACAAATGTTTAGTTTTTTGAACAAAAATCAAATCAAATGTTAATTTTTTAGAGAAAAATTTCAAAAATCTATAGGTATTCGCAGGAAATTATTTGGTAAAAATTTTGAGAAATTAAATTATATTTCAAATATGAAATTTACAAAAAAAAAAATTCAAATATTATATTTTCTTGTAAAAAGGAAAAATTTCTTTTTTTGGGAGGGGAGGAGGGGTCTACAGCCTCTCCACAGCCCACCCCCTCTGGACACCCCTGATATATAAAAAGAAACAGAGAGAGAGTGAAAAAGAATCAACTCATTCTTCCAATGCTTTTGATTTGTTAAAAAAAGACTTTTTATCCCACGTGGTGCATTGATTTGTATGACCATTTTCTTTGAAATGAAGTACATATATACAATTTGTACAATGGGTATACATAGATACATCTAATAATTATGGATTTGAGGAAATGAAATTCAACTCTTCAAATCCGCTGTCTCATCCCAACAAATCAAATGAGGCTGCACTGATTTGGAGAGAAGTGCTCCCACTTGAAGGAGTGTGTACATTGATCATTATTTCTTCAGAATAAAAAAATCCATTAAATATTGACTCTATTCAGAAATAAAAAAGTCAAATACATAGAGAGAATGATGAAGCAATGCCTTGGTTATTTAATATAATATATATATATAGTGTCAAGGTGGGCAATTGAATACACTAGACGAATAGGAAGTTGAACAAGTCATTTTTCTTTCTTAGACATGGGTCATCATTTAATAGAAAAAATACATCTTTTTTATTACTCCTTAATTATTATAATAAAAAAACCCACAAAATGCTGATTAAATTTATTATTGAGAGTTCTCTGGAAGTTTGTCTGATGTGCTTATAGGTATTTGTTGGTTCCTTGCATGCTCTGCATGAATTTATGTGCATGCATTTCTACAATTATAACCATTCTTATTATTCTTTTGCAACGTGGAGAAGCATTTGATTCTGAGAAGAGCATAATGGGTCTATTATGGGAAGTAAGATCAATGCGTTTGATTTATTGAGAGGGAAAGTATGTAGAAGATCTATTGTCTTAGTTGTTTCTTTGAAGTCGGTTATAGGGTATTTTTATATTCATATAGGTATACGAGTATATTAGGGATGTTCAAGTTGACGTGTAGCCCGTGAGACCATAAAGTTCGGGCCAGGTTGTATATTTTTAAAAGCTCGGTACTTCCACCTTAAACTATTTTGCATCAGTAAATTTTGCCTTAAAGCTATGTTTCCTCAAGGATATTTCACCTTAATATATATAAAATAGTATATAATTATATAATTCATAATTATAGTTTATAATAAAACAAAAACACGGCAACAATTCGAATAGAAAAAGTGATAATTACTTATCTGTTATTAATTATTATTAGAGATGTAGAATTAATCTCATACTAGAAAAGACTCATAGATTGAGGAACAAGCATATTATGACCCAAGAGCATAGTTCCAGAAAACAAACGTTTAATGCAATTTATAGTCATAAACATAACATTTTTTTAATAATAAATTTAAAGAAAACATCAATTTCAACCAAAAATACACAATACCAATGTAAAAGCATCATTTATTAATATATGAAGACAAAATATTCTTGAGGCAAAAGTACCAAGCACCGTATTTTCGCCTTGGAATTAAAAAAAAATAATAATTGAAGTTTTTTTAACCCTTTAAATTTTATATTTATTACTAAATATATGTCCTCATTCCAGGGTATTCAAGACTCACAAAATAGGATAGAAAATCAATTAAATCAACCCTTTCTTAGGAGGACATTTTCTCTCCGACATTATAAAGTTCAAGTGGTCACAGTTTACCAATCAGTTCCACCTCATTTGATTTTTTGGGATGAGATAGCAAATTTGATAAGTTAATCATTAATCATATTATTCATAAAATGTAGTAACCCAGAAATATTGATAAATTAAAATGTAATTATATATATTATCATTAATTGTTAGTAATTAAGATAACTGATGTTGTGATTAAATAATACATTGTGGAACGCACAAATTGAATTTTGAAAATACAAGCTACAATTTGTATAATATTGCAACATGTACACAATATATCATAGTAGAAATGTAAATTCTAAACATTTACTTGCGTGTGATTTTTTTTGTAGTTGACAATCTGATGTATGTGTTTTTTTTATTAAATTTCCAAAGCTGTTATCATAATTATTTAATGCTTGAGGAAATAAAAAAATCTAAGTATACAGTAGCCAATTGAGCATGTGCTCATGAATAACGTAGAGTAACACTGATTATTTTTTGGGGCGTTATTAGAGTAAGTACTTACTCCTCATTAAACTTAGACTAGTATTGATGATCGACATCTGAGTAATTTCTACCTATGTTCTTGCTAAATAGGCAGTGAGATTTGTGTTGTTTACCCTTCCTCTCAACGTTGTTAAAATGTACTTTCTCAAAATACTCTTGAAATTGTTAAGATTACCATAGATGAAAAAAAAAATACAAAATGATAAATACATTTTTATATAAAAAGATTATAATAAGGGGTCAACACATAATATGTACGTATGATAATCCGGGATTCAGTTCAACAACAATAGGGGGAATCAATCAACCATGTGGCTTTTACAAACCCTTTCATCAATTAATCTGAATAAGTGGCTATGCTAATATTTGATTTCTTTTCAATACATAATATAACTACATATGTAAAGAAAATACAATACAGAATGTTATGAACTAAATAATACTGTGTATTGACGCCTCATGATCAAAGAAGAACCTCAAACACAAACCCTTTACAACCAACAAACACAGACTACATTCATACATTATCATACACGTACAAACATGGTCTTACTTATGATCATTGCCCCTTTGCCTTACTCACTCATTCATTTCGTATTATTATTTTATTAGTATTGTTCTCTGGACCCTAAAGAATATCAGGAGCAGAGAATAGGATCTATTTGATAATGATGATGACCTACCCGGCCGTTTTTAGCGATCTCAAATTGGATTAGTTTCTTTTTACGACTTTGATCTGTTTTGAGTCATACTTATTTCATATATAACTCCAATATTATGTAGAAGAAAACACAATAACCCCACTGATGAATCCCTTTTATTACACTCCTGTGTGTCAGAGAGGGGCATTTCAAATTCAATTGTGATTGTGTTTAAAGGAGTCACCCCTCTCCTTTCACTTTGTCATATCCATGAACGAGCTGCTTTTATGTACAGTAACACCTTACACTAGCGAGTTAAATTCGTTCATTGACCGAGCTCGTTAGTTAGTTGAAAACTTGTCAGTTGTTGAAACACTCGTATCTGGGAAATACATTCGTTAGGTTTGCCTGACCCTCATAATTTGTCTTTTTATCCTTAAATTGGAGATAGTTACAGTTGAGATTTAATTATCGCAACCCTTTAATAGTATGTAAATCACTTCCCTATGGGATGTATTACGACGCAATTTGACTTTTTCGATATATTATTAGCATTTTGGAGGCTCAATTAGTTATATTTGATTATATAATATATTAAGACTTCATATCACAAAATATATAATGAATTTTGAACAAAATACCTACATGATTACAATGCCTTACATAATGATCTCCTTGGCAAGGATAGACAGAGTATATATGACGTGCCGGGTAACTTAAACTATGTACTCCTCGTATTTCAAGGTATAACTGATCGTATATTCCCGTGGCTCACTCACACCTTACATGAAGAATAGTTGTAGAATGGTATCGTACATGTATCATATCATTTAAAGTTATAAAATCTATTTGAGCGTCAAATTTGTTGTTTTTTATCATTTAATTTCCCCCTTCCCCCTGTTTTTTGCGATTTTGAAAAGAAATTACTGATATTTGTACTCGTATATATGTATTGATCTCTCCTACAAGGAAGGAGATTACTATTTAGCTTCGGTTTTTATTGTATCCAGGATATATTTGTTATTATTATTGCTATTACAAATGAATTCACTTTGATTTGCCATATGTTATGGGTATGAAAAAGAGAGAGAAAGAGAGAGAATATTATTATTCACTCACTAGACTACTAATCCCATGCTCTCCATACTAACAGAAAGAGTAACGTATTGAAATAACATAAACTCTTACTCTAAACTACTACTCGACATAACATAATATTATAATTTATTCCATTTGAAAATCATACTCTATCCTGGTTAGTTATTTTTTTTAAACATGGATACGTAAAATTTGTTTAAATTTTATTTGATTGTATGTAGAGAGGGGTTTATTCAAGGTTTTTGACTGCTCAAGTGCTCTGATTAACATATTTGTAAGAGCGTACTTTTTTTTTTTTTTACTATTTTATGTTATTTCAAAATATATGTAGTAGGGTTGTATCGATTTGAGTTTAGTTGTTACGTTGGAAAAGAGGGAAAATGTATTAGCTACGCATGACCACAGGCCACAGCTCATTTATTTACTTAACTTAATGAAAGTAGTTGGTGAAATGCTAAAAAAGGCTTAGAACCACTCTGTTCCTGATAACAACATAAATAAAGAGATCTGTTATCAAGGGTCTAATTGCGAAAACTAAGTACGGTCTGTTATATTTTTTGACGCAAAGTAAGTTTAATTTGATTTTTTAAACATTTCTTTTCTTAAGAAAAGGTCATACGGCAAATTATGCTTCAGGGTAAAAAATTTAATATTTGTAATTTTTTTCAAAAAAAAAAAAATTTCATAATTTTTTTTTCCAAAGATTTATTTATTTGTGAATATCTAGGAATTTTTGAGCTTTTTTGCAAAAAGTTTAAAACTAATAGTTAATTTTTGAATATTTTTCCAAAAAATTAAATTTTGTTTGAATAAATGTGTATTTTTGATTTTTTTTTTTTTCAAAAAAATGAAATATTTAAAATTGAATTACCTTTAAAAAAAAAAATCTAATTTTGTTAGATAGCAATTTATTTTTGATTTTTGAATTTCTTTTCAAAAAAGATCTAAAAACAAAGCCTCCCCAACCAATATATATATATATATAAATATAATCATGCCGACACCTTGTGTAAAAAAACGTTCAATTTGCTTGAATTATCTCATGACCTAAATTCACATCTAGTTGATGCATTTACAGAAGTGAATCCTCGTGTGGAAGTTCTCGGAGACTTTGGACCTTGTAGGCAAATTGACTTTTAAAAAGCTAATGTCGTTGAAAGGAAAAACAGATGCAAACGGATTTACCGTTTAGGAGTAAGGTAGAAAAAATGAATGTAAAATCAATTCGAAGATTATTGTTGCATTCGTCATTGGATGTAGTAAAATCAGAATTAAATAGTAGGAACATCGTTGTCTCTGCTGTAAAACCGTGTAATTCGTTACAAAACCCTAATAATGTATGCCTAGTTTATCTCTTCAGATATTAGAAGACACGTTTTAGAAATTGTGATGGATTAGAAAATCCCTTAGGTACAGCTGCGTCAGAGGTTCAGTGATGTTAAAAATAAAGTACTCTCAATAAAATATTCAGTCGACTCGGGTTTTTATATCCGATTTTAAAATCAACTCGCCATTTGAATAAAGCGGGAAAAAATTATAGATTTATAGTCGAACCGAGCAGATATGGTTCGAATCGACACAACACTGAAATGTATATATAAATCTTTGAGTATTGTACTACATCACCAGGATAGGCAGCAAAACGTGGACTGTTAATTAATGTAAATTTGCTCATTACTATGGGAAGGTTGAGTGATTATTTTTTGATATTCTGTTTCCACTGTCCTTTTTACATAAACAAACTATATTAATCATTTAGTCATTTCATCATCATTAGCGAGCAACAAGCATAAGACAGTACATCTCAGATCTCCGAGATGCTGGAGAAGATGTGATGAAGATTACGGACATTGTTAAGTGTTCTAGGAGACTGGATTTTAAGTTGGCCAAGATGAAGAAAATGGAGAAGACCTCTCCAGGATGTTTGAAAGTGGAAGGTATAATTAAAAGAGGGATATAAAGTTCTTGTAAAGTTCGGAGAAGAATATAAAGGATGAGGATCCCACTAAATCGATGAATCGCCTCGCCAACAACAAAAACGACGAATAGACGAAATGGACGAAGATGCCTCCTATAAGGTTCTTAGGTACACCATCTTGCCAACTAATTGCAAAATAATTCGGTCCATTAAAGAAATTAAAAAGAATCAGTTCAGATCAGTCTCATTTACATAAAATTCGGTCCAATTCTACATTCGGATGAATGGTTGATGAGATCAGTTGAGTTTCAAAAAGGTGAATATCGACCTACAATAACCTCATATATAGTTAAATGTGCTACATGTGTCTTTTTGTACAACTCATATACCAGGGACGAGAGATGACATTATTGGTGCGTATAGAGGCTATGTTTAGTTGGTAGCATCTCTTAGAAGAACACACACTAACTTTCAGCCAGATCCTTCTATTTCTGTTTGTTTGGCATTCAGCGTTAAGAGATCCAAAACTGTTTTTCCGCGTGTCAAGGCTGGTGTTGCTTGTGAAGAGGTCATAGTGAATATTAAAATATAGGTAAATAAAGTATTTTCACATATCACAAAATAATTTTGAGTTGTTTTTATTTGATTCCATACAAATCCCGTTTTTCATAATTAAGGTATGCAACTGCAAGTCTTGGATCCTCACTCTATAAGTATTAAAGGGCGTTCTGCTATTGCGGGCTTTATTGTATTATTAGAGGATTTTATTGTGTTCCTTTCTGCTTTTCTTTTCTTATTGTTGTTATTGAAGTAGTAATAATCCTGTGGTGAAGCTATATAGCGCTCAAGGCCATTTATAATGTCCACAATCCCTCTAAGTACAAACTACTTAAAAAGGGAAGCATTTTATGAGGGATTTTCTTGTTGTCGTTGTTGATTGGGAAAGACACACATATAATACTATCTGAAGAAAAGTGTCTTTGTGTGACTAGATATATATTTATTATGTACATATGAATAAAAATAGATCTAAATCCATAAAGTATCTATAAAAAGGATAAAAAATTCAAATTCTATATGTTTTTATGAATCAAATATAAATCTTTGGGGGTATAAGAGGCTCTTTGTTCTAAAATACAAAAAAAAAAAGAGAAAAAGAATCACAAGATATCCAAAAGAAACAAATTTGTTAGAAAGAGTCCTAGCAACAAAGTGTTTGCTTTAGTTTGATTTCGTCTCCCCCCTCTCTTGATCAATTTGCTGAATCATTCTTAAAGAGCAACCCTTTTATACTTGATCATCATAGATGATCAAATCCTTTATTTTTAGAGCATCCCTACTTTTGAAGGATCCTCCCTCAAAAAAAAGGAAGGAGTAATTAATGATTCTTTGCGGTAATTTAATTTCCTCTCTGTAAATGGTGTTTTTGCGTAATTACAAATGTATTTTGGGGATTAGTATTGACATGCGAATTACTCTCTTATTATCTCTTTATGTATATAAAACCATACAAGGCGAAAAAATGCAAAATCATCCCCCTCTTACATCTCAGCAAAAAAGAGGAGAGAATCTTCCTTCTTCATAATATTCTTTTGTTAGGACTTTGTCTGTTGGTTACTATTACAACTCAGCAATTTTTCTAAGAGCAGTGTTCTTGCATAAATAAGTACACTACGTCCTTGAAGACAAAGGGAACAAGGAAAAGTTTAGAGGGAACAAACGAAATCCTTGATAATAATAAATAAATGCTGAATCATACCCCTTCTCTCTCTAATTTTTGACAATTGTTAGATTTATTGAAGAAGCAACATCTCTTTGATTCATTCCTCCTTTTCTCAAAGGGATCTTTGGATTCTACTATATGACGCATAAAAAATGGGTTCATTTATCAGCATTTATTTATACGCATAGCAGACAAGGAGTACACTAATAACTAATGAGGAACTGCGTTCATTGTTATTTGACTATGTTGTGCAACTTTGTCAACAATGACCTCTGAGTTATTATTTTTTTTCTTTAAAGAGACAACCCTTGTTCTTCTATTGTGTAGAGCCCTTAGTTATAAAGAATAATCGGGGTATTATATCTGGAGAGAACGTTCTATATTTAATGACGTAGGGAGTGCATCAGTCTTTTTACTACCATGAAGTGAAAGGAAAAGTCGTTGTGACTCTCCTCATTGACTTATGTAAAGGATCTCATTTTTTGGTGAGTCATAGATCCGCTCCATATGTTGAATGTAAACGCATATATATGAGTGAATTTAGTCTAATTAACCTTGCCCTTGTGTGCCTCCACATTCCGAATGTTTTATTTATATATATATATATAAATAGATAATTAGCGTGAGTAATTACACAATAATTGCACATAATTAAAGCAAAATAGATTGGAGTCCAAATTTGGCATTTTTTAGTATTTATGGGAATATATGACCATAGATACACAATGAGGTAGATGATACGATGTAACAATATTATTATATACCTATAAGCTGTGAATATTAAAACAGAGGAATTTGTGTGTCCGAGTCAAGTGTATGGTTGATAAAGATCACTTCGAAGTCAAGTCTCACGTCACAGGATTTCAAATCATTTTTAATATGCGTTTTAACTACGTTAAAAATTATAACACCGATGACGTAATTCTCAAAGTTATTCTCACCCAACTTCAAAGAAAATTGGGCTTGATAAAAACTTGTAATTTATTTAAAAAGTCCTAAAACTTCGGAGCACCTCAAATAAAAATCCTGTGGTCGCCACTGTAACTGCATGTTAATTGGCTTGATTGACATTTTTTTTTGTCGAAAAAGTATAAAAAGGTTTCAAAATACCCGTAAAAAATGTTAATATCATCATAATAGTAGTATACTGTAATTTGATATACAAGGCCAGGGATGTCGAACCTTTTAATATAATGGGCCATATTGCCGCTTGAAATGTTTGAATGGGCCGCCGAACATATTAAATTAAACTTCATGAAAAATGACTACATAAAACAAAACTATTAACTACAAATTTATTTCAATTTTATGGCAAATAAAAAAAAAGCCAAACCTAATTTTTCAAGGGCAAACTTCTTAAAAAAAGGCCAATATGTCAATCCTGTTAGAGTCTCAGAAAATACAAGGTGACGCCAAATATTTTTCAATGTTTGTACGTATTATGCACGTTCTACGCGTTTTGATGATATTGTGACAATTTTGATAAAAAAGACTACTAGAAGTGAGAATGAGTCATGAGTGGCACCTAAGCATTAGGTGGGCCCCAATTCACCCATCCCTGTACTAAATTATTCTGTTTTCGGATTAAAAAATAATTTATCTAGACTTTTCCTTCTGGAAGCAATATAAAAACCAATTTTCGTAAAGTTTGATAAATCTCTGGCCATTTCAATTTACGAAATATGATTTTTGTGTCAATATTGGCCATCTTATAGGTCTCTTGTACCATCCCAAATATGATGTCAGGAGTCAAAAATAATGTTCATCCCTTCACTTCAGCTAGGGTTATATTTTGTTATTTTTTAAGTTAGATCCAACAGAACATTGCAAATCATTGAGCACATTTTAAATTCATTGAAATACAATGTTCATTTTGTCATATTTCCTTCCATTTAGTTTCGTCTTTATTTCGCAAAGAAAAGAAAATATTTCTTTTATTCAGACAAAATACTAGAAAATATTGTTAAAATGTCTTATTTTGGTCATGCTAAAAACATTTGTTCACCAATACATTCTTCATGTCATAGATGACGAAATGAACACTGTTTAATTACTAAGTGCAAAAGTCCACAATACTTTTAACTAATAAATATAAAAAGTTGAATTTTTGACTCAAAATCAGTGTAATAAATTGTTCCAAGGAGGAAAGATGTACGTGCATAGAGAAAAAAATATTACCCAAAAACGGGGCAATATAATGCATTGTTTCTCATTGCACACTTGGGCACCTATAGGCCGTTTCAGGATGTAGTATTAAATAAAAGCATACATGTATTTTCTTACGTATAATAAAATTAAACATTAAATTCATTTTATTTATTTAAATATTTACAATTAACCGTAAAAATATTACTCAAGTACCCATTATCAATACTGAGTCATGTCGGGGTCAGCGTGACTGCAGTGGGCATGATATTTTTTTAATAATTTAAATGCAAAATTGCATTTAATTTCACAAAGAGCCACAAACAAACAACAGCATCATTGATCATTTTTGAACTAGACATTACTCACTGAGAAATGGAGCCTTCGTCTACTTCATGCAACTCATTTGAGGTTTCCTAGTCTTCTTGTTGGATTTGTGTGTTACTATATCGCTTGGATGGTTATGTAAGTTGGTAAAGTACTTTGTTTTTTAGGCAACATGAATGCGCCTGAGTGAAAAAAAGTCTCAAATGGCTCCTATACAATTTCGACGACTTCATCTTGCCGGACTTTTGGCTTCCAAACTAGCTGGATCTTAATCCAATGTTGTTGTTTTTTGTTTGTATGGTGGAAGCCTTCGAACAACAAACCAAATGAATCCCTTGTAACACCAAAGACTAACTTATCAGTCGGATCAAAAGGAATTCCAGGATTTTCGAATGGACCAAGTGGGGAAGGCCTGTTCGTCCTTTCAGCATCGTATAGAGACTGGAGGTGATTTTTGTATAATAAAACAGATCAAAATCAATTGAGCTTACAAATTCTTTTTATTTTTTTTTAATCCGATAACTGATTGGAGAGAAAATTCGTGGAACAGACAGCCTGGGCAACCTAAACATAATAGCCATATAATTCTAATGTATAGTTGATTATTGAAATTACTAACTTTGTTATTAAATAATGCATTTTAAGACGAAGAACTTGAAACTTATACCGTTTGCTTATACACAAGTTGCAACTTGTAGTCCCCCAAAAAAAAGGACTAACGACGCCCTTGATCATTCACAATGAATTTGTCTCAAGCAATTAGAGCAGACTAATCTCTTTATTCAACGTATTAATACATTTTTACATATTATTGTATATTTATATTTTACATGTTAATATTCATATTTGATATCACATCAAGTGCCTTGATATTTTATGCACTTTTAAAAGATGCTCTAACTGAGAAAAGTTTGAGAAACCCTGGTACCATTTACACATTAGAAGTCATCATCAATTCTCTTATATTTTTGAAGGACAATTATTAAGGGATCTAAGTAAGTTTAATTTTCATAACATATGTATGTATTATATCAGAATCCATCTGCTCCTAATGAGGCTTTTTCATCTTTCAATAATGCAACGTATTACTTTTCATCATAATTTAGTTTTGTTACTTTTTTTATTATTATTATTGGTATTTGAGTAGAAATTTTCATATTATGTACACAATCATAATATGGATTCTTAGCCTTAATTTCCTTGTCCATTAATCTTGCTGTCTCCGAGTTTCTACTATTGTGTATTGTGGAAATGGTTTTGTGTTTATGATCTTCTTTTCTCTCTAAATACTATATACATTCACAAAACCAGTCACACACACACACAAAAAAAGAAGTCAATTTCAATCCCTCAAACAAAACATTAGGTTGACGAAAAGGACGATTAATATGCTATGTATTCATATACTAGATATTATTATGTACGTAATGATTCTCTTTCTAGAAATTGAAAAATGAGTTCAATTGATGGAATGAAACAACAACGACAACAGAACAATAAATCAGAGATCCTTTCTATATTTCTGTATGTTTATTCAAATAAATATATATCTCTGTCTGTACAAGGGCTTCTCATTTTCCGGGAAGTTGCTACTGAGAAAGATCCCGGGAAACTTTTTATTTATTGTTCCTTTAATCAGTCAGATAAAGTCGCACTGATTAAGTATAAACAAACATTTTAGAATTACATTTTTGTTGAAAAAAGCTTTGACAAAAATTCATTTTGCAATTCATTAGTATATTCTACTCTCTAGAACAATCCAGAACAAAAGCTGAAACTAACGACATCGAGATCATTTTTTCTCCTAATTTAATTATCTAACAGAATAGGTTTTTATCACCAAGTGGCGCTGGGAGTATCATTAGTTTCTTTAAAATCTCCATTTGTGCACTCTAGGCAGTTGGGCGTCTCCAAGACCACTCTCTATGCCATCAGCAAGTCCGAAACTGGGGAAAGGAAGAAGGCCTCTATCAAAAAGGCCAAACTAGACCCGGAGTAGTTAAAAAAATAACAGTTCTAAGTTCTACCCTCAAGTCAATGAGGGCACCTGCAACAGATCTCGAGATTTAACACCAGATTCTCCAGATACTTATCGAAATTCACGTGGAAAGAGCCTTGTGAGAGGCCACTTTTGACACCAGCAATGAACAAACCCCATTTTGTCCGTTGCAAGACTCAGCATCTAAACCCCGAGGTCCTCAAACCGACTGTTAGTCATCACTGGGACACCATGACAGAGGACTACATCCTCAATGGATGTAGTCCTTCTGCAGCCGCTTGGATGCCATCATTTGCCACTAAGGGCAGATATATTTATGATTAAGAGAGTTAAGACATCATCCTATTTATAATACTAATTTTCTTGAAATTCTATTGTTAATTAATAAATTATATCTTGTTGAAGTTTAAAATTCAAAGTGCTCAGATTTGAATGGACCACTCAGTATAGATCCATTTTTTGGATTGGTCAGATGGAGTTGCACCGTCTAAGTATGTAAACATTAGGGTATTACAATTACACCTTATGACCTAGGAGTTGTCTTTGAAGTCTATATACCTCAAGTATATTTTCTTCTCTATATACCGAGTCCATTGAGCCTCGTCATTCCATAACACATTTTTTAAATACGAATTCCTGAAAATATCGGGATTCAGGGAATAAATTTTTAAATACAAGATCCCCAGAAATATGGGAATCCCTTTTGTAAATAATACATACTCTGAAATTGATGTATTCATTTTTGTACTCTAAGGAGAAATAATCAATTATAAGTGTGTCCTACTCATATATCCTTCGTTATCTTCATTTTATCATTGTTATTAATAGTTCACTGGTTGTTTTTTAGAGCACAATTTCGTAGCTCTATTTTACCCACTTCAAAATTAAATAATTAATAAGTGGACTACAAATAATTAAATCAAACTTAAATTATGAAATAATCAATAACCTCTCACGAATTACCCGTAGGTGTCAAACCCCCAAAAATCCCGGAAAACGGAATCTTTGTTTCCTCAGAATGAGACTCTAGTGTGTACATATAGATCAACGATCATGCTTTTTCTTCTTTTATCTTGTCAGTCTATTGTGATTGATGTAAATAATCCACCTCTTGGATGTTAATTATGCTCTATTATGCAATTTCTATTTATTTTGGGATTCTAGGGGTTGATTAGGAGCCGACAACGGCTCCTCCGCCTCTTTTTTCCTTCAATGGATTCATATTTCAAAAAACTATATGTGTATATAATAATACAAAGGATTCTTTTCAAATCCCGTCTGATTGAATTTTCTTGCCTCCAGGAATGTTTCTTAAAAAGTATATATATGTATATACATATTCATTATGCAACCGCAAATCTGCTCACAATAAAAGACGTTCAAGATCTTTTCTTTATACATAATAATGTACTAACGATTCAGAAGGAAATCCATATAAATGTGAGATAAGGAGTACCCAAGACTGTATTTATATTAACGTATCAAAAAATAGAATGTATTATATCAAGTGATATTTGTCATATGTGACATGAAAAAACAATTAGCAGATACTTAAAGTATAGCTTATGCTTTATTGTTGCAAAATATATAACCTGCAATGTCATATAGAAGAATTACACTGTTGTTGATCCTTAATTCTACTACGAGTCTAACAAGGACATAGACTTCTAACTCCTTAACATGTCTATACTGTCACTCTTTATCTTTCATTTACTTTGTACGTAAATCTTCTCTCTTTTTAAGAATTCAATAATTATCATAGCAGCTACAGATAAAAAAAAAATATTGATAGGCTTGCAACTAAAGTAAGTCTTCTATCCTCTCATGTCATATATTTTACAACTCTAGATATATGCGTAGGAGATAAGAATTTTAAGGGAGACAACTTCAATTTTGTCAAATATTAATAAGAAATACATTACAAATTTGGGACAAGGATTTTTTAGGAGAAGCTTTTGTATAAAGATAATCTTTTTGATACTATTTTTTTATTGGACAACGTTAATTTAATTTCTGTCTTTTTAATAGAATATATATTTTCAATAATAAGATATTATACCATTTGACAGCAACAAAATAATTAAATATTGGTAATTGCCTAGTCCCTTATGATTGCCGAAAATTTTATTTTTTGCTAATATGGGACCGGCAATTCACGATTCTTTGTAATCACTTTTCTGCTAATCCCCATTAGCATTATCCAGTTGACAAAATAATAAATCTTAGAGGACTAAATGGGGTAGAGCGGACATATCAATGTGTGTTGTAGAGGGATACAGGTTAATATTTTGATTTATTTTTAATTTAAGAGTAAGGTAATTTTTTTATTTTTTTATAAACAGTTATTTTGTATCGCTTTTTAATTTTAGTCTTACTTTATTTATAAGTTTCCTATTTTTAAGCTGATTATCAGACAGGATATAAAAAACAGAGAATATCCTTTCAACAGAGGACAGTTGTCACCTTATAATAGGATATTACAATTATATATATTAACTCTTTCCCCAGCTGATTTTATGGCTCAGATATATACCAAAATATCAATGACTTTGACTCATATCTACCAAATATATTTATTTATCCATGGTATAAGGCAGTTCTTTTTAGATATTGTTTAAAACTGTTTTGTTTTTTCAAACAAAGAGCAAAGAAGATGAAAAGATTCATTCATTTTCTCTTAATGATTTTAACAGGGAAGTGTATTTCGAGGAGTTGAGGGTTCATTCTTCTAGCTTGCTAAATATATATAAGTTATGTGTACATACATTGAACACAATGGCCTATAAACATTCCTAGCAAAAACACTATTCTTTGTAATATGTATCTAGGAGGGAAAGAAAATGTGTAAAAAGGCATTAATGCTCCACATAAATACGCTCATTCAATAAATTAACTATTGTGCCACATCAACAACACCTGGGGATTATTCTTCCCCAACAATAAATACGCAAAAAAATTATTTATTTTTATATATAGTAAAAAGGAACTACTTTTTTAGTTACTACAACTCGTATAAAAACACATTTACTAGGGTTGTGTTTCGATTCCGTGCAGCCGAACCCGTCTGAGATAATTATTGTTTGAAGTAATTTAATCATTTATAGAAGTTTGGTTTAGACCGCTTTTATTTAAAATACGATCTATATTGATTTTATAGATTCATTGTTAAAAACGTCAGTTTTGTTTCCAAATTCTGAACATCAGTATAATTATATGGTATGAAATGTTTCATATGCGCAGAAGTTAAAAATCACTCTCACATGTACAGAATGGGGACCCTTAATTTGCAGGAAAAATGACTAGATTATGAAAAACGGGATTTTTATGTAATCAAGAAAAGACAAATCAAATACAATTTGAGATATGCGAAAATACTATAATTACCTATATTTTTTATTCAATATGTCCTTCTTCGCAAGCAGCCTTGACGTGTTGCTGAATAGCTTGGCATCTCTTCACCATGAAGACCATGTCCATGACGTATCACACTGTAATGATGGCAGCTCGGAGCGAATCACAATTTGGAGGATAGATGCGGTGGACATTCTACTCCAAGATGCCCTAAATTTTTAAATCCAGGGAGTTACGGTCAGGACTGAAGAAGGGGCCCATAGAGGCAGGCCAGAAGTGAACCAAAATGTTGCAGTATAAGTTTTTGTTCTTCTTGGATGTATGGGCTGTAATGGACTTTTTTACATGTTGTAAGATTCCTGTTAGGTTAACGGTTTCTGCCGCTTTTTCGTCATGGAAACCGACGTGGAGAAGATCGTACATGCGTTGCTTCGTTGGTTATTGCTCCGAAATTTTTACACTTAGAGACGCAGGATTGAAAGAAATTGTTTATTTTAGTTTCAGCTGCCGTTTGTTGCGCAATACAACTTTTTAATGAAAAATAAAAGGGATTAAATCGTCATTAAATGCTTCTGTAAATTTCGGACCCCAAAATGTCGGTCCAAATTATTCTAGAAAAAATAACTTAAGTTCGAATCAATCTCATCTTAACACTAATATATATATTTATAATTTATGTAAAATACGTAGTAGTTATTAATAATGAAGAGCGTGATTCAGCAGAATTAAATAAAACTACTGAAAATTGATATGTTTTTTCTCATCCACCAGACAGCCAACCAACCAACCAATCATTTACCACTTATGACAGGGAGTGAGGGGGAGAGGGGGGAGTTGTGTGCAAAAACACCACTTTTTCCTCCATTGTTGAGCTTCTTTATCTTGCTCTTAATGTATGTAGTTACATATGCACACATAAAATAAAATTATATGTGCTCTCTGGATCTCTTTTTAATAATCGTAAAATGAGTTTATCATGATGGAAATGAAATTTCCTTTTTGAGAGTGAGCAAAAAAAAAAAAAAAACATTCGCATTTTACTCAAATCTCCCCTTTCTATGAAATTTTTTCACTAGTTCATTTCTTAAAAGGTTTTTATAAAAAAAGAATTAATTAAAAAACTCTACTTTGAATATCCTTTTATTAGTAATAATTGACTATATGCATTGACGTCACATACTGCATAATAGAATGAAATTGACGTAATGTTAGAGTCGTTCATATAATAGTTACTAAAAAAAATTGACAAATTTTCAACACATTTTAAGAAAATGATGTCCAAACTATAATGAAGTTAAAAATAAAAGCACTACAATCATGTAAGCATATGTAAGAATCAACTTTATGTCTAAGAAAAAGCTTGAATATTGGAATGCACGCAGTCTACCAATAGATAATCCCATTGAAAAGAAGTCTATACTCGATTGTTTTCAAATTAGTAGGAATATAAGCTGATACTTTATTTTCAAAAGAAAATTATGGACATTACTCAATGGTTCTGAATTCAGAAAATGAGTAACAGCTCAGGATTGGGTATTACCAGTAGTACTTATCAGTAGCATTTCGGATCTGTTTAAAAAAAGGAAACAGGATAAATTCGACAATTTGAAAAATGTTTTGGAGGAGAACTTCTTAAATGTCGCAAAATTTCATTTCATCAGCTGTAACGAGAAAGAGAATGAAATAAACAAAGACAAGAATTAAGTCCATGTCCATTGTCCATTCTCAATTCTACTCTGAGTCCAACAAAGAATTACAATTATAACCCCTCAACAAATTCTCTGGGGTTATCTCCGTCTTTATGAGCACACGTAAATGTTCAATCCGGTTTTGTATACATCGAGGATAGCTTGCATGTAGTTTAAATTAGCAAAATTTGTTATTATAACAAAAAGCACTTAGTAAAAATAGTAAAAAAAAAAATTCCAGAAGAGTGACATCAATATAATGGATCTGTTTCATTCATCAGGACCATTAAAGAGATAAACTTCCTATAAAGTTAAAGTGTCAATGCGTACCAATTACCTTTGCTCTCTACTATATTTTTGCTTTAATTAAATTGTGTTTATATTGTATCGATAAATATTTCCACCTTATATTTTAAGAAGAAATTATAACTTTTATATTGGCACTTTACCAGCATATTTTTAAACTTTCGAAACTGACCATCCTTTTATGTCATGATAAACAGTTGACATATACTTAAAATTACGTTAATTAATCTTAACAACATTAGAATTGGGCATCACCAAGATGTAATTTGTGATTATTGTTGTTGAAATATTAGAATTTCATTTTATATAAAACTATTATGAAATATTAATTGCTTTTAACAAACTTTTGGTACTAAAAATGTACTCATTAACTTTGATGAGATTGAGTTTGATTTACGGGATAAGAGGGGACATTAGATTTGTAGCAACCTTATACTTTTAATTGAATAAGATAAATAGACATAGCAAAAACATCTTAAAAGTAAACAAATTAAGTAAATTCACCAAACCTTCATTAAAAATTACAAATTGTACCAAGAAAATACATTTTTCCGACAATAAAAAGTTGCATTTATTCTGAAAGAGATCTCAGCAACATTCTAAAAATTTCTACCATTAAAAGACGTCAAAAATTACACTTTTATTTATTATTTTAGGGGTCAATTCTTGTGCATCTGAATGCATCCTGCATCTATTGAATAATAGAGCCTATAGTGTAGTTATGTTACTAAAACTTTTAAACTCAATATTTTGCTTTTAAATCTGTTTTATACTATAGATAATGAAAAAAATCCAAACATTTTGAAACTAAAATCATGTCTCTAGCTTCAATATTAAGGAAGTTATAACCAATTTATCATTGAAATTTCATCCCTTTTTTCCAATTGTTTATGTTATAACCTACGCCAAAATTTGTGAAGTAACATGATATTTAAATAAAATAACAAAAACTTTCTTAAATATCAAGATAATTGAATGAAATTCTCAAGAATTACAGAGTACAGTAATTTGCAAAAAAAAATATGTTACTTTTAAATACCTACAATTGAAAAAAAAAGAAGAATATGACCTTGGGACACGCTTTATTATGCAGTCAAAGAATGACTTTGGATTTTCTCTTCTTTTTAAATTTTTGTTTAAGGTTGTTTTTTGTTGACGTACAACACACTATAAAATTATTAAGTTGAAGACTTCCAATGAATTATTTTATATCCCAGGAATTTATCATGATTGTAAAACCCCAACAAATCCTGATAACCTGGGAGACCTACCCTTGGGTAGTGTTGTACTTATTTAGGACTGAAAACTGCAGTCCCGTCCAGTTATGTCTCGGTTCGGTCCAGTTTAACTCTCTATATCAGTCTTAAAACTTATAAAGTTCGGTCTTTGACTATATCACTAAATTTTATTCTTTTTTTAAATCGGTTCTATAACTAACAGTTCTAAGGGCCGACAGTCTAAAGGGCCGGCCTTAAGGATTGATAAGAACGCTTCTAAAAGGACGGAATAAATAAGGATTAACACAACACTAACCTTGTGTATACGTCCTATAAATGCAGAAACTCGCCTCAAAAGCTTATAATCAAATATGAATAATTATAAAACTATTTCCATATGTGCTAAAGCTCATATTTTTTAACCTATAATGAATTGTTACATAGTATATGAAGGTCGTTTGAAAAGTGTGTGCAAAGTCTGAGAGATGACACTACTGGGGCGTATTGAGATGATAAGTAAGTAGCATCTCTTGGAAGAACACACACCAACTTTTAGGCAGATCAGTCAATTTCTTTCTATTTGACATTCGTTTGAATCGAGAAATCGGCCGGAAAATTACGGCGACTGTCTTTAGGATTGGTAAGGAATAATCCTCATCGACTACATGGAAAAGGGTAAAACTATTACAATGGTGCATATTATTCACCATTATTGCACCGTTTGAAACCCGAGCTTAAAAAAAACGACCTCAATTGAAGGATAAAAAAAGGCTTTTTCCATCAAGGCAATACACCAGCTAACACCTCAATAGTTGTGGTCGTAAAATTAATGGAAATAGGGTTCCAACTCGAGATGCCAACAGTACTACCAATCTCATGCACATTTACTCTTTTATCATCCATCACCATATTATAGATTTTATCAATGACTTCCGGAGTAGTAACCTCAATAGGGCGTGCAGAACGTTCAGCGTCACTTGTGCCCATATGGCTACTCCGAATATTTGGAAACCACTTATAAACTGCTCTAACCAAAAGTACAGTGTCTCCATAATGTTTATCCATGTTATTTTTAATCCACTAAGGCGTTTTGCCTTTTATAAAGTAATTTTTAATCAACACACGAATACCAAACGGAAAGAAATATACCGATCTGCCTGAAAGTTGAAGTGTGCTCTTACAACTAACTAAACATACCCTCGATAGGTACCATTAGTGGCATATCTAGGACGACTTTGCACGTACTTTTCAATTGAACCTCGTATTATGAAAAATTTCAAATTTATTATTCTATATTCATGAAGACGAATCAGTGGGTTAGATAACTTTTTTATTGATACGTTAGATCACAAATCTTAATACACACATATAACAATAACAACATTGGCCCTTCTTTGTTTTATCTTACAATTAACTATATATATGTTACATTATATACACAAAGGCTCTTTATTTATGACCCCCCTCCTCACTTACAACATCACTGTCCATTTTTAATAATAATAATGCGTCATACTGTCAAACATTTTTACAGACAATCATATATGTATACTTTCACTAATTTCAAGAAGGAAGGAAAGGAAAAAGAAATAATGATAAGAATTTGATTTTACTACGAATCATTATTTTGAATCAATCATGTACAGAGTGCGTATGCAAGAATGTGCCGTTCAATTGTTTTATTGTTGTCGTGAACAAAAACAGTCAAATGAGGTGTGTCAACATAAGAAACAATCTTGAGCATAAAGCAAGAAAATGAGAAATTGTCAATCTATTCTTTTCCTTCATATTTAGGAGTACAGAAAATACAAAATTTTATTGGAAATTCAAATTTTGAAAAGAAAATCGGCTTTGATGTCCACAATTTTATTTCTTCCTTTTTATGGAACGCGCGAAATTTAAACGTTATTATCTGTATAAAAAGTGTAAAAGGACTATTATGACGCATATGGTAAGAAAAAGATAATACAAATTATCAAATTTCCTTCTGTCATTGATAGCATAGTCAGAACGAAAAACGGAAGGAAAGGATATTATATTAAATAAAATATATATTTCAAATGAATTAATTTAATTGTCTTTGAAATTTATTTGGGATACACCCTATAAATAAAATGCCTTTAAATATGAGGAGAACAGAGCAGACATGTTTTGGGTACGCACCTTGTACATTATAATAAGTAAATTGAGAAACAAAGAGAAGTTCATCCCTTGGTGGTTATTCATTTGATATGCAGATTTCTTAATATCCTATGGCAAATCCTGTACATACATACCAACATATCTAAGTGGAATTGAACATATGTTGAGGATGAAATACGATCAGATTCTCCCTTTTTCTCTATCCTTACTTCCTTCATTCTGCCCACAAAACAAAATAATAAAAAGATAATCGAATGTTTGATAATAATACAATTATATTTGTTTTAATATTCATATATAACTACACTTTTGTTTTTTGCCTCCTTTTCCTCTCATCACATGTTGTTTACTCATATGAATATATATATATATTATTCTTCTCAATGTATGATGATCATATACCCCTGTCTATGAATCATAGATAATATGTATTTATAAATGATCCCTCTCAAAATAATTAAACACCATCATCCAAATTAAATCTTCCCAGGTGTCAGCAAGATGTTTTTTTTATTGGAGTGGCGGGGGAGGGGATTGGCTGATACAGAAATGTCATTTTTAGGCTTAATGAACAACACACACACATTTTAATGTAAAATTGAATTGAAAAACAAGTCACTTATCCTACCAAACAATATGCCTTTAAGCTTATAAAAACACATAATTTATTTATGCTATATCACCGGTGTGCTCAAGAGTTTTTGGGTGTTAGCCATAATTAAATAAAGAGATCTTCTCACTAATAACACATTGACTTTAATTATCAATTTTTAAGCAATTTTTGAATATCCCTCATAATAAAAAATATAACATTCTGAGTGCTAAGAATCTCTGCATGGTGGACAGAGGAGCACCTGTGTGAGATATTAAAAGAAGCAAAATAGCAGAGCTATTCTTTTCTTATTAATGTGCCCCTTATTGAGTTCTATAAATCCATAAAATACACTTATTTTTGCAAACAGAAAATTTAAAAAATGAAAAATATATTTGTAAAAATATAAAATATTTTTAAACAATTATCTCATACTTTAAAATTTGTTCAAAACATCACCACAAATATGAAATTAACAAAATTATATTCATTTAATAATTCTGAATTATTTATAGAAGGTCAAGTTTTGTGTATAAAATTATATTTGCAAAAAAAGTAAATAAAATGGGGCAAGAACGTTATTTTCTTAATATAACTTTTTTCAAACAAGAATATTGAGTGTTGTGGCTGATAAAAGGTTAAGATGAAATAAATTGCGTAATGCATATTGTTGATTTTTTTAAAGATAGGGCATACCCCATTTAATAAAATAAAAAAATCAAGCGTTTAAGAATCGCCCTTTGACATTTTAAGTAGTTTCATGACTATTATTTTCTTAAAATACCACCTTTATTTATCTATTGATCCAAATACATAAAAAACAAATAGTACTCGTTGATTGATGTTATTTTTTTGTTGAATTAAAAAATTATTATGCCAAAATCCAAAAATTATCTTCTATCTAAATGGTAGTAAGTTTACATGTAAAGTTAAAACTTGTTATACAGGATATTAAATTGTGATCAAGGTACAAACAATCATTAATGAAGCTGTAGATAGATTATATCTGGGAAACCGATGATCTTATTGAAAAAAAAAATTAAATTTATAGCTTTAATGATTGTATTAGTACGTATATCAAGAATGGGACGATTTAATTAATTGTATGTGTTTACATAAATATCTGAAAAGTCTGATAAAATTTATGTTTTTTTCCGGAATAACAGAGCCAGATATATTGCAATATTTTAGAGTATTGTTATGACATAAAGATGAGCTCTCTTGGTTTTTGAGCTGTAAAGTAGGTAATCCTTGTTTGAGCGCTGGCTTTTTTAAATTAGCCTCCCAATCAACATGTATAGAAAATTTCATCAAAAATTAATTAATCTAGGATAATTTGATGTAAAATGACTTAAATATATAATTAAGGCCCTAATCATATTTGATGACCTATATAATAAATATATTTATTGCATAGAAATAAGTATACTTCTCAACCTGCAAATTAAACCCATTAAATAAATAAATTATATTTTTTTAATATAAACGTGTCAATAATGATGTATAATTTATTTGACAGCTTCTATGTAGGTAAATATCATCCCATCATTTTTTTAATGATAGCTATAGATTTTAATTAAAATTATACAAACTAATTACTCTATTTGTTTATAGCTATTTTTTTCATTTGATAGAGCCTGGGAAAGCCTTTATTAATCATTCTAAAAACAGTTGTAATTTTCCATGCTTGAATAGGTTCACACTTTTTCCGTTAGTTTGTTGAGTTTATCATTCGTTTATTTATTTACGTCCAATTCATTTAATAATTCCTAAGTGGACAACGCAGTCCAGATAAATGATTCTCTTGACCTCAATGTGCATAGGTTCAATTCGTAGTAGCTCCTAGAAATGGAATTATACATTGTTTATATGTACTTTTTTTAAATCCTAGGTCAATAGTTGTAGTTCTGTAATGTTGAATTATACTTAATCAGTGCGACTCCTTCTGACGAATTAAAGAAAAATTAAATATATATACATATACATTTATTTTTATTTAACGAAAGGCCGACCAAGCAATTAATTTTTTCACAAATTTAGTTTAAACGAAAAAAAAACCTTGCAAGATGTCACTTTTGAAGTAACTTTAATAATTTTCCTTGAGACGTATCCACTTTTGTTTGTCCATCTTAGAATTCATCTAGTGAATTCATGTAGTTTGTGCAGTTAGTTTTAGAGTAATTCACGATATTATCAGACCCCTTGAGGACCAAAATTTACTTTATTACCCAATTAAATTTGGACAAAAATTGATTATGTAGTCGTGGTTTCACCAAATGGTTTTTAATTTGATTATGTATTGTTCTAAGGAGTATTGTTTTGATAGAGCTTTTCTTCTTCTCCAACCTTTCGGCCTTGCTGACGGCATAGATAGTGGCCTGGAGACGCCCAACTGCTTGGAGTGCACGAATAGAAATTCGTCAATCACGTTCAAGTGTATTTTTCTCGACTTGTACGTAAGCTAGAAAGCTCAAATTTGTTTTGTTTTGTAACTAATTGCTAATGCTTAAATATATCGAAATAATTGTTCAGATTGCAATATACCATTCGGTATATATAATAATATAACCGACTAAAATAGGACCCGAAAATATTGTATTTAACTGTTTATAAATGTTGTACTACAAATTTCAATAACAATTGGTATTTTTTTTATTTTATTAAAAACTTTAATCTTTACTATTATTTGTGACTAAATTAAAAAAAAAAGAATCACATCTTTCCCGAATATCATTTAATATTTTTAGTTACTAACGTATATAAATACAAATTATGCACCAAACAACTTTAAGTGTATAACTTATATGTAGGAAGAAGGATCCTTGACTCGTTTGGGAAAAACATGTATTTTTGTGTATCCAGGATTTCAGGGATATATTAATATATTGCTAAATGAACTTCGATCAAAGATATTTCCTGTTCAGGAAAACAAAAATAAACGCAAAGGCTGAACATTCAATCTTCAAGTCTACAATTTTATATTAAAAGTAATGGAAATTATATTGTTTTGAAGCTTCTAAGCGGATTAAATAATAATTCTTTCTTTCATCCACTAATTCACTCTCATTAAATAGTTTTTACACTAATGATTTTAATAATTAATCATAAATGAAGTCCATGCCCCGAATATAAATGAAGATTTTTAAACAGAGCTGACGAGGAAAAGACAAATGAGCAAAGTTTATGCTTATCCCTCCATGTGTAGAAAGTCGGAGTAGGGATATTATATCATAATATAAAAGTAGCATAAATCAATTTACATATTTTTTTTAATTCTTCCGCACCTCAACTTAGTCATAATGGATACATCCATCCATCCACACAACCATATATATGGTATGTATGACCAACCGTTTCTTTGATATGATAATTATGTGTTCACACTTAGTAGTATATATTATATCATTCATATCTACGTGATTTTCCATACATGAATTGTTTCACGGAAGAGTGTTTTTTTCTCCCCATTGTAATAATACTATATACCGTAGCATTGTATATAGTATATAGCATAAAAAGACTCCAGAGTAAAAATAATAAAAAAATAACATTGAAAGTGTGTCTAAGGATTTTTTTATATATATTTATGTGATGTATAGGAAATTCGTCATTGTTTTCATCAGTTCAGAGTATGAGCATTCATTCACGTATACTTGGGAGATTAGATGAATTATGCTTCATAATAATAATCACTTTCATAATCGTTATGACAAAAAAAAGAGCTCGGACTGACTCACTGACTTTCAATTCATCATCGTAAACACATGATGAAAATACACTGTACATTAAATCCTTCATTGAGAACAATGTTAGAGTTTGATGTGGACTAGAAGTACATATTTATAGGAAGAGGTGTATAAAATATGACCTGGAATGCAGGAGTGGCTTTTCCTGATAGACAATCAGAGCAGGCTTGTTTATTTTCCAAAGCAGTTATCACAGTTATTTAATTATTGAAGACAGAACATGTAAGTATAAAATAATAGCTACATGGATTAAAAGACATAATTTATGGATCGTTCAACATCAAATACCCCATAATATGGGTAATTTTAGGCTTTCTTGTCTCTAAATTTAATGAAAATTTGTATATACATAGATTTATACATACAAAATTCATTTTTTTAATATTATAACAAATGTTATAATATTGGCAATAATTGTAAAAAATGAGAAAGAATCTGAACTTCAAGTAATTCTTAAATCTTTTAAGTCACAGGTCTATTATAAAAAATATATATACATGTATACATATACATGGAAAAGTGGAAATGTAAAAAAAAGAAAAATATATTTTTGAGATATTATCTATAAAATTTGATCCGAAAACTTCATCACAAATTAGATATTGCCTAAGTTATATTTATATCATAGCTCTAAAGTATTTATATTATGTCAATTTTTGGGTATAAAATTAATAAAAAAGTAGCAAAAATGGGGCAAGAACATTATTTTCTTAATTTAACTTTTTTTTTATTACCAAGAATATTGAGTTTTATTGCTGAGAGAGGTTAAGATGAAATACATTGCATAATGCAAAATTCTGATTTTTTTAAGTTAGGGCATATATCTCTAAATGGGCATAAGTTTACCTCTATGTGTGCTCTTTAGAAAGGACACAATGAGGTTTTTCCTCGGGAGGGTTATAAATAGTGATGAAAATCAGCTGTATTTTTTTAACTCGCACGGATTTTCTTGAGTTGACAAACTCTCACGAATGAATTTTCTTTTCCTATGCTGTTGTCATTATTATTTAATTCCTAAGGAGTGCTTGTTGGCCTCAGAGTATAATCAAGGATTGAAATGGCAGTAATTCCTGCCTTTGTCCTTTTTTACTTACTTCTTCCCCTCCTCGTCAAAGCTACTTTTAGCTGATTAAATATCATAGCACCTGAGCTGCTTTACTCCAAAACATTCTTTAAATGGTCACGGTTGCCATGTTGATTTTCAGTCTCTCTTTTTTAACATCCCAAAAATGCTCCTGATTAGCATCACTGGTTATAAGAGTAAGTCCTTGATGGACTCGGTCCAGAATTGAGGATCGACTTCGGGGTAAATAAAATCTTTATGTCCTTGCTATTTACGGAATTGGATTTATGTTTATTTCCTTTCTCTTAGAGCTGCGTGCAGCTGATATAATAGAACGTCATGACAGCTAAGTTATTCATCTCTCAACCATTCTTCAAGATGTCAGGATTACCACTTTCATTTTCGATTTCTTTTATTTTTACATACCGGCAGGACATATTTTATGCATCACAGCCTATGTACAATAATATGAATAATCCTCCGTCATTTTTTTTTTGTTCATCGTAGTCAAGTAATGATCATAATGGATGTCTTTTATGGGACACTGATCAAAAAAGTTGATGGATCAGATTAAAATAATGCTACTTTTTTTTCCTGTTTATCAAGTTAAAAAATATATATTTATTCGTATATTGTACACAAAAACTCATTGTAAGACCATCTGTGACGGTGTAATATTTTAAAGAAATTTATCATTTTATATATATGTATAATCTTCTTAAAATGCAACAGTTAATTACAACAATGGTTATTCGAGTTATCAACTTTACATTGATGCTTTTATTTCATTTTGATCAATTAAAATTACTTGGTTAATATGTATTTATGAATAATATAACTGTGGACATTTGAATAAATAATCTGCCACACTATACTGATATTTTAGTTGTTTTTAATAAAATAGTCAAATATTACATCATTAATATATTGATCTTATGCTAATTAATGTTGATCTTTCATTTAAAATGATTCATCCATTTTTTGTTTGCAACATGTACAATTTTGCACAAGTTTCAACTTGTCCAAAATCTGTAAATTGCACAATTTCAACACGGATAAGGGAAGAAAGTAAGCCTTGGATACAGTCCATTGGGACAATATCCTAAAGATTGGAGACGTTTACCAGAAAATTGCCCCAACAATACTCTAATGTACATATGTCCTATCTCAAATTATGAAATATGAGAAAACGATTTAGATTTCATTTAGAGGTACAAATATACATTAATAAATCACCTAATAAGTACCAATTATGGCATTACATACATAAATCCTTCATTCCATTTCAACTCCATGTATAATTAAAAAGTCATTTGTAGATATATATTTATTTATAGAGATAATTTATTCATCAATCAATATTTCATATTTATGGAAATCTGCAAATTGAAATTAAGAGGGATATTTTGGTTGATGGGTTGGTTGTTGAAAAGTATAGAGTTAGTTATACAAAAATAAATAATATAAATTTATACTTGTTACGTAACAAATTCAAATATTCCATATCGTTGCACCTTGCCATATCAAAGATTGTAATATCTGCTTTTGTGTCATAGGCCACATTAAACCATTTACCTTGCCGCCTTGAATGCACCAATCATTTTCATTTATTGTCTGCCATTTCGTCAGTTTACTCTTCCCGTTATTCACCTTCTTTTCGACAATAAATAAGATTTTGAGATTATTTTGTCTGTTCAGTTTACTTATTACTTCTTCTTACCACGGTACCCTTCGCTCTATAGTTGTGGGTACAAACTGATCGTTACACAATTATATTTATTTTTAAACGATATCTTATAGCCATCTCCTAGTAATATTTAATATACATTCTGTAAAAAAAGTATCGGGAATTGTTAATTTAAATTGCCTGCTCTAAAGGGATCAAAAAACAATTTTTTTCTAGATCGGCATCACTGTCTTTCACGATGATACCAAGTTTGGGCTTGATCTGTAGACCAATTTGCTTGCAACAGCTGGATAAATCAATCTACTTCCCTAGTGCTCCACGATTTTTACAATGAACGAAAATATTGAACAAAGAGTTTGCCTTAAATTGTGTATTGCAAACGAAATTTCATGTGCTGACGCGTTGAAAATGTTAGGCCTGAGATCGTTAAAGGTGATGCTCATTGTTTTCTTTGACATCAGCGGTCTGGTATATCATGAATTCGTTCCAAAGAGACAAACGGTCAATAAGGAGTCCTACTTGGGCGTACTAAAATCCGTCAAAAACTGTAAGAATTATGGAAGAACAACTCGTGGATTTTGCATGACGATAACGCACAATCACACAGAGCAACGACTGTTAGCGAATTCAAAGCTAAACATGCAATAAATACCATCAATCAACCCCTTATTCACCTGATTTAGCTCTGTGTGACTTGTTTTTGTTCCCAAAACTTAAATTGCTACTTTGTGGAATCTGTTTTGAGTCCATTGCTTCCATAAAACAAAATTCGTGGAAGGAGCTAATGTCCATGACAAAAAGTGCATACAAAAATGTTTTGAGGGCTGGTAAAAAAGGTTGGCATATGTGTATTTCATCCAATGGAGATTACTTTGAAGGCGACATAATAAATTTTAATGATTAAATGTGAAATTTGTGTTTTATTTAACAATTCCTGGTACTTTTTAACAGAATGTACACCTCATGTCTCTAGACAATGTATATGTATATGTTTTTGCCTCTGTTTGTTTTTCTGTTGGTTACCAGGAATAAGGGAAAAGTTACGGATTGATTTTAATCTGACATGGCACAAAGATTATCCATGGTCACAATGAAATGCCATTAAATTTAGCAAAGGTCAAGATAGCACAAAATGTTTAAAAAAGCATAGTATACCCTAACTTTCGAAGATATTAAGGTACCGAGATCAAATGGGTCTCATTATGTAGGTTTAATAAAGATGCTTCATATACCAAAAAAACCAATTGAGGAAAAATTACTGTAGGGGAGGTTTTCACTCTTCCGAGTGAAAAATTATTTCAAAATTTAAATCAAGTAAAATGTCAACAAACTTTTAAATATTTGTCTGATTAATTAAAAATCTGCAGGTTACAATGTCTGGTGTCAATAGTTTCTTAAGGGAAACCTTATTCCTCATAAGGCTCGAAGTATATGCAAATTTTAAAGGTGTCGGACAAATTAGAGAGCTGCTCCAAAAAAATGGTCATTTATAAAAGGAAAGGTTATTTTATTAAAATAAAAAGATCATCCCATTAAAGTGGTGGAGACACAAACTAAAATCTTATGTACGGCACTAAATATACTAGAGCCGACCCAGATATATTAGCTATAACATTGATGTTGAAACTTTGAACTTGAAAAACAGGGCATAAGTATGAGCATTACGTATTTTCGTGACAAAATCCTCCATTGTTGATTATACCACTGTTCTCTCCATATATATTTGTGAAGCATAAACATAAAAACAATCTAAAATAAAAATCAAGAAATACATGAAATCTCAATATATATTTTTTCTTCATACATATAAATTAATACTTATACATACATATATGTATATATTTTATAGACATATTTTTTAGTCAATTATAGGCGTTAATTTCAAATTTGTGGGAAGAATTAAGATACTCAATCATATTAGCTATGGTATTGAACCTGTATTTGATTTAAGAAACTTATATTGGCCCCGATACGGCCTTCCAAATAAAATTAAAAAAATTATGACATTTTTACTGTAACGATCAATTTTGGCTAATTTAAGTGCAGTTTGCGCTGCCTCTAAATGTGTTAATAAAAATTATTTGGTGATATAAATTTACAACGATTGTCGAAGAATACAAATATGATCCCCAATCGATTTTGAGAAAAATCATTCTAATTAGGGTTGTAGATAATTAGTTGAAAAGGTAACTAGTAATTGGCGATTTCTCTAAAGTCTGAAAAATGAAGGTTATTCCAAAATAAATCCGGGTCCAAATACTTGATTTGAACAAATTGGACTAATTTAAATTTTTTGTATAACACTTTATCTGATGAGACCAATTATGTATCTCTAGCACTGTTATTTATAGAGCAATTCGTGTTCAAAGAATTTCGCAGAAATCAAATTATAGAAATAAATTGAAAAAATAGTTTTTGTATATTCAAAATTGAAGCAATTCACTAATTTTCCTCGATTTAATAAAAAAAATACTGTGGAGCTAATTTGCATTTATTTTAAATTTATGTCAAATCATTTTGTTTTTTTTGGTAATGTATACTTTCGATGGTAAATGCACCTTCCTCACTACTCCAACGCATGATAGTGACTCACTGTTTTTCCAAGAAAATTTTAGACCCTTGACTCTAGAATGAAACCATCACACACTCCCCACTACTTCTACAACTTAATTGCGACGTTTTACTAAAAAAAAAGTTATGTTGCCGTAATTTCATACTATTTGTGTCTTATAAATGAGATCATTCATCCGTTGAACAAAAAAAATAAAAAAAAATAGAGCAAAAACAGCCCCCGAGGGAGTGGGACAATACGCGATCAAAACAATATGCTCATTTTTTATAAGTAAAAGGTAATTAAGCGGAAATAAAAGGTCGTCTCCGTACTAATTTTGAGTGAATGTCAATATTTGTTGTAGGCGAGGTTGACTTTTCTTTTATCTGCTATGTAGCCGTAGCAGATAGGATAGAGCCCGTAGGGGAAGTTGAAAGGATGAATGAGTCTATATATTAATAGACGAAGGAAAGCCTTGCTCACAAAAAAGTTAAATATGTGTGTGTTATCCAGTAAGACATACAGCCTACTCGTACATAGTACAGTGTTAGAACCACGGCTCACATTCTCTTGTCATTTGATTAATGATTCCTCATTCACTTATGGTTGTTGGTTCTGTTTATGTATGTAAAGAAGAAGTGGTTCTGAGGAGATGTGATGTTTGTTCACCCACCCTAAGAATAACAATAATAAAATATTATAATAAGTACATAATACATCCATGGTTTGGATAATGACAATATGCAGAGTCATGCCTCTTGTATGTTATGGACATAATTCAAAGTATAATATCTAAATTTATCATACTTCTAACTTCATATCCTACCTCGTTAAAAGAAATGGTTGGGGAATGACAGTTGAACAAGTGACTCTGAGTTACATCGTGTTTGAAGAGTAACGAATTATATGAAGTGGATTTTTATATATTATATAAAAAGAAACAGAGAGTTAACATCTCATTATGCCCAAAGCCCTGAACTTAACTATTGTGGAACCCTATGCAAAAAGGATTGCAATTGCTCAAATCCCAATCTGGGCGGGCATAAACGTTAATAACTGAGGCTAGAGCCGTTATTAGGATAATTGCAAACTAGTGTAAAGATAAATGTGCTTTCTTTCTTTCCCATTTGAAAATTCGATTTACATTCTTTTTCTTTAAAAAAAGGATAATTTGTTCAAATTCAATCTCTTTCAAAAGTTTTAACTTTTAAAAAAAAAATTGTGTATCTAAAATATTTTTTTGTCAAATTTGCCATTAATAAAAGCTTTAATGGGTTATTGCAAACAAAACATTTTTTAAGTTTGTTAACGCTCGAATCTAAAAAAAAACCAAAAAACAAGAACCTCTAGAAGTACAGAATAATGTACTAATACACCTAAATTATTGACAAGCATAAACGTGGCCTATGGCTTTTTTGAAAGGGAGGCAATATATTTGACGTCATTTTTATTAAAGGCCTGAAATTGGTATGACATCATTGAAATTAATCACAGCAAATAAAAATAAAGACTAACTTACTAAAATTCATTATTTTTAAATGGGATTTTAAAATTAGATCGAAACAATCAGTCTATGTATTTATTTCAATAGAAAAATGTTCTTATTTTAGTATTAAAATATTTTTGATACATATTATACCACATTATTGAAAAATAAGCCTAGGAAAATGATGTATTTATATATACTCCGTTCAGTGGGAATGGTAAGTATTTGAGCATTTCATTTGCCAATATCATATATTCCTCGAAAAGATGGAGGTGCTCGTGAGTAAAACTATTTTAATTTGAGTCACTTTTGATCTCGAAAAAAGAGTCGGAATTACAAATTTCAAGTGAATGAAGACCCATTTTAAGCCCTGTGGTGTTTATTTTAGTGGCCCACGAAACTTTTTTCTTTTGATAACGCTTTAAAAAAAAGACGGATATTTAAAAAAAAAATTATTTTGAAAGCACCACTATATTCATATGACTGTCGTGGCTGGCCTAACAGTAGCCCATTCTGCCGTTGTTTTTTTTCAATACATTTTCGATTGTGTGAGCTTCAATAGCTGCCATGGCGACTCAAATTTCGTTTTTCAAATCGTCAATCGTCTCTGGATGGTTGGTGTAACATTTATCCTTGACGGTTCCCCACAAAAAATAGTCCGACGGAGTCAAATCGCAGCTCGAGGTGGGCAGTTGACGTTGCCGTTTCGGAGTGGCCCACGATGATGCAATTGTCGAAGACAGTAAAAAAAGATCCACTGTAACGTTGGCTGTGTGGCACGTAGCGCCATCTTGTTGGAACCAAATGTCGTTGATGTCTTCCTTTCCATTGGGGGAGACAAAAAATCTTCTAACATGGCCCGATAGCGCCCACCATTGACCGTAACGGCAGCTCCTTGCTCGTTTTTTCGCTTTCGGCAACATCATCAATGTTTTCGATTGAGCGCACTGGACGAACACGGGAACGCGTTGTTTTATCCATTAACGAACCAGTTTTGCGCACACGTTTCACAAATTTATCCACAAACTGCCTGGAAGGTGCTTTATTTCGACCGATGTAATTTTCTTGCAGTTTCGTTTGAAGACTCTCCATTTTGGAATTAAGTCTTGAGTATTTCCCAATTTTCGTTGAGCGTAAACTTAACAATTTCGTAAGCCGGAGACCTTTTTACAAAATATTAGACACAATGAGAATGTTACTACAGCTGTCAGACGTCAAAAAGTGGTAGTTCAAAATGCAACCGCTAGATGGGCCACCCTGTATATGCTTATGAAAGTATTTCATGTACGGTCTTCTTGGGTGTCAGTTGGATTTTCCTTGCAGTCAAAGATAGTTTATTGAAGCTTTATTCTAGGTTACAACTAGCCAAAAAAAAAAAAAAAAGATTCCGGCAAAAGCTCCATTTTACATTAATGATCCAGGTACGAGTATTTCACGTACCCTTCCCAAATAGAGCCTCATTCATCACGAAAGAAATGATTTTTGTATATCCTTACATACATATTTTGGAGTCATTGACTAGAAATGAAATTACATAATGGATGACACCTATTTAAGTGAATATACATAGCAAATGGCTCATGAATTCTTCATTTATTCATAAGTTATGTACATACAATAGTACATAGGAAGCGCTCATTTTACTTATTTATCGACAACAACAACCCTTTTCTTTCCTTTCTTTGCTTCTTTTATTATAATAATAGAAAAGGGAACTATGCAACTACATAGGGAGAAATGGAGAATCAAAGAAATAGAAAGAAGAAAAAGAATGACGTACATAATGGAGGATGATTTGTTAAAAATAAAAATGGCCCCACAAAACTGGTTTTGACAAGGGTAGTACTGGTAGTAGTAGTAGCAGTAGTATATAAATAATGATGACGTCATTAGCATAAGAAAAAGGAGAGTCATTTTTTATCTACTCCCAGGATTTTTTTATATTTATTTTTTAAAAAAATGTATTGTTATTGATATGTTCGTAATGTCATATATTAGTATGTAGATGTTCTTTTGAATAAAGGCGCCCTCTGTTATAAAGAGTCCCTTGAGAAGCTGATTGAGTGAGTTGTTGAGCTATTTTATGTGTCTAACGGATCATTTAAAATTGAAAGGACTCAATGATGGTGGGAGGGACGCTAGAAGGAGGGGGACAATGATTGAAATGCTGTACTATTAGATATATACATATTCTTCTTCGGACACATTAAAGGAGTTTTAAATAAATGTATGTACATTTATATATAAAGTTGGGAAGGGATATCCCTTTAAGAGTTGAAGGGGAAGAAAGGAAAAGTATGAGAAAGTAGGCGAAGACCATTTCATGTGCAAGCAAGGTCATGGCGTCGGTTTCTTGGGAGGCAAAGGGGGATATTTTTTATTGAGTATCTTAGAAAAGGGAAAAACTATCAACGGCGAAATTATACTAATTGATTGCAACGTTTGAGCGAAGAAATCAAGGAAAAACAGCTGCATTTGGCCATGAAGAAAGTGATGTTTAATCAAGACAATGCATCAGTTCACAAATCCATTCTTGCATTCCTCAAAATTAATATATTAATTGCTATCAAATACACTCTATTTGTCAGATTTAGCCCACTTGGTTTATTTTCTGTTCCCAATTCGGGGAAAAAAATGAATCAGGGATTAAAGATTTTCCAAAAATGAAGTAATGATTTCGGCAATTAAGGTGTATTTTGAGGAGCAAGAGAGTTTTTTTTTTAATAAGATGGGTATCAAAATTTTTGAAAATCAATGGGAAGAATGAAAATAACTGAAGGAGATTAAGTTTTAAAAAAAGTCATGTTTTTCAGATCGGGTACATTTTGGGACAGCTCTCATAAAGTGGAAATAAAAATGTACGAGTTTGTTTTTTCTAAGGATAATGTTCATATACTTCATCTAGCAGACCAGGGGGACTGCCCCCCAGCCCTATTGCAAACTCTGCCTATGATTTCAATATTTCATATAGTCAATTAGTAACTCTGTTTATTGGATAGACTCCCCTATATTGGAGTCCAAACGTATTGATATTGAGTTTTAAGTCTTTATTCACAGATACAAGTCCTTAAATATATTTGAAGAATCCAGTTAAAATCCTCAGGGTTTTTTCGAATTCATTTCTAGTTCATAATTATTTATTTATTATATGGGAGTTAAAACTTTTCTGGAGTCTAGTATAAGTGAGTTTTTATATACCAAATTTAATGGTCACATCCAAATCTTAATTGTCATGTAATCATCATTCATTTTTAATAATTTGATTCGAATTCTATTTGTAACTTCTGAGAGAACCTCTGAATGTTAAAATGTTAAAAGAAAAGTAGGACTTCTTAGGAATAATAAGATTTTTATAAGTCCTTGAAAAACGAACCAAATGTTTGAAGGGCACTCTAGAAGGCATCCTTTTACCCATTTTTTTTATCCCAATTGACATTTGCATATTTAAATTAATAAAAATTAGTTAAGAAACACCATAATAAAATAAAAACACGTAAAACAAAACAAAGGAATTTGAAATATTAGAGGCGTTTCCACTTCCTAAAAAAAATGATGTTGAGTCTTCTAAAAAAATCATTTCCCAATCCATATTTCATGGACTCTCTTAGGAAAATATGATCAAGTAAACTCTATGCAGTTAAATGATATTTCACCACTTCTATATCTTGCATTTATCCATTCTTCTTACTTACGACTATAAGCTTTTTTAAAAGCAACGTCCATGTTTCTTCTTCTAATTCCAATACATCAAAAACCCTTGACACACCCTAATTTCCTCAGTTTTGATGACCTCTAAAAAAATTTCAATTTAGCAACCAAAGGGACACACTTTGTCTTTTACCAATTTCAAAATTTTATTGAATATGATTGTAAAGTAACTCATTACCCAAATTTAGTTACTTTAGTAACACATTAAGTACTTTTCATGTACAATAATATGGAGCCCTAATTATAATCTTATTCATTTTTTAAAAAAGAATAAAGATTGATTCATGATAATGTCACAGACTGATATTGATTATGACGTTATTGAGCTAAGATTGTTTTATGCAACATTATTTGGAAGCGCCATTAAGATTCAGGAATGGGTACAATAATTTTGGCACTGCAATATCCATGTTCCCTACTTGTAGTCAATTTTTTTGCTCATATATCTTTGGATTGTTGCTGGTGGGAAATCATATATTGAAATCCGTCAGGAAGTTGTAACAATAGTATTTCTTAAATATAATACTTTGCTTTATAAAAAATCATGAAATTGATCATTTTATAAAAATGTCCAAAAACCACATGAATTCTTTATAAAAAAAAACACATTGTTTTTCATATGACAAATTAAATAATTCAGCTGCGTATTAAATACGTGCACAGTTTCATCAACTTTATTAAATATGAGAAAGCTTTTAGTAAAAATATTCAAATTAATTATATTAATTAGGTAATGTGTCCAAAAACCACATTACTTCTCTATAAAAAAAAACCATTGTTTTTACATAACAAATTAAATCATTGAGCTGCGTATTAAATACGTGCACAGTTTCATCAACTTTATTAAATATGAGAAAGCTTTTAGAAAAAATATTCAAATTAATTACATTAATTAGGATAAATTAAATTATTAGTTTTATCATTTTAACCTTTTTTTATAAAAAATAGAATTAACTAAATTTTTCTGGTGAAGATGCACTTACAGAAATGTAATTAAACATTACAGTTTTTAAAAAATCACAAGATTAAGGCTTACAAAAATAAAATATTCATATATTCAACTTAAAAACATTAGACTCTAAAACCAATAAAATAGAAATATGTGACTTTATCAGTAAATTTGCATTGATGCTAACCAATTAGCTCGTTATTTTTTTTTTTTTTTTTTTTTTTTTTTTGCTCTTTATAAAAAGTTTGAGTATTTTCTGCAAAGTCCAAAAATGTCTTGATACGTTTGATGGAGTATATCTCATAATATCAGAGACCCACCCCCATACATCCTGGATCGTCCTAGAGATCTTCAATTCGAATGCTCCATATCTTGTAACCTTCGAAATTAAAATAGAACAAATATTCGAGTTCTGCTACACTATTATTCTTTTCTAGGTAACTCTTAAGATGTTATAAAGCATTCCCTATCGACCTTGCATTAGGAGTACTTTCTTTATTTTTCCTTGACCTACGAAGTGATTTCAATACTTTTTGTAATTATTATATCTATCAAATCTAAAACTCATCTTTTGTTTAAATGACTACGATTGAATTTTTATTGCATCGCTTTGCCTTTCCTTCAAAGAGATAAAGATAAACTTAACAACAATTATGTCATGTTCCCATATGTAGGAATCTAGTATTTACTTAATATTAGTGATAAATTCAACACTTTATAAAATTTAATTCAATTTAAAGAAATTAATGGGCACAACACTCATTGGGGGAAAAATTAGTAGAAAAATCGACGGCCTACAAAAAAATATCTGAATGTTATAAAAAGGTGTTAATGGAGGATAACATCTGAGTATCACTGCTGGTTTGAAGTGTAAACCAAAGTTAATTATTCACACTGATGCTAATCTGTTGCAATTTTTAGCTTCCTCTTTTTTTTTTTTTTTTTGGAAAAAAAAAACATTTGAAGAGTGAATATTCTTTTCTCAAGGTGCTATGTTTATTTTATAAATCCTGGGAATGAACTTACTTTCCTACGACATACAAGCTATCAATGATACCTACAAAGCAGGATTGAATATTTGCGTGTACTCATAAAAGTTGGAGATTTACACTCATAATTTGTTGCAGAGTTCTAATTTTAAGTTCTTGTTGGACTCAAAGTAGAATTGAGTACCAACCTTGAGGAGTAATGATTCCCAATGCCCTTATTTATTTCAATCTCCCCCTCCCAGATCGTCACAGCTGCTTTTAGCTGATATAATGACACGTCATGACAGCTAAGCTGCTCTCCTCCGAAATATTTTTACAATTGTCATGGATATCATGCTAATTTTTGGTTTCTTTTCTTTTAAAAGGCCCAAAATGCTCTAATTAGATTCATTGCTTATTTACCTATACTGAAAATGCTGGGTCTGTTAAAAAAAGTAAAAGATAGGGACACTTTATATCATTTTTCTTTCCCATACTCAAATGAACTTCGACACGGTCTACAATATACAAATGTTTCAAATGACGAAAGTAACTACACATTAATCAAACCCAGGATGTTTTATATCTTATATAATTGACCAATAAAATTATTATAGTTAGGTATACATTTATACTCTCAGGTAATGATTTTCCATCTACTTCATAGTAGTTCTTCCTTGAGAACCATTTATAATATGTACATGAAGTTATGGACATATAACTAGTACGTTAAACAAAACTAAATATTTAAATATTTTATACATAATAAGATCTAATCTAAATTAGGGAGAAAAAAAAAAGGATAACAGAATTAATAAATAAATAAAAAAATCATAACCAATTATTTATCGTATACAACTAAAATCTTGACAAAAGTAGACAATTTGTAAACAAAATCATTCGTTATTAAATAATTTTTAATTTAATTTCAAAAATAATATATTTCTAATGTGTATCATTCCAAAGTTTGACTTCTTTTTATTTTGCTCATCCATGTTTCTTCTAAATTTCGTACTAATATTTGCAAATGAACCATTCGATATATCATTTGAATGGTTGTTAAAATGTGTAAGAGGAGTAAAAATCATCTCATGCACCATGAAGTTAGCACATTATGTCGTGGGTGGAGTTTAAGAGATAAAGAACCACTTCATCTGGTTTCTGAATGCCCTAAATTAATAATTGAGAGGACACAGCTTTTAGAGAAAATATTCAACCTTTTGAAAGACCTTCCGTCTTCAGCCTCTCCAGTTTTTAATGAATTCTGATATCAGTGGATGGCTGAACAATGTACCATCCCTAAAACTCGTTGAGCATGGACTGCAGTAGGATACCTAATCCGGCAAACTATTGCAAGGGTACCAAAAGTTAAAATTATTTTTACATGTGCCTGTACTGATTGTATGTTTTATTTGAATTGTAGCAATAAATGTTTTTTTATTATTTGTAGGCGTTATGTAACGAGCATTTGCAAAAAAGAAATGCATTACCTATGATCCTATATCTTTGCACAATATTCTATAATGGATCTTAAATGTGTATGATATATATTGAGATGGGGGCTGTTGCATCACTGTTTTGTTGGTTGAATGTCTCGTAGGTGGATTGACTCCGACATATTTACAGATTGAGTTTATTTTAAAAAAATTACCATCCAGTAGTTTTTCAATAAATCAAATCGGAATCCCATTTGTCAAGCCGTAATTTATTGTTACTGTCCTTGATAAACCCTAGACTTATAGATTTTCTACTTATGTGCGTTTATATAGTTATTCAGAAGGTTTTTAATTATTTATTTATTTCATCTTGATCTCATCATAACTAAACATTTCCTGATTGAAATAAGTCAGTACAAGAATTTGAATATCCTAAATATGTGAAGCTACTTTTATACAAAATTGTTATCAATTTAGTGACATTGAAAAATTATTCATATTGAGGTCATATCTATGTATATACTTTTCCTTTCACCGTTTCGAATAACTCAAGACCTACGAAACCTTGCAATAGTTATCTGAAGCACGAAATTACTTCTCCTAATTATAATTCACTAACGGTAGTACCCGGCATTGTACCGGAGTAATTATGCGTAGTCTAACAGATAAACTTAATATCAAAATATACTCACCTCATAGTTTATGTGCATACTCACACGTAGCTACCCAATACTTGGATGTTCTCTACTCAAGAATGAAATAATAATAATATCAGCCTGAGAAAAAAATTGAAAATGACTTTAGTGTCTAAAATCCTACCTAGTTGAGCTTTAGGTGCCCACACTAATGGTTAAAAATGAGTCTTCAACTCATTTTTAAGATACATTAAAATATGAGTGGGCAATATAGATAAAATATTTGCGTTACATTTTTCCTACTACGAAATGTTTGCGATAAGTTGTATAACTTTTATAATTTATTCTTAGACGCAATAGATTATTTTACATGTTTAATAAACTTATACACACAAATTAATATTATTGGTGTGTAATTTTCCTAGAGATTTTGATTATTTTAATAATTGCCCTAGTTTTTTTATAATTTGTTAAATTATATAAATATTGAATTAAGTATATTTTAAATCTATTTATTTAAACTTAATATTTATCAAATACTATTAGCCAATATAGAGGGCAATCAATCATAGCAAAAAAATGCGCAAATATGTAAACTGCCTAACTAAATAAATTATCTTCAGCTATTTATGTATATATATATCAAATTTCTAAAATAATACTTATGTCCTATCTCATTAGATAAGGAAAAACTCACCTTTTATCTTTCAAATCAAGTTAAACAACTTCTTTGTTCTGTTATACGTTGATATTGATTAAATTATTAAGTCCCTCTTGGGACATGGGCACCCTGAAGATCCTATATTCTTAAAAATATAATAGCACTTGTTACTGGATTTGCAGGGGCCGTCCACAGGGTTTTATTTTGGGAGAAGCTTAATTTTTTTTAATACGTTTTAAATTTAAGTTTTTTTACAGTGGCCTAAATTTGACTAAATTACCTTTTCTTATAAAATAAATAAATCCTTTAAAATATATTACAACATTATTTTTCTAATTTAATTTTTCCGCCCACCATCTCTGAACGGACCTTAAACTGACACCAAGTTCAGAAGCAACAGCTTGCTGGGTCGAAACACCAAGAAGCATGGCTACAGCAGCCACTCTGACCTCCGAACGTGGAGATATGGCCATGGAATACTAAGGTAAATATATGGGGAAATTTTCACTGTTTTCAGCAGCATGTAACAACAACTGACATAACTTTTCAAATATTTTTTTGACAAAGATGTAGCGTGAACAGTACTGAAACCACCATTTTGGACTAACAAGAACAGATCAAGCAGTAAAAGAAAAATATTGAGAAATTGGAACCAGACAATCTTTAATTGTCACCCTCTAAATTGTATTTACGTTTAAAAAATAAACAACGTATTTTTGTAGTACATTTTATTAGTATTTCAGACTACAAATAATCCTAAAAAAATATTCTATATTATTTATTCTCTAAAGTTTTTTTCCGTAAAATAAATTTATATACTATGTGCAATAGTAAAGATATTCATTAATGACTCCATATTTTTAAATTTAAAAAACAAATACTTCAATGCTTATCATTTAAATCTACATCATTTCTATTAGTTTTTTTAAACATGTCATGCCCATTATGAAGTTATTGAATTAAAAATTATGTTATGGCTCGCTCAAATTCATAACCTCAGAACACTTTATTTTTGCACTTTCTTTGTTACATACAATACAAATATTTTTTGTTTCCAAATATCCTCATAAAAATTATCTGTTCTACATTTTGGCCGTCCGAAGTTTTGTCGTTATATCCGAGCACCGTCAAAACATGATCTGATAAAAAGAACCAGTTGCCTCGAAATGAAGTGTTTTAAAATTACTTATTATAATAAAGTATCCAAAAATTATATATATATATATATACTTTGGATATCTGAAAAATCCAGATATAGTCAACTTTTCATCTGATTAATAGCAGTTTCCTTTATCCGGATTTGATTATATATATATATACTATTTTTTCGATAAGGGCCATTTGGAATTTGAAATTCCAATTTGAAATAAATGTATGTAGACATCTCCCACTATCTGTAATCAATTCCTTATCAAGGATACATAGAGCTCAACTGAGCATGGATCATTTGGTTTTTTTTTTTATTTCTCTCTCTTCAAATAGTTATTTTCAAAACGTGTTTCATTTATTTTAAAAAATCCGAATGTATCATTATTGGTTTTGATTGAGAAGGAGGAAGATGTTAGGAGAAAGCCTTGGAAAGTAGTGTTGGTTCGGCTCGAAATGACTCAACTTGAGTGAAGGATTTTTTTATTCCACTCAAGTAGTGTCGATTTTATACTAGAAAACCCCAAGTCAACTTCATGTTTTTATTTAGTCGGATTAATTTTTATCAGTAAATTTTAGAGTTGTATTGGTTCGTAATATCTGACTTAATCCTTTGTTTAGTGAGCTGGGATATTATGCACACCGAGATTTACATAAATGCTTCTTATTCCTTTGAATACTTTTGGGTACGCTCCAAAAACATTAAATCTGCGTAAATACAATTATTTATTTATTAAGATAATGCCTAATACAAGAGTCGTTGTAAAAGTCCGTACAAAGTCCGAAAGATTCTCCTACTGGCGCGTATCGAGTTTAATTAGTAGCATTTCTTGGAAGATCAGAAAAAATAGACCAATCTGGCTGAAAATTGGTGTGTGTTCTATCAAGAGATGCTACTAATTCAACATAACCTCGATACGTGCTAGTAGTACTATCTGTTGGACTATGCAAGGAGCTTTTCAAGCGACCCTCATATAAGAATAAATTGTATATTTAGCCAGTTTGAAAATAGATTTAGTAAATTGAATTAACTTTTTCCCTTTGTTTTTCCTTTTTAAATTCGTCTTTCGTTCAATCTGAGAACAGAGGTATATAATGAGTAAATTATAATGTACCAATTATTTTATATAACACATGCAATCTCATCATAAAACTGCTGGGTACTAATTTGACTCCCAAAATTTGTGTAAAGTAATGAATATTAAATTAAATTTTGTTTATTATGGAATAACTAATTAAACCCAGTTTGGAAACACCAAACTCATGTTCTTAAGAAAATTGAAATAGTTAAAAATAAATAAAAAATTTAAATGACGTAATTTTGCAATTCAAAAAGCTTTGTTTTTGGGGTTGCATTAACCGTATTATAGAAAGGATGTTCACTGAACCTCACTCAAAATGGGACTTTTCTGTGTCTTGTTCCATCTTGTCCATTCCGTCTCTGTTACCGGTCTTTGATTGAAAAGGATCGCAAATTTCAAAAACGTCGTCTATATGGCAAGTTTTACTGAATAAAAATACCTATGTTTACCAATTGAATAAGTTTAGAAAAACTTAGAGTATATTTCGTGGAAGATCATAGTTTGCCACTATTTATAACTCAGGCTTAATGAAAGTATATATTATTCTTATCGGTCCCATGATGGTCAAGATTGATTGATTATATAGTTACGGGATAACTTAATAATAATGATGACGTTATTTAGAAAAGATTGTTGTGTGTGACGACTTTTGCTTCTAATTTGGACGCTTTCTTAAGATTTAGAAAGGGTACCAAATTCTAAGTCAATCCATTGCTACTAAAATTCCTAAAATGCTTTTATTTTCACTGAGCTGCCCAGAAGGGATTTTCTAATCAATCAAAACTTAAGCAAAACATAGGTCAAAATTAGATTTTATTAATTTTTCTAAATGAAACATTATTTAACCATTTAAAGGATTCTAACATCTTAAACGTGGTATGGGATGCTGGTAAAAATTATCACTCAATAAGGTTTCCTCAATTGTCTTAAGATGTAATTTTAAGATATATGAAAAATTATGGGATTTTTTCCTCAACCAGGACGCCAACTTTATATGAGTCAATTTTTCTTATATTATGTACAATAAAATATCAAAATACAATATGGCCCGAATATAATTAGATAATATTTAAAAATGTTAAACAACAAATTTTAGCAAAACTTAGTCATTCTTAGATTTTTTTATATTACAAAAATGTTATTTTCACAATTATTCTTGACAACTTTAATTGTTAAATTCCTTGACAAAATACTTATTACTTAGAACAAACATTGTTTACCAAGTCTATTTCTAAAGAATTACAATGAATTCCTATGAATAGTAATAAAACTGTCATTATACAGGCAGTCTATAATTATTAGAAATTAAAAATAAAATTTTAGTGTAGGGGCAATGCTCAGATAATTTTTTTATGGTGGGGGGTTGAAAAGAAGGGTTGAGTTTTTTTGTTTTTTTTTTCAAATTTTCCGACTGATATCTCACTTTTGCTGACTAATACATCATTTTTGACTTTCTAAAATGAATATGGAGTCTTTTTTAATTCATAATTTTGTGCATATTTTTGTAGACAAAAATATTTTTTTAAATTTAAATTTAATTCAATCCTAATAGTATTTATTAGATACCATCAAAAATTATGACCTTTTTAATAAAGATGAAGCCTTTTTGTGTGTCCCTTTTCCTAGTTTGTATGACGGAACTCTAAAAATCCGGAATAATCATGTAGAGTCTTTATTCCCAGGTGAGGGCAATTTATAAGGAGTCATTGGCTGAAAAAGAGGGTCAATGTGATTTTTTACTCCATTCCTTCAAGAGGAAAGAGGGAAATAAAGAAAAACAAGTTAAGCTTTATATGTCCTTATTACCTGTGTATAGAATTATATGCCTCATGCTATGAATAAAATTATTTTCCCTCCATGCAAAATCAAACCAACATTCAAATAACATAATAGTCAATGTATAGGTGAAAATTATTTTTTTAATATTTTTTTCTTTTATTTTTTTGTGGGAGAGGGGGGACTGATATTGCACTTTTGCCAACTGACACATCATTTTCGATTTCACAACAAGAATGGTAAGCCGTTGTTAATTCATTGTTATGTTCTGATTTATTTAGAAAATAATATTTTATTTTATTTTTGAATGACCCTTTGTAATAAAGATCAGCCACTTTTTATTAAATTTCAATGTTAAAAATAAGGTCTTATTTTTCTGCCCATGATATATTCTTTGCAAAGATTCTCCAAGTTTAATTCTCTTTTTTTAACGTCATTGCAAAAACAATCCAAACTTTCCATTTAAATCATATTTTCTCCGACTGTAGTCCTATGGCGACGACACTGGATATTCATTTGCTATTTACTTTTTACTCATTCGTTTTGTCCTTTTCTAATCCATCAACCCAATTCTTTAACGACTCAACTCGACCCATTTTAACAAAATACTATTGGAAAGAGAAGGAACAAGGGGATTGTATTAATGAGGGTACAAGGAGCTGGGAATAGTATTTATGAAAGTTAATCTCATTTTATTTATATATTTGCTGTGTGATTTTGTTTTGTTTTCCTATTCTTGTGTATCAAATCTCATTTAACAGTTAATAATAGAAAGAATGGAACACATTTCTTGGAAGAAAAGGGATGCAATAAAGATATGCTAAAAGAAAGGCAAATAGCAGGAAGGGTATTTATTAATAAATGAAGTGGAAGGATCTTAAAAAGACAGAAGCTCTTTAGCAAAAAAAAAAAAAAATAATAATGGAGGGGATTGTACCACCTTTATCTTAAATAAATGAGAAAGATAAGGGGTAAAGTTTGAGTCCATGTCACGTGTATCCCTTTCTAAATACCGGATGTTTAAATGGGTTTGTTTAAATTAATTTTAAAAAAAGAAGGATTTTTTGGAGAAAATATATATTCAATGTTTTAGACAAAAATTAATCATCTAATAGAAATAACGTCTCCCCATTTTCTACATAATATGCGTTGAGTTAACATAAAAACAATCTTGAACAAAAATCAACACATTGATGAAAGGTTCATTTTTTTACATCATATAAAAGACAAGGTCCACATGTTGATTCCGCGCATCCTAGTCTTCCTCTGGCTCTGCAGCATCATGAAAGATGAGCCTTGGATCTGGTAGCAAGACGGTGCACCATATCACACCAAAAAAAAAACTCTGGATTTCCTTGATTCTGAGAACGTGATATACGTCTTACCAAGTTCTTTGCATCATAACTCACAGGGCTTGGACCTTTTAAACTACTTCTTATTAGGCATTGTTGAACTGTTTTCCAATGAAAGTCTCACTACAGCATCACAAGATCCCTGAGATAAAGAGGACATTCCCGGCTTTATTCAGTAGGACAGTCAATAAATCAGTTTCGGGGACGTTGTGAACGTATGGTTTGAGCTAACGGCAATTTTATTATTTCAATGTCAAATTTATGTTATAATGTTGATGTTTGACAAATTTTAGTATAATTGATTAAGAAATAAAGTCAAAGCAGCGTTTTACATTTGTTTCTCGGCTTGTAAATGTTTAGATGAACCCCCCTTTATAAATATAATTTCCAATACTTCATAAACATATTTCGCTATTTTATAGTTTTGTATTTAAATTTCGAGGATATTTTAAGATAACGAAGAATTTTAGCTGCAGTGTAAAACCTTTACTTGATTTCAGTCACTCATATTGACCCCGATATGACCTTTCAAATTATCAATTTAGAATTATTCAATTGTGACGATGATTTTTTTTTTACTTTAAGTCCGCTTTGCAACCACTCAAAAGGAGTAATTATAACAATTTGGGGATAGAAATGAATTTAATTGATTAAAAAAAGATAGATATAATCCAGATAATTGAAAGATCAGTTATTCTACATATATATGATGGCATGACAAAGCTCATAAAAAACTCACTTTTATTTCCTTTTAGATCTAATTATTATTATATGACATCAAGTTCTCCTCGGTATAAAAGTGATTTTTATACTTTTACATATATAGCCTCAAATTTCATTATATTTTATTGAGGCTCCTTCGTCACACGCAAAAATGAAAAAAGATATATATTACTTTTCTAAATGGAAGAGAAAGTTCATTCATTTCCTTTCATTTTTAACTTTGTATTTTCGTCACGTAGAGGTATTATTATTATTATTTTACTACTATACGATTATTTCATTCAAATAATAGACTACTTAATATCCATTTCAAATCCGTGTAAATATTTAATTAAAACATCAAACCTTAGAAGAAGAAGAAGAAAAAAAATGAGAAGTGAACAGAGTCTCCCTTTCCTCTATTGTCTATATACATATACACAGTACAGATATTCTATATACGTACATACAGCGAGAATTGAATGGAAAGGGAGGGATTTCAAGGTTCATTAGGCCAATTCGGAATGACCATCTCCTTTTTATTTGTTCACATTTCAAAAAAATAAAACAAAATGCGAACAGCATTAGCCTATAAATGATCCGTGAAAAACTATCAACAAAAGAAGTTAAAGAAGGGATGTAGAATGAATAGTGAATGGAGAGGTTTCGTCAATTTACTAAATAATTGACCTACTTCCCCCCCTAATACCAATTAGACTGATTTCCTAATCCGTATTTTCTTCTCTTTCTCTTCAGTATTTTTTTTTATCAGTCCAATCTTTTTTACCATTCAACGGTCCTAAGGACTGATACATCGATCGATATTTCAGTCAAACAGTCCGAGCTATTTTAAAGTTTTCTTCACTCCTAGCACGGATTAAATATTAAAAAAAATTGTGAATGATAGCTAGAAAGAATAATAATAAGTTTTAGTCACACACCTGCTACTTTTAACTTCAGATATCTTGTCTTTTTGAAAGAGGTTATGAATTTTGATGAAACTTCAACGACTCAAATTACGTAGTTACTAGTTATTTCAGGTGTTGTAGTTTCCGTAAAAGACGGATACGTACTGGTAATTAGGACTAAAAAAATTAATAGGAATGGACTGATAGAACTGGACTTTTTTTTAGATCGATCTAACACTACACGCAAGAAAAATCAACTCCAATTGTCCCAAAAATGTATAAATTACCCCATTTGGAGTAGTTTGCCCTTGCACCCTGACCAATATAGTAGAGAAATAATAAAAAAAATATTTTAAAACACATTTATTCAACAGACCAAAGACAACGGAGATGGAGGCAAAAATAAATCGTACTCAGTAGTTTGTAGGACGTGAATGAGTTATGACGAAATCTTCCATATTGTCCCTTGCTCCCTGGGTCTCATTATCAAGATTAAAAGACGAAGGACGACAACAGCAGCCTTGTGAGGAACCCTGGAAACCACAAGGCCAAAGAAAAGTCAATAGCAGTGGGAAGACAGCTTAGCAAATTTCTGTCCCTTGTTAATGTGGCCTCTATTATCACTAGACTGCAACCCCCTTGACTATGGATTCTGGTTCAGGGGGCTATCGAGACTGTCACGTTGTAAAAATAAGTGAATAGGACTTTCAAGACAATTAAGGCATAGGATTGAGGCCATGGTGGAGGCCAAGGGTGTCTAATATGAAAATTAATTGTTTCTATGAATTAAAATGAATATATGAAGTCTCATAATATTTGTACTTTTTGAAAATCTCGATAAGGTTGAGATTCGGAAAATTCTTTTGTGGCAATACTTCAAGAATGTTCTTCTCCTTGAACATGGATATGACGGAGCAAAGCATTAAGTTAATTAAAGCCCAAATTGTTTTTGGTGTTTCATAAGGAAAATCATTTAGAGAAATTAATTTCTCTAAATGATTCAAAGCTAACAATTTGTAAGCAAGATCTGAGAGTAATAGTTATATTTGCCTGTGCAAGATATGCTTCTTTTTCCTTGAAGATGCTTGGTTAGTACCTCCTAGGACTATGCCCTTGACTTGATTATGTATCGTATATCAGATTCTTTGTTGAAGAGGATCGTCCGTCAGTATAACTTTTTTTTAAAAGAGATTCCCTTCATCAATTGAAGAGTTTTATTCAAGTGTAACATTGTTAGATCTTGGTTAGGTGGATTAATTTTAAAGTAAAACGTATATTTATGTTTTTAGTAAGGCAATTCTTTCTAACATTAAATATTGTTTTAAATATAAGTGTACATCGACAATATGAATAAGAACCCTTAAAATAAAATAAATATGTTCACAATTCGCAAGGATACACTGTTATCTATATATATATACATACATTCATTCTGAACCGGATCATAAGGGACTAGATCAAAGTAACTTATTTTATTTATAAATAATATATGTATAAACACATATGTATAAAATATATTCATATTCTACAAAACAATTGTTGCCGGTAAAATTGAAGCTATTAATAGCAAAAAGATTAAATTTTTATTGGGACATATTAATATTCAAATTTTACCACAACTTAAATGTTGTTCAAGGACTGAATATTATGATGAATTTTTCATTTGATCATAGGTAGATTCTGATACTCCTTTGTATATGTGTTATGTGTTTGCCTCTTCAATCAAAAACAGAAACACCAGTAACACATTACATAATGAAATGGGAAGCCTTCACTTCCTAGATCCTCCCCAGTCTCTGAATCGAATCCGAGTTCTCCTGACAATCCATAAAAGAAGTACTCACAATGGGACCTTGGACAACATTTCAATCTGAATTTGAATTTGAATCAACATTTGAATCCCAATCACTCCAAGGGACAATTGTCCATAGTTTCAATTTATTAAAGGCAAGTTACACTTTTATACTAACATCAACTCTTGATTCCTTTAATCTATTGGATGTTACATTTAGGAAATTAGGGCATTTATGACCCAATGATTCAACTTAAGAGCCATCTAGTGAGTAATATATAATTTATGAATTTATCAATGATTAAAGACCGTCACTGGGTACAATGTATATAGTCCTTCCTGATTCATATAGCAATACACTATAAAGAAAAAATAAGGCAGTATATTATACAGGGAGCACTATATATAAAATGAATGAAACCTCGCAGACGTTTAGTTCTACTCCTATTAAAAAAGTAAACAAAAGCAGGAAGTAAATTATAAAAAATTTGGAAAAAAAAACGATGAGGTTTAGCAACGAGTACTCATCAAATCACATATTTTTTACGTTATCAGTGTATATATTTTTGTTTATTCTTGATGGGAGAATGTCTAAGTATGGAGTAAGTAGTGTGAATGTCCTATGAAAAACGGAGGACCACACCAAGTATTTCTTGGGTTCTTATCTTCTATATTATGTAAGCAAAACTTCTATGTTCGTTGATACCTAATAACTCCATGCAATGCCGGATATTACCGCTAGTAACTAATAAGAGATGAAATCCTGCTCCAAAGCAAATTTGTATATGATGGCTTTCAGCTTCCTTTCATTTCTCCCTCCTTCTTTCTAATATATTCAAAAGGTTGTGCTGATTGAAATTCCGTTTTTGTATTGAAACGCTATGAGCTGTCCACAATATTGAAATAGAAAGAGAAAAAAACATGTCAAATGTAAAGTTACACAAAATTTGACAAAATATACAGGGTACAGAAGCAGAAAGTCAACTGTTAGTTAATGTTTATTTTTTTATAAATATGAAAAGATTGAGAGTTTACTTTTTGAAATTCTGTTTCCACCGTCCTTTTTACATGAACAAGCTATACCTATCATTTCAACATCATGAGCGAGTAACAGGCAAAAATGCAGCGCATCTCAAATCTCCAAGATGCTCGAGTTGATGTGATGAAGATTACTGACATTGTTAATTGTTCAAGGAGTCTGGGTTTTAAGTTGGCCAAGATAAAAAATCCTGGAGAAGACCTCTGGAGGATGTCAGGGAAGTGGAAGGCAGAATATAAAGAGAAATACGAAAGCTCTTGTTAAGTTTGGAGAAGAATATAAAGAAGGATCCCACTAAGTCGATGAATCGTCTCGCCAACGACTCCATTGTGGCTCCTAGGACCTTAAGGAGTACTATAAAGCACAACTTGGGATTAGTCTCTTACACAAGGACTCAACACCACCTTCTGAAAGAGGGCATGAATGCCAGGAAGTTCACGAGGTACAAGAACGTCCTCACATGGATCAAGGCAAAAGGTTCAATTGTGAAAATGTTCGTGAACAAGAAGATTTCACAGTTGATACATTCCACAACCGCCGAAAGGACGGCCGGCTTGTAGAAACAAAAGAAGAGGTACAAGGATTTTACGATGTCAAATCTCCGGCCCAATCTATGGTCCTCAGCGTTGTGGCCTCTGATGGAAAAAATATACCTCTGTTCTTCTTCAAGGCTGGACAGAAAGTCGGCCAGGACGCCTACAATAAGGTGCTTAGGTACCCCATTTTACCATGGCTAAAAATTAACTACCTGGAGGGTAACTACGTATGGACTCAGGACGGCGTCCCCTCTCCCACGTCCGTCAATTGCCAAAAGTTCTGCTCAAATAACATGGATCGATTCTGGTCCAAAGAGATATGGCCCCTTCCTGGCCATATTTTTACACACTAAACTTTTCTATATAGGAAACATTGGTGTGGAAAACCAACAGGACCTCACACCCAAATGAGGACTCACTGAAGTCCTTCATAGGGACAACTTGTCAGATGAGTTGACCTTCAGGAGATATGTAAAGGCTGTGATTGATAATGAAGGTAGCCATATTTAGTGATTTTTTTTACAAAAACCTTGTATACATGTTTTGTATTTATTAGTTTTTTGCCTATTATTGAAAATATAAAATTATTGATGTATTTCTAAATCTATCTCTCGAGTCCACCTTTTCCTGCTGTTATGTACCCGTTCTCAAAGATTATAACCAATCTGAATTTACGTATCTCACTGTGATGTTGCATTGGATGGGATATATTCCCATTAACGCAACCTAGGAGATACAAAAGTAGTCAATTTGAATGTTATATTTTTCTCTGTTCTTCTCTTTTGTTCCTATGTTCAATTAAATTTATTTCTTTAAATAAATGTACAATTTTTCCCCCATGTCTCTTTTTGAAAACATGAACTTATATACTTGAACTTAGGAACATCATCTGTTATTAGCACAATTGTCCAAGTATGTACATAATATGTACCTTTGTGGCCGAGTAGTATCTACATAGGTAGATACACAGCTGTTACTCTGAAAGGATGATTGGCTCTTTCATACAGAATAATAAAATAAATATAACATTGAATGTGACACTTTTTTTTTGTTTTTTGAACTCTGAAATGAAGGCCTCAGTATAATACACACAGGTAAGCCAATAATATCCATGTGTTATGGCAAGGAATACTCTTTACATAGAAGGTGCCCTCTTTTTCCCCCGTTCCTTATTTTGACAAACTAAAGGCCATTTTTTATATTAGTGTAAAGTTATTAAGTGAAAGGGGAAATTTAATTACAAAATTGTGTAATGCCTTTTTAATGGAAATGAGAGAATTTTTTGACTAGCTATTATTCCTATGACTAAAGATCATTTATGGAGCATTCAACATAAAATCATTTTTTTAAAGAAACAAGGTCAAAATATACAAGTGATCCCTGCAGAGCATTGGCCAAAAAAAATTAAAGACTCTCTCCGCTTATTCATCAGGATTAGAGAGATGCAAGGACTCAAGGGAAATTATCAAGAGTTATAAGCAATCTATAATCAGTGAAGGAATGTATAAATCCAATTGAGATCAGAAACCTATTCATTTTTATCGGTGCTGCGGGTACCAACTGCCCAACTTTTATACACAAAATAGGATTAAGACACTCTTTTTCTATATTTCACAAGACAATTTATGTCCAACGCCCAATTATCATTTTTGCCCTATATTGGGAGCTACTGAATATTTTTTATGGGTCTTTCCTCTTTTAAATATAGCATATATATACGTTCTTCCGTTTTTCGATAACTCTTTTGGATGCAAACTCTAAAGGAACAATTTTTTGACATTTTTTAGAGCCTTGCCTTTTTGATTGTTTCTCTGACATTTTTACAACTAAACAAATGGTATAAAAGCAAAATTTACTTGTTTTTGTTTAAGCTTTTATTGGGTTGTATATTGAAACCTTGTAAATAAAAATAAAACATAAATTAAATAACAGTGAAAGTTTTTAGTCCCCACTCTGTAGGTACACTTTTTGATACGACAATTAGACAATTGAAGTCAATATACATATTAAATATATATTTTCTACTCTAGGAGTGATTGGATATCGAACTCACACATACTGAATCCCACTCTACTGTGTCACTTCAAAGTTCGACTCCCGGTCGGTCTTTGAGAAATACATGACATCTAACTCTACATCAAGATATTTCCTAGGTCAGATTGACCAAATGTAATACTATAGTGTCTACTTGTACCTAAACGGTGCAACTCTATTTGACTAATAAGGGGGATATACTATTTTTTTTAAATTCCATCCGAAAAGGACCTCACCATGACTCCTAATTATCAATCACAATAATCACTACCAAGTAATATTTTGACATCTACCTTTATAAGGTCCTAAAACAGGTCCACCCTTAACACGTGTCTCCTCTAAGGACATAAGCATCATGAACTCTTTTGTGAATGATATCTTTGAGAGAATCGCCACTGAGTTCTCTCCTCTCTAACACCACAACAAGAAATCTAGCATAAGCTAACCACTCTCCGTCTTCTCCTCCCCAAAGAGTTGGTAAATCACGAAGGCTGCAACCAAATACAAGTTAATTCACCACTCTGAGAGATTCATAAGCAAAGTACAAATATCAAACCTTTCAAGTGCATTAAAACCTCAAAGAAGAATTAATTAAGCTTTTCAAGAGGATATTTTGCTATTATAGCAGACCTTTTTGCAGTTGACTTCTTGGGGGTATTGGACTTAATCGTTTTATTTCTTGAGAACGGTTTTTTTTACGGGAGTTTTGGACTTTGTTTATTTATTCTCTGGAGTCTTTGTAGGGAATTTGGGCTTTTTGACAACCTTGGTCACGTTTGACTTGTTTGTTGCAAAATGCTTGAATGTTCTTGAGGCACCCTTGCCCTTGGTTATAACCAGCCACTCTTTTCAACAGTGGATATCACGACTATGCAGATGATTGGAGCCCTTTCATTTCATAACTATTTTACATAATATAAATAAAAAATGCCCGTAGTAGGTCAAAAAGAAGGTATGATAAAAAAGAGTGCGTGTCCCATGTATAGAGTATTCCTTGGTTATGTCAACACAAAAAAAAACAATGTTCAAATGGCGATGGAATGAGTGTACATATGTAGCTTGAATTGAATTCTCCATATACACATATAATCCCTCAAAATGTGGTTCATTTCCCATCCATACATTGAATGATCCCCTAATGTTTTGATAAGATGTATTAATAAGGGGAGATGTAGGAAAGGCTCCTTGGTCAGTTCTACATGCTATATGTATGATATATACAATGTACATATAATCATAACAATAACCGTAAAAAAGGATTGAATAATTCTGTTAGGAGGGAAAAGAACTGAGATTATATAATATTATTATTCATTTAGCTTTATATGTATTTAGATAGATATAATCAAATAAGATAGGTTATTCTTCTATGTACTCTATGACGTTAAAACTAATCCTCGAGTCGTTAACATGTTACTTTTATAGGAGTCATCTCCAAACAAATCAAATAAAAGGAGCTTATATTCGGGGTGGTATTCGGGTATATTTCCTCTTCTTGAATCGTGTAGACACGGGTAATCAAATCTACAATACAGTACATAAGTAAATGAATTAAAACATTGAAGACCAAATTTCTTCATTTAAATTAGATTTTTCTTATAACTTGGGACTCGGGTAAAAGTAGTGGCGCCGAAATCAAAAAGGCCAATTTACCCTCGACCCCCGATAATGTTGATATTTTTTAGTTATTGCGATAAACAATTAAATTGTCTTAAATTGGGGATATTACTATTTGTTCAAATTTTATACTTACTCAAACAAAAATAAGTCAAAAATTTAAAATAAATTAGAATAAAAATGTAAAATTTGGAATTTATAAAAATCCAAAAAAAAATCTGTCAAAGTTGTTGTCAAAAAAGTCCAACAAATATATAATTTCCCCCTCCCCCCCTCCTACATGGAACCCTCACCTGTGGGTAGTATTTACTCGGGTATTTTGATACATGTGAGTAATTTGTAGTTTTATAGCCTTTATTAAAAAAAAAAAACATTCAGAAGTACAGAATAATGGGTTTTTTTATCTACCTGTTATAGTATATATATATATATATCTGTACGAGGAAGGTCCCAAAAGTACACGATCCAAGGAGAAAACACAAAATATCTTGGAATAAGATCTATTTTTCAACATAACTTCCTTTCAGCTCTAAAACCTTTAAAAATAAGAAATTATCCTTGGTTTCTGTGAAACTTTCCTAACACTCAATTGAAACTTCTTCAGAGGGTTTTTATTTGAGCAAACATGGCATCCATCTTGTATACATCCAATTTTTCTGATAATATCCGATGACCGACAATTTTTGATATGCCTATAATGTTTGCTAGTTCGGTCACATACAGGCTACGATCCTAGTGCCGCTTTGTGGATTTCTACATCGTTGCATTCTTTGCTGAGTTTTAAAAATGGATTGTGGCATCTCAAATAACCCCATGCAACAATATTTTCGGCCGCTGTCAATAACTAACTTTTATTATTGCTACTTTAGTCATAGAACACGAAAAGGACAATTAAAATTTTCAATTGCCGTAAGTTTGGCCTTTAAAACCCTTAAGTATATCACGTTTTTGATTATAATTTGATTCAGAGCCATATTTTGAAATGAAATAGCTATATAGATGAAATGATAAAATATCAACTATTCATGACAATCTTTGAAAATCTTTCTAATCGTAAAAAAATCCAGTGAAATGAAGGACCATATATAGAGGCTAATATATATATATATTTTTTTTTTTCATTTGCTTTAAATTATAGCTACAATTAAAGAAAAAAAACATATGTATGTATAAATAAGTATTTGATAATTAAGAAACAGGAAAATTAATTTCAAAATACGTAAATATATTTCCTATCCAATGTATTCCATTAGTATTTATTAATTATGTGTAAGTAATCTAATTGACTTATATATTTAGTTTTTGAACTATTCCTGCAAAAAAAAATTCTTCTTAATTCTATTTCATCTTGGGGGAAAACTCACACAACCTTTACATGTAATATTTTATTAAATATTATTTAACAAAATAAAAAGTTAAGCTAAAAATGTCAATCACAATAGAAGTTTTCTTAATGGCAAATCATTTTAAATTGTAATAAAAGGTATATTTTCTAAATTAAGCTTTAACATTATGCAATTTACAAATAAAATCTTTCATTTTATTTGATTTTTATATGATTACAACCATTTTGTAGGAAATGTATTCAAATTAACTTAACATACTTTGTTTTTCGAATGCTGAAATCTTTTTTTTTTTAAGAAAAAAATTGTAAAATACATTATTTTACAATTTTCCATATTTATAACCCCACCCTGTATATCATTATCCATCCAAAGTTGGACCCGTTTAAACTACATACGTAATTGTATAGATTCAAATTGTATATTTTTTAGGGGAAAATTACGTATTTGGAACAAAAAAAATAATATGGGTTTAATTTTATATTTATGTTGTTGCTGTTCTAACAAATGGAAGACTTTGGTGAGGATACGAATGTGATTTCTTAGTCTCTTGGGACTAAGAAAACAACAAAAGACTACACTGTAAAAATAGGAGGGAGATTCTCTCCAATTTATACGTTCTGTATGATGATGACTCAAGAACAAATAGTTTCTTTTTAATAAGGATTATTTCGAAAAATATGTGACACTTATGACAAGGATATCTTGTTTGTGCCATGTACATATGTGTGTATGTATTTGAAAGTTAGTTTAAGGGAGTGAGGAAAGAAATGGAGTAAGGGTTAAAAAATTGAATTTATTTATGCATATTTTTATCTTGAAATTAAATTGATCATAGTATGTAAGAATCTTTTATGATGCATTTTAAAGTGATAAAAACCTGAGTTTGAATATATTTGCAGGATTAGAAAGAAAATTGAATCATTTATAATAAAATTTCATGAACCCCATTCTTTCTTACGTCTTTCCACTAAGTAAGTAAGGGGTAACGACGCTCTTTATGACTTTCACATACATGAAAATAAAGTATTAGAGAAGGCATTCAAATCTAATAGGGTTTATATCTTTGGAAGTCGATCCTGTTTTCATTGTAAATACGAGGGTGGTCTGAAAAGTTTTCGACCTAAATATAGTTGCAATATATTTTTTTTCAATTTTTTAATATCTTTTTGAACATAGTCTCTTTATAACAACTCTACATACTTCTCCCAGGGATGTTTCCATACTTGTAACCCGTGCAAATAGTACTCAACGTTTTTCTCTGTAAAATAATTGTTCACAGGTCACTTTTTATTTTAGTCTCAATTACTCCGAGTCGGAGTGACGTGTCAAATTTTAATACAAGCCTATGTCTGCTATTGTTTTAATCAATTTAAAGGGATCATCTTCAAAAATAAAAATATTTAATGACAGCTCGATACTCAATTTTATCCATTTTTACAAAATCACTCACATTAATTCTCTCAAACGACTGTTACAAAAGTACTATGCCTCCAAAATGGCTGAAACTTTCTTGAGTAACTGTCAACATTACATAGAAGCCCTCAAACTGGGTGAGACAATATAACTTCCTGTTTAATAATATGTGGTAATCAGGCTGTAAAAGTAGCAGCGGGGTGGGCGTAGTTTCATTCTAGAGGCGAGACTCTAAAGTTGTCTTGGAAATACAGTTAGTCACCACTATGCATTTGGAGTAGGAAAAAACGTGCGTTTACTGTCGAAGGTAAATATTGCCAAATATGATTTGATAAAATTTAACAGATTACAATTTAAAGTTTTATTGCAATATAGAGTTTCTATTGGTGCAATTTTTGAAAATCAGTTAATTGCTTCAATTTCTAAATATACATTAAACTATTCTTTCAATGGATTTTCATAATATAAATTTTGCAAAAAGGATTCAAATAACTCGACAGAAAATAATGTTAAGAAGCTAAAATTAGTGTTATTAGAATTGGTTTCTTCTCAAAAATATGAAAAATTGTACAATTTGTTTAAATGGGATAATTAAAACCGGATTTATTCCGGAAAAACTAATATTTTTAAGACCTATGCAAAATCACCTATAACTTATAATCTGATCAACTAATCATCCACAACTATGAAATAAGATATATTGCCTGTTAAATTTTGCATCTTTTTGTTTAAAAATAATTTCCTCATTGAAAAGTTATTTCTAGAGAAGCACAAAAATGTTAAAAATTCTGGGGTATTAAAGTATCAAAGCACACTTTATTTAGTGTGTGGACAATGGAGGATATAATTTTCAAAACTTTGTAAAACCAAACTTTAAATTTATTCTATCATTATATCAAAAAAAAAACTTTTTTGATTTTTAGGAATGTTTTCAGGAATTTTTTTGAAAAAAATCCAAAAACTGAAATTTGATGTAAAAAATTTTGAAAAATTAAATTTCAAATATACAACTTCATTTTTAAAATTTTTTCATAAATATTGAAAAAATCTCAAAAATATATAATTATTCACAGAAAGTTTAATTTATTGGAAAAAAATCGAAAAATTTTAATACATTTCAAATATTTGTTGAAAATAATTTCAAATATTGAATTTTTTTGTAAAGAATTTCAAACAATTAATTTTTTCAAAAGAATTTGAAATATTAATTTTTTCTAATAAATAGTAAAAATTTATTAATTGTAGATGCGTTTTTTTGTTTTTTTTTTGATTTTTTTATAACCTCGAAAAGTAATAAATAATTAAATAATAGTAATAAATAAGAACTGGAATCGTAAATTAAGTATCATGCCCCGTGTCTGATCTTGATTCAGGTTCCAGAAGAAACTCCTTAATGTCAGATTTTCGATTTCGATTGATTGTTTCATCACTACAAGAATGAGGTAGATGTAATTATCCTTTAATAGAGATCATGCAGGCCCAAAACCTTGACATACCATCCGGTCTTGTTCTAAGTCCGAAGACAACGTCGGAACCGGACACAAAAGCCGTCCTATATAGCCATCTTTGCTGAATGACGACATCATCAATCAAGACAACGTCGGAACCGGACACAAAAACCGTCCTACTTAGCCATCTTTGCTGAATGACGACATCATCAATCAATATCGATTATCAAGGATTCAATGTTTATAATTAATGAAAATCGGAGTCTAACGGGCATGTTTAAGAAAATAAACAGATAATCAATACGGTTACCCCTGAAATTTTGAAATTTTTTTTTGGGGAGATTAACTAAAACCAGCTGTGACAAGGGAGGAAGGAGAGAAGGAAATACACAAGTACATTGGCAAGAATTAATCCCATATCCATCCCCAATATTATACAAAGAGCCCAACAAGGACTCACACTTATAACTCGGAAAACAAAGCCTGAAAGTAGATCTCCATCTTTTATGAGCACACACAAATTTTAAATCAGATTTTGACAATAATTGAATCTATTTAGGAAAGGAAGTTCAGTAGTCAAATAATGACAATTGATGAGGAAACCAAGGATTTTACCAATTCGAAAAAAACGACCAACTAAAAAATTCACACGATTTACCTGAAGATTAATAAATATTTAAATGTATATATAATTGATTTTTTTAAATATATTTATATTAAAAAATAGTTATTTAATTAATTGAATTTAGTATAAAAAAAAGTCCAATGATATATTTATACAAATTTTGGAGGAAACAGCTTTATTGAGATTCAAAAATTGGGGAATAAAAGGGACGGTATATTGGATGGGACCGATTCTATGCTCAAAGTACGGATCGATATAATTTTAGACTTTCAATTGTGGTTCTTAACCAGAGTAAGGGAATTGAGGTCTTGTATAAAACACTATCTATATAAAAAAGAAGATAAAAATAATAATAAATTGTGAGATATAAAGATATCATTCAAATATAAATTGATTTAATTGATTGACTTTTAATTAATAAAAGCTCATTAAATTGATATGCACAAATATGGGAGGCTTTATTGTGATTTTTTTCTTTTATTTTTTAAATGTTCATTTAATTGTTTAAATGGAGTTGCACTGATTAAGTAAAAATAAACATTATAGTATTACATTTACTCCATGGTTCCATGGGGAAATCCATGTACATAGAGTATAATACTTTATCGAGGAATCACCTAGGCGCGAACGTAAACACATTGAATTCAAGAGAATTTATTTTTCCCGAGCACATTTTCCATGAGCTACGGCCATTTTGTTTGTGATTCAGAAATTGGGAGTAAAAAAGTTCAGAAATACTGATCTAAGGTAAGAAGCCACAAAACAAATGAATTACGAAATAATGAAACGTTCAAGCAACCTCAATCAAAAGATGGAATGTGGTTTTAGCAGAGTGCGGAAGAATAAAACAGCAATTATTTTCTACATACTTAAATCTCACCTCTAACAATGACACGAATCAAAAGTTTTCAAAATTTAGACAAACCCATCAAAGTCAGAATTTAAGATTTTATTCCCCCCTCATTGATTTTCTTGTCGCCTCTTTCATTAAAATAATCTTTTGGTAGAGGAGGAGATCTTATTGGACCCTTTTGTTTACAAATTTCATATCATAGTTATTGAGATATATTAATTTTAATGTCGTCAAATTTGAGTCTCACCTTGCTCCATCGGCGGGAAAAAGTTTTTTTTTTTAAGAAATGATAATTTTAGCAAAAGTTCAAATTAATGTAGAGATGATAAGGATGTTTACATTTGTGGGCGATTACTTAATCACATACAATATGCTATATATATAAATAATTATGGACAATGAAACAAATATTGACAATTGATAATACTTTAAATAATTTTGTATGTTTCAACAGTCATAAAATATATATTTTTAGACTAAATGCATACAAGTATATATATATTATTGACTCTATTTTAGTACATGTGTATATATGTATTTAAAGCATGCGTCATGGACTTACATAGTAGAACATGTGGTATCACTTTCAAAGGGGAAGTCATGTGTAAAGTTTAGCCCATCTAGGCTACAGAATAATAATATTTACCTAGATTTTTCCATTATATAAAAAAAAATCTTATATAAGGATAATTTTTTTTATTTTCATAAATAGAAAACACATAAAGTCTCTTCAATGTATACTTTACAGCCTTTGAAGTTGTTGTTTTTTTTAATAATAATAAAGGATTATTTAATTTCGAATCTTGTTTGCTATATAAATAAAGATATTCACTTATCTTCTTGAAAACTTTGTACCTCCTTTAACTTAAGACGTTCCTTAAAATATTAATGATAAGTGGACCACGAATCCTCCTCTACCATTCAACCACTGGTCTTACAGAGTCATGTTTGAAGCCATATTTGAAGAGTAGTGTTGTGTAAGCCTCAAAATTTTATTTCAATAAAAAACAAATCGTTTTTATTTGTCTTTGTGATCTCTGTATGATCCATGCTGGATCAATTTATATTAATTAGCTGAGCAAGGCAGTTCCGTATCAAATCCACCAAAAAAAGTGGTACGGATATACGGCACGGACTAAAGTGAAATTAAGTCTCCATCAAATCTACAATTATTACAAATTAAAGGTAGTGACGGGTCATAAGTTTTTAAGAGATTTCTTGGTTAGTAAAACTCGTCGAGTAACTCTACAACCGGAGTTGACTCGTAACACATCACGGATAAAAAGTAGTGTGAACCTACATACATTCTGAAAAAATAATACAGAGTTGTGGATATACGTGATACGGAACCACACGAACTCATAGTACGGAGGTATGGATAGGGAATAAAAAAATGGTACTCTGCCCAGAAGTAGGGCCCCACATGTAGGATTTCCATGGAAGAGGGTAATACTAGAAGTGAAGGTAAAAAGAATCCACATTCCTCACGGTGTTTGCCAATGACAGAAATGAATAGCATTCCGATGAACAAAGAGCATACTGGCCAGCTATAGGCTTAGGGGCCCTAATGGAAGGAATTAAGTAGCTGATTACCATATATATACCTGAAAAAGTGGGATTCATCCTCTATTGGTGATGCTAAAGAATCAACTCCAGCACTACTCATTCTATCCAAAAAGGAACAAAGGTGAGGACCCGCCAAAGTTGCCACATCGACTATCAGGAAATACATCTCTTGGCCAGACTAACCAGACAAATTAACAGAGAGGCTGCAAGGGAAACAAAGAGAGTACAGGACTTCATGAAGCGTGTTTGGGATCTTATCTTTGCGCAAAAACAGATGTACTTGAAATATTGTCTTTCATCTCGGGTCCTTTTCACTGAAAGGATCTTCAAGGACGACCGGACAATCTGCAAAGAATGTAATAAAAAAAATGATAACGTATAATTTTAGGGACTACAACTCCCTGAAGTATATAATACAAGAAATTCCCCGAGATGTAGAGTCCAAATTGGGTAGGAATCCATCGGACAACAAACATGTGACCTTTTCCAAAAATGAAGATACCCATGAAAGGACGGAGATTTGCAACGATTAAGGAGATAAAGAATGTATCGCTGCCAGGCTATAGGCTATACCCAAAAGTGCTTAGATAATTATGAAAAATATTGGCCCAACCATCATGTAAATATTAATGTACTACACTTACTCCATCTGACCAAGAAGTTGCCTTTAAAGTCAATATACATAAGGTATATTTCCTTATTTTGGAGCCACACTGTATTGCCGTTATACGCATTGAGTTCAACAGATTAATTTCTCACGAGTACGTTATTCATTGAACTACGTCGCTCAATTAAGTGGGTATTATTTACAACCAATTAAAACCCAAAATAACAGATTAAGTAAAAAGTAATCTTATGATTCTTAATTAATACCGTGAAGTCTTAATCCCATTTCTTTAAGACTACGCCAAAAATTAATCAGCTGTATATTATGTTCATAAATATACTAAATGTCTCTAGTTATATATATATTACAAATTTTAAGAAAAATTGGATTACGTTGGAATTACTAAAATTCAGACCCTTTTTTTATTTACAGAAACATGACAAAATAATATTTAGACCTCATTAAGGACCTATTTTTACGCAGGAAATAAAATAAAAGGGACTGTTTCATGTACAATAATATATACTAGAGCGCACTTTTATCAAATGAAAATCTGACAAGATTTTAAATTTAAAATACTAAAGGAAGTATCATTTCTGTCGAAAAAATTTTATTACCATTTTCTGTGATGTAAACTTTGCTTTGTTTTCCGCGTTTTTAATGTTTTCAGTCATAATTATCCTTTAAAATCCTATTGAGATTTGCCGCGGTACTAGTGCCTTGCATCAGCTGATATGGCATGCCGGACGTTGAACAGCCCCTATATTTCAATATATAAACATCGATGGTACAAATGGCATAAATTATTCTTTGATATTATTCCGGTTGGCCTTTAGACCGAAACGAGTGAATATCACTCATGCCCCCCGTCCATGCAATAATGTTTTTAAAGCAATGATGTATTTCTTTTATTAGAATTTAAAAGTTTTGCGTTCACAAGGTGGAGAAACCTGCTTAATACATATGAGTTAAAAATGTATCTAATGATAATCTTACATGTTACAACTTGTACAAGCAGATTGTACAAGTTATTTTATACGTTAACGTTGTTGTCATACACTTCACTCTAAAAGCCGTTTTTAAAGAATTTTGTTTTAGGTAGGAGAACGTAACGTGGGCCTCGTTTAGTTGTAAGCTAAAATCCGATATATACATATTTGGTATTTCCTTTACGAAATGAAACCCTTCAGAGGAGACTGAGGCCCTTAGTGTTCAGTTGGTCCTTTAATAAAGGACAACATACCGCGATCCAGTAGTCCAGTCTTACTTGTTGCTCCTTGGAGAAAGTAAAATCGATCCCTCGTTACTCATTGAGGGTGTTTTTCCTTTTTTAATAATATAGTTTGTATATGTGTGTGTCTTTTATGTGGGCCCACACCGTTGGGCCCTTACAGCTAAAATTTTGCATGGTTGCCTCTTTTGAAACTGATGAAGCTAAGACGGGGTGCATATTTGGTGGGGGGTCATCAAAGGGAGGCTTCTTCTATATCTAAAATACAAAAACTTTTTTTAAACTCAATAAGACTAGATAAAGTTTTCAGTTATAAATCAAAAAGTGACTAGCGGCTCAAAAAATAACTATACGAATAAGGACGTTTAATAATTTTATTAGAAATCAAAAATGTTAGGACAAACATAGAAATTGGTAAAAATTGCTACTATGTTTTATTTTTTCATTTCTTTTCAACAAACTTCAATTTTCAAGAATAAACGTCGTTAACCTTTTTTGATTTTCCAAGTAAATGCCAAATTTTTGGTAGGTTTGCGTTCCTTTTTTCAATGCCAAAAAATTATTAACTATTTTTTTGCAAAATTAGTGCAAAACACTTGTTTGAAATTTCCTTTGAAAACTTCGATTTGGCAATTTTTTGACAGAAATAAAAAATCCTCTTCTCATTGTAACACTTTTTTTCATCCATATATGTTGCAATGTTATTTGACGTTATAACATCCTTCTTTTTCTTTTTAAATGCATGATAAAAGACTACATATTTGTTATGCAGGCGTTATAAGAATGTATTATGGAATACCTTAACGCACCTCTGCAACAAAGGAGTCTACACATTAAAAAAATACATTGGCCAATTTTAATGGGATTTACCGCTTCCTCCTTGGCTCGAGCAACACCGGGTAACACTTTGCTAGTAATAATATAAATTAAATAACTATGTAAAAATATATTCGTATTATATTGGTTTTAATAAAAATATGAGTATTTTTGCAAGATATATGGAATGTTCGTAAAATATATGTCATATATTTTATTTGGCTTAATACAACATTGATATTTTTAGAATAAATTCCAAGGAACGACAGTTAAGGACCCCTCCTAAGACTGAACTGGACCAAATTTTATAATAACCAATACGCTACTAGAAACCCCTCTTCTCAATTGGAGGACTTGGTTGTGTACTTCCGTATGATGGTCTGATCCCTTTTTTACAATCAGATTTTATGATTCTAAAAAAAAGATGTGTTTTTTTTTCATTTTTGCAAAAAGTGTGTATTTTTTCTTTCGGATACATATTACATCATATTCTCCCTATATTTAAAAAAAATAAATATATCCATCTGGAATATTAGATTATATGTACATATCATTTTATGACAAGAATTTCAAATCTTCTCTCTTTTTTTATATACTGTAAATGAGTATAACTCATACGTTTATTAGATGAAGATGCTTTTTCTGTGAAAAGTACGTCATAAAAAGAGGAATATATGAAGAACATACGAATGAAGATATTAATAAAGTGAACAAATGAAGAAGAATAAAAGTGTAAAAAGGATAATAACCATATTCTTTGATTGCCTTTTTGGATCCATTAACAAACAGCACCCTTTCTTCATATTCCCCTCTTCTCTACTTACCGTACTCGTATGTGGAGTAGATAAAATATTTCATATATATGTACAAGAAATGAAATGAAGTCCCGTGATAAAGATATCATAAATGACAGCACAAATGTTGCAAAAAAAAAGTTTAATGCCATATATTTTATATTATATGACATATTATCAGATATAAGACTGAAAAAATACAACAGAGACGTATAAAAACCCAGTTATGTTGTTGTTCAACGCCAGTGGGTTGTGTATGAGGCTGCTCAGATTTGAGGTTAATGTTGTTTTTCACCTGCTCAAAGATTTTTTTTTTTTGCTGAAGAAAACTAAAAAATTGTCTTTGTACAAAGTTTGAAGCCCCTCATGCTATTTTTGGGCGGGTACAAAGAAATTAAATGTATTTTAAAAATGATATTTTTGGGTCGAAATTTAGTTTATGTTAAATAATCCACGTTTTCATTTATTATCTGGTACAAGGTAATTACAAATACTTATTGTAATTGAACAAATTTCAACAGAATTTAATCAATTTTAGTACTATTGGCTTCGATGACACGCTCCAGGCAGCCCTTGCACATGTACTTCTTCCTCATGGACACCCAGAATTTGTTCACAACAGAGACTTTATGGTAATCAATATTTTCGTAGCGAATAATGCAGACATTCCTCTCCTCGTGCCACAAGATGATGTAATACATAGGAGTAAGGTCTGAGCTATGAGAAGACCAGAGTTTATTTGTCCAAAAGGTATTTTCTCAGTCAACTAAGAGTGTAGCTTCCCCTCGGTGTGGGCAGGCCCACATCTTGTTATAAGAAGTATGAAGACTCATCGGTGATCTTCAAGACCTATGGCTTGACCTCTGTCTCCAAAATCTCCAAGTAGTCTGTGCCAGTTAGCCTTCCAGAAACCACACTGGTGGAATCTTGTCCCCAGTTGATGCCAAGACTATTTTATCATTAGAAATGCCGAGAGCATTCTGAGGTTTACTAGAAACCTCATAGTAACGTATTAAAATCAGTGTAAATACTTTTGAAAACCCCAATATTTGAAACAGTGGCAAAGGTATTTTTATTGGCCAATTTTGAGCCAAAAATGGCTTGTGTGTCTTCAAACATTGAAAAAGTCAGTGTTTTATTGTTACCAGCAGAAAAAGTCCTTATGCCGGGTGAAATAATATTCTCCCAAAAACGGGACAGTCTAATATATATGTACTGTTTATTGCCAGGATATGAAGAAGAGAATATCTTATTCTCCTCTTCATAAAAAAAACAAAAAACTTTAATGAAGTCATAAAAAGTTATGATAACTTCTAGTTGTAGTTTTGTTGTTCTGGCTTCTTGCTCAGGTGCCAAGAATCCTTCTTCTTACTCCGACCATCACATAAAAATATGTCTTGAAGGCAATTGCTTTAAGAGGAAGGAACACGTGTTGACTTTCCTAATTAAATAACTTTGTTTCACCCCGAGTCATTAAGGTGTTTGGTAACTAGGATTATATAATATGTAGTATGATCTAGGGTATGCTCTGTACACGTTTTAACAAAAAAAAATGAAATGAAATGTTTAAATGAAGATTTTTCAACTATTGGATTTTCAATAGCTGGTTGTTAATTTATTAAAAGAGTCATATTTGATGAAAATCAGGGATTCAAAAGTCATCTGTGCCACATTGAAAAGTTCAAATTAGTGATGGGAGGATCCTGAAAAAATTATCCTTGCATATTCTAATCAAAATTCCTAATTAAGATGTCGACGCTGAGATTATTTACAGGGTTGGTCAGCCAAACGTGGATTCATGAGCCTCCTGGCCTTCATGACCACTGGCAGAAGGTATACGTGGGATTCTTGTGTATATGGACAATTCCCAAGTCACCCTTCACAGCCTTCCCCATTGTCCTAGGAGACACAGAAAAGTAGTTGGCGAAGCGATTCATCGACTTGGTGGGGTCCTCTTGATCTTATTCTCCAGGCTGCATAGGAACTCAGGATCCCTATTTAAATTGTGCCACCCACTTCCTTCTTTTTTGAGAGAGGTCTTCTCCACCATTCTTCAATCTTCATCTTGGTCACCTTGAAAATCCGGCTCCTGAAATACTTCACAATGTCCTCATTACCTCAACTTCAGCATCTAAGAGATCTGAGTTGTATTGCCTTTGTGCTTCTTGTTCACTCATGATGACGAGAGGACAAAATGTTTATTATTGTTTGTCTATGCATAAAAGATGGTTTAACCAGAATGTAAAAAATTATCACTAAACCTCCCAATATAAATAAGAAAATTATCATTAATTAGCATTCCACATTTGTTGTCCCCAGCTTGTATAACACTACTATTTAAACTATTTTACATCTTATTATGTTTTTACTTAGCTAAAAAAATCACTGGTTAGAGTATAATAAGTACACTGGCGGATTTGTAGACCAAATGATGTTATGCGCATTACACAGAGCGTGGCTAACAGATAAACTGGTATAGTACAATTATTATACACATTTAGAAAAGTTTGGAACCGTCTCAAATATGAGACAATATTTACAAAACTTATTGCACATAAAGAACAATTGCTGAACCTACCATTTTTTTAATTTCAGTTTGTATTCAATTTATTAAACTTTTTGAAAAAAAAAGTTCAAAAATTAAATTTTATCTAAAAAAATTTCAAAATTCAATTTTTTATAAAATCCACAGCTATTCTCCAAAATTAAATTTTTTGGAAAAAAATTGAAAAATTCACAGTTACTCACAAAAAATTTCAAAAATTGGACTTATTTAAAATAAAATTTCATATATTACATTTTTTGAAAGAAAAATTTTAAAAACTAAATTTTTTATAAAATCTACAGGTATTCCCAAAAAATTAAATTTTTTTAAAAAATATTGAATAATCCACAGTAACTCACAAAAATTTCAAAAATTAAATCATTTAAAAGAAAATTTCAAATATTAAACTTTTTGAAAGAAAAATTTCAAAAATAAAATTTTTTATAAAATCTACAGCTATTCCCAAAAAAATTGAATTTTTTGGAAAAAAATTGAATAATCCACAGTTACTCATAAAAAATTCCAAAAATTGAATTATTTAAAAGAAAATTTCAAATATGAAACTTTTTGAAAGAAATTTTCAAAAATTAAATTCTTTATAAAATCTACAACTATTCCCAAAAAATTGAATCTTTTGGAAAAAAATTGAATAATCCACAATTACTCATAAGAAATTCCAAAAATTAAATTTTTTGGAAGAAAAATTCAAAAATCCACAGTTGTTAAAAATAAAATTAATTTTTTGGAAAAAAAATTACATTATTAATTTTTCTTTTACAAGGCAAAATACTTTAATTTTTTTTTTTTTTGGGGGGCTATGCCACCCCCCAAATTAAAGTATTTTGTCCGAACTATTTCATCCGAAAAATCTTTGGACGCTTTTGTTTTTATACCAATACCAACCAGTATGTTTGCTTCAAAATGATACAATTTAGTCGACTAAGTTAAATATAACTGATACAATTACTTTGCAAAATCATCGTCGTATTAAGTCGTACTTGCAAAATATAAAAGGATTTACTTAATGGAGGGTATGACAGAACACTTGACTTCTCACAACATAGTTCATTTATCGTATGGTTACATGTACATTGTCATTTGGGTACATATGTTGAAAAACTCGGTTGGAGAGAATGTTTTGAAAATGAAATATCCCAGCATTTCTTCTCACAGGCTACAAGGAAGTATAGGATTTTACTGTCATGGATAGTAAACCAAAAGTATGGCATAATGTTTAGACCCTGTAAACTTTCCTTGCTGAGTTCCAATCAGATCAAAACTAGTATTTTATATAATCTCAGAAACAATAAAACACCCCTCCACACATATACACAAATGGGTCAAAATTAGTTTTTATTAAACAAAACTATTTTTGTAATTATAATTATTTATTTGTGTAGTGTATTGATGTTTTTTTTTTTTGTTTTTTTAATGTTCCTTTAATTGGTTAGATAGAGTTGCACTGATTAAGTGTAAACATTATAATATTACAATTACTACATCTAACCTCGGAATCTTATCGTAAAATCCATTTACATATACTGTATATTTCTTTCCCTACGAATCACCTGGGATCGAACGCACATTGATTTAACTGAATAATATGTCCCGAGCACGTTGTCACTGAGCTATAGCAGTTTCATTTGTATCTATTAATTTCATGTTCTTTATGTTAAACAAATCTTCTTACTGTGCGACGCCGTAATTGCGTTTATATTTCAGCCTTTCCTTACTTTTAATAATGATTATAGACAAAATATGTTAATAAATAAGATATAGTTATACTTGGGCACAAAAAAATAGTGATATTTTGTTTCATCAGTTTTATTAGTAGCCATTGAGAATAAAAACCCCAAATTGTTCAATTTTAATGATCTGATTGATGATTTTGTTCGAATACATTATTAAGGGAATACGAATATTAAGTTTTAGTTTGTCGCTTTGGATAAATATATATATCCAATTATATATCACTTTTACTATTAAACTTGTACAGTCATTCCTTGTATCAATAAAAAGGGCTCGCACATATTTCATCGACAGTGCCCTGTAATTTGTAGCTAATGATTAGATAGCCTACAATTTTTATCCTAGCTCAGTCATATTTACATTCAGCATCCAGTTTCTCTTTAATAACTATTGTCTCCAACTACAGTTTTTTAATGCACATAAAATAGCATGTACTTTGTTCTGAAATCGATATCTTTTTTTGTAGAATAATTGATACTGTCTATCTTCAAAGGTCCGCATTGGATTTTTACTAGTGTTGAGACTCGGTCCAGCACCGATTTTTTTTTTTTTTTTCGGTTTGGTCTTAAGTGATTTTTTCTAGACCGATTTGGACCGTTTTTGCAGTCCGCACCGTGGTCTCAGACCGTGGACCGATTTTTTTCGGTATCATATATTATGAGAGACCATTTCTTTTTCCAGATCAACTTCATTCATTTTTTTTTTCTAAAAAAAACCCTCAAAAGTACACGATAAGTTCTAGAACAAATACTGTTTACATATAAGAGACGTCAGGATCAAAATTAATCCGAGCTATATCTGTTTAAACTTTGTATAACGTTATTGTACCTGGAAAAAAAAAACATATGATGTCATAATATAAACAATTCATCTGTAAAATCGGTCTAAACCGATTATTTTTGGACCAAACTAGACCAAATTTTTATATGAGACCGGTCCAGACAGAGCTTTTTTGTTGGACATAACTAATTCACTCCAACAAAAAATATAACGGTCTCAGACCGGTCTAGTATTTCCAGACCGAACCCCAACACTAATTATTACCTATTAATAGGTACACATATCTATAAACGTCATCATTTTCTGTTTGACGTAAATACTTTTTCTGATATTGTAAATTGATAACATTCGATGAGTAGTTAATGACATATAATTATTTTTCACTATTTCTCAAATGACGAGGACATGACATTTTTTAAATTCTGATTGAAACAAAGGTTATTATTATTTAGTTATAATATTGTCAGTATATATATTTTTATAAATATGATTTCATGTAATATTTTAATATAGAGTATGATATTAAAACCCCCTTTGCTTCTGATGGCAAACGGACATATATTTGATGATGAATCATGTTGTAATATTATTTAAATATGATATCCATTCATGTTTCTTCAATTTTAAATGACAAAATATTTAATAATTTAACACAAATTGCATAATTAAGTGTTCAATAATTAATATCTCCCTATATAATTCTCAAGATGTTTCAATTGGCAAAGTGGTCATTCGGCAATGTGCTTTTTCGGAAAAGTGGCTTTTGGAAAAGTACCTGTGCATGATAACAAGGGTATAATAGATGTTATACAACGATTGCTATAGATTATCATCATATCAAGTCTTTAAAGACTCGATAAAAATAGAATTTCGGAACTTTTTTCTGAAACTTGGAAACGATACTGACAATTTGACTTATTCTAGATGATTTTGATCTTGGAAGATGTCAATGGTCCCAAAGCCGAGGCAGTAAAAAAATATCATCTAAAGAACATTGTAGAAGTTGATAGTAACTTTTGATAGTATATAATGGCAGTTAAATTAGGGTATTTCGTCATTATTATTAAATAAAAATGAGTTAAATTTACCTAGAAGTATCAGTACTTTTTAAAATCCAAACTACCTAACACATATGTATCAAGATATTAGAAAAAACACATATTTCACTTTCTTACCCTCATATGTGTCTACGTATAAATAGTAGCTATTTACTATCCTATCCGTGTCTGATCCATCCCTATTATATAAAAATGGATGACGATATAATCCCTCATGATTAACGTTTAAAAGCTCTTGATTAGGTTAAAAGACTTCTTCGTTTTTCTTCATTAATATAGAGAAAAGAAAGATGAGATGGATTAATCCTTCGTTATATAATATAATAAGTACCCCCTCCCCTAAGGCTATGGGCTATGAGTGACACTTTAAGCTCGGCTGAAATGACTCGAATTAGTGGTTGATTATATACATTATTGTATCATTTAAAAAGAGGTGCTTTAAAGTTTACACTCATTACAGAGAGTGTAAAAAGGGTCAATTTCTTGCAGTATGAGCTGATACAGAAGATGATCTCAACAATCATGACCGGTTTTAGGGTGAGCAGGTACTGGGGCAAAGATAAATATGCGTTGCATGTTAATAAGATAATATACAGCTAGTCCCTATGAATCGTGAACAAATTTTCCCTATCTCAATTATATCAAGATTTTCGAAATGTACATTTAGTGATACAATGAGACTTTATACTGGGTGTCCATTGCAATTGGAACACTTACTAATTCAATAATTAATTAAGGTTGAATCATTGAAATTAATTCATTTTTTAGTATATTAAAGCCAAGGGTAACTATACACTGGGATAGCCACATATTTTTTATCTGTTCAAATGTAGTACAAAAAAAAAAAGATTAATAAAGTCAATAGTGTTGAAATATCATCAAAAATTTATGAATAACCAAATAAAATATTTTTCAGCAGTATGTTTTTATATTTTCCCTTAGATTAAGACTTTTTAATGCAACGTAAGGTAAAATTCTGCATTATCAAAGATATAAAAAAATGAATGACAAATATTAATCTTAATCCAAATGTGGAATGTATTTTTAGGATTTAAAAGGGGTATTCAATATTCAAATAAAGTTATGTTTTTTTTTTCGAGTAGACACACTGGATAATTTAGCAGCTTTTCTTCGTTGATATGATGTTGATTCTTTTTCCCGATTTGAACAAATTTCATCATTTCTTCACCTTACAAAGTTCCTGATATTGACATTGAATACTTTGCATGAAATCTTGCTCAATAAATCCTTGTACTAGAAAGCAGATTCACATTTTTTATCTAGAAGTGAGAATGCACTTTCATAGCCATAAATTCTTTGGATCACCGCACAGTTGAGAACATTGGTCGTACAACTAGTTGAACAACTTTTTGATTAAATCTCGGCTCTTCAAAATGCTACTTAGGAATTTTTTTATGTAGAAAATTGACAAAAGAGCACATTCGAAGGGGTAATAAGTCCTCCTCTATTAATCAACTCAATTAAGCTGTTTTATTAGCTTCTTCTTCGGCGGTAACTTGAATAATATTGAAATTGAAGCAACTCTCTTTAATTAAAAGATTCTTGGAGCTGGAACAAGATTTTCTTTTTTAGAGACCGACCTTGCAATGAAACCACCGATGTAGTAAACAGTAGTATTTAGTTCGGTTTCCTCATTGGTTAACTTAATTTCCGTGTTACAGATGTTAAACACCAAATCCAAGTCTCCTTCACATTCCATTTGACTGGTGTTTTCAAATATTCCAGACAACTCGATTATTGGAACTTTGGTATATTTTGAAAAATCTCTATAGCGAAGTGCTTTTTCTGCTTGAAGAAGTTTTCTAATTGAGATGAAATAATTTGCCCCTGCCATTCCAAAGAACGGTCACCTTGACTGTTTCTTTTAAGTTATTCAATGCATCTTTAATAACAAATTCTTCTTCTTTTAGTTCTATACTTTTCAAAAGAAACAAAATGTTTGAAATTTCCAAAGTCTCTGAAAGTATTCCATCTTTCTTAACTAAGTGCTTAAGACGATGAGTAGGTACAATGGACCTTCGAGAAAAGCTTTGAAGCTCAAATTTTCTTTTATAATTATTCCTCTTTCTACCAGAGGGAGTCCATTTTCACCCTTACAAAATTGGAGAATATCTATATTTTTGGTTTGATTTAAAGAATTTGAAATCCGCTGGGTAGAGAAATGTTCCCTTATGAAATGAAGAAAAAGAAACCATGACTTTCAACTAGACCGTTCTTGAATCAATAAGTGATTCTAAACAAAAAAGGGTGATGGTAACCAGATTCATGAATTATCTTTCAATTAGGAGCGGACAGTTTCAAATGGAGGGATTTTTTTAGCTTCGAAAAAAGCTTTAGACGCTGAATCTATCCTTTCTTTCTCTTTTTCAAAGCGGGAAGCTAAAGTGGCCGTAGATGATCTTAAAGAAGTTGATAGATAACCAGGTAAGTTGAGCTAAATGCAAGTAACAACATCTTCTTTTAAGGAAGGCTTCGACACTTTCCCATCTGGGATTTCCTTTTTCTTTCTACTGGGATTCTTATCCAAAGACTCATAAGTGAAATCTTTGGCACAAAAATGAATTCGATCATACAACTATAACCTTTTTTTAATAATCTTGATAATCCTGATGGCATAAATTCAATTTTGTCAAGGAATAGGATTAGCCGGGAGCCGGTGGGCTGAAACGTGAGGTGAAATTTTCTTCCTCGGTTGATCCACAACACAACCATGTACAAAACAGCGTTTGGCATGATTAATAAATCCCCTTAATGATCAACTAAAATATCTTTCAAAGAATCCAAAACGGATGCCACTTGATTTTAAATAGGACTCAGGTTATAACGTGAGCTCAACTTTTGAAGAGAAGAAGGAATATTTCCTCAACTCGTACTACTCTGGAAGAATAGAGGGGAAAAGGAGAAATAGTTACTAGTCCAGTTATATCCACTTCCTTGATTAAAGCATAAACAATTAGTCGAAAAACAATATTAACTTGAGTCTCCCAGCTTACGTACATGTTGAGAAAATGACACTTGAAGGTGATTGACAAATTTCCATTCGCGCACTCCCAGCAGTTGGGCGTCTCCAGAACCCCCTTCGATACTGTCAGCAAATCTGAAACATTGGATAGGAAAAAGGGCCCTTTCAATAAGGCCAAACTGGGCCGGAGAAATTAAGGAAAATACCTCAGGCCAATTCCATCAAGTCCATGAGGACACTTGCTAGTGATCTCGGGGTTTCACACCAGACTGTCAATAGACCCATCAAAAAGGGGAGGAATAGCCTTGCGAGAGTGGAGAGATCTCTTTTGCCACCATAAATGAAAGAACCCCATTTCCTCCGTGGCAAGACTCTCTTGAGTTATTGAATTATTTCTTGACACTTTTGGCCCCACTAAAGACCTGATACCAACCCCCTTGACTACGCCTTTTGGATGTACGTACAAGGGAAGGCCTGCAGCGTCCGTCATCTTAACCCCAATACCCTCAAAGCCACTGTCAGACAGCACTAAGACTGGGATCCACACTCACGAGGGATTTGGCACTCGCCATCTTCTCAATGGCCCTCCATATCACACATTCAATAGGGTTGCAGTCTGGTGAGGACGGACGCAACATTGACGTGTACCATAAATTCCCCAGGCTGTCTTCACACCAATTTTAAGTTTTTCTGGTCTTGTGGCTTCCGGGCTTCCTCTCAGTCGTCCTATAGCTTATTAATCTTGAAACAGAGAACTTTGTGCAAGATCTCGTCATAAATCACTGCTCATAAACAATTACTTTTGGCCTCTATTTCAGTTATCCTTAGTCTTATGAAGAGGTTTTTTTTTTTTTTTTAAAGAAATGTTTGTTTAACGCTCTACCAGTTGATATTACGGGGTAAAATCGGTAAATTAACTAAGTCTATCAAACTGTTCCAAACTTTCATTCAGGATTCACTATAGCACTTTGTATAATAGAATATTTATTTCTATTTTAAAAGTCATTGAATGTTTGAGATATTTAAAGTCAACAAATATTGAATATATTAAGTACGATTTTTTATAGCAAAACAATTTAGTTCCATTTCTCAATATCTATGAAATCTGTATCCATCATTTAAGGGATTTACGAACGACAAACAACCCACAGTCAAACAAAAGCACATCCTTTTTTGATTTTTGTACGGAACCTTATATCTCTAACGCCATCTAGAGTTAAGCCATTTATTGAAAAAAAAAATATTTCTTTTACTACGCCAACTATATATTGCAGTTATTGTATGATATTATATATGTCTTTATTAATACAGTTCTCTATCAGAAAGTTGATTGTATGAATGGAAGTTTCCAAGAAAATATCATGATCCCATTTTTTGTAAACACTTGTGAATAATAATTCGTTAAATTTATATATTAACAAACTTTTCTTATAATCAAGACTGATGGGACCAAGTGTTCCTTTTGGGATATCAAAGTATGGTCACCCTAACAATATATATACATGGCAGTATATATATGTGACAGGGAGCGTGTACAGTACACTCAATAATAATAATATATACACATTATTATTATAAACGGACCCAATCCAATAATTCAATCACATCGATTTCACACTTATACAAACAAAACAATCCCGTACGTGTGTCACTTATGGTTATTTTGAAATGTAAATAACAATTGAAGCAGCCCCGAAGCCAAAATTCATCAAATAACACAACCACCTCTGTCAACCCTTTTATATATACAATATACATATACATGTCATCGAAAATGTATTTGTAAATTTGTCAAAACCACTTGATAGGTTTTATAATTCTATTATATTTATTTGATTTTTCTCTGCAGATGAAGTTCACTGAATTTATGTAGACATATATATAAATGTATTTGAATATCCCTTGGATTCGGTGAATGGTTCAAGTGGGTGTCGCCAATGTACATACATGTATGTAAATATTGGAATTGGCATCGTATATACAGATTGCAATTCAGTAGGTAATTCATATATGGAATGCTAACAAAAACAACATGGCGGTTCTTGTTGAAGAAGTGGAGAGTGAGGACTTCATGATGACATTTTTAAGTTTGTTGTTGACATTATAATGTAAGTACATTATGTATATTGAATAATCATATGATAAATATCAGTGGAAGGCTCTTTAGCTTCACTCCTCCTTATCTTTTGTCTCCTTCCATGTATGTTGGTATATTGTAGGATGCACTGGGTGCGTTACAAAAAGTGACAGAAATATTAGACCTAATTTTCATGTATTAGCATTACAGATTCTCCCTCGAAATCCCATTTTACCGAAATATTAAAATAAAATTAAGAAAATGTGGTCGGAACTTAAAAAATAAAAAGTTATCATTGATGAATAAATAAAAATTTATTTTTATAATTCTGTTTTTGGCGTTATCACAGATGAACTCCAAAACGGTCAAACAGATCCGTCAAAAATTTAGCAAGTTGACGTATATAAAAATCAAGCATGTTCTTATGATATTTTTTTAGGCCTCAGAGGTCATTAAAAGGTTATCTGTCATCGAGATAGGACCTTCTTTCCAGTCACTCGTTCTATTTGTCTCCTTCTTTATATATCTCATAGTTTCAACACGGGCACCCTATGCTGGTATTACGATTAATGATTAGTATTACGTGTTTTTGTAAGCAGTATGAGATGAAACATTTTAGATGGGTTATAAAAAGAGTTAGATGGATTCTAGTTATGCTTCAGTTGACTTTTAGAACCCCTGGGATCGGATTGTGTATTTCACAACAACGCAACCCAAAATTAGTTTTTTATCACTTAGTATATAAGTGTTTTTTATATAAAGAAGGTACATTAATTTCATTGCATTTTTTTTCACAAACGCAATCCCAATATTTCTCGAGGTCCCTCTCAATACAATTTCCCAGAAAATGAGATACCCTTACTAGTATTACCTGTATGAAATAAGTTACTTCAAGCAAAATCAAAGAGTGGATTTTAGGGCAAGAAAATGTTCCCAAGTCCCCTGATTTGAATCCCATAGGCTCCAGCATTTGAACATATTTTGAAAAAATGATAAGCTCAAAAATCCAACCCATGCGTTCATTTAATACCTGGATAATGTATTTTAGCCCTCCAAGAATCGTTTGAAGGACATGATTTCAATAGTAATTGAGTAAAATTCACTTTACATATTTTATGGACAATAACAATTACATAATAAGCAGTAAAACGAGAACTCTTTAATGCCAATTTTCTCATTGTATTTTGATGTTTATAGTCCAGACATTTTTTTGTGTATGAACAAACTATGATAAATATTTCGTCATCATGAATGAAAAAGAAGTCAAAAGTCATTGCGACTCAGATTTCCTAGATTCTGAAGTTGAGGAGGTGATGATTGTGGACATTGTGAAGTGCTCTAGGAGCCTGGGTTTCAATGTGAGCAAAATGAAGAGTGATGGAGAAGACCTCTCCAAGAAAGCAAGAATTAAAGGGCACAAATTAAAGAGGGATTCGGTCCAGTTTGAAGAAGAATATCAAGGAGGAACCCATCAAACCGATTAATCGCCTCGTTAAATAATTTTCTGTGGCTACTAGGACCATGAAATACACAGGGACCACACGCCACATTCTGACAAAAGTCATGAAGGCACTCAAGTCCACGTTTTGCTATCTAAGCTTCTATATTATTTCTCTATAGATTTGAAAGATATTCTTTTTGATGGGTCACTACTTTTTTTTACGCACCCTGTGGGAAGGTAGGTAATCCAATGAAAGTATATTATTTAATTATCGTCAAGAATATTTATGTTTTCATTCGGTTGTCCATCAAACTCACTACTGCTAAGAGGGGGAAACAAATAAATAAACAAGCAATGCACCTGTTTAAATATAAATGTATTTATGTAAGTAGAAATCGCCAGCACCCCCTGTTGTGTCATTCATTATTATGTCTCATTAGGTATTCTATATGTGTATTTACAGTATCGTGGACACGAAATGGTTGCTCCTTATCTGAAATAATCATCTTTGGAGATGAATCAAGGAAGACACTTCCCTTTTTGAAGCTACGTATTTATGTATGTACTGGTGGAAGTACTCGGCTTTGCTCGGAGTTATTAGGCGTTGATAAACAAACATCAAAACAGATAAACTTTATACTCTGTTTTTCTTTTTTAATATGGCACAATCAGCTTAAGCTACATACGCTAGTTGGATAACCTCATCTAAAGTAACATTTATTATTTTTCTTGTATATGCCTTGTCGTATTTTAGTGGTTAGATGGGTTAATTAATTGTTTCTATCAATAAATATTGTATAGATACACAATATTATAAGACAGTATCAAATAAAATGTGTTTTTTTGTACCTTGAATTTTTGTGTTTTTTAAAATATATTTCTTTAATTTATAATTCTTTAATTTATTTTTTAATTTTATTTAATGGGATTTTAAACATCCCTTCATAAAGTAAGCATTTCATGAATTTGTACAAAGCCCCTGGACATCATATAAACAGAGGAGATGTCTAAGAAAACGATGAAGGTTAATCTCGAAGTTCCTTCCAAAACGAATTAGCGACGAATTTAGTAGCTCTATAATATTGAATAATAAAATACTAAGGCCACCTGGGATCAACTCATGGATTTTATGCCACATCTTCATATCTAAAATGAATAAAATGATCTCTCTTTGCTTCTATATAGCTATATATTGTATATTACATCCAATGAAACCAATAACCAATCTGCAGTACAATAAAAATCTATCGTCATCACCTCTTAAATCATTCAATTTCACGGAATAGAATTTAAATTCAATTCCAGAAAGTAGCATGCATCATAATGGCAATTTCATACACATCAACACAAATCACTCCAATTCAATATTTGCCTTCATTTAAATGAATTCGATTTCACCCCCCTCTATCCTTTTCAGTCTCGTTCCCTACCCTCAGGATCACTTTTTATGATATACCAATAATCTACATACATCCTACATATCCATGACTCAGAATAATATTATTATTACTTTGCTTTTACGATTTAAATACAGCTCTTTTTGCCAGGAAAATATTTCATATGTACATATAATCCTTTATTATATATTTACGATTATTCATATGCGGTTACCGTTTATGCAAATAATATCATTTGAGGCTCAAAGTTATGAGACATTTATTGATTTCACGTGTTCACCGGGGACGGGATGTCCCCTTCTAAGAAGGGAGGAGGATCCAAGGCTTCTTCAATCATACATAACCCTAATAAAATAACAATAATAAAGATTTTGTTCATAAATATCTGCGAGGGGAGGATCCTCATCGTTGTAGACTCCGGAGAAATCCCTTGGTTGACCAAACATTGAATACATTTGCATAACTGAATTTGATGTAAAAATTGGCAGAGAAAGAATGGAACAGGTTTGTTGTGATGATGAGAGTAGTATTTTGATCATAATGTATGTATACCATCGATCCATGGGACCCCAACACACGCACTCATACACAACAAGAAGAGAGATAATTGGCAATTCTTTTCATTGACGAAGTGTTTGACAGTTCCACACTATTATTGAGAGGCTTTTTTCCTTATAGTTACATATATGGATATACGTGAAAGGATCAGCTAACGAGAGGATTTATGTATTCTATTGTATAATTGATATTATTTATAGATTTTGACTCTTCTTTCTTTAGTTCCTCTTCTCCCTTTCCGAATAATAACCCCACATATGCCGCTATTCAGCATAATTTAATTACAAACACTTTAATGGCTCTCAAGGGTACCATATTAATTTCAAATCCTTAATTGAAGGAGCATTTAAACAATGTGCATATATAGAAATGGAAATACAATATAAACACCTATATATTGTTATTAAAATAAAAAAGATGTAACAATTGAATTTTTGTATGTTTGTTCCCATAAATTTTCATCTATTTTTAATACATATGAATGTTCCTTCTTTCTTAAAACATTTTTTTTTTAATTAGTTACCGAAAAACAGTAACCAAAAAGAGGGTGAATAGGTAATTTATTGCTCCTTCTTGAGATGATGTTTACTCAAGGATATATCTCCAAATTAGAACTCCATGATGTATAAATGACTCATTTTAATTATTTGTACATATGTATCCGTTCTATTGTTTGTATTTACGAGAAGTCTCTCTAAATTTTCATTTGTAGAGCGTCATCAGCAGTGAGGCTAATCAGGAGCATGGGCATGTTTAAATAAACGCAAAAATCAACATGATAACCCTCAAAATTTGAAGAATATTTTAGAGCAGAGCAGTTTAGCTCTCATAACATTTTATTAGATTTACTATAGTCAGTTGGGATGAGGGGAAAGGGACTTAAACAATGACATAAGCATGAATGACTCGGATGACCCTCCGAGGAGTAGAAAAGGAGATTCGCTCCTCTTGAGGGGTGAAAAGGAGAAAGCCAAAACAAACTATTTTTTTGTTATAGTTCCTTTAACTAATTAGATGGAGTTGCACTGATTAAGTATAAGAAAACATTTTAGAGTTACATTTACTCCATCTAAACTTGGATTTTTTGGGTTAAATCCATATACATCAAGTATATTTCTTTCAATATGAATCACCTGGGCGCGAATCTACACACATTCAAGAAAATAACTTCTCCTGAGCGCGTTGTCCATGAGCTACCGTGATTCCATACTAATTTTAAATGTTATTCAATTTGAACCTTTCTTTCTTTTTAAATAAGGAAATTTGGGTTAGCTATGAATGTCATAATATGTACCTGTCAAACATATCTAAGGTATTTTATGCATATGACAAGGAAATGATAAGTTTTTCGGGGAAAACAATGTAATTTTGCCCGAATATTTTCTTGTTCTTTTTTTTTTATATATAGATAACGTTCTTGAATGACGTATTTCTTATAAAATCCCTTTCTTTTATTGCCTAAGCTAATTTCATATTTACCAGATGCGGCGAAAAAATCATCATTATACCTTCAATATAGAAATTATTAAGATGTATTTTAGCAATTAGTTGTAATAGGATATGTCAATAAAATAAAAATAACTAATATGATGGTTTGGCACCCTAATAATCACTGTAGCTCCCCTTGGCAGCAATGATGGTTTCCCAACGGCTACGGAAGGCCTTGCAACCACTGCGGATGTAGTCCTCAGACATGGCATCCCAGTGCTAGTTGACAGTTTCCTTGAGGTAGTTGATATTTGGTTGACGGACGGTGCAGTCCTTGGACTCAACATGCACCCAAAAAGTGACGTTTAATTGGTTGGGATCTGGTGAGTAGGGGCCACATTTTCTTTGGAAAGAAAGGTAAGTTATCCTCCAACCACTTCTGGGCCTTTTTGGACGTGTGTGCAGGCACACCATCCCGCTGGAATACCACGTCCATGTCTGGGTAGTTGATCTGAACCCATGGTAACAACTTCTCCTCCATTGGTTTCTTGCCATCATCCAAAAGTGCGCGGACCAAAATTCATTGTTCACGTTCAGATGGCATTTTCTGGGCTTATAAGGACCTTAGGAAAATTTAGTTTTCTTTGTTTATTTTTAGTAGTGTACCGGAACCATTTTTTCCCAATCACAAAAACTTTGATTTATGTAGCAAAAACAAAGTGTAAAAATGTTTTTGCCGTACCTGGTAGCTTATTTTATAGATTAATTTTGAATTATTCATTTTTTTTTTTTGGCAAAAATTACCAAATAAAACAAGAGAACAATTTCAGGATCCAAATTTGCACCAATTTTGAGTGACATTGAGTGAATAATCCAAAATGGATCTAAGTTTTTCTCTGACACATCAAGTTTCAGAAATATCTGAGATTATAGTAATTGTGTATTATTATTGTTCAGAGTCATTTTTCAACATTAAAACAATCGGCAAATTAAAATGAATCTGAACAATAATAATCTCGAATTAATATAATCCCGGATATTTCTAAAACTGGATGCGTGATAGAAAAAAGGATAACAGTTTTGTGTTATGCAAATAATATGTCTTCATTTCATTTGGTGCAAATTTTAATCCTAAAATTGTAAACTTGTTCCTCCTGTTCAGAGTCATCTTATTTTGGCAGTTGTCATAATGGCGAGCAATGAGTCTGAACAATAATAATATCGTATTACTATTAGCCCAGATATTTTTGACACTTTATGAGTCAGAGAAAAACTTGCACATATTTTGGATTATGCGCTCAAAGATCAATGCTATCATTGGCTTCAATTCAATGGTGCAAATTGTCTGTTCCCGAGTGTAATACAACAACAAAAAAAGATTATTTTTTATGCTACGAGCTTTTAAAAAATTATGACTGTCCAAATCTTGTTTGGAAGTTATAAATAAGAGAAAACTATTGATAGCCCTCTCCCCTTATCTCCAAGGTCTTATGTCAAAGCTTTTTACCATCTACCACAAATGTGTCTCTCTTTATTATATCATAGACCCTAATAAATATGTATTAAAAATGAGTTATTACTAATATCGCTAAATATTAACATCTAGTATGACTAATAAATTAGCTACTAACTATGTAAGGATCCCGATTATCCTATATTTCTAGTATATTACCATCCGGCATAAAATTGATAGAAAAAACATTTAACCCTCTCTAACTTATGATGTTATCAGTAGCTTAGGATAGTTATGAATAGACAAAACAGTTCAATACCTATGGTTATCAAAGATTGACTTTTAAATCATTATTAATTTTTTAATAATTAGTCAAATTAGAAGAGGTAAGGACTTGCAACTCGACTTGACCTCACAATCAAAGACCCGTAAGCTACTTAAACTGAATTTAAGAAAAGTTTTAAAACACTACGGAGCCTATTTTATGATGAAGAACTTGAAATGAACTCAAAATAAATCTGAGGACTCAAACTAAATTTGATAAAAATATTTAAGGACTCAAACGGAGCATCAAGAAAATATTTAAGGATTTGAAATATTTAAGCAAATACTTGAGCCACGACTTGAACTAGCAGAATATGATGACGAGACAAGTAATTTCATGGGGATATTTACCATCTATTGGTAGTGACGACCTTGTAGTAAAGAGAGGACAGATCCACATTTTCTCAGATAAGGGACGGTTTGTATCTTTAGACGTAAATACTCAAGATAAATTTTGGGTACCTGAATATTCAGATTCAGATCTGAAACCTAAATTAGACGGCTATCCAAATTTTATTAGCATTTTACATTAAATTTGGACATAAATAAAATAGAATCAGGATTAAGGTTACATTTTCACTGATGCCAAAATAATAAATAGCCTCATATCATTAAAACCAACAAGTGGTCCATTGAAATCTGAACAATTACTAATTCAATAATTAATAAAGGTTGAGGGATTGAAATGAATTCATATTTCAATATATCAAAGCATAAACTATTAGTTATAAAACAAAACAAACATGAGATATATAGCCTACGTAAGAGTCGAGAAAATGACACATGAACGAGATCTATGAATTCTCATTTGCATACTCCAAGCAGCTGGGCGTCTCCAAGACGTCGTCAGCAAGTCCAAAACGTTAGAGAAGAAGATTGGCTCTGTCAAAATCCAAACTTTAAATATAAATTTAATAGATGAATTTGAATTTAATTTACAAATTCTAAAAAATTATTTTTTTGTAAATAGGTATCGATTTAAGAAATTTTTCCAGATGTGGATTTTTGAATTTTTATTTAATAGATGAATTTGAATTTAATTTACAAATTCTAAAAAATTATTTTTTTGTAAATAGGTATCGATTTAAGAAATTTTTCCCAAAAAATTTAGTATTTTAAATTTTTTCCAAAAATAAATAACTGTTTGTTAACAGATGTGGATTTTTGATTTTTTATTTAATAGATGAATTTGAATTTAATTTACAAATTCTAAAAAAATTTTTTTGTCCAAATCGTATATTTTTTTTAAAAAGCTATGGATTTTGAAATTTTTTTCAAAAAAATTTAAATTTTTTGTCCATAGCCGTATATTTTTGGATTTCTTTTCCAGAAAAACGTAATTTTTTTGTTTAATTTGATTTTTTTCTAAAAAAAAATGCCCTCCCCAAAATATAGTCCTGCGGACGCTCCTGATTAATTATTTAAAACATCATCAATTTTTGTGTTCATTATGTAATTTGTGACGTATTGAAAATACTTTATAGCGAGATCATGGTTCAAACAAGTTATCAGTTTTTTTCATAAATTTGGGATCGACAGGAAATGTCCTCAAGGTGAGAGTTCATTGTTACTGCATAAATACATGTAAATTTATACAGTGTTTTGTTTGTAATGCATTGCTAGAGATATTATACTCAACGTCAAAGTATATTCAATGTACTTATACCAATGAATCAGGCACTCGTTCTTGCATTTTTTTTTTATTTTTTAGATCATATAACTATTCGGAGAGGCTGCTAAGTGCGCCCTTCAAATGAACAATGTGACTTATGCCCTGATAATTCTTTTATTATTAATGAATGTAAACCTATAAAGAAGTCAAGGGCTAAACATATAATAAGTACTCCTCCTATTATACAATATAAACAAAAGTTAAAGATGAGTCTTCTATGTGTATTCAAGGCAATTGGATTAGATTTTCAGTCATACGGAAATTCTTACATAATTGAAAATTACGCCATTTATTTTGCCCTCAAACCAAAAGTTATTAAAACGAATTAGAAGATTTTTTAAGAGGGAAGAGCATACGAGGCTAATCTCATAAAGAAGAATTATTTTGTGAAATACCCTCTGGTTACAACACACATTGAGTCAAGAGGGAATTATGTTCTAAAGTATACAACATTTGAGGTATTTGATGATCAGTTATCTGTAAATGTACCTATACATATCTAGGTCAAACAGGGAGAAAATATGTTATATGGGTGCTTCTGCAAAGAAGCATCAATAATATATAGATCTGTCAACATCCAATCTATGGACTCATTGACCATAAGTGACAAGTACGTCTGAATTAGAGAGGTTCCTACGTTATTCATATTTATAAATATATATTTTTCAAATAAAAAAAGAGGTGGAGTCGACACGAGACCCTGGGCGGCCAGTGTGGTTCTTTTCTTCTTCTATGGATTGATTGATGTTTTGAGGACAGCTCCACAGTATGAGACAAGTGTGTGGTTATATTTATATGTGTATACCCATTGTATGCTGTTTTGAGGGGTGAACTTGTATGTATCATACAAGTTCACCATTGACAATAAAAATAATCATAGAGTTAATATTATTTAAGGCTTTTTTTTATTATATTGTATGTTCGACTCTGATTATATTCAATACATATATATATATATGTCATAAACGTCAATGCTGTTAGGAGTAAATATGTATTTTATTGAGGAAGGCTGCCTTTGAGTTACTTTTGTTAGTGCGGTGTGGGGTTTGAGACCTGTCATATGGTAAATTGGTATACTTTAATTACATGAGTTCTATAATTGGATACAGAATGATATTAAGTTTTTTATCCTTTTGTTGTTGTTGTTGTGGAAAAAAAAACCGACATGATAATAGTTGAATCTAACATAAGGATACTCCATCAACCACCATGCCCTTTGACTTAGCTACATGTATTGTTTTGAATTATAATGTCATATCTATTTAATATTTTTTGTGTTGACAAGGAAGTGAACACAAGGACATGAGCTCCATCTTTTATTTGTCCCAATTATGATCCTGGAGTTTTTGGTTATTTATATTTATTTTATAATTATCTATACGTTGGGACTAATACAGTGTGTTCCTGCAAAGCGTGAACGAATTTCCCAAAGCTCAACTTTATCAAAAGTCTCAAAAAGTACAAGTAGTTAGACTTGCAATGCCTGAAGCCCTTGCAAGCCTTTTTCACGTAATCTTCTGACAAGTCAGCCCACTCCTTCTCCAAGGCAGCATAAAGGGTATCTATACTTACATGGGAGGCGATACATGCCTTCCTCTTGATGCCAACCTGGATACCGTAGTTTAAATGGTTGAAGTCTGGTGAGAACAGAGGCCACATTGACCAGGGCCAAGTTGTAGTCACATCTCTTTTGAGTTGTTTGTTTTTAGCCCCACTACCTCTAAAGGCTCTGTATGTTGTACTTCAGCTTTTTAATCTTGGTAATGAGAACCTTGGAGCAGAGGTCGATGCAGGCCTTATCGTCCTAACTCATTTGTTTTAGCCTCCCTCTCAGTTGTTCTTGGCCTTATGAAGAAACTTGTTGCACAAGCGTTGTTTGTTTATATTGCTTGACCAGTTGATATTACGGGGAAAATCGGCAAAATTATTTAGCAAGTTAATTTAAGCCTAACCGATAAACATTTGAAGGATTATAATAATTACAAGTCATTTAAATTTTTTCTAAATGATAATCTAAGGCTTACATTGAGTGTTTGTAATTTTTTTTATAAATGGTTATAAATCATAAGTATCAAGTACTATTCATTTATGAAACTCAGAAGTTAACTCATTTATAAGATTACTTCACAAATTTTAAACGTACTCTATAGTCCATACAATCACAATTCTCAAACATTTCTAAACCCTAAAATATTATGTTACTTAGAGCATAGCCACTAGCCATGCTAGTTCATTACTTAGCCTTCTGAATAGTCGATGTCATCAGTGTAAAGTATAACGATGCAGTGAGAGATTGTTTGTATTGTTTTTCCTCGATTACGAGTTCATACATTAAGTTGAGAAACTTATAAATTTTGATCCATTTCATTTATTGTTCCTCTTGTTAAATATCTTATATTCCCAATATTTTCTTTATACATAGCACAATTATTTACTACACATAATTAACAACTACCTAGGGCTATAAATTAAATCTATATTTATAGCCTCTAGGCTCAAATGACACAATAGTACTTATATAAGCTATAAAATGTATTATATACCAACTCTACAAGTCTGGTACTAATATAAGACAATGAGAAAAATGACATCCAAGATTTAAATTATCCAAAAAAATGAGTTTTGGGGTTTCAAAAAGAGAAAATTTATCATTCTGATGGTAAAAATATAATTTTTTTGATGATAATTTTGCAAATTGAATTTATACTCATTAGTGTTTGATGAGGTTGGCACTAGTATATAATGTCACAGGGTTATTGTAGCTTGAGTAAATTCAAGGGGTTTTTTCAAGTTCGAGTAATACTTGAATCTAACATAAATAGCGGTCATTTAATGAACAACCCAATCGAAGGGACAACATGATAATAAAGTATTTATGTTACATATATGTGATGTACTTGAATATTAATCCGTGAGGATTTCTGTGGTTCCCACAACTTATTGGGCAAATGTTTATTTATGTAATAATACATTTGTATTATTTGACGAAAAAAGAAAGAGAATTAGACCAGTGGAGATTCTCTGCTAAGTAATGTTAATATCTATCAAATAAAACTTAATCCCACACAATTGCAAAAGGGAAGAAGATAAAAGGTTTTGCTTTTCATTGTGAGTTCATAATATTCCCATTGCTACTGTTATTATTAAACCAAGGAATTGTTGTAGCGTGTTTTGTTATTGTTGCTCCATGTTTAATACCCCTTGGCATGTCTTAAATAAACATTTATGAACGGTGAACATCCTTTATTTTTGGGTTGCTGTTCTTTACATATGTATTCATTTTGTACATACAAACATATCCATGTATTAATATAAATAGACAATTTTATGTATTCCACATTTCCCCCTTTTTCCGGATTTGATATTAAAATATTGAGTTCTATTGTAAATATTATTATTATTATGTATTTATAAATTCAGTCATGTTTGTTTGTCAACACAAAAAATTTGTCATACTATCAGGGAAGTATTTTTTTATTTGAGTCTTATTCTTGCCATACGGTATATATGTATACAGTGTGTCCTCACGAATTTTACCAATTTCAACTTTGTATAGATTCTCAAAAAATACAAGGAGTAAAATAATAAGACTTGTATTTAACTTTATATCAGGTTGTTCCAAAATGATTGAGACAGGTTCGTTTGAAGGAAAAGGAGCTACAAAATTCCCTCAGAATCGGTATTTTCATAAATTCCATGGTGGAAATACATTCTATAGATACATATTCAAAGATTAAATAGCTAATGCTTATATAGCACATTTGCACATGTTTTTCCATTCGTTGCCGAATATGGAGACTCACAATTTTCGGTAGAACTATTTGATAAGGTACAAACTAGGCAAAACAGTGTCTGAGATCCACACCGACCTGACTATCGATTACCCTGATGCCTGCCCCAGTCGTGCAACCATCTTTTTGGGCTGGTGAGATCCGGAACGACACTTTTTAGCTCGAAAAAAGACGTCCTCGGAGACAAGGGCATTCAGCAACATTATCCAAGTTAAGGAGACGGTAAAGAAAAACCCGGATTGAGCGTTCGAGAGGTCTCAGCGGATCTTTCTCTACCTCTCACAGTGGTTTTTAGAATCCTGAATGATGATTTCTTAACGCAGAGAAAAGTGGAAACCATCAAACAGAGTCCCTACAATCTGGATCTCAATCTCTGTGACCAATTTCTCTTCCGTAAGCTAAAGCACCTTTTATATATATATATATATAGCCATGAAGACCTCACACGCAGCGTTCAGTGGGTGATAAAGTTAGTGAACGAAAAAAAGTTTTCCATTCAGTTACGGGAGTTGGAGAACCATTGGTACGACGTTATCTGACCCGGATGAGACTATGTGGCATGATTGAGTACTTTTTTAAAACTTCTCTCAGTCTCAATCATTTCAGAACAATCTAATAAAAACAATTAAATCTCAAAGTAGATATCCTGGTCCTCCACCAGGGCCTCGGTCCTAAGTATGAAGACTTTGTATGTCTTCTTCACTTATTCCTCCGACATGTTAGACCAATACCTTCTCCACGATAGCCTTCAGGGAATCCACTTTGACATGGGATATGACACATACCTTCCTCTCGATGGCCCGATAGTAAAGGGGGTTGCAGTCTGGTGAGGACGGAACCAACATTGACCAGGGCTAGAAATTCGCCAAGTTGTCTTCACACCAATTTTTTTTATTTAACCTTGTGGCTCCCTTTTAGGGTAGTCAACTCTCTCAAAAAACAAATAAGGGACTTATCATTTGCAGAGTCTGGACGTTGCTTTTTTTTCTAAATACAGAAAGATTCCGTTTTTCAAGGGACGGTTGGCAAACAATTATTTCCAATTTCTCCGATTTCTTTACTATTTGACCCTGAATTGAATTATTTTTGAGTGATATGAATGCATAGAAACAAATTATTATCCAGGGATTCACTTTAATAATAAACAAAATCAATTGAATAAAATAAGAATCTTTCTTAAACAGAAACCTGTCTTGATTACATATAACTGTATATAGAAAGAAGAACATTCATCCGGAAATAATGCATCTTTGTATATTTGTGCCTCAAATTCATTTTTCAATGGTATTTACCCACCATTATTTAAAAATTACAGTATTACGGTACAAAGTGCGTACCGTTTCAGCTCAATACAACAACGGGTGTTGTTGTTTTTTAATCCGGTCAATTCCGTTTTTCAAGGTACAGTTGGCAACCCTAGTCCCAGGCTTCCTTTTGAGGCTCTTTAATCTTGGGAATGAGTCCCTTGGAGCAGTTGAGGATGCGGGAGATCTTTCCATAACTCATTCCTGCGTCAGGAAGCGTTGACAAATTATTACTTTTGGCCTTCATCTCAGTAAACTTCGATCTTGATTTGTTTTATTGTTCTACCAGTTGATATTACGGACAAAACCGGTCAAATATTCAGTTTCCAAAGTTTCATTCACGATTCGTGTGGGAGTATTTGTTAGAGTGATCAAATTTGTTATCAAATTTAAACATTTCAAGGTCAATGCACAGCCTTTAAGGCAGTTATTCAGAATCGTTGCTTCAAAGTGCCTTGTCTATGGCTCTGCAATCTTGGCTAAGTTTTTAAACAATGTATTTCATAAAATATTTATTTACACAACCTTCTTTTTTTATATTTTTTTGAAAATACACATTTTGAAAAGCAAACAAATTTAAAAACCACTCTAAAATGTATGTATGTCATTGTAATGGTTGTGAAATTGAGGGAGAGAGGGTTTGAGGCAGCTCAGGTTTTTTTGACTGCCTCTCAAATATATAAATCAAAAGATTAGTTTAAACACAAAAGTGATTTCAGATTCCCCTTCCATTTGTATGTGATTTGTGGGATCTCCGTTCTTATTATTCAAGTCATATGTTGGCTGAATGTTTGGTTGTTTGGTTATTATTTATTGTTATTAGTAAAAAAGAATTCAATGCAATGAAGTGAAATTCATGATATATTGGACGAGCCAGCCTCCTTTTTCCATTTTTTCTTGAATGGAGAGTTGCGTTTTATATGAAATAATAACAAATAATTCATTGATATATACATTTAGGGTAAAAACCCACATACATACACACACCCTAATGCTCTATCGCGGCATTATTTCCCTTTAATTTATTGCATTGATGATGTGCTCTTAATAAAAGAGGGGTGGTGGCTTGTCCACAATTTATGTGAAAAAAAGGGGATACAATTACTCATATTGTTGTTATGAAATCAATAGTTATCAGACATACCTCTCAACCTTTCATATTTTAGACATGGAAATTAGTGATGGGGTGTGAATACAACTCAAGTTCCATTTAGGGTGGCATAAAATACACCAAAAGTTTGTTCCTAAAGGACAATCAATTGTTTCAAGCTCATATCCTTGTGTATCATCAATGTTTTCTACCAAGCCAAAGACGTTGTAGTTGGGGAAGTATTAATTAATATGAATTACTCTTACTTACCACATACAACAACTCAGGGAAGGGGGGGGGCGGAGACATGTCCTGCCATATTTTATACCAAAAGTTCCCGAAATTAAAGCCTAAATGACCCACTAAATTAACTTACTTATTGTTTACTTATAAGAGCCAGTAGTGTAGCTGATTTTTCATGATCAGTGGTTCAATAAAGCCTTAGCAAACTAAAAAATAAAATATGGTGCGTGGACAGAACATCGACCGACAAAACATCGAATCAACTAAACGTCGACAAACAGAAGGTCTACCGTAGAATATAAAATGAAGGGCTACTCCCAATGGTGTTGCAATATATCCCATTCAGACATTTCCCGCATGACACATAACCCAGCAGCCTCATTTTATATAAATTACCCGTAAGGGCCCTCTCAATCCCCCTTATTTTCAATCGCCGCCGTGTCCCAAAATGGGATGAAACCCACCGCCACTATTTAAGCAACCATTAACAGCCCCTCACAACCCATATGTACCCCCCCCCAAATGTTTGAGCTGTTTTCGGGTACGGCTTGGCCCCAAAATGAGATGAGCCCCACTGCCACTATTTAAATTTACCCCAACTCCATTTACACCCAGAAAGGGCCCCCGAAATTTGAGAATCTTTTGGATTTCATCCCATTTTGAGGCCCAGTGGTACCCGAAATAACCCCAAATTTCGAGTTATAAATGGGGGTTTGTGAGGATACCTCACTGTTAGCTTATGTAGGTGTGGTGTGGTAAAAATCTCGGGCTGGAAATGTCTCTAGTGAAATGTAAAACAGTTTTTCATATTTTGAAATGTAAAATTTTGCGTTCGACCTTCTGTCGTTAAACGTTCTATCGGTCGACGTTTATAAAGGTCAACGTTTTTCTATTCGACGTTTTGACCATTCGACATTTTGTCGGTCGCCGTTCTGTCATTCGATGTTTTGACCTACTACCAAAAAATATAGATTATTCGCATGGTGGTGTTACTTTTTGTAGCCTGGGGTAATATAAGTGTAGATATTTGGAGGGGCTGTTGTCTCCTCTATATGATAGCGACTATTATCATTTAGGAGCGGTATTATTTTGTCGCAATACGGTGCCACTCTTTGTCACCTTATATATAAGCTTATATAAGTTAACAACACCCATGCTCTTTTAAATAGATTTTCTACTATCGAATTAAGACTATTCTTGGATAATTGTGCTTCATCGTTACCAATTGTCTTCAAGAGGCAGACTGTCCTCTACACTGGCTACACCAATTATACCAGCCTCAAGTATCAGAGTATCTCTTTAACTAAACTACCATTTATCACGGCTATATATCAATGGCTCTTAATCAGGAAGAGAAGCCCCTCCAAATATCTACACTTATATTAGCCCAGGCTACAAAAAGTAACACCACCTAGTGGATAATCTTTTTTTTTTGGTAGTAGGTCAAAACATCGAATGACAGATAAATATTCTACCAAATTTTTACATTTATACTCAAAGAGTTGAATTTATGGTTGTTTAAGTACAAATTTGTCTTTGATAAGCTAACCCTTTGATAATGAAGAACGCGTTATTTAGGAAATATTTGCCATTTTTAACGAACGTTTTGATATGCAAATCGAACATTTATGACAAATCGATTATGATTTATGTATGGCCATCCTCATTTGATTTAATTTAAAAATTCGAGGAATATAACATATATTATCTAAATATTTTATATGTTCACAACGATACTCTGATTAGTTCGGGTTTGATTAGTTTGCTTTGTTACAGTTTCACATTTCATGGCCCTTTTAATAAACTTCCCCATTTACCAAGAGTAAAAGGTTAATTTGTAGTACTGACAGACTCAAACAGTCTGGTATATCTCTAGATGTTATTACTCGGGCTGTTTGAGATATTACGGAATTTACTTTTAACTAATATAAACGCTAGAAGGAATATTCATCTATAATTTGTTGAATTAGAATATTTTTTTATTTAGAAATTATACCATTTAATAGTATTTCCATAAAATAAATTTGAACAGGACACATAACATTAGAATTGTACTCCAAGTATGGAAAGTTGCAACAGCTAAAAAATTGAATTTGCGTTAGAAATTCAGGTTTGACAAATAAATCAATTAATTTTGGAATCTGTTAAAAGTTAACTTACAATCTTTTATACTAGACTGGAAATATTCAATTCAGTTTTAATAGAGTTTGTTTTTTCTCTCGCTCAACCTCTCTTCATGATAAGGGATGATAATTCAATTATCGTTGTCTATCCGGTTCCAAAAAAAAGTATAAAATACTCGAAAATTCTTTCCTAGTTTGTATCCAATATCTGCTCGTATTTTTATTTCTGCTTTTCAGAAGCAATTAAATTTTCTTTTCGAACCCTCACTAATAGTATAGATGATAATATTAAATAGATTTTGAATTTAATGGGTCAAGATCATTGCCGGGAAAGTGATAGAATCATTTTACGACCACAAGATAAACATAAAGGATTTTATGACCACTTATTCTACGGTCAGTATGTATGTATATTTGTTGGCATACCGCCGTGGAGATGGTGAATCATGGGAAAATCATCTCCCCTCTTTCACAAATGGTACGGCCGTTTATTGATTTAGTGTATACAATATATTAGTGAATACTCTCATATTATGAACTGTACATGTGTACAGGTGGACTACGAGGCACTAGAAATGGGTATTTCACAACGGATTGTTTGACATTCATTAATCAACCCATCTTCTCATCTACTCATCTTCTCGTGTAAAAGCGTATTCCTTCACTATTTAAACCATTAGTACTTCAAAAATGAATATTTTAAAAAGGATAATAGTTTATACAATTATTGAACATATTTTTGAGGGAGTTAAAAAATCAATAGACTACCACGACACCATTAACTTATAAATACATAGTAGATACAAAGTAAATTTTTATAAGTAAAATAACAAAAAACGACAGATGAGCACAAAGTACTTGTCTTTATGTACTCTTAATTGAATTTTTTCATTTTTTTTATGTCACTCTTCACAGTTGGAGTTTATTCATAGTTTGATATAAAACAATAATATGTTTTAACACTCTTTAAAACATTGAAGTATAAAAGGATTTGATCAATCCAATATCGATGATGGAATCATCATCAAATTAATAAATCAAAAAAAGTAGAGTGATGGAAATTTTTAAGAGGCATCTTCAATATAAAAAATCGATAATAGCAAATCCCAAATATTGTTAGGTATATAAGCAATTGTAATATTACAAGTACTGCTATTGCATTATTTAGCAAGTCCGTTTTTTTGGATTTGGCAATCTGAAGAGGGGATTTTCGCTTCCTATGCTACTATCATTAACCTTTCATTCCTAAGGAGATAATTATTTTTAAACTATATATATATATTCAAAACCTGATTGAACATTCGTTTATGCTTATAAAAGACAGGAAGTAACTCTGAGGACTCAGGGGCCTCCGCAGGAGGTGGGCTGAAGGGCTGTAGCCCCTCCCCGCTCATATGAATGAATTTTGTTTTTTAATAGAAAATTTAATATTGGAATTTTTTTTTTCAAAAATTTAATATTTGAATTTTTTTTTTTCAAAAATTTAATATTTTAAATTTAATTTAACTTATCATTTTTTTTTTCAAAAAAGATTAATTTTCTTTAAATATCTATGAATTTTTGAAATTTATCTGAAAAAAATTTAATATTTGAAATTAAATTTTGAAATTTTTTTCCAAAAAATATTATTTTTTGTAAATAGGTGTGGATTTTTGAATTTTTTTAGTATAGCTATAGAGTTTTGAAATATTTTTTCAAAAAATTGAATTTTTTAATTTTTTTTTTCGGAAAAATTTAATTTTTGGATTTATTATTATGTGTAAACATCTGTGCATTTATAAATTTTATTCTATAAAATAAAACGTTTTTAGTATAGCTATGGATTTTTGAAATATTTTTTCAAAAAATTTAATTTTTTTAATTTTTTTCAGAAAAATTTAATTTTTCGATTTATTTTATAAATTTTATCTAAAAACCAAGCCAAAAAAAAAAATATATATATATAATTCTTCGGACGGCCCTAGGATTTATTTAGCATCTCTGGCCACGGCTCCCCTGCTCTCCCATCTCATACACCTATGTCCGATATGATGTATTCGAAATGTACTCATTTTCCAAATATTAGACTCTCCCCCTCACCTAAAATTGGCACTGATTTGACCAATCACGGGTTTTTTAATCGGGGCCTGATTTATTTATTATTGAGAGGGCCTTACTGGAATAACTATGGATAGCTTACATTCAATAAATACTACTACCCATGAAAAACATTATCTAAGCCCAATGGGTGCCCAAGGGATCACGACCCTGCCTCTTTTTCGGATATCAATATATGGTCACACTAAAAATAAAAAGATATTAGGTGTGGGAAGATGTTTGATGTGCTTTATATACTTTTTCCCAACTCTCCATTGTAGACTGACATTTGAGTTAGTAAGAGACGGAGTCACCCCCCCCCTTCTCAATTTAGCTCCATAAATTGACTCATTTCTCAACACACACACACACACAAAAAAGAAAAGTCCATCATCCTTCGTTTCATTCAATTTATTCCTTCCATTTTTCGTTATATTTCATCTTCTTATGTACTTCACCCCTTTCCTCATTTGGACACTTCAATGTTTGCCAATATTTCAACAACAACAACAAGAAAAAAAAAATGAATAGAAAAACTTCTTTTTCTCTCTTCAATTACCTTCACATTTCATTTCCTAATGGACCAAACTACTCCTTCTATTAAAGATCACTTTCCCATGAACAAAATGTATATATATATATATATATCTATGCACCTTTCCTCACGCAACCTCATCCCTGAGTGCTCCACGAAGCGTAATTGTAGCTGTATTAACAATCATATTAATTCAAATCCATGAATATCATGACTCCCTCATTTCAAATAGACTCACAAGTTAAAGCGTCATGTAACTATTACACACACACACACACACATAATAGACGCTTCTTTCCTTTTTTATAAAGCGTCAGTCTCAAAAAAGATAGCGTCATTCTATATAATAGTAATATAAAAAATAATAATAAAAAGGGGGAAAAGATGGCGTCACTTTCCTATTTTTTTTTTCCTTTTCTTCTTCCTTTTCTAAAGTAGCATTTTTGGCGGGAAGAGAGAGAGAGAGAAGAGTACGCCCTGAAGGGGACAGAAGCCATATTTTTCTTCTTCCTTGCTGTGTGGCTAGCTTGCTATGAATGATGTTGATGTATAAAAAAGAAAAGAAAAAACCCGGGAGAAAACAAGAAGTAAAGGGGGTGAGTTCTGGGTTATATTTATCATTACTTATCAGAAAAAGAGATTAAATAAATAATAGTAACCTCTTGGTGGATAAATAGAATAAAAAACCGGGAAAATGATTTTTTTTATAGTGGAGAAGAAAAGGCGTGTTGTGCAGGGAGGCAGGAGCTATAGTAGTTCCAACACAACATGGAGCAATTAACCATAAATAAAGGAGGAGAAAGATGCATAAATAAATGTTTTATTTTCACTCCCTATCTAGTCTAAATATTAAGAGCAATTATATCCTCCCAAGATTTATAATTTAATGTCTTTCTTTTTCCGTAAAATATTGTTATTATATATTTGTATTTAGAACATTTGTATTGACGTCATAAATTCATTCATAATTGAAGGTAAAACATTCTTGGGGTCTACAAGTTGATACTTTTACATCATAAAAAGTTTGAAATTTGCAATAAATCTTGATGAAACTTCATCAAAGGGTTTTAAGAATATAAAAAGACTTTGAATCTGCATTGAATACTACTTAATGCAAAGGATAAACACTGATATTTGAATCAAATCTAATTAATATCTATTAAATATAATTGGATTTGTACTTCTGTTTTTTGTTGTTGATCGATTAGGGACAGAAAAAGTAAGATAATTAGTGAAAAATCATCTTATTCGTTTTATTTTATTAGTTCATTTTTATCTACAATATCAAAATATAATTTTGTAACGATGTAATAACATATTTGAAATACCTTTTAAGGTCACATATTTTAAAAAAACAAAAAACTATTGTGTTAGATGGATACAATTAGAACAGACAGTAAGGTTTTTCTTGCTCCCATTTTGACATTCAATACTTTACTATTTTCCTTAGTATTGAAGGATTATTATTCTTATAAAAGTAGGTTGTTTATACGTGAAAATGCTCTATAGTCAAATCTGTATAAAGCGGCCAGGTAAAGAAAACTAAAAAAGCTTACATAGTGCAGGTGACCTCCTAAACCAAGGTCAAGTTTTGTAGCACTAGTAAATTTAAAAACTCTGTTTGGAACAAGTGTAGTATACAAGTTAAAGTTACATATATGTATAAGTTGTAAATTGTAAAATCAGATGAATTGACTGACCGTGTTAATATTTTTACGACTAATTACGCATTATTTAATTAACACATCATGTGTCATTTTATTTACCAATGTTATTCATTAATGGTGATATCATTTCATTACGCAATTATCATGTATTTACAACTAATATATCCGTGGACATTTGAACCTTATGATGTACCATCTATTATAGGATCATATACAAAACGTCTTAAATAACAATCAGGTTTTTTTAGAAGACATTTCAAATCCCTTATTTTTTAAAGAAAAAATGTATGTTAATTACTCTGATTTTTATATAATAGTTTTTTCTTACAGTTTTGGGCTTTTTACCTTTGTGCAGGCCTTATTCAAAAGCAGGCCTACTAAGGGTAACGTGGTCTAAAACTAGTCATGACCACAAAATAATAATTAATTAGTTATTTTCATTAAAATGCTGTCAAAAATTACAGATATCTAACATCAAATAAACTTTCAATAATTCTCAATAATTCATCATCTCATTTTTATATGACAACTTGTACAATTTGCTTATACAAGTTGTATCTCATAACAGAACATATGTATATTTATATAAACGTACAACAAACATTAACATAAATTAAAAGGAATAAAACAACATCCTCCCCACACGCACGTTTCATCTCCTCCTTAATGACTCCTTCGTTTTAAATTGAGACTCAAATAATGCGTCGGTCCTCCGCGTCACCCAAACATGGAATTCCATCGCATTTATTGAATACTAATGCACAGGGAGGGATAATAAAGCGTCAATAAGCGTCAATAATATATATATTATCGATCTCATGATCATAACTTATTCAAAATATCATTATTATTATTATATGTACATATATGATTTCATATTTCGTCACAGCTCATATTATATAAGTATATGTCAATTAAATCTCAACTTTTGTACTTCCTCCTTTAAATGTCACCTGTTAATCTTCCTTTTTTTTTTTTTTTTTTTTTTGTGTGGATGATATGAGGATATAGGATGATAGATATGTATCACGTAACAACGAGAGAGCGAAGGGTCGGAGAAACATATTATTCTTGTCCTAAAGGCATGTAATTAATTGAGCCATTAACAATCGGATTACGACGACTGGGGATCACGAGAAGTAAGAACGAGGGGGTCTCGCATGCAAATGCTCCACATTATATTGGTTTGTTTCCATTTCGAAGGAATAACAATAACAATCTATAAATTATTCATAGAATAAATCAGTCCAGATGAATATAGGGGCGTTTTCTCTCTAACTAATGTGTGCGTGATTTCTCTTTTATTTTCCATTCTCCTTTTTAGCCTATTGAATTTATAATATAATAATAATAATATTGACTAAATAAAAGTAATTGAATTTATATTATGTTAAACTGTTGATTCTCATTTCCGGTCATTTACATTTTTAGGTTAGAGTCATGCTCCACAGAGGGCGTCCTAACATATTTTCCCTTATTTTAAAGCCTTTTCCGCTGGATCTCCCTTCTTAAATAACTTCTTCTTCTTTTCTTTCAAGAAAATATGAGGGGAAAACAAACGTCTTAAAGGGCTCTACGGAGTCGACAAATAAAAAACCAGATATTATTATTATCGCGCCCTTCTTGAGATCGGTCCTCCTTTTTTATTTTATTTTGTAAAGGTAACTTTCTTTTGCAGGTACTTAATCACGGCGTTACTTGACTAACATTTAAAAATAGACATTGTATTTGGTGATAGGCGTACTTTGGAGGGGATACGAAAATTTTGCCCAAATATTTGGGACTGAATTTAAAAAAAATACACTTCTTGATTATGCTTTTTTAAAAAGGGGCTATTTAGAATGTACGTACGCAAAAAGGGGGTTGAAAATGCAAATTCAAGCAGTAATAAAGTAGGCACAATATTTGTACCAAAGACGAACTTGAGAGAAAGAGTACAAAAGTGGCAAAAATTTGCATACATAAATTGTACATGGCACCAAAGGTCAAATATTGCCCCTCTGGCAATATAACTGCCTATCTCCTACGCTTCTATAGTTGCTTTCAGCTGTTGATTTTGCAATGCCCCCTCCCCCCTTATCAGTAGATTCAGCACTGTGGATGTTGGCCTTTTTGAGGGCCTAAACAACCAAGTTTTATAACAATGAGAACCATTTTTTCACTAATATTTTGGCAAATAATGAATTATTCGATGTCAAAATGATACCAACAAATAAATAGAATTAAACCTTACTGTCTATTAAAAATATATCCCTCTATTGAATAGTTTTATTATATATATGTCCCTAAAATGAATTAAAAATATGTTATTACATCGTTATACAATCTTATTTTCATATTGTAGATAAAAATTAACTATTAGGATGGAAAGAATATGATATTTTCTCTAAATATCCTACTTTTCTTGTCCAAATCGGTCTAATTACTAAATTAATTGTATTAATTTAGCCATTTTATATCATCAAATATTAGTTTAATTATGATGTCAATACAAATATTATATGGTGGATTTGGGGTCTTTTTTTTTTGTTGAAAGGGCTACTTACAAAGCACGTACGCAGAGGAGGAGGGGTTTTGACATTATGAACATAAGCCTAATGAAGTACGTTTATAATATTGACCAAATGTGAAAATGGTGAAGGGGGGTTAAGAAAAATGACGAAAAATTGCGTACATACTTTGTAAATTGCACAGTGTCTCTTATTTAAAAAAAGAAAAGATGGAAGATACAAGTGTGTGAACGTACTGACTATAGTGTTGGGTCCGTTCTTATTTAGGTCTGAAGACTGTAGTACATTCCAGTTCAGTCTCGGTCGGTCTATTTCCGTCCCCATCAGTTCTTTCCTAAAAACCTAAATAGTTTGGTTTTGAAATGAACTCGACCGAATCAGGGGCTTCTGCAGGATTATATTGGGGGGGGGGGGACTTGTTTTTTTCATAAGTATTGAAAAAAAAATATAAAAGAAAAAAAATTTCAAAAAATCCACTGTTGTTCCAAAAAAATTTCAAAAATCCACAATTATTTGCAGAAAATTGATTTTTTTTTAAATTTCAAAAATTCACAGCTATTCACAAAAAATTAAATTTTGAAAAAAAAAGTCAAAAAACCACAGCTATTCACAGAAAATTAAATTTTTTGGAAAATAAATTTCCAAAATCTACAGATGTTCAAAAAAAATTTATTGTTTTGGAAAAAAGTTTCAAATATCCACAGCTTTTTACAAAAAATAAATTTTCCAATTACTATTATTTACAGAAAATTAATTTTTTGAAAAAAAAATTCGAAACATCTACAGCTATTTGCAGAAAATTGATTTTTTTGAAAAAAAATCACAGTTGTTCACAAAAAATTAAATTTTGAAAAGAAAAGAATCAACAGCTATCTACAGAAAATTCCATTTTTCGAAAAGAAATTTCCAAAATCTACAGCTGTTCAAAAAAAAATATATTTTTTGGAAAAAGTTTCAAAAATCCACCGCTGTTTACAAAAAATAAATTTTCCGATTCATTTACAATTATTTTCAGAAAATTAATTTTTTGGAAAAACAATTCCAAACATTGACAACTATTTGCAGAAAATTGATTTTTTGAAAAAAATTTCAAAAATTCACAGCTATTCACAAAAAATTATATTTTTGAAAAATAAAAGTAAAAAAACCACAGCTATTCACAGAAAATTACATTTTTTGGAAAAGAAACTTCCAAAATCTACAGCTTTTTAAAAAAATTATTTTTTTTGAAAAAAGTTTCAAATATCCACAGCTGTTTACAAAAAATAAATTTTCGGAATCATTTACAATAACTAACACAAAATTAATTTTTGGAAAAAAAATTCACAGTTATTCTCAAAAAATTAAATTTTGAAAAAAAAGAGTCAAAAATTCAAAGCTATTTACAGAAAATTACATTTTTTGGAGAAGAAATTTCCAAAATCTACAGCTGTTCAAAAAAAAAAATTTTTTTAGGAAAAAGTTTCTAAAATCCACCACAACTGTTTACAAAAAATAAATTTTCAGAAAAATTTACAATTATAGACAGAAAATTTAATTTTTTGGATTTTTTTTTTTAATTTTCTAGTAAAAAGCAAAAAATCCTCATTGGGCGGGGTGGGGTGCCTCTGCAGACAAACACAGCAATAAACTACCTTCCTCACCTTTTAAAAAAAATAATAACTATGCAAATCCTCTTTCTCCACATCATGGACTTCTTTTATTACAAACATACAATATGATTGTACAATTCTATTGTACACAATCCTTTTTTGACAGAAAAATAATACAATTAAACATTAACAGATGTAGACTAAAGTCCCCTCTATTCTATTCCTTCTCCACTCACTGTACAACAACTACAACAATAAAATTCAAACAAATAGAGAATTAAAAATAATTTATTCCTATACATTTTGTACACACAGAAATCTACTTTGTACAACATACATATATAACTCATAAATTTGCATGGTGATCACTTTACATAGGTCAATGTTGCATTGTTTAATATATTATATAAGTAAAGTTTCCTCCTGAGCCCTCATAGCAAGGGTTTTTATACAAAGTTAATCCAGCATAAGTTAATTCATAATCATATGAATTATTATTCTTAATAATATGAGGGAAAATTTAAGCATCAAAATTGGATTTAGGAAGAGAGGTTTTTTTTTTTTCGTTCTCTATTAAAATAGACGGTTGAAGTAGCACGTCATCATAACTTAATAATATTACGTAAAAATTATGTAGTGTTGAGAGTCGATCCAGGGACGAATTTTGTTTTCGGTTCGGTCTTATGTGGGTTTTTTTTTAGATCGATTTGTTTGCTCCCAATAACTGAATTATAGCTTTAGGTATTACTGTTGATATATAAATCTGAGGATGAAGAAAAATAGAAAATCAATGCTGAAATAAAGTTTAAAGGGACAAAGGAATCACAAATAATGGGTCAAAGTCCCTTTCAAAATGACAAATTGATACCTTACTCATAGTTATAATCTTATTTGATGCTTGAAAAAATATAAGAAGCTCTATCAATCGTAAGAAAGGATTGTTTCAGTAGTCAAAACTAAAGCTAAAGTACAAACTTATAATATATAAACATAAAAAATGCAGCAAATATGTTATGCAGAAAAAATACCAACGGCGAAAATGTTCGGGGGAAAAATAATCTAAAAACCTTTTTTGGTCTCATTTTATGGACCATTTATATATATATATATATATGATATGTTCTAGAATAAATATTGAATACATAAAATATTTAGAATGATTCAGAATCTATCCATTCATACATGAAATTATAAGCATTAAGCTAAAATATATAACAATTTGAAATATAGATATACTTTTAATTTGAGAAAATTACTCAGGCCTATGATCATTCTTCATTCATTAAGACCGAAATAAGTGCACTTCTGTGTTCTCCAAGAGTTAGAACCAAAGGAAGATAAAGGGGAATCAATGTATCTAACTTCCTGTATTATTTTTTTTTGTTTTTGTTGCCAACTGTTAATTATTAATTATAACACACATTCATTGAATGGATAATTTTATGAATAGTTGAGTATGAAATGACAGGAATTCTAAATGAAGCTTCTTGATTGATGTAAATTAATATAAAATTCAAAATCCTAATGAATATCTTTTGAGCTTATAATACGTAGCTCAGCTGTTTTAAATTATATAAGAGTTAACTTATGAAAATGAATGAAAACAGCTGAAAGGAAAGAACACCGCATCTAAGTTTATTTCAAATGCTATTTGATATGAGAAGGTGTTCATGTGACGTCAACAGGGTTAATGTTAACCATTTTTGGGAGCCAGTGGTTATTTTATGAGCAATTTTTCACATTTCGGACAGTCTTCGTTTCGTAACATTTCGTCAAGAAGTTAAAAGTTTTTATACAAAACAAACAAAAAAATTGTCTCGTCTTGTTATTGCATGTTGACCAATGCATTTTGTCTATACTTGGCTGCAAAACTAATACTGTTTTTAAGGATAATTACCCTTTTAAAGTGAAGGAAAATGTGAGGCTACTACCGTGTCCTTAAATATAGATATATGATTAACAAATAAAAGTACTTGATGTTTTACTTTCTTTAAAAAAATTATCTATGAAACTCAAATTTAAGTGAGCATTGGGTGTTGTTTAACACTAATCCGTGTTTGATTATAAAAAAAGAGTAGAAAAAAAAGGTCATTTGAAATAAAGTAAAATATTTGTAAAAAATTGAAATTAAAAATAAATAAAAATAATCTTTGTTCTAATCTCCACTCACGGTAAAAACCTATCCTTTCTGTAACGTCTATTTTTTTTTACATTTTAAGTCCTAATATGAGTTAAAAATATGTCATTAAATCATATTGAATTCTTATTTACATATTGTAGACATTTATTCTTCTTGTCTCTTCCCTAATCGATCTAAAACATATTAATGGTACACATCTCGTCATTTCATAGGGATTTGTACTTCCGGCAACGAAAATGAACGGAGGTTATATTTTTGCTTCTGTTTGTTTCTTTAATAGTCAATAAGATTATGCCAAAAGCTACAGATCAATTTTGATCAAACTTGGTAAGAAGATTATATATTGTTAAAGTAAGAGGATATTAAATTTTGATAGGTCAAGGCAACACAAACCGTACAAAATCGACTATAGCCTTGAAACAAATTGAGGTACAAAACTAAATTTGATTTTAGGGGGAGTTTTTGCTTTCTACTGAGTTCCGATTCTAGTCATTAATTGTAAATACTTCATTTATTTCAAATACCTTTTGATTTTTTAACCCTTTGAAAGCCATTTCTTAAAGTTTCTTTAATATTTAAATATGTCATATTTAGGCTAGCAATATGACGTTGGCTTGGTTAATGGTACAATCTGTAACATCAAAGAAAACGGTTTAATCTAAGTTATTACCTTTAATCTGTATCTTTCAACCTTTCTTCCAAAAATAAAATAGCAAAAAGGCACAATATTAGACGGCAGTAGTTGGGCAAATCTTCTCAACTAATTAATTGGTGTGAATTGTTTAACAAAAGATATTTCAATCTTAAACAAACATTTAGATTTGGGGAAAATAAGCAAGAAAATACAGAGATCTAAGAAAAAAACTGTATATATTTGTATATTGGAGAGGTAGCCCGTTATTGGGGTGTAAAGGTTTTGCTTCTATGACATGATTGACATTTGTTTACTCTCTATCTAGAATTCCAATTCGACTGCATGCGCTTGTTTTTACTTTTACACAAAGGACATACTCTGGGAGTGTGTTGGACTTGGCATTGGTTATAAATTTTATTCATAGCAATACTAAGGGGGTTGGTATAAACAAATACACTTCCAATAATATGTATATTTTTCAGAGGTGGAGTCTTGGATTTGGGCTAGAGTAAGTTTATTATACTTCACTCAAGAAATCCTTAACACATTGTACTAAGATTTCTCATTTCCTAGGAAATGGTCTTTCTTTTAGATTTTTTGGAAATGTGTCCAGTTATTCAATAAATATATCAATTTAAATTTCCAAAATTGACAACATTTTAGTTTAGGATGTAATCTGTAACGTCAGTGACCATACTCTACAGTCAGGAGATAAAATGTTCATTTACTTTCTATCTAGCATTCTGCAAAACTTTAAGACTAACGTATTTAATGTTTTTAGAAAGTCGTGATTTACTTCACACTTTTTGTGATCCCCTGGAAGCGTTGAAAATTACTCTATAATTAACTATCCCTCCATGAACTCACCTTTTTAACAAGGTTAATTATGTATATGGAAAGTAGAATCACATTTTTCATGAAGGAAAACAATAAATTTGCATCATCTGGGAAGGAAAAAAGATTCCACAAAGTCAAGGAATCTAATCAACGAGACACTTGAGTTTATAGCTTTGTTGCACTCTGGGAGTGAGTTTGATAGATTACAGGTCGTTACTTCAATAGTCTGTATTTTGTTGTCAGCTATCGATGTGCCTACTTCTTTTATCATAATCAGTATTCTGATCCTTGATTGATTGAATTAGAAAGGGCTCCTTCTATACTGTGAGTAATTTCCAACATTTGTTGGGATCAATTGGTGAGCCACCAATTGATTTTGTGTTTTTTTTCTATTTATTTTCAGAGGAAAAGTTGTTCTATACAATCAAAGCAACGACGTGATTAAAAATTCCAGAGTTGAAGGTAATTTGAATAAGCCACAAACTTCAAAATATTTGTAATATTCAATTTTCCCTTTGTGTACGGGCATTGAGTATAATTGATTGATAAATATCCTCGCTTATACAGAGTGGATGTTTAGAACAAATACGTTTTATTGTTTCATAGCCATAGACTACACATTACACCGAGAGACGAGTCTCAAGTAGTAGTACAATGCCCTTCCTACAGTATCCCTAATGATTTATCATGCTACATACATATATCGATGGAAACTTTATAAAATAAACGAATCTTGGGACACAATGTGTGTAAGATTCGTGTTAATTCAAGCGAAAAAACTTTTATTTTTTTGTTTAACCCCTCTTATGTATGGATGATTTGGGGAAGTGGGCGGTAGGAACATTGTTATTATATATTATTCTTTAACATAAAATTCCCCTTATTCACGTTAATTTTTTAAGAGCTACTGATCCAACATAAATCCCTTATATTTTTTTGGTGTATATTTTTTTAGCAGAAAATTATAGATTATATGTACATACATATATTATTATATACAATATATATACTTTTTTACTCATATCAAAGTGGATTAGACTGACTCTTTTTTTTTTTTTTGTTTGAGTTGTCAAAGAATCAATTCTTCAATTGTGAATATATATATAAAAAAATAAAAATTAATCACTCAAGTTCATTTTATATTTTTTTACCCCATTTTTAGATATTATATTCATATACTTTTTTCATGAACTAAGGATCACCATGCAAGGTCCTTACGCATGAAATCAATATAACATTTCATCATCGCCATGTGGGATAAATCTGTCAAATTATCTCTCTGAATAGAAGTTAATCTCAAGTTTCATGGATATACATATTATACTTTTTGATTATTACATCAACTTTTTTTTCCCCCTCAAAAGTTACTACAATCTAAACTTGAATATGTTGTGTGGAAGTTGTGATGTCCGTAAAAGCTGCAACTTCTATGAATTGTAATTTTTTCGTCCTAAAATCCAATATTTAAAAGCAACATTACATTTTAAGTATGGTTACAAGACACTTTTATCAAAAAAATTATTGTCGAATAGGCACTTTGCCACAAAAAATAATAAATATAATTGATGTTAATTAATGCTGCAACACTACTTAATTATCAGTGAATAAAATCCGTTTTATTTTTTAGCTGGACTGGTTTTTTTTTGGTTTTTTTTTGGAATTGATAATCTGATGAAGGAATTTTCTTTTTCTTAGCAGTTGTCAATATAATATAATTTCTGAGTAGTGAGCATACTTTCCTAAATAGATTCAATTATGTTCAAAACCTGATTAAACATTCGTCTCTGCTCATAAAAGACAGAGTAACCCTGAGGATTTGTTGCAGAGCCACAATTTTATGTCCTTGTTGGACTCAGAGTAGAATTGATGATCGTCATTAGAGTTATTATAGAAAATGGGTTTGTTTATGTTCTTTTCTCCCTCCTTCCTTCTCACAGCTGATTGTAGCTGATCTAATGAAACCTCATCTTTCTCTCCTACCAAATATTCTTCAAATTGTCAGGGTTACCATTTTGAATTTCGTTTTTTTTTTTTTTCAACATGCCCATTTTTCACTTGATTTTCATCATTCCTAATTATCTACTAGACTACTCCAAGACAAATACATCTTGAGAATTATAGAAGAGTTTCGATCAACATTCCATCGATGGGATTGATACATTCGTATTGTCCATTGAATCTTAACCATTGATTTAATTTATTGACTCCTTTTTTGAACATATTTTTCTATTTCTAATTTATTAATTTAATTATTCGATTATTGTTAGGATTTCTGTTCTAATAGCGGTTCGAGCCAACTGTTGAACTATCCTTATAAACAAATGATAAATACTAGACTTTCTGTGACTTTGTAGTTCAAAATCCTATGTCCATCTATGCGATAATTAATTGCGATTAAAGTTGGGAGCTTGTACAAAAACAAGGGAACTAAATAATTAAAAAGGGCAACTGATGTGCGTCAATGGCGTCAAGTTACCTAGAAAATTCAAAATAGAAGCCTTGATAGGAAAAGACAGTCAGTCATCTAAGGCGGTAAGGACTAATAAACAGTAAATACCTAAAGGAACAGGAAAGATGGTCAAGAGATGGGAATGGGATTCTGTTTAAATATATATAAAGAAGTAGAGTGCTAAAATTTGTGAATTAAACTTTTTTTTTTTTCGTTATATTTTTTAATAGTGATCCTGTTAACATTTTTAATAATTGAAGTATGGTTGGATGATTTAAGCATTGCTTTTGATTTATAATGTATATTTTACATAAATAAATTAAGATTAAAAAAAAACAAATATGAAGTAATCAACACTGAATCATTGCAATAACTGTCAAATAATTAAACATTTCATCTTTTAAAATGTGTGATATATGAATGGGAATCATAATTACATAGTATTTCAGCACAACTGATAGTTTGTATTGAAAAAGTCAAAAAATACACCTTTAATATATCGATCATCCATGGAATATTCAATTACTGCATTCCCCTCATCTTAAGTACTGTAAATCCTTTATTTAAAATAAGCCATCTCATTTTTTGGTTGTAATTTGTCCCAATTTGCTTAATCAAGTAGAACAACATGTATACAAAATATCATAGGCCTAGAGCAAAAGTATTGCAAGTTACATTTGTTAATTCTTTGTTTTAACATATGAAAGAATGTTTTTACATATCATATTTGACGTACTTCTAATATATTGTATATATTAGAAGTATTGGAAAGTTGATATTTCAAAAATATTCATTTATTAAAATAAAAAATTACAAAATGCCAGTTGTAACACTTTGGCTCCTGGCCCACAATATACAATACACATATATGGCTGAAAAATATGTACATCATTTTCATTTTTTTCAAATTGAATTATGATGTTGAAAGTATTTATTGATTCTTTTTAATTGTTTTATAGTTAACCTTCAGGTAATATTCTCTATGGGTTTGTATCATATTGCTTAATGGGTTCTATATGTACATATATAGAAAATATTTATAACTTTGTAGTCCTTAATCATGTGTTTACTTCAAATTAAAAAGGTATAAGACCCTTAATACGCCCTTATTTGTATGCCTGTATTTCCAAGGGTTTGAATAATTTGCTCATGTAAGATTGTGCTTGCTTTTTGATTAGTGGATTGTATAGGCCCTTGACTACGTGTAATGGAGAATAAGTATACTCCCCCCTCACCTCCAACAATTTAATGGTGCCAAATTTCTAATATCTTTTGTAAAACACAATATACATTTCTCAAAAAATGAAATTATGCTGTAAAAATCTCTACTACTAAATAAAATATCATTTCATTGATAAAAAAACCCTCATTTCTTAATATATTTCAAAAAATTCATTTAAAAATGATAAATTTTAACGGGTTTGTCAAAAAATATGTACAGCTTTATCTATTTTCTCAAAAAATTGTCTAAATTTGACTGTTCTGTCAAAGAAATGTGTTAAATTAAAAAAAAAATTTGAAAAAATTTATAAATTTGAACTGCCTTGCTTAAAAAAAAAATTTACATCTTATCTACTTTAGCAAAAAAAATCTCAAAACTTGAATCATTCATAGACAAAAGAGATACGATTAAATTATTTTGTCAAATTTTTTTAGATTAAAACAAAAAAGTCCCTTAAAATATGTATTGAACAAATAAATTCCTCAACAAGAAAAATTATAGTAACCAGCGGGCAAAATCCAGTCTTTGAATAAATGTCCCCCCCGTTAAAAATGACATCTAACATCCCTGTAAATTATATGAACTTTTATATAGATAAATCTTTTAACACTTCCCCTGGACAAGTTAGTGAAGGAATCTCTTTGATATGTAAGATGTACTTTTTGCTTGAAGAAGTTATTATAGAATGAAAATAATTTCAACTGATTTATATATTTTGAGCAAGAAATACATGTATGCATGCATGGTTTTTTAAAGTTAAAAAAAACAAAAAAAACAATCAATTAACTCTTTAAAATTTCTAAAAAGATATAAAAATATATTTTGGCAAAATATATAGGCACATAATCTGGACCGTTTTTCATTTAATCCATTGCATATAGTTTTATACGCACACATTCTCTTTTATGGTCCTCAATATTTGATCTCATTTTCCATTGATTATAATTATTGTAATCAAAAGTTAATTTAAAGTTACCCATGAATTTTATAGACGTATTTTTCTGGGAGATATTATTAAAAACCCATCTGTATATTTTTATTATTGTAATACTTTGTATACGTACAAAAAAAAAATCGAAGCTCACATTTTTGATATATTCAGTCAAAATGAAGAATTGGAAAGGAAATTGCTTAGAGTTAATGAAGGCTGCTATTTAATTCTCACATTGTATAGCTTTAGTGGCAATAATTTGATGCTAAAAATGGAATGCCTATGTAAATAATAATCATAATTAATCGAAGTTGAATGTTATTTAATCATGCGTTTGAGTTAATAGTTAATATGTGGTCTGATATCACTAAAGCAAGCTAGAATGATTTCCCCCAAAATTGATTGTATTCTTAAAATAATAATTATCATCTATTTCAGAAAAAAAAAAAATTATTCTGATTAATCCTTTAAAGAGGGTGCAAATTACACTTTAAGGTCTCAAAAAGTCCCTGTCATCATTAAAGAAAAATAATAGAATAGATTATTTTTGAAAGATCATAAGGAGGTCAAATTAAAGCCTTATCAGAAAGTGTTGAAACGCACATCGTAGTTTGACTGGATTCTTTTTCTTACTCAGATATTTTACCCTACGCAAAATGTCACTTTTTTTGACGTCACGTCATAAATTTTTAACAAAATACACTGTACATTTTGATGTTAGAGAAAGTAACGCCGTGTTGGAGGGTACGTAGTATGTTATGGAGTAGAATTCAATACCCCTAGTGGACCAAGAAAGTGTCTCTAAGACATCTACTTTGTACAAATATTGATCACATGGTTTTCATATCGCCGCTGGGTTCTTAAGTGTGGGTCAAATAAAGTATCATAAATTAAATGAATGAGTAAAAGAATAGTAAATTCTATGGGATATTTCAACTCATTCAAGAAACTATTTGGCTGTAATTGACATTTATGGAGTTAAAAAAATTAATTGAGAAGTTTTACTTCTCTTGTTTTTTACTCAAAATTGTTTTTGTGTTGACGCACCACATATGCGTGTTGACCATTTGTTGTATTCTTTATACTATGTAGATTTGAAGATTTGCTTCAAATAAGCTTTTTTTAATAGTAGGTATAAGATACATTTTTTTAAGAAGTTCATCTTTTAACCAATTTTTTTTTTTTTTTGTAATCCTCTTACAAACTATTAAAACAGATTATATTGCTTTTTTATTATGACCTCCTTTGGACAATGGTTTATTCTTTTTCCAAGCATATGGGGTGAATTATGCATACAAAGAATTTAACTCTAAAAAAAATTCCATCATGCTACAAAAATATAAAAATAATTTACATTTCTAATAAAGTTAATCATATCAAAAGTGATAGAATTGAAATTTGATCAATTAAAGTTTATGGCAGGCTTTTAAAATTAAGAGGCATCATTAATCAAATAAATCTTTTTATTTTTTGTCAGTATATGTCTAAAGAATCACGAAAGTCAATTTCTTCTATTCAAAGCCCTGAAAGTGCATAAATACATTAAAAAGAGCCCTTTTAGATTTCAGGCCTTCTCAAGTAATACAAATAACAAATCGATTAATTAAAATGGGGTTATCATTAGAATTGAGACTATCTTTAGATACATATTTTGATTGAGACGGCAATCTCTGGCTATATACCGAAATTTAATCCTTTTCAAATCGTGGTGCCATATTTTTCTGTCGCATTCCATTGACTTCTTCATATCCTAGTTGTAAACATGTGAAACCGATTGGCGCCGGAACTATAGAGACCAAGGGGGCATTGCCCCATGCCAACGACCTCTCAAAGATCTCACTAATTTGCCCTACCTTCCTCCCAACCACTTGATATTACATATTGTGGGCCTTTGTATGAAACAATTTATATTTCATATGACCTGCTCGTAATATGGACACACATATGACTTCACCAAACATTTTTCTATAAAATTCGTTTCAAACGCATTATAAATCAGAAAGTTGAAGGACAGAGCTGTTAATTGAATAGAGAATACATATTTAAATACTGGTCTTTCTAAATTTATTATATTCCATCCGCAGATATGGAATTTATTATTTAAAATGATTAAATAATTATTTGAAATTATAAGTAATGTCTTCTTCTTTTTTTTAAATACATTCAAAAATGTAATATTGACTATTATAAAAGGTCAGATGAATAGATAAATAAATATTTTTTTTAGAAAAACGTCACCTCGAAAAAAATAAACAAGGGCAATATATTTCTATTTTTTTAAAGTAACAACTAAAAAAACGAAGATTCGATATTTTTCTAGTTATCAATTGAAAAAAACTTACGATATTTGATTTTCTTTACTTTTTGTAGATTAATAAACTCCGCGTTTTGTTTAACTTAAAACAACACTCCCATTTGGAGATCCTTAAAGTAGGTAAAATCGATCCCTCGTGACGTCAATGAGCGTGAACAAACTATATAACAAAGTAAAATTATACTAAGTTTGTACTAAATTGTATTATAATGGGAAAAAATAATTTTTCCAAGACATGTGCAATAATTTTTATACATATTTCACATATCTTATTTGGTTTAATAAACCATCGATATTTTATGAAAAATTTCAAGGACCGACTGTCTTAAGGAACCGTCCTAAGACTGAACTGGACCAACTAGACAAGTGTCGACACATCCCTAATGATCCCTAATCTCTCCTCTACAAATGTAACTCTGATTTTGTATGGTGTTATGAGTATGAGTATTCTACTCCAAGTCCTTGTTGAATTGATTATCCAAATCGTTGTAATTCCAGCCTATATTATTGCTGTATACGAAGTGGTGTTTGTCTTTATTTCTTTTCTCCTTCTACCTGCTCTCAGCTAATCTAATGAAAATTTATGAGAAATAAGCAAAAAATTTCAGGATCCCCATTTTTATCTTTGGTTTCTTTTTTACGGCATAACGGGTTGTCATACTTTTTACAACTATAAATATATGTTGGTCCTCATTTATTCGGTCTTGTTCAATCCTTTATTAGAACCGGTCCTTTAGGACTTTGTGTACAAGAACTGATTAAACAAGGAGTTGACTGGCGTCATGAAGGTTGAAGCTTTATAAGTTTTTAGGACTGAACTGGACTGGACCGAGGCTGAGCTTGAAGGGGCATATATGTGATGAAAACGGGACGAAATGCGATGAAACGAAGAAAAAATGAACAATTGTTTGGACTGGTTGTAGATTTCATAATATAAACCCAACCCTAATATTATCATCCATAAGATAAAGGCGTCGTTTCATAACTTTATAAATGCAGATACGAACACATAATACAATATAAGCTTGGTTGATTATTATTTTACATTTCATAATTGATTATATTATTCATTTACATATATGTAAAAGAATATGATCAGTGAAGAATGTCTAATAGGATTTGATCATATAATATCTAAGATTCAAAACACAACTAGACTAACTCTATGGCAAAAGTCCTCTAACTCTGTGAATTGTAATGATGATATTAACATTAAAAAAATTCAATCAAAGGAAGTTTATTTTTAATCTTTTTATAAATTATGTGAATGTATCTCATCAGGAACAAAGGAATCAAAAGTTTTTCGTCTTTATTTTTTAATTTTCTCTTGTATTCATCACACTATGAAGAGTGAATTCATTTTTGATGAAATTTAAATAAATTATTCGATAATAAATGAATTGTAATTTGTAAAATATTATTTTGTAAGCCGGAGAAGGATGATAACTTTTTTTTGTGAATGTAAATTGAACGTTTATTAGGGATATATCGATCCCAAAACTTCCCCATCTGGTTCAGGCCTAAGTTTTAAAGACTTGTTCGAATCGAAGGTAAAAAAATCGTCCTATACATGGATCAATCTTTGCTAAACAATCAAGTTTTATCGGTCCTTAATATGGAAAATAAACCATTTCCATCCAGTCAGATACTCTCCTAGCTGTTATCATGCCCTAGACGAACCTCACCTCTGCCCCCCGCCCCAAATTAAAAAGATAATAATTAAAATTTACAGAAAAACTCAAAATGTTCTCTTTTTACGATAACAACTATAATTAATGATTAAAATCCTGTTTATTTTTTAGCTCCTTCGTTTTTTTGGAATTGGTAAGTTGAAGAGTAAATTTTCTTCTCCTGAACTATTTTCATTATATTCTATTCCTGATTAGTATTTTTCAACTACATTCAATTAGATTCAAAACCTGATGCAACATTCGTGTGTTGTCATAAAAAACGAAGATTAACCTTGAAGATTTCTTGTGGAATTATGATTGTAGGTCTCTGTTGAACTCAAAGTAGAATTGAGGATCGACATTGGAGTAATCATTACCAATGTTCTTGTTTATTTCCTTCTTCCCTCCTTCCTCAACTGATTTTAGCTGATCTAATACAACGTCATTATAGCTAAGCTGTTCTCCTTAAAAACATTCTTCAAATTGTCAAAGTTACCAGGTTGATTTACGGTTTCTAATTTTTTTAACATGCCCAAAATACACACAATTTTCATCACTACATATGTATAATACAAATAAATACCAATAATTAATCAAAAGCAACTAATTTATATATTATAATAATAATATATAAATAAAAGAACAGATTATATTTTTGCTGAATTTATCATTCAGGGAGTTGCATTATTTTGCCGCCACTCTCTCTTCCTTTGTTTACAAAGGAATATAAGTCAAAAACGCTCATGCCCCATGAAATTAATTTAATAAAACTTTAAGCACCTTTAATTTGCATGAATAGTCTGACATTATTATTGATGAAGCCTATTGATTAATTATTCGTATAAATATTAGATTCTACTTGGTCACCACTAGTTCAAGATGACGTCATTTAGCAAACTACTTTTACGTTCAATTAAAACTTAAGATTCTGGATGGAACCAGACGGGACGTCAAAATTTTGAGACTCTTATATCCCTACTAAATGTCAGATTCTAAATCGGCAATTGTTGCTATTCTAAATCCGTTTACAAAAAGTGATGCAGTTAAGAATTGCAAATAAATATTCAACATTGGAAAATGAGTAATAAACATATATCTCCATTGTTGCAAAGGCCATTCAGAAAGCACATAAAGAAAGTGGTAGGTGACTTCTTTTTCGAAGTTTGGTGCAATACACACAGGGAAGGTCCAAGTAGGAAACATACACATAATATGTTGAAGAAAACAAATGCAAAAGTTTGACACTTTTGCGTTTGGACATTTTTTGGTCCATCTGAGCAAATGGAAAAATACAAGTGCAATATTTCCATGGAAGGACCAGAAAGGGGAGAACACTTTTTTAACATATCTCCTTCGCTCTCATATGAGAGATACCAAGTCAAAAAAGTAGGTGATAAAGATCTTTGTATTCTTAAATTTATTAAATGTACAAAAATGAAACAAATTGTTAATAATAACTATAAAATTAAGAAGGACTTAAGATCAATTTCTGATTTAGTAGCACATATATCCCTTTGTGTGGTCGTTTTCCTTGACGTATGTATGTATATTTTTGTAATATATGCATATATTGTATACTATTTTATAATGTATATAGGATGGTAAACAACAATAAATTCTTAACTAACTAATCCCTACTAAATGATGTCATGATAGATGTCATTGACGTCATCATCAATAAATATTTACCAATTTCATAAAAATAATCAATACTTTACATAGGCAGACATTAAGTGTAATGCAGACAAACTATTCTCTTTTTTTTAATAAATGCCTAATTTGACAAATAATTTAACAAATTTATAATCAAATTTGTCAAAATGAATACATTTAGAATGATTAAGGTAATACAAAACAAATTCTTGCAACAACTTTTAAAATTTATCAAAGGTGGGATCCCCCAACTCAATGGCCCCTTGCCCTATAGGTCCAGCGTCACTCATCCATGTACTTACTAAAATATTAGTTAAAATGATGCACTGTAGAAGGCGTTTTCAAATTTGGGATGTTTTTTAAGGACTTATAGCAAGGACGGAATAGATTTTAAGTTAAATGTTTAGAAGCAATTCAATCCTATTACTCATAGCTGGAATTAATTAACCATGATTGAATAACGCTTAAGTTAAGATAAAGACAAAATAATAAAAATACAAACTTAAAACTAAGAAGGAAATTATCATCTAATTAAAAGTAATTACTCATGTGTAAAGTGGAGTTTTCCACTTCGATTAAAAAGTTTTTTTTTGTTGTTGGAGTTATTTTTCCTATTGTTTTATGTATTACAGACACATCCATTGGCATTATATTAAGAATCACGCGTTTATTTTTTGTTATACTGATTTCGGATGAATGATTTTAAGAGGCTTGATGTGTTTTTCTTGCACATGTGAATAATTTTATGCTCCGTTCTCATTTTGGACACACTTACATATATATAACATTTTTGCTCTAATAATAAAAAACACTCTCATGGAATATTCTTTAAATGTCTCTTACTTCAAAAGATTTTCTCTGCTATGAACTCTCTTCACACCTAGGATAATGATGATCCATCGAGTCAACTCTCCAAAATCAATTTTCCTTCCCTCATTGATGTGTTATGTCTAAGTTAAATGTATAATAATTGGTATAGTAAAATTAAATTAATTATTTTTCCAATATATAGCTTCAGGTATGTATATCTCGCACTCTAATATGTTCAATTTGTGCTAGATGACGTTAAAAAGATAAGATTTAGTACTTAAAACATTATTGCCCATTTTGGGATTATTTGAGTGAGTATTAATTGGGTGTGCGTCAAAAATGGACACCAGCAAAGAGAAAATACGCAGTATTTTACAGTTTTTCTTCGAGTAAAGCGAAAAAGCAAGCCAGGCCTGAGTGGCGCTTATGGTATTTATAGCTTTAACAGCCAATCACGCGCAATTTTGATTTCGTCGATTCTGTTTCTGTCAATTGTCGAAAATCTGGATAAAATAATGGTTAATTGTCGAGTCCGACCGTTATTTAAGCACTGTTTTGATTGCCAAGGAGGTAAAAAGCAATTTAAAAATAATATATGCATTAAAAATAATGGATTTATTTTTACAAAACCTATAACATATTAAACATTATGTCTCTATTAAAGTTTAAATCGAGCGCAAATCAAGCCAGTAACAATGAATTCGAATCCGGCACACTTGCTACCAAAGCCTAACAACTTAACTACGTGAGTCTATCCAACCTACAATCAAAAACTGATTTTATACTGATGTGACAAAAAAAAAAGATATATGAAAAAACAACATATAACTAATTTAAATCTGGATCTTGGCTCACAATGACTGACTCTAGCAGCCTTGAAAGCTTCTAACATATACTATACTATACATGACTTAAAGATGACTTACCCTTCAAAATCACCTCAATTGAGAGACATAGCGCAATGGACAACGCATTTTGGAGACATTATTTGCCAAAAGACTTAAGGTTCAGATCCAAGTCGCTTCTAGCGAAAAAAATATTCCGGACTAAGCAGCATTTTTGACTCATCTCAATTATACAAATTTAAAGAGGTCAAGAGACAATTTTTCACAATTTTCTTAGGAGCAATGTTGTAGAGAACACAAAATTAGCTGTCGATTGCTACGAAAAATACTGCCCTAGTCACCACCATGAGCACACAATACGAGAAGAAGATTGAGATAGCAGGGCTTCTCCACCCAGGATTGTAGCAGATGCCCACTGGAGAGCAGATTAGGCCCTCGAGAAAGACAATTTACAATGTCTTCCTCAAGATGAGTAAATAATAACGATTGGCCCGGTACATTATATATATTTACTTCAAAGACCATTCCAAGGTCTGATACAGTAATTTATTGATTCAATGTTTACTTATACTGAAACCAGTGCAATTCTAGCTGACCAATTAGTGGAACCCATGCATAATCGCTGGATATAACTTTTTTTAAATGCATTCAAACGATGTCCTTGTTCGAAATAAGTTTAAATCACTGACACGATAAGTCATAATTTTTCAAACATCCCAGAAGTATCTAAAAGATTTTCCATGACTTTTGTTTTTTTCCCTTATCTTTCCACAGCAATACTCTAATAGATATTTATGTATGGCTGCAAACTATAGTTTATTCAACCTGTTTCAATAGGGATCTTCTTTTAGGGTTTTAAAAGGGATACATAAATACTAATTGAGAAGTGAATCCCTTTCAAACACTTTCCCAGTGTGGAATCCCAAATTAAGTTAAAGAGTGCTGGCAAATAACATTCTCAACCTAATTGAAAAACAAATCTAGGGTGGCCATATTTTGAATTCTAAAAAAGACGGCACATCATTGTTGGTTTTATATAGGGAAAATAAGTAATATTTTGAAATTAATAAGTGTTGATTTAAATCTAAGATATTATGGATGTTGATTTTATATTAAAAAAAATAATTTCTGCCTTTTTTAATGACTAAAATTTTAATTATATTTAAAGTCGATTTTCAACTTGTGCTTTTTGTTCCACTTAAAATGGAACATTTCATGAATTTATAAAAAAAGTATCTGGAAGAACCGGATTTGATGTAAAAAGAGGCAAGTTAGAAGAGTTGGTCAGCCTACAAAATCTAATTGAATAGAAAAAGACCAAATCTATAAACTAAATAGCGAATCACACCTATTAGCCGGAGTAAATTCCAGTTCTACGTAAAATATTGTCCTTTTCCCCCGCAAGATGTATCTTTTATTATACCAGGGACTACGTTATTATCACTGTTAATGTTATATGCAATTTTTTCTTCTCTTTGCCTTGATTGACCTTGATTATTCAATAAAAAAGGCGAAAACTTAGAAGTTGCAACGTTAAAGCAATATGCAAGTTTACACAACCCCATAGGCGGGGACTTGGAATTGAAAGCTATTTTATACTAAACTCAAGAAAAGCTTCAACACTAAATATGGATCCTATATTTTAATTAGTGACTTGAAATGAGTTCAAAAGAAAACTGAGTAAACTCAAACTCGACTCGATGAAAATATTTAAGGACTTAAACATGTAGACTAAGGACTTTTTCCACCTCTGTCCTAAGCCCTTGACAAGGGGCGATTCCTGATATGAAAAAGAATTGTAGACTAAAAACAGTTTTAAATGGGGAATTGTCTATGTCAGTGTATACAAATTGCAATATTTCATCTGAAAAATATATTTCTTAACGTATTAGTTGATAAAAACATGGAATTCTAGACAGATACCTTGTTTTTCTTTATTTTCCCTCTTGAAAGAATTGAGTAAAAATGGCATTGACTATCCCCCCCCCCCTTTTCACAAATCCTTCTCTTTTTTTATTATTCCCCTCATGTGGGAATAATAATTATGCGTGATTATTCCAAGTTCCTTTAACTCCATGGAATTTTACATACAAAACTCGTTACTTACCACATATATTGTCCACAATGTTTATTCTCAATGAATTACAAACGAAAAATGGAACTAAATACTAATTAAGCATCAAGAACTATAAACCTATAAGAAAAAGCACAAGTACGAGAAAAAGGAAAACAAAATGGCGTCGTTAGACTTGGTTAAGGCTAATGATACTCTGTTGTTCTTAATGGAGTTCTTCTCCTAATAATAAAAAGAGTTGAATGAGTGAGGAGTGAATGAAAAACTGCAGCAGATGCACAGCCCCTCCTTTAGGCTAAAGTGTAAATCATTAATTTTTAAAAATAATAACACAACTTGAAAGAGTAACACAGCATGATAAATTGTAATAATGATAGAGTCTTTATTATTATTATTATAAATATGTGTTAGTTAATTAAATATATATATAACTACATATATGTGTGTATGTAAGTAACCTACCAGCCTGCACATTATTGAATCCACTTTGTATATACAGGGTGGGGATTTTAATTCCGAAGGATTTAAGGATAATGTATTTTACAATTATATTCACATAATAAATTAAGGCATATACAAATCTTTTTCTTCGAACATGACGGGTCCATTATAGTTGAGTCAATCACTCAAACCAACCACTTCTCACTTTAACCACAGCCTCCAACCTGGCCTTGACCTTGGAAAAGCATTGATAAAGAACATCTTGTCTATAAAGAGTAAACTGTGTTATTTGGCTCTCTTTCCAAGATCCAGCGAGCTAGGAGTCCACATTTCCTATCCCCAAAACATGTGTATGAACTTCAATTTTGGACAAGATTGAAATTGTAAAGCAGAGCTCCATGTTTCTGGGAGACATAGCATCTTCCAGCAGCCACAGAGTCAATCCAAGGTTTGTACATGTTTCACAGGACATCCAGGTAGACGTCCTTGGTGATGTTTTGGACTTTGGCAAAGAATTGCGAGTTCATGACATTACCCTCGCTAGAAACAATGAGGAGGATGTGGACAGAGGCAAGAAACTTGGTCCTTCCTATGATTGGGACGTCCTTAGGTTTGCACGTAATCTATCTGCCATTCCTCCTGTTGACCTTGACATCCACACAAAATATATTCTCGTCGGAGGAGAACCGAATCCTGCCATCTGCTCCATGGTTCAGAGAGGTTAGGATCTTCAAACTTCGCTCAACTCTCTTGACCTTCATAGGCTTTGACAGCATCTGCCTGACCTTCAAGACTTCTTGCACCTTCGGTGACAGTAGACCGCGGTCCTGATTTTGTGGGGACCCAGGTTCATCCTTCCAGCCAGGTTCCTTATGTAGATGCTGGGGTTGTCGTCCATCATGTCCTGCAGGGACATGAGGAATTCTGGAATTCGTTATTTGCTCTCAGAACCATCTTGAGTCTTTCTTGTATATGTTCCCTACGTATCATACTCTTTCAAAGCCTTGGCAATATCGTCAACTGTTGATTTGGGCAGCTTCGTAAATCCCCACCCTGTGTATATGTAGTCGTGACTTGTAAGAACTTATGTATGTAAGTATATGAACACCACATGTTTAGCAAAAAAAAAAAAACGAATTAAAAAAATAGAATTTTAGGTTTTAACTTCTTTATTTATATGTTTCTTATTGGAAAATCATTTATAACATGTTATTATTGTATCGTCTACAGACAATGGCTTTTGTTCGGTTTCTTTGGACATCATCAGGAATAACTTACCTGCTTTTGCTATATATATATTTATGTGCGTACACTTATATTAGGAATTGTAGCGTGTTCAATGAGGGGAAAATATTATCTATAATATGTAGAAATATACAGATGGAGGACTCTTTGATACCTTTTAAGGCATTTTTGATCTATCTACTTATCTTTAGTACTACTTGAAAATGAATTTCAGTGTATTATAAATGCAAGAATAATTCGCATATGTAAATGTGAGCAAAATGACAGCTCTTTATACTTACTTCTTCCTTCCTGAGGCAATTTTCCTTTCCACTGAGAACCCTTTTTTTCTTTTTAACCCTAGGACAATTTTCATAAAGCTATTCACCACGCATGTAATGACACTAATTACAATTAACTCGAATCCTATAAGGAGGTATTAAGAGCTAAATATGTCCTACAATGTACATATAATTATGGAGCTCTTTTCAAATCGTACAAAGTATATGTATATGCGTTGTGTACAATTTGAAATGTTGTATAATTTGGAACCACAAAGTGAGATGAATAGTTTTAAATGAAGGATTTACATTACTTTGGATGAAGATCTTACAATAATGTAATATTTATTGGATGATCATTACTTTTGACTATTTTAATCAGGGGGGGGGGTCGGAGGGGTAGGCTGGAGGGGCTCTATACCCCCCTAAATAACGGAATTTTTGCATTTTATTAGAAAATTGAATATATTTTTTCAAATTAAAAAAAAAAGAATTCAATTTTCCTCCACAAAATTTAGTACATTGCTTTTTTTTTAATTTAATTTTTATAGAATAGCTATGGATTTTTGAACTTTTTTTCCGAAAAACTTTATTTTTGTGAATAGCTGTGGGATTTAAAAAAAAAAAAAGAATTCAATTTTCCTCCACAAAATTTTGGTACTTTGCTTCTTTTTTTTTTAATTTAATTTTTATAGAATAGCTATGGATTTTGAACTTTTTTTCCAAAAAACTTTATTTTTGTGAATAGCTATGGATTTTTGAACTTTTTTTCCAAAAAGCTTTATTTTTGTGAATAGCTGTGGGATAAAAAAAAAAAAGAATTCAATTTTCCTCCACAAAATTTAGTACTTTGCTTTTTTTTTTAAATTTAATTTTTATAGAATAGCTATAGATTTTTGAACTTTTTTTCCAAAAAACTTTACTTTTGTGAATAGCTGTGGGTTTCTGGATTTTTTTTCCAAAAAGTTGAATATTTGAAACTTAATTTTTGAATTTTTTTCTAAAAAAAATTCCTAAATCCAAGGCCCCTCCCCCAAATATATTCCTGCAGACAACATTGTTCATACAAATTAATAAAATATAAGTATTAATTCCCCATTATAAAGATGTAATAATTCCCCCTTAAATAAAAAATACTCGTATATTTTGTTGGTAATTAGAATGGCCGATGTTCTAATTAAATAATGTATTTCAAGATGAAAAACCTGTACAAGTTGCAACTTGTACAGAAATCGTATATGTAATCGACTTCTTTGTACCAGACAACCTTTCTTCGTCAAAGAATCCCCCCTCAAAATAAGTTGGTAGCAAGCCAATTCCTTTTCCCACTGCAGAATTATTATTGAACAATTGTTAAAAAATGTTCACAGTACCTTAAAAAGAGCTAATTATAATTCAACCAATCAACATTCAAATCACTATTTTGAGGTAAAGAAGCCCAAATTTCGACAGCTTATAGCAAAATACTCGATTATTTTGTAAGTCAAGTAACACTATGTGTAGTTCTCTCCTTTCCAAACAGAAGTACATGGAATAGATGTTCTCGTGTCCTCTACCTGGTATCTTTTACTTTGTAGAAATTCATGGAATGTCTTATTTATTTTTAAGTGGGACAAACTATATATTCTCAGATAGTGTCTGTCCTAATTTAGGACTGAAGACTGCAGTCCATTCCATTTATCTTTTGGTGCGGTCCAGTTTATGTCCTTAAAACTTGTAAAGTTCCGTACTTGATGTCGTTGCTCAAGCTTTTGAAGTGGCTCAAATATACCCACAACTACAAATAGAGAACCAAATGGCACTTAAAAAATGATCAGTATAGAGAGGAAGAGTCAAACAAAAGAAGAAAATCTCGTAAATATTATATATGTATACGATATGTATGTATATAAAAAATATGAGGAGTCCTTTTGATGGAAGGGACGCGTACAAAATTTGCGTATGACGCTTCATATGGTCAATAAAAAACAAAAAAGAAATAGAAATTGAGTCTACAATATGAATACTAATAAATATATAATAATGGGTCGTTATAAAAGTCAAGTTTTATGAGCGGTGATAACAAGGATCCTTTAATGAAGTACTCTTTACGAGGTGATGACGCATTCAAGCATTTATTTTTATGAGATAAGCCAAGGAGGTGGTCGGGGGAGGAGGGTTGTTGAGTGAGTGGGTGGGTGGCGATGAGAGTTGGACAATTTATGAGCTACATTGTACTAGTAGGACTGAAGGGGATGAACGACTCTCCAGAAGTTATCATCAATTGGATGCAGACTATTCAAATAAATAATGATAGTGCTTGGATGTTGTTCCATTCTATCACCTAATTCCTCTCATTTCTCACGGTTCTTGTGGAAATACGACAATCGATTACCATTATGTAGCTCCAACACAAGCTCACTAATAATAGAAATAATAAAACTGTATTTCCTTCTTTCCTTTATTGGGATTGGATTATTCAAAAGGAACTCATGCAAGGGATTTTCGTATTGTCTCCCAGTGTTTTCCTTGGATAAAAAGTATTCTTTATTCCTTTAAGGCCAAGGGTGTAAATTTTCTCTTGCAATATTGTATTATTGTTTAAAGGTGATATATTTGAAAATCCCATCCACTTTAATGCTTCATTGAACCAGCAGCATAACCTCACTAATCATTTTATTCTTATTTTTCCTTAATGATAAACATAAATGCTTTCTTGATTTGTAAAACGTAAGTACTTATTATGAGTACTTATTGTTAGTAAGATATAATTTCCTTTTTAATACAAGCGTCTGTAACAAGTAGCCAACTGTTTCAAATGTGTTTAGGTAAATATATCAGATATATAAGTTGCGACTCCTATTCAACACGATAAAAAAAAGGATTTTCTTCTAATTAATCATCCAATTTTTTTTAAAAATGCCAAAATGAAAGTAAAGAAAAAATATTATTAAAAATAATTATTTCGTCGTTTTAGTTGAGGTCCAATGAGCTTGGATACTAAACACTGTGTCCGAAAAAAGTAAATGAAAAAAATCGAGCTCATCTTGTGATCAACACGCTTTGCTGTTGATTCATAATCACCTCAAAACTCTTTCAGTTATTTTCTGACACTCCAGATGAAGGGCCTGTCCAGGTGTAAGGACTTTGCAATCTCAACATTGTCTCCTCCTGTGGATTGCAACAATGACACTCTACCTTTTCCACGATTGTGGAATAAATAATTCGTTGATCGATGTCATTTTATTTAAAACGACGCCAAACACTTTTAAATTGCCACTAAAACAAAGTATAAAATAAGCAACGGCTACACGCTTTATTTATAATATATATATATACTAGGACATTACTACTTTTCATCATTTGTGGGACTTAGATCCAAAAATTATCAACCCTGTTTCATAGTTATTTAAATAAATAGATTTATTTGATAAATAACCTAAGAGAGGAGCCTGCGTTGCAGGGTTGAATAGAGGGGAATAGAAACAAAGAATGAAGGTAGAAGAAAAGAGACAGAGAGAGGGATGTAGAAAGAAACAGAGGTAGAATAGAAGAGGGGAGAGACATAGAGAACGAGAGAGATATAGAAAGAAAGAAGAGATAGGAGGTGTTATATCGGTGAAAAATAGGGTCTTATTGGCCTTCAACCCCCGGAAAAATACCATTAGAAAATGCTAGGTTATGTTTTATATCTATTTACTCAATTTAGGACTGATTTGTTCTACCATTTTCGATTCCATGTGTGATAATACCAAAAATAGACTTATACGTGTATGTATTAAATATGGTAAAAATTTTGGGGGGCTTCAGAAACTTTTACAGGGGCTCAAACCTACATATGTTACGGTTTTTATAATTTTTGGGTCCCTCTCCCAAATGACGAAAGCTGGTAATGCTCCTGCTAATCAACAAGTATGGAAAGTGGGAGTCCCACTCAAAGTTTCCCAGGTTCCCATGTATGTACGTCAGATGACATTACTTTAATTCCCTTATTATCCTTCTGTATCGCTGCCTTATTTGATGACTAATTCAACAAAACGCTAAAACAAAAGAGAGAGAAAAAATTAATCCTTGCACAAGGCATAATGTTCCCATGTCAGCGTAGGATTGCATCATACAAGAATCTATCATGTGCATCACATCAAAATTTTACTATACAATTTGTTTTATTGATCCTAATAATATGATGTACCTATTTATTGGTCTTTTTTACATCTGCATACTTGAAAAATACAAATAGATAGAGGTATAAATATGTAGACATATAAATTAGATCAGCGTTTCTCAAACTTTTTCCGTCAGAGCACTTTCTAAAGTGCATTAAATGTGCTAATCACAGGGTCCAAATTCCTTCCTTTTGATTTAAAAAAATAAATACAATTGACAAAATTTTACCAAAATTGAAGAATGATTCGAAGTAGATCAACGGCCTCAAAGTTTTGACAATTTTTTTTATTTGTTCAAATAAAAAGGTACTTATTCCTCAATTATCATAAAATCGGTTAACATGACAGCATTTTGGTTTATTGTTTTATTTTTTTAAAGATGACTTCATTTACTCTAAGAAATATTTATGTCGTTCTAAAAAAAAAAAAAATTATAATGTGAATTACAATGCAAAATAGTGGGGGAAAAAATAATATATCTAGAACTTATTGTGGCGATTGTCGTAGTATGCACTTTTTTTTAGCCTTATAAGTATCTACCCTAGTGACCTTTGATGCAAACTCAAGGCTGGTGGACAAAGTCTCCATTTCACAGTCAATAATGTACAATTCTTTTGGGGTTTTTCTTATTAGAAAACGATCTATGATGATGATCTTGCTTGTTCTGTGATCTTTGTTTAATCAAATATATATTTGCAATTAATTGATAAAACAATATGCTGCACATTGGATTCACGCTGAATCCGGTGGGCTATTGACATCAGACAGATTTTTACACTTAAGTTTATATCTTTATTTATCTCAAATTAATTTAATTTGTTTTTTTTTTCATATATAGAAAGAATGTATTTATGTGTTCAAATATATTTATATTTGAAATGTCAGATTTTTGATTTTTATAAGAATTGCATTTGAAAATACTTATTTTTTTGGCGGGACCCCTGACACAGCCAAGGAATACTCCAGTTTGCCGCTGGATTAGACTGTCCCGTGTATGGCTTACTGTTTTCTCTTTCCTTTCAAAAAACATTTTCAGCTTTGGGAGAATTTAATAATGCTCAATGATGTGCAGTTTCGTTGTTTTATCAATGATAACGTTTCTATTTTTTGTTCAACAACTATTACTTCAACTAAAGTTACACATTGCTATGTAAAACATAAAAACACAAATCATTGAGTGTGACCCTTTATTTAAATAATGAAAAACAAGATGACCAATATTTTTTGCTGATAAACAAAATACTAAAAAATATAGGAAGTTCAACTTTGAAATCATAGCATAATATTTGAAACGATACGTGAGGTTTGAAAATGGAGAAATTCGGCACAAATTTCCATTTACTTTAATTAAAAATTGGCTTTTTCTAAGGCAATAATGACCTGAGAGGCTTTGCTAAAGTCAGTATTTTCTTCCTTCAAGAAACACGGAGATATTAAGACGCAAACGGTCTTTCTAATGTACATTATTAGTGATGAAAATCTACTGTATTTATTAGCTCGCCTGGTTTTTTTAAAATTGATAATCTGAAGAATGAGGCATTCTTGCCTAAACACTTGTTTATTTCCTTTCCCCCTCCTACCTTGTCAGAGCTGATTAAAGCAGATCCAATGAAACACGTCATGGCGAATAAGCTACTCTCCTCTAAAACATTATTGATATAGTCAAGATTATCAACACTAGGTATATACACAATTTCAAAGAGTGTGTGTATAAAATATGTTCTAGAAAGTGGGTGCTGTTTTTTCTAGTTGCAATCTGAACAGCTTTTTTTTTAAATACATTATTATGTATAAAATAATAGTAAGTAGTGTGTGCGTGCTCATGAAAAACGGAAAGTAACAATGAAGTTTTGCTCATGAATTGTAAGTTTAAGTCTTTGTTGGACTCAGAGTATAAATTCAGGATCGACATCCGAGATATTCCACCCAATCAGTTCTTACTACACATTGAGTGGGATTTTTGTTGCTTTATTTTCTCTCAGGGCTACTTGGAGCTGATCTAATACAATTTGATGACAGCTAAGCTGATCTCTTTGAAGACATTCTTCAATTGCTCAGGATAAAAACGTTCATTTTCGGTTTCTTTTAATTTTACATACCGGCAGGACATGTTTTATGCATCACTAATGATCATTATATTAAAAAAACTACCTGTCAGTTGAGACGATGCATTGCTTAGTCTCCAAAATAAAAAAAGTCATTAAAGTAAGTCATATTTCACTCAATCAACCATTTATTACTAAATAAATTATACACAATGTGATTAATCGACCTTTACTTGCAACCTCATTACCTTTGTTTAAAAATCTAAACCACTTAAGGATTAGCGTAGAAGACTGGGGTGGGGGGGCAATTTATCTTCCAATTTTGATAAACCTACCAATATAAGGCCACTAAATTTGCTATATTAGAGCAATTTATTGTTCTTTCGGAATTAAAATTGAGCAAAAAAAGTCTTGTATGTTCCAATAAAAAGCCAACATTATGGACGATTTTAGAATGCACGGAACCTAAGTCAGATATTTTCTCAGTATTTGATATCTGAGAGAACGTTGACTATAAAAGTATTTTTATTATATTCGAATTCCTTATATCCGGATTTGACTGTATTTATAAATAATAAAAAAATAGAAAATATATTACTGCCTGGCCTTCAACTTAAGAATGATTTTAAAAAAAAGTAAGTGTCTTGAAATACTTTAAAATTAAGGTTTTTGGACAATCAGTCCTCGAATGGTTGTTGATTATTAAGAGTAGCTTAACTTTTTCAGTAGATTTGTTGTATATGAAGGTACAACATGTTTGTATAAGTATTATATTGGTTGTACACAAAACACCTGTCAGACAAACAATATATACATGGATAGATAGAGAGATAACAAATAGGATGGATTGATAAAATCTCTATGGGTTTACAATATAGTGATTGCTATGTTTTGCTACTTTATCATTGTTAACTAGAGTAGGATTCGAGTATTACTCGAAATCGAAAAATAACTGGCATAAGTCGAATATTTTTTTGTAAATTAGTTGAACTAGTCCAAAATAATTTTTTGAAAAACTGGAACCAAATAAACTCGAAATATTTATATGAGTCTTAAGTAGTGTTGTATCAGTCCTTATGTATATAGTCCATTCCGGTCTTATGGTCGGTCTAATCAGTCCTTGGGAATGGTTCTTAATATTGTCGGTCCTTCTGATTGTCAGTACTAGAGGATACTGATGGCACAAAATTTACAAATATTTTGTAAATAATTATTCATAACCTACAGATTATAATAATTTATAACTAGCTCTAGGGCCTTCTACACTCGTACAGGTTATAACTAACAGTTTTAACTGCACAGAGTATGTCATAAATATTTCGTCACCTTTGGACCTTGGAGTTATTTCTTGATAGCAAAGTCGAACCCAATTTTAGACAATCGAAGTAATAACATATTTTCCAATAAGTTCCAAAGCTTCCTCACAGATGGCGTCACTATTATCAAATCTACTTTTTTACGTAGTATCAGCCTTCAAACGAAACATATCAAATTTTTATGAAAATCGGCCCATTTGTTTACAAATTATAGTGCTTGAAGTGACGCTTCTTTTGTTGTTGAGAAAAAAAAAATGGTTCAACGAAATTTTGTGTGTTGATATATCACTTTTGAAAAAATACTGTAAATGCTCAATGAAAACTACTGAGGAACGTTGGTATGCTGATATTAAATGTGGATGTACAGACACCAATGATGCTGTACACGCCCAAATTCGCCAGTTGTTATCGAAAGCATACAAAAAGTCCACAAAATGATTGTCCGATCGTAAATTGAAGGTGCACGAGATAGCTGACATCCTAAATATATCAAATGGCAGTTTGTTTACTATTTTGTATGAAAATTGTGTAAGAAAAAGGTATTCTCAATGTGGACGCCGCGTTTGCTAACAGTTGAACAAAAACTGCAACGTGTTGAGAACTTGGAACGTTGTTTGGAGCTATTTTGCCGTAATAAACTGGAGTTCTTGCGTCGGCATGTCACCATGGACAAAACATGGATCCATCATCTTACTCCTGAGTCTAATCGGTAGTCTGCTGAATGAAAACAAACTGGTGAGTGTCGATCAAAGCGACCAAAAACGCTGCAGTTGGCTGGTAAGGTTATGACATCGGTTTTTTGGGATTTGCGTAGAATAATATTCATCGATTATCTTCCAAAAGGTAAAACCATCAACAGTGAATATTATATAGTGTTGTTGAACCGTTTGAAGAGATAAATCGTAGCCAAATGGCGAGGAAAAAGTTTTTTTTCTATCAAAACAATGCTCTATGCCACAAGTCAATGAGGGCAATGGCAAAATTGCACAAATTACGCATTAAATTGCTTCCCTACCAACATATGACGATTACTGATTGTTAAAAGAAAGCTTCGAGGAAAGAGATTTCACTAGAATGAAGTTGTCATCGGCGAAACTGAGACCTATTTGTAGGCAAAAGATCCATCATTCTATAAAAAAGGTATCTAGAAGTTAGAGGATCGTTGGAACAGTTTTATCATACTTGTAGGAGACTATGTTAATGAATAAAGTTGAATATTCATAAAAACTTGAGTTTTACTAAGTTTGCCTCAGGATTTAGATAATCGAAATAGACCCAGCTCAAGAATTTTAACTCGAATACAACTCTATTGTTAACCTTCGTAATAAAACTAATTATAATAATCATAGTTATGATAGAACCTTACTCAAAAGCATTATTTTTTAATCTTTTTCATTTAAAGAGTCCGAGTGAAAAATGATATTTATAATGAATAGAACTACACATAGTGTTGAGTAAAATAGAAGCCTATTTGGTAATATATTCTAATACACCTATGTAAGCACCAACCTAAGTACGTTGAATAAGCTCCCCTCCCCCCTCCTTCTAAAACTTAATAGACTCAACAATTAATGACCAGAGTAATATATGGGTTTAACCCCAATCATTTATTCTTATAGCAAAAGAAGAAAATATTAGGTCTTATTGTTAGAGCTGGATCGGTCCTAGGGCTGATTTCCTGATCAACCTTTTTATTTTTATCTATCTGATGTTTTTTACCATTCAACAGTCCTTCAATCTTACGGTCCTAGCTATCTTTTTTTAGTTCAGATATTTATGATCTAAACTTTTTTACAAAGGATAATTTGGATTTTACATTTTTGTTTTATAAAAAAAAATGTATTTTGGATTTTTTTGATTTGTTATTTTCAAATTTATAGTCTTTTAAAGTCAATTCGGAACATGTGACATTTACAGGCTTGGGCAAGTACACCATTTTTTCGTTCATCCGTTCATTTCTGAAAAGTTTCTATTGAAATACTCAATTTTTTAATTATTCCTTTTATTTTTTTCAAATTTTCATCAAAACGTCGACCCCATGATCCTTCTATTACAAAATTTATTTGGCTACCAAGCCCCCGTCCCCCCCTCAAAAAAAAAATATATTTATAATCCTCGGGACGCCCCTGAATATAGATAATTCTATAGTCTGAGCGACGTTTGTTCACCCTAAGTGAATAGAGTAGGGTGGGGTCAAATGGCTTTATTTTAGTTAGCGGCTCATAACTCTTTAGTTTCACCTAGTATAAAACTTTCTTTTAATACTTAAACGTAGCCCATACTATGGATTATCAACCTTTATAAGCTTAATCAAATTAGTATTATACATTGTATGTTTTTGTGACAATATATGCTTTAAAAAATCATAACAGAAAAACTTCATGTTCCTGAAACAAATAGGAAAAACTTTTTATATAGACTAATTTAATTAATAATTAAAATTTTTATTACATTGCCTAATGATATATAATTAATAATATAATAAATATGACTATATAATAGTCTTTGGAACATTAAAACGAATAAATAAAGATTATATATCAATGGAGTAGAATAAATATTTATCTCTTCTACTAAATAAATGAGGCTTAATAGAGCTAATCTATCCACTACAAATTAAATTAGTTTTTTGTTAATAAACAAAAATATATCATTTATACGTAGAAAAAAAATTAAAGTAAGTACTTTAGCTTATACATGTAGGAATAAGTAATTATATACAAAGTATTTATGAAGGAACTACACAATATGATTTCTAACTAACGATTGAATATATTTCCTATCTCAAAGTAAATAATATAATAATAATAAAACTTGTTCAGTCGTATGAACTCGCCTGAAGATACGGGTTGCTACAATGTTCCCACCAGACTCTGAGTCTAATTAGACAATACATTAAGGTAAAATTTAGTATAAAATACAAAGACTCAGAGTCTAAAATTATGTTTAAAAAATGAATGTTCATCAATGTTGAAGTTTGGGAGAATATTCATCAGTTCATATGCCGTTTTAAATCTATCAATGGAAAATAATCGACCCAATGACCAAGACCTTATTCAAAAGAGGAAGGAGAACTGGATAGCACCTTGAAGGGTCCGAGGTACGTAGGTGAAAGTGCCAGACGTATTGGAATATTTTTCACGAAAACATATGTGGCAGTTTTAAGCTTATCGATAGCAGACTGTATCCTAACGGGAAGTTCTGGAATGACTCTCAGTGGGGCGTGTTTATTATCTTGGAGCCTCTGGAACAAGTTTTTATTGTTAGAAGTCTCCGACTCCTCTGTCAGGGAGAGTGGAAGCCTCGGGGCTTCTCCCAATAAGTGAATAAGGTGAGAAAATGTACTCCCTGGAACATTTGGTACAGAAGAACGGAGGCCAAGCAGGACAAACGGAAGTGCCTCGATCCAAAATTATCCCACCTCATACATTCTGGAAGACATAACACTCTTCAAGGTTACGGTGGAATCTGTCAAAGAAACCGTTAGATGATAATATGACGTGAATAGGTTTTTTGATCCTAGGAGCTGTCCCAACAGATCTACAGAGATCCAGTAAATTGGGCTCCTTCATACGAATTGATTGAGGTAGTAACTCTAAATCTAGCGCAAAGCATCCGGAGAAGAATGCACTTTCTGTATTTATACCCTGAAGAGGAAGGGCTTCAGTCCATCGAGTTGATCAATCCAGGAACTTCAGCAGGTACCTAAACCTAAGTCAACAAAGAGCAGAATCTCTTTGGTTCTTGATTGAAAGGCATTGAATCGGCAGCTCCAGGATGTATGGTTGGTTTTTGTTTTTTGACAACCTCAGCAAACTTGTGTCCTTTCATTTACATGTGTTCTAAGGCTCACCCAAGCGAAAGGGTTTAAATCCAGGTTGAGACAGACAATGAGCCATTGAGAAGATCTTGTTGTCTAGCACCCCAGACATAACAATCGTCCTGAAATTATTTTCACTTCCAAGACCCACCAGCGTATGGGCTCCAAATGTTTTGGTTGTGAAATGTCTTGACTTGAATTGAGACTCCGGGGATCAATTGTTTCTTGATCTAGAACCCCGTCTTTAAAAAGGGCTAAGGTCTCTTTTCACAGCGGAGCTAGGTTCGTTTTGATAAAGCCAATTTAATTTGCTGAAAAGCTCCCTGTTGCTCACATCCACAAATAAACTTTGCATTTTTTGCGTAGCAAAGGGTGTAGTTTGCATGTTTGTTCCGCTAATTTGGGCATAAATCTAGCATAGTATTGAATCCCAGTTCCTTCTTAGATCTTGGAGAGGCAAGGGTCTGGAAGGTTTGAATACAATTTGTTAATGGGCATATTCCCCTCGCGTTAATAGGTTGCTACATTTATACATAAGCATTTGCTCAAAACACCACCAGGTAAGTTTTTCAAAAAACAATATAATTGTCAGAGAAATTAAATAAAGGCTTGCGAAAATCATGCAATTTGCAATAGATAGGGAAGCCTTTCGAATGATCTTTTTTCTTCTTTTAAAACAATTTATGACTGTATATTTTTTTCCATATCAATTTCCTTTTGGACAAGTGCATAATGTAGAAATATCTTTAAAATTTCACGGAGTGAATTAAACTCCAGTGGATACACATATTTGAGGATCAATGTTATTTTTATTATCAAAGGAGGAATAAGTTCACTAATTGCGAAGAGACAGAATGAGTAGGAGTCATGTCCAAAACGCGGGTATCTTCTTGGCAAACGCAAGTTCATGATTTTATGAAAGAGGGGAGGACAAATTTTCTGCATCCAATGGGATCTTGTAACATCAATGGCCCATTCGATTTATGTAGCTGCGGGTCGTATGGGTTAATAGCACTGTCTGTTACGATAAGACTCGCAACGTAAGTCAGTCCTTTTACGAGGTCCTGCAAGTGTGTAAACAAGGGGAATGGATGCTCTGGGGTTTCCTCTTCGTCGTCCATCCTGAAGTCCATAGCACTGTGCAACTTTTTCTGAGAGACGATAAATATTCTGAGTGCAAGATGGTTCTGACCAGGGGGGAGAGCGCATGAGGGTAATTAAGTTTCTTTAAAAGTCTGCTATAAACTGCAACTTTGAGGTGAAAATCCCCAGCTCCATTTCTATTTGTTTGGGATGACTGGAAGAAAATGCAGACATTCTTGTCATGGATCGAGCTTTATCCAAGGTCATGCTAAATTAAATTATAAGGTATCAGGAGCTACAAGGATTTGTTTTCCGATATCTTATATGGGTATGTTAACAATATATGTGGTAAGTGTCAAAAATTGTTTCCAATCTTCTTTTTCCACTTACTACATGCACTTCCTTGATTCACTTCTTTCTTCGGATTAAGATATTGCCTTTTCCTTCATATAGAATTAAATTTAAATATTATAAAATTAGAATTATTTTCTTTTTTTTTAAATGACACAAAAACAGTAAGCTTAAACATAATTAACTTCAGTATCAAAATATAAAAGGTATAAATTATTTTATGAACAAAAAAGTCTAAAGAGTACTTGACTTTTTTTATTTCATTGAAATTTTCTAGATTATTTTATAACTATATATTAACACTGCTTATGTGAAATTGATAACTAAGAGAATGCTAACATGGAAACATGAAACATTTGAAAGGTTCATCCATTTTTTTTTTATTTTAACAGCCTTCAAACACAAAAATACAACCATATTGAAACCCACCCTACTCCAGTACATATAAAGCTTACCTATGTGATTTCAGTCCATCTTAATTTGAATAAGATAAGTTATTTTATCAAATATTGAATTATTGTATGTAAATAAAAAAAAATATTTTTAGAAGAGAATTAATCCTATTTAATTGGAGTAAGGTACATATCAATAATAGCAGCAGTAATTTTGAATCTATATTTCCAAGAATTACTCTGATTAAAATAAATATTGATCTCTGATATTTTTAAATCTATGTATGAAGAAGCAGCCGTAAGTGCCTACAATGGATTATATTTAAAAAAAAAAACATAATACACTTTGAGAGGAGTCTACTAAACCTTAATAACTTGGCCGTAATCATCGGGAACAGTGGCTTGGGCTCCTAATAATGAGTTTAGTAGTAGTATTTATGGGTATATTAATAATGAGTCATACATAGCTTACTCCAAGGTTAATAGAAATACAATGTTAGACCATAATTAATCGGGGGTGCCAGAATTTTCAATCTAATGTATTGTACCGACTGTTGGGCAAGATAGGTTGATTTTGATAAAATATTCAACCACTCATACACTATGACGTCGTTATTAAATAGCAGGGTGGAAGTCAAACATCAGTTGTATACACGTTATGGTATAACCTTGTATTTATATTTTTTAATCAAAAAAGTTTAATTTTTGATTAAAGAAAAATCCAATAACCACAGCTATTTACAATTTAAGTTTCAAATATTAATTTTTTTGAAAAAAAAATTCAAAAATTCATAGCTCTAGACAAATAATGAAATTTTAAGAAGCAAATTGCAAATACTAATTTTTTGTTCCTTTTTTGGGTGGGGGGGGCTACAGGCCTTCCAGTCCACCCCCTGAGGATACACCTGGTGTATAGCTTTCAAAAGGGCTGTGACAAAATGGGGGCCTTAAAACACCATATATATATACAGCCGTTGTTTAAAACTTTGAGGACATGTGCATGTAAGACGTGGTTTGTTGTCACGCCTCAACTGTTTTCATTAATTTTCATAAGTTGACTCTTTCTATGATTAAAAGCAGCTGACTCTCCCTATACAGTACTAAAAAAAGAGGTTACATAGGATATTGATTTTTATCCGTCAAGGACGTTCGTTTAGAATTTCTGACAATTCATACTCTGTCAATTCAATATACTTCATAACCATTCTCCGAATAATAATTGAATACAAGAAAAATGATTATATTTTTTCAAAATTTTCCTTTCCCTTTAGACAATCGAAGTTAAGAGTGGATAAAAAAGCTATTTGTGTATTTTGGTGGCTAGACAGAAGAGTTTGGTGTCTGTAAAAACTTCGTCTTGAGAGACAGGGTCGAACTGGAAAAGTCTGGAGGGGAACAAGACTCTGATCCATGGCACATTACAAAGAAAACGTGGAACTGTTCCTCCGTTTACGAGGTCGAGACGATGCTGTTATTGACGCCAAATGCGATTATATTTAATAGAAAATAATAAAAAACTTATTCAACTTTTATTTGGAATTGGTTTTTATTAATATTTGATTATTAATTCACGAAAAAATACATTTTAAAAAATCGTTTTGGTTGTTCAATTGAAGTTGCATCTTGTACATACATAACGAACACTTTAGTCAAATATTTTATTAGAAAATAAATGATGACGCCTACCTAGCTCAAGGTTCAAATCCCTTACCTTGATTCTAATCAATACTACGTGGACCCCCTCCCCTTCTTGCAAGAGGACCTTTAATTACGTCAGTAAAGGTTAAAACATTTCTACAAAATATTATATTATGTACACATAATTATTAAAATACACAATACAAATATATAAAGGATTTTGAAAAATAAAGTTTGAGTTCAAATATGATTAGTCTTATCTTTGTGTACTGAATTTTAATCATAATTGAAATTTTGTACTCATCAATCCTGTTATAAGTTGAGTGTTTTAATTTTAAATACTTTTTCCCAATTTATACGATTAATTATGATTTTTGCATAATTTTGCACGTTCCACATTTATAAAAATTATAAATAATGACCTTCTTTTCTAATCATAAAAACAACTATAAAGGAAATATTGACCTAAAACTACTGAAAGTCGATCAAGGATAAAACCCATGGGCGAAGTTTTCAAAATGCCAGGCCTGGCCTCAAAATTTCAAACTTTGCTTATAATTAAACCTAAGGGCTATCAGGGGCGTCGCAGGATATTATTTTTATTGATCACTTGATTTTTTCTCAGAAAAAATTAAATTTTTTCAAGAAAAATTTTCAAAATCTCTAAAAATCACAGCTATTAAAAAAAAAAAAATTCCAAAATCCATAGCAAGTTACATAAAATTAAATTTTTTCGAACAAATTTGAAAAATTAAATTAAACTTCAAATATTAAATTTTCTGAAAAAAATTTTAAATATGAAATTTTTTAGTAAAAAGCAAAATTCCTTAATTTTTTTGGGAGGGGGGTTCTACAGCTCCTGCAGATGCCCCTGGCTACATGGAAAAAGTACGTACGTAGTTGGGAGAGGGCAAATAGAAAACACAAGCTTTAATAAATTACGCAGATTATGTGTACCAAATACGAATACGGAGGAGGAGGGGACCAATAATTCCATAGATACTTTCTGAAATCCTCATTATGTTACATAATTTTATCCTTCAATAAACCTGACATAACTGTTGCTCGTCAACATAAAAACAATTTAAAAAATAAATAAAAGGAGGCAAAATCCTTTTTTTTTAAATTCATATATGTCTATAGGTCGAGAAATAAATATTTGAGCAAATTATACGGATACCAAGGTTGTGCCTTTATTGGTCTAGAGGTTCCGATTCTTCAACCAATCGAACCGGAACTGACAAAGTCGAGCCCAGACCAAAACCGCAATATATTGTTTATCGACCTCGGTTCTTGTGCTTTTGTTCCTATATAATATAGAATATATAAAGAAAATACAACATATATTATTAAAAATAAATTAGTTTGAATCAATAAGTCAATTTGCTCAGTTTTTCTTTTCTTTTTTCTGTGCAATTGCAGCGTTTTTCAATGATTTTTTTACGTCGTTAGAGTCTTACAGTTGCATCTGAGTTTCAAATAGCTAAAAACTTCTAAATGATCTGGAAAAGTGGTTTTCGACACCAGACGGTGTTAATACAAGAAGGAAAGGTGTGGGCTAGATTATTGATCCAGTTCCGCTACTAAGCTTGTCTTGGTCCTCTAATATAACTATAATATTTCTTAAGCCAGGGTTTCAAATTTAACTATGCCCCCCCCCCTAAAGAAAAAAAACAAAGTATACAGATTCGAAAAGGAAAAATGGTTGATGCGTGTGCTCTTTTTTTGTTCATTATTTAATAGGGCGTGAAGTGTTAAGATCCGCCTAATAATATTTTCCTTGTACTAATCCTATTTTAAATGTAGCAGTAATTTAATATTTCAATTCAATATCATGATACAGGTAGCTGATATTAACAATAATCTTAATTCAGAAATACCATATGTCTCGCTCCCGCCTTCTCCTCGCGCTCTTACAAAAATCCTGTCTTTATGTATATCAATTTCTTGTGACGATCCTTTTCGCGTCTTTAAGTACAATGAGCACCATACCCAAAGGATTAATTTGTTGATAGAAATGAACGAGAATTCGTCGAAGAATACAAATATAATCTACACTCTTTTTAAAGAAAAACCATTCAAGTTTGGTTGTATGTTGACGAGCAGCAAATAAATTAAGGAAGTGAAGAAACTTTTTCCTTCTTTCTTTTCCTGTTGATATTTAACTCCGAGAGATGGTGCTGTCAAACAAAAAAAAGGCCGAATCCAATGATCACACCATGAAGGAGTGTGGCACATCATCAAATATGTATAACATATTGTAAATTTATAAGTAAGTGTCAAACATGAAATGTGGGAGGGGAGAGTCAAGTAAATAGACGTTGAGGTTTGTACTGAGAGAGCTGGAGAACGAGTTTTGTTTGAGAAGACGAGGAGGCAGCATTACTTATGATGATGAGTGAGAAATAAGATGGAAGGACGCAATTTATATATTTATTTTTCATATAAAATAATTTCTTTATTTTCTAATATATAGATATATATATAAGACATTGAAGCCATTCACATACAACTTTTTCTTTAAAAAATTATTCAGTCAGATATGAACTAAAAAATGAAAAAAAAATTAACAACAAAATATATATATATTATATAATAATGACCAAAAGTGAATCACAATTTTATAAAGTTTTATGTGTAATATGTAATAATAATAATAATAGTGTTTAACTGTCCGATGAGGGCCAAATAATGAAAGACGGGAAGAGGTTTTATATATTTAGTTTTATGACATCTACAATAATCAGATGTCAGATACGCATAGAAGATATATACATATACATACATATGTTATACGCATATATATTTATATTATTAATAATGAGTCACTGAGAACATCATAGCTATAATTTAAATTTGTTAATCTTTACATAATATACTTATATAACCGATGCAATACTATTATTTTAATATTTTTTTATGATAATAAAGTATATACTATTTTTCCATTTTTTCAAAAAAAGAAAAATAAAGAAAAATTAAAAATAAATAATAATAATAAAAATAAAAAAAAACATTTTCAGTCTAAAAAAAAAAGGAGACTAAAAAATTCCTTGTACTGAAAGAAAATTTTAAACTCTTTTTCTTTTTTATGTCACGTTTGTTTTTTTAAAAAAATATTTTTTTTTCCATATTTTGTTTTTTAAGTTCTAGAAAAAAAAATGTAAAGGTTGTGTGTGCTTGTGTGTCAATAATAATATTGATCGTAATAATGATTTATTACAAATTAAGAAAAAACCTAGGTTTTGTGTTTCTTTTTTTAAAAAATATATATAATATGAAAATCTATGACAAATTGGTCATCTTTTTTTTTTTTTTTTAATAACTCATAGGCGTTGTACTTGTGTTTATGAATATAGGGTGAGAACGGGGATATCACCGTTGAGACTATTTGAGAGTTTCTTTCGAGGGTATTGGTAAATATCCTGAAAAGAAAGAAGAGAATGAAGGTCAACAATGAGTTCTTTTCAATGTAAGAGAGGGGCCCTATAATTACCTCTATTTTAGTAGCAGCATCAGAAAAGGTCCGTATACGATGACCCGGGTCGAACCATTCTTCTTCCTCATAGGGTACAGTGGCAGGCGTTGCCACTGGATCAACAAATTCTTCATCGAATTCCCATTCACCGAGGATCATGAGTTCCTCTTCGTGATGACTAGAGCTGAATGGATAGTCCATATCTTCATCGAGCATGAAATTGGTGAGTGGTTCTACAGCAGACTCTTCTTCTGTGGGAATCCTTCTTCCAGGGGTTTGTATGGTGGCTGGATGTCTTTTTCTAACTCTTTTATTTGAGGAGCTACTCTTTCGAGATACGATGCCCTCCAGGGATTTATCATCTGTAAGAAAGAAAGAGGTTGTAGTAAGTGTGACTGAGCGTGAGGCTGAATTATTAAGTGTAGGGATGTGATCAATTTCTAAATCTTTGCGAGTGTTAGCCAAATACAAACTTATATGTTTGGAGGTTTGATAGATGACATATCTGCTGACAGAGAGCACTATAATAAAAACTATTGTGTTCCTTATACATGCGGGAATTTTTAAGATAGGGAGAAATAATGAATAAGAGCATTAATTTCTAGCAGGTTAAGTGCTCCTTGCATAAATATAAAAGCGTGAATTTTAAAATAGGGAAAAATAATGAATAAGAGATATCCTATATTGAGGATGCAAAAATTATCCAATCCCTAATGCTCTTATTAATAATGAATCCCTATTTTGAAAATTCAAACGTCTTAGCGATCAAGGAGCTGCACCATCGTTTATATGCATATGGATTCCTGTCGGAAAATATGTCGTCGACCAAATGCCGTATTCGGGATGACATTCTCTCAGGCGTGGTGGTTTTCACACACACTGCAATTTAGAGGATTTTGAATTCCTTACTACTCTCATTCATAGTGTCTCGCTCTATGTACAATTCAAACGCATTAGCGATCCAGGAGCAATATCGTTTCTATGCATATTGATCCCTGTCAGCAGAGATGTCGTCTCTTTAACTTGATCTCAGGCGTGCTGGATTTACACGCACACCGCAATTGGGAGCCTAGTGGCATCCCTAAATGAATGAACTGCTTACCAGTGATGCCTTTAATGACGGGAGGAAAGGCCAAGCAGTTTTTGGCAACTTTAAGAAAAGTGCCAAAGATGTCTTCCTGCCTGGATCGTCGGTACTGAACGTTGATGGAGGCATGATTGGGGGTGCCAGAGGCACTGATCACTAACTTGGGACGTCTTCTATTGGAAGCAGAGCAGGCTGTCGATGAGGAAGAAGGAGGAGAGGAAAAAGATCCGGGGGATGCTGCGTAAGTCATTTCTTCCACTTTATCCATCATACGAATACGGACTAATTAGACACAATACTCCAGGGAATTGGGATGAGCAAGGTTCGGAGCTTAGAATATCAACTATCAATGTTATCAGTACTAATTCCGTCAATGTCCAGAGCAAGGCAGGAGCACGAGAGAAGGAAGGAAGGAAGGAAGATGAGGAGCAAGGATGGATGGAGGGACAGACACACTAAGAAATTAACAAGGTGATTCAATCCAATGATGATGTCGATGACGGCGGAAGCGAAGACGACAAGGATAGGCGAAGAGGAAGAGACAGAATCAGGACTCTCATACGAGGAGGATGGCGACGACGACGATGAGTCCCTCTACACGTTTGGAGCAGTCGCTTTGAAAAGAAGAAGATGATGTGACTACTACAACTACTCAGAACAACACCGTCGATCCTTCTTTCTTCCTTCAATAATAAGCCTTAAAGACTCACTCCAATCTCAAATTAATATTATATTATATAGAATACCTCTCTTCTCTCTTTCTCTCTCTCTTTCTCTTCCCTTCCTCTCTTTCTCTCTCTTTCTTTGTCTTCTTTCCTCCTCTCTCACTCTCTTTCTCTCCTTCTCTCTCTCCCTCACCCTTTTTCACTCTCTTTTTTCCACTTCTACTTCTTTTTACTTAGTACTACACAACTCGGGGAACACTACAATCAACATGCAACCTACTCTTTTTTTCTTCTTGACGGGATTGCAAAATCATAGTCTCACATTCATAAATACAAATCCATAAGAGTGGATTCAAACCCTTTTAACATCCTCATATCTTAGCCATTTTAAATAATAACTAGAATAGGCACTCTGTAGAGTGGAATGATCATTTTTCCTTAATTGAATTTTTTTCTATATGAGGCATCTTTATTTATTAAAGCTACATAAGGACAGCAATTTAAGCTCTGTACCTCTCTATGTTCCAAAGTTATGGTCGATTATCCATTTTCAACAATTTTGTGCGACCTTGACCTATCTAAATATAATATTATAATCTTTGCTCCAAGTTGGATCAAAATTGATCTGTAATTTTTGCCGTAATCCTAGTGACCAACAAATAGAGGCAAAAACATAACTTCGGAGGTAATTAAAAAATATTTATTACAGAAAGTTGTACCAATAAACAAATATAGTTTTAATAACATAAAATACTTATGATATAATGTTAATTTTACCGATTTTATATAATGAAACCCATATTTACTATTACACAATACGTATTCAAACAAATTTCTGCTAATTTACACTTGTTACAATCAATTTGTATCAAAATTAACCAATATATTGTTTTATTTTTTGTTTCTAAAGCAAAACGACGCCTTCTTGGAAATAAAAAGAGAAAAGTGCATTTTAAAGTTCTTCAACTGCTAATTTTTTCCCTAAAAGTTTGATTGAATGGTTAATTATCTCCATTTTACCTTCAGCATTGAAGTGTACATTGTACATAATATTTGTGTTTCATTTAACAAATTGGCTTTAGTTAAACATATATAATATATTTTCTATGTCATTGAGATGATAATTGTTTAATGCTTAAACTTTCTATAATAATAAATTTAAATATGATTCAAAATGTGTAAGATATGAACTGTTAAAGTTTCAATAGAATGCATTTACTCTAATAATATGAAACAATTACTTTGCACTTCCGTCAAAATAAGCGCACGCCAAAAGATGATATCGTTCTCTATTCCTTTCATTGTTCCCTCATACACAACTTCTACTTTTTATATTACTTTTCTCTGTTGTCCTTTTACATCACCAGAGGGAGACGTCCATTCCTTCCTTCCTTTGTCTTCATTTCTTTCTGCCACCCATGCCAGTCTCTCCAACTCTCAGTTTACACAATCTAGACGACGCTTAGTCTGCTCTTCTCAATTTTTGCGCAATCTGATCCATAAGTGTGCACGCGATCTCTCTCTCTCCTTTAATATTGAATATATAGTCTATAGAAGTCAAAATGGCGCTTCCTAAAAAGAAAGAAGAGGGCATTGACACGGACATCATTCCACCAATTCTATATTCCAAATTCACAATCTGGGTCTTCTTCTCTTTTTTTGAATTAGAGGGAAGGTCATTGACTCGGGGCCCGTAAAGAGGACATAGAAAGGGCTTTATAAAAGAGGATATAGGCCTCTTTTTCTTCTTACCTTTGACAGAAAAAGAAAAAAAGGGATATTATGACATCCATACTTTGAATATACTACTTATTAATACAGTATGTTATATGCTGAAAAAAAAGAGAAGGGGCCATGGAAATGAAGGAAAAGAAGGGAAGCACTTTGTTCTCACTCTTTTTTTACTGACTTTAAGATATTGAGTTATCAATGTATCACTAATCCAGATGGTGTAATCTTTTTTCCTGATATTTTTTAAGGAGGTCCTAAGTAAAAGCAGTATTCTTATTGTACTCTCTCCATCTCTTGATCCTATTAAGGGGCATTCGTAGGTAGGATTATGTATACATTTATTTAATTTTTAGTTGGGGGGTTGCCATTTTTTAATTTTTTTTCTTCATAAATACATAGTTATTCACAAAAAAATTAAGTTTTTTTCCATTTTTTTTCATTTTTTGTGTAATAGCAAAAAGTTAACATTATCCTCATATTTTTTTCGATTTTCATGACGTCAGGCCCAGTAAAAGGAAGACTGAGGTAATCGAAAGAAGATACTTCTAACTTGATCATCCATCTCATGTAATGTTCGAATTCGGATGCCGAATTCCTCAAGGGACGACGGGAAGAGAGTTCATCCGAGGAAAACTACCAGAAATCATAGGGGAATGAGGGATCAATTGTTCCCTCCTTAAGGATCAAAAGGTGAGACTGAACTAGAGCGCGGTCCTCGGTAAGGACCGATATAACTCTAGAAATTTGATGTGAATGGTCATGTGTTCATTAAAAAATGTTTTATACTATTCCAAATAGATACTTTTCAATGATCCAGGTTGATAACATATGAAACTCTTCAAATTTCATATGACGTCATATTACCGACTACCGTACATATAGTATTATTCTATACTGAAACCTGACGGAACTTCTTTAAAGAGGATTTGCATACTGAAATCCAACAAGAATACATTCTAATAGTAAGTTCTGTAGAATATAACTAAACCTAATTTATTAGGTTGTTAAAAAAGTCATTTCGTATTTTTTGCTTTATTTCAATGCCTTATAAGTTTGTCAACAAGAATCCAACTTCATAATGGCCTTCTCGTAAAAGCCTTATAAACGTAACTATTTTTAAAAAAATGGACAAACAATTTTCACAGACCACTACTGAGGCCAAATTTGTACTTCTAAATGCTTTGGCTATAAACGTAAATAGGTAGTCACTTGCTGCCATGTTCGGACTGTAGTGTGGATACATAAGAACTTCCCAGCCGACCTCCTGGAGCTTCTGGCGCGTTATCAAAGTTATGTGAGGCCTGGCATTGTCTTGATGATTTCTTGTCTCATATTCATCAATGCTCGCCGCTTCTGTTCGATCGCCTGCTTCAAGCCAACGAGTTGTTTACAGTAGAGGGTAGAATTGAGAAGAGGGGGAGGGGAAATTGCTCGAACCATGGTTTGTAAAACGAACCGAAAGAGTATCTCCGCAAATTTTCTTGGTCGCATTGAAGCGTTTCTCCCATTCAGTTAGAAAAAATGTAAATTATGGCAAATTTCTTCCTTTGAGACCTCTATAATTGACACACGATAATTCACGGCTGAGCCCGGCCAAGTGCAATACTGTCCAAAAAGCGTTTGCAGTATCCATCCTTTACCGTATGATCTGAAAGGCGTACAATATGAAATATTGCACATATGCATGCCTTCATTTTAGCACATATTATTTAAACATTGTGTGCTCATAAAAAGATTTAATTTTTCTCTAGTATCAAAGCTATTATCTGATAATGAATAGGTACACTTGTATTAATTAACTATCATCATTAATACTTTGGACATATTATCATGTATTTGTATCAGCAGATAAATACACACAGATATATTTTTGTACTTCATACATATAGTACATAAATATATATTACATATTTGATGTTATATATATTTTGTAACACATTTTTGTTTATGTGTTATTGTTTCAATTTAATAATCGCTCTGGGGGTAAATCTGATGATGTCGTGTTATTTCTATGTAATTCTTGGAAGGGAGAAGCAGAAGGAAGGAAAAAATAAATACGTGTAGGGGAGATTGAAGCAGTTATAACAGGCCTATTTTCTCAATAATCAAAACACTTATTGGGTCAATACCTCTACTTGTTGAAAGGCGACTAGCATGGGCGTCCTCTGGAATATTTTGGGATGGGGGCTTGGTGTTGAAATTTTTTTTTGAAAAAAATTTCGAAAATCCACAGCTGTTCACAAATTTTTTCAAAACACAGAGAGTTAAATTTTTTAGAAAAAAAATTATATTTTAAATATTTATTTTTTTTGGAAAAATAATTAATAAATTCATAGCTATTCACAAAAAATTCAAAAATTTATATACATAGTGCATATTTTTCCCGAATTATCTTTTTTAATGAAAGAAATCTTTCAAAAAACCCTATTTTTACGAATCTTTTTTCTTCCTTACCAAAAAAATATCTAATAAAAAGAAAAAAAATCCTTAATTTTGGGAAGGGGCTAAAGCCCCTCCACACCACCTTCTGTGGACCCCCCTTACTAGTCACCATCCTTGGATAAAGCCGCCTGACAGGCAGTTATAAAAATTACAGATGCAATTTTGCAGATAGCTATAGGTACAGTTGTAAAAAATATAACATTAGATGAACATGAGAGTTTTTTATATGCCATCTAAATAGGGTTTTTTATTTTATAAAGCTGTAATTATTATTCTTGAAGGGAAAAATTATAAAATAAAATATAGTGTATGAAGGATGAAAAGCAACACTAAGGATTTGTGGATAAGTTATCTGGGTATGTCCTTGTTGGACTCAGAGTAGAATTGAGGATCGATATCGCTGTAATTCTGGTCTGTATCATTGCTATATGCAACGTGGGATTTGTGTTTATTTCCTTGATGTTGTAACCGCTAGCAGGTAATTTAATGAAACGTATTGACAGGCAACTTGCTCTCCTCCAAAAAACATCTTCAAATTGTCAGGGTTATCATATTAATTCTCTCTTTTTTTTAAACATCCCATATCTTTTACAACTATATCCAAACGTAGAATAGTAGAAAATATCAGCTGTAGGTATGCTAAAAAAACACACCAAAAAATCAACATTCATTCTAATAAAAGAGTAATACTGAAGATTTGTTGGGATCAGATTAGAGTTAAAGATCTATATCAGATTAATTTCTTCCTATATCCGTACAATATACAGAGTGGGAAATTGGCCAGAATGCCTCCTATAAAGTGCTTAGGTATACCATGTTGTCATGGCTGAAGTCCAACGACTCGGAGGGTAACTATGTGAGGACTCAGGACGGCGCTCTCTTGCACACGTCCACCATGTGCCAATATTTCTACGCAGATAACAGGGCTGAATTATATGCCAAAGACCTCACAACCAAATGTGGACTCACAAAAGTCCTACATAGTGGCTGCATGGGATAACATGTCAGATGAGTTTGTCATCAACTCCTGCATTGGCTTCAAGCGACGTGTAAAGGCTGTTATTGATAATGAAGGTGGCCATATTGAGTGAAAAGAGTTTTGCAAAAACCTTTTCTTCTTGTTTTGTTAGCATTTTTTACCATTATTGAAAAGATATAGTTATTGAGGTATTTCTAAACCCATCTCTCGAGTCCACGGTTTAGTACCCTAACCTGTATATATGATGAAAATTTGAATAACAGCTTGATAATTTTAACAAGAGGATTAATGATTATTTATTATCTCAAAAGTAATATGACTCCTTGTACTCTACAAAATGTCCATCCCTATCATCATCCATACTCAATCACGAACGATTTTTGAAGTATTTTTGTGTTCTGTTTATAGTTGGCATCTTTTATAAGAGTACAAATTAGAAAGAATAATCATTTTTTGCCAATAAAGTAAATCCATTGATTTATCTAACTTACTGATTGAAAAACTAACTGCATAAAAACAATTAGAAAAATGTAAAATCATTTGTGAAATAATTCATTTATTAGAAAATTACAAAATATTTTGGTTCACTCTCTATATTAATAAAACAAAGTTTATGTGTATATATGTCTGAATGTATGAAAAGTAGTCACAGGGTGTACTGTGTATAGTGAAAATATAGTATAAGGAGGAAAAAAGGAGTATAATATACAAGGAACACTGATTAAAATGAATTTTATCTCGCATGAGCTCAGTTAAACTCATATTCAAAAATAATAAAATGGAAGTACTTTATATACATTTAAAGAAAAATAAATTTGACTTTTGATGAGGTTTAGTAACGAGCTAAAGTACTCCTTGGATCATCTAATCATACTAATTTTATTTTTTCATGCTGTGATTATTAGTTATTCTTGAAGAGAAAACATATAAGTATTGAGTGAGTAACTACTTGTAAGTGTATTCATAAAAACAGAGAGTAACATTAAGGATTTGATGGGGTGGTATATTCTATATTACTAAAACAAATTTTTTATCTTTGTCGATACCTAACAACTCCAGGGAATGCCGGGATCTAACGATAGTAACCCATAACATTAATTTACAATCTCTATGAATATAAAATAATTTCGGATTTATTCACCTCTAAGGCTCTATTATTACATTGACGACAACAAATTTGTTTAGATTTAGTGTAAGAGTATTCTAAAGGACTTAATTATTAGCTGAGGCTATTCGGATAGTATATGATAGGTACAATAGCGACAGCATTTATATCGAAACTGTATAATTTGATGACTAGTATTGTGAAAAACAAAATCATTTCTGTCAACTTTTTTTTTGAGATATTGGATATTGAGTATCATTATTTTGGAACAACAATATTTTTAGCAATATTGTAGTCATTTTACGCCTCACATATTTCAATTTCATGTTTTTTTGTGTTTATTATAGTGTTTTTATCTATAAATAGAAGAGTATGTGAATTTAGTATAAAAGGATAAATATAGAGATTAAATAAAAAATAAGGTCATTTTTTTTCTTATTTTTACTTTATGTATTTGAATTATGATTCTTTTGCTATCCGTTGATATACTTTTATCGACTGAAAAAACAGTCATTTCAGAAAAATTTGAGATATTCAGTAAAGAGGGAACAGTTGCTACGAGTCCTCCAACTTCTCTTGTATTGTTGATTTTTTCTATTGTTTTATATCTTAGTTTGTTATGCTTGTATAATAGCCCAGACCAGAGCAGCTTATTTCTGAAGTACGTGCGTATGCAAATTTTGAATTAAACTTCTCTGATCAAAGGTATTAATCTTATAATGTCTTAATGTGCTATAATACTTTTGAAAGTGAATCATTTAACACATTGGAAGGTATATTTATAGTTACAAAAGTGTAACCTGCATTTTGAATGAGATGTAGAGTATAAACAATGATGTAGGATTCTCAATTCTCCTAGAAGTCCAACAAGGAATTACAAAGGTTGTGTCCGGTTCAAGTTCAGCAGTCCTATCAATCTCGGTCTCGATACTTTTATTTCATCGGTTTCAGCCTCGGTTCAGCTTTATTGGTCTCGGTTCTTTTTTATACAGGATCAGTTTGGTAAATGCTACATAAAACAAGAGGCGTTGCAAGGAAATTTGGGCCCAGAAAATGATATACGATACAAACTGTGCCGCAGCTACCTTAACGGAGAGTGCGTAGTGCTCCAAGTTCCAGCAAGGGCCCGAAAACTGAGGTTGCTTAAGACAAGGTTTTTGAAAGTGGTGGGTATGAGAAGAGACTAGGGGGAGTGTAGGAAGATGGAGAATTGAGGATTACTTTCAGTCTACACATACAAAGTACACATGTTTCGTATAAAGGGGGCCTCAGCTAAAAATGTATTAGTGTAGTATTACTGGCTTAAGAAATATTATAGTTATCATATTATGGGCCCTCGACAAGCTTAGTAGTGGACGTGGATCCATAATGTATCTTAGGATTTTTTATGTTTCTTTTTTAAAGAAAGGTTGCGTGATGCAATAATGATTATAAATTTCATTTTCATAAAATTATTTAGATGGAATATTCAAAAGGTGATCAATATAGCAAAAAATATATATCAAACATAAGTAATTACAAGAACCGAGACTGATAAGCAATATATTCCGGTCTTGGTTCGACTTTGTCAGTTCAAGAACACAGCCTTGGGAATTACCCTTATAACTTTACAACAAATCTTCAATTTTACTCTTCGTCTGACATGCTCTAGTGATTACTTTATACTTAGATAATAGCTTTACTAAATAAAGTACACTGGTCAGGTCGAAACTACAAATAATCTTGCAACCCTCCAATATCATATTTTTTTACAACTATAAGTATATTTTTGTGGCCCTCAATTATATAATTTAATCTATTTATCTTGATTTTTAAGTCAGACTTGATTTTTTAACTGTTGCAAGAACATTTGGTGGGTAACATTCATATGCAACTTGTGAAAAATTATAGATTGGTGTAATCTCTATGTATATATTTTAATAGGAGTAGTTTTTTCTCAAAACAGTAGATATGCCTCAAATTCATTCTTATAAATTAAATCAGACTTTACTGAACCAATGCTTATTTATTATAACATAAAGGATTAAAAGATATACACTTTGAAATATATGCACAAGAGAGCATGGACCCAAAACTTGCTGTAGCATGAATAAAAGAATAAAGAAAAAACAACTCAAAACCAATTTGTGATATCTTCAAATAATTTATTTATCTATATTTTTTATGCACCATGTCCTCCTTCAAAAGCAATAACAGTCTCAACACGTTGACGAACATATGGACAGGGCTCTTATCGAAGAATGCCATGTCCATGGCGTACCACTCAGTCATGATAGCAGCTCAAATATATATGAGAGGTGTTGCAGACACTCTTCTCCAAGATATCCGAAAATACAAACTGGGGGGTTAAGGTCAGGGTCGGAGGAGAGCTGCACGGAGGTAGGCCAGAGGACAGCCATATTGTTGCAGCATAATTTTTGGTTCTACTTGACTGTGTGGGGCTTTAATGGACTTCTTGATGTTGTAAGCACACCGGATGAAGATGCCAATAGTATCTGCGGCCTTTTGTAGCTCCGACATTTTGAAACTCAGAGATATGGATCAAAAAGAAATTTGTTTATTTTTGTTTGGGGTGTCGTTTGCTTGGGTATTGATTAATTGTATTGCCCAAATAACAGGGTTATATAATTGTGATTAAATGCTCCTGCACAGTTTTGGGTTCCCACTACATATATATAAGGAAATCCGTCAAGTATATCTTCATCAATAACCTTACCTCCTTGTCCATGAATATTCTCTGATAATTTGAGTAATCAATGCAAAACCAAAAAGTAATAACTACAAACTCTACTCGGTCTCCCCTAGAATGCACGTACATATAATATTTTAAAAAGAAATCTTATCTTAATTTCTTTGAAATTAGTTTTGGCTTTCTTCCCATTGACTTACCTCCTTCTTCTCCTTTTTTTTTGCTTAGTTTTCCTTATTTTGTAATCATACAATATACATATAGTACATAATTTTTTCAATTGAACAATGTCGAAATTGTGTTACAGGTAATGTGACCTGTCAACCAATTTATTGTTTAACTAAGTAAAGCGTATTCATTATATACAGACTGAAGCTATATATTGTATAAGTATTACAAAAGTTGTTACAATTATACTCATATTTTTTTATTATTTCAAGAGAGGCATTGGAGAACTTGCCTTGGATCACACGCTAAGATATAAGAAATAGGGCACTGCATATTGTAGATATTTTTAATAAAATAAATTATGTTTATTAATTGAAATCTTTTTAAAAAAACGTTATTCAAAAAAACCTTGCTAAAAAAACGGTATCTAAAAAATGGACAAATTCTTTTATTTATATAAAATTAACGTTATTAATAAAGTTATTCAAGCTTTCAAAAAACAATATTAACATACAAATATACATAAAAAAGGTCCATCCATTGTCCTTGATCTATGGTTTTTGCTAAATAATTAAATAATTTAGTATAAAAAAAAATTTTATTTGAATTTTTTTTTTTTCAAGAAATAGATTCGAAATTATTTCTTTAATAAAAACAAAATTACTCAATTCATATTTAAAAAAAGAAGGAAAAAAAAAGAAGGGCCGAACAGTTTTTGTGCTTTAAGGCCAACTAAAGATAAAATCTGTGCTAGGTTCTTCCTAAATACTAAAAAAAAATGAACTTAAACGTGATTACTTGCTTATGGAAATTCACTTAGCTTGGCTGAGTACAAGTTTTTTATTCTGTATCCATACTTCCGTAGCAAGAGTTCGTGTGATTCCCTTATCTATAACTCTATATCATTTTTTCATATAGACAGTTCACCCTCCTTTTACCCTAGTGATGTGTGCTAGTCAACTCGGGTCGTGGAGCTACTCAAGGAGTTTTACCAAATAAAAATCATATATTAAAGCTCTAAAAAAATTATAACCCATCAATACTTTTGATTATGGGAGGTTTCGAGAGATTAAACTAATACAAGTTACAATTTGATAGATTAAATGTAATATTTGTAGATTTGAACCGAAACTGGAATGCTTCTGTATCCGTATTATTTTGTGTCCTTCCGATTTTAATGTACGGATGAAAGATCTGGAATGTTTCCAGAAACTACGTTATTAAGTCCTTAGAAAAGGTGTAAGCTAGGTTTGTGTCGTTTTTTCCTTAATGCAAAATCAAAAGACTTGCTTTCATCACTTTGTATCATAGAGGTGCTATTGAGGATATTATTACAATGCTCCACCAAATTTTAAACAAAAAGATAGGCCTACCTCTCCCACCCTGAATACTAAATAAAGACTACTTCTCCCACGAAATGAGTCTCTCTGCTCACAGCCCCTTAGTTTACATTAAAGATCGACTAGTCTTTGGAATTATATACCTTTATGCTTTCGTCAGGGTAGCGAGGCTCACCTCAAGCGATTGATTATTTTTTTATTGTGTGACATATATATAAATATATATATTATTTATAATCAGAGTGTATTATATTAGGATATTTTTTTCTTTGTGCAGTCACGCAATTTTAAAATTTTAATATTCGTAACTGAAATGCATTATTTTTATATTTTATGAACATTAAATATAATGCGACATTAATAGGATTTGATTATCGCCGCTCGTCGAAAAAAAATATTTTTGGTTCTGTATCGATATGGAAATTCATAGATCTATTTGTAAGCACCATGGAGAAAAATCCGTACCAAAGATGCGGTTGACATCCAAAATATTGAAAGATCCAATTAGAGAGGACGGGTTTTTTCAAATATGTTAACAATCATTCGGTGATAACTAAAAACGTGCTTGAGTGTATTGTATATCAGAAGTAATGTGGGTTGACATTTCAGGTGTAACTAAACAGAAAAGCCGGAAGTTTCAATACTTTAAAAGGGCAAAATGCTTTCCTGAAGTAGTGTGTTATAACATAACATTTTCACTTTGACTCTCCAAAGACTGAGTATATTACATATATTGAAAATGTCTGTCGACGGGCCATTTAAAGTAACAAAACTGGCTTCAAGCCACTAAAAAATATGCTTGTTAATAATTTATATTGAAAATGGGTATTAGTGTGTTTTAGAAGAATACAATAAGCAAGTTACTCATCATTCAATAATAAATATATTCTAGGGTTACCAAATGCCTTTTTTCCTCTATGGTTTTCAGAGATGAAGTGTTGAATATTTACTTTTAAAAAAGACCAAAATCAAAGTTTTCATACATTAAAAAAATATGAGAAACAAAATATATATATTTTATTTTCAAGCAATTACTCTATAAACACACCCAGAAAAACCAACATTACTGATCCTCATTGTCTCATATGTCCTCTTTTTTGGAAATTAATATATGATTTACAAAGCATCTATAGAAATTCAATGTGATAAAGCCTGTTGACATTGATACAAATATAAATATGGCACACATTTCTCAATCATAGTTTTCATAATCATAATCTATTGGTCCTTGTGAAGAAAAAATTACTCGTCAGTAATGTCAAAGATAAGATGAGTAAGAAAACCAGGACTATTGTGACGGAGAGGGAAAGGAGGAATATATTGTTGGATATTTCAGTCAAAGACATTGGGATGTCAGTTAAAAAATTTGGGATTTAAAATGTTTTGGCGATCCCAAAATATGTCAAAAGTCATTTCCTCCTTTCTGAATAAAACATTAATAAAAGAAACGTATGGTCTGTCAGTCAACATAAAAAAAATATTTAACAAAAATCAAGAATAATAAAAATCCCAAATCAAATTTTTACTTAATATAGGTACATACAGTCCAATATTTGATATACATATTTGAGTCAATTACAGACTTTATATTGAGATCTGTAGGACAAGTTAATATACCCACGACTTTTATCTATAATTTAGAAACTTTATTTGATTTAAGAGATTTAATTTTGCACCTGATATGGCTTCTTTCAAATAAAATTTCCTTATTATTTAATTGTCATGATCAATTTTGACTACTTCAAGTGCTAATTGCGGTTCCTTTAAAGGTTTATTAATAGGTTGAAAGAAATTGAAGAGTGTTTATTGAAGTATACAATTGTAATTCACACTCAATTTGGAAATAAATCATTATAGCTTGTTTTTGTGTTGATGGGCAGCACATGTCTTCTTTTTTTAAAGGTCAAATTAAATCACACCTCCCCCAAGGAAAAATCTTTGGTATTGGCCTGAATAAAGTACTACAACGAACATGATTCATGAGAAATTATGTGAGCAATTTCTCTACATGGACCATGAGATAAAAGCAACTGATGATCATGGCTATAGAAAAGTTTTGTTGTACGTACAAAAGTGTGCAAAAAACTACAATCATAACAACAACAAAAGTAAATTAGATACACACATAAAAAAATGTTTCATCTTTTATGTATTTGTATATCACAATCATTGCTTAGTAGTTGATTAGTTGAGGAACCCATCGTGGGAATTGAAACATATGGGAGTGAGGACGAAAGAGTGAAAAGGAATTATGTAGTTGTGAAATAAAGTTTTACGATTCTAATTTTTGTCAGTTCCAAGAGCTTTCATTATACATATTTTGTTCCCTTTTTTGTCATCACCGCATAATATGTATGTACGTAAATATCATAAAAGTGTCTGGTGGCTAAACAATCTATGAACAACACACATTAGTCATGGCTGTTTATTAACTGACGGGCTCTAAGTCTATATTTATACAAGCTAGCATAGCATACCGGGTGCGCAGTTGAAATATGGGCACTTATAGAAGAGAGGAATAAGAACAAAAGATGGGAGGAATAGATAACTCATCCTATCAGCTGGCAAACTGTGGGCATTGACACCTTTTCCACAAAAATAAACACAATCCATCAAAAAATGTCATCACAAAGAGACTAATGAATCGACATTGCTGATCTACTGATCGCACGGAACAGAGATCCGAAACTTGAATTAGAAAAGCAGTCAGACTATTTGCAATATCTAGAAGACCATTAATGACGCTATTGGCATCGATACGAGCTTCAACAAGAACGTGCAATAGAGCCCACAGTTGCACCATCCTTTTTGGAGACCTATGTTCTATTCTGGTAGAAGACAACGTAACCCCCCATACTTGCCAGATGCCAACCCGTTCAGATTTTCCTACTAGTCGCATGTCGATGCTAGGGGATGTCGGATAAAGACATATCATCTCAAAGCTCTCAAGACTTATGTTGAAAAGTATTGGACCTCTGAATTTCAGCGGCACAAAGTCAATAGAGGCTACATTGAAGATCAGAAAAGGCAACATCTTTACAAAGTTTAGTTAATCATGCTTCCCTAGATTCCATTCCATTCTGTCCAAAAACAATATGTCCACTATACTCACAGATACCAATCCGCTCAACTTTTCCCTCTGCTTGTATGCCTAGGGCAGGGCTTGTCGTACAAGACACCGAATCTCGAAGCTCACAAGGCTTTCATTGGTGAATATTTGAGCTCCATGGGTACCAATGCCATTATTACCACCTGTCAGAGCTTCCAGGAGGGCATTAAGGCCATTATCAAAATCGATGGAGCTTACATGGAAAATTAAAAATGGGAACACACGTGCCAACATCTGATCAAAGTTTAGTTAATGGTAATTTCCTAGTTTCAAATTCCATATTCAAAATGTAAAGTTTTCAATTACACACCCGGTACCTGATTTGATTACTATTGTTTATCCTTAATTCTTCGTGACTAATCCGGGGACTAACAGAGAACTATGTCCTTTTAATTGTCATCATAAATATGATATTGCAGGGAATGGTATGTGTGTAGTATATTAAGGCAGGGAATAATTATATACATGGAAAGATCATAACAGTAAATGTTTATGATTATGGCTGAGATTGTCTCCAGGTGTTGTGTTCCGGGTGTGAAAGCAGGACCCCCCTTCCCCCTCTCTTTTTTGTTTTTGTCATGCTTCTCAATTAAAAACCTTATTGTGTGTTTTTCGAATATAAATAAATATTTGTTTTTCTCGTCTCCTCTTAAGAAAAAAAAAAAAAAAAAAAAAAAAAAAAGGCTTCATTAAATCATCCTGCCCCCCTTCAACCACAACTACTGAGAAAAGAAAGGGAGGTCAATTATTCAGGAAGAATCATATTTATATATAAATATATATTATGTACATATACAAGTGTGTTGAGACTCGGTTCAAGACTAAAATGTTTACCCGGCTCGGTCTGAAGTGATTTTTTCTGGACCAATATTTCGGTACAGATTACAATCTTAGATTCATATAAGAAATTTAATCGTTTTCAAATCGTGGACCAATTTTTTCGATCTATATTCATCTACCGATTTTTTAGATCTTAATCTATGGACCAATTTTTTCTATTTAAATCTATAGACCAATATTTTTGATCTCAATCTATGGACCTTTTTTTGGATCTCAATTTATGGACCGATTTTCTCCCTTATCCTGGTTTATGAGTTTTGCAAATATGATTTATGGTGCACATTAACTTCATATGACGTTATTGTAGGTCGATGCTCACGATTTTGAAACAGAGATTACGTCATACAATATTCATTTATTAGAAAATAGACCAATCCGGAGTGAGATATTTTTTAAAACTAATCTAAACGGAATTGTTCTTTGATGCGAGTCCAGATCAAATTTCTAAAAGGACCGAATGAGTTTCGGTCCTTTAGAAATAGTAGCAGTCTCAGACTGGTCTAAGATTTGCAGACCGAAAAACAACACTAGTACATAAAATATACTTTATTTGAATAGGATCTACATACGTGGGAATAGTTAAAGGACGCATTGCCAATGAAGAAATATGGAATATTTGAATACGACACGGATTTCATCGCTAGGATTTACTCATTGTTAGAAAAGTTATGCTATATATCTAATATGTTTGTATTTATGCAAATGAATCTGATTATAAAATGTCCTCTTTTTCACACTACATGTTTGTACAATATACACACAAGGGACTTCTCTTTGATCTTTCAAGTTGAGTCTAATTCCAAAATATGTATAGATTGAAACAGTAGGTTCAACAATGACTGCAACATGTTTATTTACTTTAGATGGAAGCAACACAGGATATTTATAATAACTATATTATAAATACAAATACCATATTCCGTTACTTCAAGAGAAATCATCCAAGTGGAGCTACTTATACTTACTAGTTTTTAGTTTCTATCTATAAACCCTAGATCTGTATGATACCGTTACAATTTTTGTTAGAATTAGTCCTTTCAATAAGTTCCGTCTGAATGGATTAAATTGAAATATTATAACACTAGATTCAGTATGCCAATCAAAAAAGAATATTCGAACACTCGTCTTTCTAAATTCAATCCGCAATCAAATTTTTAGATTTAAAAAAAAAAAAAAAAAAGGAAACGTAATAGAGTATGAGCAAACTAAAAAAAAAAAAAAAAAAATAACTCCGCAAGGTGGTGTAATAGTCTGTAGCTAACTGTTTAAACTAATTGTTAAAAGAAAATGGCGCATTCTGAGAAAAATTGTCACAGCCCCTTTTATGTGAGTAACAAACATATATATATATATATATTAAATAAAATTACCATTAAAGGAGTTGTAGTATTTTACCGCAAGCCGCGCTGCTATCAGTCGTTTTATTTACAAACTAATATAAGTAAATAACGCTCATGCCTAGTGTTTTCTCGGTCCTTATTTAGAACCACGGTCCAATCCTATCCACTCCCACTTGTTGATTCTTAAAGGAGGTAAAATCGATCATTCGTGAAGTAATAAATGGTGTTTTTCCTTTTTTGATTATTCTGTTAAATAATATACTTTGTTTTTATTGTATTGCATTATAATGAAAACATGAATATTTCTTCCATAGAATAATTTTAGAAAAAAAAGTTGTAAACACTTTTTATAGGTTAAATATATGTTTATCAAAATTATTTTATACAAAATAAGTAAAAATGTCTTCTTAGTAAAGAGTCTTTTTTCATAATTTGATCGAGATGTGCGGTGGTCTGAAATCGCTGTCTTGACCAACATAGCAGTGCAAATCGATCTAGAAAAAAAAAATCATTTAAGTCCGAATCGAAATAAAGAAAAAAAGGTCTTGGAGTGAGTACAAACTCTAATAAGCATGTAGATGGTGACATATAATTTTTTTAAATCGGACTAGAAATGTCATCACAGCGAGATTCAAGGCTTAGGGCAATAACTCTTCTTTGTGTGGGTCAGACTCCAAAAGAAGTAGCCAGGAAGACGGGAATGGCTCGTAATACTCTCTACAAAGTTAAGAAGGACCTTCGAACGGTAACAATCCTCCAACAGTATTGTGGCACACCTGATCTGGTTCCGGAGGGTTAGCAGCTCATAAAAGCCGTGTATATCAACGTTTTCAAGACAAGAGAATATGGGCACCATACAGTCCCGTTGTCAATCCCTTCCACTTTTTTTTCTGTCCGTACATCCATACGAGGGCCTGTAGTATCTGTCACCCGAACGTTGAAGTCATGAAGGCCTCTGTCCAACTTTATTGGAAATACTTGTATTTCTTTTCCCAAGAGGCTTGTCTCCATCTGTGAGACCAATAGTGGTCGAATAGAATAAATCAATGTAACATTGGCTATCTATTAGAACATGATTAATAAAGATTGTTGTTAATTGTATAATTAAAGAATGACGGACTATTTTCTTTTTTCTTTCCACGTGTGTAAGTTTCATGTTTCCACCCGGGTACATATGTGTAATATCAATAAAGACAATTGATCTCAAAGTAAAAAGAGATTTTAAGTTTAAATATCTAATAAATCACTACAAAAATTGAACTTAAAGGTGTCTGCAACAACCAATATGGATACAAACATATGAAATTTAGAATGATCAATATTTGAACATTAATACCTGACCTATCAATGTGTTTATTTTTATTTGGTAAATATTTACCATATATACACACATATATGGTAAGAATATACATTAGACGGGTTTGATTTTCAACTTTTGCGAATTTTGTTTACAAGTAGTTTGAATAAAGTTTCTTAGGCTATGAAAATTATCTAATCAAAATGTCATTATTCTATAATGTCATCTTTAGGTACCACATCTAGTTCAAAGCTTGAAAAGAGACATAAATTCTTCATTTTGACAACATGGATAAAAATACACTTTTAATCATTATTTTGTATTAATTAATTATGATAGACATGATTCAAATCCGTAAAAAACATTAATAAAGTTTTTTCTTTGTAAACCTTCCCTATGGCGCAAAAAGAGAGAATAAAATAAGATAATTTTGATCATTACTTTCTCAAATGTAGCATCAAATTTTCCTAACTTTTTTTTGGTTCAATAAGAGAATATTAGGGAAAAAAATGTATAAACACGTAGGACAATGCCATTTTGTATATGTCATTTTCATGACATATTACAACTTTTCTCGATATCGAAATGAGATATTATCAGCTTCTTTGATAAGCTTTCACACGGTAGACTTGAAGACATTGACATCCATGGTCATCTCCATCATATCGAGATCTGAATGCTCTTTAAAGGCTTTGACTACAGCTTAAATATGCCATTTTCTTGGATGATTACTTCGGAGGACTTTTTCGAGATCATCAATCTTTTCTCAGTGCTGTCTGACACGGTAAACAGTTTTCTTTGACTCATATTTTAGCGCACTAACTGCTTTTGGGGACATTCCGGTAGCCAATAATATTTTAATCTTTCGTCTTTATTGTTCTTGCAACATGGTCAGAAACTTTAATGACTTTAATTTAACGTAAACAAAAAGGGAGGCTCGGGACTCCATGTAAAAAGGAAAAATAATCAAATTGTTGTAGTAAACCCTGATTTATTCAGTTTTTAAAATTTGTTTCAAAACTTTAGTACAACTCGTTAGGTTCGTTGTGTAATGTCTTTAAATGAAATTGTGGTCGTTATTTTGGGGAAAAAAAAATCAATATCTGTTCCTCATGGATGAAGTATTTTGAAAAATTAAGATCTATCATCCCAATTTAGGACATTTGTTTAACAATATTGTTTTTTTTCCTCGATATCAAACATATCATATGAAATTATTCTGGCCAATTTTTCATCACCAAAATAAACATTGGATAAAATTAGTATTGTTTGACGAGTAAAACTTGCCAATGAGGATTCGAGTTTAATGAATATCATAAAACTTGTAAGCATAAAAGCTGAGTATATCTCCAAATATTCAAACACCAAAATTTAGCTCGCAACTCATCACTAAATAATATTATCGATATTGTTAGATGATTGGATAGTTTGATTAATGTTCTTCTTCAACAAGTGTAGATTTTTTAATTGAAAAAATATAGAGTTATATCGGTCCTTAAAATGGAACTTAACCCTTCCATGCTTTCCATCATTGAAAAACGTTTCATATTTTAATCTTTATATCTCTACATGGCATCATTTTTATATATATCAAATTAAAGTTCAACATATGTCAGCCTACTAGTTGAATTCCTTCACTCAAACCTCAAATATATTTACTGCACGATAATAGTCTACTTGTATTTTTTACATAATTAAGGCTAAACAAAAGTATTTATGGGTAGATTGTATAAATTTGAAATGGAAGACAGACGAATGTTTAAATAGGTTTATCGTAGCCCTTTCAATAATAACAAAGTAACTTTCCAAAGCCAAGAATATATTATTGAAGTAGGAGGAGAGGGATTTGGACTTTTTTGAGATATTCCGACAATCAGCACTTTGGAGGATCAGGAAAGTAAATGAATGGACTTATTATGTATGTGGAGGAGGTTCACGGATTTGCCTGTTATGAAGTATTCTGGAGGGGACTCGGAGTCGATCCGTGAACTGAGAGATGATGACAGATCACATATTGATTCTTTTTTTCAACCAATATCTGCTTTTCATTCCCCTCATGTGGGAATATTTTTTTTTTTTACGTGATTATTCCTGGTCTCTAAAATTCCAAGACCACATATGAGATATTGATGAAATAGTAGAGAATCCTTGCAACAATCTATGTGGACGTACAATTAATGTACTTGTTAAAAAACCATGGGTTGAAGGATAGGGAAGTTCTAATAAAAATATGTCTATGAATAAATAATAACATAGGCGGCGGTAAGGTACGACAATTATTCAACAATACAGAAGGACCTAGCTACATTCTTAACAGTAATAAAATTAAAAATAGTTCCCTGAATGTAAATGCATATTATTTGAATAAGAGACAATGAAAGACTGGGAAAGAGAAATAAAGGGTTTAATTACTACAACTTTGATACTAACGATCTAATTAAGATATTGATCACCATAAAAGTACATACAACTTAGAGGGAAATATCATAATGAGATCAAAGGGAAACACAACAGCTATATTATGTGTGTTTAATATGTATAATTTGACATCTATATGTTATATTGGAACTAGTGTTGGGGTTGATCTCAAAATCCTAGACAGATCGAACTAATTCCGTACTTAAAATAAATTCGGTTTGAACATTTATCAAAGAAAAATTTGTTCTGGATTGTTCTTGTCTAATAGATAGTGCTGTGTTGGTACTTATGTAGAACTGATAACAGTATTGCCATCCTGTTCAATCTCGGTCCGCTTCAGTCCTGCACATCAGTTATAAAACTTAGTTAGTTTGGTCCTTGATGACGTCACAACACTTTATTTCCTCTTTTTTAAAATTAGTTCTACAATCCAACGTACGGACAGTCTTAAGGACAGGTTCCAAGGACTGATATAATCGGTCTTACGACTAAACTGGATAGAATAAGTAAGGAAGGACACAATACTACTAATAGATACTTAAGGAATATAAAACTAAACGTCATGGATATATTATTTATTGACATAAAACTTTAAAAAGAAGTAGAATAGAGAGCAAAAATATGTTTTAAGAATCCCCTAAAATCAAGTCTATATCGGCCATGCGCATAGGATACAAAGAGGGGGAGTAATTTTCCTATCAATAAATAAAAGAATCCTAAAATATTCAGAATAATGACAAACTTTTATTGTACAGTAAAGATACATTATGCTTTACTGAACAAATGCAATTGGTAAACTGACGTTTAATAATATTTCAGTCACGGCCCTAGCCCCGCCTAGAATGTAAAGTGCCCTTCTTTGATATTTCTCTGGTTGTGGTATAGCTTATAATTTTGCAAAAACATTGGATTTTCTCTTTCTTTCTTGAAATTGGAGATACCATAAGTAGAAGGTTGAATTTTTTATCACAGCCTTTTAATAATAAGGAAATAACTTCACTAAGCGGAGCAACAGTAATTATATATTATTGAAGACTAAGAGAGACAGATTTGCAGACTATAATTCCTGTAACTACATGGTATTCCTAGGAGTCATTATATTATCAATGTTCAAGATAATATACAAGAAAGAGCCGTGATACATTTAATGATGAGTACAAGCCAATAAAAAACAATCATAGCTAAGTACACGTAGTTCATGGTGCTTGTGTTGCCTATGATCATGTCAGCTGTTGTACCTATAATTATATATTAATTGAAAATGAAAGATAATATTTTTCATAGATTATTATAGAAGCGATCTACTCCTCCTCTAGGGCCATCCCTCGGTACACGGATCGACTCTGAGTTCCTTTTGTTATGGATCACTATCATTTTTATTTATTTTTATTAAGATGACGTAGGGAATAGTTTTAATCATTATTGCACATTTTACCTTTAATTCTTACTTGTTTTGATCTTTTAATATATTATATGTATGGTGCTAAGTGATTTCATTCCCAGTAAAATTCATCATCCCCGGACATTTCATTCCCACATTGAAAAGGGATATTTAGTGACGGCATAGGGTTTATATTTATAAATTACTTATTACTTTTTGTGCAGGGCTGTAGAGGGAGGTTTGGGCAGTCGACACTGGAGATGAGTGGTGAGTCATCGAAGACTGGTAATAGATGAGAGATTTATATGAATGATATATAGTGTTTATATCTTGGGAAATAGAAGAAGAAGAAAAAGAAGAGTAACGCCGGGATTTACTTCTATTTCATAATCTATAAATATTATTCGTGGATCGGAATTCCATTCCTACTCACTATTAAGATTTATCATGACGTCATTTATTATCCATATACACCATAAATCATTCATATCCGTCTCCAATCCATCACTAGTTATCGCTCATCTCCAGTGCCGACTGCCACTGTCCAGCCCTCCCTTTACAGCCCTACACAAAAAGTATTAACTCGTTTAGAAACATAAGCCGTATGACATCACCAAATATCCCTCTTCTAAGTGGGAATCAAATGTCTGGGGAGGAATTTTAAAGGGAAGGACTTTACTGGGATTGAAATTAATAGGAATGAAAAGACTGGGAATTAATTTACTGGGAATGAAATTACCGGTGACGTATCAGTATGTACCTATTTTACCTTTTAGTTCATTAGCAATATATATATAGCTATTGTATCACAATGAAATAGTAATTATTGAAAGCTCTTTCTACGGTCTTTGGCTCTCCGTACCTGTAATATTTTAGGAACACTATACTCCATAAGAGATGAAATCAAAACTTCCTCAACATAATGAGAGCTTCCATCTACTTTGAAGATCATCCAAAATACTACTTGTACAAATAACACGAAAGAGTCGAGATCATTCTCCTCCTATAATATGTAATTCACGTCGTTTTGCTTAGCGAAGTTCTTCCTTTATCATTAAAAGGTCACGATAATTGAATTTTAACATTCCGCTTTGGTTGTCTCCATTTTCAAGATAGACAGAGGAAATATGACGTACGGGCAAAATTGTAAGCCATACCCAGTGACTATTGAATGATTAGTCATTGTGCAAAAGGTCCACTAATAAATATTTATTCTTGTATATTTATTCCTATGGCTTGAATTATACTTTGACAAATTGTCTGTTAAATTTATTTTGTAGCATGAATCGACAAATTTTCTGTGTTTTAAAATTGTTTATTGCGTATAAATGTTTAATGTTCATTCATATACAGGATGGATGATCAAATTTAAAGTGTAAAATGATGACACAGAAAATCAGTCATAATATATACATATTTTTTTGGTAGATTTGCAAAAAAATATTTAGAACCGCATGACTATTCTCTTTTTTAAAAATTCTTTTTATGATCCGATTGTGGCAACGACAGGCTAATAACGGTGGTGGAAACTGCTTCAAGCATCCACTATATTATCCTCCGGATACATTACCCACTCTTCCTCTATGATTTCCTTCAGTGACTCCAAATTCGGCGGAGGAGTGGTATTGACCTTGATGACGCCTCCCCAGAAATAGTTCAACATATTCAAATCTGAGGATGATGGACGCCAAAAGTCCTTTGGCCAAAAATATGAAGAAATATTTGGTCAGTTGACTATGCACCTGGTCCATTGTGTGCGACCTGCTGGAATATATGATTGTCCAATGCAATGACGGCCTTCTTGGTGGTCTCAGAGGTGCCTTAGAGCTCCTATGCATGGACTGTGATTTACTTTGTTGGGTATTCCGTGATCCTCTTCAAAAAATCCTACATAAAAACATCCTTTGGAACAGAATAAAATTGTCTCTGATCCTCTCCTCTTCTCGAAGCTTACTTTGTCCTTTTTCTGCCTTGCCCACACGTTCCATAGTCACGCCAATAAGGGCAGATATCCCTTTTTGCTTTAGTTCGGCATCCAGAAGTGTTGATACCTGTTGTCGTTTTCATTATAGTTTCGCCATTACTTATCCAATATTGGGTTTCATCTATTTATATAACCATCTAAATATAATTGGTACAACTCCTTTTTATTGAACAACATCGATTTTATCTTTAAAATGGAGCTATTTAAAGAATTAAGGACCCTACAAATGTGATCGTCCACCCAATATGCTGTACATACATCCTTGTGACAGTTTGAAACGGAGATATAAATGGCTTGTAATACTATGTACGTTATATAATAAAAATTTTATATGAATTATAACCACCAATAAAAGAAAATATTATCATTCTTTTATTTTTGTATATATTAAACTAGGAAACAAAAAGAAAAAAAAAATCCTTAAATTGATCTCACGAGACTCATCGTATCAACAATTATGAGGGTTTTGTCTTCTTCTTATTTTAAAAGGACTATAACTTAAGAAGGATACTGAATATAATATATAAAAAATACATATTAATAATACTAGAACCACCTACATATATTGTTGTTACTACGTGCCACTCATTCGTTCCAGCAAGAACACGTTTCCTCTAATTTGAAAGAATTGAATTATATTCCTATTCTACGTAATATACATAGAACAGGTATGCGATATGAATATTGAATTTTATGGACATTTGATTATGAAGATTAATGGGGGTTTCAAATATAAAGTACGTACAAACATTGTAAATGTTGAAATCTACACAGGGAGGATTAGACAAATTGTATTTATTTACAGAGTGAGAACCTAAGGCATGCAGTAGCATTTAATTACGATTCTATCTCCGTTATTTTTAATTAAAAGGTTTCATTCTTGCATACCTATTGGCAAGGACAGATTCCTCATAAACACCTCAAATTTGAAACAATTTATACGGGTTTAATTGTATGAGGCTATTCGTCTTGTTTGTTTGTTTCTTTGTTTAGTTAGTTATCATTTTCTATTTCTATTTTTTTTTTTAATATTACATCAGCTAACAAATGCAGTACTACAACATACCCATTCCCCTGTACAGATCTACAAAGACACATTTATTTAAATGACCCCAAAAATAACAAGATCCCTTATTCAATGATAAATGTACAAAGTGTAGTTTAACAAAAAATATGTCATTTGTAAATTTAAAGACAAATGTAATGTGTTGTGCAGTAAATAAATAAATAAATACGAGACTTCATTACGCAACCAAATGACAGCTTAAACAAAAATAAACTGGTTTCGTTCTTATCCCATACCTCTAATTGTCAAAATGTAGGAGCAACAACAACGTGTATACGATGTCCTCCACGTTGGTGTTATTGGCATCTCCATCCGGACTGCCAACAACCTCAAGTAGTCCATTACATTCCCATACAGCCAACAATTCCCAAAACATTGGCAGCAACAATATGGCTGACTTATGACCTGTCTCCATGTGGCTCTCCTTCAGCCTTGACCTCAACTACCTGGACTTTTCAGTTTAGAGTATATTGGAGAATAATGCCTGCCACACCTCTCATACAAATTTGGCTTCACCCCGAGCTGCCATCATGGCGGCATTGTATGCCATGGACAACGCTTTCATCGTCGAAAGCTGCAAATCTGTTTGCTAAATCGTGTAGGATCGCTAAATATAGTGTTTAAGCATAGCACAAATTGGTTTTGAATTGTCTTTTTTTTAATTACATAAAAATTATATTTTCTGTAGTTTAGTCATGTAGCTGAAAGTTTTAACTTCCTACTTTGTAATAGTAAACAGATATTAGTCGATATTTATAGTATAACTGTTGCCATAGGAAAGAACGAAAACAATATCTACTAATCAGTTTTATCCATTCATATGCCGACTAACCACAAGGATACGTAGATCACCGTTTCACAAGTAGGTGATAATATATGTACAATTTAAATATCTCAAAGAAAAGTTTAGACCAGAATATGATCCATTGACAGAAATAAGGATCATGAACTCCATACGTCCCTAAGTAAGCTATACTGCATCTACAGATCCAAAGAGTAGTCATTAGATCAACTATAAGTTGTATTCAAATACAATCTGCTGGTGCCATTAACTTAAAAGCCTTCACTAATGGAAAAGCTCAGAGTACATATTATTTTTATATATTTATATTTTTTAAAGTCATTAGTGTGAGGTGGAAACAGTTAGTGAATTAAATTGAACCATACTAAATGTATTTTCTTAAATCCGTAAAAATATCAGTTTTCGTAATTCAGTCATACTACTGCAACTTATGGGGCCCTATTTGTACATTCTAAGTATATAAAATATGCATATAAAAATCTTGAAGGCTCACCCCTTCCCTCCTGAAAATTCCACCTATGGGTACATTTAAAAATATCACTGAGGATGTGAAAATTGTTCAAATCCCAGTGATTGTAATTTCTACCTGAACATGAATTTTTACTTATCAAAGCCCTCATTATTATTCTTTTATTCTTGAAAAGAGAATAATAAGTATAAAATAAACACATTGTGGGAAAGACAAAAAATTATTGTGGGGTTATAAGTGTATGTCTTTGTGTGACTTGGAGTGAGAAATTGCGGATCGATATCGCTGTAATTTCTGACAATATCATTGCTTGATACGGCGTAGGGTTTGAGTTTATTTCCTTCATTTCATAGCTGCTCTTAGATAATCTATTGAAACGGCATTCTGTCTAAGCTGGTCTCTTTCTAAACATTCTTCAGATTATCAGGGTGAGAACGATAATTTTGGGTTCTTTTTGTTAAATATAACGGCGTCATATTGTTTGAATCTCTTATGATCTTTGTCATTAGTTATGTTGTTTCCCAGAGTTAAATACCATTTTGTTGTTGTATGTTGTTCCATGAAAGTGCTCGAAACAACCTGTGTAAACATGCTTGAACTTGTAGCGTACGCCAACTAGCCCATATATTTACTACATGTGCGTCAAGATACTCTAAATTTCCTATTATACCATGGAACTCAGTACATAATATGAGTAAAGAAGGGATCCGTGTAAAAAAAAAAAAGATTAAATTTAACGAACAGAAAAGGAAAAACGGATTCTGCGTGTGCTCTTTTTTTTTTTTTTTTAATTATTGAATAGTGTTGTTTTTAACTTTTCCCTTTGAAGTAAGCATTCTCGCCTATCTTTGATATAAATTGTTTTAAAAATGCATAATAAAATTAATTTATATGAATTTAAATATAATTAAAATGTTTTCTCTGCACTAATGCTGTTTATAAGTAGAAGGTTCTCATCATTAAAGCAGTAATACATTTTCTCCCCCCAAATCATAAAACAGGCATACCATATTTACAAGGAACTTAATTCAGAAGTACCATATGTATAGCTCTCGCCTTCTCTTTGCGCTCTTACAAAAAAAACATCTCTAGAAATGAGTCATGTCACTTTGTTACAGGATGTATCATAACGAATATAAATAGATTTTAATCTCCTCTACTGTTTTTTATTAAGTTCTTTTTTGTAAGTAGTTTGTTCTTAATGCTAAATTCATCTTTAATAAAGTTACTATAAATAGTATTCTACTAAATTCTTTATCATGTACAGATAAAATAGTGCAAATAAAAGGTAGGAATGTGGATAAGGTTTATCCTCATAATCCTCTATGAAGTCGTTATGTGAAAATTTGTAAAATCATTGAGGGTCCTCAAATAAGTAGGCAGGTATTTACACACACTATACACATTTCAAACAAAATACTATTGAATATGACTTTTTGACTCCATACATGAATTATTCACAACTGCTCAAGTTCTGAATTGATCTTTTTAGTATACATTATTATTCCCATATAGTAACCTGAGTGTACCTATAAGCAGTTTGTAAAAGTTGAAATTTGTACGTCTTATAGCGTATTCCTTAATAGGGCATTATTAAAATTTAAAAAAAATGTTATCTGCAAGGTAGCGTTATAGTCTCAATACGGGAGTGCAAGATGTGACGTGTTACATACCCGTATTTTATATTAAATAATTCTATAATTACCTCTACAACGAAGTTGAATGGAGGTTATTTTTTTACCTCTGTTTGGTTGTTAGTTAGTTAATTTGTTTGTTAGTCAATAGGGGTATGCCAAAAGTTATTAATCAATTTTGATCAAACTTGGTACGAAGACTATATATTCTCATAGTCCAGGCTCAATTGCATAACTCAATTTGTTTTTAGGCAGAGATTTTGCACTCTATCCAGTACCCATTCTAGTTCAGGTAGTTGTATTGTTTTGCTGCAAGACGGTCTACTCACAGCCACTTTTTTAACAAACTAATACAAATAAACAATGTTCATTCAATATTAAATAAGGTGGAACTCGAGACTTACGAATCGATATAGACAGTAGTGTATATTTTGAAGACATGCAACTCGATTTGATCTAACCATCAGAGACTCGAGACTTAACTTTGGATTTAATAGTTAAGACTTGGACTTGATTTGGACTCAAAATAACTACTACTCACTACATACTTTTCATAATTTTTTTTTACTATAAGTATAAAACAAAAATTGCCATTAAGGGCAATTTATATACACTTATAGGGGCGTACACAAGATTTTTGATCGGATTCATGTCTAAATAAGATATTTGATAATTTTTTTTTGTCATAAAACAAAAATTTTATTCCTGATTTTATAAAATACATTTATGTCTAGAGGAGCAGAAATATGAAAGGTTACATCAGCGGAGGACACCTTTTGTATGACTTATAGAAGCTGTAAGTATTATCATTTTTGATATCAGTTCAGTAAAGTACTATTTCTAATGCGTCAGTACTCCAGTACCATGATAGTACTGTTATACAAAATAACGCTATAATATAATGAATTAAAGAGAAGTCTTAACACTAGAATCCATATTATCACTTTGAACTTGAAATGAGCTTAAAAGAGATCTGAGGACTAGTTTATTTAGTTTGATAAGAATTTATTGCTGTTTGCCGTAGTATATACATACATAATAAAATAGAACAGATATGCATAAATTACAAAACTATACATACATTCGTCAAGGAACACGACCACACAATGGGCTATTTGTGTTACAACAGCAGAAATTGATCTTAGGGTCCTACTTAATTTTATAGTTATCATTAATAATTTGTTTCATTTTTGTACATTTAATAAATTTAAGGATACAAAGATCTTCATCACCTTCTTGCTTGACTTGGTATCTCTCATATGAGAGCGATGGATATCTGTTAATAGATAATTCTGGAACAAACCATGCATATAATGATTAACAGGTTCGAATGCATGTAGTTGGTTTTGACCCATATACACAATGGATAGTATACCCAGTTAGAGTGCAGCTTTTTGTTGAGCCGTTACTGGAGATCTGAGGAATAGATTTGATAAAAGTATACAAGGATTCGAAGTGGACTTAATGCAAATTTTATAGGTCTTGAACTTCCCGTATATGGACTTTTTCCCATCTCTGTTTAGTCACTTATTGAATTGTGAGTTGTATGATTGAAAAAAGGAAGGATACTCCTTATGGGGAGTGAGTTTTGTTTCGATAAAAGTCCCTCTGGATACTTAACAAATAGATTTGATTTTTTAATTATTAGCCATTAAATATTATTTAAATGAAGTAATCATCTTGAAATATATTGGTTGCCTTTCGAAGATTTTGTTTTTCATTTTTAACAACACCCATTTTAATGGTGTATAAACAGACCAGAAAAGTATATTTGAAAGGTAGCACCACTATACTTAATAAATTATAGATGTTTTGGTATGTAATAAAAAAATATGATAACAATTAACTCATAAATAAGTAAAAAATAAAGAAACCTTAAAAAAACAGACATTTTTTTATATTGTAATTTTTCATATTTTAATAATTTAGATATGTGTTTAGATCATATAAAAATCCACATAATTGTTGCCATATAAATTTATACAAACTATTATTATTATTAATGGACTTTTGTTAATCGAAGGTGCTAAAATTTTAACATTCCTTTTCCTGTGAGTAACGTGCCAATGCATATTATACATACTATAGGCCTGAAAGAAGTAAGTAAAAACAACCTAATTAGGTATCAAGTCAATTGTGAGTACAGTGTTCTTTATCATTAGAATTCCGTAAATTCAATAGCTCCTTGACATGAAAACTCAGCAACCTTGACCTTGAAGGCAACACAAATGATGCAAGTACTTACATACATACAATGTGCTTTTTTCATCTTTTTCTTCTTCTTCTTTGAGAATGATCATCAAGAAAATGATATCACCAACACACGACTAACACATGTCGTTTTGTGTGTACATATTGTATTACATATATAGACTAATATATCAAATATCAATACAAATACTAATTTGTGCCTTAGGGCTCCTCCATTCTATGCATCTATTTTATTGCCTTATCTACCTATTTTATCTGGATTAACACTAAAGGAATTTTCAAAGTTCCCTTTTTCCTTGTATTCATGCACGTACGACACAGGTACAGTGATACTAATTGGTAGCGTTTTGGACTTGTTAAAAAAAGAGAAATTAGGGGAGAATGAGGATACATCATTCTAAAAATTCACTTTTTTTTTTAAACTGTGATAAGTTTCACAATTGAAGAGGTAATTCAACGCCCAGGAAAAATGACGAAGGTAGTTAATTGCCATTTATTGGTGTTTTCCAAACTAACCAAAAGTAGGATACTTGATATACCAGGAGGAGACATGATACAGGGTTGGAAGAGACAAGTTACAACAGGAGGAAACATGTAAAAATGGCCATTTGTTATATTCTAGCATTTATTTTACTTTTTATTATAGTTTGTCAGCATAAAGTAAATACTTATAATTGCATATATAAGGTAAACAAATAAAACATTTACACAAATACAGCATAGTTAATAATAAAATTTACCATTTACTGTGATTGATAATTAAAGTAAAACATGAAATTACAAAAAAAATAAAACCAAGCATAATGAAAAATAATATATTTATTTATATATAGTACGAGTACATATAATAAAAATAGGGTGAAACAAGTCTCTTTCATAGTGTTGGAATCAGAATAAATGATGCGAACTGAATATTGAAACTAAAAATATTTTATAAATATGTTAATTAATTGAACAACGTACTAAACTATGACATTTAATAAAATAAAATTAAAATCTTGTGCTTTATAATTGAAATATATCTCAACAAACCCTTATCTAAAATATTTACTTTTAGTGTCAAACATTTCAATGTCAAAATTCTCTATAACTGTAAGCATTAGGCAACCCGAGTTTTATGTTGATTTGATAAACAAAGAAAGATATTTAACTTTATAAGAACAAGGTGTTTAGATAACTTTACATCTTAAAGTTATAGGCAGTCTAACATGTCTCCTCTGTAACACTGACAATTTGAAGAATGTTTTTTAAGAAAAGTAGCTTAGCTGTCATGACATTTCATTAGATCAGCTACAAGCAGCAGTGGCCATGGAGGCGGGAAGAGGGGCAATTCTACTCTGAGTCCAACAAGGACCTACAATTAAATATAACTCTGCAGCAAATCCTCTGGGCAACTCTCCGTCTTTTATAAGTGCCCACGAATGTTCAATTAGGTTTTGTATATATTATGATAGCTTTTATGTAGTAGGAAGGGAAGTTCACTCCTCAGGGATTGAATAATAATTATTCCAGTTTAGAAAAAGAAAATAGATTATTCAGGATGCCAACTCCAAAACAAGGGAGAGTTAAAACAAAGGCAACCGATTTGCATCACTATATATGCATATTCTTCCAAATTGAATAACTTGTTATTATAAGCAATAAATTATAAACATAATATTTGGGTATTGCGAAGAGAGAGAGGAATAAAAATGAGGACTGACTATGCAAAAATAATAACTAAAAATCCCTAGCAGCGAGAATATAATAGGCCATGACTTGATTCTTTGAAAAATAATGTCTTAAATAAATAAATGGATAATAAAAATAATCACTTTTTTGTGATTTTTACGTTTTTATTTATAGAAGTCTAAGAAAATATATACAATAATATAGAACGTATGTCATTCTGATTTTCAAATTTCTATTAGAAAAATTGTTTTTTAAAATAAGAAATTGAGATAAGTGGAAAATCTTTCGAAACTATTTATACCCTTTTCCTGTAAAATGGCTGAATAGAAAAGAAAATAACATTGATAGAAGGGAGTATACAATTTTAGTAATGCAGTGCGCAATTCTAGATGTATGACTTTTTTTTCATTGTACTGAGCAATCATGATACTTAGATAAATAAATATATAAAAAGTATTATTCAAAAATGGTTATATTTTAGTTTAATATCTTTTGTGGCATTCAATGGTGTGTTTTATCTATATTTTTTGTTCAATAACAACGCAAAATCATCAAAAAAGGGATTTTGGAAAATTCTCAAGGTGGATGAGGGAGGGTATAATGCCTTACAGGTTTTGTAGATGAAGTTCACCTGGGAAACCCCTGTCCCTGGGTGTATTCTAGAATATTCGAAGGGGTCCTTGATGCATAAAAACGTGGAGGCAGTGGAGTTTAAACTGCTTTGAGGCACGTATTTCAACTGAACAAGCTGAGGCATGGGTGTATTTTTGGATATTAACAGGGTAATTTGATGCTTAGAGAATCCTTGACGATGGAATTTGACATACATCGATGCCCAGTCGTTCCCCTGCACAATTTGTGGTTCGGAGTGTGTTACAGCATATTATAAAAGGGTCATAAATCTTAGAAAATGCGGCCACGGTGGAGTTTTAACTGATTAAGTACCCAGCACTTCACCTGTACACCCTGTGAATTGGGGATATTTAATGACAAGTTTCTTCATCCTTCAATAATTGAATCCTCCGAATATAATATAAATTGCAATGAAATTGCACACGATATTAATGTCTTGTGATTTAATTAGTCACAATCATATTATTTCACGATGATATTACCCACAACAATTTTGTCTCATTATGATAATTTACCTATATGATATATTTAGCATAAGAAAACTACCTATTCATCATAATATCATTTCAAATTGTATTAAAATATGCAATCGTATATATCAATAAATTTATAATTATTATTAGAGCAATACTTTTATTTAGCAGTAATAAATATTCTGGTGCTTAATTAATAACAGTACAAAAACATTAAAAGTATCTAAGTACATATAAAAATATAAGATAACATAAGTTTTCAATGAACAATAAAACAGCACACACAAAAAAAAAAAAAAAAAAAAAAAAAAAAAAAAAAAAGAAGGAAATAAGTAGAAACCCTAGTTCATTAAATTTTTTAAATAATTTCTTGCAATGTTTAAAATAGATGCACCAATTTCCATTTTCTTTGCTTTGATTGCATACATATAGTACTGTAATTTTACAATTACTGCATGCAAGTTTACCTCACTTTTTGATATTAAAACAAAAAATCCTGTCGCTGTGTCGGCCTTCCCAAAACCACTTTTAGTTCGTCTGCCAATGTGTCAATTAAACACAGCAGTGTTTTACATTCAATAGAATGTGAGATGTTGTTTCTTGCTCTTCTCTACAAAAGTCGCAAAGTTTGTCGTTGCTTAAAAAAGCAAGCACTTCCAGGGTTCCAGTAATTACACGGTAAGAAAACCAGTTTTCAGAAAGAGTCAGCAATGGGTTCTAAAAGCTATTACAGGTTTGTATATCTGTTAATTGTATGCTTTTCCTCTTTAAAACATTTTTAATCAGTGGTAGTGAGGATTCACATCACATTTTTCTTATTGATGCAACTTTTATCTTAGCAGGCTGATGTCTTAAACAAAGCTCCTTACTAAAATCATGCCTATATCGTATCTTTTGCATTTTAGAAATTTTTTATGCGTCATCATAGCTAAAAGATTATCCCTGTAATTAACAAAAATCATCAAAGAAAAAACCGGCATTTTCTAGAAAGAAGCGGGAATTTATATCAAGGCACCTTTTAATGGAGCGTACCCACCTATGACTAGTTCAAGAGTATAAAAAGTATCCTTTATTGTGTTAAGGAGGGAGCACCAATATTTGAGTTTACACAAATTACTTATTATTGTTCGGCAAAATGTTTTCGGTCAAAAGTCCACACACGATCTGTTACATTCACCAAAGCTGTGCTTTTTGAGAGATAGAGGGAGAAAGACCCTTTTTTTTATACAAGATTTTTCCTTTTTATTGTTATTAAATATTCAAAATTTTGTACAACAAGTTTTAGCTGTCATTTGAAAAAAAAATATATATATATAGAAATTCTGCATGGATTATATCTTTTTTCTTGATCTATATTTTTTATGTAGTATTTAGTTTTAAAATGTACCACAGCATTATTATATAAAAATAAACATCAGTAGACAGTCATAAAGAAAAACAAATCAAAATTTCCAAAATTAGACCATAAAAATAGTCACAAAACCAATCTTTCAAAAATAACTAGCAAATGCTCCAATCAACACGAATGTAATGTTTTAAAATATTTAATAATCCTTTGTTTTTCCTTTTTCCTTGTATTCCTATCTTATGTAAGACATATTTGATCTTCTCATTGCTTGTGCCATTAAAAAAGGTTAAAACATCAAATTTATTGAGTTTACATCTAGGGTATTCTCCAACAAATTTTTAATTATCATATTTATCTTTTTAATACCAAACATTTGCAGAAAAAATGGCTTGTAGGTTTTAAATATAAAAAGCACTTCCCTCGTTTGTCTCAATCACATTTGTATCCTACTGTAAGAGTTTTAGTAAGTCTTTTATGTATAAAATATTTATCTTTAAACTTATTGAAAATTTGATACACATTTTGTCCGACAGAAACTTCCATTGGGACATTAGAACTAACTCTTCTGTCCCAACAGTCCTGTCATCCAATAATTATCATAAAAATATATTTTTTTAATTAGTTATTTGATTTACCAAAGAGATAAACTTCACCCCATCTATATCGTCATTACTAGTGTTGAGATTCGGTCTGACACCTTTTTTTTTTCGGCTCAGTCTTTGTGAATATTTACAAATTATGTACTCACATTTTAGGCTTTTTACTCCATCCCCAAACCCCAATTTTCCCTTTTAGTGCACATAATGAACGTACTTTATTATAATTGTTTGTAACTTCTGTAAATAATAATAATAACCTTTAAAAATACTGCTTTACAATGTGCTTCACAAACTTGCTTGACCGCTAAAGCGATACAGCAACAACAAGACCAAGAGAACTCAAAGGAAGTGCATATTCAGAAATTTGCTCTACCTACGCATATATTTTCATCATTAGTATTTAAGTGGAATCGAAGGCATCTCTAAAAACTTATTGTATAGGCTTATGATATGCCACAAATTAACATAAAAAAATAGACATTTTCATTTTTTTGAGCTCAAAATATATACCTCGTGACCTTATAGATAAAAACTCAACTGTTGTTGATATGTTCATTTTTTTTTTATAAAGAAAAGTGTCAGGAAACATCAAGAACATATAGACAATCTAAAAATACCAAATTTCAATTGAGTAATACGTCATAAACGTCACGCATGACATGATCAAAGAATAATCTGTAAAATCGGGCTAACAACCGTTTCAGACAGGTTCAGAAAGACCGAAACCCAACACTAGTACTCTACTAACTTATAGACTTCTAATGACCAGGATTTGATGAAAGGATTCCAACATGGATATTCATATGTTGATATGTTAATTTTTTTATAAAGAAAAGTGTCAGGAAACATCAAGAACACATAGACAATCTAAAAATACAAAATTTCAATGGAGTAATACGTCATAAACGTCACGCATGACATGATCAAAGAATAATCTGTAAAATCGGGCTAACAACTGTTTCAGACAGGTTCAGAAAGACCGAAACCCAACACTAGTACTCTACTAACTTATAGACTTCTAATGACCAGGATTTGATGAAAGGATTCCAACATGGATATTCATAGATGAATATTTATATATACATATGTACATTGTACATGAATTACATAGTAATCTCCTGGAATACAATAACATTCAATTTACCACTATTAAATCATTTGTGGTGAGACAATGACCCTAGGAACTTAATGAAAAGCAAACATGCAACGCTGATTATATATTCATTCCCTTGAATTAGACTTTCCTACCAGCAATATTATTTTGACCCAGTACTACCTTGATGTTTGTATAGTCATTATATTTAAAGAAAAGAAAATCAATATATGTTAGTAGGGCCGTGACTACAGGGAGAAAGAGATGGATAGTTATGGAAATTGCATGTATTTTGGGCATGTTAAAAAAAAGAAACCGAAAATGAACCTGGTAACTCTGACAATCCGAAGAATATTATTAAGGAGAGCAGCTTAGCTGTTATGACGTTTCATTAGATCAGCTACAAACCAGCTGTAACGAGGGGTGAGGGGGCGAATGGAATAAACAAAGAGATTGACAGGAATTTATGCGATGTAAATCCTCAGAGTCCAACAAGAACTTTTAATTATAACTCTGGAACCAATCTTCAAGGCTACTCTCCGTCTTTTATGAGCTCAATCGAACGTTCAATAAATTTTCGAATATAATTGAATTGAACTAACAGTATTTATTTCATGAAACTTGTTTTAAAGAAAAAATATTTGTCCCAAAAATTAAATGAAGTTTGTCAAAGATTTGTCTGTTAGTGCACATGACGTATAATTTTTTATTTAAACACATATACGTTCCATCCATTTGGAATAGTTTCTAAGATATAATATATTATCTATACCAATATTAATATTATGTTTATATATAAATGTATACGTATTATACATAGGTTGATGAGGCAGCATTACTAGACATAAATCAAGCAACACAAAAGGCCTTGTTCATTCTTTTTCTTTAAAAAAATCTCACTTAAAAAAAAACGAATCTACGTTTCTTTTTATTGTTATAATAAACTTCAATTTATGTAGTCTTATATAGGCGAGAACAGGTCAACCCTCGATAATAGAACATATTGTAGTCCTATAAGTATAAAAATATCATATACATACTAGTGTTGAGTCTCAGTCCGAGATCGATTTTTTTCGGTTCGATCTTTAGTGATATTTTCAAAGTATATTAGTACTGATATTTTGGTTAATCTTTTTCGAATCGTAGACCAATGTGGTATCTTACTCTGACTTTTGCCTTTGCTGCATAAGTTTTGGGAATTCTTGGCTGTATGCGACTGTAATAGTTGTAGGCATTCTGGATGGAGATGTTAACGGTTACTGTAGCCTTTTCGGTACTAATATCATCGCGGGAGAGATTGCATATCCGTTGCTTTTTTTGTACTGCCTCCGACGTTTTTATACATACAGACAGAGGATAAAAATAAAATGTATTTATCTTTGCTACAGCTTCGTTTTGTTGCGTAATGAATCCTTGTAATTAAAAATAGCGGGAATAAGTTCTGCAAGCTTTGGGATCACCACTCTGCATAAGATCGGTCTAGAGCGAATGGTTAAATAAGATCAAGCTTTTCTAAATTATCGAATTAGGTGTATCCAAGAAAAGTTATCAACGGGTTCAGACTGGTCCAAGATTTCTAAACTGAACTCCAACACTAATATTGGTAACTGCTACTTTATTGGATGAACAGGGGTAGAGAGTAAGTACTTGTCTCCTCTCAGTTATTAATGTATTTGTACAAAATAATTCTACTTAAAATTCAACCTTGAATTTGTTATTCGATAAATGCATTGTTATTGGATTATTATTCACAGAATTAATCATTCTTTTCATGGATATTTTTATGTAATCATATTCAAATAGAGTGTGAAAACTAAATTATATGAACGTAGGGGAGACCCATGGGAGTTGCAATAGTTTTTGAATATGGCAACATTACTCGAAGCTGGTTTGACCTTTCTAGACTCACCAAATTTTAACACAACATACCTACATAATATGTCTGCTTTTGTTTGAATCTATTTATAGATTATGTATACAAGTCAATAGTTTTTATACAAATAACATTTCATTACAGCTCGTCAATTGTCGCAACTCTGCCCGTAAGAGTTAAAAAATATCGATTTTATCGAAATGGAAAAAATTAGACAAATTGATAAATTAAATAACTAGATTTTTCATGATGTCTTATTATTGAATTTCAATATACAATAGCGTAGTAAGATATCTAAATATTTATTTTATATAACACTGGTCAGTAATATAGATCGGATAAAATTCACTCTAAATAATCTGTAGGGCCTGGTGCTGTTTAAAAGACTTGCTAGCTATGAATTGTAACCATTGCAACTGTACACTTTGTGGTGAGTGTTACAATATCTCAAATTTCTCCTCACTGAATGAGTTTTCAATGTTGATTAAATTATGTCAACTAATAGCAGAATAATCATTAATTCAAATGATATAATTAACCGCAATTATACTTAAAAACTGGCTGTGTTATTAACAAAAGATTTCTCCTTCTATAAGTTACTTCTGCCCCTCAAAATCAATATTTGATCCATTATTTAGAGTAAAAGCTGGCAAAAATGATTAAGGCCATAAACTTTTTAAGGTACGGAAAACCTCTCAGATCTTTTTTAAGATCCGTAAAAGATCGAATACCCAAAGCCGGTTTGGGTATCGTATATTTTCAGATAATACACGTTTACTTATAGCGTACCCGGATCCAAGACCCATCCTATCTCTATGCTGGTATCCCCTACATATTATAAGTATTATTAGGTGATGATGATAATTTTAATACAAATAGAAGGATCAATTGGTTAAGAAAAGAAGCATCAAAAATGAACAAAGGATATTACGTAATTAAATCGATATGAATTTCATATTTGACAACAATAAGAACTGTCCATTCTGAGTCATAGATAGTCGCTAGCTCTCACAAACTTTAATAGGATTATTTTACCTTAAATATGTGTGTATAATGTACATATATAAGTAGAATACCGTCATTATTCATATGAGTCATGACTTTTACTCAAAAGAGGTTCCCTTTGGAAGGTCCTCGCCCATAATTTGATCATCATTAATTTCCCTGCTCAATAAAAAGCATACGTATCTGTAATTGAAATCATTCTTTAAAAAAAATCCAAAAGATTGAAGGAGTAAAACGAGGAAAAAAAAAAAGAAAAGATTCCGAAAGATTTGAAATTTGATACGATTATTTTTTGAATGGATTTATAAACTTGGGTTCATTCAACTCACAAATAAATAAAAGGCTAAATAACAATATGAAATGATACAGCAACAATTTGCCATCAACTGCACACAATATATGTATAATATTGTATACATTTTGATATTTGTAGATACACAAATGGTTTAAAGGGTAGTGCTGAGCATTAAGTGTATAGTTCCATGTATACATATATTAGTGTTGGATTTCGGTTCGATACTCCAGAGCTCCTAGAAAAGCAAATAATCATTATGTATATGCACTTCAAAGACAATTTCCAAGGACAGATGGAGTAAGTGTGCCACCATAATGTTTGCATAAATTTACTCAGTTTAACTTCCTTTAACCAATTAAAGAAACAATAAAAAACAAAACCCCGAGTCGAATTCATATTTTATTGTCTCTCTTTGATTTTTATTGCGTAACCTCATACAGAAATTTTTTGAGTTTAGTAGAATTATATCAATACAATTTTTTTGGTCAATCTTTTTTCTTTCCTTTTTTAATTTATTGATTGAATCGTGTTGATCCTTACAAACTCTTCTCGACTCAATCGATTCAAGTCAATACCAATCTACTTCTAAGAATAACGACGATACAATTTGATATTAATGTACTAATTAAATTTTGATTTAATCTCATAGAAAGGAATAAATATCCAATAAATCACCTCCACATGAGTTTAGGCTCCTCCTTCGCTTTGCAATTTCTTAAACTTTCATCTTCGGTTCATTTTAATTATGAGAATTCAATACCTAAGGGAGGTTAGAAATTCGTCCATATAAAATATGCACAAATATCTAATTTAATTTGCTACTTAGAAAAAGCTATGAATGAGTGAATAAAGATTTACATTGACATTTTTACATCTCCTATTTGTATGACATGTTAACCATTTCATCAACAAAAGTTATAAGATATATTCAATTTGATTATGAAATCATTCCATGTTTTACCAAAAAATGGTATTTACCTTCTAGGATTGTGATGGTGGAGTATTGATTCTGTACGATACAGAAAACTCTATTATTTCTATGAATGGTACGGTAAAGGGTTATACACCAGTTTCTGTAAGTTGTAACCTCGGTACGGTACGTGAATGTATAATCAGATATTAAATATTTTGAATTCATAAAATTTTGGTAATTTTTTTTTTTAAATGAATAAATTTCGATATTGAGGTAAGATTTTAATCCCTGAGCATCCTTTTGAGTAAGAAATAATTCTTCTATTTGTTTATATATAAAGAGATAATCAAAAACAAAATGATAAATACATCCCAGTTGACGAAATCCCAGTCCTTTAGTAGAGGGGTAATTTAAATAAATTTATCAATTTTTCCAATTTAGCTACACTGCACCTCGTAACTACAGGTATTTTTGTATATAGCAAAATATATTTTGGGACAATTGGCGGTATTGTGACACCTTGTTGGTCTTGTTTATTACCGGAAATGTAAATAAGTTCATTATTTTTTTGCAAAAAAATATATTTATTATGAATAATAGTATTTTATAACCCGTGTATATTTGATATCAACCTATATTTTTTATGAACTCCAATTAGTAACAAAATTTATATAACAATGCATTCTATGCTTATTCATCCCTCACTAACTTTAGTGAATTAGCAAAGTTTCTTACTCTAACTATATCTAATACAATGAGGTAGATCTAGATCCCTTCTAGGGTGAGCTCCAAAAATTTCTGAGCATTGTCCAAAATATAACTCTGAGCAAAGTCTTGATATTGATACATTACTAATTGAGACTGGAACTGGATTTATTTTTACCCCGTATCATCTAGTGACTTCTACGTCTTTTCTTTATTTTTTAGGACCACTGATATGAGAATCAATAACATTCTGCTAGTCTCAGCCCCAATACCTACATATTCTGAATGTATTCATCTATTTATTGTTTGTAATTATAGATTTGAATGGAAAAATGTTTGTCTCTGTCTGAAATCTCTTTTGATAATAATTTTTCTACAAAAGGTAAGTTGTTGTGTTAAAGCAATTAATACTTTTTTTTTTTTTTGCCTTTCTGTTAGTGTATACACATTAGAGTGTTTGTTTAACTTTGAATCATATTCATATGGGTTAATGTAAGTAGTCTATTGAATCTGTCACTTATATTATAAAAATGTCTAGAGCAGAGGTGAATGTACCAATATGCCTTGATCGGTGTCAAGGGAACAGAATAGTTGTATCAAAGTTGACTTTTGGAACAATGAACTTAGAGTGGGTAGGTGTACTTTACTAAAGCCAAGGAGTCATTTGTATGTATATTATTACGCAAGAACAGTGGATTGGGATTTTAATGGTCTAAATTGTTCATAATAGTATTGTATATATGGGCCAATTTGTGTACAATTAGTAGGGCATAGATCGTCGACCCCATGAAGTCAAAATAATATTTTATTTATTGAAAAAGCAATTATATTCTATATATTTTAGAAAATTGTAAAAATACAGAGTTTTAATTAATAAAAGAATGTTTTTCAGGGAGGCACTTGATGAAGAAGGATAAGGATTGTAGTGTTGAGACTCGATTCGAGATCGGTTTTTTTATTAGTTTTGCCCTGAAGTGATGTCTCCGGACTGGTTTATACATATATTTCGATCAAGACGGCTATTTTTTTACCCTGGCCATTTTTTAGGATCTCACTCTATGAATCAATTTTTTCGATTTTATTCTACGAACCAATTTTTCCCCATCCCAGATACATCAGACATAAGAGTTATACATTTATTTAACACTTTAACCTTTATATGGTGTACTAATGCTCACAATTTGGTAACAAACATGCTGAAATCAACAATTTATCGATCAATTGGTCTACACCAGGGAGGTCCAATCTTTTAATATAATCCGCCTCATTGCCACTTGAAATATTTTAATGGGGCACAAAACCTATTAAATTAAATTTCATTAAAATGACTTCATAAAACTATTAACTATTAAATACAAATTTCTTTTAAATTTAGACCAAATGTATTTTAATTGATTTTTTTTTGATCTACTGCATAACTTGATCGAATTACTTTTTTTTTTAGAAAATAAATCTTTATTTTTCTCTGTTTTCGCATTAAATTTTTTGTCCCAGAGCAGTAATTATTCAAAAATTCCTTTATTCGAAGAGGGCTACAGCCTCCCTGATGTTAAAGTGTCAGAAAATAAATGATGACGTCAAATAATTTTCAATGTTTATAGAGTATTGTGTACGTTCAACGTATTTTGATGATATTGTGACAACTTTGCTAAAAAACACTACTTGAAGTGTGAATGAGTAGTGGGCCGCACTTAAAAATTAAGCGGGCCACAGGTTGTACATCCCTTGTCTTGACTGTAATATTTTATATGACTCGTCCATATCAAATTTTTCTATGTGACTGGTCCTGGCCAAATTTCTTTATAGGACCGAATGAGTTAGTTCCAACAAAAGTCATAGCGGCTCTTATATTGGTTTAGGATTTTGAGAACAAACCACAAAGGTCGGGGCTTGTACTCAAGACTTGTGACTTGACTTGGACTGTAATTCATAATGTGGAAGATTTGCAACTCGACTTGATAATATAACCATAGAATGGCGACTTGAAGTGTAATTAAAAGCTAAGATTTGCGTCTCGACTTGGAATTGAAAGATGAGACTTACGACTTGACCTGGATTCAAGAGTTATTTAATTTTTTTTACTGGATTAAAAATAATCTTTTAAGCATTATAAAAATTCTGAGGACTTGATTGGTCTCAATTAAAGTATTTAATGACTTTAGTGCAAGGACTTGAGACTTCACCTGAACTTGCAGTATTATGGCATCTTTTCAGAAACCCAAGACTAGTAGAGGGCATACCCTGGAGGAAGGTTATCCAAACTATAGTTACTTTTTATCAAGTATTCCTTGCAACATGAATATATCAATAGTTCTGCAATGTACATTAGCAAAATAAAGTAAAATATCATTCTAAAAATAAAATTATTTATTTTTTTCCTTTCAGCATACCAAATATGGTTAAAGAGCTTCTGAATGATTCCGTGTATAACTTTGACAAAATTAAATTAGATGGAAAAAAGTTTTTCATAATTTGCAAAAAAAAAAAAGTCCACAATTGTCAGTTATGCAATTTGTTATATTCAAGAGAACATGCTATTATTTTAGCTCATTTTCAGGGGAATCTATTTTTATTCTGCTATCATTATTTAATGAATTATACTCATACGTACACAGTATGTAACCCTCATTTGTGTAACATAACATGTGTATAGAATCATGAATGAAATGCTTAATCATCCTCAATCATCATATATTTAATCGCTGGATTTGATAGAGTAAATATAGATATATGTATTGCGTATACATATATTGAACAATTACAGATATGCCAATGATAGAATTTTGTAAACAATATTTGATTTTATCTGAAACTTAGAGATACAACATACACATATACAAAAACGGGGAGTTGTTGCCCATTTTGGGGCCTAAACAACCGTGTTTTACAAAAATATTGAACTATGTGATATCGAAATGAAATCAACAAATAAAAGTTGTTTTCAAAAATGTATCCCTTAATGGCTAATTTTATTAATTATCATACCATGGGCATTACTAGCTATCATCACTTGGGAGGAAAGAAGGGATTATACCTCAAAATAATCAACATTTGTATTTTTTATAAATTCTAGCAGAGGGTGCCCGAGTTGGAGGGGGAAGGAGAAGAAACAAAAAATGAAGGTAGGGGAAAAGAAAAAGAAAGTAGAATGTAGAAAGAGACAGAAGGAGAAGAGAGGATTCGGTCCTCGGGGCTCTTCCCTATCAGTCTTTTTATTTCTCCCCCTTTTTACCCTAATTATTAATTGGTCCGGTATTTTCATCATTCATTAGACCTAAGGACCAATAAGTCTGTTCTTCCTCTCTACGGTCCTAGGTATCTTTTTTTATTATCTTCACTCCTAGCTAGAATTGTAGAAACGAATGAACGATAGCTAAAACATAATACTTTAGCACTCTAGGTTCTAGCAACACACTTCCTAATTTTAGCTAAGGTAATTCGTCTCTTGGAATCAGGGTATGAAAAAACATCAGCAGTTGAAAACACATACTTAGTAACTTCGTCATTTCAGCTTTTTAAAAAATTAACTAATACAATGGAAACAATAATATATTTTTCTCCTAATTAACCTAATTTTCTAATACATAATCTATAATAACATATTTCTACAAATCTAGCCATTTTATAGGGATTTTTAGTAGATATTACTTTGATTAAATTCAAATATCACAGTTTATCATTGGCATCAAGTAGTATTTAATGCAAGTGTTAAAGATTTTTTTCTTTTTAAAGATATAGAATAAAGTTTCAACAAGATTTATTGAAAATTTCTTTATTGCAAGTATGAGTATTGTATGAGCCCTCAAGATGCCGTCATCGTCTTACATGATGCAATTTTTGACGTCAGTGAAACGCAGTATACTGGAGCAGTGAGTAGGATTTTTCTTTGGGGGCTTATGCTGTTGTATAACTCATATTTATTACATTTTATGGAGATTACATTTAATCCATATTTTTTTTCCAAGATAAATTTTGAATTACTTTTTCTTTCTTTTTATGTAAAATGTGACACTTTTTGATAAAACCTTTAAAATTTGGACATCTTTCACAATTTATTGATATAAAAGATATATTTTTTATCAAAAAAGAAAGAATATAACAAAAGTATATTAAATCACAGCGTTACCACCTTTTCCATAAAAGGTAGCATCGTTTAAACGTCCATTTTTCTATTTTTTTTTCTCTCATCCGGATTTATGAAAGTTAATTGGTTGAATTAAAATAAGCTTTTGTTTAGCTGTGAAAATATTTATTCCTTTAATTATTAAAAAGTAATTCCATATTTGGCAAATATTTGGGAAGAATTTGCTCACTGCTACATTATTTGGAACCTTTTTTTCTATTTTTTTTGTTTATCGACTATTTATATGGTTTTTTTTAACGTAAAAATCAACTCAATCCGCACTCATTGCTTCAATGAATTCATATCTGTTCATGTAAATATTTTAGCCAATTTGTCTATAACAAACATAATTATCACGTTATATAAGCTAATGTTGAGTCTAGGAAAATGTTGGGATTTTTAGCGGGAGCCCTGACCAAAACATTATGACTAGTATTAATTCGGTCCAAACTAAAAAGACAGTAGTCCTCATAACATTTGTTAGTTCTAGCACCGGTCCCTATCGCTCTTTTATGGTAAATACAAGAGCAGAAATGACATAGCTACAAACTATGTTACTTCAACTTTTGAAGTTTAATTAAGTTTCTTTCAAAGAGACAAGATAAGTGAAGTATAAAGTAGGAAGTCTGTAACCAGAATGTAAGAAAATAAGAAGAAAGCTTAGACTGTAGGACTGAATGGCCGACAAATTCATCCTAAGGGCCGTTGAATGCTAAAAAAAGACTGAAAGGGCAAGGGGGGAAGACGGATAAGGCAATCAGTCATAGGACTCATCTACTTATGACAAATCAAAGTCAAAATTTGTTTTATCTGGATTTCCTTTGAGTGAATATTGTTTGCATGTCGTTAGCATCATTCAACGTCTTCCCGGAACAGCACTGGGTTGCTTGATTAGTGAGCAAATCCTGTCCAAGAGTAGTAGGAACATAAAAAATAATTGAATAAAACCTGAACATTAAATGCTTACAAAATCTCACCTTAGATTCATAACAATGATACTAAAGGAAATATCGTAGTGCCCCAAATGAATTAACACTTTGCTAATCAAATCCCATAAAACCCCCGATCCCCGACTGTTTTTTCTTGCTCCTTTAAATGAGATGAAGCAAAAGTACTTTAGATGCTCATAAAACAATTTTTATGATCATCAAGGCTATAAAATGAGGAAACAGTATAAAGAGAAAAAACAAGAAACTATATATTTATATGTATGTAATAATGAAAAAGTCGTTTTTTGACCCTTAAAATGTTTTTTAGCGATTAATCAGAGTGGGAATTGGTAGGAATGTAAATACTAATAAATAAAATATGTGGCAGAGGAGATGAAATGGAGAGAAGATTCTATTACTAATTCATTTCGAGAATCTTATGAGATATTATTATTGAACCTATTTCTTTTTTAATGTTAGGGTAAGAAACGATTTATTTATTTTATATGTTGTGGCCAAGAGGGGTTTTGTACAGATAGGAACTCTTAAGTATTTCACTCCTATTTTTGTAAAAAATGAGGTAACTCTCAAAAGTTATTCTAATTCCACCTATAAATAGAGACCCAGAAATAGAGGGAAAGGGGAACTGGCACCTGAATGTATTTTCAAAGTAGGGGCCGAATTATATAATGATGATGTGATATTTTTTTGGGAGGAGGCCGTTTGGTTTTTTTGATAATTTTAAGTATATAGTTTTTTGTTCTTTTTTAATAATGTAAAATTGGAAAAAAACAACAATTTTTTTAAAATAAAATTTTTCGGACAAGACAAACTATTTTAATACTAAAATTGAGAAGAAACTAAATTTATACGAATAACAACTTCTACAAGGGGTGGGATTTTTTTGTGAATATTTTCTAATTTATAGTTATAGCTATAAAAATTAAGCAAAAGTGCATGGGGGGGGCTTCTTGGAAACATGGACAACATATTTTTTTGAGAGTTTTCAATTATCGTGGTGTTCATCTTTGATTTCTAAAAGAAGGAAATTTGGTTTTTGGTTTTTTGGTTTATTGTAGGGAGGAAAGAATAGATATTTTGAAATTTGTAAAATTTTTATTTACATTTTGTTTCTAGTTCACTACTTTTGATCTGTCTTTATTATTAAATTGACTTTTTGTTTTAATATTACAGAAAAACTCTATATATTACTCTTGTATATTAAATTAAGGATACCAACCGTCCTCTTTTGTAGGGGCATATCCTCTTTTTACAATCTGAAAAACAACTTAACCCACAAAAAATCCAACATTAGATTAGTTTATATAAGAAAGTCTTTCAACGGTCTGGACTAGACGTAAAAACAGGACATTCCCATGAAGTCACACAACATACAGTAATAAAAACTTTTTTTCTTCACTTTCAAAAACCGCGTGCACAGCCTAATTAAATTTCTAAGTTGTTAAAATTCGCATCAAACTAAAAATATTAGCAGTGGAAACTGATGAATGTGTGACGGAATTATGTATGACGATAAAATTGTTTGACAATTTTGACAACTTTTTTTTTCTATAAATGCCAAATTTGACAATTTTTTAGATGAGACGATTTTATTTTAGAATTGAAATTCATTGGGAGAGACTAAATTTAATTGAATAACCGGACATTTTGGGAATAGTTTTAGAGGATTTCTTGGAATGAAATTTTTTAACGAATAACATTTTTTCTTCAAAAGTCAAATGAAATTAATTTTTTCGAGCATTATGATATTTATAATTTTTGGACAAGACGTTTATCTATTGTTGCAATAAACATATAGTTTCCCCAAAAGTGAGGTCAAGGATTCCACTGTGGCCCTATTGTTCCGGCGCGAATTAATTCAGTTACCAATCGTGGGATGGGGGGTCATCCATTTGTCGGTCATTCATTCCTACGGCCCTAGCTATTTTCTTATTTTCTTCACTCCTAGCTAGGATTGAAGAATACAAAAACGAAGTAAAACAAAAATTATAACCTTTTGTAATTATAATTCAAAATGGTTAAGAATGCCAAAATTTTATCAAAGGGTGTTATTTTCCCACTATAACAAATTCCATTTAATAAATGTTGGATTTTAAAATATAAGTTTTTCCAGAAATAAAATGAAAGTTGAAGTGATTCTCCAATAAAATGACTGTTATATTTCTGAAGTACTCGTTCATTAACACTTAAGTATATTTTCATTGTTAAACATATTGTTAATTAAATTATAAGTTTATAATTATATTTGGGTAATTATACTTTTAATAATAGTCGGAATATATTATTAATAATATCGTAGGGGAAGATAATATGTATTATGATGTAATTGAGCACAGTTTAAAACAAATTTTAAAATATATTATCATTTCATTTTATTATGAAATAAGTTTAATGTACAGATTTTTCAAGCGTTTAAATACAAATATCTAAAGCATACTTTGAAAACTTGTCGGGTAAAGTGTTTGAAAGTGCTGTAAGATTGGTTTAAGAGAACTTGCCAGTCTTAAAATATTTAGATACTATGATACAAAAACTATTTATATTATTGGAATTTAAAATGAATTTAAATAGACTCACTTGCGACAAATAGGGAAGTAAGTGAACACTTGATACTAATAAACGATAATTTCTTTTAGAAAAGTCAAAGAACACTCTATTAATTTTCTATCATTAATCATTATATAGCTCTCATCACGTATACTGTCCATTTGTTGATTAAAACGCCACGTCCTATTTTTCGCTTCCTACTTTAACACAGCTATTATATATATTATGTACAAGTTGGGATATCTATACAAGTTGCAACTTGTATAAGTAAATTGTACAAGTTGCAATTTCTTCGTCCTAAAAGGCATTATGTAATTAAAACATCTATGGTTATAGTACAAAAGGGTCCCTTATTAGTGGTGTGTGAGTCCTTATATATTTGGTCCAGTCCATTCTTAGGACTGGTCCTTGACAACGTTTATCCTTCAGAATGTCAGAACTAGAACTGATAAGAAAAATAAGAGAACATAATATGTTTTAAGGACCGATCTGCAGAACTGAACCAGACCGAGAATTGGACCAATACAAATTTGTTTGTTCTTGTATATCCTTTTATGATCGCATATAACTCTGTATTCCACCTCTCATTTTCATGTAGTAAATCCTATGAATGCTAAACATTAAATATATTGATATCACTATCATTATTAATATCAATAATGACATTTTCAATCCTTTAACATCCCTAATACGTACAAGTATCACATGAAAAAAAAAAACAATCTATTGATTCATAATTGTACATAATATCAAATGATGCATTTTTTCTCATTTTACAATCAAATGAAATGGTGTAAAATTCATTTCAAAAAACCCTTTCATTGATGTAAAATTTCTCTATGAAATATAAATACCCTACACTAATTTGTATGTTATTTTACACTGTTGATTTGTGAAGTTAACTCACTCTAACGAATTTCTATCCTATTCGACTGTCAAAAGGCAACACTTTGAAAAAAACAACAACATGTTAATGATTATTTAGATATTAATAACTATAAGTATTCAGTTAATAATTTTATCAAAACAAAAAATTCAAATATTCAAAAAACTATTGCACCGGAAGAGATGGGTTAATTTAATTACAGGTGTCAAAAGTGGCCTCTTTACCCTCACAAGGCTCTTTCCACACTCTTTTTTGATGGTTCTCTGGACAGACTGTAGTGAAATCCCGATATCTCTTGCATGGACCCTTATGTACATGAGAGGATAGGCCTGGCCTGTTTTCTTTAACTCCCCCGATTCCAATTTGGTCTTTTTGACAGATCCCTTCTTCGGCTCCAAAGTTTCAGATTTGCTGAAGACGTACATGGTGGTCTTGAAGATTCCCAACTGCTTGAAATGCGTGAAAGGAAATTTGTCGATCACGTTCAAGTGTCATTTTCTCGACTTGTATGTAAGCTAGAGAGCTCAGGTTTGTTCGTTTTTGTAACTAATTGTTTATGCCTTAATATATAGAAATATGAATTAATTTCAATTGATCAACCTTAATTAATTACTAAATTAGAAAGTGTTCCGATTTTAATGGATCAACTGGTGTATTTTAACTCTAATGACTGTAATTTGGTCGTGAACTCTGACCTATATTTTTAAAGTTTGCATCCAGACATATTATGTAAATCCTTATGCATGAGTTAAGTGTGATATTTATTTTTCAGCGCGTTAATCTAAAAGAAAACAGACTTCCTCAGCCATGTTGATCCGAACATTCTACGTACACAAAAGACCTAATATTTTTATAAGCTCAAATCCTGGTGGCAATCCAATCCATAATTCTTTAGTAGAAAATGACGGTTTGCAGTTCAGGATTTGCATATTTAACTAACTGACAAACCCGCCAATTCATTGGGCAGGAATGAATACAGGTACCTAACTATTTGAATTACATCATCACAATTATAAAAGTTTTGAAATCTTCAATCAAATTTTCTGTTTAAACTTTCGAAAAATGGTGTTTTTTATTGTTATTAAATCATTTTCTCAGGTTGTATCAAATACAGTAGCAGGCCATATTTAGCCTGCGGGCCCTTGTTGATAATCCCTATATCCCTTATCTAAATAGAACATGTATTACAAAGATCGGCGACATTCCAGTTAGGGAAAAAACAACTTTTATTATAAATCGTATTAATGTATATATATTACAAAACATAAAAAGCAAAATGGTCATTTCAAATCTTATCCCCTTTTTCTTAATGACGACGACCATTTTCTTTTTCTTGTACATTAACCTCAAGAACCATAAATGAATATCAAACTTCGAAAATTGATTCTCTTTTTAGCAGATGGTCTCATCTCTTTTTCTTTTTTTTGCAAATATTTTTTCGCGACTAATATAATATAAAAAAATTAGACATCACAGAATGGACAAAAAAAAAAAAAAGAACCACAACTACATACATACACAGACAATGGAAATCCTCCGTGACAAATCCCTTTTCAAGAGTCTATATCAAAATATTTATGTAGATAATAACCGCAAAAGACACTATACATATGTTATAATGTACATATATACACGCAAAAATCAGCTTTGCAAAATACATTTGTATTTTTAGAACAACGCATAAAATACGATGTACACATGGACGCAACCACACCATCCGTGATCTCAATATGTCTATGTCAATCAAAGCGTGTCCATTATTAGGAGCCAGTAGCTTGTCTAATTGGTTTTTATTATAAAATCAATCAGGACGACAGAAAATCGGATAATTTGATTCATTCAGTTGTGAACTTGACAATATGTCTCCCACCTCTTTTGTAGTGATTGTGTTCTCAATATTCTACGGTCAAGTCAATTAATCAGAGTCCCCTCATTCTCTCTCTGACTCTTTCCCTTGATTAAACCAAATTTGTTCATTGTACACACACATACTTGAGCAGCTTCCTCTGACGATTTTTTAAATCCTTTAATAGCCCGAACGAATGCTTTAAGCTTTTTTTAGCAAGTCCAAATAATAGTACTAATGAAATTGGATTCACCTCGTTCAAGTTCCAAACATCTGCCTAAACTTGAAATGGATATAAGTACTACTCATATATATGGTACATTTGTAAAAATATCAGGGATTTTTTTTGGGGGGGCTTAGGACTTTTGAGGAGAAGTGTTCCGTCAGTTGATTCTGGTCGGCCCTTTAAGGTGACAAAGGATGATTTACATACTATGATTTGTTAAGGCTTTTTTAAGTAGCTTTCATGTACATGATAATGATTAGCTTCAAGCCCTTTTCAAGGACATTTAAAGCATCGCTGAAATTACATCTAATAAAAAGCAATGTTAACTCAAAGGTACTTTGTACACTTTGTAATTATCCAGTAAACATTTCAATGCTGAACGTTACCATAAAGTATGTAGAGCTTTTGAAAGGTTACTTATTGATATCTACATATGTACCTGCTAGTGTTAAAATACTGAGCAAAAAACTATTATTTACTTTAGGGCTGTCTTAATATCCTTATTGTTTATGATATGATATTAGGTATTGACCGATTTATTTTTATTATAATATATCAATATTTAACAATGTATCAAATGATATGCTGACCCACTTTTTTTATGATATTGTATCAATACATTTGATTTTACAAATTACTACTTCAACAAATAAATAGGAAGAGGTAATTTTTTTATGCGTAGAATGTGCGCATTTTCTCATTTCTAATTGTAAATACGGCATAGGACTAGAAAAGAAAAAATACGCACATTTTTAATCGTCTTAAGATACGATTGTACAAGTTACAACTGGGATATAATAACTTATAAAATGTTATCCTCCTACGCTTAAATATGCACTCATTTTTATTTATATACATAGGACCTATGTTGTCAATTGGCAACATATGTAGAAAAAATAATAGTTTAAATTTGTGTTGTCACAATACCAACATAGGTATGATTTTTGGTAGTTTTCGATTCAAAATATAAAACAAACATATGGGTAAGGCTAATTGACATGAACTCATAGGGTCGTCTGCATAATTTTTGTTTGGAATAGGTAGAAATTGGATTACTTTATTCTATAAAAAAAAATTGTGGCAAAGTTTGAGGGGTTCCATCATCGGTGGCCAATTTTGTACGGCGTAGGAAGACTGGAAGTACTGATTCCAATATCTGTTTAATATAGTACCGTTTTCAATGTGTTGGGCACCATTGTAGTACCGGTAAACCAAACTATAATGGTACAAGTAAGATTCAACGAATCTATAAGTAACGCACATTGCCGTAAAAACGTCATGCAAACTTACTATCCGATAAAAAAAGTGGTGCTACTCTTTACTTGCATTTGGCTCGCAATATACTACAGTTGAGGGAATTAGACTCGAGAGTTGTAACTCGACTTGGACTTGATTCTATACTTTGAAGACTTGCAACTTGCTTTGTCCATAAAGTCAAAGACTGGCGGCTCGACAATAATTTCAATCTTTTGTTGGATATTCGGTATCTTCATATTTTTGAGTACTCGAATTGAACTCAATGTAAATATCCAAGGACTTGGACGTGACTTGTAATCAAAGATTTAATAATCGACTGGCAATATTCATGTCAAATTTTGACACAATTTGCTATATGGCAACAAGGCATTTACTACCAAGGCACCATTTCAAGGAGTAAATCATCTTTCAATGTCCATATGTAGAAAATGCTACGCAGCTTCATGATGAATTCGGATTCAGCTACAGTATCCACAACACACATAATATGATGTGTAAGGTAATCAAGCAAGGATATGGATGGATCAACAAAGTTATTCAAGGATTAAGAGCTTAAATTCTTAATACAAAATAATATGGACAAGTGTTTTCTCTATTTCTACATTGTAATGAAATGATGATGATTAGGAGAAGGTACAAACTCACACAACAGAGAGATAGCTAAAGCAGAATAATAAATTGTAAAAATAAAAATAGAGCTGACCTACATATGTAGCTTCGAAATAGGTGGCTATTAGGACTTTTATAATTGTAAAGGAAATAACGACTAGATAATTTATATGCTTTTAATACTTCATAAGGTATATATAGTAGTTATATGGTTTGGTTACACTCAATGACGACTAATGGGTCAGAATCATTTTTCTTTTATTGTGTAGACAGGTAGTTAAATATGTTCTTACCCATAAAATAAGGGTACTTGGAGAAAGAAAATAAGAAGAATTAGCAAGACTATAATCTGAGTTGCTTCTGAACAGTTATTATTTATTCCTCCTAAAAAGTCAATTTAAGAAGATAAAGAAAAAGAAGGAAGTTGAAAATTTGGAGCTCTCAAGTAGTCCCTAATTATATATTCCATCTTATTAATTTAACAAATTGGTATTAGTAGTATCGTTATGATGATTGGTGAGGCCATTATGGCAATGAAGTGGCCACTGGTGAGTGGTATTTTAAAAATAACAAGTGTTATACATTAATTTTAAGTGTTGAGCATTTTGTTAATTTTCCTTCTTTGTTTTCATGGTTAGATTACACTTATTTAAATAAAAGAACAGTTAAATATTAATTATGGGGGTTAAATATCATTATACAAGGTACATTCACAGCCTTTATTTGAACTGTTATGATTAAATATAATAAATTGGGCTTAAACTTGTGTTATACCTACCTACAAGATCAGTTTTAATTTGTATCCAAAATAATACAACATACAATAGCACAAAAAGAAGCTACAATTTCTTAATATTGAAACTGTACAAAATTTGTGTTCATCATTAAATTATTTTATATTTCTATTAATAAATAATTTCGATAAATCCTTGGGAAGAGTCGCAAATCGTATCATAAAGGCCGTACAAATTTCGTACACTCTTTTATAATATTTTTCGGAAAGACAAATCAGAGCTGAACAAAGTGTCACCTATTAATTTGGAGGTTTCATACGATAGCTAGAGTTGTATAAAATATGCCCAGGAATGCGTACGATATTTTTATTGTTGCAACCTTACCATGATTTTTTTTTTAAAGCGGCTATCATTATTATTTGATTCTTGAGAAGGGAACATTTAAGTATAAAGTAATAACTAGTGAGTGTGCACTTGAAAGACGGAGAGTAACAAACAAGGGTTTGCTATGGAGTGACAGGTGTACATCCTTGTTGGACTCGGAGTAGAATTGAGTATCGACATCGGAGTAATTCCAGCTGAGATGTCCTTGTCAAATAAGGAGTTGGGTTTGTATTTATTAAACTCCTCTCACAGATGATATCAGCTATTCAAATAATAAAACATCATGCCATCTAAGCTGCTGTTCTCCCAAACATTCTCCAAATTGTCTGAATTACCACGTTTACTTTCGGTTTCCTTAATTTTTACAGAGTAGGAAGTCATATTTTGTACAATTCTAACAATAGTAACTATTCGAATCCATCCCAGAAATTGGAGTATTCCGGCTAATTTGTTCCCCAATATGTAGGATTTTAAATAATACATTGATTGAAATTTTCTCAATTTTCTTTATTCCTTATTTAAGATTGTTTTTATATTGAGGCATCACATATGTGATCATCAGAAGGGGGCTCATGGCACAATGAAAGGAGCAGAAGAGTTTTAACTTCATGTCCATTGTCCACGTCATGTATTACTCAATAAATAATAATGTATTCAAAGTTCCCAAATGTTGAAGCATTCATTATCAATGGATGAATGAGGTTAATGGAACTGAAACCATGACTAATTGGGAACAAATGTTCTACTCATATAGTATGTATTCATACCATTAGCAAAGAATTGAAGGGGGAAGGGATCAGTTTGATATCTAGGTATTGTCCTTATTTGAATTAAATGCATGTATGGGTTTGAGCACACGGGTCCAGCATCTTTTGAACTCTGCATCCTGCCAATACCCACACTGCATAACTATTATAGAAAATTTGAAACAGACACATATTACTTAATTAATTATTCCTTGTCTTACATACTTTTCTAATACAAATTAATTCAGTTTATTTAATAAAATTTTTTGAAGTTTTGCCTATAAATTTTTTTCTCTACCCCCACAGAATTTGTATAACAGATTGTCACATAATTGACAGAACACCCCAACCATAACCATACTTTCAATTTTACTTTCCAAATAAGCTTATTATATTCAATTTAACTTTATCTGTTCAATGTTTTAAAAAAATATAAAGGAAATTTAATGTGCAGAATAGAAGCGTAAGAAAGGGTAGAATTGCTAAATTTTTTGGCCTATTGATTGTGAGAAACTTCAGGAGCTTGAAGTGAGAACATTTGTTTTGTAAGAACATATAAAGAGTTAAAAAGTGCTTAATGACTAAATGATGAACGAACTGATTTTTGGGCGCTTAAGTAAAAATAAAAATAACCTATAGGGGAAAATGGTAATACTCTTAATTTTTAGAATGTGTGAGAGGAGAGCTGTTTAGCTGTCATGTCCTTGTATTAGAACAGCTGTAAGCAGGCGTAAGAGAAAGGAAATACACACAAATCCTTCAAAATCCAACCCATGGATCACACGAAATACACGTTAACCTGCACATCACTTGTATCTACATAATTTGTAAATATTATTTTTGGATCAGTCTACAAAGACTAAAAAAAAAATACTTCATTCTTATCATTCCGGTTCTTATAAAATATGTCAGCCCCAAGACGGATCCATTTCGGTCTTTTATGGTAACTATATTCGTTTAAATGACGGAGCCATTAGTTTTGCCCTTTCAGCTGTCTTTTAATAGACCAAATACCGGAAATTTAAGGAGGGGTGTGGCTAGAACTTGTTATTATAAGTTCTAGATATTATTTATTTATTTTTTGTTTTTATATTATTTAATCTTAGATATTAGTGAAGAATAGCTATAATTATAGCTAGAACCGTAGGACTGAATGACCGATGTATCGGTCCTTTGGACCGTTAAATAGTAAAAAAGATTGGACTGATAAATAAAAGACTCATTATAAAATTTGTCCTAGGACCGATCTAACATTAGTGGATACAAATTTCTCCTTGCCTTTTCCTCTCCATTCTTCCATCCCTATGTAGAGTCCAAAAATAGTTCCAAAAGGAGGACCTCCTTCAATGATCCTTTGTCCTTAGTTCTACAAAAGTAATGTTCAAACACAACCACAACAAATAATAGAGCCTATTCACTTTATCTACATACAATACATGGAATGACAAATAACATTTTGCATAGACGTGTACATAATTGTTGCTCTTGGATCTTGAGCCTATAATTAGAGGGATGAAGAAGCGCACCTGTCTTCTGAGTAGCAATGATGCAAACATTTCCCGGTCAACCAAGACTCGTAGCATAAGAACCATTATGGTATAGATAGAAAAGAAATAAAAAAAGAAAAAACTAATTTTCTTGATTTATATATTTGAAGAACAAAAAAATCCAATTTTTTTGTGAAAAGAAAAATAATAAGTCAAAATTTATGAAGCAGACGAAGTAGTAGTGAGTTGGTGGAAGGGAGCTTTACCTTAATTCTTAAAGCGTGCATGAGTATTTAGATAGATAAAGAGAGAAACACAAGCATATACATACATAAAAACTTATTGTTTTTTATCATCACACCGTGAGAATTGCCTCCAGGTCAAATTATAATAATCTACCACCTGTAAATCTACCAACCAACCTATCCACCTATAAAATAATGGTTATTAACTTCTAATTCTAACGTATGAAAATGGAAAAAAAAAAAAAAAAATTGACCAGTTTCTAAGAAAATAGTAGGAACTTTTTTTGTTTTTTTTAATATCTTTTTTCTGACACTAATATATTACGGCACACATGAAAAAAATATTCATATTGCAAGATTATTTTCTTGGAAATACCTTCGTCCAGCATGTTATAGTTACATACGTACCTAAATATCCATCGTAATCAACATGAGGGTAGTAATTAAAAGTTACTTACGTATGTAGTATCAATAGAGATGGCATATGTGGATCTTTACGCCTCATTAACTGGATAATACATATGTACAACGATGGATCAAATCTTACGTTGAATTTTCCTCATTGATGAATATAGTTACTATTAAAGTTGAATTTCCCTATATTTATCGCGGAATTTCTCGAGATCTTCCTAAAGGAATAATAAATCCATCATTTGGCTTGAGCATTGTGTATCTCGCACTGTATAAGTGCGATTGGTTTACGCTAGATGGTGTTAGAAATATAAGATGTCAAACTTAAAAGACTTATCGGAGAACTTTGTGATTGTTGCATGGGATATTGCTTGAGTGTGCTTCAAAGACTCTAGCAAAGAGAAAATACACTATATCTTACATTTTACTTCAAAAAAGGTGAGATAAAAAGGACTGAAAATGTGAATAGTGCTTATGGACTTGATACTGTAACAGCCAATCACGTACAATTTTTGTTTAGTTGACTCCATTCTGGTTATTTTGATGTCAAAGATGCGAGGTCAATTTTTGAAAATGTGGATAAAGTAATGGAAATCATGGAGTCAGAATTAAACAAGATAGCTCAAACTTTCCAACAGCATCGTTCTTATCACATATTTTTGTACTGGGAGAGGTTGAGTGATGTCACACAAGTGGTTTACATAGTTGACAATCACACCATTTCTATCTATCACCGCTCTCGCTGCTGCAAATGGAGACAATTGATTTTCCCTCCTACTTTTTCATCCGGTACAAGCTCGGCAAGACAGTCAACGAGATCCACACAGACCTCGTTTCTACCTTCCGGGGGCTCTTCACTATCTAAAGATGGAGGAAGGACTTCGATAGTGGGAGTTTTGCCCCGGAAAAGAGGACACGCCCTGGAAGTCCCCCGGAAACAAGGACAGAGTAGAACGACCGGAAGACCAGGATAGAGTACCTGAAGACGACTAAGAAACGCTTCAACAACATCAAACGCACAGGATTCACCTAAAGGATTGTCTTTTGATGTGGGACAACGGCCGTACACACGCTAACGCTGAAACAAGGGAGTTTCTGACCCGAAGGGACGTGGAACCGATCAAACAGAGCTCTTACAGCCAAAATTTGAACCTCTTTGACTGGTTCCTGTTCCGGAAGTTGAGGCATCTGCTCTGGAATGACGTGTTTGGGGCATAAGGAAGCCACTACTGCCATGCACCTGGCGATGAAGAGGGTGAGCGAAGACGAGGTGTTCGACCAACTCAAGGAGCTCCGGGAGCACTGCCACGACGTCATCACAGCCGGAGGGAATTATATTTTCTAATTTAGATGTGTTTTTATGAATTTGATGAAAATCCGGAGTTATAATGGGTCAACGTCAATATTTATGGTACAACCATAATACAATTTATAAATTATGCATTTTCTAATACAGTGATACCCCCATTTATTGTTGTATTTTTGGAACCATCCTCGTATCACTAGGTAAACAATAATGAAGTTTTAAAATATGATTTTATTTACCTCTTATCGATTGCATTCTCAATATAATTAAATTAAAACTACACCAGGTACTTCTGAGACCGTTCTCGTGCTAGGAAATAATAATATCTAAGATTTCTATAGAAGCATATTTTTACGAGAATTTTCTCGAAAGTCTAAAAGCTCGATCAATCGTGGGAGATAAATGTTAGTATATGATTTGGTATAGTTGTTGTTAACAAGTTGCAACTCAAAAATGAAATGATGGATTTAAAATCACGTATAAGATAATGCAATAATTGATTATTCTATGGTATATTAATAGGGCTTATTTTTTGACTTTTTTAATACAAACAATAAAAGTATTCTGTGCTATAGTATAAAGTCAAATGCCCTTTTATTGTGAGTCACTAATGAATTCTTTGTTTTTTCAGATTTGACGCTAATGGGCTCTTGAATTGAGATGTCCCTTTACTGGGGGAAGTTTAATAGTGTTCCCTAGTTACTGGGTAGTGGGGAGAGGTTTAGGCTCATTCCCTAGAGCAGCCTTAGGAGCTATTCACTCTGACATAAAAGTTTTGTTTACAGAGGGGGGAAGTTACGTGTTCTTAAAGCTGTTTTTAAGTATTTTAATAATACAGTTCTTGGGTCTTTTTCCTTATATATTTACTAGAGGGAGTCACATCTGTGTAATTTTGGGTATGGGTCTACCTATATGTTTAGGGACACAAGTTATTTGTTGAATTTATCAGAGCGAGCATTGATTTGCTCATTTAGTTCCGGAGGGGGCTCCCGGAGGATTAATCCCCTTTTAGTTTTAATTGCAGTGCTTAGGAGACTAATTCGTCGCCTAACTTTAAGAGTCCGATTAATAGCTAATATAATTGCGGGACATTTACTGTTAATTTTACTTGGGAGGAGGGCAAAATTGAAGATATTAAGCATAAATAAATAATCACCATGCAATTTGAATAGGTCAAAATGAAATGACAGCATTAATTAATATTTGGTATTTCAATGGACTGATGTTGTAATCAAATGTAGTGTAATGAGACGTAGTATATAGTGCTCCATGTTGTATATCATAAATATATTTTGATTTCAGAAATAACAAGTAGTCGTATTTATGAAATATTTCAGGCGTGTGGATACATAATCGAACGTGTATACGTAGGCTGCTATATATATTTCTGGCCTAGGCTATACTTAGTGTTGCCAGGTGCAATTTGACATGTCCTTTGGTAAGTTTGGCATTTTTGTTGCATAATCGTACTCAGAATGTTTTGACGTACGACCATCATTTATGTTGTTTACAGTGACATGAAAAAAATAATTTGGTAAAAAAATGGAATAAAGTCGTGAAAATTTTCGTGCAATCATTTTTCACATATTTCGAAGTGGATTATCAAGACAAAAATGCATTGATGAACTTAAATCTTTGTATGACGATGAAGCATCATCCTATGAAAAACTGGTTCAATGAATTCAATCGTGGCCAACGCTCGCTCAGATACTAATTTTGTGAAGGTCCTCCAAAAACGGCCGTTGTGCCATAGGACTTTGATGCCGTGCGCGAAGTGATAATGCAAGATCGTCATGTGACATACCGTGAGATAGAGGCATCCTTGGACATTTCTTTCACAAGCATACATTCGATATTGCATGTACACCTGCCCATAAAAAAAGGTTAGTCCTCATTGGATCCCGCACAATTTGACAATGGCTCAAAACAAGGTTCGTGTCGATTGGTGCAAAAAATACCCTCGCGGTGCTTCAAAAGACGTTTATAAGATCGTCAAAGGTGACGAATCATGGATCTATTCGTATAAGCCCGAAACGAAACAACGATCAACCGTGTGGGTCTTCGAAGGCGAGCCAAATCCAACGTCAGTTGGTCGTGGAAGCAGCACATTAAAGCAAATAATGGCCTGTTTCTTCGGCAAAACTGGTCATGTGGCAACTGTTCCACTTGAATATCATAAGCCGTTCAATTCTGAGTGGTACATCACAATTTGTTTGTCTGAAGTCTTTGGAGAAATTCGAAAAACGAACAAGAGAAGACAAATCATTGGTCGCCATGACAATGCAAGATCTCACACATCGGCTCAAATCAGCGCCTTTTTTGAACAGCCAAAACATCGAATTGATGGGTCATCCGCGTACAGTCTTGACTTAGCACCCAATGACTTCTTTTTATTCCCGTACATCAAGAAAAAAATGCGTGGTCAACGATTTTCGTCGCCAGAAGATGCTGTTGAAGCATGTTTTGGAGGTGTCACAATCGGAGTGGAAAAAGAGCTTCGACAATTGGTTTGAGCGCATGCAAAAGTGTATGAATCATGCTGGAGAATACTTTGAAAAACAATATAACCATTTTTGATGGTAAATATTCGCATTTTCATTATTAGGCCAGAAATATATATAGCAGCCTACATTCAGGGGTCACTGCATATATTGCTTCTTTATGTAAATCATAAAAATATTTCAGGCGTGTGCATGTATAACAAGGGCAATGTGTCTGTTTGTTTATTTGTCTCTTATGTACAGTATAATTATATACATTTTCAGTAAATGGTAAGATTTGAATAAAATATAAGTGCGGGTATGATAAATTGAATTTGGTTTATTTAATTAGTGATCGTTCTAAGGACTAAAGTACCCATAAGTCATCCCAAAATATCCATTATTTTCCCCCTCAATCTCATATGATTATTCTTTCATCCTTGAGGAGGAAACATTAATATAAATTGATATAAGTATTGAGTAGTTACGTGTGCTCATGAAAAACAGAGAGTAACACAGAAGATTTCTAGGAGAGTTATCTTCTATATTATTAGAGAATTTTTTTTCATTTAGTCGATGCTTAATTACAGCGGACAATGCTGCGTATTAACATTGATTTAAAAATATATATATGTATACTTATTTTTTCAATAGGTATTCGTTTTCAAATTTTGGCAGTCACTATCTAAATAATCAAAAAATTCCGAGTAAAATTCTATATTTCCAACCCTGATACTCCACTCTATATATATTTGGGCTAAAATGTAACTTTTTTTGCTTCTGAAAATCTTACAAAAGTGGGGTGGGTATGGTCTCTCCTATCCTGGGGGTCTCTGGAATATACTTGCGTAATTCTTAAGAATGTAAGTAGTTGCGCCCCTGACTTCATACACAATGTTGACATTGTATTTTGTTGTCATTTTTTTTTCTGCTTCCTTTCTCTTTCTCAGTGTTCTGAACGTTGATTGGTTGAATTCGATTGAGTTCTAATTTGTAAGCTGTGAACAGTTCCCAATAACTATCATAGGATAATTTCATAGATAATAGATCATTTTTTATATCGAAATATTAATTATTGATTCCTTCGTTGTAGTTTATAGTCAGAAGCTTCTAATTATGGAAATTTCGATAATTGCTGATGGATATCAATACATAGGTATTATATAATCAATTACCTATGCACTTGCAATATAGGTGTTATATGTATTGAAACGCATACCTTTCATTATTAAATACCTACAAATTATTTTATAATTCAGAAAGGAAATTTTATCCAATTGATAAATTTTATCCAATTGATAAATTCAAGCACATCAATGAATTGTTCTATCTAAAATTTTGGTACAAAACATGTGGATTCAAATTAGGAATCAATGGATTATATTCAAAAAATACATAATACATAATAATGATGTGATATGTTTTATATCATAAGTATTTACGACAGTTAGCAACACATTCACATTGAATTTGCTTACATCTATTTTTCTACAAAATATTAAACATCTGTTTTATTTCACTCTAAAAAAATACTTTTCTCGGACTTAGGGTCAATTCTTTCATATAAAAAAAAACACTTTTCAAATTGTTGGCGCAAATATTAATCTCCGGGCTAGTTTCAGGCATACTCGAGTTTATTATAAGAATACATAATTGTTTTAATGTAATAAAAATTTCGTAAATAACAGGACGTTGTAGTATTATATTTTAATTTAAAGTATGTATCGTTTTTCAAAGTTTATATTAAATTGTTTCATTTATAACGAGATTAAGTCTTTCCTATTTCAACACTCCCAATAAACATGTTAAATACATTATGTGAAGTCCAAAAAAAAAAAAAATGATAAAAACTAGTTGATTTATTCAGCTTGAAGTCGTTCTGTCTTTTTGTCCTTCTTCTATCTGAGACTGTTTCTTCACTTCTTCTGACGTTTCAATAATACAAAAAAGGAATCTTCGTACTTTAAAGTTGAACAACATTTTCTTGGAAACAATTTTCCGAAAGCTCGAAAAAATAACGGAGACTACAATGATCACTACTCCTAAACTTGTTGTTATTGAAGGAAGATCTCCAAAATATATTACTTGTACTCCATATCCTAAGAGTACATCTGTCACTTTTCGTAAAAGAGATGATATACCCGCTTCTTCAAATCTATAAATGAGAGAGTTTGTACAAACTGCAACGTAACTAATCATTCCGATAAAAATAGACCATCCAAGCTTTGGTGTAAAGGAAGAAACCCAGTCTACATCAAAAATCACACATGCAATGGCAGCTGAAATGCTGATACACATTCCACTCCACCATGTAATGATATTAACAGGAACATCTTTTAATGATCGATTCAAAACTCCAGATGTAGATTGTCCAAAAACACTTACAAGTGCGGCCACAATTCCAAGTGGTGAGTTGTAATGTACACTTTGCTCACGTAGAACAAGAGAGTCTTCAACTCCAAAAATAGAATCTGGACGAATAACTAGTATAATTCCTAGTAAACAAACAGTAAGGAGCAAAATTTCAAACGGACCACAGGGCTCTTTGAGAAATATCCTTGCAAAAAAAGTTTGAAAAAGTGGAACTGAAGTAAAAATAATTGTAGAGTCACCAAGAGCCATGTGTCTGAGGGCATAGAATTTCCCAAGTAATCCGAATGATCCTAGAAATCCACGGAAAAACAATTGTAATGTAATATTTTTGGATGGAAATGGATTGAGTCGTTTCATGAGACACCTCGTTGATGCTAATAAAAATATGACTGAGCTCCTGATTAGTGCCATGACGAAGGGATCTACTGCATCGAGTATTTTCACGATAAATGATACAATCATCACAAGAGTAGAATTAAATAAAATAAGCAGATATCCGATGAAAGGAACATGTTTCAGCTTGGCCGTAAAATCCATTTGAGTATTATTTATTGAGAAATCAATTTCATTTTTCAAACTAAAGAGTGGAAAATAAAATAAAATATATTAAAACGCTTTGAAAAAAATAAATAAACATATGATCACACATATTTTATGCTGGATTTGAAATACATTATCACTGCTCCTCAAGAGGCTATAGCTTCCTCTTCAGAGAATTTATTTGGGCTGGCATTTATTTGCCAGCCCAAATAAGATGAATGAAGTATGAACGTTTTTTATTATTCAAGTATTCACTCTGACGTATTATTGCGAGCAATGTCATAGCAAGACAAGTACAGGAGGTAATTCAAGGATTTTTCAATTACTGAGAACTTTTACTAAACCGATTTAAAGAATATTACCATTGCGTAATAAATCATATTAATTGAAGTAATAAATATCACGTTAAAAAAAATAATACAAATTTATAAGTAAAAAAGCCTCACATCAAGTCTATTTTCTCATAATGTCATTAGTTTATACACATACTTCTTTTTTCATCAATAACAATCACAGAATTTAAAATATGAAATTGTCTCAAAGTGTTGGTCATCTTTAACTATATATTAAATTACTACAAAATAACTCCTACAGACTAAGAGTTGGAATACTCATTCAACATTAACAAGCTCAAAGATGTGAAAGGGAAAATGTAACCCTCTAGAAAAATTGTAATTTCAATCCATCTTCACATAAATAAACTCAATAACAATAAGTCAACATTGACAATTTAAAAATAATCACAGAAAACGTTTATTCAAACCTATAGCAGTCCAAAACGATAAATCAACTCACATCAATGAGATAATTAGTTGAAAAATTAAAATTAATGAAGATGCTGGATAGTTTATGTATATTAAAGGTATTCAAATTCAAAATAGAATATTCCAGATAGAGATAGTGTAATTTAAAATGAAATAGTCAAATTCAAAAGGGAAAATAATCTAGTTCAAAAAGAAAGAAAATTATTCGTGCAATTATAACTTTGGTGGTTGTAAGATACGGACCGTTCGAATTGAAGATTTTTTTAAAAGACGATCGAACGTGCTTGGAACTGGGCCTCTGATATTATTAGATATCCTCCATCAAACTCATTTATACATTCTTGGACACTGTGGAAGATACTAATGCTTTTTAGAAATAACTTGAAGAAATCAACAAGTAGTGAGCTTTTACTATTTATATTTGAGTGATTTTTGTAGCTTATTTTTTATTTATTTATTTCTACTTTGTCAGAGTTGATATGAAAAAGAATATATGTCTTAATTCTTTATTTTTTAGATTTTTATTCAGTCAATATTTTATTCAAATTTTGTTGTTGTGATGTTAGTTTTTTTATTTTGGATTCATGATTAATTAAGTTTGTAAGCCTTAATCTGATGAAGACCATTTAAACTATAATGTTTAATTATATTTCTTCAAACGCATCTTTACCAGAAAAATTGGATTTAACAACCCAAAAATGGAATAATTCATTTTAAAATGTGAACAGTCAAATTGAAAAAAAAAAAATTATTATAGCTCCTATGTATTGAATATATAACTATCCAATCACGATTATGAGAAAGGATGATGAACCTCTTGCACTTGTAATCTATAATCCTCCTTGTTATTCAAAAGTGGAAGATATTCTAAAGTATTAGAGAATAACCTTTGGGTTACCAATGGAGTTAAAGACTCGTATTAATAATAATAATCCAAAAAGGGAGAAGACTAACTTTAAATGATTTAGAGTACTTCTATCAATCATCGACATATATCTTACCTATTTTTTACTATTTTAACATTATAAAGTTCAAATGTCCTGGATTATATTACTCATAAACACATAATAAACATGAAATCCTAACAGATCAAAATGAAAGAAAAAACATCCATTATTAGTTGGTTAGTAAGAATGACCAATATTGCATCTTCAGAGAAGTAAATTGCAACTTGTACAATTCGCTTATACAAGTTGCAACTTGTACATATCATACATATTTATGAAGAAATGAGTCCCTAGTGAATAAGTATGTCTTGGAATGAGGATAGAGGAATGTGACACATATTTAACAAATGAATTCCGCCAACCATTTTTTGATGAAAGAGACTTTTCATTAATTTAATTAAATTTTTGTCAATTTCCCTGTGATTTTTTTTAATATATCTTCATACCAATGTATGTCTGTAATTATTTAAGGAATGATAAAAACGCAAAAAAAACTATAAAAACACACACACACAACCAGAAAAAAACAAAAATTACATTTTTGTTAGAACTGTCTTATCAATAAATCAAGATAGAAATCAGGAGGGTTGATTTTGCTCTGACCCAGTAGCCTAATTAATACAATTTTTCTCAAGTCACAATTACAAAGACAGCGGCGGCTATTATTATTGTTATTAAAGAAACGATTAATTCTACCATTCTTCTTCTTTTTCTTCTAATATACGGAGATGATTCTGGGGAGGAAATGGAAAGCGATTTGTACACGTCCCTTCCAAATATATATAATTTGTTATACTCAGAAAGGACGGAGTTTCTATAAGTACCTTATATGTAATGTACATACTAATAATCTATTCTATTGGCTCCTTGCAAAAGAACAATCTTCAATATATATGTAGTATTTGTTTTTTACCTACCTTTTCATTAGGAGTCCGCCCCCCCCCCGACCCCCTTCCATGGACATAAGTGTATAATGTGCTTTAAAAAGTAAAGGAAACATGGGAAATATTCAAAGGATGTTTAAATAAAGTTAAAAATGTGAAAATCATTTAAATATCTATTTAAAATATGCCAATATAAAGAATTTATTTAAAATATATATACGTACATAAATTATGGTTCCTCTACGATGTACCTATTAGTATTTGTTGAGACTCAGTACGGCTTGGTATTAATTCGTATTTTGGCCGATAACGTCGTTTCAGACATGAGGTCCAATTGTAATTGCTTTCAAATCGTGGATTGATCTCTACACTACCCACCCATACAAATTGTGCAGGAGTGTTTTTTACTTAATTTAGTTTGTTTATAAAATGGCCAAGAGTCATGTTTGATAAAATAATTAAGCTTCCTGAATTACATTATGTAATACAGGACGAGGAATCAAAAATTAAAAAGTTTTAAAAACCGTTTTCCCTTCTCCATATTTGTATTTTGTGTCGTTTTTATGCAAACGTTTGAAGAAAAATTTGTGATGACTTCAGGGCAACAATTGCTCGTTTTCAAGATGCACCAAACACACTTTTTAGTCAATCTGTTCTCCCTGCGGAAAGTTTGCACCTTTTAGTGTATATCGGGGCACTGTCTTGGTAAACAAACAGAAGTACTCTTCAACCATGACAAGATATGGTTCCTTGATGAAATTCCTGTGTTGGCTTTCTCGTTGGGAAAATAAAGCTGTTTCACATCGCCGATAACAATTACCGATGATCACTTGACCTTCTGATTTAGTCAAAAGTGATCATTTATCCTTTTCACAAACATTCGACTTGTGAGAAGATCGCATATTGCTACATTTTTGTCAACAACAAACTAAACTCCAAGACAAGTGCAAAACTGTCCAAAGTTGGGGCTAGATGGGAAGAGGATTTCTATTTTTTGAGTTTTCACCCTGATATTTATAATTTTTAATTTCAAATCAAAAATTGTTTATAAGGTACAGGAATAATTACTTAACAAGGAACAATCTTTTTATTTACTTATTTTCATTGGGGAGATGATTTTTTAAGTTTGTTCATGCACAATTGGACAGCATATGACACATTTTAAACTTCATATAACGTCATTAATCAGTTCCCTAATTGCTTGGAGGCCAAGATGGGTCCAGTCTCCCAATTATTTCGCCAGTTGTAGTATTTATCGATCCTATTACTGGTGAGTGGTGAGTAATTCATAGTTACTCAGATCAGCCCCCTAAATATCAAAAAACAGGGTTATGGCACTGCCAACTAAGGATTTCCAAACCAAAACTCAAACCTAGTCCCTACATATTAATACCATTGTTTTGTCTGAATATCTTAGACACATCTGAAACGGTTAAAATTTTTATAACCCCAATGATTTCTGTTCTAGTTTGGTCTACATCGTTCTTGTAGTAAAATTTAGTCAGCACAAAAAATCTGTCTTCATCGGTCCAAGAAAAAAAAAAAAAAAATGTTTGTTAGAAAAGGTAATTTCGTTTCATATCACGCGTTGGATCGCAATTTTGATTTTTCAGTTTGTTCATAAAAGGCATTGTACAAATACGAAACTCTTCAAACCTTATATGACATCACTTTACCGATGTTCAAAATATGGACAACATTTTAAATAAGAATGATCAAAAAGGAATTGCAACCCATCTCGACAGAACTTTAATAGGAACAAATTAGCCTATTCCAACAAAAAATATAATGCTCTCAAATAGGGCTACCGTAATTATCGGAGGCTAGGTGGAGATCCAGGGCCACCCACCCCATTGCAGTACATACATATCGGTTTTGTATGGAAGTGATAAACCGCTTTGAAACCATTCTAATTTTTGTAACCCCAAACTAATTCTGCATTGATGCGTAGACTGTAAAACTCAGTCAATACCGGTTATTATACACCCTCGTACACATAAGAAACCCTTTAAACTTTATACCTTTAACGTCAGAGTAATAATATCCACAATTTAAACTACATTTTCAATTAAACTAATCAAATTGTGTTACATCTGGACCAAACTTCTTTAAAAGAACAAATTATCTTAATCCAACAAAAAGCTATAATAGTCTCAGATCAGTCAGCACTGGAATCACTGGAGGCCAGGCTGGGGAACAGGATCCCAATAATGAATCCAGATACAGTATTTATCGATCCTAGTAAGTAGTGAGTAGTGAGTTATACATATTCATTCAAATCAGGGTCACACCCCAATATCAATATTGGTCTAGAAAAAATCACTTTAAAATCGAACTGAAAAGAAAAATATCTTGGACCGAGTTGCAAATGTATGCCAATATAAGAACTTGTTGATTTCCGTGAGGGTAGATATCTGGTAATTCTATTTCATAAGTTTTTTAAAAGGATATTTCACCCTTCCTCACAATGAGGAAACAATGTATGAATAATGAAATACGAAACCTTCTCATCAACCTCATGAAATATGCAGGCGTCTTGACTTGTCAAGCAACAACCCTTTCATTAATTTTCTCCAAATAATTATTTTCTTGTACGTACACCTCATCTCAATCAACATAATAATGCAGGAGTTCTTCAAAAAAAAAAAAAAAGAGTAAAAATACCGGAAGCTTTCAAATGAAACAAAGGCATCTGGAAAATCTTCAAATTACAAATGACGCGTGCCAAGCCTTCAAAATAAAAAAAATAAAAATTGAAACATACCACCCATATTCATAAATGACTTTCCACTCTATTAAACTTTATACTCTTTTAAATGCTTCTACAGAAAATAAATTAATGATTGAAAATATTGTATTTTTTCTATAGATACAAAATAATAATATTTTTACATATTTTTTCATTATTTGATGTTTGCACTATATTTAAAATATGAGGCAAAACATTTTAATTCAACAATACTTTTAAGTTTGTAGAATGCTATGACGGCATTTTCATTTGATAGTGGATTAGTTGTGATTGTGTTATTTTGACGTTTAATATGAAAATTACATCGTAACTGATAAGTGCTTCTAGCTAATTTGATACTGATCGTTAATAAGTAGTAATTCATAGTGACGGTATCAGTTAATATCCCCTTTAGGGAGACTGTATTTTGATTTCCATCCGAGAATATAGTGATCAGAGGGATTAATGTTGGTTTTGGGAGAGAGAAAAGATAATATTTTTAATTAATAATTTTCTTTCATAATCATTTTGTTTGATTTTAATAGCAAAAGTAAATTTTCAAGTGTTTGTCTAACAATAAATATTTATGAATTTATAAAAAGTTCTTAGACCAGACAATTTATGTAGAAATACGGCATTCGCCGGGAGGGGAGGGGGGCATCTGAATCATCTGTGATACGTAAAATGTTTGTTGTTTTCTTAAAATAAGATATTATGATGTATAGAAATTGCCATTTATACAGCCTGCTGCATATAGAAATACCAAATTGAACCATAATCTCAGCTCATCCAAATATATAACTACAAAGTGGAGGGGTATTGGGGCCACTTGTCTCTGACTTGTACTTGACTAAAAAAATTAGTATAAGGTAGTTTTTAAAAACTTATATAAGAAAATATTATGTTTTATATAAAAAAAAATTATGGATTGTTAGGGTAAATGTCTGGATTTAGGAGAAGTCAAAAGATATTAGGCGTCGACGAACATACAAATTTTGCGTTAATAATTGAGAAGATAACTTCCCAAGAAGTCATCAGTATTACTCCCCGATTTTCATATCCATCCTCACACGTAACCACTCAATACTTGAATGTTATCTTCTCAAGAATGAATGATTAAGGACAACAGCACAAGAAAAAAAATGACGTTATTACTGATAAGCTAGGAAGTACTTTAGTCTCTAGAGCACTATCTGTTTGAGCCTTAGCTGCACACGCTCGATGTTACATGCAAAACGTCAGCGAGATTTAGTTAAAATGACTATTGTTATTGCTTATATCAAAAATATGTACATTAATATAATATACATCAGGGAGAAATATATACAGTACACCCTGTATGTACGCTCAATACTACATATATGGAAACCGTATTTGGGATTGAATTAATAAGACTTGATTGTATTTTCTTAGATAACAATTGACTACTTTTTATTTCAACATATGATTGTACATTCATACAGATACACTTTGCTTTATTAATAAGAGGATTAATAACGATACAACTGCTAATGTACAAGTTTATTTGGATACTTTTATTCTTGCTTTCTCTCTCTTAGAAATTCTGAAGATAAATGTCTAGAATGATCAAAATGAATCTAAATTATACGTACACAAAATGATATAAAAGTAAGAAGGATATTTGATGCCACAGGTCATTTGAAAAAGATATATAATGAAAGACCTTTATAAATATTCTATAAAATAATATATAGGGTGTATCATTTATTGTGTCGCATTAGAAAAAAAACAATAATAAGACCGTTGTATCTTTGGCTGTGAGCCGTTTCAGAAGTTTAAGCCAGGGATTGACAAGAATTTCCTATCGACTTTGCAATGACAATTTTTGCCACTCTGCTAACCTCGTAGGGGTTTTTATTCAAGGCGGTGTCCTTGTTTGTGGAGGTTCCACCATCGAAAAACTGAATATCCGGATGCTTCTAACTTTACATTAAATCTGATTTTAAAAAAGCCAATTAAAAGTTCACGACTAACTTGCTCAGGATTAATGATCTTCAGTTCTGCAAAACAAAACAAAAATAAGTGTATCAAAAACAAATCCAATGTCTAATGCATCATCATATTAATTTGAAGATCTCAACTTGTTGGTAATAAAGTAATGCTTCCCATGTTATGTTTTGTATATGCAGCACTGATTCATAAACTAACTAGCCTATCATTTTGGAAAGGCCATATTGAGGTACAATTAATGAGAAACCCTTAATTAACAAAATAATAATAAAAAAAAACACATACACAACATAAATATCAATTCGACAATCAAAAAAAAAAAAAAAAATAATAAATCCTGCATTCTTACTTTACTCATAGAAAAACCAGCGTTGCCTAGATGCCGTGCTTTAACGTAAAAAGTTATGGGAAATAATTTTCTTTAAAAAAAAAAGAAGAAGATATTTGTAGTAATTTTCTTTAAAAAAATTGAAATTACATTCAAACCAAATTAAAAGAAGGCAAGGAAGAACAGTACCTCTCCCCGTAAAACCGGTTTGATTCGGTTTCACTTAAGTGCGAACTAATTCGTTGTCTATTAACACATAAAAATGGATTGTCATTTTGGAAGGGAAAAAACCACATTCGGCCTTCCCATAATGTCGACACTCGTTTGAAACCTAAACATTGTGGTTTTGGAACACTTTGCCCAAAACATTTTTACTGAAACCCACTTTGCTGAATGCAATTTTGCCGAACAAACACATTTTCGAAAGACCATTTTGCCGAAAAAAGTAAGTATTAATATACTTAATGATGATTCATGCTGCAATAATATTTAATTATGATTTCCATTCATTTCATTACGTGTTTTTTAATTTATAACTAATTGAGTCATTACAATATAAGAATACTACAACAGTTGGCTCGAACCGTTGTAACAATCATCCCGAAAATTCCCCTATAAATCAGGGTGTCACCCTGCTAACACAAAAATATATACGAGGGTGGTCTGAAAAGTTTTTGACCTAACAAAGATATTTTTTCAGATTTTTTATTTTGTTTTTCAAGTAGTCTCCTTCTAACTATACACAATTCTCCCAGGGATGCTCCCATCTCTGTAACCTGTCCAAATAAATAATTGTTCACAAGATATTTTTTGTTTTTGCCTAAACTACTATGGGCTGTAGGAGTCACCTTTTTACACAACAAGCCTTTGAATGTCTGATATTGTTTGAATTTATGTAAAGGTTACACTTTCAAAAAAATAAAAATAATGAGGACAACTTGATTCTCGTTTTATTTTTTTCATTTTCACAAAACCACTCACATCAACTCAATCAAACGACAGTTACATAACAACTGGTCGTCCAAAATGGCTGAAACTTTGGTGAGTAACAGATGTGACTAGCTTTTATTTAAGAATGCTACCATCTTCATGTTGAAGTTGGATGCTTTTCAGAACACCCTCATAGGGTATTTTCTTATCTGTCGTCAATGTTTGAATCTCTTTGGTGAACATTTTTCGTTTTGCTTTTCGAAGGGACTTGTTCTCCTGCTGTAGTATAATTTTCACGTCCTATGACAAGCCATCTTAAGAATGATAGAGTCAGAGATGATAATTAACTAATAAATACTTAATGATTGTAATTCGTGACAAATTTTTAAACATTTTATCATTTAAAATTGAAGTAAACTGATTGGGAAACTTCATACAACAGATTCACTTTTTTTTTTTTCAATGTCTCCACGTGCGAAAAATTGTAAATTGTACATGAAACAGCTTGTAAACAACATATATGAATAATAAAACATATTGAATTTCCATTTTCTATACTCTATTTGTCCCTTGAATATTAATAAATATGTACAATAATAAAAATCAATATGGCCGTGTCTTTATAAATACATACATTTATTTATAAAAAGATGAAAAAAAATGATTAACAACTCGATCCTTTCAAATACAAATGTTTACATGAATAAATTATAATTTATTCATTTCAATAAGGAAAAAAAAAAAGAAAAAAAAGAAGACCATTAGTAATAAGGAGCTCCCTCAAAGACTCACTGACTCTGAAGACCTGAGCATGAATTAATGATATTTCATTTTTTATATGTTTTTTGTCAAATCCCTTCATCACTTTTAAATAATATTGTTGAGGCACAATAACAACAAATAGGGAGAGGGGGGGGCAATAGCCTGTACAGCGTGTATAGTGTATACATACATCATTAGAGCTCACATAAAACATTCAATAAAGCATGAATAATGATGTAATCGGTCAAAATCATGTTTGTGCTTACCATATTGCAAGGAAGAGGGGATATTATTATTTAATGAATTACTTGAAATACAAAATAAAATCCGTTAAATTGATGTATTAAATAAATAATAATATAGACTTTATTGTATGATACATCAATATTAGTGATGTGCTGGTTACCTGCGGTTCGGGCTGTGTTTTATATTTGCAACTCCGAGTTCCAATAAGAATCAGCTCGTTTATCACTTAGTAGCTATTCTTTTTTACACTATAATTGTTCCATTTCTTATTAAAAAAAGTTTGAGTTTCTTAGGCAACAGGCAAAAAACTCACACATCCTTTCTATCCCACAGTTTGAATTTTGTGCACATTTTAATTTTGCCGTATACATTTTTGCCTCTAGTAATTTTTCCTCTCAGAGATTTTACCGCATGATATATTTGCCATCTTTTTATATTTGTATATCATAGATTTGAACTACATATAAACTTAGGCCTTCCTTTTGCATCATTACTGAGCTTATACAGCGGTAAAGACCAAAGGTAAAGTTCGAACTTATAATAAAAAACTTCAAAGGGCAAAAATGTTCCCTCCCAAAATGATATAGAACACATTTTTTCAAATATAGAAAAGATAATCTTAAATTGGATGTGAGGACCCTATTTTGGAAGCTAACGTTGAACGATTGCCTAAAAGTAGTGTGCCATACTATATCTATTTCAAAATGAGGAGTTTAATAATTAATTATTTAGATAAATATCCAAAAATGGTGGTTTTGTATATAAAAATCCGGATATATTGAAATTTTCATCTGAAAAATAGCAGTATCTAAATTCAACAGTATGTGAGGTAAAATCGTGGACTATTTGATAACGAACAAAAAGGCTAAGCATTTGCAAGAATGAAAAAGAGTACAAAATTGAGGCTATATCTCAGACTTCTTAATGGATATATCTTTCTATGTTTCAACATGTTTTTCTTGGCTACTACCATTGCCTTCACTCCAACACTTCTTGATGGAGGCCTCCGACATGGCTACCCACTGATTTTCGACAGACACCCTGAGGTAATCCAAATTTGGGTGAGGTGCAGATAAGGCTTCCTTCTTGACTACGTTCTAAATGACATAGCGAAGGGGAGAAAAGTCTGGGGAGGAGGATGGCGAAATAATGTTATTATGCTTTAAACAAGTCAAAAATTTATGGCCCCTCTTTACCTAGTTTGCCTTGGTTCCTGTTGAAAGCAGTTGCCGATATCGTCGTACAAAAGAGGCCTTCTACAAATCCTTCACATACATCCTACCAATAATGATAACATTGAGAGCCTTGGCATGCTGCCTCATCTACCTGGTCGGACTTCTGGTGATCGCAGTGTCCATGTCCTCCACCGTTTTTCCAGCCTCTACAACTGCCAAAAAGCCCTCAATGCTCTGACCTGAAGTGATTATCATTTCAATTTCGTTAACAAGACTCTAGTAGACCTACGTCCTTCATCACTTACCCAAAACTTACTTTGGGCGTGGAGCAAATAATACAAAATTTGCCTTTTCATCTCCATTTTGACTACTGTTGATTTTCAAAGTTTTTTATTTATTGTGTATTAACTGGAATAGTCTCTACGTAGCTAATTTTTTAAAAATATTTACCGTAAAATAATCAGAATTGATTTAAAATCAAGTCCACGATTTTACCTCGCACACCGCAAAGTCGTATATTGAAAAATAAGTAATTCAGTAATATGTGTAGTTTTGTCGAATTTTAGATTATAGTCAAGTTCGATACATTTTTTCTCGTCGGGTTAGATAATCAAAAATATGCAGGACTCGCGGCCTCTAATAAAACCAATCCGTGCATCACTAATAAATATGTACAGCGCACAACAGATGTGGAACAAACAAAGTCATTATTAATTGAACTAATATTTATGTATATTTGCAGGAATAATACATATTCTCCTGATGCACGTGTAATCAACCACAAAATTATTATCTATTATCCCTCCTACTCCTCTTAGTCCAAATAGGGATAGAAGAGTGTCTTTATTTATCTCTTTACATGCTTCATTACCTTCTTGAAGATGAAAATGAAAAAAGACAGTTCAAACAAAACAAAACAAAAATCGATTTTAATCAATTCACTTTTCATTTTTTTTCCTTTTTGCAACAAAAGGGAAGACAAAACCAACCGGATAATTGTAGGGCTCCATTGTTTGAAGACCCACTATTGATTTATGGCATACGTCTTAATCCACCTGTTTTTTTTTTAAACATAAAAAGAAAATTTTGGAAAGTTGGGCGGGATGGAAGAGCTTTGAATTTCATTAAAGACCGTTCAGATTATTCATATAATATACAGGGTGAGGATTAAATTTCTGAAAATAATTTTCAAATTTATACATCTAATATAAATTTATTAATTATCATAATCTTTTGTGAAAATAATCAAATTTAGTAATATAAATGTATTTAAAAAAAAAAAAAAAAACTTTTGTTCGAAACAGCCATCTTTTGCCATGATTACATAGCATAGCAGAGACTAGAGGCACATGGGTAGAGACAACACAGGCCAAGTAGGAGGATTTAATCATTATTAGGTACCATAAGCCGCCCAGTGTCATGGTCTGGGCTGGTATTATGTCAGAGAGAAAGAAGATATTCATCAATTTCATTGATGAAGGTGTGAAGATCAAATTAACATTGCCTTGTAGACGTGTTGGTAGACAAGATTCTTCCCTGGACATATATGTATAGTGATGCCCTTTACATTTTCAGACAATATGGAGCACCCTCTCAAAAGGCAAAATTGTGCTGGACTCGTGAAAAGCGAATTTTTAGGGCTTTGAGGTAAATAATTTGTTGTCTCCTAGTAGCCCTGTCCAGAATCCCAAGGACTCTTCTATTAAATCCAGGGCTCCAACCAAGCACCCTCCTCCCCCCCACCCAAGACACTTTGAATTGCGCCTTCATCCAGGAATGGGTCAATAAGCTGTTCCTGCTGCTTCTACCCAAGTGCCTCTTCGTCTCCGCCATGTTTTATTTCAACTTAAGTGTTTTTAAATTCATTTATATTACAATTTAATCATTTTCACAAAAGTATATTTTAATTAATACATTTATTAAATAAAACATATCTTCACAAACCACCTCCTCACCCTGTAGACATAATATAAGCCCATGTTTGACCCTATTAATTATAGAGTCCGCTACTTACGTCATCACATTTTGATGTTTTTTTTCTTTTTCTTCTATTATTGTAATACGACCAAGAACGCTTACATATATTATCTAAGTATATAATTACTATTTTTTTTGTATCATAATAATGACAATTCTTTCATGTGTCTATTTTTTTTTTTTTTTGGGGGGTAGACGGAATCATAATAACTTGGCTGAAACGTTTCCGTTTCGTGAACTATAGGGGATTAGAAGAAGTAATAAGTAATGATTTTTTTCTATCTCCTATTTAGGGAGAAAAAAAAAGAGATAACTTGATGTATGTATAATAATTAAACCGATAGAGAGGGTCAGAGGATTTAAGTGGAACTTAATGAGGTGTGTTGATCTTTATAGACATACATATGTATAGCTCTAAATGTGTTGGTTGGTAATGTTTCAGCGCGGTGCTCTAATGCATTTCACAGTGGGGTTTTTTTTTTATTAATGACAAAAACTCGTTCTGCAAAATTTTCACAACAAGGTCCCCAATCCCTTATTTTATAGGAATTGGTTCATTAGAACAAAAAATCAATGGTGCCTAAATCGTTGGATGAATCTAATCATTCAACTCCTTTACTTTGTGGTCTCAAAAGTGGGTTCGCTTCAGATTGGTGACATCCTCAATATACACCAACAACTTGAAGAAAATTACCTGTGAATGTTTTTTTCTGCAATTTTCAATCCACTTATTTTAATAATGTGATCAAGTGAGACCTCTAATAGCTATGGCGGAGAGTATAATAGCCGATAGATTCGCTAAATGGATCAAGGAGTCTGATTGGCTCATTTATCTTACAATGAGAGGTAAAAATGACTTCAAAGTGGAGGCTGCTGCAATTTGAAAAACATTCACGATATTATATGCCTGCAGAACAAAAAGGACTCATCTTCTTTTAGGTCTGAACAAAGAAATTGAGGAACACATCGACTCGATAGATTTTTAAACTATATTTCATTTCATATTTTTACTACATAAAAGGAACTTCTCGTCATATTTTAACAACACTTAAATCCCTTATTAATATTTTATACCATTTTTTAAAAACTTGTGAAAATTCCTTTGTTTTTAACTTACTATGCATAATTTTAAACAACTCTATATTTCTATCAATTAGGTATATTTGATTAAGTGAACCGAAAGTAGGGATAATAATTAAGGAAGAAAAGCAAAGATAAGTGTCTTTAGAAGAGACAATTAACTTTTTTTCCCATAATTTTCGAGCTTCATTTTTAGTATGGTATAAAATTTGAATGTTATTTTAATAATCGAAAAATCTGTAATATGTAGCAGACCGATGATTTTAGAACAAAAGCACTACTTTTTCAACAAAATTCCAGTGTTTTAATAAGGACTTTTTTCTCCCAAAAATTTTGACATTAATAATTTTTTAAGACAAAACGAATATTTTTTATTGTGATAACAATAAACGTTTCCGAAAAATGGATGGGGGAGTCATGGCACCTTCGCTCTTATTGTCCCAACGCCACTGGTTGAAATCCTAATTCCCTCCTCCTTGACCCACTCTCAGCCTACTCCCCCCTAAATTTCCTATGAATGTAGAAGGCAATAAAAGATGTACAAATTAAACTTATAAAAACAATAACAATGTTCATTTTCGTACTAACCTTGAAATCTTTACTTTTGTAGGAAGAGGTCGATGAATCTTTAATGGAAAAGGTGTCAAATATCTTCCTTCAATGAATAATACTTGTTGTCAATGAGCTCTTCTATTAATTAAAATAAAGAATATCATTAATTTATTAGTCTTTATAGTTCTTTGAATTGATTTTCTTTTTGAAATCAAGTTATGAACAACGATCTCCCAGGTTTGTGGGGAGCAAATACTCTGGACATATACTGTATCTGCAAGCCATTCTATTGTCATGTTTTTATATACCTTATTTAGTTTTTGGGATTAATGAGATATTCAAGGGGAGTTCTATCCTTTTGAAAAATATTTTGACACAAGAAAAAAATCAGTGGATATATGATTTCTTTGAATTGTGAAAAGACTGCATCTAAATAGTATTCTCTCCAAGTCTTTATCTCGCCCTTAATATTATATATGTACAAAATAAAGTTGTAAACACTATTTATATGAAACTTCAGGCCTCCACCTCCCATTTCCCATTCCCTGTACCACTCTGATATAGGAATAAATACGATTTGAACTTCTACCCATTAAAAATAAGAGATAGATTACGTTTTTGGCTCTCTTGTACAATTTGATTGAAATCTGATATATATTTTTTTTTTTTGCCAGACAAAGTCTGTATCGCTCTATAGGCATTTTCTATTTGGCTCCTTATATACATGAAGAAGTCCATGATCATAGTACAATACCGTAATCATCAAGTGGCCCGGGCTCGAATTACCTTCCCAAAAGTACCTAGTATTTATTCAGCTTATTAATGATGAATCATTCATAGTCACTCACATCCGACACCTTTATAAGTAAACAGTGATTACAGCACTAAAGTATAAATTGTTTGCAAGTTTCCATGTTTTATTTTGCAATCATGTTGCTAGGGGCAATTTATATTTTATACATGAGAGGAGCAGAAAGTTATTGAATTTGTTCATAATCCTTTGTGCTGTTTTTGGTATCCAAGGATAACGCTATGAGATGATTTCCATAAAAATAATTACACCATATGATTCAAAAGAATATTGGGACGAACAAGTATTGCTAGCTGTCAAAAAATTATTTTGCTTGATACTAACGTACCAGTAGTTGCAAGGTATCGACAATCTAACTTGGAAAAATGTATATAAATTATCGCCCACCAATTTGTAATCTTTTTTGTATAAACAAATATATAAACTATTTCTTATATTATAAGATGCTTATGGATGGAAAACTTACCTCATTATCTAAATATATTAATTATTAAAAAAAGGACCACAATTTTATAACATCAAAATATTTAATATGTGATACGTACCGTCATAACCCACTGTAGGTAAAAGTGTACCAAACACCTGTAAAGCCCTGTATAGTACAAGTTCTATTTTCTATGTGCATTTTATCCAAAGTTCGGATTTAAATCAAATAGGATCTGCATTAAAATTACTTGTTTTACTGATTACTGATGACGAAATAATGAATGGCCCAATGTTATTTATGTAGATTTTGCTCCAATCATTGAATAATATAAATAGAGTTCTTACGTTTGATATATATAATATCTTTTTTTAACTAAGATTAAGAAGGAGTGTACTGATTCATCAGAATTGGCAAAAATGACCAGTATTTTTTGAATAAAGGAATATAATTATTTTTCCTCTTATCTAAATTTTGACATATATTAAGGGACCTGTAATAATTGACCTGAATAACAAAATTTAAGTAATTATATTTGTTTATTATTTTTATGTAAGCCGTAAAAAAACGAAAATCAACTTTAAACCCTTCAATAAATCCAGTTTTGGTATTTAGAGCCATTGAAAAAAAGTGGCATCTATAGGTTTTTTGTACGATTCAGAGCCATATTCTACCGTGAAAGAAGAATATAGACGGAAATCAGAGTTAATAACGATTGACCAATAACATTCAGCATTTCAGATTTGTACAATATTTTTAAAACATATCTGAAAATCTTTGGGATGTACAAATCTACCGCAAAAATAAATTAAAAATTGGGAGCCCTGTCAACACCTTTCTCAATGTATTTGATCTGGTTCTCAAATATTGACTCCATAAGTGGCTCAGAATGATATGAAAATAATAATTATTTAAATTATTAATGTAGTTTCCAACATCACGGCTATAAGATTTGCATTTGGACTAAGATTCAAACAATGCTTCTCTCTCAAATAGGATTTCTTATGTTTTTATGTAGTAAATTGACATAATATCTTTGGTTCTCATTCAACTTCAAAATTTGAGCAACATTCATCATAATCTGAACTAGAACCAACCGTCAGTTACCCATAGGGCAGGAGTTCTGGTCATATCTATACCGATCAGAACCATATCCCTTTTTTTTATTAATTTAAAATGATTAATAAATAATTATAGTTATAGTTATGATTAATATATGTATGTATACCCCAAACCAATAAAAAGTTAAACATTAAAAAGATGGAACGATATGGACAACGCACTTGGGCGAAATTATTATTTTGACCGTAATGTGCGTGGGTTGTGTTGAGTCGTTCCTACAGAAGGAAATATGCTTAATGTAATATTTATTTATACTTAATTTGTACAACTCCATCTGACCCATTAAAGGATCATTAATAAAAAATATAATAAACCATTAAAATAGGTCAATAGGTATTTTATATTTGGTCTATTTTATTACTTTATACATAATAAGAAATCAGAATCGTCCATAAAGATGGTATTGGATTCGTCTGAAATTTTGATATTGTTACACCTCAAGTATTAAACAATAATAAAGTTAGATTTTATATATTTTTCAATGAGTTATAAGCTTTGCAGACTTTTGCCGTCAGACTCTTCCAGTTCCTTTCTGACTCTTGAGAAAAAGGAATTGTCTAGGTTTAAGAAGGTTACTAGCTCAAAATTGTCTAATCCTTCACGGACTCTAACAAATACAGTCATCCTTTTCCCTTATTTTTGACTAAAGAAATTGTTGATTGATTACCTATTTTAGCTGATGCTAAACCCTACTGGATAGCTACAAAAAACAACAACAAAAAAACGGCCTACCTACACATAGACAGCTGTCGCAGATGATCAAAGTTTGTTGTTAATCAACGGCCGCACTTTGTTTTCTTATTATAAATTAATATATTGACTAACTAATAAGTTATGTTTATTCTTTTCTAATTTCTCGATTCTAGTCAATCCTTAACGAGGTCAGGCAACACTACTTTGTCCATTGCAGTTTACTTACACATTCTACCTTGATACCAATCAATATGACAACACTAATATGTATATTGTTATATGTATTAATATAAGTCTCCGCCATATTTCCAAGTGTTTGTCAACAATGAACCTTTGTGTGTTTGTTTTCAAATAAAACTTCAAAGCTATCATACAATAAAAGTAATAATTATCATAATCATAGAATAAACGTCAGTTGAGATCATGACACGTTTATATAATAAATCTACGTATTGTAATCCATTTCAAAATAAATGTACAACACACAGCTTATAAGTTAGAAGAACATAAATCATTACTAAATAAATAAGAAAAACTCTTATTTATTTAGCCATCATTTGACCTCAATTATAATTATTTAAACGAGTATGAAGTGTAAAATTTAGTTTTGAGATGTGTAAGTAAGGAGAGAATATGTCGAATTATTTTTGAGTATATACAGTGTATGTACAAGTTTGGACAGTAAAATGGGGACTCAAAAACCTCCTGGCCTACTTGACCTCTTTCAGGAGATGGTGTGAGGTCCTAGTGTTTAAGGGAAATCCAAAGTAGCCCTTCAGGACCCTCCTGATGGTCCTAGTTGTCACGGAGAAGTCGTTGGGGAGTCGATATTGGTGAGGTCCTGTTCGATCTTCTTCTCAAAGGTGGACAGGAACTCTGGTTTCCCCTTTAAATTTTGCCAACCGCTTCTTGCTTTCCTTTAAAAGCCTTATTCACCATTCTTCATTTTGGCCATCTTGAAAATCAGGCTCCTGGAGTTCTTCACATTACTAATTGCATAATCTTTGACATTTCAACTTCGGCATCTAGGAGATCTGAGATGCCTTTAGTCTTTTTGCTCACTCATGATGATGAAACGGATATAATAGTTTGTTTATCAACAAAGTTTGTCTGAACCAGAATGCAAAAAAAAAACAAAAAAAAAATCCTTTTATGTTGATGCGAAAATATATAATTTTTTTAAATCCGTTTTTACATTGAAACTTTTGCTACAAACCGATAATTTTTTGTTAGTAACAAAAAAAAAATCGTCAATTTGGGAGAAGGGGAACTCAAGCTCCGTAAAAGCCGCAGAAAAATGCAAGTTTTTTAACATTATATTTTTTGTGGATCAGACAGATTAATAATTGTGGAGCTGTCCTTAGTTTAAAAAATTTCTTGTAAATAACGCTTCAGAGGGAGTTATAATCCATAAAATGTTGTTATGACAATCATCAATGTGTAATTATCTAATTCTATTATTTGTTGAATTATAATGTTGAGTTATAAGCAAGAAATAATTGCTAATGATGTAAATTTGTTCAAATAAAGAAAAAACTAATGTGTCACATGTCAAAACGAACTTAGTTTGCCTGTATTGGGACAACCTGTTCGTTCAGACAGTATATGCTTACTCTTACACTGTATTAAGATGTCTTGACAGAACAATTTGCTTGTCCCGGAGGGTTGTACAAGTGCTAATGTAAAGCCCTCTAATGTATAGGCTAATGCAGGTAATAAGTCTTCATTAAACACATGTAACTATTTATTTCCATCGAATTGTTTCTCAAATACTTACTTTAATACTATAGAGGAGATTGGATACGTTTGTAACTAGCTTCTTAAACATTCATAAAAGCTTGAACAGGAGATAGGCTGTAGGGGCTGTCCCCCCTCCAATTAAGGAATTTTTGCTTTTTTCTAAAAAATGTATAGTTGATCAAAAATTAATTTAATATGTTAAATTTAATTTTTGAAATTTGTTTCCTTCAATTTAATTTTCAAAAAGATTACACATTAAAAGAAATGTGAGATATTGGAACGCTCAGTACACAAAGGGGTCAGTTGCAATAAGTAACATAATTTGCACCGTATTTTTTCTTATTCTATATTATTTGCAGTATATATTATCCACAGAAACATGTTTTTTTAGTCAAGGCAGGGGTCTGAATAGGGTTACAAGAGTTTTTATATACACATCCAACTTTCTAAATCTTTAATATAATAATAGAATGAAGATAAACATTACACTCCATGGTTAAGACAGCTTATTACCCTGTTAATAAAGAAGATAGAACTTTAGAGTAAAAATATATAATATATAATAAAATCAATAAAAACATTTATTGATAACAAGTATTTGCAAATTAAAAGAGTTAACTATTCTGCTACAACGAACAAATCACTATCAGAGAAAATGCTGAGGACATTGACAGATCGGTTGGCTCGTCCAATAACTTTTTTTAATACGTTTTTGTCATGAGACGAGTGTCAGGGAAGTTTGTTCAGAAACTGCTTAATTTTGATCAATAGAATCGTCGCACTTTTAGGACAAAAACAATACCACAATCATGTCTCAGCCATCATAGTCACAGGATTTGACCCCATGTGACTTTTTCTTATTTCCAAAACTGAAAAGACCTATGAAAGGGCGGAGATTTGCAACGAATGAGGAGATAAAGACTTCATCGTTGACAATAGTGTATTGTACCTGAGGGGGGCAAAATTAATACTGTTAATAAATAATTTTTTTTTGGAAAAAAAATACAAAAGTCCCCTTACTTTTTCAAGCATACCTTGTGTATGCTTGTACGTTATTTATTTTTGGCATGTCTTATTCATACTTGCTTAGAGAAATTTAAAAAGAACAAAAAATGTATCTCTTATGTCATAATATGTGTGTAGATTATTGCAAATAGATAATATATTGTATTATCTAATTGAAATTTATTGGCAAAGGGATTAAGCCAGGATTTGCTACGGTCCAGAAATAACAAGTACAAGTTTGGCACTTAGGGAGTGTGGGGAATGAATGTCCGGACTCTCCTTCTACATATAATGAAAATATTTCATGTCGTAGGTACATTCTTCTTTTTCAAGATAAGGAAGAGTTAGAACAACAAAGCGAACTTATATCTATGTATGTAGAATAGGGTGTTCCTTAATAACAGACTAGACCATATACTGTTTCGTTATACATTTACAAACTCCTCTCCAAACTCTGCTTCCTCCCAACCGGTATTAAGAATCCCGAGAAGGCTCTCCACCCCCGAAATCTTTTTTTTTTTTTTTTATAAGTGACCACTTTTCTTTTGTGGGAGATGCAATTTAACGTCTTAGAAGGAAGGATTTTGTAATCCTAAAGAGGAAAACTCAGAAGGAAAACGAGTTAAATAGAAAATAAGTAGTCCTAACTATGTCAAGTGATAGATTAGATTAGGCCGGCACATATACTTCGGAGAATCTTTGATCGATGTGAATCCATAATAATTATGACTTCAACGCAGATGAACAAAAATGATCCATGGATTTAGTCCTCCCAAAGGATCGGTACATTCCCTTATCCAAGATCTTATGAGTCTTCATTTTCTTTTTTTTCAGTTTCATGATAATGGATGACTCCATCCCCTACCCAATGGGGATATGCTGTCTCTCAGAAATCGGGGTTACCATATTTCTTTTATATTATCCCACGTGTGGTTATTTTATAAAATATAAATGATAATTTTTTTAAATTTTGTTATCCAAAGAAATTTACAAGGATTTGAAAAATAGACCTATCTCTTAAGGGGTATACCCCTTAACGAATTCATATTTTTACTTTTTTTACTAAAGAGTAATTGGTCAAAGAACACAGTTAACACCATAATAAATAATTGTTTCATTTATTCCTAATTATTAGACCCAGTGGTGGAGCCCATTTATAAGTGAAATGCATTGGCTAGAACAATGTTCTAAGTATGATATATGATTGATAGTTATAAATAGAAGGATTATAATTGCACTGGATCCATATAAATGTTCCATTCATGTTCATGTTTAAAACAAAGTGATGAGACGCGCCTGTTAGCTTGAGTAGACTCCTTGTCGTCTATATATATATATATATTTTCATATAATATTTCGCTTTTTATTATACCAAAGATGACGTCATTATATCATTTTACCTCATGACGAATGGAACATTTCCTTTCCGTCCGATAATTCACCTTGTTAATTCAGTTAAAAGGATGAATTCATAATGGCTATGTAGTTGGATATACATATTAAGGTCATAGAAAAATAAAAATATAGAAGTGACAGGGATTTTTCCCTATATAAGTTTAATACAGCTGTTGTATTTAGTATACCTGTAGATAAGCTATAATCCGAAGAGGGAAAAATGTAATTGATGAAAATACGAATATCTTCAATTATTTGTATCATTATCTTCATTTAATTTATAGGAAGACCTATCCACCTTATTAAATGTCTGGATGTTTCATGGTTATTTATAGATAAGCAAATAGTCGTCAGAATAAAAAAGAGAGAAAATTCAAACTATGAGTTCTTTTCAAAATGTTGAACCTCTCTTTAAGTAATAAAAAAACCCATCATTCAATCAATTTGACTTCCTCTTGGTGTTTAAAATTTAAAATCCTGTCTGATTTTGATTGGATAGAAGGCGCCCTAGTGGCTAAACTTGTAATCAAAGGGTCCCTAAAGGTAATGTTTAAAGTCCGGCATTACTTTTCAACATACGAACGGCTTTAGTATCGTGCAAAAGCTCATTAGGATTCTAATCGATAATTATTATGACGAAACACATTATGAAATGTGATATATTTACGCTCAATGTAAAGTTTATATCATTAGAAAATGATGCCACAGAGTCATTTGAATTTCTCAATATAAATTCGACTTCCTTTTAGTATTTTAAATTTGAGAGCTTTTAGGTTTTGATTGGATAGAGGGTGGTCAAATGGCTATTATTGTACATCAAACAGTCCCTCTACTCAATGGCGAATAAAACAAGTGTCTAAGATCATTTTTTTGTGCATATAGTGATCTTTGTTTGGCTGCTTAGTATATAGCTTTGATTCAGACTTGATTTCTGAGCCAATCAATGATGAGATACACTTTCTTACTGTTTGGTATTTCATCTCTGGATACTAAATATATAGAAACACCCTAATGTATAGATTATTTATTTATGTAGTACACACTTTTACATATTAGAAGAAGTGATAGTCAGTCTGATAGATAGATGAATAAAGAAGGAGGCATGCACTGCATGTGTGAGACTCACATACATGTGTGACTGTGTATTTACGTATTTTTATTAGAAAGAGAAACAAAATATGTTTAAAAAGTCACTACACACAACATAATCAGCAGCTAGAGTAGATAATACTTATCGAGTGTGCGTGAGCTTCTGACTCCACGCTGTCTGCTAAGTACGACTAAGGATTGCACAGGGAGTTTCACTATATATTTACTTTATGTATAATAAGTCACTGAGATATTCTTATCATTATTGACTCTATGTAATAGTAATACTTCCAAATGTAATCTGTCAATCCCCGTCCGTTGTACACATTCATATATATACTTAGGTAATATACTACATTTCATTTTAGGTAGGCCTCTCAAAATCATATATACATATGTGTGTACTTCAGAAAAAAGGAACACTGCTAAATGGAAGATTTAATTTCAATTGAATTTTAAAGTCACGTTATGTTACTTAACTTTTCCTAATAGTATCATACATGTATTCGGGTTGCATTGAAATATTGCTGGAACTCGAAAAAACTATACTTAACTAAATTACTTTAATTCGCCAATTTTTTTTTTAAAGAGAGGAATTATAATTCTCTTAAACTCGGATGATAATCAAAACAGTCGATTAATGATTGGTTACATTTCTAATATCACTACTCAAAAGGAAAGTGTACAAATATAACAAAGCTTTACTTTAGAGGGACGTCCGTAAAGGGGGCTGGAGGGGCTTGAGCTCACGCCAATTTACGAATGATTTGTGTTATCATTAAAAAGATGATCGATTAGTAGTAATTTTTATATGGCAAAACAGGTACAAAAATTGTTTCTAAAATTCAAACTCCAATATCAAATGTATTCTAGAATCTTTAAAAAAAAAGTATTTTGTCTCTTCTAAAACAAATTTAGTCTTCTTTTAAATAAAAACCTGCGGACTAGACTATTAAAAAAATTAAAACTCTATTTTGGTGCAAGGCGTCAACTTTTTTTGCGTTTTTTCGCCTTATCATAGTTCTAAATGTTGATGAGATGAATTAGCTCTTGTAAAGCTACTTACAATGATTGAACAAGAATTATATAGTTGTAAAAAATTGGCTAACTTCCAAAGGATTTCGAACCTTTTTTCCTATTTTTTAAGAGGAAAGGTTCCGAGATACAATAAAGGTAACGACACAAAAAAATGATTATTTTTTCATTACAAAAAAAAGAAAAAGAGTTGATGTATTAAAAAGAAGAAACTTGATTACATTAGATGTAGAAATCCTTAAAAACACAAACTAGATCCCACTCTAAAATTCGTCTGTTGTCCTAACACAAACTCTACTCCACCCAAACACCAAAAACTCGAATCCAAGCTTTTGGCTTGACTCCAATATTATTATATGTATATTCTATAATATCAAATTGAAAGATCATTATATTTATGTATGCGGGGAAAAAAATAATATTTGGAGGGATCATGGAAAATGACCATTTAGATGATTTTTTTAATTTATGACTCTTCATCCAATTTGGTCATGTTTTTTTCCTGCTGAGGACATCGTTTACAAAATATGTGTACAGAGTGTGATTCTTTATTATAATTTATTGTTTTTCAGGTGACTTCACACTCGGATTCAGATATTATTCCACTCATATTAAATGAACAAAAAATAAGGGAATTCACATAAATCAAGATGGACGACGGCAACGTCATTGCTTAAGTTATAGCTAGCTAAAAAGGAGAAGAAAATGAAGAGGGGAAGAAAAGAGGGGAAAGATATAGGTTGAGTGAATCACAAAAAAGTCAGGAAATATCTTTGAGTTTTTTTGCATTGGATGTGTTAATTTTAATTATATGATTAAGGACTCTGTTAGAAGTACAATCCCATACCAACTATTATTTAAAATGACTTCATTTTGTCTGCCATTTATTTTTTGCTAATTGGTTGAATATGCTTTTTAATAAATTACAGGAAATTTGTTCTTTATACAGAATTGTTATGCAGGAAGCCTATTAATTAAAACAAGCATGTAATGAATTTCTTAAGGAATAAAAATAACATAAAAAAAGTAAATGAACCTAAAAATATATTTTAATTTATTGACACTCCATTAGTGAACTTTCTTTTGCATAACACGGTTATTGAACTGGGTAAAAAAGAAACCCCCAAAAATAAACCTATTTAATGATTATAATAATTACGTCATTTAAATTTATATATATAGGATGTTTCCATACAAGAGTTGGAGGGATTGATTTTTGAATAACTATTGACTTCAAACAATTTCTCTTAGTTGTGCTCGGTGTAAGCACTCAATGTATTTTATCTCGTCCTCACATTGAAAAAAACAAAAGAATTCAAGAATCCAAAAAAAAAAAAGGAACACTTTTTCAGCAAAACAGTTAATTAAATTCACCTAACCTCAATTACACACTGCTACATACCGAGTGGTCCATTAAAATCTGAACACTTTGAATTTTATACTTCAAAAAGTTATTATTTATTAATCAACAATAGAATTTCAATAAAAAGGATGCTATAAATTGATGTGTCGAGGGTGTTGGCATCAGGGCTCTAGGGACCCAAAAGTGTCAAAAAAGAGTTAAAAAGACTAATTCAAAAATCAATGGAAAGAGTTTTGCAAGGAAGGATATGGTTTCATTCTTTGCTGGTGTCAAAAGTGTTCTTTCCACCCTCAGAAGGATCTTTCCACCGCTTTTTTGATAGCTCTCTAGACAATCTGTTGCAAACCCCTGAGTTGTCCTGCATGGCCCCTCATGGAATTGAGGGGATGGGCCCGAGCTTTTTTCTTTAAAATCTCCGGATCCAATTTCTCCTTTTCTTCCTCTCTAACGTTTCGAATTGTTAATGGCGTTTATCCAGATAAATAAATATAAGGCATATAATCATACTTAATGTTTCAAGAGCATAATACTGAAAAGTATTGAGGATAATAAATTTTGGGGGTGTATAATATCCCAATTCACTAAGAGAAGGTTAAAAAATTAAATAAATGATCCTTTTAATTCAATTATCTCCTTAATGTCATTGTTATTCTTCTCTAAAAGAATAGTTCTTAATTTGACGAAATAGGTGGTGAAAATAGAAGGAAAAAAAAATAGTGCATGTTAACTAAGTTAACAAGACGTAAAATATTTACTGGAGGCCCTTGGACTGTCAAATCCTTTATATCTATTATGTACAATATATGAAGGTATTTTTCAAGTTGGTATTATTTATGCAATTTTAAAGCTTAATTGGACTTTTCAGGGTATGAACGATGACTGAAGTTAGGATGGACAACTATTCTATTTACTCCGGACACGTTCACTTTTACAGGTAATTTTCAAAAATAAAAGATTTTTTGGGTGATAAATGGAGCATATTAAAAACACAGAAAAAAAATTAATGCAAAGAAAAACAAAAGTTATTAAAATATATTTTTTATAATTCATGATCCAAAATATATTTTCTAAAGTAAAATATAGTATTGACATCGAGACAATCTTCCATTTGATAGTACACTGAAACAAATAACAAAAAATACTCAGCTCTTTTTGGAGACTGATGTTCCATTCTGGTCTAATACAATAAAGGCCCCCATACTCTCTAGATGCCAATCTGCTTCACATTTTCTTCTGACAACATGTCGAAGCTAGGGCATGCTGGAAAAAGAGACCGAATCTAGAAGCCTCAATGTTTCAGTGATGAGCATAGGAACTCAATGAACCCCAATTACATTTTGCTGATAGAATGGTGCGGTACACCAAGGCCATTATCAAAGTCCACGGAGGCTACACTTAAGATTATAAATGGTAACCCATCTGAACAAAGTTAAGTTTATGGTGTGACAATTAATTGCAAAATTAAACTTATTGAAATTCCAGATTCATAATAATTAGTTTTCAATTCTACACCCGTTTTACAGAGTTGGATTTACAGAGACAGATGTTTATACCCCCTTCCTCTCATGACTGCTATGAGCTGTAATAATATACATAACATCACGGTAGCTAAGATGATCTCTTCTCCAACATTTTTGACTCTGTTAATTTTTGGTTTCTTTTATTTTTACATACTACCAGGACGTGTTCAGGGTATCACTCAAGGTGACCATTTACATATGTGGCACATGGAACCTATGTGTTTATGTAGGTGGCATCTCTCACTTTTAAATGTCGAAATGAGATCAAATTATGTAATATGTTGTTATTTGCCTTAAAACAAAGTAAGAAAAAAAAAGAAAGATTCAAATTACAAGCGCGAAGGGATGATTAGTTTTCCTTATTTAGAAAGTGTCAGTTTTCTGGGGAGAAAGAAAGAGGAGGGTAAGTCAAGATATGCCCCTTCCTATTGCTTTCTGAGACATGTGCTTTGCTAATGATGATGTGTTTCTTAATTGTTGATAAATTATTCTCTTAAAGGCTTAATGCGAGTTCATTTATTACTTGTCAATGGAGAAGAGAGGATTGGAATTCCTGGGGAAATGAAGATGAAATTGGATTGTTGTTCAAGCATATATTATATGTATTGTAATTTTACATCTACAATATAGATGCTAGAAATCCTTTGTTAAGTCGGCATATATGTATTCATACATTTGATCTTCTTTTATAATTACTTGTAACAGGGATGGGCAAACTAAGGTCCGCTTATGACCCCACAAATACTTTTTGGTAACTCAAAAAGCTTACTTGAAGCGTAATAAACGTAATTCTGATGATATTTAAATAGTTTTAAATGTCCAAATATTTAAATTTAAAAAAAAAACAAAAAAAAAACATTGATAAATCTTCATTATATATCTCAAAAAGTACATAATCATTTGGTAATTAGCGAATAGGGGATGAATAGTGATACCACTCGGAATTATTTAATATTCCCAGATTTCTTCCCAAAAATCCCAAAAATTAATACTGAAATCGCTGGCAAAATAATTATAGTTTAGAAAAAAAAAAACTCACTTTGAAAAAGCTATATTCCATGTTACTTTTACCCTTCAATAATATCTGCTGTTAAGTATATAGTATATACTTTTTTTATGCGTTATTAACCTATCTTAGTATCGTCGATGAACATTTCCCTGCTCCAGTCTCGTTATTAAGGCTATGAGGGGCTGCCAGTTAGAAAATGTTCGTCTGTTCTATCTAATATATTATTTAACACCAGTTAAATAAAACAAAACGAGAATGAGTTGAATCACTAAACTAATAATGCTTTAGATGAGCAATGTTTGAAGGTATAATTGACATAATCAAATGACGTAATTAATTATAATTGCATCCATAAAATGAAAAGATTTTTAGATTTTGAGACAAATAATTTATAACGTAATGTCAATACACCAATATTTTAGGATAAATCTAAGGTGTGGCATATATGGTTAAGAACCTTGTTTACTTATGTAAGTTTGTAAACACAGCGACAGAGAGTGGCACCACCTAGCGGAAAAGAATACAACTCCCTGTATTATAATTCTATTAACGACGTTATCTTTGTTGTATACCACAATTTATCATACGAAAAGAAGCAGAAACAAGGCCCATATCAATGAAAACGTTTTCTATCACTATAAAACAAACATAAAAAATTACAATCTTTCTTATTTGGGCCTCTGACTGAAACTATAAAAAATCTATAAATAGTCTTTTATAACAATGTACTTTTTTTATATTCGTACATTGTATCAATTTTCAGCCAGATCAGTCTATTTTTTTTATTTTTTACTTTCCTTTGAATCGTGGAATTAGCCAAAAAGATTATGGCGACTTTTTATTGTATTCGCAAGGAATAATCCTCATCGACTATCTGGAAAAGGGTAACACTATTAAAGGTGCATATTGTTCATCGTTATTGGACCGTTTGGAAACCGAGCTGCTAGAAAAACACCTACGGATACCACACAAAAAATACATTTTCCATCACTAGCTCACACTTCAGTAGTTGTGGTAAATTAATGGAAGTATGGTTCCAACTCAAGATGCCCAGAGCACTAGCAATCTCACGCACCTTCACTCCTCTATCATCCATCACCATTTCATGGAGTTTATCAATTATTTCTGGATTAATAACCTAAATAGAACGTCCAGCGTCACTTGTGCCCATTTGGCCACTCCAAATTTTTTGAAACAGCTTATCAACTGTTCTCTAGTAAAAGGTTCAGAGTCTGCATAATGTTTATCAAGCTTATTTTTAGTCTCTTGAGGCGTTTTGCCTTTCATAAAGTAATGTATAATCAACACACAAAATTAACTCCTCTTCTTCGATTTAAAAAAAAAATGCCAAACAGAAAGAAATAGATCAATATGGCTGAAAAGGGGATGTGCGTTCTCCCAAGAGATGCTACTAACCGAACATTATCTCAATACACGACAGTAATGTCAGCTTTCGGGCTTTGCACGCACTTTTTAAATGACCCTCGCATATTAAATATACTAATTAACATACCATTAAAAATGACACTCTCTCTAATTTGGTCTTCTAACTGAAATGTTTGCTCAGTCCTTATCAATGCAGTACCATAAAAAATATATAAATAGTCTTTTAAAACAATGCATTTTTTTATATTCGTTCATAGTACTTATTTAAGAGCAAATATTTTATCAAAAATGACATCAAAGCTTGCGCAAATCATGCACCTTTCTACTCCTTGTATCTCAGACTGTCTAATATCTCATACATACAACATAATTATTTATATCAACAAAATGACATAAAAAAGTGCATAAAGACATAAAATAGACTGCAAATACAAATAATTGGATCACATCCTGTGGGACTGACTTAGGTAGCGTCTCTAGATATTTTGTGGGGGTGGATGAAATGATTCATTTATCATAAGAATGGTTTGTCATTTCCATTACAAGAAAAAAAAAAAACATCACTCCATAATTCATTTTTCATGTACAAGAATGTAGGATTTCACTGCCTTATCACCCCACATGTGTCACGCATCTCCTACACCCAACACAAGGATTTAACTCTATGTAAATCTGAGCAAGTCAACTGTATAATAATGATATGTCTATTCAATTTCCGGTCATCTTGAATTGTTTTTCTTTCATTTGTTATTTTGTGTATTCATCATCATGTTTCAAACACTTGCAGGCTCATGCTTCATAATTAGAAGGAGTGACGCATCACAGTGTGAGATCATTATAGCTCAACTCTGTCCAGTAGACTGGTTTGATGTTCAATTTTTTTTCGAATTTTTGGTTACGAGTATTTTGGAAAAGTTCTCATATGCTATACAAATTACCTAATCAAAATTTCCGTATTCTAGGTTGTCATCTTAGGTAGCACATCTAGCACAAAAGGATTTGCTCTATATGCGGATTAACAATTTTTTTTTTACTTTTTTTACACTTTTGGTAGGTAACAGAAATGTATATTAAAATTATTTTATGCAAAATTAGGACATATCCTTATTATATATTTCATTTAGAATTATTTTATTAATACTTTAAATAACTCCAGAATTGTGTAAAACTTGTGGATAGATAACAAAATAATTAAAAATATGTCCCTCCTTCAACCATAATGAAGATTTATACTAAGACTAATTTGATAATCCTCTTCCTGTTCAATATACGTTCTCCCTTTGTCCGTTGTACAATATTTTTTTTTTTTTTTGTGCATTCTCGAATCGACAACCCATTCCTAAAAAAACTGACTTTGGAAAATGGAGAATTGATCTTGCTCTACAAAAAAAAAAAATTATTTATTAGAGAATAATACAAACTCGCCTCTCAGAACCCAGGAATCTGGTCCGATTCGAATAAAACATAGGTTAGGGTACGAAACTCAAAACTATGAACAATCTTTATTTTATGTCTAAAGTATGTTTCTGTCTCAGTTTTTGAAGTAAATGCCCTATCCGTTTTTTCAGTGGACATACAACTATAATATTATATTATTATATGCAAAATTTGTTCTAGTATCTAGAGTGACCAAAAAAAGAGTTTTTGCCTTTTTTGATTATTTGATCGAAATGTGCGACCTAAAGATGACGACGTAAAACAATGCAATTTTACACAGGTCTTTTTCATACCATAATACAACTTTTCCGCAAAAGCTATAATTGAAATTCGAACACAGTTGAAAATCAAACCGCTCTATTGTCCAGTTCTTTTGTGTAGTCTAGGAATTTCCCTTGTTAGATCTACATATGTATGCTAATTGGTCAATGTTTTTATGCCAGCTTTTGTAGTACGGATTAGTCATTCGAACTGAGGTACAAATTGAGCCAACATATGTTTCATCACATTTTGTTGTAATGTATGACTAATAAAATATCCTTTTCATATTGTTGAATGTCCTTAAAAACAGTCAGGCAAGGATTCATCACTATAGTATAAATAATAAATCCTCAGTCACCTCTTGAGTACTTTAGATGCTAGAGATACACACCATTTAAAGACATTCAGTACAAGTAATGTATGAAGTGGTACTTTTATATGACTCAAGCCCAAATCTCCAACTCTGTTTTTTCCAAAAGCTATATAACAAAGTGAAGAAACGCACCTGTTGAGCTAGAAGATATTTCCTTGTCTTTTTTTTGGCATTTTCCATTCAGGATGCTGCTTTTGAGATATTGCAGATAATTACGTGAGTTCATCATTTCTCATCAAGATGAATGCAATTTATTTTTCCTTTTGCAGAATTCACTTTGTTAATATTCAACTAAAAGGAAAAATTTATTTATTTATTAGAAAATGTAATTTAAAGATTATAAACCCCCATAATTTAAGGGGTTTGTTTTAAAAGGAATTAAACCTAGGTGTTTCAATTGTTTTGTAAGCCAATGAAACTTATTTGAAGTATAAATAACTTCATTTATAATAGTGTATTTTGTTCTAAAATGTCTAGTTCAGCAGTAATATTGACTTGTTTTCTAGTTTATTCAGGAAATAATCGATAAGAGTTTTATTAATTAAAATATAGTTAATATTATTAAAATTTGCATTTATTTTTTTCAAAATTTAAACAATATTATATCCATCCCAGAATTGTAAAAAATTCAATACTTACTAGTTTTATAAATTTCTGCTTCAAATCAAATTCAAATCCATACTGCAGCTTAACAATACTTTTTTAAACCAAATAGTCTCTTTTATATGAACCCCTGACTATTTATACTTCAAATAGGTTCCTTTGGTGTAAAACAATATAATTAAAAAAACAAACAGAGACGTTATACCTTTTTAAGCAAACCCCTTCAAATATGGTGACTTTTCAACATTTAAATTGCAATATTTCAGAGCTGGATAATTGCATATCAAACAAAAGCACATTTGAAACCAAAATAAAAAAAAATTCGTATTAATTATTGATTTTTTTTACTCCAAACTTGTCTCAGACCCATAAAATAGGAGAATACTCAAAAACGTCATATCGAAGATTATTGAAAATTCGAAAAAAACTAATTGCAGATTCGGGATCACCTTGTCAAGTACTCATAGAATTGAAATGGAGTTTATAAGATTTTTGGAAAAGTAACATTTTGTTGACTAGTCTAATTTATAGAGCACGTGATTTAGTAGAGTCGATGACAGTATAATTATATAATTATTATTATATATTTATACTGTCAATAGATCAGGAAATAGGTTAGAGCTTTAAAAGCGAATGCTCCAATAAACGCTATATTTTAACAAAACATATTTAAAAAAATTGAAATGAATAGATGTACGACCAGGGGAGTCTAAGTATAAGTTGTATATGAGTGAGCTCATAGAGGTTGCTTAGTTATTTATAGTGAACCCTTGATGTTAAAAAAGTATTCTCACTTGATTTGAGAAAAAATTGAAAAAATGTTAATATTTGCACTATTTTTTTACAGGTTTGCTTTCACCAAGGTGATGAATCTTCCTCTTTTGCTTGGACATTTCATCTTTTTACAATATATCGGGCGTGTCCAGAATTTTTTTAATACATTCATGAAATGTCAGTTTTTTATGGTTAATATCATTTTCTAATAATCAAAATGTCTGCATATTTTATTGTCAAATTTGACAAGTATTAAAATATTCACCTCTCCTCCTAAAGCCGACACTGATCGGCAGTGATGTAAAAAAACATGTCCTTTTGGTATTTAAAAGTGAAATAATCCGAAAAAGAACGTGACAATTTGATAAATGCTTAGGAGGAGAGAATTTTAACTGTCATGGCGTTTTAAAAATCAGCTGCTAGCAGCCTTGAAAATAAGAATATATACACAAATCCCACTTTGTTGATAGAAAGGATATATGGGCTGGAAATACACTCCGATGTCGATTTTCTATTCTCTTCCTAATCTAAAAATGACTTACACTCCAGAATAAACCCTCATTGTTACTCTCCGTCTTTTATGAGTATACGTACTAGTTATTATTTTATACTTCTATGTTCCCTTCCCAAGAAGTTTATAAAAAATGATACCAGCTTTGGAAAAGAAAAAGCCTGTTCAGATTGCTAACTAGAAAAATCACCGGTCACTTTCAATATAAAGTACCTCTTCTTCAAATTTTAAATGAAGGCAAAAAAAAAAAGAAGAAAACTCCTTTGTTTAGTTCTGTAAACTAACTCCGGCAAACTATTTATTACGGGGTTAATTATTAGGTTAAACATAGAAAAAGGAGTTAAATAACATTTATTTGTCTGACCTTCAAGAACTCTCCAACAAGACACACACAATGAAATATTACATACCTAGAATTACACAAATCATAATTATGATGTAGTAATCAAAAGGAAATCCATGTCATTTTATTCGAAGGAATTATAAGTTCAACAAGGAATTTTAATGTCCCAGTCTACATTTGTATATATGGAATCATTTGAATTCACTAAATACCCTCTTACACACGACTCTACAATCATACATTTACCATAATAGGTTTGAACTCTGATATCCTAATAATGTCAGTTTAATTGCATTAAGAAGATGATGTGAGACGTAGGACACTCTATCATTAGTGGGGTAGAATGTAGTTTACCACTACACATAATGATATCCTTTATGGTATTTGATGTGCCTCTAAGGCATTTGTTGTATACATATGCACATAATACTTACATTGCTTATAATAATATGACAACCAACGTTCTGGTGTTGTTATGATGATCAAGAATAAAAATATTTTTGTTACATTCCAAGAAAATAAAAATAAAACTTTTCAAATTAAAGAAGATAAAAAAAAAACACATATATGATATGTAATTACATTATAATTGTCATAACGGGGGCACGAGTTTGATCATATAATTATATCCATGAGGCTCCTTAAATATGAGGAGCATCAAAGAACCACCATCGCAATCAAAATGGATCTTAAGTAACTTTTCTACATAATGTATTATTGCCCATTAATATTTTTAATGTCCTTTTGATCCTATTTTCGTTTGATGCTGATTTAATGGAATCTTAGATGTGAATAATTAATTAATAAGAATATATGGTCAAACCAAAAAACAAACAAAAAGAAAGCAGGGGTTTTTATTCCATTAAAACAGTTGGATATACACTGTGACACGTCAACACAACAACAAGCTAGAATCTTTATTTATCAAAAAATAGTTTGATTTACATTTGTAAATACTGCAAATTTCACTTAAAGTTGGAAACATTCAGCCTGCAATATGGGGGTTTCATTAATCAAATGAAGATTATAAGACTATAACTAAGATTTTTGGGTATTTCAACTAATCCCTTTCTATAAAAACGCATTCAGAGATAGTTTTTATTTTAGATTAAACAACTATTCTGTTAACTTTTAGTGCAAAACATCATTTGAAATTACGGATGGGTTTTTAAACAGGGTCGTCGAAATAATTTAAATGTAGTTTATTAATTAAAAATTAATAGGATATTATTTAGGTTTAAAGTTAACGAGTGAAGTTTCTTTAAAATTTATTGTAAATTTGTCATTGCATTTAGTAAAAATATGAATTACGAGGTCCCAATACCGCTTTAAAACGATATTTTATATTTAAAATGGGGAAACTTTGAGGCAATAAGATTTTTTTTTAGAAATTATGATGTACACTTGTATATCTCAATATAAGGATGGGGTATAAAAAGAAAGACAAAAGGACTAAGCCCTTTCATTTACAATAATTCAAAACCTCGTTGAAAAATAATTTATTATTAAATAAAACTTTATTATGAAATAATTTAATGCAGAATTTCCACGAGTTGTAAACCACCGAAAAATACCAAAAAAACGGTATCTCGGAAGAGAAACTCTACTTACCTGATATGTGATATGTCAACATTAAAGAAATCTTGAACTAAATTCAAGAAAAGGATAAAATCACAATTTATTGTATTACTTAATATAAAATACATATTGACCAAATATTTTGTAGATATACTTGAGCAAATTATCGACTATGAATTCAAATTACTAGGCTGATTTAAGATAAAATAGAATTTTGACTATAGTTAAAACCCTTTATTTGATCGAAAATATATGTCCCCTTTCAAATAAAATCCATAAATTCCTCATTTTTTATTTGAAGGTCAATTTTGGCTACTTTTGCTGTGCAATTTTCAGCACACCCAAACATTTAATAACAATAATTTGTTAAAAGAAATGGTCGATAATTTATTAAATAATAAAAGTAAATCCACTCTCAATTTCGAAAAAATACTCTAGCTTGTGTTTAGCTCTAGTGGCCGCATATGTCAGATTACAAAATAATTTATTTATGAATGTACCAAGTTTTGTCTCCGTCCGTACATTTATTCGGTCCAGTGTTGAGTCCGTTATAAAGGAGGGAAGTCTATAAGTATTAGGACTGAACTGGATCAGACCAATAATGAGCTGGAAGGGACTGAAGTCTTCAGTCCTAAATAAGGACAGATACATCACTAACGCTTGGTGAAGGTGACCCCTTCAGCCTGATTTTTTTAAATGTTCCTTTAATTGGTTAGATGGAGTTGCACTGATTAAGTAGAAGTAAACATTATAGTAGTACATTTACTCCATCTAAGCTCGGAATCTTTTGGAGAAATCCGTATATATAAGGTTTATTTCTTTACCTAGAAATGACCTGGGGGCGAACCTTTCCAGAGCAAGTTGTTCATGAGCTACGTCGATTTCACACCAAATTTTCTATTGTGTACTATTCAAAATTAATTTGAGAAATTGGCTACATATTTTCGTGAGTTTATTCTATGCCTCCTCCATGCACTAGAGGAATACAAGGAAATATATTGGGGTTGTGTACAGCTTTGAGGGGTGAGGCCTAGCCTAATCCAAGTTAAGTCACGAGTCATTTGAGTTTAAGTCAGATAATAATAGCTTACAATTATTACCTATCTATTGAGACCCCTACCAATTATTGAGTATAAAATGTCACAAATTCTAAAATCTTTTAGGTCCTTTGTTAATAAAAACTAATCAAAATTTAGATATTTTCCCTGCAGAGATGCCCTGAGTGTAGTCTTCCGTTCTAAATAGCGATTGATATAACACTAATTGAACCTATTGAATGGGCCATTACGATCCTTTTACCTACCTATGTATGCAGTAAGAAAGGCTAGTATCCTTTTATTTTCTCCTTTTATTATTATGGTTATTTTGTTCTTTGAACAAAAAACGATTTTTTATAACTTACGAAGAATAAGTAGAAGAAAAAAAACCTTTTGACATGACTAAATTAACAACGACCATACGGAAATCAGAAAAATAAGTAACATAATCATATTTCTTTTAAATGGTACAGCAAGCTTAAAAGAGAGAGAGAGCTCCCAAAATGAATATATGTATAGTATATAATCATTTATCACTTTGAATATGGTTTGACTGGTTTTACATACATGTGTGTATACATATATATTTTCTTCTGTTTCCCTCTCTGACTCATAGCATTGGATCATATACTCGTGTATATATATAAGATCATTTATTTATTTAAATTAATAGATTCACTAACTCATTAATATCAGTTTCTCTTGTTCCTTTTTCTGTATATATATTATGTACTTTTTGAAATACAAAGCTACTTTAAACATAAAAGAGAGAGAAAATGGTTAATCTGTCATGATTTTATATATACAATATATATATATATATATGTTATATTTGAAACAAAGAAGGGTTTTGGTAGTAAAAGGAATTTAATTAAAAAGATAAACTGAGTGAGGTTGAATTATTTAATGGTTTCTTTTAGGTTAAATACATACATACATATACCAATAGATTCATCATTAGAAAAGATGTAGGCATTATATGTAATTAATAAAACAGGTGCTGCAACATATATTCCTTTTTCAAAAGGCAAATAAAATAAATTTTAAAAATCAGACAGGGTTATTATTGTTTCAAAAATATAGTATACATTCTAAGCAGAAGTTTTGACAATCATATCAGATTGGTCACCAATTGTTCATAACTTAAATTAACAGAACTTTGGCATTTTAATATAGTATGGTTTTGTATATTTTTTTGTCTCTCTTTAAATAACTTTTTATTGAGAAGCTTTTAAAAAAATAGTTATTTTATACAAAGAGTACAATTTAATTTTGAACATATTTTATTTTTTAGTTGTAGAATGTGGATGATTAATTATTCCGCAAAGATCTTAAAAATATTGTCTTTCTGGAATAAATTCGGTTTTAATTACTCAATTTTAACAAATTACATTAATTTAAAATCCTCGTTTGATATTATATTTAATGACATCGATTTTAGCTTTTTAGGCTCATTATCTGCAAAGTTACTTGCGTTCAAACAATTTTGCAAATTTCAAATTATGAAAATTAAATTTTAATAAATTGCTTTATTTCAAATATTAAAATGTTAACAATAAATGCAACAAAGCCAATAACTTACCGTATAGACAAAAAAATAAATAAATAACGACGTACCTATAAAAAATCTGAAAATAAAATAACTAATGTTATAGAATACAGGCCCAAAACTAAATTACGAAAAACTTGATTTTTATTGAATCATGAAAAGACAACATAAAACCAATTTGTGTTAAAATAATAATATACTCACTCATACTTTTAATTTAATATGTCCTCTTTCACAAGGAATAATAATTTCAATACACCGGCAAACAGATTGGCAGCTCTTGACGATGAAGGCTGTGTTCTTGGCGTACTATGGGCTTATGATTACAACTGAGAATGAATCCAATTTGGGATAAGCGGTAGACATTTTTCTCAAAAAAACCCTCCAAAATCCAAAGTCCAAGTAGTAGAGGTTTGGGCTGGAGGATAGTTACATGGACTTATTTATGTTTAAACCGTCGTTTGGTCACGTAATGAAACATCGTAATTAAAAATAACGAGGGTAAAATTTTAGTTAAATGCTACTACATGTTTTGGCTTCCTAATCCGTAGTTTCACATTTTAATATATATAGAAAACATGGAGTAATTTATATTTTTCACGACGAGTTTTAAAATTATGTTCTTTTTCATAAAGTATAAAATAAATAATTTGAAATTCACAATATTTTTGTACCAGAATCTCCAAATTTATGATTTGATTTTCTGCAATTTCGCTCAAATGCAATGTCTCAGGAAATGAGAAACTTTACTAATCATGTAATAAATCAATTTTGTAGAAAGAAAAAAAAGAACCATTGATGGTTCCATAAGTAATCATGAGGATCACTTATGAGTGGGATGGATAAATATCTTTGTAAATCTAGAGTAGTATCATGATGCACTTGAAAGAAAATGCATCCAGGGTCATTCTCATAATGTATCATACACAAAATATAATTTTATTTATTTTGAAGCAGTCTCATCATCCTGATGGTTCATTGTTATAATAACTTCGGCTTTTTTTATTTATTCATGTACGTACATACTTACCCACACAATGCGAGACAGTTTGTTATGTTGGAGGACTCTCGAGTGGCGTATGTAAGTAGCAAACATGTTGTTACTGATAGTATTTCAAAAATAACGATACCTATACTCTGAGGTTTTTTTTCTTTCAATAAATATATGTATGTAAGGACTCTAACAAAAATAAATTGATGAGATAACAACACAGATCTCTTATCTCTAAGATGGGAAAAAATAATCCAACATTAAATCTAACGTAATTTAAAGTAAGTATAAGTACAATGTTATATCTATATATTTATTGTTAAAAACTGATTGTTTTTGTTAGTTAAAGGCTAGGGGAGAGTTTATTTTTTTTTGCATATTACGCAGATTGGACAAATAAATAATATTGAAACTTCTTTTTTATTGCAAAGTTAAAAACAATATGCAATTTTCCCACAAATTTCACAAGGTACAATATAATGGAGAGGGGTGCAGTCTTTCGGCTAAATAATACAACTCCATAAATGATATTATAATTCTATATAAAGTATAGGTAAGTTAATCACATATGATAATAGTAGATATTTTTGCAACAGAGATGAAATACAATACAGTATGCGGTTGTTGTCTAAAAATGAACTTTGAGAGCCTAGAACATCTGCAAATATACTTGTAGGACCTTGTTTGTCGTTTTTGGAGTCAGTTAAAAAAATGACGTCTATCAATTAAGTATTTATTTCACAATCGTGGAATATGCAGAGTTTTCTTGTTGCGATCAACTTCAGACGGGACAATGTTGAGATTAAAAACTTCTTCAACCTAGACAGGTCCTTTACTGGACTCTTCCAGAAAGAAACTGGAAGAGTCTGGAGGTGATTGTGAATCAATCACCTCCCATGGACTTCTTTGTGTGGAGCTTAGTTAAGCTACACACCTACAAATCCTCTTGGAACACAAAATCGGAAGTGATGTCCAAGATCTGGGAGGAATTCTGGAATCTACCAAGGAGACTGTCATCAAGACCTGCTCCCATTTTTGAGGTCTAGCTGAGGCTGTTATTGACGCCAAAGGCGATTATTTTGATTATTGTTATTTTTTTAATATTCGGCTTTCATTTGACATTGATTTTTATTGAAATCTGATAATTAGTTTAGGAGAAAGTCCATTTAAAAAAAATATATATTGTGTTGGTTATGAAATATGGGTTGCACATTTTACGTAGACACTTGCTCGAAATAAAAGTACACTCACCTACCCTTTCCTCCAACTGGGGGCCCTTCTCCTCTACTATAATGATGGCTATGAGATATGATTGATCTAAAGATATTATCTAATGATTTTTCGAACACTACAATTAGACTGTTTATAATGTAAATAGCATCATTTCTATATAGTGTTAAAAATGGTTTTAAGGTATCCACTTAAATGCAATTTACCTATACGCATGTCCTCGAGCCCTACCTAATTAATAGTTACTCCCTATGTATATTTGAAATAGACTTGTAATATTTATGTTGGTATATTATAAAATACACTATAATCTAATGATTGACTTCCATGTAATTCATCAAATAAATGAGTAGCCTCCAAATCTCCGGCATTACAAAATTATAGCCTCTCACTCACATCACTTGTAGTTATTTTGATACACTGGATCCATCAAAGGAGCTATTATATATTATATTATGTTATTATTTTTTTATTATTCTTTAAAAGATTTGAAAATAGGTAAATCCTTCAAAAATACATATTATATGTATTGTATTGTGCACCTATCGAAGGAACAAGACATTAATGTTTAATGACTACAGGTGTCGAGGCATTGAGTTTCTCAATGAGGAGAAAGATTTATCGTTAAAGGTAACATTATTCTATCATCAGTTAACCCCAGGAGATCCTTTAGATACGTTTTAACAATCTTAGAGATAACTCAGGAGTAGTAATGCACCGAGTCTTAGTCAGATAATAGTTATTTATTTTTATATACTTAAATATATTGGTAACCTTAGCAATGACTGAATATGAAATGACAGAATTTTGAAACGAAGGCCCTTGATTGATAAAAATTAATAAAAATCCTATAAAATACCTTTTTTGAGTTCATAATTCGTCGAGTCAGCTACCTTAAATCATAGAAGAGGTAAACTTGTGACAATGAATATAAACAGTTGAAAGGAAAATACATAGAGTTTGTGTTTATTTCAAAAAGTGGCCCTTGATTGACTCATGAGGAAGTCACTGGGTGATAAAATAGATTAGGGAAAAAGGAATTTCGTATTTCCCGCTCTTTTTTTAACTAAGTATATCTTGTTAATTATTGGTCGCATTGGATAATAAAATAAATTGTTATAAAGGTGTGAGTGTATATTTCAAACACTTTTAGAACAGCATTGCACTTGGTTTTTTAGTCTTGAATTATCGTGAGTCAAGTATGGAGGTCTCAAAGGAAAAAAATCGCCATATTTTACATTTTAACTACATGAAAGGGGAAAAAGCGTCAAATGTAACCAATAAATTTCCGGGAGCTCATATAGGAAGTTCTTATGCATCCATATTACAGCCCGGACCTGTCACGAAGTGACTACCAACTATTCTGTCTGTGGCCAACGTGCTTGGGGGTACAAATTTGACCTCAATCGAGGCCTGTGAAAATCGGTTGTCCTAGCTTTTTTAACTATAGGGACAAGGGCTTTCACGAGAAGGGCATTATTAAGTTGGATTCGCGTTGGTAACATGTTTTTCAAACGGAATGGGCATACTTGGCATAATGGAATGATTTTAACGCTTCTTATAAAGTGAATGTATGAGTACGTCATTCGGCAAAGATTATTTCATGGGTCAACCTTCACCTCTGATTCGAACACGTTTCAAAGATATAGGACAGAAGGAAACGTAAAACTTTGGGACCGTTACATCACTAATTGATATGTATGGATACTCATTTGGCAAAAAAAAAAAAATATATATATACAATGGAAGTAAAAAAAATATTTTATTTGATAAAGATGTGTTGTTAGTTCAAAGAAAAAGTGTCACAAAACGATAATAGCATACTAATAGACTCGTTTCTAGTCCACACATACATACATATATTAAAAAAATAGAAGCTCATCTCAATTACACCCAAAAAAATGTATATATATATACCGCAACCCATAAATCAATTCCATTTGAGGATAAATAATACACATATATATTATTTTTTTTCTACAAAAAAATAATAATATATATGACGCATTAAAAAAGTTGTGTATTCTGAACCGATGACTGCTTTATGTGTGGAATAAGGAACATAGGAAAAAATATATATACAATTTGATGATTTATTTGTTCGACAAACCCTCTTTTAGAGCATTGATAGTTTTTATTTTTTCATCAATAAAAATAATAAGAGTTTTGGTAATATATATGCAGACGCACTCATATTTATATGTAATTGTATGCAGAATGCACAATAACCAATTTTAAGCTCAATAAAAGATGTCATTCCAATAATCTCAATTCATATTTGAATGTAATTTACATATTTTTATTACTGCACATTGGTTAAATGAGGCATCAAGTGATGATTGAAATGAGATGCGGTCTGCATCACTCCCCCACGATTCAACACATCAATGCACCACCTGCTCTCATTTATGGTATAGTACAAAAGAAAAAGAAAATGCATGGGAAGAAATGAGGACCTCAAGGTCAATCGATGGGTATTAACTAACTTTTTCTTTGTGTAATAGCTCATTGAATATGTTGAAAGTGACTCAACTTATTATGGATACCGGTCAAATCCATCAATAATTATGAATAAGTATGGATTTCATTGTTGTATTTGAAAGGGAAAGAAAGTGATTTTATTCTATGTATACATGCTATGAATTTGCTCATAACATGATTGACTTTCAATATAATGAGACACTGACCGATATTTATCTTGCTTTAGATCCCTAGGGGAGGGATTCTCAACCTTTTTTAGTCATGTACCAATTGTTAAATATTTATTTAACCCAAGTATCCCCTTACCAGCGGAAAGTTCTTTTAGCTTCAGTGACAGGGGCGTGTGCAGGATTATATTTTAGAACCCCCCGTTTGGATTTTGGATTTTTTTTTTAAATTAAAATTTTTTGTAAGAAAATTTCAAAATATTAAATTTAAGTAAAAAAGAAATGAAAAATATAAAGCTATTCACAAAAAAATGAATTAAAATTGAATATGAGATATAGTTTCAAATCCTTTCTAAAAATATATTGTAGCACAAATTTACCCATTATTTTTAAATCATTCAATTTTTTATTAAAAAAAATGGACGGAGCAAATGACTCCAAATTACTCCGTTTTATTTTCTCCAGACATTTTTTCCTTGTTATATGGATACTTTATATAAATCCATTGAATGTCGAGCTTTATACAGGACAAATGGCGCATGTTGTCTGTCAACACAAAAGCAAGCCATATTAATTTTTTTTCAATATGGAGTGTCGACTATATCTGCATTCTTCGACAAACTATAGTCAATTTCTATATAAAAGTTGCTCTTATTAGTCATTTGAGTGTCAGCAAAATTCATCGTCACTATTTAAAAAAAAAAAAAAAAATTGATAGATATAAATTGAAAGACAATATCGGGCCAATATAACTCCTCTTAAGTCAAATAAAGCTTTTAAACTATAAATAAATGATCTGATGTATCTTAACCCATCACACAAATTTGAAAATATCACTGATAATTGACTAAAATATGTATGTATATTATATATTGGTATGTGTTCGTATACACAAACCTATTTATGAAGAAAAAAAATAAGTTTGATTTTCTTGATCTTTGTTTAATATTGTTTTTATGTTGATGTACCACTCTTATAGGTCGATTTTTATCAATGAAAGACAAAAATTCAAAATATTTTTTATTAAAAAGCATAGATAATTGATATAATTTTTTAAATTATTACTATGAACTAATAATATAATTGATTAATTTCAATATATTAACACACCCTATGCCAAATACTTTTTTGTGGGGAATCAAAATATGATCACCCAAACTTACTTATATTTAGTTATAATAAAGGAGTTTAAAAATGCTTAATGAGTGAACTATGATCCCTACTGCAACATACTTTTTGGCTCCTCAAGTCTCTTTCCCGACTTGCCTGACACGTCCATTAGTTTTATCATGTCTCCCTCTCTCCTTAATTATTGAGTAACGGATTTGAGATGCTACCTAGATCCATAAAAAGCAGTACAAGAAATAACAAAATATAAGCAGGTGCTTACATGACTTATACATATATTTGTGTCTTTTTTTCTTTTCTTTTTATCTAAGCAGGGGGCCAATGACTTATCAGAAAATGGCGTCACGTAAAAATGTTTTAAGCAAAAAGAAAAAAAGACCAGATACTTAATGTACTTAGACATGAGAAATCTATTTGGTTTTTATTTTAACTGATTGATGGACAGAACTGATAAGGCATATATATGTTTTGTACAAGTTGAACTTAAACATGCAAACTGTACAAGTTGCAATTTGGCCAAAAATGTCTTTTAATTTGTTGAGATACACAAATTCAATAAAAATGATAGTATAGGTATTATTCAATTAATTAGTTTTACTTTACAGATATAATATTATTCACCGGAGGCGCCCACAGGGTGTAGCCCCTCCCCCCTCCGGAAAAAAAAATTAAGGATTTTTTGCTTTTTACTAGAACATTTAATATTTGACATTTCATTTTCCAATTTTTTTTCCATAAAATTTCATTTTTCAATTTTCTTTTCAAAAAATAGTATTTTTTGGAATAAATTCTTGGTTTTAATGCAAAATACTGTAGTGTTTTGGAAAAAAAAATCCAAAACTTTAATAATTGACATTTTTTTTCAAAATATTTATTTATCATTTTTTTTTTCAAAGAAATTATATTTATGAAAGTTTTTTCGAAAAAATTAAATTATTTAAGCATATGTATAGATTTTTGGATTTTTTATCTAAAAATGTAATTTTTTGTTATTAGCTGTTGATTTTAAGATTTTTTTCCGAAAATTTTAACTTTTTGAGGAGAGCTTCAAATTAATAAAAAATCTATAAATATTTCCCCTCCCCCTAAAAAAAAAAAATATATATATAACACTGTGGATAACCCTGATTCATTAATTATTATTATATAAAAACATACAATAGTATGTGGTTCGAATATTTACCTAGTTATACATTAAATGAATTAAATAATAATCTTGTTTGTCAATCTATGAGTATTTTCCTTTATGAATAATCCATAATTTCGAAGGATTATAATTAAATAAAACTAAAATAGTCATTAGCAACACTTCCATTACTTTTATTGTTAATGATTTAATTTATTTAGAGTACTACACCGGTAAAAAGAACATAATTAATTTACCTATATGATATATAGTATATGAAAAATACCTCATACATACTATAATTTTAAATTGAATTAAAATATAGAATCTTATATACAATACATCCCTACAAATTGTCCATTGGCAAAAAGGTTTTCATCTAATTGTCCTAGAACTGCAATTAGAATAGACTCAAATTAAAACATAGAAATAATTAATTTGTCAAGCATTTTAAGACAGTGAAATTGCAATTTGTATAATTTGCATTTACAAGTTGCAACCCGTACATACATCGCAACTTGTATGAGTAGATTGTACAAGTTACAATTTCTACATCTCATTATGCTTTATTTAAATGAAATCTCAGTCATTTCAATTATCAAGTATTCATTGAAAATATCGTCTTATATTAATTTAGTAAAAAATCGTATATTTTAAGTTTTATAACTGAGATAACCATTGACAATTAAACTGTATAATGTGCCACAGCATATTTATTAATGAGTAAAGGGCATCGATATAGTCATAAACGAAACCATTTATTGATCATCCAAGAAATATTCAGTTACTGCATTATCCTTATCAAAAGTACTACTCTAAATTCTTCATCTAATCTTTTTATTTGCAACATGTATAAATTTCTTATAGAAGTTGCAACTTGTACACGACATATACAAAGATACCAAGGGGTGTCCACAGAGGCTGTCCAAAATTAAGGAATGTTTGCATTTTACCAATAAAATTAATATTTTAAATTTTTAAATTTTTTTCAGTTTTAAGCTTTCAATTTAAGTTTCTAGTGAATATTTACGTATTTTTGTAAATTTAAAAAAAAAAAATTTAATCTTTTATCAACAATTGTGAATTTTTGAAATTATAAAAAATAAATATTTTGTGACCAACTGTGGATATTTGAATTTACTTGCCTCAAAATTTAATTTTTTGAAAAAGATATAGATTTTAGAATTTTTTTCCCAAAAAATTTAATCCACTGCTTGAATTTTTGAAATTTTTCTTCAAATATTTTAATATTTGAAATTTAGTTTTGAAATTTTTTTCCCAAAAAAAGTACAACATATAAGTTGTAAAATCTTAGGAGGGATATGGGGGGGGGTAAATAAAATCTTTAGGGACATCCCCCCTTCCTCTAACGGCATCTGTGTTTTATATTAATAATTATTTGCTCATTAGAAATTATAAAAAAAATGTTTTTTTACTCTAGAATGCTAAATAGGTTGCGTGATTACTTTACATAATTTGCGCATGAAATACACAAGATATTACATAAAATCAAATTGTTTACATCCTTTTATTTTTTATAATAAAAAAACTGCAAAAGTGTGGCGAATTTTGTTTGATTTGTATATTTTCTAGCGTGCCTAATGGTCATTGTCTGAGGGATTAATGAAGTTTTTGCCTTGAATATATATTATGTACATAATATATATTATTACATCATGAGCTTACATTGAATACTTGAATGACCTTTGTTATGATATTAGTTCTAAGACGAATATACAATATAAATATATGAAATTGTATATGTCTCTGATTTGTTTTCTTTCCTCCCTCAAAAACTAGGTCGTAATTCAATATCAATCGAAGTTATTAGTCTAATAAAGTGTGTTCGTGTGCATTCAAGCATAAACATAAATATATAATAAGAAAAATAAACGTGGGATGCTTTTTGAATCGTTGTTATTTAGTCCTCATGATTGTATATACTTACGAGTATAATATTTTACATAAGGTAGGGGCGTCTGCAGGAGGATATAAATCAATTATTTTTTGTAAGGATGCCATTTTTGTAAAGAAAAAAATAAGTTAAAAATTTAGAAAAGGAAAAACGGTTATTGCGTCTGTTCTTTCTTCTTTTTCGTTCATTAACTAATAGATGTTAACTTCTCCTTCTATTGTAACCATTGTTACCAATTTTTTGGTGTAAAGGTTTAAAATATGTACGTATTATAAAATTAATATAAAGGGATGTCGAATAAGAAGTGCTATTTTGATATTCTGAAAAAACCTTATTTTCTAAGATAAATTATCGGATGTTTATTTCAATGTAGAGGGAAAGATATGCTATTAATAATGGAAAACAATATCAGCCAAATGGCCGCCATATATAATTATAATATTTTCTAGACCCTAATGCTATTTTTAATCTAGAATGTACAAGTCTTTGTAGCAGTAATTCATTTCCTCCTCACTCCAAAATCATACAACAGGAACCTAATAGTAACAAGGGTATTAATTTAGTAATACCATAAGAATCGCTCCATGACAAAATTAGCTTCCATAATGAAAGATGTACAGAGCTGGTTAAGAGAAGCAACTTCTTCCATCCCCATTTGGATTTGCTAGTCCTTTACTAAATAAAGGGATGTTATACCTTTATTGACAAAAACTTTATTGTCAAATTTGTCAAAAAATGAAAAGTATTTCGTCAAAATTTGGATTTTTTGTCACAATTTGAAATAAACAATTTATTGTTCGAAATTTTTATACGTAATTCTTTTATAATTTCAATTTTTCTTCATTTAAAAATGGTGATTCAAAAAATATGACCTGGGAAAAAATATATTTTTTTTTGGGCGACTGTTATTACAAAATGAGTTTAGACAAAATATACTGTCTTAGTCTTGTCAAAAAGTAATCTCTACCCTATTCTAAAAAGTTTTAATAATACTCAAGATGATGGAGTGCCCTGCGCTGTAGGGATTTTTCATAAAATTTTAAAATACTTACCGATACAAAATTGTTTTAAAAAAATAAAATAAAATAAATATCGATCTTTGCTCTATAAATGGTTAATATTATTTACTCAAAAACGTTATGAAATTGATAAGAAAATACCATCTGAGAAAATAAAAACAATAAAAAAGGTCATTGCATGAAAGAAGGAAATAAAGAAAAAAAACCTCACATTTATCTTTGACCCAGGCCCTCCTCACGCTAAAATCGGCTCTTATAACATATAATGAATCCATCTCATCACCGTATTATTTTTATTATGTTTTGTTTTTACTGACAATTAATACATAATAATATGTGTTTTGTAATTTGAAACAATGGCTGGCTATATCAAGAAGAGAGGAAAAAAGAAAACAAAGACGATTTAAAGCCTGAAAGACTCACATTTATCAAAAATCAAGACGGGAGAGTGAACTCATTAAAAGAACTGCCGACAATTATAATTGTTTTGGCAATTTATAGGGCTTAATGACAATTTTATAGCCTTGGAAGCGTCTCATTTCTTCGTTTGGAATGTTGAGCTTAAAGAAAATACTCATTTTAATTAGGAAACCATTACTTGGTGATAAAAATTATATTTATATATATATATACACACAGTACATAATATTAATAATAGTACTTCCTATTGTAGTAGGATGATGCCAATTTGATTTACAAAAAAAGGAGATCGGTTTAAGAAGAGTTTAGTATTTTGAAATGAATAAAATTTTTAAATACATTGTATTATTGATTTTTTTTTTTTTTTGGAAGGTTTTTTTAAGGATGATATATTAACATTTAATTATGAAGAAGAAGGTCACAATAGTCTTAAAACTTGGTCTAAAACTGATATTCTTTTGATTTGGTCTTAAGAGATTTTTTTAGACCAATTTGGAACAATGTTTTGGTCCAGAACGCGATTTTAGACCGTGGACCGAAATTTTATTGTATTCAAATCGTAGACTAATTTTTTTGGTATTTATATATGAACCAAATTTTTTTTTCAGTCTCAATATACTGACCCACTTTCAGTGAGTTGTTTAATTATGATTTAGGCAACACATTTAATTTTCAATATTTGCAGATGTTCAGAATTCTAAAACTCGCTTGACATCATATATTTTGTATGAGACTGATATTTTGTGTGTGACCGATTTAGACATAATTTTTATTGGAGATTGGTGCAAGCCAAACTTTTTTAAAGGACCAAATTTGTTCAGTCATCTCAAAATCATAACAGTATCAAACAATCCCATGATTTTCAAATCGAAATCTAAACTAGTGGGCACATTTCCATGCTTTAAACTTGATAGAAGCAAAAAGATGATTAATTACCAAAACAGCAGAAATTAACTTTATCATATTATCTTTAAGGCCAATATTTACAGAGAGATAATGAGGCGAATTGTGCGTAATGACCTGAAAATATATTGATACCACTGTGATTCTTTGATATTTCTGTAAATTTTCATCCTTGTTGAAGACCAAGATCAAGCTTCCATTGTACAATTTGTACGAGAGCATCATCCGTTCCAGCTGCATGCTGTCTTCAAGAAACTGAATTGTGTCATTTAGTCTTTACAATTAAGTAAAAATATATCAAATTGTTTTACTTTGAGGTTGTTGAATAAGTTTGTCTAAATTAAATATTATGACTTCAAACCCACCCATTTCGAGTTTTAATCATGTTTACTCGTTGAAACGCACATATGTAACCGTGAACAATGGACATGGTTGTTTTTTTAAAGAAAATGTTTTGTATTTTTTTCTTTTGTTAATTTAAAGTATATTTTATTTTCATCCAATTTTGAACAAGTGTCATTTTCCATTTTTATAAAGTTGAGTTAATTATGAAAAGTCCCTGGATTCATTAGGCCGGAGGCTAAAAGACAACATGGCCAGACACGAAAAGGACAGTTGGTCACCCTCTCATTTAATACTTTTTTTTCTTCTTCTTTTCATGTTCAGTACTTTCAATTCTCGAACAAGAGCAGTAGTATTTGAGGTGGAGAAAAAAATATCCCTTTCAATTAAATAATTCACCAGTCAATAAATAATGAATTATATTTTTACCATTGTACAACCAATTGAACAAAAAAAAAGTACAACACCATTGATAATCCTAAAATAAAAATTAATTCAAAATCTTGTCATAAATCTTAAAATCAACGATATTGAAGTGTATGTAACATCTGCAGTTATCCTCACACCTTTGTGCAAACGTAAGGAGAAAAACGTAGCTTAAAGATAAATGATTAATGATTTCTCCTTCAATTCATCAATATATGTATGTATGTATGTACATTGTGCGTTCTTCAAACCATGTATGAATTGAGATAATCATAACTTTTCCTACACTTCAAGGCGCTTTCTCTCTCTCTCTCTCTCTCAATCGCCCATTTAATTAAAACGAACCACAGAGCATTATTATGATATTTTATTATTGTATAAATATTTATTATACATATTGTATTATTGTGTATCCCACTTATACATATATTTGGAACAGTTACCAAATGTTTAGAGAGTGAGAATGAAGAATCCGTAATGATACTGAGTGTGTCAGCATTTTTTTTTGCCATAAATTATACATAGATATATATTCATTTGATTTATGTGTTATTTACGATTGAAAAAAAAGAAGAAGAAGAGAAAAACTAATGACAAGGCTTTCTTGAGCTGTAATCAAGAGGGATTACGAAAGGGAGGAGGTTTTTTTATTGTCTTTGCGTCTCCATATGATTTCGTTTCGCCTTTCTTCAGAGTTGGCATCTTTATACTCGTAGATAAATATGTAATACTTTGTCCGGATTAACGTCAATAATATATTTGTTAAAGAAATGCTCAATATTCCACACTGAAACAGAGCTTTCTTCTTAAGTACAGGGTGTCCACGATAAATTGGAACTACTTTAAACTTCATCCAGATCCATAATGTGGATATTCGGGGTTAAATCATACTTATATAAAAGGTTGCGTTAACAATACACTATAACTTCCACCACAATTGTTTTGACAACAAACAATAGTCATCATGGAACAAGCAAGGAGTGACGCCATCCTCGAATTGGCTCGCGCGGGACACAAACCCTCTGCTATCTACATCTTCTTAACTATACCAAGACCACGGTGTACCGGGTCTCCAATGCCTGGGAGGTTGAGGGAAAGGTCTGCCACAAGGCCCACAACATGAGAAGTGACCGAATACGCACTCCCCGCTTCCTTGATGGCCTCCAGAAGTCCATCAAGGCTTTACCGGGACTTCCTTGTCCAGGTTGGCCAAGAACCGTGGAGTGAGCAAGCAGCTGGTCTCCAAGGCTGTGAATGAGGACCTCGGGTACAGGTCCTCTCGAATGGGCAAACAACACATCCTCACGGTATCCATGAAGGCCACCAGGCTCACAAACGGTAAGCGTCTCCTCAATGACCTGAAGAGCTATGGAGGAAGAATCCTCTTCTTCTCCGACGAGAAGAACTGGACTGCCGACTGAAGCTACAAGGGCCAGAATGACAGGTGGCTTGCCAAGGAGAGAGAAGAGGTCCCTGCGGTCTTCCCCACAAAGTTCCCGGCCTCCGTGATGACCCTGGGTGTCATCTGCAGCACCGGTGAGGTGATGCCTCCTTTCTTCTTCAATCCCAACGAAAGAGTTAACGCGATAAGGTACTGCGAAGTCATGGAGGAGTTCGTCATCCCCTGGGTGAAGGATACGGCCGCTGGGAGGGAGTTCATATTCCAACAAGACTCAGCGCCCGCACACATCGCCATGAGGACCACTAACCTCTTCAACTCCCACGACATCACTTTCTGGAATCGCAACACCTGGCCCTCCAACTCACCCGACCTCAATCCGTGTGATCACTACTGGTAGGGGAACTTGGAGAGGGAGGTGTGCAAGGTCAGCCACAAGAGCATCGTGGCCCTGAAGGGCTCCATTACGAGGGAGTGGAATGCTGTCGATTCCGCGGAAGTCATCAGGGCATGCAAATCCTTTCGGGCAGGATGGAGAAGATGGTGGCTGCTAAGGGAGGACATGTTGAATAGATTTATTGTTTAATATCATGTCTAACTTTTTCATATTTACAAATACACTCTAAATTCCATTTTTATCAAGCAGGTTGAATTTTAAGATAGTTCCAATTTATCGTGGACACCCTTTATATATTAGGGATCGACTCATATATTTACGAGCCAATTAAATTGTTTGATTAGAAACAGTTTTAAATTTATCAGTAATTGGTCAAAGTTGTTGATTACTTCTTAAATAAAAGGATAGCTGATGAAAAGTTTTTTATAACTTAATTATAAAAATGTGACTGATTTAACGATTTTTGAATGTCATTTATGATATATGTGACATCACTTTTCGATTACATGAATTTGACTTTTGAAAATCAAAGATAATTTATTGCTAAAAATGAAAAATTTGCATGGAATTAATTCTGCGTGTTGTCACACTGGTCACGAATAAATAAAACAGATTTACTATTTCTCAAGATTTTTGGAGATGATCTGGTAGTATTTGTTATTTTGCAGAATTTTTTATTATTTTGAATTACTTTGTTTAATACAAAATTTGACGTTTTTTTGACAGAACATTTTGCACAATTTTAAAAACGAACCACAGAGGATGTGTCAAAATATCATATTTTTTATATAATAAAAAAATTGACAGTATCCTTTTTTTTTATTAATGCAGATGTATCAATTAAAAATATTTGTGAAACACTGATCTTACATACAATGTACAGGGCCTATGGCAAGTGATCCAAATACCCCTCTTAAAACCAGCAATGACTGTGGATAAACATTACACCTAAAATCTTTTTTATGAAATGACGTAGCTCAATGGCCTAACCTCTCTCGGTAAAATTCATTCTTCTGTACTCAATGCGCATGGGTTCTCTCGCAGTTGTTCCTTGAGAAGGAAATATACTTTATGTGGATGGACTTCAAAGACGATTCCTTAGGTCAGATGGAGTAAATGTACTCCTCTAATGTTTGCAACTCTATTAGACCAATTAAAGGAACATTAAAAAAATCTCCTGATATGCACATCCAGATTTTTAATCCCAAACAATTGTAATCATAATTCATTTACTTTTTATAGACTGTGATAATAAGATGTTTTTCTTTACACGGATATTGTTCCAAGTGCTTACATTGGTTTCCATGACGAATGTTTACTTATATTTATACATCACTATATTTATAAGGGGAATACAAAATGGTGGAAGAACCGTTTTAGGGGCTGCTGTACTCACTCACAACAATAACAAAAAGAACAATAACACATGGAAAATAAGTAAACATCTTCATTGTAATGCATCGTTTTTTTATCCAAACCTCCTGCCTATAACACCCCATAATAGCAATATTGTGTTAGCGTCCTTGGATAAGCTACGTTATATATATACATATATGAACAATCAATTATCTGAAGATTGACTCAAAAAGATTACATAGAGTCAAATATTATAATATATAAAAAAGAATCATTTTTTATATATGTAGATGATGATTATTTTTTTTTTTTTTGCAATCGCGGGGGTGTTTGAATATACGGTTATACACTGTAACCAACATAATTAATCATAATGATTAACTCGTGTCTTGTGCTTTATTTTTTTCCTTTCTATTCAGAAAATGATTCATTGGATCCCTGTGTTTTGTGTGTGTACGCATGCGGCGCTGGCGTTGCTCTCACTGATCCCCAAGATTGATAAAAAACAAGAATAATAGAAATTACAAATATTTACCCAAGTCATTACTATTGTTATTATTCCGATTATTTATGAGCCATATGCCTCTGCTCATTTGGTTAGAGGGATTCACCTTACCTTGATGTTTATTTAGGGAACCTTAACTCCCTTCCTTCCATTTTTTTCGACTGATATCCAATCAGGGTATATTTTTTTAGTCTTATAGTCAGAGATGAGTAATCTAGAATTATCACTCAACTTGGACTTGATGCCATATTTTAAAGATTCGCTACTCCACTTGACCTCACAGTCAAAAACTTGTGACTTGCCTTGGAATCGAGTGCTATTTTATACTGAACTACAGAAAAGTCTAAGCATTATTGACCTTATATATATATATAAGGACTTGATATGCCCTACAACGAAATCTGAGGACTCGGATTGGACTCAATATCCAAGGATTCGAAATAAGAACTTGATATGACCTTCAACGAAATCTGAGGAATTGGACTTGACTCAATTACAATATAGGAGGATTATACTTTGTCGACTGGATGAAAACATTCGCGAACTTGTACTTGTTCCCTGTCAAATCAACCTAAAATATAACTTAATATGTAACCAGAGACACTTCTGATTTGTATGATTTTTGACACACGAGCTTAAATTCTAGAGTTGAGCAAGTGTGACAAATTTCAGCTCACGAATCTTAATCGTTCATGAAAATGAGATACTGGGGCGTAGTCCCATTTTTACCCAAATTTTCAGCGAGATTTTAAAGTTTTATTACCAGACAGAACTTTTCTTTCATATTTTCTTTATCCAAGAGAGCTTACTTCTTAAAATTAGTTACTTGACTATTTAAAAAGTGAAGACTATAAAAATGAAGTCAAGAGTAGAATATATAATTGTCATAGTACCTCAATTTTGACTTAAAAGAAAGAAAAAACAAAAATTCGGAAAGCACTGTCAAGAGCTTGATCTAATATAAAAAAATTACTAAAATCCTAAATCAAAGTTTAGCTTTGGCAACGTGTTTTTGCACATGTGGAAGTACCACTGTGCCAATAATCAGGTTGACTTTTTAATCCTATCTCTTAGTGTGGGATCTCGAAGTTAGGTTACTTTTCTTAGGAAAATATATCAATTTTACGTACGTGTTTATGTTGGAAACTTTTCTTATAATTTAAATAGACATACAAAAGAAAAAGAAAATACAGTACTTTCACAGTTCCACCAATTCCATACCCAGGTGGCCTACCAAGACTTCAGATAAAGAATGACCAGGAATATTAACACTAAAGTCATCAAAATGGTGGGAAAAATTTAAAAAATTACAGTTCTTACACTCACCTTCACAGTGTACAACCATCAGAATAAAAATGGGATAACTTGAACTTTAAACCCATTGTATTTTTTCTATTTCATGATCCATTCATTTTAAATTTGCAAGTGTATCCATAAAGCCTTTTGCAAATAAAATTATTAAATATTAAATCAAGGATTTGGAATATCATGTATCAAATATGATATATAATAATACATCATAAAGCCAACACTTGGATCTCAATGAATAAAATTAATAGCGGCTTAGCAAAGGGGGCAATATGCCCTTGAGACTAATATTTCAAAGGGTAACATATTTAAGGGAGTAGTAAATTTATGCAAGATAAGACGAAAAGTGTATACCTTTATTTGTTAAGAAAAGACCAAAGTTGTATCCTTAAAAAAAACATGATTCACTCATCCTTATTGAGAATAATGCTTTATAGAGATTTATTCATATACCTAGTTAGCAATCTTTAATCGAGATTTAGTGAATTTAATTAACTGTTTCGCATAAAAGCCGTTTTCTTTTTGATTTCTTAGATTATTCTTTTTTCAATGTGGGGACTGTGGCGTACATTGGTAGCGACAATACCATAATATTTTGCCCACATTATTTTGTATAACAAGTGCAACATCCTCAAAACTTCACAAAATTCGTTTAAAGTAATGAATATCTAATTTTTTACTATATTAATAACAAAACTATACCCTGTTGAAAACCCAAAGTCATGTTGTTAAAATTATTTTAAAATAAGTATGTATTTTTTTTCAATGTCTCATATTCATACAATTGTTTTTGTATTTTTAATTGATATTTATGAGTGCAAAATAGGTGGAATATTTAAGAAAAATGAGACAAAAATTAAATGACGTAATTATTATAATTGATCAACGGTGTATATCATACAGTTAAATAAGTTTAATTTTTGTGGTTTCTTTTTTATACATACCAAAATCGAAATCTAATTATTCAAAAAAAAAAAAAAATCAAAAGGGGTGGTAATATTTACCAAAAGTCCTTTCTTTGAATTTTAAGTCAAACCACCATTGGATTTAATAAAAATATCTAAATGTTAATTAGAAGTACTTTTCTTCATTGAGTGTACTTACCAGAGAAGTGAAAATGGGTGCATTTTTAAGCGTGCAAGGAATCAAATGTACAATTTGATAAAATATTTAAAATACATGTAAATTGTACAGTTGTATCCTCGCACGCCTTAAAAAAAAGTTAATTTTAATATCTCTAATAATGACTTACTGTCGACAAAGTTTCGTACAGTAATAAATCTTTCTTTCTGCAATAGAGTTTAATCCCGTATAACGGTTGTCCACAAATATACGGTACACATTTTTAATACATCTTTATCAATATCTACAGTATTTAAAAATACACTTTTTCACCGATTTTTCGGTGACAAAAGGAGTTGGAGGCAGAAGAAAATAATCTATCTGCAGATATGTAGTTCCAATGGAGGTCTGAATAACTTTTTAGAGACTCCACATTTTGGATGTTGGACAGTGCAGGGCTTTTGCCCAACATGCGTTTATAAAAAATCGTCTGGTTCGGGCTTGACATTGACCAAAAGTCTTTTGGTCCGAACCCTTAGGAACCAAAATTGTTATTTTAGTAGCTTTAAGACAGTATTGCAAGTGTAAGAGTGGGCTTCATCTTGGGTCCAGATCCTTACCCAGTTGCCGAACCAAATTCTTGGGATCTCCTACACTTTAGTTTTGACTAATTTGCACCTACCATTCAGAACGAACAGATTTGGGTCGTTTTGATCTTTCAGTAGGTTTGGCATAAACTCCATTGTCGTTTTAGATCCCCATGGACCTGTAGACGGTAATACAGGAGATCCTAAATCTGCAAGGGACATCCATCGGCTTGTCTCCAGCCAAAATCCAGGAAACACAACCATAATGATTTACTTAGAAATAAAAAAAATCAATGTTAAAAATATTTTGAAGCATTTAGTTCAATCATCTCGCAATCTCATGAAAAGCAAAATTGTCCAATTGCTTTCAACAGCTGCAAGCTACATCAATTTAAACAAAATGTTATATGTATTTGTTAATTCTGTACTTATTTACATATATCATCATATCTACACAACACTAAAATCAACAATTGATTTTTATTCGTGTATGGTTAAATCCCTTGTAAAAATGAGGAAAAAACAACAACTAACTCAAAGAAATGGTATGCTAAATTAACTTCATTAAACTTTATTCGACAACCAACTAAATAACACAGAGAGAGACAAAAAAAACATACTGATAAGATTATAAGAAAAAATAACTTACAGATGAGTAATTTTAATCTCTATTTTTTTCCACAAAAAAAAAATACACTTATTTAGAATTCAACAACCGTGTTTTCACTACAAATAATAATAATAATAAAACTACAAAAGTACTATAATTAGCTTATCATCATATAAAAACATATTACACTAAGATATTTTTTTTCTTTACATATTTAACGATATTTTATCATTAGATGTGAGTCCAAGTCAGTTACATTACTTTATTTTTGGCGCCATAAATGTTAAAATAGTGCGATTTTAAAATCATTTAATGGTTATTGGTGTACCATTAGAAGATTTTCAGCTAGATTTTGCCGAAATTTACTTGGGTTATACGAAAAAATTATGCTCAAAGCTAATTTAAATACCAGGGACGGTCTTAACTATTACAGGAGAATATGATTCTACAGGGCCCAACCCCCCATTGGGGTAGGGATAAGATTAAAATCTCAGGTTAGGGTTGGTTCAGAATGAGCAGGCCTGGGGCAAAGATAAATATACAGGTATTTTTTCTTTCTCCTCTTCGCGGAAATTTGAATTTATTTACGAATCTTCCTTTTTTTTTTAAATTAAACGTGTAGCATTTTAGAAATTTTATTAAAAAAAATAAAATACAGGGTTTGTTCTAACTTTTTTTTCTCAATCAAGCACAGTGCCCACTGCTATCATGTAAGTTACCGTTGACTGAGGCTGGGCCTGTTTAAATAAGCTATATTTCATGACAAATCTAGAATTGAGTATGTACTTTTATTTCGAAGATACAACTTAATAATTATTGGTTTTGCTTCCCTAAAAAGCTGCTAAGCAGCTAAGAAACATTGTCAAAACTAGTAGCTAGTCTACGATTTGACAATGATGATATTACGTTCTTAAAAGGTACAAGGTTCACTGGATACCCTCTGTTGAAATATAAATGTTCTATTTCTGTAGTAAAGTATGATAAAAATTATTTAGATACTTTTTTTTTGTTAAAGCATTGTTGACACACTACAAATATTTTTTCTAAAATTAGTATAGGTATTTTGATAATTTTTTCGACTAAAAATAATTATCCAAACATTTAGGACAATTCATATGCATTTACTTTATAACTTTTTTATCAAATAATATACATTTAGAGGGGGGTCTGTATTAACGTTAGTGGGTTACAAGACAAAGATAAAAAAGAGGAACCACCGAGGGCCCTATTTTAACGTACAAGTGTGGGAGCTCGGGAGACTCCTTTTTTTATTTTTTTATTGTTGAGTTGATATTTGTAGGTTAATTAAAAACTAATGACTTTATTGAATGACTTTGTATTATAAAATACTTTTTGATCTGAGAACGTACATATTTTTGAAGACGTATTACAATGCTCATGCCTATGAAGTGCCCTGAATGCCCCTTTATGAAAATGGAACTAGGATGGACAAACCCAAAAATAAAGAGTTGTTACGGGATCGGTAAACCAACTTTTAACAACAGAATGTATCTACATATTCCGGTGCAAATGAAAATTAGTATAGTACCGTGTGTTATGCGTCAGGACCCCAATACCATTATGTATAGTACTGTTTTAAATGCGTCAGTATAACGTGTTAATTATGTCTGTAGAGTACCAGTATAGGTAACCTCCTTGTATTGAAGTATACACTCTTAAGAAGTATTAGATTATGTAAAAAGTAGGCATTTTCACTAGAAAAAGTGAGCTATATCTCACAATTGGATCATAAGAAAAATAACAATATCAAAGTTTAACTACATTTAAAAAGTGTTTGTTCCAAAAAATCCGTTCTGGTAAATATGGCTGTCAAAAATGTCGATAAAATAATGGAAAGCGTCGAGTTTGACCAACATGTGAGCACTTATTGCATTGCCCAGGAACTGAAAATTAGCTAGAAATCTGAAAATCCTAATTATATTAATTTTGTTGTCAAAATAAAGGAAAAAAATTGTCTATAACTTTTACTTTGCTAATTATTTTCTCTGATAAGTATCTGTGACTTATTTTTACTATAAAATCATATTGAATAAATACTTTGACTATAATAATGTATAAATAGTATTGTGTTCCAATAGTTTTAGTGATTTCTTAGTCATTATTAACTATAATACTAAGTAAAAAAGTACATAATGAAGGACCCTTTATAGAAAGAGAAATTATTTGGATGGGTGGATATGAATTTCCTCTTACAAAAGCACTTACAACAAGACTTTAAAGTTCCTAAACACAAATTTTCTCACCATTACCTATCTTTATTAAACTCTTTTCTTTTTTCTAATCATTGCTTCAAGTAAAGAGGTATATTTTTTGTTTTTTTGAAAAATAGAAACACATATGTTATTGCTATGCGTTGAATGTATGTAGGTATTGTTAGTTAGAGAATATCATAATTTACTTCCTTAAGTTTCATCGCCTCGACAACGTTGAAAAATAACGCCTTTATTACATTTCATTAGAGTCTCTTATATGTTAGTTATAACCCTTATAAGCCTCATTACATCATCATCAAGCTCAACCTCTTTTTTCTTTTCTTCTTCTTCTCTCGACTCAACTTAATTTATTTGTAAGGATGGCAGAAGAACAATCTATTTCATTTTAGTACCAAGAAATTTGAGAATTAAATATATTATAGCTTTTTTCCGTATGACTTTTATGGCCTTTTTTACTCTCAATACTTGTATATATATATATATGTGTGTATAGATGCTCATATATATATTATACATTTTACGGTGTTGCACGGTTAATTGATATGAATTGTGTACAACATTGCAGACAGTAGTAAAATGGGGTATGTATGTATATTATATATTATGTGTCTATTACGAACTAGACAGTGAGGAGCTGAGATGGGATGAAATAGTAGTAAAAAAGAGTTTGAGACATTTTTCGTACGTACATTTATGTGTATCCATGATTGCTCATGTATTATTATTTTTGACGGTTATGCATATAATCATACATGTTATGTACATATATTTGCAATGTCAGCTGAATTTTCATAGTACCGTATTGAATACATGTGTTTTGAAATTCTCCATTTGAGCAGTTTCACAATTTTTCTTCTAAAAAATGTATGAATACAATTGCAAATATATACAAAATGGGGATCCAATGCTTGGAGTAGCATTTAATGACATTTTTATCGCTGTTAATTTTAATTAAAATGTTTCAATATGCAATCAAACTACACTTGAAACAAAGAATTAAACAATTTTTTTGATACCATGTCTCTAAATGTAGAAATGTCGGAGAAACAACCATAAAGTCAACGCTTGTTTGATATCCAGTATCGAGAAGACTGCCGAGACCGTAAACAACTCCTATTGGACTCCCTTCAACATTTACGAGTCCATTATAATTATACACTGCCAAGAAAAACTATGTAGTTTTGGGTGTTTTGGAGAATAATGTTTTTTGTACTTTTTATACGAATTTGGATATGTTACGAGTTGTCATCATGGCGAATGGCATCCCATCTTCATTGCCTTCATCGTCTAAATCTGTCGATCTGTTCGTCAACGTATTGAGGCTGTTATTGTTGTAAAGGAGGACATATTGTATAAAATATAGGGGTAAATATGGTGTTAAACATATCACAAATTAATTTTGAGTTGTCCTTTCTTGATTACATAGATCTCTCGTTTTTTGCGATAATGCCATTTTACTACAATTTTTGGACCCCACTTTGTATAATCAATGGATCATTAAATAGAAAAAAATGTGAATTTGATCATGTACCCTGTATTCCTCTGAGTTATTGTGCGTCAGTGAACTTTTCTTTTATAATATAAATTCCCAGTATCACATAGGTAAACCATTTTTATTTTCTAATGTAAGGTGCTGAGCTTTAGCTACACACGCTCGTTGCTAAATCTCATCTAAAGTCCCATTCATTATTTTTAAATACGTATTCACTTTTTGTTTCTTTTTAAATATGCCATGCGGCGCTATACCTTCAAAAATGAGCCTTCTTCCGAAAAACAAAGCTTTCTTTATTAATATATACAGGGGTGTATTGAATATACTACGTTAATATTAGGTTTCTTTTATTTTTACATACCGTCAGGACATATTTTATGCATCAGTGATTAACCTTTCAGTCTCAAAAATGTATTGCCTATTTGAAAAAGTGCAAAGACCACGTGTTTTATGAAAAATTACAACTCTAATTTAAAAAAATGCAAAAACTTAGTTTCTATAATAAAAGCAAGATAATGAAAAAATTTAAAAATCAGCTTTGACTCTATAGAAGTCATTGAAGATCTAAATGTACTTAGTAGTAGAAGAGAACAAGGTCAAGGGCCAAAATCAGTGCTAGGTTTTAAATGTGTGTATTGTTTCCAGGCACGCACAAAATTGTAAACATCTGAGACCTGAACAATCCCACAAAATTTAGTTACATTATTAAAAAAAACAAAAGAAATACAAAAAACTAGGTATATATAAAAATGCTAACCTTGATATAATTTATTTTTAAATAATAGATCGTTTCTCCAAAAAAAAATTCAATTATAAATCATTTTTAAAATAGTTAATAATTTCATATAACTAATAAAATGATGTAAATATTTTTTATGGGAGCATTTAATTAATCTTTTTATGGGCCTAAATTTTAGTTACACCACTAACTTGTTCTGTCTATAATATTGATATCGTATCCATAGTGGGGAAAAATGTATCGCAACATCCATAGATAAACATTCTTTATCAAGAAACAAATTTGTCGTTTCAGACTACAACAATATAGTGATATCTTATTATGGAAGCAAAGCATTCCTGAATGTGCTCCTTGGATGACATTGTAGCCCCCTCCCCCCCTCAAGAGTCATATAAAAATATCCAACGATCTTAAATGATGTCAAATTATTATTTTCCTTCTTCAATATCAACCACAAAATGAATCCAAAATGTGAAGAATGAATATCCTATTACTGTGAGTCTTAATCACCAATTATTTTCTTTTACAAAAAGTACCTACTAGATGTTCTTTCTGGGTTTGAATATACATAAAAAAAAATATATATATACATAGACAAAGATAATTAAAAATATTTGTATCTTTGAGAATTTGAATTCCTCAAAGGAAATGTACACGATTCTTATCATTTCTGAACATCTATCGAATGACAAAATATGTATTTTAATATATAGCTAATTGACCCCTAGACTGAAAGTATAAAATTAAAAAGGGGAAGAAGCAATTCCTTGCTATTTTTAAGTGCATAAAAAACTATCATTAGAGCATCTTTTGAACATAAAACAATATAAGTTATTATGTAAATGATTTTTAGCGAAAGGGAAAAAGAATTAGCCATAAAATTCGCATATTGTCTGAAAGTTAGGCAGTTGGGGAAGTTGAACGAAAATGCATCATTAGTTTTTACGAATAGTATACTTTAAATTATTATTTCTTGTCATTTTTTTTTTGCAATAAAAAGTCGTAATAATATATGTATGTTTTTGCAAAAAAAAGAAGAAAGAATATTGACGTTTCATGATTAACATATGGACGTTTCACCCTTAGGGGTGCTCAAATTCTACATAATGTGTATTCTATTGTATGCTTTTCCCTTCTTTATTTTCAATTATCTTTTTAGGTATTTTTTTAGGGGGGGGGGGAAGACGTCAATATTTAACTTGAGAAAATGAACATCAATTTAATTAAGTCTCAAGAACAAGGGAGGAGGCATTTTAGAGCATTAAAAGAAATATTTTCGTAGTAACTATATAGGTCATTTCTTTTGACGCATGTTTGCGTCAAAAGAATGCACTTCAATCCGATTACGTACATATTTATCGAAACATTCCTATTTCGGCTTTGTTTCAATCAGATAAATCCAGTGTTGACAATGTAGATATTTTTGTGTGGATTACACTCTCAATGAAGATAATTTATCAAAGTACTCTTCAAGCAGGAGACTATAAGGATATTATTTTTTAATCTAACTATTTTTTAATACAGTCTATTTGACAAAGAAATGAAAAATAAAAGGATTATAGGGAAAAGGAGTAAATCTTTTTATGGTAAAATGGTTAGCTAAACAAATTAGTATGAGAAAAAAATATATATCTATATTATATGAATTATAAATCAACTCTCAAAGGTTTTTATTTTTTATTTAGAAAGTGCATTCAACCTGAAGGAAACTCAGCTAAACCCTTTGCTCGTTATAATGATTATGATTATCCTTAATTGGTCTTTGAGTGATTACATATGTTGAGTGTGTTCTCGAATGTCAATCATATTAGATTAACTTGTGTGTGACTAGTTGCATGATATCATTTTCCCATATTATAATATGTATTTATTGATAGAAATGATTATCCCTATTTTAAAATGATATATATATATATCTACAAACAAAATATTTAGATCAATTATTTCCAATTTGCATTCTCCATTTTTCATCTGTCAAATGCTTTGGGTTTCCTCTCTTCGTGAATATATATTTAAATATAGGGGAGACAGTTTCAAGAGTTAGTTTTTTTTTTTTACTTTAAAAAAAAACTACAGCAATGATATTTTACAGCAAAGATGTATGGTACTATGCTAATCCCTATGCCAAAAACCAATAGCTTTTGTCCACTTTTATTTGAAATATTGTGTTGAAACGGAGTTTGAGGTGTATTTTTTGACAACGGGTACAATTGCAACGTTTGACAAGTCGCATTCAAAAGCAATTTGTGGAAAAACATTTGACTGCCAGTCAATAAATTCAAACAATAGCCGCCCTAATATTATGTAGGTATGCTGTGTTGATGTTTAGTGAGTATTTGAGTTTTAGGCGTCACAATTTGTTTGGCCCCAAAAATTAAAATGTCAAAATTTTCGGGTATTTTTTTCAATTTGTCTTTTATAAGTAAGGTTATTCGCTCAAACTTTATCCTGTCCAAAAATTGTCAAAAAAGTAAAGTTCTTTGTCAAACTTGGCATTTATAAAATACTTGTGATAGTACCCCGCACTGCTCAGAGTAACTAGGTGTCGGTTTAAATACAAAATTTACTTTAATAATATTAATTATAACTCCCCACGAAATCGATAGTTTTCCTATCCGTTTTTTATGAACACACTTACACGTAACTACTCAATACTTATATCAATTCATATGATTGGTTCTCTCCTGAAGTATGAAACAATAATAATCATAAGAGTTGAGATGACTGATGAGTACTTTAGTCTTAAAAACACTCACTAATAAATATAACCAACATACATCTTAACATACCAGCGTTAAATTAAATGCAATTCTTAAAATATACCGAAAATGGACATCAATTAGGATATGACATATATAGAACACCAATAAAAAAACAGTTATCTTTATATACATGCATGAAATATTTCATTAATACGACTACATTATCGTTTCTTATATCAAAAATATTTATATGGAAGAATTTTATACAGTACATCGATACAATATGCACATGCCTGAAATATTATATTAATACGACTGCAATTTTATTTCATAGATCAAAATATGTTTATAATATACATCATAGAGCACTTTATAGAGTGCACCCGGTGATTTGTTTTCATACCGACAGAAATGCAGACAAACTTTGCTAAATGAATATAGATAAAACATTTTGTCTAAAAACAATACCGCCTCTGATGACGTCAACACTATATAATTTGCCCTCCCCCCACTCACATTTTGCAGCTCGGAGTATTTGAGCCTAAAACAAAAAGCATTCTATCTGTGCCGGTCTCCCCTAAGATAATATATAATTAGTTATTTAAATTCAAGTAAATGTAGTTTTTTTCCAGAAAATTAATTGTCTTTGTTGTTTATAATGATTTAAATAAATACGTATATAAATATATATATATCATTTCAGGGCAACCTCAGAGAGGCTCTAACCAACGGGCGGGACACGTGCTCTTGATGATCATATAAGGGTTGAATGAATTAAATTAAAATAAAAGAAATATTAATATTCAAAACTCGGGAGAAATATTATGTAAAATACATATTGTGACGTGATTCAGTGGAAACGTGATGTTTAAACTCTATAAATACACTTTATACATACAAACACTGAAATCCAGCTCCATTGATGACATATATATTATGTGTACCACAATATACATAATATGTACAATGTGCTTACATATAGTAGTTGGGAGAGAGAGAGAGAGAGAGCTGTGGAGTTGTTTCCGGCTCTAATTATGGAGTGAAACACTTCTTCAATGATAGGTATTTATTTCTATGTATGTATATAGTATTTTGGAACCTGATATTAGTCGTCGTGATGGTGGACACTAGTCTAAGGAAAAAACAAATAAATTACTTGATTCTAATAGCTCTATAATTATTTGACGGAGAGGAGGGAATATAATCAAAAGTTCTCAGTTCTCCATTTGGAGGAAGTAAATATTGGAGAGATGTATAATATGTAATTGGTGTGAAATTTTATGGATATCTCATTATGGTCATTACTGCTGTGTTTTTTGGAGTAATTTGATGGATTGGTTTTATCTATTTATCCTATGTAGTACAAAAATAATCCCGTACGACCCTGTTATGAATGAATTGTTTCATTACTATCGAATATACGTGATTATGGCTTATATACTAGTGGTAGAGCCAGCCATTATACGGAGTTATTAGGGGTGCGAATCGACAAATAAGATTAACTCCTTAACAAACATGAGCACACTCACACCCAGCCACTCATGTAATACTTGGACGTTCTCTCCTTAAAAATAAAACAAGTTACATTACCAGCTTATTAACATTTTGTTAGTAAGATTTGATTTAGCTCGTTGCTAAACCTCATTTAAAGTACCATTCATTTTTTTGCATTTTACGTAATTGCTTCCCCTTTCTTGTTTTTTTTAATATGTGTTGAACTAAACCCCTGCGATATGAAGTACATATCCGATCCTCAATTCTAGTGTGAGTCCAACAAGGACTTATAACTATAACCCCCGTAACAACCCCTCGGGTTTACTCTTTGTCTATATATGAGCATATAGTTAGGATATGTTATATGTATTAGAATATGAAGTTCACTCTTTAGGAATGAAATACTAATGATAACAGCTTAAGAAAAGAAACATAAATACAATCTTCATTTTATCAACTCCAAAAAACAGGGGAACTCAAAAATGCACCCGATTTGATAACTAAATATGTATATGTCGATCATTTTTATATATTTTTTGGTTGAGAATTGAAACATCTGGAAGCCATCTTTTCAAAAAAATAAAAAGTATAATAATAAAAACACACCCTCCATGCCTAAATTCTGCAAGGCTTTTTTTACAAATTTCAAAAATGGCTTCAAGGGAAAACCCATCAGATATTTGATTGAAATGTATATTTATAATATATGTATAGGCTATTGATAAACGCCTGGAGACTCACACTCATGTGATTAGTTACTTAGTTGTTGGTTCTTTTTATTTTTATTCTTTTCTTACTGACACCAAAAAAGTACGCGTATATACTATATGTATATAGGACGAATAATCGTAATGATAATCATAATATGAAAAGAGACTCATTAAGGGTATGGAAGGGGGGCTCCAACCCATCACTGAAACACCATCCGCTGCCATACATTATTCTTTTTGTTTTTATCATTATACTCATACACAAGATGTATATTAGAATGCCCCTGTTTTTGCCTTAGTTTTTTTTCTCCCACAAAAAAAAAAAAAAAAAAAAAAAAAAAATATGCGTAAAATAATCACAGAACGGATTTAGTCAAAGTCAAAAGCCTTTTATGCATTGTTGGAGTAATAGGGACAATTTAATTTGTAAAAACATAAGGTTTCTTATACCACTGTCCTCAATATCATGCCATTAGTCTAATGCTTAAAAATATTTGGCACATATTTTTTATAATTAAAGGGTATACAATGTGCTCAATAATTTGCATACGGCATAATTTAAACATAGTTGAAACGGAAGTTGCTTAACAAGAAGGAAAATCAACTATATATAATTGATCAGATGATTTGTGCCCTATGAACTATTAAACATAGTTACATAATGTCACAATATTTATTAATTATGCAATTATACATGACACCCTAGGTCATTTAATAAATTCACTTACATGCTGCACTTTGATCTCAATTTATATTCTTTATTAAACCGCATTTTCTACAATCTTAACATAACATATGTATAAGGAGTCAACAGTGTGAAGTGCACGTGTTTTGGACTCTCTCTCTCCAGACACACACAACACATAGTAGTCCAAAGGGTTAAGATCCGGCAAGCTAAGAGGCTACATGCCCCTTCATTTTGACGTGTATTCTAATAATTTATTATTATTATTAGCCCAAAACAATCTTAAGTCTTTTTGTTTGGCATTTTAGACCGGTCAGAATCCTTCAACGCCTTAGAAACATTATAAACTGTTTATTTCGGCATTTTGTTAACTTAATAATCTCTTCGGATGTGCACCCGGTACGGAAACATACAATAATAGCCACACAGTGTTCGTATTTGGAGTACATCTAAAGGGTTATATATTTTTCTTTTAAAGATTTGTCCTCTGAATCTGAAAAACACATTTCCCTAAACATAAATCTTAGGGTTGCTAAGATATTGTAGTACAAACTTGTTCCAGATTTAAAATCCTCACACTTTATGTTTGAGATGTTGGTACAAGAGGTATAAGAAAGGCCACTTTCTACCCCAACAATCTTGCAACTTATAGTCGTTAAATTGATTGCCTTGTAGGTTTCCCTTGTCTATCCAGAAAGAAGTAGTCTTCACGTTTTTCCTTAATTCTGAAAGGTCCCTGAATGGAATATCAAGGGGATGCCTAATAGGAGCGTTCATGATAAAGGCCTTTTCTACAACGCATTCAAATTAAATTGGTCTACCATAGTACGTCAAAAAAGGATTGAGTGGTCTCAAACATTGTTAAAGTCCTTTTTTGATTGTACCGGCAAAAAGTTCTGAGTATAGAGAAAAAAATATTACCCTGCACACGGGACATTCTAAAAATGTATATATATATATATGTGAATACAACTAAAAAGAACCTCACCAGGGGAAGGGAAGGTTAATCCCGTATCATTATGGTTTCGTCGAGAATGCTTGGCTTCCTTTTTTCTTTTCTTTCCATTCCTTTTTTTTTTTTTTTTTTTGATTAATTAGGCACATTTGTTATTTGTCGTCGATGAATTTAACCATCAATGTAGTACATATTACGTGTAATATGTACTTTTTTGTACTTAATGTAACATAATCATATTATGGTTTTATGATATATGTTATATATATTAGGGTGAGTTTAGTGCTCAACAAATCCATTAAATTTGGACGGGTAACCATTAACCTCACTCTATACTAGCCTTGTAATTTTCAAATAGATTTAATATTTAATAGAAACGAATTAATAGTTTAAAATCCACACCTAAAATAATGCTTATTTCACTAGTTATTCCCAACAGCTGGAGAGCCCCACTTTTCTACTTAATACTTAATTATTTATTTCTTCTGCCAACGAAGTTGAACTGAGGATATGTTTTTTCCCCCTGTTAGTTTGTTTGTTAATCATCAGGAATTACGGTAAAAGTTACGGATCGATTTTGCTCAAAAAGGGTATGAAGATTATATATGGTCACTCTAAGAGGAAACATATTTTGAGACGTGAAGGTCAAAGTTCAAGGTAACACAAAACTTAGAAATGCATAATTGACCATAACTTTGGAAATATATAACTCAATTTGAAGTTAGTTGGAGGTTTTATGCTCTAGGGACTACCTATTCTAATTAACTATTTTATTAAAGTCAATTTTGGATAAAGGAAACTTTTATTTTTCTGAAGAAAAGTTGACTATATCCGGATATTTATATGACAGATCATCGAAAATGTTTAGCTTATCTTTCAGCAAAAGTGTTTTTCGTGATACATTCAATATATGTATTCGTATTTATTGTAAAACAATGGGAAATTAAACTAAAAAGAAACATACAGAACAAAAATGTTGGCGACAGCGGACGACTTGTTCCAATTAACGGAAAAATAATGATGGGAACTCTTCATTTGGATAAATTCCTATGGAGTTAATAACAAAAAAAAAAAAAACTAAACAATTGGTATCTGAGAGAACGTTGACTATAGGTGTATTTTTATTTTATATGAATTTCTTATATGGAGATTTGACTGTATATCTATGTCAGAAAACAAGAACTCTAAGGAACTCTAATTGACAACCAATGGCTTTCATAAAATAAAAAATAAACACATATTATATATACTAATGCCAATGAAGTAAATATTTACATATTTTTAGATTCTTTTCATTTTTTGGTAACAAATATAAGTTTGTCGGGGAAATTTATTAATATTGAATTAATATAGAATTTATATTTTTCATAAAAGTTGTCAAACAAAATTTAAAAAATTTGATTTTTACAGTTCTTTTGCCTTTTTCTCCAAGATTTTAACGGCTACGTGATCAAAGTATGTATTAATAAAACTACCACAAAGAGATAGCACAAATGTGTTCCATAGATCCTTACACGTTATCAAAAAATATTTAACCTTGCTTAGACAAACTTGGGATATCAGCGTCACCCTAATATATGATGTATGCGTGTGAGCATTGTTTCTCACGGACTTACAATGTACAAGAGGAAATTTGACATTTATCAAAAATTAAATGAATGGATAATTTACTCTGAATGGCTCCTTCGTTTTTTATAAAATTAAATTATATTTTATTTAAAAGAAAAAAAAATCATTTTTATTATTAATTTCCTAATCCTTTTAGCTCTTATATTATATGATAGAAACCCTAGGGTGTGATGAAGTGAAAAAACATCAACAAGAGTTATTTCTATTTATAGTTTCAGATCATATTTTTAAAAGAATGACCTTTTCCCTGGATGTTTATAAAAGGAGCCGTTTCGATAATGCTATTAGAGTACAATGAATGGTGGGTTCATTAAAATATTTGTCCACACATTGGAGATATATTTATGAGGATTAAAGATTCAATTTTAAGAGTTTATAATGTGTAGTAAAAAACAAAATACGGAAAAATAAACAATTGGTTATTTTGTCAACTCCTGATTGAATGAGGAAGTTGTGGTAGAAATGGATTAAAATTAAGAGTTTGTATGAGAGACAGTTGATAAATTTGTTAAAATTTCTTTTGTTCAACATTTTATCATTTTCCAGAAGACATTGGTAGACATTTTAAGAGTTTTTGTTTGATTGACTAATACTATAGAAATGCATCTAAGATAGTTTGTCTCTGTCTATTAATATCTTTGAAAAAAAAAAGTACAAAAATTAGTTGGCCAATTCATCTCAGCTATAGATTCAACTTTTCTAAAAAGTTTTTTGTTTCACCTTCTTTGTAAATTTTTTGGCTGTCATATACTTTCAGAATATCTCTTTTTTCTTAACAAAAGAAAAAACTCTTCCTAGCAGGAGATTTTGCTGTATTCTTCATTTAATAGTAGATTTTTTTTAGGTTCCTTTAATTGTTTAGGTAGAGTTGGATTAATTAAGTATAAGGAAATATTCTAATATTATAGTTACTCCATTTGACCTTGGAATTATATTTGAAGTCATATAAATAATCTATATTTCCTTCTCTAGGAAAGATCGAGACGCGACCCTACGGACATTTAGTTCAAGAGAAAAATTTAGATTTAGGGGTTGTTCATTGAGCTACGTCGTTTCTTAAACTACAATAAAGAGCTAATTATAATTTAACTATTCAATATTCGGAACAGCATCGGAGAGAAATATATCGTTTTGAATTTAAACATAAAAATTAGATCAGATTAATGTGATTACTTTACAAATATTTTCATACTTCTTACAATAATAAAGTTCACAATCAGTATTTTGGTACTTTTTCGACTAAAATGTAAACAAAAATACTTTAAAATTTACACAAGCGTTCGTAGGACTTTAGTGAGGCCCGTCGATAGAATTTTTCTTTGACAATTTATGTTTAAACTTCTTTATGATTATTTTTTACATAGAAAAAACATTTTTTATGAACCACTTTTTTTTCGAGAAAAAAATGACCCGTGACGTCCTTAGATAGAGCACTCAGATATAATTAGGACGTTTTTTAAATAATACAGATTTGTATTCCTTATTTTTGTTATGAAGAACAATATTTTTGATGTGAAATTTCTTTATTTTTTTAATAATCTCCAATGGTGTTGCAATGATCTGTTTTAATACCTCTCTATACGACTGGTTATCCAAATAGCAATTAAATAGATAAATAATACAAATCATAAAATCTTATATAGATAGATCATTCCATTATAAATTTTCACGAGGAAAAGGATTGGACTAAAATTCACTATTTGGTATTGTTACAGTAGACCTACTCATAACTGAAATTTTGGATCTGTAACTCAATCCAACTCTCAGTTCTGAGGCTTTAATGATGAAAACATATGAATTTTGATGAATATTTCATCAACAATTGAGTGAAAACCAAAGCAATGATAGGCAAGTACAGCATTAAAACACTATCAGTTAGCATAACAAAACTTTTGTTATACATTTTTTTGAGATGATTAAACGAAAAAAGTTTACTTTTTGACCTTAAATTTTTGAAAGAAGTCTTATATTAATTAAAATAACTATGAAACCCATTGAAAAAAATAATTTACCATAATATTAATTTATTTTAATATTATCTAGATTCTTCAATAAATATGCTTTTTTAACCAATAATTATATAAAAATCCTAATTTTTAATTAGTAAAGTACTATTTTCATGAAATTCTATTGCAATTTTTTCATCTATTTAAATAAAAAATTGATAGCCGTATTCTCACTCACTCATGTTCGTTTTTGTTTCAGCTGTCGTTTGGTTACGTAATGAATAACGGTGATAAAATCGTAATTAAATGCTACGGTGTGTCTTCAGTTCCCTACTCTCTATATAGGTGATGAAATGATTCATATATTTGTAGCTGAGAGATGCATAATACTTTGGAAAAATCCCATTGATATCAGCATCAAAAACTCATTTAATTTGGAGTACTTTTATTATGACACATTCCTTTGACCCATTGGCCATCATCTACATACAAATTATATATTTTCCCCCCCTCTCTCATGAGTATTTATTTTTCCTACTCTCCAATAAATTGTAACTAAATCTGACAGATTCTTTCAAATAAGCAAAAAAAGATTTATGCTTTGTTGTATATTATTCGCTTCCAAAAAAGAAAAGGAAATCTCAGGGAATAATAATTACAAATTCTATGCATGTTCAACTTAGTTTGAAAGGATAAGAATATTTTGTGAAAGATTTATGCTCTCAAAAATAAGAAGAGGAAAAAAAAAGTAAGTAGGAAACTCACTTCAAAATCATCCCCTTCAACTTTGCATGTATTTTGTTTTGCCTGACGGACTAAAGTAACTATTTCATGGGAATCAAATGACTTCTTCTTCTCTACCCTTGCTGCCTTGTGCAATTTTTATTATTGTTGTTTTCACAATGGGAAGAAAGGAACATAAATTTATTGCTTCACTCTTCCTCTAGCTTAAGTCAATTGATGATAGTTATTCACTGATTAATAATAGCAAATGTTCTTTTTTTTTGCAATAGATTTTTTTATGACTTTCTGTCACATAAAATGAGGGTTTGTATCCACATACATTCGCAATCTATAAAAGAAATACTCGTTTTGTCTAAACAAAGAAAACTTGATATTGGGCCAAAAAATCATAAAAGAGTATGAAATAAACAGATATGTCTTTCTCAAAAAAAAAATGGTTATTATTTGGGAAGGCACTTTTCTTAGGACAGTATATCTGGGTTGAGGAAGAAGACACACAGGCGTAGTAAAGGATATTTTTTGGGACTAGAATTTAAAATAACAAACATTTTTTATGACTTGCTTTCAGAAAAATATATTTCCTTCATGACTTTTTTTTTGTTGTTAAAAAGACGTTTCGTTGACCTAGTGCGAAAATATAACAAAATGGCAAAACATAAAAACTACTTTTGGGTATCAGTATATGGAAATTCTGAATATGCAATTTTTTTTTTACAAAAGTATTTTTTTTTCATATTTCAGAGGGGAAAATGTGCTTTAAAGTTATTGTGTGCAATACCCTGCTAAGTGGCTTTAACATACAGTGAGTGGAAATCTGTATTTACTAAAAATAAAAAGTTAAAAAAGTCTTATTTGTTACATGACATGAACAGCATAGAACCTCTAATTTCCAAGTTTATTAAGTGAGATAAATTGTGACTATTTCTCATTGACTGTTGACTCCAGTAGTAAGTAATCCATATTACCAATTTTGAAGTAATATAATTGCAACAATATTTTCTTTCATTAGCTACATGTACTAGGTATTAGTAAACATCAGCCTTTTGAGTTAATCGTATCATCTCTTAGTAAAATAAAATGCTATACATATTCTTAAAATATAAACTGCAATATACTATGAAAACAGATTCTATAATGTAGTGCAGAATTTCAGATATTATCCCTCCAAAAACGTACTATCCGGTTATTATAAGAGCCATACATTATTTAAAAAAAACTAACAATCTAGTGATTAGATAATACAAATAATAATAACAAAGTTTGAATCTTCTAGCTTCAATATTGTCAAAGATATAATCACCCAAATATTGAACATTAAATATCTCCGTTCAAACTTTTGTCCATAATATGTTTTTGAACTGGGTCAACGGTTTATTTAGATAAAAGTCATTTCTATGTGCCAATTTATTTATGAAAAGATCAGCTGCACAAATGTACATTATTGTTTTTTATGAACATTTCTTTGTTCGCCCATAATTAGCAGGGAAAAATTGCGAAAATAAACTATATCAACTTCCCAATTTTGATAGTTTCCCCTCATCAATTGCCTCCAATCTTTTTTTTTTTTTTTTTTGGTTATGAAGAGACACTTTGTGTACTTTTTTACAGGGAGAAAAAAGTTAGTAAAAAAAATAAAGCCAAAGTACAAACAATAAAGAAGCGACATTGATAAATGATCCAAACATAACCTACGCGCTCAAAGTCAGTGAATGAAAAAAATGCGACGCAACTACTGCGTAGTGCGTAGATGATGATTACCTATTTAAATTTTATAGTAGCGTAGATATTGTAGTAGGTACATTGATTATTATTATTATTCAGGAGTTTCAACATGTGCGATGGCCGACCGATGATGACCAAATCGCGATCCTCGCGCGCACGAATGCTTACAGGTAGCTCCTCCTTTACAAACGCACAAAAAGTGGGAAGAAGAAAGTATACATATGATATTTATATAGAAAAACAACTCTCAAATCAACTCACTTCAACATACGCCATGGAACGATACACATCCAACAATTTAAAAGACGGCTCTTCTTAATAATAATAATAATGTTGAGCAATTTGAATTTAAACTCCCTAAAAGAGGAAGAAAACGCTTCAAGATCACATTCAAATTCCCCAAATGGAACCTTCTTTCCGGACCTTCATATAACAGTCTCTCGTCATCTCCAGCAGAAACAAAGCCGGCTATGGACTGGGAGTATCATCGATTCCTTCCTTCTCGGCAACTCCCTGCGATCCTTGCAGACTATGCACCCTTTTACTCAGAATTAGATGACATTTATGAAGAGCCATATCAAGCACCTCCACTTCCACCAAGGTCTGCTTCGGCTGAAAAGCCTCACTTGCCTCCCTATCCTTCCACATCCGCCTCCAAACATTAAATTATTATTATTTATAAATATGTTATAGATACTAGTCACTTATATATATAAATGATTTATTTTTCTGTCAAATTAGAGTATATAAAAATAACAATAAAGATACAAAATCAATAATTTTGTTCTCAGAATTAAGTTTTACTTCTTTTTTTTTCCTTTTGCATTTGTTCAATTAATTGATTATGTACGTAGAACAAAGGATAATTGTTAAGCAAGAGATGAGGTGATTACAATGTAGATATGCGAAGCTATCGCAAAAATAGGCATTACTCCTTTGTTGAATTAGAAAGGTTGCGTGATTTTTTTTTTTTTTTGAAAAAGGAAAGCTATCTAGTACAAATGAATAGGCTTTATTTTCCCCCTTCTTTTTTGATAAAAAGGAGGTAGGGAACTACCGCTGGTATGATATGTCGTATTATATTTTATCTCTTTTGAGCGTATTTCACACGGTTGACCTCATCAATGAGGAAAGAGTAGAATAATTATGTTCACTCAAACAATAGGAGTATCCCGCCCACAACAGAATAAAGGGTTGGCCCCTACGTGGGAATACCAAAAAATATATTTAGAAACAAAACAGATTCCCCCTCCCCCACCAACACCACAGATAGAGGATGATTTACCCCTCTCTCGATTGCCTTATCAGCGTCATCACTCTTAAAAAATAATGTACTATCAAATTTCCCGTGTACACACATATTATACTACTTTAAAACATTTATTGAGAGGTAGGAATGTCTTGAAAGATGGGAATAATTTGTGTAGTCCACCGTTGTTGGAATTCATTTGCAAGTGGATATGCCAAATAATATAATGTTGATGACCTTTGGGGCGGCTGTAATTGATTTTAAGGGGGGTGGGGGCATTTCTGTTCGGACTTTTGAGAAATTTTGAGAGAATCTTTGATAACTTTTCTTTTTTTAATAGAGACAAAAAACTTTTTTTACAACTTTTCGTATTTAAATTTTTAGAAAGGGATACAATTTGAAGAAATAACCTTTATTTATTTTTTTTGAAAATGATATCAACCTTACGTATTTTTAGCAATTGTGTGTGAAAATTATTTTTAAATGTTACATGTTTCAAAGGAATACAAATGGGATGAGGGTTGGTAATAATTGAAGGGAGGGATTTTAATAAAGAAAGTTTATTTATAATATTTATTATCACAGTCCCTCTTGTTTTTTTTTATTATTTCATCACGTTATGAGTGTTTGGTAAATATTTTTGTGAATAATAAAAACCTAGGAAAAAGAAAATAAATAAAACACTTTTTTGTCAATGACAAATAAAAAAAAATCCCCTCAAATTGAGACATTTTTTTTTTACCCAAGACACAAATATATTATTTCGATAATTATAAAATTTCTGCAAATGTAGGCGGGGCAATGAACCCTATGGTTCTGGCGCCACTGGTGTAGTACTTTCGTTGACTCCGCGCAAAAACATTATAAAAATATTGGTAATTATGGATGAAGATTTTGATTGTCTAAACTTTCTTTTGTATTTTTCTCAAAATCTCAGTTATGGATAAGAAGTCTTGAACAAAATACTGTATTTAATTAAATTGGACCATATTTTTTTAGTAAGGGGTTGTGAAAAACAAACCTTTGAGGAATTTATCCGCTAAAGAATTTGCTAATTGTTTTTAAATGACATTGTCTATCTACAAAGAAGTGAGATGGAGTCGCTAATAGATGGGATCAACAACAAGAACAATAAAGGACGTCCTCATTTCAGGAATAAACTCGTAGGATGGTTTATCTTTCTACCGCGTGCTACTCTCGCCTCAGGATGTATTTATTTATAACCATTGACATGATCTATGAAATAGGTTTCTTTTCTTAAAGAGAGTGATATTCATAGAATATTTATAAAGGATTAGAGAAAATACTCTGCGTTTGCTCCTCAATTTGACTCTAAGTACAACTAAGACCATTTATGAGCACACGCAACAATGGTTATTTTATGCGTAGATTTTTTAAATTATTAAAAATCCTGGCAACAACTTTGGAAAATGAAGAACATAGCATAGGAAGGGTTAAACCTAATCAAAGTGAAGGTATCTTTAATGAAACAATTATTTAAAAAAGTTGCAAAATATTTTTTCTAGATCAATTAAACATAAATAAAAAGTAAAAATTTTAACTCATGGCATTATATTTGTGACATTAGTTGAAAAGGATTAAAATGATCCATTTCGACACAAAATTAATATTGAAAAAATATCAAAATAGCCAGTACTGCGCTCATATTTGCCTTAAAGGTATCAAACTTTGCCAAAGTCGGTTTTTGATTGCCTTCAGGAGTAATGTCTATGTACAAGATGATATTAAGCAGAAAATTGGGCTGTATAATATTTGTTAACAGCTTCATAGATCCTTTGTTTTGTTCCCCCTGATGCACTTGATGACAGTATTGGATGAAATTACGCCAAACCGTAGGATCAAGGCTGTGGTGCCCAACATCGGCAGTTACTTGTAATAATAAATTTATATTATTTATAGCCCATATTTATACGGACAGGAATGTTATTAAGAATTTTATAATATCCCAGATTCCCGCTTAATAGCCCCAAGAATCAACACTGAAATCCCAAGAAAATAAAAACACTTGACTGAATATTAATACCATTTGAACCTCACATTACATCATCAATTATATTTCATATTCTATTACACTTTCAATAATATCTGATGATAGATGTTTAAAATCATTTTCTGTGCGCGTTTTAGTTTATTTTTTATCATTGATGGTCATTCCCTTATGGAAGTTGTATTATCAAGGCTATCGGAAGCTGCCAGTTAAAACATGCCCACCATTCTGCCAATTATATTATTTAGTCGTAGATAAAATCATACAAAATGAAAACGAGTAGAAAACCACTAAACGAGGAATAAACTCTTAACGATTTAAATAAACAAAATTTGATAATACAGTTTTATATAATCAAACAAAAGTAATCAATTATTGCTGCATCCATAAAATCCCAATATTTTGATACAAATAATCCCAAAAATATCATTTCTGTAGACGGATTTAAAAAAAAAAAAAAAAATTCTGCAATAAATCTTATGATTTAACGTGCAAATTGAGTTTCTAACTGTTTCAATTGAAAGGAGTCGTCTCCCTGTAGAGGGGGCCGTAATAAATTGTTCAAGAGTACATTTTATGCAGGATCCAAAAGATAAAATCCCCCTAAGCACCCCCTCCCTATTCATGTCAATAAAGGTATCTAATGAACTTTTTCCACACTCCATGAAAAGAGATAGACACAGACACTAATTAACTGGTCACTCAATACTAGCACACATACGAATATAAATATTTCAAAAATTAAATACAAGGAGTTGAGAACATTAATCACGTCTCTTATTTTTCTATTATACTAATAATAATCACATCATTAAAATTCTAATTTTAACCTTTAGAACAAATGAATTTTGACCCACAAAAACAAAAAGGGAAAAATAACAATATTCTCCCTTCCCTCTCGTATGTCCAAACATTGATTCATCAAGATGTCCCCTGACAAATAAAGAATTTTATGTATTTGTAATTTGATTTATTTTTGTTTATATTTCCCCGAAAAATCAAAAGGATTTACTATGAATGGAGTACAAAAATAACTTATTTCTATAAGATGCAATTAATGAGTTTAAATGGTGAAAATAGACCCTCCGCAGATACAAATTGCTCGGTAATTTTGGATGTAATCCCTTAATTTACAACCTGACTAAGGGATAATGGTTTAATCTTAAAATCGATAGTTCAAGGGTTTTAAATGTTGAATACATTTAAAACGCTAATGGTTCACTCAAAAATCTTTTATTTTAGTAAATTACTGTATAAAACTATTTTTTTTAAAACACAAATATTTTTGCATATAAACAAGATTAATATAAATATTGCTTTTTTAAGAGTAACTTTAATTTTGTACACATATAATTGGCAAAAATATATGCATATACCGGCTGTAGAAAAAGTACTGAGACCTGCCTCTAAGTAGTGATTAAAATACTAATAATTGATCAGGATGATGTTGTACATAGAAAATTTTATTTTATAATATTTTTTACTATAACGATGCCCACTACTTATGAATCAGCCTCAATGACAGCCTCCAATCTCCTCCAGAACCCCTTGCACACATGTGTACCTTAGTTCTTTTTCATGATCCTCCACTGCTGGTTAATAGAGGTATTCATGGCATCAATATTCGGATGGCGGACTTTGTGGGCTTTCTTTTCTATTTGCCACCAAATGGATTCAGATCAGGGCTCTAAGGGGACCAAAGGTTCGAGAACCAGAAGTTCATGGTGCTACTTATCCACTTTTGTACAATATTTGCAGTATGAATCAGAGCCCCAGCCAGCTGAAATACGTACGTGGCTTTGTTGGACTTTTTCATGGTTTTGGTCATCTATGGGACCACATTTCCTTCAACCCCATCAAGTAGTCCGTTAACCGGTATCCAACAGGAAACAAAATTGGAGGCATTTTTTCTCCAGTTACCACAGCCCCCAACATCATCACAGAAGTCAGATGTTTGGTATTGGTTATTGTCCTGATGCTGTTGTCAGCCTTGCCAAAGCAAACCACCGGATCATTTTGCTTGTTATAGACGGGGTCAACGGTATAGGTATTTTTATCAGAGAAAAAAATTACCCGGTGGCTGTTGTGGTTCAAATCATTCAAGAGTTGTTGATATCGCTGAAAATGGATTTCGTTTTGACGTTTGGAAAGGAGTTGCCTCTCAATTCTTAAAGTGACCTTTTTCCAGCCTTTCAGGTGGCCTTCCCAAAGTGGACCGATGCACCTTCTTCTTCTTTTTGTACTCAGATATCTTCATAGTTGGTTTGACCTTAAAGGCCTCCATGATGTCTCTAGGCTTCCCTTTGGTGGGTCTTCCCTCTCGTGTTTGTCCTTAGGGTTGTCTCTATCAGTCAAACGTTTCCTTACCCGATAGACTGTGACTTTGCTGACGTTTAAGGCCTTCATAATGTCCGAGGAGGTCCTCCCAGCGCGGATTAAATTGCCGATGATGGCTCTTCTTGCCTCCATCGTAACATATTCATAATTTTTGTGAACAAAATGTACATCAATCAAAGGCTTAGAATCTAAGCTATTCAAAGATAATCAGAAGGTATTTTGGTCTTGAATCTTTTGGTATAAACACAATTTATGAAATTTGTTGTTAAAAGAAATTGTTTTAGAATATATTCATTTAATACATTTATTTCATCTACTGTCCATAAAAACCAAAGGGCAAAACTATTATACTCAAGTTCGGACTCGAGACATTTTTTTATTGACTCAAACTTATCACAGATCATGATGACTCAAACTTATCGCAGATCATAATGACTCAAACTTGGAATTATATAAACTCTGAGTCGTAATCATTTTGCTTTTGGACTCAGATTTGGTTTTTAATTGTTTTCATTTTAACAAAATGTTTGTGAGAAATTTACAGTCAAATGATTTCAGTATTTTCCACACCTGCAAAATATCCAATTTAGCTATTTAACGGAAATAGTTATGTAGGAACTCCATACCCTAGCTTACATCTTGTTCCAAGAAGATTTTCAACTCTTTTTTATTTCCAATCTGTTGCTAGCATGCGTTGGAGTAGTGAGGAACGTGTGTTTGCCGTCGAAAATAAATATTGGCAAAAATATTTTGAATGAATATTTTATTAAATTAAACTAAATGCAATTTAACGCCTGAGTTTTATTCTTTCCCTTTATGAAAATATATGGGTTCTAGTCATTTTTTTATTGATTCGAACTTGTTTCAGACCATGATGACTCACACTTGGAACCATATAAACTCTGAGTTTTATTTTTACCATTTATTAAAATCATATAATTGCTTCAATTTCTTATATAGGAAAGACCATTTCATCAATTTATTTTTAAAATTCTAAATGTGCAAAATTATTTGAATGCAAATAACTACACGTATAGTAATACTAGATAGCTAAAATTAATACCATAGAGACGGTGTTATACAAGGACTTTAAATTAGTGCAGGAAGTTCAAATTAGGTATTTAAAACACGATATATTTTGGAAAAACAAGTGTTTTAGGACCTTTGCAGAATTGCAAATTTTGAAACTGTTTAAAAATATTATATGTATATAATTATTATGATACAAAAATATATCTTTTTTCTTATTTATACTAATTGTTTCATTCCTTCTTTAAAAAACTATTCAAAATATAACATTTTTTAAAGAACTAGTATAGTTATTGGTATAAGCGCATAGTAGTTTTAAATAGTCAATAATAAATGTATATGCTCATCAAACAACTGACTTAAATTTACATCAGTAAATTGTATCCCCTCCTAATCATAGAACGTGCATCGCCTGACAACCAGGCTATTAAACAAAAAGGGATTGACGGCACTATAGATAAATATGACCTGGATCAGGCGAGTTTAATTTGTATTTTTTTTGAAATAATCTTACCCACTGCTTAAATTCACCCGGTTCTTGCCTATATATTTACAGTTAAATTTAGATAAAGAAAACTGCTATTTTTTAGATGAAAAGTTGACTATATCCGGACTTTTTCTTATATACAAAGTATATATATATATATATAAACTTTTGGATACTTATATAAATAAGTAATGTTGAAACTCCTAATTTCGAGGCAACCGGGTTTTATTAGATCCTGTTCTTGGCTGATCCCGGATGATTTTTAGCTTATCTTTCAGCAAGGGTCTTTTATTACAGGGGGGCGGTGGCATTCATTATATGTATCCGTATGGATTCAAAAACAATATTAAATGAATTAAAAAAGAAACAAATGGTAAAAAAATATAAACCTACAAAAAAGGAAGAATCCAATTGCATACAAAGAAAGGGAAAACAAAGTTCACTTGATGTGGATTTGTCAATAAGCCCTTGCCTTCTCCCTCTAAAAAAATTCTTGTAACTTCAACTTTCAATTTATTTCTTCGTATGAATCGTTCAATTGTAAGCAATTGCGTGTTTTATTGGATCTCTTCTGAATGTTTATATTGGAATAAGATCAATTGCTGGTAGGTTACCTAAAATGTAATTGTGTACAAAGTAACTACATAAATTATAATGCATGTTTGGTACAAAAAGAGTTACTTATGTCACGAATTTTCAATTCTTCTTTGTTTCATCATATTTCGTTCTGTTTTCGTCAGATTTATTCCCGTCTTTATTTTGTCAAAAAGAGACAAGTTTTGTTTTAATCAGTGGAAATATTAAAATAAATGATTTCATCCTGTCACTTAAATAATATTAGTTCGCAAGAACATTTCGTATAGTCTTGGATGGGGAAATTAACACAGAGTAGCATTTATTTTCTTTTGAATTATCTATTTATTGTCATCGGTGGAGTTGTATTTTGAGAGTTGTATAATTTCACACCTCATATATTCCTGCAATATCTCGATGTTTAAAAGTAAAGCATCTTTAAATATGGACTTTGTTAGTACATTATGTGTTCTGTGATCACAAAATAAATCTAAGAGGATTTTCCATAAAATTAAGTACGGTTTACAATTTTTAACGAATTATCATTAATTTACATCAATAAACTATTCTAATTTATTATTTGGATGCAACGCAAATTATACTTAAAATGGGAAATACTCATCATCCCAATAAAAGAATTAGATATTATTGAAAAGGTCATTTTGGGCCTTCAGTAAGTCCCATAAATCAAATGAATATTGTGAACTATATTTAAAGTTCTTTGGTATTTTAAAAGTACTCGAAAATTTGGATGGGAAGGAAAATTAACTAAGGTTGAAAGTTGTCATAAAGAGCCTCATTTTATGTTAGCCTTGAACTTACAAAGTTACGTATTTGAAATTAAATCCTAGAACTTCTTGAAAATGCCTAAAATCAACAAAAAAAAAATCTTAACGACAATTCAATTTTTACATATCCTGTTTGCTTTATTTATTTTTATCCTTAAAAGCCTTAATCTACAATATTAAGCTTCTAAATTAGCAAATTTTTATGCATTTATGAGTAGGGTTTAATTAAAAATAAAAGAGGATGGTTCATTTATTATTAACCAAGGACAAAAATAAGTTTATTTCTAAGTTCATTCAAAAAATCATAAAGGAGACAAGTTGTACCATTGGTTTTTGGATTGTTAACAAAAAATGCGTTGGGCAATTGTCCTAGTACCGTATTATACACAGCATAACAGCAAAAACCTGCACTTTTGATATATTTGCTTTAAATCAAAATAAAATGTTATCTTGTTTACCTCTGTATGTACATTATGAGCAATTTAAATAAAGAACTTATTATTGTTTTTTGTTTCATATTTTAAGCCTAATTCTAAAATCAAAAATTGAGTAACATATACAATAATTGAGAATACACAACACAGGATGTAGCCTTCGTTGGACTCGATTTGGGTCCTGAATTGTGTGCATGTTCTGGAAACTAGAGCCCAATCTAAATTCTTGTATTCTAGGACGAAGGAGTCGATAAGGAAATTCTCGGTAGTGTGAAGAACTTTGTTGACCTAATACTTAAAGTAGCTCCAGACTAAATAACCCATCGGTTTCAGGCCAGTAGAGCTATGATTCCAAATATACTTGGATACCCAGTTGTAAGGGTGCTCTTGGATCCAATCCTGAGTTGTTTTGGAGGTGTAGCATAGGTCATGTTGTCAAACACTTGTCGGTTCATGTCATCTTTGATACCCCAGGATTGATAATATTATTACTGCCGTTCACCAAATTAATTACAGCATTCAACCTGCGTTCTTCATCTGAATATCTAATAGGCTTTAAATTTTCTATTGTTGACTTCATGGTGGTGTTTTCGCTAATAAATGAAACTTTTACATGTTTATTTAACAAAAAAACACAACAACAACATTAAGCAATTTCGTTTTACGATTAACAATATCTCCAATGCATGGAAACATTGTAAATGGTATTCCTTGAGCCTCCAGTCAGCCTCCTGATGGCCTTCTGGGAGAATCCCGCCCAGAGGAATGCTTCTATCTCAATTCTCTTCTTGTTTTGTTTGCTTATGGTGGCGAATAGGCAATATTTTTCTTAGGAATCGACAGCTAATTATGTGTTCTACAACATTGCTCATAGGAAAATTATAAAAAATGACTCTTAACCTCTCAGAAAAGAGATGTGTAAATAATAACGGTTGGGGCGGTATGTTGAAAAAATACGGAAATCTGCAGGCCTGAATTTTATTATTACACCCAGTATATATTCTAAAAAATTGGGAACAAAGTTAGGGATTTTTCTTTTTCTTGACTTTGTGTTGAAAAATTATTTTTTGGTGACGCATAACATAGATACATTTTGTACTTTGGATATGAACAACATTTTGTTGAAACCCTGATATTGCTCTTGTTCGTATTTGATTTTAAACAGTATACACTTATCAAATATTTGGAATAAAACTACATACGAGTAAATACTCACTTTTACTTAAAAGATGTTTATGTATACACATGGCCTGCCAATAACTTGGGGGCAAGGTCATTTTTCACCGTTATGTATGTATATTGTGTATATTTTTTAGTCCATCACTGATAATGATCTTCATCAATAAGTTCATAGGATCATCATCATTACTACTCAATTCCCTTCAGGCCTTTTTCAAAGAAAAAATATATATGAGTAAACTAATATTAGCTTTGTTCTTTTCTAACTTACTTAATTGAGGGCCAAGACAAGAATTATAAGTAGGAGGCATAAGGTGTACATTAGACTGTCCCCATTTCGGAGTTATATCCTCCCAACCCTTACATAAATATATTTTCTATTGGGAACAATATTGGGAGTTTTGTTGTTATACAATGTCTCTAAGTGTAAAAATGTAGAAGCAACAGCAAATAAGCCAATCTGTGTGCTATTTCCTACCCACAGGTGTCAGTGCTGAGACTGTTGCAGAGACCGTTGGTGTCTCCATTCCGTCTGCCTAAAACATCAAGAAGTCCATTAAAGATGGAAATTAAACCATACAGCCAAGAACAACCAAAACTTATACAAAAACAATATGACTAACTACTTCCCTACCTCGCTCTGGGCCTCCTCCAGCCCTGACCTCAATCTCTTGGACTTTTCAAATTGGGGATATCAGATAAGAATATTTGCTGCACCTCTCTTCCAAATTAGTATTTGCTCCAAGATGCCATCAGAACGGCATGGTACACTATGGACACGACCTTCAACATCAAAATCTACCAATCTGTTCCCAGGCCTATCTATGCATATGTGAAGGAGGACATATTGAATAAAAATATAGATAAATATAATATTTAAGTATCTCATAAATTGAGTTTGAGTTGTCTTTTGATGATTCCATTAAAATCACGTTTTTCCTCAATTAGTCGTGAGTCTGGAAGTTTTGGGTCCCCACTTTACATTCAACTATGGTTAAATATTGCTGTCTTACGAGTAAAGTCCCATTAAAATGTATTTTCTTATCCCGAAAATACCATGAAAGGCCTCAAACTTTCCCCTATGTCATTTTGAGGAAAGATCTCAGCCGAAAAGTACTTTGTGCAAAGTGAGAAAAATATTAGCCGAAAAACAGAACAGTCTAATGTACATAACATAAGAAGTTGGAGAGTAAAAAAACAAAACATACTACGTATACAAGCTACTGTACTTTATTTTATTTCCATCACTGTTAAATGACTAATTAAAGGGAGTAAAAAACCAGTTAGATAATCGTAGTTATTATTAGTTCATTGCATGTTCACGGCACGGGTCATTTGGACCAAAAAGAAAGAAACAAATATACTAACAATAATAATAAAAAAATGTCCATCTGTAAGATTTAAAGCTCCAATTTGAATCTATAATTATAGCCCAAGGTTTTTTTACTTTTATTTTTAATTGTATGTATTACCTACTGTGCGTTGTCTGTGGTTAGAGAACTCGATATTTTTGTGTCATTTGTATATGGTCTGTGGAGGGTCTTTTCATTGCCATGACAATACTATAAATAAAAATGTATAGTCTAGTTTTGTCACGATACCAATACTTGTGTACCCGTAGGAAGAAAAGTGTTTGTAATTTGGTATTTTTTAATAATTTTTTAACTAAAACATAAATTTCATTAAGGGAGATGAACAGATTTTATGAAAAAATGTGAAGGAAAAAATGCCAAAGTGGAAAATAATGGCAAAATTATTCTAACCCTCAGTTAGTGAACATCCCTTATATATAGGGTAGTGAACTGGGTAATAAAGGAACTCCACAAATAAAATGTATTTAATAACAGGATAAACATAATTGTACGATTATAATAAGTAGGTAATTTAAGTTTTGAATCATTTTTGGACAGTTTAATCTATTTTGCATCCGTCAATATCAATTAAAATGCCAAAAATACTTGTATGAGTATCAAACATCGATTTTTTAAAAAATAATCTTAACAACATGAGTTAAAGGTTTTTAAAAATTGAGTATGTTATATAAAATAATAGCTACAAAATGACATTTTTGTAGCTATCTAAACTACCTATTGTCATAAAGAATTGCATCTAATCAAATTTAATGTTTTAGAAGCACATTGAAGATTATTGGCAATAAAGTTTAAATTTAAAAGAATACGAAGCATTCTTATAAATACTATCCCAGTTCACTAATGGGGGGTTAAGCTGATATAATACCTATCATCAGTATATTACATATATAATAAGATTAAAGACAAATAAAGAAACACTCTACAGCGATTCGAATGGAAGAAATACTAATCACTTAATTATCTTTTATCAATTATAATATCATTATAGATGATGGATTATGCATGTTGGACATGACTCATAGATTTTCTATGGATATATATTAAATCTATGTTAGTTGAAAATTTCACATTTTTTTTAATGCATAAGCAGAAAATGACGATCGAAATCAATAATTTGATAATATATACAAATTTTATTCATAAAACATCATTTTAAAGGACCATCAAAATTATTAGGATATTTAATATCAACAGAAATGTATAATAAGACTGTCGTGTACGTTTATTTTTCTTTTATCTTATTATATAATGTATTGGTGATTGTGAAATGATACGGAAAGAATTTGAAGAATCAGGAAGAAGAGAGTGGGAGGAAGGATATAAACAAAAATTCAATTTGGTATTTTTTCAAAATAGGCTAAGGTGATTCCACTTTGATCCCAATTTTATTTTTTGCATAATTATAGGATATAAATGAGCTTTAAACTCTAACAAAAAAAATTTGCAAAATATAACTTGCAGCTTATTTTTAAAAATCTATTGACGACGAGCCGTGTTATGTCTCACCAAGTTGTCAAGGATCCTTCTAAAAAGGCTAATTTTTGAAGGGACCTCAAACGGGCCCTTGTGTTCACATATGGCTAAGTTTTTATCCAAAAAGTGTTTTCATTTGACGTGGAATGCCATAGGTACGACTTACTCCGATGTCTATCCTCAACTGTACTCTGAGTAAAGCAAGGACTTATGCTAATATGTAGCTATCCCATCATTGTTACTTTACGGGAAGTGATTACTTTATATTTGGATGTTCTCTCCTCCAGAGTTAAATAATCCTGATGGTAGTTTAATTAAATATAAAAATCAGTGAACAGATTACAAATCTAAGTAATATCGTTCATTATAGCGCATATATTTTACAACTCTAAGTATATGTATAATTAGCCTCTGATTTTAGTATATCTCTTTTTGTTGACACATATGTATATATATATATATAAATATTTCGGGGATATCTTTAAAGACGATAAGAATCATGGAAAGAGTGGAAAATAAATTGAAAATTTGTGGAATATTGTTTGTACATATATAGATATTTGAATTCAATTATTATTGATGAGTAACTTTGTCAAGATCTCTATTGCTATTGTTGTTTACACTTTATATATTATCCATTTATCTATGACACTAGGAGGAGGAGGAGTGAGTTTACACATCCCACTGTGAGGAATCCTTTGGATTCTTCAAAACACTCACGACTACAAATGATGGATCAATTGACCTTACAAATGTTTACCTACTAAAAAAGAAGATCTATTTGTTTAGAAAGGAATGGAAGGAGGATTCGTTTTATTATTTAATTATTTTACAGTCCGAGAAAAACAAGGCTTATATCTACTATGTGTACAGGGTGAGGCTATAAAATTATCATATTTAGGGTTTGATATTCAATTCGTATTAGATTTGAGTATTTCTCAAACTAGAAGAGAAAAATCTCCACCTTTCTAAAGCCCACAATTTTTTGAACTCGCTTTAAATATTTTCTGGAAAATTCAACTTTAATTCAGAACTGAATAATTTGAATAATGATTTTTAAATTTATATATGGATATACTCAAAAGTTTACTAAATAAGTAAACAGAGTCAGCTCTTTTATATTTAAAGGAAGAGTTGAACTATAAAATAAGATACACCATATTACATAACATGCGTCAAAAACTTAAAGACCATTGAACTCCACAAAAATGATAATTTGTCTTAAAACGAATTCGAACACAGAGCTCAAAAGCTTCAATTCGGCTGAATGGGGAAATGTTCACTCGTATACAAAATTTTACTTTTGAACCCTTTATAAAAGTCACATAAATTAAAAATAGCGTCGTTTGATAGTTTTTTATTAAAAAATAATTTGATAGTGGTACAATTTTCTTTGGTCGACAACAACCTCAAAAAGTAGGAACGTCATTGACAAAAATCATTGATTTACTCGATGCTCCTTCGTTAAATTTACAATAAAGATTTTAATGTAAAGTTCAGTAAAATCTTAAATTATCCACGATGGAATCAGTTCGTCGTAAATCGGACGTTGTGTGGTGAATAGAAGAGTCAGGATGAAAGTGAGCTAAAGTCTTAAATTAGAGTCTTTACAAATGCCATCTTAACCTCGATCAAAGACAAATATCTGGATGAAAAGTATGTTTAGCTGAAAGACAGTGTCCTATCCTACGCGTTCTGGAAAATTCACAAATTATTTTTCAATACCTTGAAGTAATTTTAGAGCAGAGAGGTTTGATCTATCTGATCTCCAGATCTTGATTCCATCCATTATTATTTCAAATGTATGTTGGAGAATAAAAAACTTGTTAAGTTTACCATACCCATTTCGACGTTAGCAATCAGGCTCAAAAAGTAGAAACGGGTGGGCCTGGTTTCATTCTAGAGCCAAGATTATACAGTTTTCTTTGAAATAGTGTCAGTTGCCAGCATGCCTTGAGTACTGAGGAACAGGTGTTTGCCGTCGAAAATATATATTGCCAAAAATGAGTATGACAGAATACATTGTAAAACTAATCTAATTGTGATAAAGGTCTTAAATTTATATTTCTGCGATTTAACGGAACCAGTTAATTTTCTTCAATTTCTAATATATACAAAACGATTTTTACAATTCATTTTCATAATTTGCAAAATTATTTGAACGCGAATACCTCCACGAATAACAATGCTACAGAGCTTAAATTGGAGGCCCCAGATCCTGAGCCACGTCTAAATTGGTTTTATTCTAGAAAAACCAACATTCTTAAGACCAGTACAGAATCACCAATAAATAATTATTCAATCCACTAATCATGTTCCATTTATTCGGTGTATGGACAATGGGAAAAAACACTTATCTAATATAATTTCTATAACTATAACTTTAAATGTGTAATATCCTTATGAAGCATAAATATTTGTTTATTTTGATTGATACAACTTGTTTTATTGCCTTTAAGAAAAAGGACGTTATGTTTACGCACCCTAAATAAGAAAAGAAGAAAAAGAAAGAAAACATTATATTTTTTTGTGTTACAACTTCATAATTTGACTAATAAAGGGTTGATTACTGTATTTTTTTATGATCAAATATTTTTGATCTTGATAAAACTAATAAAACCAGACAGTTCATAAATTTATGGAAAAAGTACATGGACAAGATGTAAAACAAGGATAGGCCCGGAGATAAAAGTACAGTTGATCACTCCAATATATTGACGATATTACTACTACAACTTTAAATAATTTGTAAATTTAACAACAAACACCCTAATTTTATAAAAAAAAATTTAAACAATAGAAAGTGATACAATTACAAAATGGCGTTTTTGGAAAAAAGTTTGAAAAATTAAATATTTGTGAATACAAATTTGAAAAAATAAATTTCAAATATTACATTTGTTGGAAAAAAAATAGAAAATTAAAATTTCAAATATTCATCTTTTTGGAAAAAAATTCGAAAAATTATCTTACAAATATTAAATTTTGTGGGAAAAAATTTCAAAAATCTAAAGACATTCACAAAATATTGAAATTTTGGATATTTTTTAAAAAATCCATAGCTTTTCTGAAATAAATAAATTGAAAAAAAAATTGAAAAATTCCAAAGTTGTCAAAAAATTTCAAATATTAAATTTTCTAGTAAAATGGAAAGATTTATTAACTGGGAAGGGGGCTAATGTCCTTCTAGTCCACCCCCTGCATATACCCCTGCTCTGTATACAAATTTTTATTATTTTAATTGTCGATGGAGAGAGATGCTTGAGAATGGTGATTAGCTAATGGGACCTCCCAATCCTTTTCTGCTTTATAATGGCCATCAAAAATGGGATAAGACGTAGGCCATATCATTTGAGGCCCAGGATCTTTAAATAGGCCTGGATTGTCTGTTGGGGTACGGAAAATTCCAAACCTATAAGTTAAACTGATATGGTTGGGTAGAAATCCCCCCATTCAGCGATCAATTCATTATAATTGTCTCGAACAGGTCCTCCAGATTCCTAATTTCGTAGCACGGCTCCAGTTTGAGTTTTATACAGTATCAAGGTAGAACAAATCAACAATTAGTTGCCTTTGGAGTTGTTATCGTATCATATCAACTATTTTAGGCGTAAAAAGCTAACTACTAAAGCAGATTTGTTTTCTCACCCTGTATGTAAATACATTGTACATATAAGATAATGATGACTAAGAAGATATAGGTGTTGTTTTTCTCTCAAATTATTCCATCAGTACGAGTGCCTATCATCTATGAAACATCATTTATTTCTATTCAAATAACGATTGGTTGACAAACAAACTGTTGCACTTTGCAGGTGTCTTATTATGATTTTTTTATTCTTTATTTTTTTCGTCAAAAACCATAAACACTTTGAAAAAATAAAAGTAACAGAAAGTAATAACGATAATAAGTACAGTAGGTACGTGAAATCTCATTTTCTTTTTGTTATTTCGTTTCCTCTTTGATGTGTAGGATAGTACATACATAAATGGTGCTTTTTGTTGACATTGTTGAATAATGACGATGATTATAAGAATCTGTAGGGGGAGTCCGGGAACGGCTAAAACAGCTTTTGCTACTGGCTTAGCTGCTCAGAATTGGTTCAAGTTGGAGTCACCAAATTTTAACACAACATACCTACATATGTTGGTTATCTGTTAAATCTATTAAAAGATTGTAATAGTAAATAATTGCAACTGTCTCCGTTATACAGCTTATAAGAAATAAATTCCGGATATTTTGATCTATCTACCTTAAAGTAACATAATTATTTTTTTAGTTTTATTCAAAAAATAATACCTGAGCAGCAGATATAATCATTGAAAATATACTTCAATTAATTTAGGCTCTGTTTGTCTAAATAATCACAATGGTGGACTTGCGCTCTGCCTCTGAAAATGTAATAGACTTGAAATCTTTTGTTGTGAACTGCATGGTGGTGTATTGGATACTTAGTGAAATTTGACATATATATTGCATATATTTCCGCACAAAAAAAGAATTATACTATTTTGTCATCAAATATGTCTTAGCTACACCCTGTATAGTAGTTTTGGATTTATATCAACAAGAAATTCTCACTTGTAAAACTCTTCAAAGTCATGCTCCTTATAAAAAAACATGCTTGATATGAAATATATGTAACTTTATAATACCATTCAAAAGAACAAACAATTTGAGGAAAATTGTGCCACTTGTTGCAACTGTCCCCTTTGCACTGAGCCTTACAATATCTCGAACATCATCCCCCTTAATAAACTTTGAATATTAATAAAATGATATCCGCAGGTTGTAAAATGACAAATAATTCAAATGATATCCCTTTCAGTAAAAAACTTTTAAAAACTGTATACGTTATTACAGAAATCCTCCACAAATCACATTAGAGTCTTAGAAAAGTTAGTGCTTAATTATTGATTTCATGCCTAAAAAATTTGCTTTACATTATACAAATGGAAAGTGTATTAACATGACTAGATTTTTGTCAAATCAAAACAGTCATATTGTACATAACATTCTACAGTCTACCCTACATTTTAGCGGGAAACATAGAGAAGGACACAATGGAAAGCCTGCTACTGCATTATATTATATCCATCATGCATCTCACACTCCCTTTATCCCCTACATATCTCTGTATGTATATAGAGAAGACGCCAGAGGTATTACACGGGGCAGACAGAATTGCTTGTTTTTATTTTGTTTTTGTGTTGTTCTTTGAAGAAGCATTTCCCACGAAGTGAGAATTCAATTACATTACAATATATGGATGTATGTTCAACTTACAAGCATCAATGTATGTATGTATTTTCTCTTGTTTATGTGTTGATAAATAATAATTAATGAATTATAGCTATTATACGTACATATAAAGTATATTTTGCTCTGCTTATATTATATGTACATGTTATATAAAGAAAACCTCCTCTGTCTTCACCAAAAGAAAAGTAAAAAGAAGGAAAACAGTTTTGTTTTCTGTCAAAGAATCTGAGGTCGTATATAATAAATCTTAATGTATTTAAAATAATCTATTTATGCATACTTCGTTCCCACGAATCTTCTTTTCCTTATAGGAGAAGAAGAAGAATAAAAGAGTGTAAAGTATACCTAAAGTAGTGTATGTAGAAGAAGGGGGAGAGGGGGGGGGGAAATGAGCTGTTGAAAAAACCCCAGGGGGAAAATTAAAAAATCAAAGCAAGCGCCTTGAGAAATGTGCAAAAAATGCACACAAAAAAGATGTTGTTAGAAGACTACTTTTTCACACTTAGTCAAGCATCATTTTGGGTAGGCAAAGAGTATTTGATGATAGCCTAGGGGATGATAGATTTATGCTGAATATTATATGTCATGGTGAGTGAACACAAAAACAATCTTGAATAAAAATAAATAAGAGTGCTCAAATTTTTACATCATATTTAGAGAGTGTGGGCCCAAAACATGCAGTTGATTGTAATTAAAATTTGATACCCATTATTTTTTATCAAAAGGCCTAATTATCCAACCAAACAACAACCCAAACATAAATAAAAAATTTTTTTGTTTCTATCCCATGTCTATAGGGTAAAAAAGTTCGGAGAACAAAAACTAAAAAGGCTTTGCATATCCCATCTCCTACACGCCGGTCTCAGCGCCAAAAAGACTGCAAAGACCGTTGGCATCTCCATCCGGACTGATTACTTTACCAAGAAGGCAATTAGATGACTAATCATAATAATCCATTTATAGAAACGAAGGGTAATTATTATTCATATAATAATACAAAAGTACTCCGAACTGAATTTGTCAGAAAATCATTCTAACTTGTTTTTGGGTTGACAGTCCACATATGTATCTATAAGGATTTATGTAGTGAATATATCTCAGACATTATTTATGTACATACAAAAGGGTTGCTGTTCAGTGTTTCTATATAACATACATAGATTATGATAATGAAGAAACTTGAAAAATGATATCATAACTAGCCAGACTCCCTTCGTTTCTTCCTTCTCTCAGTCCCCCACCTCATGAGAGAGAGAGAGAGAGTGGATAAAACAAATCAAAGCTAATATTACAAATAAATATTCAACAAAAAAAAAAAAAAGTTTAAAGTAGAAATTTACATATTCAATTGAATTGAAAAGAAGAAGGAGAGGATAATAGGAGGAAGAAAAATTACAAATTTATTCAAATCCATCTAAAGGGACAGTGATGATCCTTTCTATCAACAACAAGGAAGAAATAAAAAAAAGAACAAGGGCACATCTCCTGAGTCCCCCCCATACCTTTCCATGTCATTAAATTACAAAGGGAGAACGATATATGCATTTATATATAGAGAGAGTATCTCAAATCCAAATCACCACCGAGGAACCAGTCGTGGTGATGATGGATGTACTGAACTGATATATGCTGACGTCATTTTTATGTAATATATATATATATATTATACCCACTTACAATAATCCATACTCAACATTATATATTGGGATATTCATAGGCGTTGTCTCTAAGGGTGGATGGAGTTGTTTATGAATAAATTCAAGAGATTAGGCTCATTTGTTGGAAGAATGATTTTAATATACACAGAAGATTATTTTCTATGGACTGATTATAATTTCTCTCTTTGTCAATTCCCTGATCTCCTGATAGGTACAGTGTGTGTAAGGAAATCATACTACTATTTACTTTAAAAATATATATTTCAGCAAAAAAGACTGTTATGAAACAGATAGAAATAAAAAGAAACGCATTAAATTAAATATCCACAAGTCTAGGAAAAGAGATCCAAAAAGAAAAAAATATTCATCAAAAAGGCTATTTATTATTTTTGGGGAAATTGTCAGTCAGAAAATTTGTGGAAAAATATTTACCCACCCTCTCCCGCCAAAGAAAAATCCAGCAACGGACTTGTCCAGTAGTATTCACATACAAATGGTATTATACTAAATTGGTATTTATTTATCACGGGCTATTAAGTCACAAATAGTATTGTTCCACCGATGACGAACAAATTTCATCGGTGCCTCATTTTCCAAAAATCTAATATATTATACATATAAAGGAGTATTAAAAAAATGGGAAATTACCCTAAACCAATGGTTCTCAAACTGGGGTACTTAAGCTTCCTTTGGTGGAGGCGCAAACCCGTGACTAATATGTCAAATATTTTGAAAAATGTATAGAGAAAATCCATAAAAATATTAGTATCGTGGCAAAATTAGCTTATAGATTAAAAAAAAGAACAATCCTCTATCTATTTATTTGCTGGGGGAATTAAGAAACGCTTTTCAGAACATGCACACCATATATAATATATGTATGTATGTAACAAGTTTGGCATTAATTATAATTGCTTAAGTAGAGATTTTTCCTATTTATCCTATATAGCTATATGTAAGTACATACATATATCCATGGAAAAGGGACATCTGGAGAGAGGTGAACCTGGTCACGCAAAGGATGAGGTTGTTTAATCAATGCTTTCCTTATTATTAATAGTAGTTGTATATTGTTTCTGATAGTAATAATGATAATAATAATAATATCAATTACATATGTTCCAGATGTCCACATGAATTGTTAGGTCTTATGATGGAACAACCAGTACACACAAAATGAACGAAAAGGGTTCGCGCTTAATTACATTTAATTAACTTATCAGGAGGGAGGGACTCTACAACATTCGTATGAGCATTTGTTTTTGTTGTTGTTGGGTCCTCATTATCCACAAAGGATAATGATGCTATGATGTCATTATCTACCGAGTGGTCCATTATAATCTGACCACATTGAATTTTAAACTTCAATAAATTATTAATTAACCCATAGACTTTCAACATAGTTAATACTATGAATAGATGTGGGTCTTAGCTCTCTGAATCATTATTGTAGCCGTCCTCAGCAGAAGTGACGGCTTCCAGGCGGCAGCGGAAGGCCTGGCACCCGATGCAAATGTATTCATCTGTCATGGCGTCCCAGTGCTTACTGACAGTGACTTTGGGGAAACTGTGTTTGGATTATGGACACTGCAGGCCTTCTCTTTGAGTGTCAAAAAAGTGTTCAAAAGAACTCAAAAGCTCATTCAAAGAATCTTGCCATGAATGATATGGGTTTCTTTCATTGCTGGTATCGAAAGAGGTCTCTCCACCCTCACAAGGCTCTTTCAAGCCACTTTTTTGATAGCTCTTATTGTGAAATCCCGATATCTTATGGACTTGAGAGTATTGGCCTTGATTGTTTTCTTTAATTCATCCGGGTCTAGCTTATCCTTTTTGACAGAGACATTCTTCCACTCCAATATTTCAGACTGGCTAGCTGCATAGACGATAGTCCTGGAGACGCCCAACTGCTTGGAGTTCCACGACTGTAAATTTGTAAATCACGTTCAAGTGTCATTTTCTCAACTTGTACGTAAGGTGCTTTGTTTTATTTTGTCAATAATTATTTATTCTTTAACATATCATAATATGAATTAATTTCAATCACTAAACCTTCATTAGTTATTGAATTATTAAGTCATCAGATTTCATTAGACACCTTTTCTTAGCGTTGTGTCGGTTCTTGGACTTTCCCCTAGAAATATCAATAGTACATCTAGCCAAAATAAGATAAAGGAGATATTTATTAAAAACAGTGCCTGGTAATTTTCCTTTAAACCATTTTTCCTTAGAACGATTTTAATCAAGGATATTCTGTCTTAACAAATAAATAAATGAAGTTTATTCGTCGTTATTGTTGTTTTTTTGTTTGAAATTTCTATAAAGTGCATTTAAAAAAATTTGTTCGAATTATCCTCTTGCCTAATATTTTGCATTTTTATCAATCCATGAGTATTTTCTAATAAAAATTATCCATCATGTCTAATGATAATTACTCACAGAAAAGTAATAAGCATTTTTTTGTTTCGAATTGTTGGTGTGTATATATATAATTTTATTAGCTATTTTTGTCTCTGGTTCGAATTCAATAAATAACCAGATTTCGTTGTTGTTTTCAATGAAATTTTGGGGGATGATTTCATCATTCTTCCAGCAGAAAACAAAGATTTAATGCGTTTTATAGTAATACACTAATACATATTTTGATTAGAAAATTCAAAGAGAACATCAATTTTTAATCAAAAATGACAAAAACAAAGTATAAATTTCATTTATTTATATATTAAGCTAATACACAGTCAGCAAAATGGCGTTCAGGGAAAATATACTAAAGCAAAATGGTTTTAGGTAGAATTACTTAAAAGTATAGTGCAATTCAAATACATATAGTGGAATAAATATTCATGTTTTCATTATTATGCAATATTATTCTAAGATATTATAATTTACTTTGGAAAAATTCTCTCAATGAAGTCAGAAGGCATGAATTTTAACTTCTTTAAAGACATATATGTGGGACTGGACTGGGGTACTCGGTCCTAGATAAGTACCGACACAACACCATTATATATAAATAAAATATTAATGGGAAAGTAGACCACGGAGCAAGTTTTTATTTTATTTTTTAAATTTCCCGCGACTTTCTTCCAAATATAAAAATATTTTAGGAATCAAAATATTTAAGTAAGTACTCGAAAGTATTTCATAACCTCTTTTAGTATTACAAATAGCTACATATGTCTCTTTGAGAGTGGTGAGTTTATCCAATGCGTAGCTGTGGTACATTTCTTCGTTTGACAGCCGCGGAGTAACTTTTTCCATAGGTATTATTATTATTCTCAAACTCGAATATTTGCTAAAACTAAGCTCTTTATAGTGAAACTAAATATAATTATTTAAGGTTAATTTAAGAGTTAAATGGAGTTAATTGTATTCAGATATATATTAATGTTTAAAGTCAAAGTATTGGTTAAAACACATTTATTTCATCATATTAGGAAAAATGTCAATTATTTAAATTTTAATATTTATTGAATAGACTGCATTTCATTTCCAAATCAAAATGTCTCTCAAAAAAAAAAAAAATTATCCGTTCCAATTTTACATGTATTGAGGATGGCATTCAAGGCCTAAAAAAATGAATCTAATTGAACAAATAAACATATCCACGTCCTCCACAAATTTAATGTGAAATGTCAAGGCCCCAAAACAAGGTAATATATATATATTGGCATGATTAAAATAAATCCACTATTTTAAATTATCATTATTCAGAAATACTTTATTTGTTCAAAGTGAATCAAAGTTTAAGAAGATATTACTATTTGAAATTATGTGAACTTATACTCGAGTAGAAACTGTCCCATTCGAAAGCTTGAAAAGTGGGTCAATTCAGAGAGATTCTTATAGTTACAATTTCTTGCTATACTGCATTTCTTATAAAAAACTCAAAATCTCAAAAATCTGTATATTTGTAGGAATTATAAAGAATTTCACTTATCACTCTCACCAAGATGTTCGATGGTTTTGCATAAAATGATATACAATTTCAAAAAAAATGTAATAGTTTGAAATTAAATTAGTTTTTTCCCTTTCTTTTGTGGTATTTTTAATTTGTATTTTTTTTTTCAAATATGTATTAATTTTAATGCAACTTTTATATTCGTTCCATTGGGTTTTTATCCTATTTATGAATTGTTACAACAAATAACCTTTATTTTCAAATTAATTTTAATCTAAAAATGTTTATTTATGTTTGTATTAAGATGAAACTCTTTTCTAAATTAATATGTAAAGGGATGGGGGTTAATTCGCTATCAGGCAAACAAGCTTGTTGTTAGTCAAAAAACTACTTTGCTCTAATTACTAAAAATTGGTATTTTCTTGTGGCTTGTTTGAAGTATATTTATTTGTTTTTTTCTTTTGTATTGACCGGAATCGGTATGAAAATTGATGTATATGTTTTTGTTTCATTTTAAGGATTTCTATTAAGTTAATATTTTTGCAAATTTTATTTACGAGATGTTAATGTTAATATATTAGATTTCTGAATATCTAGTGAAGGCCTTTTAAACTATAATGTTTCAATATATTTCCTCAAACGCAACTTCACCCGATAATTGTAGATTATTCTTATATATTATTTTCTATCTGAATAAAAGTATTTGAAAGAAAAAAGTCTTATGTTAAAAGTCTTGAACCGAATTTCAATACTAGACTCGAAACCCTTATGGAGATTTGATGTGGAGTGACTCAATACTAGGATCAAGAATGGACAAGCTTTGAAAAAAGAACATATAGGTATCTACTAGTGTTAAGACTCGATCCAAGCCCGAATTTTTCCACCGTTAGGTCTTAAGTGATTTAAGAAACTCATTCAACTTCATTTAATAAACTGAAGTTATTCACAATTCATTTATTGAATCTGTCTTTATCGAATTTTAACACTATAGGGACCAAATTAATTTCTGGCAAATTTTTAATTTTTGAAATATATTTTTAGCATTTATTTGCGTCATGATGGAGTAATTTATGGAATAGTACGCTACTACTCCGGTTGTAAAACTTGCATTTGACAAGTTATTTCTGCGTATATCCATATTTGTTTGAAATATAACTTATATGCTCCAATGGCCATTTTAGAGTTAAATAACACCAATTTAGACCGTTTTTTTTGTAATACATATTCATACAAAATCTCTTCAAAAGGACCAAATGAGTCATGTCCACTAAAAATTATAAGAGTCTCACACAGGTATAAGACTTCCAGACCCAAACCCGACCCTAGTATCTCCATATAATATGTTAAATACAAATCATAATCTCTTTCTACGTATGAATGAATGTATGTTGGTTCAATATTTGAAAATACATAATATATGAAATTCAATTATTTTTATGGGAGTCGACAGATGATTTTTTTTTCTTTTCCTCCCTATTTCTTTTATTTTTTAATATTATGTATACACAATATATATATGTATATCGAGTATAATTTTTCTAATCATGTTTGGTTTGTTCATAGCACCTCATTATAATAATAAGTAAATAATTAAAATTCATAACTAGAAGTCTCTCCTCTCTATTGAGAGAGAGAATAAAGCGCCTATTATATTCAAATCAAAACAAACATCACGTAGAAAAACGACGCTACTAGCTTGCTTTTTAAGTGCTCCCTGCATCATCCAAAGGGAGGTGACGTGACTTTTTTTTATTTGGTATTTTGTATATACATATATATAAAAACATAGTTTTGAGTTGTGTGTTTTTTTTTGTTTTTTTTTACTCAAAAGGATGAAGAAATAATAATAATAAAAAAAAGCCAAAAATAAAATATTTAGATTGTTAAAGAGGAGAGTTATTTATGAGGAGGGGAGGTCCCTGGGAAAAACCTCATTTTATTCTTATGTCATTGATGATGATGATGTAAGCTGGGGGTTGTAATTAAAAATTATGCAAATTTGACCTTTTATTTTGGGTGTATGTGTTGGATGATGACTTCATTCATTAAAAGAGTTGATTAAGTTATGTGCATATGTAATTTCAGTACGGTGAAAATGTCTCATAAGACTGCTTGCTTGAGCTCTTTCTATTAACTTGCTGTCCTTGATATTGTGAAGTAAGTTATATTAAAAAAAATTAGAAATGTAAATCATTCCTATTTGACAAAAATAAATATAAATCATACTATGTCATCTTATCCAATGCCCATAGCTGGAAGTTTCGTGATTTAAATTTTGTAAATCTTTTTTAACTTATAAAATAATTTACCGCTTTGTTTCCGTTCTTATAAAACACATTTCTTCATCAGAACAAAGCCGGATTGTGATGGAGGTCAAAACATATATTGTGTCACGGCTTTTTGACGCGGTAATGAGTTATGATAAGATCTCCCGTATCGTCCTATGGTCTAAGCGTATAATTACCAAGATTAAGTAGCTAATGAACGACAATAAAAGCCTTGAGAAGAAGCCCGGAAGTTATGGGGGGAAATCTGACAAAGGACAGTGGACTTCATGTTCGACATCTCAATGGCCATAGAGAATCCGCCTTCAACCATTATGTGTACCATTGTCAAAGAGTTTACTTTCAATAATTGAAGGCCAACTAACCCACGGGCAATCAAGTTTTCAAATAGGACTCCGTCCCTAGCCACAAGGCCATAAAAACACATAAGTGATGTGAATAGAACTTGTCGAATTGATGGCCCTGTTCACTATGCCCTCCATCCTCGCCAAACTGCATGCCTTAGTAGTGATCTCTACCAGTAGTTTAAATATCGTCCATCAAAGTTGCAAGTATCTTTCTTTTCTTTTGGATTTATATTTCGAAGATATCTACAATTTTCATATCCCTAATTATAATATATATCTCTATATAAATGTTTGTATTACTATGAGTAAAAAACCTTTTGACACTTTTGCTCATGATCCAGAATCCAATATAAACTATTGTTATATTCCTTTGTTTTTGTTTTGAAATATTTTTCTACTCCAAAATTATTTGTTTACAAATACTAACGTTAACAACATACCCCTCATTAATAAAGTTATTTAGAAACCCATACATAAATATTCCTAAGCTTGAACGCTATGAGTGACATTTTTCATATTTTGTTGTTTTGAGCTAGGTGAACCATTTAAATGTATTTGTTGTTTGTTTGTTGTTTATATTTAAAATTTGACACCATATTTGCATAATTGAATTTAATTACCCAAAAGAATGAGCATTGGTATTTTATAATATACTGCGTACAAGTTAAAACCAATAGATGAGATGAAACATTTGAATGTATAATTTACTAATTGATATTTGTTCTATAGCAGGGGTTCTCATATTTATATGTGGTCATTTTGCCTCAATCTAATTTTAGTGTTCTACAGCAGGTCCATTATTAGGATTGTTCTTTGATAGAGAGGAAGGGTTATATACCTCATTTTTTTTACATGTTTCTTTCATTGGTCAGATGGAGTTGCACTGATTAAATAGAAGTATTACAATTAATTTATATGGCCTAAGAATCTTCTAGAAAGTACATATACATAATGTATATATCCTTCTCTTCGAACGACTGAGATGCAAACCTAGGCACATTGAGTTCGAGAAAAAAAATTCTCCAAGCTCGTTGTCCATGGAGCTACGTAGTTCCATATGTCAAAATTATTTTATGATATTGTAAATATAAATGTATTGTCCAATGTCCATACATATTATTTTTCTATTTGACATACTATTCGTAGAAGAATTTGAATTTTTTAAATTCTTCATGGATTTAGCATAATTTAAAATTTAAAAAAAAACTTACTTTGACAGGAAATACATGAAAATATCTCATCGGAGATGAAAATATTACTTTTTGAGAAGTTCCCTTTATATAACAAAAATATAATATAGTTTAAAATCTGTGGAGGCCATGTATCTTACAATTTGTTTGATCATACTTACAAAAAGAGGAGTCCTTTTTGATTTGCAGGGATATATGTATTACTATAAGAGTCTTTGATATGATTGCCTCCTCTTTGAAATCCTTTTCTCTTTTCATTGCAAGAGGAATGAGCCAATCCGACGCCTTGATATAGGTATTTACCAAATCCATTGTCAATGATACTCTTCATCATAACCATTAAAGGTCTAATTTGATCACATTAATAAAAGAAGTGGAATAAAGATTCCACAGCTTCTTTCGGTGTATATTGAGGATGTAAACCATCATGTACTGAAAATTACGAAGTAAAGGGGTTTGAGGGAATTATTTTCGGATTAATTTCTTCATCTTCCATATTAAGTTTCTTACGACGCCTTGACCACAACAAGCTTGGTACTTTTTGGAATTCCTTCCAACTGAACTTACTCCTGTAATACAGGGATTGACGGGGCCTTGTTTTGGGAAATTAGCAAAAGGATTAAAAGAAATGACTCCTGCATGAAGAATCTTATCAGCAATGCTTCCATTCATCATTTTCAGCTCGCCTCTTGATATTAGACTATGTTTTGCTTAATATTCCCTTGACTGTTCTAAGACAAGGGCTATAGTTGAGTGGTTCATCAGAACCTATGGGTTTTATATCTTTAACTAGGATAAATTTTTATTGTTTATGAGATAATACTTTGTATAAAATTATATTTTTTTTTTATAAAAACGTTATTTCGACAAAAAAAAAAAAAAAAACTTATAACTCTAATTTCAATTTTTCACATTTATTTTCCGAATGAATTTTGCATTTTGATTACTGATTTTTTTATATAATTTGTTACATGTTCTACCTTTTCACTAACAAATTACAATTTTTCACAAATTCTCATCGATTTGATACAAAATATTAAAAATTTTGACAGCAAAATTTATACAAAGACCTCCTAGTGAAACTAAGTAAATCTGCAGTATTCAATTTGAAGATTTACAAACTTACCTTCGGCCATGACATTTGGCATTCATACGTCTATTCCTGATTTAAAAAAAAAATCAATTTACTGGAATTTGGATTACGGAATGCATTCAATTTTCTTTAAATCGAGGCTCTGACAGTTCTTTATTATTGTACCGGAGATGAAAATGAAAAATTATTTATATTTTTGATTATTTAAATACAGCCCCATATAAAAATTCGTTACACACTTTCGGATCACATCCTACCCCTTATGCAATACTGAACTATAATAAATTAGATAATTGATGTTCCACAATTCATTCACTCGTAAATAAGTACTACATTATAAAAATATTAATATATCAAAATGCAAGGTAGCAATTATTGATAGCTGGCAATTAAAATGGCTCGTGCTATAATTAAATATAGTGTTATTTGACATACAAGTTCAACTTGACCAATCTACTAACACAAGTTTTAACTTAAACACGAGATAGATATCTGTTGTGTACAAATTAGGATTATACAATATAAATTAAGTTATGATTAGTTATATTAATAATGTTTCAATCATTAATAGAAATTCAATTAGTGCATTGTTCTCATAACAAGTCCTACCATTAATTATTATTCATCTCATTTTTTTGTTAAACACAATTTCCCAAAATATCATTTTTATGTTACATCATCATTGTTGATGTCGGTCATTTCGGCGGCTTAAACAACCAAATATTATTACTGTGACAATTCCTTTTCATGAATTCTAGAGTAGGTTTGCCCTGTGTATCCCAGGATATTAAGAATTTAATATTAATTAATAATTATCCTGCTTAATATCAAACAAAACTAAAGACCAAATAATTTTAGAAACTATTCTCGCTGTATGTTGGTTTTGGTATGTATCTTTGCAAACTTTTTTTTATAAAAAGAAAGAGTAGGTTTGCTCCTCGTTTCTTGGGGTATTAAGACATAAAAATTAATTCTGATCCCTTCTGCTTTTCTTTAAAGGAGATTATAAGGTTAGGATGAGAACACATTTTCAAGTTGAATTATCGTTCACTTATCTTTCATATTATTTTCAAAAATCCTTTGTTTTATCCTCTCTTTTTTTTTTCTACTTCTCTAAATCTTATAATCTCCTTTAAAAAAGTGTGCAAAGAAACATACCAACATACAGCAAAATTATTTTTAAAAATTTTACGGTCTTTATATTTTATTTTATATAAAATAGTCGTTTATTTGTCAAAACATTCGTTTTTAGAAAAGGCTATTTTAAGGCTGCCATGGCCTTAAAAGGGGAAAAAATGTTGCAAAAACTATTTTTGGAGCCTCAAAAGCCTAAATCATTTTTTTTTAGGAAACTCCATTCATTGGTTTGGCCGTGATTATAGGACTTGCACACATACAAACATAGAAAACTCGCATTTAATATATATACAGATTAGGAAAACTATTGAATGTCAAAATGTGACCAAAACATACTAGCACTTAACCCTATCTGTCTTTAAAAAATGGTATCCTTCGATTGTATAGTTTTATTATATATCTGACCCCAATATCCATTAAAAATATCTTATTAAATGGTAATACAATCTTATTTCCGTGTTAAAGACAATAAATTAACTATTGCCATGGAGATAATAAGATATTTTTACCTAATTACCCTACTTTTCTATTCCCCCTACTCGATCCCAAAAAAACAGTAAAATATTTAGAATTTTTTAGTATATATTATTTAGATTTAGTTGAAGTATCAGTGTTTATCATTTGTATCAAGTAGTATTGAGTTTTTCTGTATTTTAAAACCCATTTGATGGAGTTACAAAGGCGAAAAAATGTATTTGAATGTGGAAGTCGGGGAAAATTAAATCATAGTGACGTCATCAAAGGAGCCTCATTTAGTTTTATCAGAGAGAACGGAGGCCGTTAGGCTTTTTTGAAAATTTCGACAGTATGTTTTTGTTTTTATAAATGCCAAATTTGACAGAAACAATTTTACAAAACGACAAAAAAATTTTAAGTTTTGAAAAAAGACTAAATTTGAATGAATCATCTGCTTCCCAAATTTTAACTTCTTTTTTTTATTTTTTATAAAATGATTTTTTTATATTGTGATAACAATAAAAAATGCAAAGAGGAGGAGGGAAATAACTCTTTGTCATGGGGTGTCTGCAGAATTATATATATAGTTATTATTATTTTTTTAAATTTTTTACTCTTCTGCCAAATGACCTTTTTTAGAAAATAAATACTTAAAGCCCCTGCTTATTCTATGGGTCTATCACCACATTGGAGTTTCATCAAGATTTATGGATAATTTATCTTTTTTATAAAATTATTAACTTTAAGTCCCCAAAATGGAGTCTCTTCAATTGTGATGCAATTTATAACGACAGTAAAAATATTCTATGCAAGTTAAAAAATATATGTAGACGACATATCCATAAAAAGTGTCATCCACAGAATGAAAATTATCGAATGAGCATTGAAGCTGATGATTGATCGGTCATAACACACACACCCAATAATAATAATAATAAGAGGAATTTGTTTACGTTTCATTGGGCATAAAATTGCTTATTTGGAAAAAGAAAAAATGAAAAATATACCTACTTAAGAACATTATATGTACGAAGCAGTATGTATTTATGTGATGTATCTATTGCTCATTTTTCATCGGATAAAGTGAGCCCTTGGGGCCAGACCATGTAGCTATGATGATGATGACCCATCAAACCATAAGAAACCAAAAGTACTTAATGTATATATATATATATATAAGTATTGAAACCTTCAATTAAAATACAAGAAGAAGAAGCAATAGAAAGGTGAACTCTGGAAGAAGCAAGCAATTAAAAACCATCTCCAAACAAACGCTGCTATAATAATAAAAAGCAGAAAAACTATCGATTAAAGCATACAATACCCACATAATGGACGACGAAGCAGGTTGTTTGATCCCTTCCTTCATAATTAGACTCGTCATGATTGTTTCAAAAAAAAAAAAGAAAAAAAAAAGAAGACGAAAAAACAGTAATTAACCTTTAATTTTGGATAAATTTTATATCATGTACTTTATTAAAAGTCAAACAACATTGTTTGGCGTTTTTTTTTTTTTTGTTAAATTAAACCATGGAGCACCTGTGCAGCATTTTCTTTCCACGTGCTCTTTGTTATTTGCCTTTTCTGAACCCCTTTCAAAATGGCTGTTTTAATTATAATTATTAGGTATTATTTGAGACTTCATGACTCTTGTAATTAAAAAGATATCATCATCATGTGTGCCACGAGTGAAAATCATGTTGATATTTTTTATTTTGCAGCAGGCTCGCAAAAAAGGTTTATATTACATATTGTGTTTGTACATAATAGGCTTTCTTATGTCCCGGGAAGTTTTGGAATGAGATAGAAAGGAGTCAATTCAGTGGAATTTTAATATTTTATCATATATTTTAAAAAGAACAACTATATTTAAAGCTTGCAATATTCATTTATTCGTGAAGGATTTAAACTCGAATCAAAATTCCTATTTGAGAAGGTGAAGTTTTAATTAAATAGTCATTTGTAGGTACAATTATAAGTACACTTTGCCAAAAATCCTTCTTGCTAAAAACCCCTTTGTTTAATGTCATTTTGCAGAACGAACATTGTGACGAATAAATATGTTTGTCGTCATTTATAGACAGAGAGCACCTCGAGATAGAGGAGCGTCGATCGGGAATTGACCAGATACATAACAGTCTAACACATACGATCCAAAACGATTGATTCATTTGCATTGTTCATTGAATCTCAATCATTGAGTGTTTTATTGACTCCTTCCACTCTTTAAGCATTTTCTCTCTTTTTTCTAATTTATTTATTGGGTATTTGTCATCATTTTTTTTGGAATAGCTGTTGTATCTAACTATTGAAGTATGCTCATTACGAAATCAATCAATTATTAATTAATCATGAGTTAATTATTTAAATAAGTTGCAGATAATTAAATATTGTATCGTTCTTAATGGGTGTTACATGAATAAGAATCATAATTTCATATTATTACAGCATGAATCATAATCGTATAAATCGACAATGTGTACGTTTGGCGAAAAAAAAATCAGCAAAACATTCCCACACGTTTGGTTGGGCCTCATTATTTGTCAACAAACTTCATTTACAAGGCTGCATTAATTGTTAAAAACTATATTTCAAGTGAATCTTCAGCATGTAATAGACTTATCACTTAAATAATTTCATTGAGGAAGCTTTTATTATAAAATACTCTAGAACCCACTTAAGCCGGATCTAAAAAAAACCCGACAAAATCTGTCTAATATAAAATAAAAATGACTTCTAAACTAATTATACACTATCAAATGACTAATGTGGGATCTTCATAACTGTATTGTATGAACAAATGTCGGGAAATTTGTTTCTCAATACTATAAAACACCCAGAAAAACAGGGTTTCGAGACTTTATGAAATAAATTGTTGTATTCATACTTCTAATTCTATGAGTTCTATCCCCCCCCTAAAAAAAACTAACCTAAAATTGAATTTCATTATATGATTTTTATTATCCTTATTAATAGCTTCAAATATCTTTATATATCTACTTCATAGGTGGGTACCTATGTAGAAATAATGGTCATCAACATTCCCTTAAGGCAGTTCCCTCCCAGGGATCCTCTCATTAAATATTTTTATGATTTCATAAAAAATGGAATCACCACTGAACGTCGTACACCTGCCACTGGAATTCTCTTCTTTATTTTCTTGAATTGTGGTTTTATGACTTGACTCCTTAAATCAGGACCTTCATGACGTCTACTATGTATTAATAGTACTTATTTCTGTACATATTAGGTTTTCGAATGACCCCACCTGGTCAAAAAATGCGAGGACTCTAAGCAATTTGTGCATTATAGGTAGATGAAGAAACAAAATTTCCACATGATTTCATTTATTCAATTTCCTGCTATTTTGATGATGGCGGCGATGATGCCAACTGTAACACAATACCCTATATATTACATATGTGTATGACCTTGAGACGAACAAAATTCTTTTGAGCAGGTGAGTTGCTTCTTCTTCTGTACCTACATAGTCTACTACCTATAAAACCATAATTAAGTAAAATTGCCTCTTCACTATTTTCTTTTATTTTTTCTAAAAGCCGATTTCGTGTTTTTTTTGTGTGTGTGTGTGTTTGATGATGAATTGTAACACTTATTGTTATTATCAAGAGTTGTTTCTTTCTTAATTAAGATTGGAGAAACACGTGTGATGATGACTAATGTACATAAATAAAGAAAATATCATTTGACGCTCCAAAATGTTTGTTTTTCTAAAGACGGATATTTTTTAATAGGATAACAAAAAACATTCAAAACATTGTTGTTGAAGGCAATACACAGTTTATAAATAAATACTTTTTGACACTTTTGTCTACGTAATCATTTTTGACAAGTCTTTTCTTGACCAAGAAACAAAAAAGATGAAAAAATAATATCTGGTAAAAAAATTAAAAGTATAGTATTACACCCCACCTAAGAACAGCAGCCTGGTGAGGAAAGACTCATCAACATTTCCATCATAAACAAAGAGTGTTTCATTTGTGTTTGTAGTATACAGTACTTCCTTGAAATACGAGTGCTCCAAGATTTGAGCTAAAAATTTGGACTGACATTTTAGTATTTTTTTTTAAATTTTTTAACGCAATCAGGTAAAAGTTGATTCTAGAGATGTGAAAATACGTGCATTCTTAAGTGTGTAAGAATATAAGTGTACAATTTTCTTGTACAAGTTAATATATCTCAGTTGTAACTTGTAAAAGCATTATCACTGCCGTTCCGCACATTTTGACTACTATAATTATTTATTTTGTACTAATATGGTATGAAAAAAATTTGAAAACCCGAGGGTCTGCAAAATTAAGCAGATGTACAGAGCAAGGATCCAAAACTTGCAGTAGTTAGGCTAACATACAAAACAATGTGACAACTCAAAAATAAGCACATTATTTATTTATATTTTTTATTCAATACGTCCTCCTTCACAAGCAATACCAGCCTCAACATGTTGGGGAACAGATTTGCAGGTCTTGATGAGGAAAGCCGCGTCCATGGGGTATCACACTGTCATAATGGCAGCTAGGAGCAAATCTTAAACAGAATGAGAGTTTCGGAAAACATTATTTTCCAAGGCACCCCTAACTGTTAAGCCCAGGAGGTTGGGGTCGGGGCTGATGGATGGCCACATGGAGGCAGGTCTAAAAGTCAGCCACATTGTTGCTGCCGAAGCTTTGGTTTTTCTTGGCTGTATGGGGCTGTAATGGAATTCTTGATACTGGATGGAGATGCCAATGGTCTTTGAGGCCTTCTCAGAAATGAAAACTGGCGAGGAGGAGATCGCAATCGTGTCACCTTTTCTGCTGTTGTACACTTAGAGACTTTTGATAAAAACGAAAACTGTTTATTTTTAGTTCAGCTATCGTTTGGTTCCCTTAATGAAACCTCGAAATTAAAAAAGAGGCCTACAATTGTAGTTTAATGTAACTGCAAGTTTTAGGTCCCCACTCTGTACTAAGTTGTCGTAATACGCAAATAAGTATACAAACTACTAATACACAATAATACCTGCAAAGTGGTGCCGCTATCCTCATATATGTAAGCAAACTACAAAAAATTAAACAACAGTGACTTACGAGCCTCGTCCAATAACGAATACAACTCGTAACCCAAGTTATAATTATAGCTAATATTTATGAAAATTCATTTGAGACACGCTGTAGCCTTATAATTGAACATTATTATATTTTTTTTCTCCTACTTCTAAGAAAAAAAAAAAAATATATATATATAAATACATACGTACATGCATTGTACATGTAACATCTCAAATTACACTTTGTAGCGTCAACACATACGCACTCTTAGGCAGTAGTGGGGCAGATGTAGGTTTATCATAGCTTGAATATTGTATTGTTATTATTAATAATGTTACTATCTTGTTTTGAAGAAGGGTTGTTCCTTAGTACCTATTAAAAGTGCTTGTATTTTGTATATATGAATATAAAGTGAGTCATGTTTATTAGGCCTAACAATGGGATTTGTCTACTATCCATTTACGTATCTACGTTTTCTCACCTGAGAATGACGTAACAAGGACCAAAACACCTTTGTTTTTTTGTTTCCCATTCCATGTTAGAGTAAGTTAATTGTTGAGTAGGTACTCAAATAGCTATTTACTAGTGTTGCAACTATGTCCTAACACTTTATTGCCCAGATTTTGTTATTTTTTTGGAAAAAACTGAAGCAAAATTGTCATATAAAATAATCCACTATTGTTAATGGATTTAAAAAAAAAGAAGTTTTTATTAATATTTATTTCCTCAGCAATCAAAACAATGCTTATATGACGGTTGTACCGTTGTACTCGACGATTCCTATTATAGTATCTATATTTTCGATAATCGGCGTTCCGGAGCATGAAATCAAAAATTGCAGGTGATTGGCTTTTACAGTATCAGGACTTAAACAACTAATCAAATTTTCGGTGGACTTGCTGATGCCGTTGGAGAGGAAGAAGGGCTTTATCATAAAGGCCTAATTGGATCCGAAGGAGATAAAGAAAACACCCCATCCTAATCATTTCAAGTCCCTGAGGGCCCATGCTGTCTGCATACAATATGAATTTCAAGAAAAATATGCTAGATCAGGGATGTCTAGCCTATTAATATAACGGACCATATTGTCACTTGAAAATTTTTATTGGATTGCTGAACCTATTATGTTAAATTTCTTAACCCTATTAATAGGCTATAATACACCCCAGACCATGGGTTGTACAGTAGGGTGGGCCGTTTTAGGAGGTAATAACACTTTTTTGGAAATTGATAAAAAGTTGATACGTACTGATAGAAAACAGTATGTCAAATTGCAGCTGTGAAAAATAACTTTTTATCTGCCGACATTCAATTGAAATTTTCCATGTTTTAATTTTGTAAAAATATTGATTTTTATTAAATCAAAGAATATTAAATTTAAAAAGTTTAGTTATTTTATTTTGGTTTATTTCTAATTATATTGATAAGTAGTTTCATATAAAATATTTCTATTTCCTTAACACATAGAATTGAGATCGATAAATGTTTTACGCCCAAATAATTCTAAAAATGAATATTTTTCTGACTTTATATAGGAATACATTTGACCAGTTGAATTTTTGTTATTTTTCACTACAATTACTAGAGCAAGTACTGGTTTTAAGGGACACATGCTCTAGGCCTCACCTAAATAAATAGCAATGCATCCCTCTATCTGACACACCCTCAAAGGCTACTACATATGAAGACAATGATTAAATTGTGTCATTGAAATTACTAATTGGACTTTTTATTTCTTCTAGTATTATCCTCTTAAGAGTTATTTTAGTGGTAAAAATCTTCGTCACTGTTACTACTTAGGTTAGAAAATGTATCATATGAATTTTATTTATCCACAGCAAGGAGTTTTTGATGTGTTTGGAAAGTTAATTGTGCTAATCTATTTTTCCTAATTACTTTATCTTGCATGGTAACATTTGCTATCTTGTCCTAGGACACCGATAAACATTTTTCATTCGTTTCTTTGATCGGAAAGGAAGTTTTATTCCATACGAGAAATGTTCTTAGTCAATGGATATACACATGATGGAAAATTTCTACATTTACAAGATGAAATATCAAATAAATTATGTGATTCATTGATAAATGAATCAATCTTTTCTTGGTCTTTAATAGCTACAATTTTCCTTATTTCCGTCCGAAAAGAGTATTTTTTAATTAAGGATTTTGATTTTACCATATGCATAAAACGCAATAGATCACATCTTCATATCTTCGTAGTTGAATTTCGGTTAAGTCACAAACACTTTTAAGAAGAGGAAAATTTTATTTTGCACGAGTTGTTGAAGCCATTCTATGCTAATACATATTATCACTTGATAATCAGTTTATAATAGAGACTGAGATTTGAAATGCGTAATTATATTGTTGCATTGTTATAATGTAACGTGTTGTTAATTAATACTATATTCATTGTTCAAATGATTATCTCTTGTTAACAAAATATTTTAGCTGATTTCTAAGTTTATTATAAGGATTTGTTGAATATGCGATGTCATTTAAATAATATAAAATCATTAGGTTATTATATATTTATTTATATGTACTTTCTTTTGACGATTTAAATATATTTTCATACGATTTTGTCTTAACTTAGATATACTTGAAGAGGTATATATTTAAATAAACAATAATACTCCATCAAATATCATAAATAACAACATAACAAAGAGTGAACAAATTAAGTCTGAATTGTGTCCTTTCAATATAATTTTTATTTTTTAAACATATTTCAAAGGTGGCAAGTCAATAATCAAGTTGTAAAACCACTGTTCTATACTTTTGATAATCTTCTAAGCAAGATACGAATATAAAATATGATAATTTATTAACTATTAAACTTAACATTTCTGTATTACGATGCATTGTATGCTAAAAAATGAAGCATAATAAAATATTATGAGACATTCATTTTTCAACATTCATGACGTTTTCCCATGCATATGAAATTTGACATGTAGGCTTATTTTAATGGATAATATTGAAATATAACAGGCCATATTAGATTTTCTAACGGTTTGGTTTTGGCCAATCCTATTTTACAGGTGGACTGCTGGGACCGAGTCAAGTTAAATATATTTGCAGCCGCTTCCCTGAGTATCAAGAAAGCCTCCTAAAAAAACTAAAATACACCCCACACCGGCTTGTCTCTTTTCTATTACACATCTTTGATGCCCTCTCAAAATATACTGAGTCAAACAATCACAAAAACTATAAAAAAAAAAAATTGGGATAAAACACGAGATATACATTACTAAAGAAAAATAATGGATTTCTTTTTACCACACCAATAATTGAAGATTTTTGTCGCAAGGGGATTCCACTCATTGGTTTGGAAAAAGTTTAAATATTTTTCTATACTGATTTGTACGGATATTTTGGCGTAGATTGCGGTCTGAAACCGTTGAGAAAAAAATTAAATAGAAGAGCAAAATTTTTATTCTTTAAAAAAGTCATATTTATATATAAAAAGTGTTTATTTTTATAAAATCGTTCAAGATCAAATTTTTGTGTATTCTGAGTGCGGCAACAAAGCTTAGAAATTAATTAAAGGGCTCTGTATCGTGTTAATATTCATATGGGGAAGTTGTTTGAAAAATTATCTTTTAATTTTGTGATATTAAGTTCTTATAGTTGTTTTTTTATGTAAAATTTTTTATTGACCAAAAACCCAAAAATACTATAATTTATTTTTGCATGTCTTTAACGAACTCAGCATCAAGTTTGTTTGTATTCTTTAATCCGCATAGTATAAGGAAAAATCTTTCATTTTTCTTGTAAAAAAAAATAAATATAAAATAAAAAAAATATTCATGACTTACGCACCCACCCCTCCTTTCTTCATATTCACTCTTAATTAAACCAAAGAAGAAGAAAAAAAAATTAAAACTCATAATATAAATTAAAAAAATCCGTCAACTAATCTCGAAGATCGTTACCATAAACTTCAAGAAAATGACGTATTTTTTTTTACGTTTTTTCCATCTCATTTCTTTTAACAAAGTAACATAAATGAAATGTGGAATTATAATTAACTTCTAAATAAAAATGTTATATTTTTTCTGCGAAAGTCCGGATTTTGACAGGATTTAATTCCCCCATGGATTTGAAAACTCCTTTCACCTATTCTTTATCCGCGATGGAATTCCATGAAAGTGGTTGTCTTTTTAAAAAAGAAACATCATAATTTTAAATTTTTTTAGAGTGTTTTTTTTTTTTTTTTTTTTTTTGTGGGGTAATTTTAGTATTTTTCCCTCCTTTTTTTAATTAAGTTTTAATAGTTCCTGTAAAAGAAGCGACGGCGTATGGTTCAACTTTGAAACCTCTTAAATTATCAAATTTATTCCAATTCACTCTAACTACATAAAAAATTACACACTCCCTAATTACTTTAAATACATACATGGTCTTTGAATGTGCGATTCACATACCCTTTGTTCAAATTTTTGGTTCATTTATGCACATTGAACTGATCTATTCCAACATCTTGGGTATTAACGCTACTTTAGGGATGTTTTTTTTAATCAAAATGTGGAAATCTTGGGATTTTCTACATGTAACAAAAATGGTTTTCGTTTGATTATATCAAATATATAATCAAACTTTATTAATATAAAGCGTTATGAGATTAATTTCAACTCCTTAGTTCTCGTTTGGTCTGATTTTAACTGCAACTAAAAAATATATTAGAAAAATGGTAAAACATGCTCAAACTGGCGCCCTTCTATAGCCTTAGGAACGAAGCTTGAACAGGGGAATGTTCATCAATGATACAAAAATAAGCTTAAATCCTATAAAGAAAATGATTTTATACACTTATTATTGAAGGTGAAGAAGAATATAAAATATCACTTATTGTTCAATGTGAGTTTCAAATTGATTGGATATTCTATAGCCTATTATTATTTTCTTGAAATTTCAGTCTTGATTTAGGAAGGAATCTAAAGATATTATAAAATTTTAAGTTGTACCTCTGACTGTGAATGTTTATTTGTTAATTATGAAAATACTCCGGCTTACTATTAAATAAATATCAACCATTCAATTGAGCGTCTTTCATTGTCGTCAGAATTGTTATTGTTGTCAAAATAATCTAGCTTTATAAGAATACAAACCCGTTGTTTTTTATTCAAAAAGATTAAGAAAAAAGTATTTGGATGTTCAAACTGGACTGAAAAATTAAGCTAAACAAACCTTTACAAACTATCTATCAAAGAAAGTAAAACGATGTAATAACTTATTATTAATACATTTTTGACAGGTATTAGAAGGATACAATTTATCAAATAGCTTGCTATTTTTCTAATATTTTAGTGAAAAATAAGTTTCAGTGTTATAAAACTTGGTTGTTTAAGGTCCTGTAATATGGCTGACATCAAGAATGATATTGTCGTGTGATTATAACTATATGGAATTACCTTTAATTATGATTTAATTTGAAAGAAGTAACAACGTCCAAAATACAGTTGGGAAAAGTAATATAATTTCTATGGGAATATAGAAAAGGATAGAGCGTTCGTAGTGACCGGTTTTAAGAGTGAATACTTTTTTTTTAAACTACCCAATTAATCGATTTTCGGTCAATTTCTTCTCATAATAACCATTTTTGAAATGTACTAATCAACGTCAGTCAGTTAAATTACGTGTCTATATTAAATTTATTTTTTGAAGGAGAGGTTGAGAGATACCAAATACATTGTGCTAATTCACAACCCTCCTACCATTTGGATATTTATTTTACGTACCTAGAAAAATAAACAAATAAAAACTACCGAATTTCTTAAATACATACTTTTTTCTTTTATCATTTACTTTATTAGCCCATAAAAAAAAAAGGATCTGCAAATTTAATGACTCTCAATTTGCATTCATTTCCAAAGTAAGGGTGGGTTGGACTCTCCTTCCATTCCTTCCAACTTTGAGGATCTCATAAAATAGCTATTCCTTTTTTCTTTCCTTACGCAAAAGGAATGAATAAATAAATAAATTCGAAACACACACATACAAAAAGAAGTCATAAAAGATACAGAGAGTTACATCGATGCATCGGTGATGTTTATGGGTCATGTAAAATAAAAATGAAGAGTAAGAAGTAAAAAAAATATATAGCCTCAAATGGAGTTTAAGTGCCTTTCTTTCCCTTCATAAATTAATATATACATATAATTAGACTGTCCACTTTTCCGGTAAATATTTGATTTCCCCGATCGAAGAACTTTTCTCCTGAGAATAGTAGAAAAAATGACTTTGGAAAAGTTTAAAGCCTTCAACTCGAAGTCGTGATATAATCCAATTCAATTTTTAAAAAAAGGGATTTTTTAGTTAAAATTAAGCCTCTTTTTGACCGTCCTAAATATGTTGCTATAAATATTACTTTTTTTGTTTATTAGTAAAAAAATATTGATCATGTTGTTATTAATAATTTAAGGGATCTAAGATATGCTCAATGATTTGCAATTTTTTTTTTTTTTAGAAATTACAATTTTCCTTTTCATAAACCAAATACTAAAAAAATATACATACAGAAGGGGGAGCCAAAACTTGCCGTGGTATGACTAAATTACAAAAAAACCTGACTTTTATGAAAAAATCAAAAGAAGACAACTCAAAACCAATTTGTTAAATACTATATTTAGGGATAAATAAATGTATCCTCCTTTGTACGTAACAAGAGCATCGACACGCTCGTGATCAGATTGGCCAATAAACCTACGACTTTTTAAGCCTCTCCGGAAATGGGGGACATCTCAAAAAGTAACACCTGGAGTATAATTCTTTAGTTTAAAAGTAGATGGAGTGGATCACAAAATGATAAAGCCCGTGTTTATGGCGTACCACGCTGTCATGATGACATCTCGGAGTTCATCCAAATTTGGATGAAAGGTACGGAATACATTCTTCTCCTAGACACTCCAAGCGCCAAAGTCCAGAGGATTGAGGCCAGGGCTGAATAAAGGTAGGCCAGAAGTCATCCATATTGTTGCTCCAGACGTTTTGGTTCTTCTTGGCTGATCTGGAGGAAGAGCTCCAAAGCTCTTTGGGGCCTTCTCAGCTCTAAAACCGAGGTGGAGGAGATTGTACTCGATTCGAATAGCTTTGTTGTGGCTCTGACTATTTAAAACATGCAATGCATACAAAACTTGTTTATCTTTTTTCAGGTGTCGTTTGGTTCCGTTATGAAACCTTGTAATTAAAATTAGATAGGATAAAATTGTAATTAAATGCTATTTCAAGTTTTGGGTCCTGACTCTTGTACTCCACCTACTCTCCCGGGATTAAAGAGGCCCAAAAATGGCCCATTTTGACTCAAAAAATCACATTTTCCAAATAAAAATGACTTGATTAATTCAAAACATGCCCAGGGAGGCTTCAATGTCAGTTGTCTGATTGCTTCTAGTAAAATAGATATTTGTTCCTGGAAAAATATATATTAACCCGAAAACGGGACAGTCTAACAGAGATATATCTGTACAACAATTGTTTATGGCACCTTTTGATTGGGTTATGAAGTTGATTCATTCAAAAGCTCCTTGGCAAAAATAAATATGGAGCTAGTGAAGAAAAAGAGAAAGCATTTTGAAGAAATACACAAGAGTGGAAAGGAGGAAGAAAAAGAATGTTGAAGTGAGTGTTGGGTGATGAGTCACATTTTTTATTTTTTATTATGTTTATTGCATTTGTCTTCTTCTCCCTTTGATTTGAAACACAACTGATCATCTCCATATTTTATTTTAATCATAAATTAAATACAAAACGAAGAAGATGTTGATAATTATTGTTGTAGTAGCTAGTATTTATATATCAAATGGGTGGAGAGATGTTAGAAGGGAGAGCAGCCCCTTTTCCAATATTACTCCTTTCTATTGTTTTATACACTTTGTGTATAATTTGCTATTTTGTACGAGGAGATTGTAGAAGTTGCAATTTATTCGTTCTAAAATATCTTATTTAGTTATATCTAGGCTAATTTTACTTTAAAGCATTTACTTTAAGCCGCTTTTTCTTTTGGAGCCCAATACGGAATTGATTTTCTTTTAAAAAACCAGATATATACTGAGAAGAAAAAGATTTACTATTGTTTTAAGAAAAGACCATAAAAATAATATAAGAATTTGTAAATCAATTATTATTCTGCAAAAAAAAAAGAAAACTTAATTTGAAAGCATCAGCATACCTTTTATTAAAAAAACACCTGATTCAGAAAAGGATAAATATAAAAAAAATTGATTGGCAGCCATCTTTTTATAGATTAAAAAATATTATTTATACACATTGATAAAAAGTTGTTTACAAAAAGACACGAAAAATAATAAAAAGTATCTGATTTTTTATCAAAAAAAAAGTTAATTTAAGTCATATAATTAATTATTATTTTTGAAAAAAACATCATTCTATGAAAAATGCAAAGCATTTATAGAAAAGGCCGTTTGAAAAAATTAAATGTTTATCTTTTCTTAAGAAAAGTTAATGAGAAAATAAAAAAAGCCACTGCATTTTTAATGTTTTTTATTTTTTTTTTAAATAAATTAAATTATTTAAGAAAAAAAGATTCTAAATGTCCGCAAACAAGATAATTAAATTTCAATTTTAGAAATAAAAAAGAAAAGAAGAGGCCGCATATTGTATATATTTCCCCATGACGCTAATAACGGTTCTGTTGGCAATTTGTATTATCTGACTGAGCAAATTAAAATCGTCGGAAAATCTGAAATTTCATTTTAACACCAATCATTGTCATAAACAACTATATATTAAATTGATGCTTGGTAACTTTTCTTTTTGATTCATTAAAATTAACTATTGGTTTTATATTTAGAAGTGATGGAGCTATGGACACTAAAATAGTTAACTAATGTATCCCAGATTATTTATCTATAGGTAATTTTCATGAAAGTAGTCTCTAAAATACACCATTAATATTTGGAAGTAGTTTTAAGAAATATTCAACGATTGCATTGTCATCTTTACACGTCAACTGTAAATTTATCATCTCATTTTTGAGCTGAAATCTGTAAAATTTGCATACAAAAGTTACAAATTATACAAAGACGTGAAGGACACATACAAGGCAGTCCAGATAAAAGTACTATCAAAGTCAATAAAAATAGACATGAAGAAATATTGAATAGGTTTCAAAAAGTTTTGTGAACGATTTCAGCAACATGTATATGTACAGAGCTCAAAGGTGATATCTGTACATTCTCTCATGTTTAAAAAAACAACAACAAAATAACAATATTAGATCCGTAATTTTTAATATTTTTTTTACAATTAAAAAACAAAGTCATTCTAAGTCTTGAAGCTTACTCCTTATAATTGCACCGAGTCTCGGTCACGTCCTCAATATGAAGTCTGAAGTGGGAAAAGGCATTGATGCAAAGGTGCCTGGGCATGAATGCAAAGGGTTTCTTGATGGCGGGCAACATACCTCCTTAGTAGTGTTGTGACGTCTATTAGTGTGTGCCTTAAGGTAGCCCAGGCAAATCCATCGGAATAGGATAGGGCCTGCTAGGGGGGGGGGGGTAAGATCTGGCCGGTTTGCATTTTGTAAGACTGGCATTTGAGGTCATCGTTAACAAATGCCATAAGTTTCTTGTAACGGAATTCAAGTTCCTTTCCAATTGAGACGAAGGACCTCATTTTGGACCAGTCTATGATGCTGTACACCTCCTGGATGACCTCCTCCTCCCTGACCTTCCTAGAGTCCTCCGACGAGCTCTGCAATCTCGAATCTGGGTGTTCTTTGAATCATCCAGTTTCTTCCTGGTTTCCTGGATCGAATGCATTCTAGCCCAGTTGTGTTACAGAGGATTCTGATTTGTACTTGATTGATAATTATATACATAACTACGGTGCATAACTGTTAACTGAATCTCCGGTAGCTCTGAGTATAGTTCTTCTATTGCGATGAAATTAAACTGAATGAATGGGGTTTGTCTGTATATTATGCGGGATCTTATAAAAAAATTGATATGTACTTATTACAGCTTGTATTGGAAATTTTTTTACAGGTTTAATATTGTCCAATTACAATTGACCAACATCTCATTCAATGTGGGTTTTCCTTGTTCTGAATAACTTTGCAGAGACGCCTACTAACTAGCTGGCATGCACAAGTTCTTCCAAAATATTTGCAACACAGATCTGTGGAAGAAATCAGGAGTCCTTGCTTATCCAGAAAACTGCATTGGCCTCACTTTTGATCATAAGCTAAGTCAAAAGGTCTCAGATCTTGTTAAAATTCAGGCCAAAATGTCTGGTGTAACAAAAATATGTTAAAGTTAATGATATTATAATTCTGGACCAGCCTGTACTTTCAATTTATAACGCAAATAAATCAGCTCACAAACAAAATCACGAGCGCTTCTTTCTATCAGGAAACATGTACTTAAATAGATGCCATCATCCATTGAAAGGTTAATCACAATCATTATTGAACCCTCTAATGATGTTGAATGATTAATTATGTACAATCTGGCAAAGAGTCGTAGAGGAAGAAGTAGTTTCATTAAAATATATGTAAGAACAACATATTTGTACCTCCATTTAAAACACTTTGGCCATCATTAAAATATACAAATGAACATTCAATTCTACGTTGTTTTGTTGTTGTTGATGGTGTTGGTGGTGTGTTTTCGAATGGCCGAAGACGACAATTCATTATTTTTCTAAAAAGTCATTAGAGTCATAAATGAGAAGGGGAAAAACTAGGTTTATTAATATTAACACATCTTACTAAGTTATTTTTATACCTTGTTTCATTTATTGGGGGCATAGGTTATAAAGCATAAAATATGTTCTCCGGCTATGAAACAATAAAATTAACCAAAAAGTAATGCGTTAATCCTGACACATTAAAAGTATCTTTGTGAGGAAAGTAGCTTAGCTGTCATGAAGATTCATTATATCAGCTGTAACCCGTCATGCGAGGAAGGAAATAAACAAAAATACCACTTCTAATACAGCAAGAACATATATGTAGATAGGAATTACTCCGATGTCGATCTTCAATTATACTAGGAGCCCGCCCATCAAAGACTCACACTTATAACTCCCGTGCAAAGCCTCATTGTTACTCCCTCCGTCTTTCATGAGCACAATCACTAGTTATTACTTTATACTGAGATGTTCTCTCTTTAAGAATTAAATGATAATGATAGCGGCTTAAAAAATAAAAAAATCTCTTAAGATTTTCAATGTAAAAGCCGTCCCCGCATTCTGTGACATTCGTTATACACTTTTGCTACTTAAGAGATCACTATTAACAATAGTGCTTGCTAATGCGTTAGAATTTTCAAAATAAGGAGGAATAAACATTCATTAATTTATATTTAATAAGCAGTGCTGTATAAAATCTATCCTGCCATACAATTTGAAGAATGTTTGGGAGGAGTGCGGCTTAGATTTCATAACATTGTAATATATCAGCTGCATGTAGCCGTGACAGGAAGGAAATAAACGCAAATCCAACTCTGTAACTAGTTATTACTCTATACTTTTCAATGATTAAATAACAATGATAGCAACTTTTGATAATAAAAATCTATTTAGATAGCCAACCAAAAAAGAAAAGCCGCTCTCACCTTCTAGAAAATATTTAAAACACCTCTAGACATAGGAGTAGGACACGGGGAAGGTGGTATCTCAGTCCAAATTATTAGTAAACTGTAAATATTTGAAGAAACAGCTTGGAATTAACGGGCAAATAGTATGACCGACAATGTTTGAATTTCATTTAAAGACCAATAAATTTATAAAACTGGCTGAAATATTTGTATGCCTATATCTTTAAAAAGGTTATCGAGAATTTTTAAAAAAAGGTAATTAATGACATTTTTTTTAAATATGAAAAGCCCATTCACAGAAATTCTAAAAGTGTCAAGAAAATGTTTTTAAAAAATTGCAAGTCATAAATATTTCTTCAAAAATTTGATTACATACCGTATTGAACACTCATTTTGCTTAAATACTACAACCATACAAATACATATTAAAAGAAAGACAAAAGAACAATCCTTCAAACAGTTATATGTAGGGGAGGGTAAAAGGGGGTTTGCCCCCCTTTTCCCCTCCCTTATGATTCCAATAATGAATGAATGAGTGAATCCCTTTTTCTTCTTCATTCAAATCGCTGTATCCACATCTGTTTGTTTTCTTTCATCATATTATTAATGGCAAAATTATTGCCATTTATCCAGCCACGTATGTATTTGTTTGTTGTCCAGGGGTTGAATAACAAAAATAATAATAATCATCATCTTCTTATGAATGAAAGGACCACAGATGGCCCTAAGAGTCTTGAAAGGGGCGGGAAAGAATCCGCCCAGTGGATTGTCAAGAGGGAGGAAATTATGTCACCAATGAGGAATAGTTGTCTTAATGATTCTATGTAAATACATACATACGTAAAATGCAGATATTTATTTGGACCAAGTCATTATTATTAGGGATCATTAGGGGGTGGGGGTGAAGGAAGGAAAAAAGGAAGGGTATATCCCCCTCATATTTTGTTTATGTACCCCTCAAGTATGGAGCAAGAGATATTTATAATAACTCTTTGTCATGTCTTACATACAAGTAAACACTTACCGTCATTTGATTCAAATGACATTTCCTTGCTAGATGGAGGATCAACAGCCTTTCTATTTTCTTTTGGGTTAATTAGAAAGCACGGATCTCATGCATCATAATTCGTCAATCCATATGAATAGAGATATATATATTTATTGTATCTCACAAATAATAAGAGCAATTGATCAAATGTATGTTTTTATCTTATTCTTTAGTATCCTGTTTTTGTTATATATGTGTACACAATAGAGATGTAAATTATATGCACTAACAAGTGGAGCATAGACAAGGAACTTAAATTTAGAAAAGAAAAGCAATACGGTCAGTTAATCCTTGAATGTTTTTCTTTCATTTATAGAACATATCACAATAACACATTTTGTATTAATTGTGTCAAATTGCAACTTTTTTTTCCATCTGAAACAATTTTATTTCTAAGTGTGAGTAGATTTTATTATAGTCTTCATCAGAAAAAAGGCTAAGTGGGTAATTATTAATTGTAAAAAAATCCAAAAACCTTTTTTGTTTTTTGTATATTTCTTATATGAAATGTTTTAAGAGATAAAAATTATTTTCAGGCCCAAAAAAATAAATAAAGCATGTAATGTTTAGCATGAATTGGTAACCTTCTTTTGTAGTGCGTTAAATAGCTGAAATTCAGGTTCACAACATCTTAAAAAGTATTTATTAATATAAAAAAAGATCTACTTTTATCTATATAATATCTTTTTTTTTTTCCTGTTGCTTACTCCTTTCATTCAGTTGAAGCATTGCTCTTCTAGCTTTTTATATATATTATTTGAGCTTGGAACAAATATAAATGTTCTGGGTCCTTTTTTTTTTATTTCCGAAATTTTAGTTTTAACTTTAAGTTGGTTTTTTAAGACAATCAAGTTCGAATCCTTTATTAAGGAAATAAAATTCGTATTCTTCTTTTTTAAAGAATAAAAAACGGGTCCATCCCCCTCCCCATCCTCATGTGGAGGGTCCCTTTTTTCTTAAAACGGCTCTGACGCTGCTGTTTGTGAAAATTAAGAATACCAATTTAAATAATGTTTGTGATAAGAGCAGCCCAACTATCAACGTTGAATTATATGGTAAGGGCATATAAGCTGGAATCATTCATATGTCGATCATCAATTATACTCCGAGTCTAACAGAAACAGAAACTTACAATTCATGAGCAAAACTTCATTGTTACTTTCCGTCTTTCATGAGCACGCATACACTACTTACTATTTTATACATAATAATGATAACAGCATTTTAAAAAAAAGCTGTTCAGATTGCAACTAGAAAAAACAGCTCCCACTTTCTAGAACATATTTTATACACACACATTTGGATATTATGTGTATAGTGTTGATAATCTTGACTATATCAATAATGGTTTAGAGGAGAGTAGCTTAGTCGCCATGATGTTTCATTGGATCTGCTTTAATTAGCTCTGACAAGGGAACGGAGGGAGAAGGAAATAAACAATGACATAGACAAGCCTTTCTCAGATGTCGATGCTCAATTATACTCTGAATCTAACAAGGACTTACAAAATTAACTTTTCAACAAATTCTAAGTTATTCTCCGTTATTTATGAGAAACACGAATATTCAATCTATAATAGAAAAGGAAGTTCACAACAGGTGAAGAAAAAACGGGCAAACTAAAAATACACAAAATTTTCAACTCTAATAATGTACATTAGATTGTCAGTTTTCGTCTTAATATCCCCCTGACGAATACTTTTCCTACAGGGGAAAAACTGACTTTAGCAAAGCCTCTCTGGCCATTTTTGCCTTCGTAAAATCCTATTTTAAATGGAAGTAAATGGGAATTTGTGTCGAAATTATCTATTTTTAAGTAGTTTTTTTATGTTTTTATGCAGAAATAAGAAAAAGTAAGTTATAAAGAGGACAATCTAATCCATCGTTTTTTCAAGTGGGTCCCACGGCACACTGGAGTACCCTCTGGCCATGTCAGGGTTGCCCCCAAAAAATAAGTATTTGCACATATAATTCTAAAAAATCAAAAATCTGGCATTTCAAATATAAATATATTTAAACACATAAATACATTCCTTCTATATATGAAAAGAAAACAAATTAAATTCATTTAAGGTAAATACAGATTTAAAGTTAGCGTAAAAATTTGTTAATTTAACAAAGATCAAGGAACAAGCCATAAATAAAAAAAGCCCCAAAACAATTGGACATGATTGACCGTGGAATGAAGACTCCGTCCACCAGCTTTGAGTTTGCATCAACACAAGGGTAGTTACTTATAAGGCTAAATAGAATACATACCTTTAACACATTTTTTTTAAATATTGCTTTAATTGGTTAAATGGAGTTGCACTGATTAAGTATAACTAAACATTATAGTATAACAATTACTCCATATGATCTATGAATCTTTTGGTGAAATCCATATACATATTGTATATTTTTTACTCTAGGAATCACAGGGGCGCGAACGTACACACACCAAGTTCAAGAGAATAACTCCCAAGCGTACCACAAGTTTGGCTTTATCAGTATTGGGGTTGCTGCATGCCCTTCAAATAATAAAATATCCATCATACAAAACAAAGCAAAAATATATTGAGACTAATTTTTTTTAGAAATCATCAATTGTTTAAGCTATATCTAAAACATTGCACAGTTTGACATAAACTTGACAATTAGTTATTTTTGTTACCAAAAATAACTAATTGTCACTCCTAAACTGTAATAATTCAAAAAAAGGAAAATATTACATTCAAAATCTTCATGTAGTGCAAAAGGACAATGTCAAAACATTGTACGCAATACGTTCTGGATATTTTAATTTTCTTTTCAACTATTTTGCATTGTAATTCATATTAAAAATATTTTCTTTTTCTTAAAACAACATTAAGTAATATTTCAAAAAATAAAAAAAAAAGCTGTCTCGTGAACCGTTTTTATGATAATTGGGGAAGAAGTAACTTTTTTATTTGAACAAATTAGCAATTTTCAATGTTTCGATGCCGCTGAGCAACCTCTAAATATGGTGCAATTTCAGTCACATTTTTCCAATTTTCTTTTATTGTAATCAAAGGGAACGGATTTTGACTCGGCGATTAGGGCATTTAAAAAAAAAAAAGGAAACACCCTAATAGACATGTCATTATTATTTACAGTTTAAATTGGGGTGCCTTGAGATTTTATGCAATTTAAAAAAGTGCCCTGACTGAAAGAAGTTTGAGAAACGATAATCTTATCTATATACCTACATATTTATATCTATATCTATGTGTAGTTTTCAAATATTCATATGTCAAAAAAAGATCAACAAATAGTTACAGTATATTATTAATATCAATAAAGCAAGTTCACAAGGACTTACAATTATAAATCCTTAAGAAATCATAAGTGTTAATCCCCGTCATTTTTGAGCTCAGACACTACTGAGCATGTTATACTTAGTTATCATCTCTTTTTAAGAAATATATAGTTATAGCGACAGCTTTGGATAATAAGAAAATACTGTTCAGGTTGTAATACAAAAAAATATCGCACGCGTTCTAGGTCATATTTTATGCAACTCTAGTTATGTACGTGCTGCTTAGTATGATTACTAATATAATAATATGACCTGCCGGTATTTAAAAATAAATTATAGTTGTAAAGCTGAGAGTTTTTAGAATGTTTGTGAAGGAGAGTAGCTTAGACGGCAAGACGTTTTATAAATCAACAATAAGCAGGCTTGAAGTGAAAAGAAATAAACGCTAATCCCACTCTGTATATGGTAAGGACATACAGGTTTCTATTACTCCGATATCGATCCTCAATTCTACGTATAACTCCCGAACTAAAATGTTTAGGTTCCTTTCCGTCATTCATGAACACACTTAAATGTTCCAATATCAAGAATGAAAGAACAAAGAAAGTAGATTTGGAGAATAAAATAAAAACACTCTTGAAATTGACATCTACTACAAATTTCCCACTCAAGTGAGAAACACTATTTTTGCAATTTTACATATGTACATATAATTGAATAGAGGCAATCCAAGATAATTTTTAGACACGATCTCAAGATTTGTTGAAGTAGGATAAAGTGTGTGCCACTCTCTGTGAGAAAGTGGCTCAATCGGAAAAGACAACATCCCTAATTACTTACAATTCATTTCTCGCAAAGTATTTGAGTCTCTTTAACACACCAAGGGCGTTAACGATTCCAATTGGTAAACATCATTTGTAATATATTGTATGTTATTTGTGATTATTATTTTTGGGGTCCTTTGTCCCTCTTTTATGATTTGAAAAGATGTGAGAGACTATGAGTAATAAGTGACCAGAGAACCAAATTGTAATCAAACCCTCAATTCTGACACGTGAACCATCGTCATCATCATTATATAAATCTCCCATAAATCATTAATCAATAATGATGGCAGCAGCTTTATGTAATACATACATGGAAGTTGAGCGAGCATATTTGTAGAATTCAACCATACAAAATACAAATAATCATTATCTCTCTGGCAAAAAAGAATTGGGAATCACGTGATTGTATCAATTATTCCCAATTTTTCTTTTGTGAACTTTTCCATTATTTGTGGAAAATCAACTTCCCATCTTTTATGTCTTTTCCTCATTGACCCTGAGTATGTGTCTATTGTGTTTTGGTACATATTTTATATTTACAATGTTTATATCAAATCAAAACCATTTTTCATCCAATTGAGGATGACATTAGAACTCATTCATTATATAAATACAAATAACATAAGAGGATTTCTCATTTCTCGGCTAATTGCCTTTTTAGCCAGCTCTAAAAAAAACCACACAATTTAAACTCCAGAACCACGGAAAATTCAATTCCAAAAAAAAATAGTAAATTATAAATACTGTGAAATTTATCCAATGTATTTTATTGATGTCACGATACAAATATTTTTGTAAACAGGTTTCGCTGCCAAAATGAGTAAAACGGCACTAAAATATTTTTTCGACTAAAAATATCAAACAAAGATGTCCTTAGGGGAATTCACATGGACCTATCCAGTGGTCCATTAAAATCTGAACACTTTGAATTTTGAAATTCAACAAGTTATTATTTTTTTAATTAACAATAAAGCTTTAATACTATAAATAGATATGAGCTCGCTTAATCATTAATGTAGCCACTCTTAGCGTCAATAATGGCTTCCAGGCTTTAATATATCAAAGTAGGAATTCATTTCAATCACCTTCATTAATTATTTAATTTGTAAGTGTTCAAATTTCAATGAACCAACCAATACATGAGTTATTTTGCTATGTTGTGTTAGATTGAGGAGTTACACCATCTGTTCTGAACTGTTTAGTTCAAAAACTTGATGACGCAATTGACATATAGTTTCCGTTAGTTTAAAAAAAGGTAGTTACCCTTATTTTATCACGCAACCTTTGATAATAAAAAGAAAGATGAGAAAAAGGATTAAAATCAGTTTGTTGCACTTAGTCAATTCCTCCCAACAATGGATTTATCATTTAATAATTGTTGGAGAAGTGTTCAAAGCTTAACAAGAGCGAATTCTTATTAGACTAATCAACGCTCAAAAAACTGATTAAGGTAAAAGAAGCAGAATAATTGACAGCTGACAACTAAAATACATTGCATATTGTGTGTTAGTGAAGTAATGCCGTAATGAATGACCATATTCTAAGTCAGAAATTTGGGGAATTACATCATCGACTGGGCTTCTTTTTTTTTACACAATGACCCTGCAAGTACCTATTTAAATACTAATTTAGTATAGCGACGTTTTAAATACATCAGTAGCCCTGTACCATTATAGTAGCGGTAAACTGAACAACACTAATATTTATAGTATATGTTTAAATAAGAAAATATACGTTTTAAACGATTTGATAAAGATCCCAAATTAGTTTATGATTTGTACGTTAGGAGATTCAAATTTAATTAAATATTCATTTGTTATTGTGTTATTGGTTCAATAAGTTTCTCTTTTTGCACCTTATTTGCAAAGGGCATCTCAAGTGAATCTTAAACAATATGTATTCAACTTTTTCTTGAAAGAGTTACATAAATAAAAAAATTATAATGAAAATGGTTAAATGCAACATTTCCTGGGGAATATTTTTAATCGGGAATTTGTCCTATGAGTAAAGACCCTAAGAACAACATGAAAACAGTGTCTACAGATCCCAGAAGATACACCCGAATATATACATTTAATTGATTTTTAAAGAAGAAACTCACATCTTGCTATTCAAAGTGCGCTTTTAAAATTATACTAATTTTAAAAAGGAACAGAATGTCATATTTTTTTTAATGTGCGGTATTTTCCCTTTCTTCATCTTAAAGTATGCATCAAGAAGTATCCCCACCCCGCGAAAAACGCCAATCAGGTGGAATACGAAAGAGAAATAAATTGTCTAAGGAGTTGTAACATTATACTATTTTGATTTAAGGATTATATTACATGATGTCTATGAATTCCTTACCTATGTATGAATATTTTTCCATTTGAGAGCCTGACAGGTTTTTTGAGGTTGAACAACTGTTATGGAGATCCAAAGGCGTGAGTCCCTCCCTTCTACTCCTTATGGTTGAATCGATAAAATATCTATATACATACATACGTGAATGTGGTTCAACATAAAAAAATAAATCAGATTGACGATCGAGTTAATTGACATTAGCTCCAATGATTATAGCTCTCTCTCTCTCTCTCTTTCTCCACCGCCCCTGTTTATCTATCATTACTCCATTATTAGCACCATCTGTTATTTTTGCCTTTCCCCCCTCTCTATTCCGTGCTCGATCCTTTTGTTGCGGTGAAGAAGGGATACATACACCTGTTCTCTCTCTGGTCAAAAAAGGCCCTTATAGGAGCAAACCACCTCATCTGCATGATCCTTTCCTCCTCAATCTCATGCTGTGAAGCAAATTTGCATCTATATTGTTCTTCTATACTTATTTTATTGAACGATGACTGATTTATCAAAAGAAGAAGATGAAATCCGTGACAGATGAGTAGTCTAGTCATATTCACATACAGAACGCGTACTTTAGTTTTCCTTCTTTTTATATGACCTACTAAAGGCTACTTTTTTTTTTCTTTTGTCTGCTAGTCGAATAGTTATGAGGGAAAAAAAAAGAGAATTGAATTAAAACAATCGAGCAATGAATGCCTTCACTACAGGAAGAGGACTACAAAATTAGAATCCTCTTCGAGGCTGTTTAGCCTGAGTTCTCAAACTCTGATAATTTTGTTCTTGGTGCCATTCGAAAGAACTGACAAAAAGCTACAATTTGGTGTACTTTATGTTTTTGAGTCATCAAAACTGTCAGAGCAACAAACAAAACGGTGGAGGGTGTGTCATCTCTTCCTTGCACAGTTCGACAAGTAGAAGCTGTTTTGAACAGAATAAAGGATATTTGCTTTTCTGAATCAAGAGCTCAGGTAGAGGGAACCTTCAGGCAGAACCTCAGCGTCGTGGCGTACGATTACATCAAGATTCTTCCCTACTTCTTCAAGGGCAATAAGAAATTCATTATGGACGTCTACTACAAAGTCCTTAGTCCTCAATATAAAATTTTAATCACAGGAATTTCACATTCATCGCTTGTTTATCCAGGATTTCTTAATAAAAATTGAAATAATTCTTTCTAATTCCTTTACACCAGTATTTTATACAGATGTTCATTAATACTTTAAAAAAATTTAATATGGCCGTGCTTGACCAGGAATGTAAAGAATAGTTGTGTCATAATTTTTGTTGTTGTTTATTTCACTTTAAACCTATACCATGGGACGAAAAAAAAAATCAATCCTAATATGGACAAGTAACCAATTTTAAGGTCATAATGAAATTTAATGACATTTAGAAGTAAATATACAGATTTTAAATCTGAATCAAATGTGTACTTAATGTACATATAGGTAGAGATGCTCATTGAATGCTATTTTTTTTACTATTTAAATTGACTGACCTCATTGGGGTACAAATAGGCAATACTTTTTTTTATTAATTAAATAAATAATTAATTCCTTAAGACATTCATTAAACGATTGTTTTAATTCAAAAGCTCTATTTCATCTCATTATAAATTCTACTCTAAAAAATAACCTTAAGTTGGTCTAAAAAATAATGTATTAATTGGATGAGTTAATCTTTAAATATCCATCATTTTCATGGATATAATATAAGATATTATGATGATAATGAAGCCAAACATGCAAAAAAAAAAAAAAAAAAAAAAAAAAATGAAAGATAGATAAAAGAAGAGTTAATTATTTTCCCCTTTCTAACCACCCACATCACCTGTCTTCAGGATCACTCACCTGATATACTTTGACCAAAAAAGACAGAGGGGTACATTATTTACATCCTTAATTAAATGACCATATGTTTTTTTTGTGAGTAATCATCAAACGGGGATTAATGGCATATCAAAACAGTCAAACAAGCATCATCACGCGCGTGTTCCATCATCTAAAGGGAGGGGGTATTGAATAAACACACTACACAATAGTTATCGAAATGACGATGCGATATAATTAAATTTCACCTGGGGATTATATACAGCAGTATAAAAGAAAAGGAATGATTGAGTATATTTATAGCATATCACAACAGTATCCATAAAGGTAGAGAAGTAATCGATTTCATTTCGAAAGAAAAAGCGTAAGTTTGTTGATACGCTATAATTAAGCATGAAACTTGTAGGATGTAGCGTCATTTAAAGTAGTAAAACAACAACAATGTTTTATATGTAACAACAGCTGATAATAGGGAAGACATGGAAAGATTTGAAGCACTTTTTGTTTTTGGCTCAATCACTTTTGACTTAGACTCGTCAGTTTTTTGGATAGTATATCTCCATATAGTCTCTATTGTTTTGCATTATTTGATTGTTATGTTTCTAAATTGTTTTTACACAAGATTTAGTTAAATACAAATTGTCAAATTGTTCTCATGGCGAAAACAAATTAGAGCTAGACAAATTAAGATCCTATGATGAATAAATAACTAAACCTTTTAAGGTATTCAATTATTATCTTCCAATGTATTACAAAATTACTCATTACTATGATAGGGTCTATCCCTCAAAAACATATTCAGTATTATTTTTTTTTTGGTAAAAAAGCGTGCAAATTTTGAAGTGTAGAGTGTGCGACTGTTGTTTAACAACGAACTTTAAGTGCATGCACAGGTAAGACGTTTTTTGTTTTGTTTTGGTGGCAAGACAAAAGTGTTAGTTAAAAATTTGACATTGATGGACTAATTATTCATTCCATAATCTTGGAAAAGACAGAGTTTCTTTTTTGCGATACGTGCAATGTTGAGATTGCCAAATTCTTAAACCTGGACAGGTCCTTTGTCACTAGTGTCAGGAAGGCCATTATTCTGACAGCAAGACTATGGTCCATGCCATACTGCAAAGAAAATGAAGAGCAGGTTGTCAGATTTTATTTTATTTTGTTGGACCCAATTTTTGCCCTCCAAGCTCACCTGACCTGAGCTCCATGGACTTCTTTGTGTGGGGTGCAGTTGAACGACACACCAAAAGATCCTCCTAGAACAAAAAATCCAAGCTGATGTCCAGGATCCAGGAAGACCTGCTCCCGTTTCCAAGGTCGAGACCGTTATTAACGGCAATATGAATAATGATAAGATTTTTTTCATTCAACTTTCATTTGGCATTTTTTTTTTTAAATTGGACGATTAGTTTAGGAGAAAATCCATATAAAAAAAATCGTAATGGTTGTTAAATAGAGGTTGCACCTTGTAAATGTATAAGATCATAAAGAAAAATAAACAATATGAGGAAAATTGCAGAAATTGTTGCAATTTTCCCTTTTGTACTGACTTTTATAAAATCTCAAAATTCTCCTAAATGAGTTATTTTTCAACTGTGGCAAAATTAAATTAGCTGATAGCAAAAGAATCAATAGTTAAAATGATATTTAAGTTATTACAAAAACCATCAAAAACACGTTTTCACAAAAAATGTTTATCTGTAATACATATTATAAAATCAAATTGTATACAGTATATAGCAAAAATCTTGGTAGGTCATATTTGTCATAATTGTATTTGAAAAATGTTATCATATATTTTTGTAAGTTGTTATTTACTTGTTCTTCTTATTTTTAGAAATTAAAGTAATATTATATTTTGGGGCTTGTATGGTGAGAAATAGATATAAATAAAGTCATGGTAACTTTTTAAAAGAAACTCAATACAGGAGACAAAAGTTTGTCTCCTCTAAAAAATAGTTCCACCTCTCAAAATCAGTGTGTTTTTTTTTCCAATTTATTGAAGAACAGTTGACACTACTATCAATCTTTTTCTTCAATAAATCTTACAATTATGATGAAATTTTGTTACTGTAGTTATCTTGATGTTCGATAGATAAGGCTTCTGTAAACCATGCCTGACTTCCCTACTATCTACCCCACATACCACCTACCTCCAAATGAACATGATTTTTTGCATTTTAAAGTATCATATATTTATATAAGGGGTGAACAATGGTCAATCTTGAGAGAAAGGGGGTAAATGTTTGAGCAGATGGCGGGTCAATAAGAAAGGAAAAAAAGGTTTATGACCCAAGAATTTTATGATGATGATATTCATATTGCTTTGAAAGGACAGCATTTGTAATAATAGTATATATGAGTAAATACATACAAATTAAAAAGCCTTTTCTTTTTTTGTATGAATAGAATTCAAATACTTTATACTATGTATTTGTAAAGCAAGGGTGGCTATTTTTATATACAATAGATAAGGCAGCAGGTAATTGTTCATAATTAGAGCTCTTTTCCCTCTTTTTACCTCAATATATACAGGGTGCCACATAATAGCTTCCTCTTTTATGATGCAGTGCAATTGGGATGTAGAAGCAGTAGCGGTGTGGGCGGGGTTTTTATTCTATAGCCGAGATTTTTAAGTTTTTCTGGAAAATGGAGTCGAAAAAAAAAAATTGTCCAAAAATAGTTTGACATAATATTTCAAAAAAGTGAATTAATTGCAATTTCGCTCTTGATTAAAACTTTATTAACGCAAATAAGTTAACATTTCATAATGTTAAAGTGTTAAAAAGAAAAATCTAAATCCATTTTTGTACATGAATTCTAAATTAGTGCAGTTTGTACAAATAAAGTAATTTAACTGGATTTATTCCGGACAAACAAACATTTTAAGACCTTGCCTTAATTGCCAATAACTAATTACTGGGTCTACAAATAATCCACAACTATAAAATAAGATATATTTCCAATTGAATGATGCATCTTACGATTTTTCTCAAATCTCTCAACGAAAAGTTATTTAAAGAAAAATCATAACATGAAAAAATAACCGTGTGTTAAAATACCGAGAATCGGTACATTTATATATTCACTATTATTATTTGACTAAACAACATTCGTCTTTAAATTTAGAAATTTAAATATTAGTTTATTTTGTACATATATAATTGAATAAGATATTTTATTATTTTTCTGATAATTCATGTACATTTTGTTTGGTTTATTCAGAGTATGAACAAGGAACGTCACTTATCTTTCAAAACTGTGTAAAAAATAAAACTTTTCCGTCTAAAAAACTTTTTTTATTACCTTTTGGGAAAAAAAAAAGAATATATGTTGCTGGACCCTGTACATATATATAACTCAACTCCATTCTGGAGGTCATTATGAAGAATCAAAGGATCTTATCAATTAAGGAAATAATGATGATCTATTGCACCACGCAAAAGTCTAATTCTCTTTCCGTACATACAATCATATAATTAGATGATAACTATCTACTTATAATGAAAATGATGAATCCGTCCTTAAAAGTCCTTTTCTACGCGCAAAGTGCGTCATCTATGACGATTTATTTGTAGTATATAATTATGTATGTCCTCTCATGATGGAAACAGATAAACAAACACATCTCCTGTTTATTTTTTTGTTTTTGGGGGAGAAATGAGATTAGAATCAGTAGAAATCATTAATTTTAATTCTTTTAGGATTCGTAGGATATGTGTATAAAAAAACTTTGTAATAATAAATAAAAGGAGCTGATAAAATCAATTGGGTAAATCAACTTGCAATAACAAGAAGAAGTTGAACTCTCCTGCTGAGAGATATGGAGGATTTCAAAGGATATGCTGGTCCCTATACAAACCCATAGACACATTGGTTCAGTCTAATAATGATGACAAGTCCATCTACCTTTAAATTATTACTCCTGGTTTGAAAAACAGGAGAGAATACAAAAAAATAATAGAGAAAAGCACCACCTGTGATAGTCCAATCAACATGTTTTTTTACTTCGTTGTTGCTTCTGCTTTGATAAATGTCTTTTGGTGGTTTTTTTAAGGTCTACAAATGTGTGGATCCAGATGTGTGTGTGTGTGAAGGGGTGAACACATTCAAATACATTAAATAATTATTATTAAATAAGGAAGTTGTTAAATTCATCTTTTATTTTCTTCTTCCATTAAAATAACTTGCTAAAATCCCCTCTAAATACCCCAAAAAATGAGAATAATAAAAAAAAATCTGAGCATACTTTATTTCTTTTACATTTTGTGAGACGGATAAGTCACATCAAACTAACAAAAAATATATACACTCAAAAACACCTGCTAAGGTTTTTTTTAAGTCACTTAAAAAAAGAAACAGAAGGGAGAGATCGAGTCAAGGAAATACTGACAAATATTAATTATAATTTGCAGGGTTTTTTAAGGAGATATATGTGTACGTTAGGGAGGTTTGTGTTTCACCTTAGATCGAATTTGGATGACGGGTCATGTGGAAAAAAGTAGTACACTGTATTTGTTTGTCCGAATGGCATACTTTTGTATTTTCCTCTCAAAATTGCAAACCACGGGAGTGGAAATTTATAATTCAATTATACCTTTTAATGATAAGGAAATAATTGGAGGAGATTGTATTCTGGGAGGGGGAGGGAGTTGAAGTCGAATTGTGGTCTGAGGGGTGAAGCCACCGGCGGCTGAATGTGTAAAGTGACAAGGATTTTTCTTTGGATGAAGGTGTCTTGGATTTTTTTTGAAAATTTTTATATAATATATATATATATGTAAATGACACATTTTTATTAATAACTTTTCAAATTTTGAGAAAAAAATCCCAAAATTATGACGTTTTATAATTTCTTAGATAATACAAAAAAATTACAATAATTATAAAAATTCCTCAAAAGGGAGGAGAGCCAATGGCCCCTATGGTTCTGGCGCCATTGGAAGAGGCCAAAATACAAAAAAAAGTTATAGTGTCGTACATAATAAGATTTGATCTCCAAGTCCCTCCTTTCGATTAATCGTTAAGAGACAAACTCACAACTCATTTACATAATAAGACATACCATCTATTTTCATGATCTTTCAAAGTGTTAATTGCCCGAATACCTCAAAAAAAGTAGAGATCCTCTCCTCCTACACCAAAAATATATTATTCGCTTCAATTAGGGATGACGTTTCGTTAAAAGTTTAAGGTACAATTTCAACTTTTAGCTGTCGCAGTCTTCAATTTCGAGATAAACAAACTTACACTGTCTACTCAAGAAAATGGACATTAGAAAATTAAAATTTCCACTTATATCATCTATGAATTACTCATTTCGATCAAAGTTTGAAAAAGGGACAAAAATATTTATTTAGTGAAAACAAAGAACAAAAAAAAAAATCTAATTTTTCATACAAAAATTAGCATATATTTTTTTTACCAAATAAAAAATAGGTATATTCAATTTATTTTCTAAATCCACCATCATGAATCAAAATGAGTCATTAAAATAAAAATATTTTTATATTTCCTTTCTGAAAAGAAAAAGTTGCGCGCTATATGTGGTTCATTTTTTTTTTTTTTTTTTTTTTTTTTTTTTTTTTGATCTCGTTTTGCTTTATAGAATACCTTAAGAAAATACCTTCATCAATATTTTTTATAGGTTAGAAAAATGTCTATCAATATAGATTTCTGCAATATAAAAATTTATACTTTATTTTAATCTATACTGACTAATTATATATTTGTTCCTTTTTTTCAAACTTTGATCAAGATGTGTGATCTAAAAATAACATCGTGAAGTAATGCAACTTTGCCTAGCTTAAGTTGTGGTCCGGTATATCGTTAGTGTAGTATCATTCGTGTATTTCTGCATTTAAAGCCCTACTATACTAAATTGATATTGAAACTGGTACTTGCGTTCCCATTTTGTCATTTAAAAAAAAGTTAATTTAATATTAGACCACCTAAGGAAGATCTGAAAACAATAAAAGTATCAAAAATAATTAACTATTTCGTACACAACAAGGATAAAATAATCTAAAGCTTGAATAATTCTCTTCAATTTATCACGTTAATCTCTCTTCCAAAAATTTGTATAATGCCAAAGGATCCTCTTCAACGAAGTATAGTATCAAAGGGAATTTAACATATGATATGTAATTAAATCAAGGGCAAAGACCCAGGAACTATCTAATTTGGGATGTTTAGGGAAAAAATCGCATATCTCGCAGATGCAAAAATAATTATTTCCCTCAAATCTTTCGTTCCAATTGTTACACCATTTGCTAGCCTTGAATGCCATGCCCTACAAAGATTCCTACAGTCTTTGCAAGGACTACAGGAAAAGAGACAACCTGTGGAAATCTGGAACTGCGACGTGAATTTATTTCCTTCCGCTGCAACACGATTTCAAGTATTCAAATTTATGATCTAGCACCTACCCTCCACACGCCAAACAAAAAATCCTATAACAACCCCTTGTAAGTACACCTGAATTCACATGAATTATATCTTTGTTTTTGCTTTTGATTAGTCGAAAAAGTATCAAAGAGTATTTTATTAGTGTTAGCAATTTTATTAATTTTGAAATATTGGCAATACGATATGGTTATTTCCTTAGCACATGACAAATTTCCTTTTCTAATCATAATCGAAATTCTTAAAAAGTTGACACCCTAACCACCCTAATATATGTACAGTGTACATACAAAGATCCATAATGATTAGTAAAACGTCACTTGAAAAAGACATATTTCAAGAGCTGTTCCTTTTTCCTACAAAAAGAATAGAAATTAAAGTCAAGAGGTAGTAGCTCTTGTCTTTGGACTCATTAGTGAGCCAAGCTCTTTTTAAATGTATGTAATATACATACAAAAATACAATATTCTCATATGTAAAGATACATACTTACATAGAGAGAGTTATACAACAACCAGTCAGTTAGGGAACGCCATATTATATCGATGACTGTGAGAACCTTTCTTCATAATCTAATTATCATTACGTGAATATCCTAAATGACTATAAAACAAAGTATTTTACGGGAACGAGAGAGCCAAAAAATAAAAAAATAACGCCTTTCACATAAAGGAATACGCTGGGTTAGAATAATGAATAAATATGAAGACCATAAAATAAACATAAAAAGTACTAAAGACAGGACGGGATGACCCCGCTGAGTCATTCCATGCCAAACAGCCAATAAAGTCTGGTTGATGACAATTGATAAAGTGAAAAGGGGAAGAGGATTTTGATTACTTCTTACAAAATGTTCATGTGTACTAGGTAAAAAAATCATGGTTGTTCGTGCAGGGTTGCAATATTGTTTTATGAATAGAGCATTTTTACTTGACGTCATCATTTTGAAAATCAGACAAAACTTGCAGAAGTAAGACTAAGTTAACAAAAATATTCTTTTTATGGCATCAAGAAAATACAACTCAAAAAAATGTTTCAATCCTACATTAAGATATACTTTTTATTAACTATGTCCTCCTTCACATGCAATAACAGCCTCAAACAGGTAGGGAACAGATTCAATGTTCTTGAAGATGAATGACGTCTCCATGACGTACCAGACTGTCACGATGTCAGTTCAGACTGTGTTCAAATTTATATGTGAGTTAGAGCAGATATTCTTTTCCAAGATACCCTATCTGGAAAGTCTAGGCGTTGAAATCAGAGTTACAGGTGGCCCACATGGATGTAGGCCAGAAGTCAACCATAATGTAGATGCAGAAGTTTTGGTTCTTCCTGGTTGTATGGGGCTGTAATGGACTCTTGATGCTGGAGGCAGTCCAGATGGAGATACCAACAGTATTTGGAGCCTTCTTGGCACTGAAATCGGCGTGGAGGAGATCGCACACACGTTGCCTCTTTTGATGTTGCTCCGACACTTTGAGACATGGGATAAAAGCAAAACAGGTTTATTTTTTGAATAAGCTGTCATTTGGTTACACAATGAAACCTCATAGTTAAAAATAACGGCGATAAAATCGTGATTGAATGTAATTGCAAGTTTTGAGTCCTCACTCAGTACATATACAACAGTTATTTTTAAAGCGATTAGATGAAGTTTCCTTAGGTTTTTATGGGGATAAATTTGTTCAGTCTGTTCAATAACAAATATGAATTCAACATGGCGTCAATTTTGATTCATCATGGAATCTGTGACGTAAGGAAAAAACTCCTTACACAATTTTAACAGAGGTTATAAAATGTGTTATATTTGGCATGAGTGATTTTTACTTTTATTAGTTTGTAAACAAAAAAACAGGTATTTGCACCGTTTTGCAGCAAAATAATACAACTGTCTAAATGCTAGTATTATTTAATTTAAAATATAGCTATTTTTCTCACAAATAAGGCCCCCTGATTTTTTTTCATTGAAAATTAAGAAGAAATAATCTTATTAATTTATTTATATTGCACGTCCAAGCCAGAGACTTATTAATTTTTTTAGTTTTATATTTCTACAAGTAAATATAAAAGAACGTAACACTTGTATTAAATGCTTCTCGATGACAATAAATAAAAGGGATATTTGAATTAAATATGAAGGTACTAAAAATACCTATGATTTTTTTTTGAAACGATTAAAAAGAGAAAATATCTTATGCAAGTAAATGTACAAGTTAATTTATTGACTATACTATATAAATAAAAATGTATATTTATGTAATTAGATATTTTTAACACATATTTTTGGGTCTGATGTACCTATGTATAATCAAATTAAATTTTCGAAAGATACATTTTTGATAGACAAACTAGGCTTAAGAAATTGTATTCTTTAATCCCATTTTGATATCCAAATACAAAAGAGTAATTCACCATTTTTCTTCACTTTAATCCTAAAGATAGACTGATATAGCTTGGGACTCCACAGATGACTGAGATCAAATGAATACGCACTATACTAGCTTTTTTCATGAACATACCTATTTATTCGAATGTACATAAGTAGCTTTCACCAAGCTCCTTTCATTAGAAACAGGTGCTGCTCAAAATTGGAGCATCTCTCTCTCTCTCTCTCTCTTATTCTCTGGGAAAATGATTCCCTTTACTCATTATCATGTAGGAGATAGATGGACTCCCATTCCCAAAGTAAAACAACCCTCATTTTTTATTTTAAAGCCTAATCCATAGTCATTAATAAAGGATCATTAAAGAGATAAGATCCATACGGTTCTCACGGGAGTTTACCTGAAGTGTTTGTCATGGATACAAGTGGATTCTGCACACGTTTTGAATCCTTTAATTGTTCCACCGTTTGTATATATAAACAAACTTTTCTTTTTCTTAAAAAAAAAAAAAATCAATGTGTCCACCATTTCTCGACTTTCCTCTCAGTTTTTTTGTTTTGTTTTTTCTTCTTCTCCCTTTTTCCTTTTCTTTTTTGTTGATTGACGCTAATTTAAGCTGATGTTTTGTTGTTGCACGTGTAGCGTCGTCCTCTACATAATTATTTTAAGTATATGTATTTTTTTTTTTTTCTTTTCATTTTTACTCTCAAAAAAGTTAAAATATATATTTTGTATATGATGTATCTAGACAATATGACAAACTAGTCAGACAATGTAACAGGCAGGAAACCACAATTTCTCATCTTTTTGTTATTTTTATTATTATTATTTTTACTTTCAACTCCTTGTTGTTGAAAAAATGAGATGGATGCGTCATCTTTTGCGTCAAAACATGCGGTTTCTATTGTTGATACTTAGTGCTTACCTATCCAAGTATGTTATTAGTAAAAAGGAATCCACTATTTTTCAAATAAGTGACTTTAGTAATCTGTTTCTCGCGGCGTATAAGTGAGATCTGTCTCCTTTAGATGACCTAAAAAAGATAAGATTTCGTACTAAACGACTTCTGGCACAGATTTGTGATTGTTTGACTCAAGTTCGTTTGAGCCGTTGTCAAAAATGGACACTTGCAAAAAGAAAATACGTCATATTTTAAGGTTTTCTTCGAATGAGGCAAAAACGAAAGCCATGCGGTTGAAAATTTTAATAGTGTTGATAGTCCTGATATTGAAACAGCCAATAAAGTGCAATTATATTTTCCTCCATTCCTTTCAAGTAATTTTTATGTCAAAGATGCAAAGGTCAATCATCGAAAATTTGAAACAAATAATGGAAAATGTAGATTGGATTGCCAATGAAATAAACATTAATGGTAAATAAATTAAAAAATCCAATAAAATTAATAGATTTATTTATAGTAAACCAAATATATTTGGTGGGTTAAAGAGGAAGAACTATTGATTATTGTTGTCATGATACTAATATTTCAGTATGTACAATGTACAGAGCTTCAATTTTTCAGGGACCGAGCCCACAATGGCCTTTTTACACCTACCACCAAAGGTGGACAAATAGTTTCATGACGTAATGAGGTTGCAAGTACCGTTTCAAATATGTATTTAGTATAATAACGTCTTATAGGAGTCAATATCCTGTTATCATTACATAGAGTAAAGATGGATCTAACACAACTATGATATAACTAGAGTGGGCACTCGGTAGAGAGCAAACCTCCGCCTATGATTATTTTTCCCCAATTGGTTTTTTTGGTATAGAAGACATCTTTATTAAACCTGCAGAAGGTTCATAATTTGAGCTCTGTATATCAATATGTTTCAAATGTTGATTGTGCAATTTTAATTTTTTGTGTTACATTGACCTATGACCTTTCAAAATTAAATGGTATGTTACAGTGACCATATATAATCTTCTTACCAAGTTAGATCTAAATCGATCTGTAACTTTTGCCGTATTCCTGGTGATCAACAGACAAACAGAGGCAAAAAATTAACCTCCCTTCAACTTCGTTGGCGGAGTTAATGATGATCAAAGGAATTTTGCAGCTTTACACAATAAAAAAACTATTTGCACAGCACCTTGGCATCGAACGATTTTACATTTTTTTTTTCATTATATTATTATAAAAATTTATTTTCTTCTCTTAATTATATGTCTATTTTTCCCGAAAAAGAATTAAAATTAAGTGTTGTGTTAAACAATTTTTCTAAGAAGAGCCATTATCTCTTTATTGCTATGATTTTGTAAGGAATTAAGGCATATGGCCTCTACAACATACTATACGTAACGTAATAAGACTATTTGCAGATGGAAGTTTTCATGTTTTCTTTATATCTGTATATGAATGTACTCGTTCATGTCATATTGTGTTTGCACCATATATTTTGCGGTATGCAACTCAAGGAGCTATTATAAAGAAACCCTTTCTTTTCCTTGAAATGATGACTTGTTGTGCATACCGATAATATGTTTTAGAGGTGCTTTGATTTTTATTTCCTTTTCAATCACTTCGCAGAAGTGATCTTTAACATTCAATAGAAGTAATTTACATTCCTTTTGATTAGAAAAAGAAATATAAATATATATATATGCGGAAAACAAATGAAATTATCGATAAAAAGTCGTTTTGAATTAATGGACGACTAGTCTATATATATTTATTCGTATCTACCCATATTTTACAGGATGTTCCAAAATTAAAGTAGCATTCAGTTCAACATCATTAAAATAAGAGTATGATATGCAAAGATTTTATTTACTCATCAATATGAAGCCCAAGCCAACTTTACAAATAAAGTGTAAGAATGGGGCAAATACCCTTTTTGAGTACTTTGGGACAATTTTTTTGGCTTCCTTTTTGATCTGATATCAACCCCTGGACTTTGCAATATAAAGTATAGTTGAAACGGACACCAATGCAGTTTCCAGACAATTATATAATGGTGACGTCATCAAGGGAGGACTCATGTATATTTACTTTTTGGGTGGACTAGGGGCCTTTAGGTAAAACTCCATATTTTTTTTCTCCACTTATGACTCACCCTAGGTCCTTCTAAGTATCAATAATTTTGACAGGAATTTTACTAAAATGGGGAGGCTATGGTCCTGTGGTTTGCTTGGCTTTTCTGATAATATTAACGGAATGTTTTTTTTTTTTTCATTTATAAGATCATTTGTTACATTTAATTTTTTCTTTCCAAGAGCCTAAATTGAAACGAATAATCTTTTTTTCTCCGAAATTAAGACACATACCATTTTCTTATAAGATAAGAAATATTTTTATTGTGATTACTATAAAAAATCGTTCAAAGTAAGGGGTCCTTGTCTCTTATGTTCTACTGAGATATTTTAATATAAACTATTATCAGTGAAAAATTTAATTTTTTGGTGGGTTCTCTAATTCGGGACCACCTTTTAAATAAAATGGTCAAAGGGTGTGATCCCTTATACCTACATGTATAACCATGTGCATGTATGTGTGTGGCCTACATTCCACCAACTATTTTGAGTAACAATCAAACAATGGTTTTTAAATATCTCTTAGAGATGAATCAATTGATATATCCCCTCAAATATTCGAATATGACAAATAAATAATAAATAAAAGATTTATATGTTGAAAAAATAGGGAGACTGGCGATAGTTGTAACATCCCATATTCCTTAAACATAAAAAAAAGTACATCAACAAAATGTTTTGACAAATTGTAAAAATTTAAAAAAGATTTGTCAACTTTTTGTCTATTTATTTAATAAAATATTGATTTTTTGGTGTAAAATTGTAATTTTCAGCGAAACAATATTTTGTAATAACGCAGTTAGTTAGTTACTTTCTGCAAGGAAGCTGAAGTTAGGTAATGTTTTCTCTCTTTTTGTGTATTAGTTAATTAGTTAGTTAGCTATTTTTTTAATTAATTAGTCTGTTAATTGCCAGGATTACGCCAAAAATTATTTATCGATTTTGATCAATCTTGGTACAAGTATTCTATATGGTAACAATAAAAGGCCGTTAAATTTTGGGAGGTCAAAGTCAAAATTCAATGAAAAAAAACACTTAAAAATGCTAAATCGATCATAACTTTTGATAAAAAACTTTATTTGATTTTTGGGGAGTTTTTGTGCTCTACCAATTGCCATTTCTAGTTTTTAATTGTTTTTGCTATAATTTATGTATATCATTTGGATGAGTGATTATTTTGCAATGAGCTAATATTATTTTATTAAAATTTAAAAGCCACTCACGGGGGAGACATTTAAGGTACTTATTTTGCGGAATTTATGACGTGTTTCATTGGGTGGAATTATTCAAAGAAGAAGAAAAATGGAAAGCCCTCGTGATTTGCATACTCGTTAATAAATACATATGTTCTAGGCTACTACTTCCAACTAATAATAATTATGATTAAATTTGTATTAGATGACGATGATAATAATTTCATCTGTGTGGAAGGGGAGATTAGGAAGAGTTTATTTCACTTCAGTGACTGCCTCTGAGAGAGGATTACATCCAAATATGTATGTAACTTAAAGGAGAGAGTTTTGGGAAGTAAATCATTACTCTAGTTTGAAAATCCTTAGGGTATACAGAGTGGCCGTAAATCTAAATACTAAAAAATATTTAAAGAATGGCTTGACAGGCATAATTTAATTATTAGTTACACTTTTGATTTTAAAATATATAATTTTAGAGTTCAATAACTACTATTTGAGGTATTCAAAGTATTTACCTTCAGATGTAATGACAGCCTCTTTGATGGCTGACTCAACGGAGTCAATGCTGTTGTATTAGTACTGTTGGACTTGCTCAACACGATGCATCACCAATAATATTTTAAAGAGTTGAGGTCGGGAGATGATAGGAGCTAGAAGTTTGAAGCCTAGAAATTTGCGAATTTTGACTTTAGAACGATCAGATTCCCCGCCGCTGATTTTCAGGGGCCTGCATCCTGCTTTCATAAATAATTAATCACTTAGAGTAGTTGGCCTTTAACCAGGGCAGGGCATTGTACCTAAGCACCTTGTAGAAGGCCTCCATGTCGACAGAAACAGTGTTTGAAAAAATAGGGAGAAATATTCTTCCCGTAACTGTAGATGACCATTAAAATTATGATTGAGGCAAGATGCTTTATTTGCTTATTCTTCATCCTCTTGTTAAGGCATAGATAGTGATCATGGCCACTCCAACAATGGCTTCAATCTTCTTTGAGTCCTTTTGAGCTTGAAGGTGAGTGGAAAATGATTTCCCGATTTTGTTCTCAGAAATTCATTTTTCAACAAAACTGAACCAAACTTGTCTAAAAGGAAGAAAAATTTAGACAAACTGAAGAAGGGTTGCCAAATGTTGTAAAGTAGCATCAAATTCTTTCAAGTTTTTTTCCAGCCACCCTGTAACCAAGTGTTCTTCGATATACTCGTATAATAGGGGTACTTACAGCACCATGACGCCACACAAAAAATACCAACCTGATGATGTAACCAGTACTGGTGTTATCGAGAGTGGGCCTAGGGTAAAGATAATTGTGCAGGGCTCTTTTGTGTAATTCTTTTTTTTTAAATTTGATTCACATTTTTTGGAGAATCATAATCTTTGTTTTAATAAGTTAATTTTTTTATGGAAAATAAAATAAAACGGACTTTTTTAAACAATTTATTGTCAGAGTATATTTATTTTCGACTTGTGACAGTAAATGCCAGTGAGTGACGACTTAGACTTGTTATATTTACAGTAGAATTCGAACGTATAAAAATAAATATGTAGAAGTACAGTTTGAGCGATCTATATCGACTTTTAAAAATAATACAAGTTCTGTCTATACCAACACCTCCAGTCAATCACTTTTTTATGTCCTATCCTAGATATGGATTTGAACGTAACTTCCCAAATGTCTGACCAAAAGCAGTATTGACTTTTTTGTAAGAAACAAAATAATATGTTTTTTTTTTGGTATCAATAAAATTCATTAAATTTATATACTAGCTCACAGAATTCTAGAGAGCTGAAATAATCAAGCAGAATTTTCATTTTTCTATAAGGGAAATATGAAAAGGTTGATTGGTTCTAAGAAAATGAGTCCGCGTATTTTTCACTCAATTCCTTCAGGAGGAGATTATAGAAAAATAAGCTTTGATTCATGCGTGATTATTCCCTGCTCTAGGATCTCATGACTAGACCTTCCCTCATCCCAAACAAAATTCTGACTAAACCAGCATTAGTGCATGAGAGTTATTGATGTATCAGTACTTATTTAAGACTATAGATTCCAGTCCTATCCAATTAAATATTGGTACGGTCCAGTTTTCTCCTGCATATCAGTCTTTAAACGGATAAAGGTCCGTCCTTAATGACGTCAATCAACTGTATTTCTTCTTTTTTAATAAGTTCTAGTACTGACAGTCCAAAAGACTGATGGAACTAGACTGGATCGAATAGATAAGGACTGACACAACACAAATGAGAGTAGCTCAATTTTTGATTTATATTTTTAGTTGAAAGAGTATCGAAGTACTCATGCCGATTTACGAAAATATCGGTGGTATAACAAAATGAGACGCTGCACAAATAAAAACAATAAAAAAACACCGATTAATCCATTCCTTGGTCGCGCCTTTTCATCCCCATCTTGACTGGGATGAAAAAAAAAAAGAAAAAAAAAGACAAGAGTTTTTTTATATAATTAATGTTTCCTGTTTTGCTTCTCTTTCTGTGTTTTCTCCCTCACTGTTATTATTTTTATTATTATTTTAGAAGAAGCATTTTTTTTAAAGCTACACAAGCATAGAAGGTCATAAATCTCAAAATTTACATTTACTTATTATATGTACAAAGTTCTACCTACATACTCACACAAGAAGTTGACTTTTTTTTCTACCACGCACGCGTGTCCTCACTCCTTTTCCCTTTAAACTATACAAGCATTTTTTTATGTTATATATATATATATATAGATTAGACTGTCCCATTTTGGGGATACATTTTCCCCCTCCCCTTCTGTTGCACAAAGAAATTCTCTGTTTGGAACAATTAAAAACAAACATGATACAGTTTAAGGCCTCTTAAACCATTTTTATAGCACTTAAGGTCATGGTGATGAGGACAAAAGCATTGCAAATATCGTTGTTGTTTTTTGTTTGTCTATTCAAAAAAAAATTCTGAGTATTTGATGTAATTTGTAGCAGTTTACTTTCATATCCCCTCTTGCAATGAGACATTTTCAATAGGAACAATCAAAAACAACTTTAAACAGTAGTATAGTTCATGATCAATAAGACAAAATCATCGAAAATAAAGAATTTCTGTTTGTTTGTCTCTTTGAAATTATATTATTTTCCTATTTTATCTGCAATATATTTGTATCAGTAGATTTAAATATAATTTTAGATATTTTTTTTTTAAATATAGGTGTTAATATTAAAGGGTCGGGCTTTGATATAAAGAGTTAATATTAAACTATAACGTTTATTTATCATTAATTTGATATCAATCCCTCTTTATGTATTTTATTATTTTGTGAATCTTTATTCACATTTTGATTTCTGATTGTGTTTATTTTTGATAGTTTTAATAAAAGCTTAATTAAAAATAAATTTATAATAATAATTTGTAAAAATGGATCTTTCATAAGACTGTTTTAAATATGATTTATTCTATGATTCAAAAGTTATATATTATATATATTTAAGCAGTTTGTTTATCACTAAAAAATATCATGCATTTCGTTATTGATAATTGAAGTGAAAAATTTCTTATTTTCTTTGTTTTTTTTCTTCAATAATCACTTTAAGTAGGATTAAATGTTGTTATATTTTGTTTGATATAACAAAGTTATTCTGACTCACATATTTTGAACCTTGGTAACATAGGCCTAAAAATGGTCAATTTACCCCCCAAAAAAACATTTTTCACACTGCAATTAATTGTGTTGAAATTCGCCATTCTTAAGCCGCGTTTGCATTTCCAAATATGATGCTTCTATGAGAAAAGTTAAAAACTCTACTTTATATATTTATTAGTATTAGGGATACTATTTAAAAATATTGTGCACTGTGTAAAATCTTTGTACATAGGAAAAAGATATCAACCCAAAATCGAGACAGTCTATTGTATATATATATAGCTCTAAATTTTAAAGGTTTACTACTCCGTTCTTGATACTAGTGGTGGTGGTCCATAAATCAAAGATTATGCTATGAATATGTATGTATGCTTTATATATTATTTATGTATGTATTTAGGCAGATTTATGAGATTGTCTCATTAAAATGTATTTTAAATTCCATGCTAATTGTTTTTCTAAGGAACAAAACCCTTCCTTCGAATATACACACACATATATATATAAAACAATAATCCACAGACTAAGTGTGTCTTTTATAAAAACCATGATCCCACAAGAGTATTTATTTATACAGTTGCTGCTTTCATTTATGATAAGGTAGGCTTATATTAACTTATAATCTTCTAAATTCAAATAACATAATATGTTACATTTTTTATCTTTGTTTCTGTCCATCTTTGGAGACCGCTCAAATAATTCTGAGAACAAAAAATTCCAGAACTCTCCCAAATGTATTTTTTGTATAAAATTTCTAGCACCATTAAGCATAGAACGATCACACGTACACAACACGAGATACGCATTACTAATGCCATCTATTAGAAAAATAATGGATTTATTTTTACTAAACTGAATATATACTTAACGTATATGGACTTGAAAGACAATTCGTAGGTCAGATGGATAAATTATATATTATTTACTTATAATTAAAGGAACATTTAAGAAAAAAAGTTACAATCCAGAAATAATTAATTAAAAAACTTTCAACTCTATGAATAATTTGGGATGAAGTTGTCATTCAGAAAGGGTGGATTAAGTAGGTACCCATTATTTTTCTCTGTAATTCTACCATGACATTATTAATAATAAACAAAGTTATACTTAATTTTTGAGGGCTCATTCATTTTGACCACTAATTTGTACATGGATTTACCCGTTTGAAGACAATTTAATCACTACCGGAAATCATTTCTAATTGTATTTATATGTAAGATAGGAGAGCACCTGTTTGAAGATGAATTACCTAATTGTTATTTGGTTATATTAATGTTTCTAATAATAATAACAGACTGTGAGGATAAGAGAAGAATAAATAAAAAAATCAATAATCTTGAATTTATGAATAAATATTTGAAAAAGAAATGAGAAGACGAGGAGGGAACATAATATCATTTCAAAACAAAACGACATTCTCTTCTTGCAAAAGAAGAGAAGGGGGGGATTCAACTCTACAAAAAAAAAAAAAAAAAAGTAGGGGATTTTGTTTTTGTTGTTATTATTATTGTTATTAAAAGTATAATCATTCTTTTTTAACCCTTTTATGTTAAAAATTCAACAACAGGAACTATGAATATATGTACACAGCCATGAAGCTCTCCTTTATTTTAGAAAGCAAAAGGGGAAGAGAGAGAGAGAGAGAGAGGAAACCTTTGACAGGTTGCTACATTCATACTCAAAATGAATTTTAAATAAAATAAAATAAAGGAAACTCAATTATAGACTCTGGGTGATTGAAACATTAAATTGTGAATCATAAAGTCTTAAATTATATGAAGTACTTTATAGGCGGCTGTTGACCTGTCTATTAACAGAAAAAAACACATTTGCTTTTTTAAATGTTTGTAGAGGGTTTCACGTGACATGAGCATTCTCGATGTTGGTCATTTTTTGGACGCCTATACAACCAAGTTCGATAGCAATGAAACCTAGTGTTGTGTCTGTCATTTTTTTAGTACTGAATACTACAATCCCTACCAGTTCAGTCTTGTTTCGGACCAGTTTAATACGACATATCAGTCCTAAAAACTAACTAAAGTTCAGTCCGCTCTAAAACAAGAGGTTTATAGATTAAAAGAATGTCCTAAGGGTCATGCACATATTACAATAGACAGTCGTGATTTCTTTTTAACTATACAGTATGCAGGATAGGTACTAATGTTTAAGAAATCATGTGGAACCTTTCTCATGTTCATTCCTTTTCTTTATAATTGTGACTGGCCTTTCATCTAACAAAAAAAACTTTGAAACTATCCGTCATTATCTTTTTATTTAATCAAATTAAAATTTTGAAAGGATAATTAATATACTATGTGCCTGTTTTTTATTTTCTAATTATGTAGGTTCAACTGCATCAAACTTTATGCATTTTTGCCATATTTATCAACTATTCAATTTTGTATGTGTTTATATTATAGTGAAGATATAGCTTTTAATTTGTATTCATGTAATGAATTATAAAATTTACTTAAATTAAAAAAAATCGAACTTAATTTTTTTTTTTTTTTTAATCAGTTAAAGTACTCACCGTCTTAAACACCGATAACAAGGAACCATATGACCTGTCCTAAGACTGAACTAGACTGAATAAATAAGGACCAAAACAACATTATTGAAACACTTTTTTGAATCTAATTTTCCTACTTTTCTCGTCCCATCATCAATCAAAAAATAATCATAATTGTGCAAATTTAGAAATTATTTCATAGTGTTTGTCCATACATATTACTTTTATTTTCTTCAAATATCAGTGTTGATCATTGGTATCAAATAGAAATCAATCCAAGTATGAAGTTTGTTTTCATACATAATAAAGTTTGATGAAGTTTCATCAAGGTTTATTGAAAATTTGTCTTTTTTATATAGTAAAAATATTTAGCATGATCCCTCCACAAGAAGGCGTCTCCTTCAATTATGATGTAATTTATGACGTGGGTAAAAATCCTCTATGGATTATTATATCACATTTTGTCATGAGCACCACTCATTTGGCCTTAATGAGTGCCTAGAGGAAAGTGTAACAAGTGAATAATTTTTGAATAGAAAATCGTAGATGAAAGTTGTCAAAATCAAGATATTCTTAATAGTTATGTACAAAAAAGATTATTTCTTCACATTAATTTGTCAAATACGAAGAGTTAAAATATTACCATTGTAGCCATTCAACAGAACCATTATTCTGTCTTTTTCTTTTCAACTAACAGTTATCTTTTATTTATGTCAATAAAATATTCGGATTAATCCTTTAAAAGCACTCTAAATTACCCGTTAAGCTAAAAGTCCCTTTCAAAATGAGAGATAACTAAATGATAGAGTTCATTGGATAAGCCACATCGGAGTCAATTAAGTCACATGTATAAAATAAAGAATCGAAACTATATGCAACATGTATAAGTATCTCAATTTATCCAAAATAAATTGAATATGAAGCCCCTAATTAAATGAAACATTAGGATTGGTTTTGCTATTAGCTGATGAACTATATGAATGTGTTTGAAAAATCCCATTTTTTGACCCCTTCAAAAAATGACTTGTTACACTATAGGTCCAAACCTAATATATGTGCATAGATACTCTTGAATAAAAACAAAAGAATATAATTTTTTAAAGCTTTTTTATTATTCAAAAAAAAAAATTCGCAAAAATGTATGTATGTTAATATATATAAATATATTGTTTATAAAATGATTGTATCTGTTTATAACTAAAATATATATATCATATATATGATTGAGTGAAAAAAAAAAATAGAGAAATAATAAGCATACTTATGTGTGTACATACAGGTATAATTCATGTCTATACACTCATAAATATATTTATATAAAGTCAAGAAGAAGAAGGATTGATTAAGAGGAGTACAAAATGTAGGATCATGGCAATTCAAAGGTGACGAAGGTGATGATGTCCTTGAATGGGAGGACGTGGTGGCGCTGAGGTTGAAGAGGCGGGCCCTCCGGATATAGAGGTATGAAGCTTATCTTTGAAGGACAGGAGTAACATTGCTAGAGTGCATGTCCATTTTGTGTGATCCGGATTTTTCTGATAGACCATTTCCAAAATACTGACAAGAATTCTCTGACTTTCAACGGATCGTTCGTAATGATGCTGGAGGACACAAAAAAAATACAAATAAAAGGGGGAACAAGGTTGGTTGTAGGTAAAATTCATGTTACAATGAAATGCCTACCAGAGGTGGCAATAGTACCTTGGGGTAGTGTTTCAGAAATGTGAGAGTAATGGAGCGAAGAACTCTCTCTGAGGAACTCCATAGGGAATCTCCATAGTATGGAACGGGACTCGGTGGTGGGTTTCGTGGCGGAAGTGAAAGTCGGGAACATCGGTGTTTATATCGTGCTAAGGGGTCTGCAACAAGGGTTGGCATCACAGGTTCATCTGGCTCTACTGGATTACATAGTGGAAAAAAAAGAAAAGAAATCAGGATAGGAAATGAAGAAGAAGGTAGCTGATTGCGTAGCTATACATGGTTGGTTCAACATTACTCACCCAAGGAAGGAACGTTCCTTTTGTTTTTCTTTCGTCGACTGGATTTCTTGGGAGTACGAGATCGTTTTTTGTGTCTTGGCGGTGAAGATGATGAGGGAAGTGATGTTGGATCTGACCTTCCCTCTTCAACAACATGTTGTTGAAGAGAGAGGAGTTGCTCGGATGTCCGTGGTGAATCCTCAAGAGATGGCTCTGAGTTTCCACCACCAAGTCTCAGCACTTGATTTAGAACACGAAATAATTTCCCGAGGAAATGTGCCGTATCCACATTTGCTCGAAAATTAAAAACTGTTCTTCGAAGACGAGGATCCGACTCCGGTATGGGTAGTGCTGCAGACACGGACACTAAAATTTTGATCTTTTTATTCATTTCTATTAAATATTTTTTTTTGAGTTATTAGATATTTTTTTTTTTTACATTTCACCGCGTAGACACTAGTGTGCGACTCGGGGTGAAATCTATTTTTGAAATCGTCTCTCCTTTCACGGGAATTGCGTAACGACTACTGAAAGATGAGAAGGAAGGGAAAAAAAATATGAGAGCAACAAAAAATAACACATACAATAACAACATGGAACAGCTACTTGCAATGCTAAAACTCCGTCGACGCACGGACTTTGTCGCTCCCCGGCCTGCTTTACCTTCCTTATTTCCCGCGTTATTTTGACGCAACTTACGCAAGCAACCAACCCGTTGTTTAGAAATCTCCTCAAAAGGGAAAAAGAGAGAGAAAATGTTTGTTTACATTTTAAGAATCCCCCACCTCTAAAATATCAATGCTATCTACAAATGGAGTATGCATGTTTTGCAACCTATTTACAGCATGAACGGAGTACTGCACCAAAAACAAATACAAAAAGATATTTAAAAGGACAAAATTAAAAAACTTACATATGACACATAAAACCATTAATTAATTTTTCTCTAAAAGGAAATGAGTCCCTTGGGAATTTTGATTTCCCAATTTTCCTTTTTGACTCCTCATCTATTGCTAAAGTCTATCTTATTTTACAATCAGAAGCAATTTCGTTCCTTACTCCTCCTTTTAGAATAATCCATTATCTCCGTATCCTACCAAACGAGACATGATCATTTTTTGCAGAAGGGATTCAAGTCACGTCATACTCACATTTCCTTCCTTCTTTTCCTTCCATTATTTTTGCAAAATTAAAAGATATTATAATATTTATGAATACGAGCTCATAAAAGATTTTATAGGCATTTATGGTAATGAACCTTGGCTCTGCTCCGTAGAGTCCCCTTTCCCAACAATGTATATCTATGAACTAATAACAAATAAGTTTTTCTTTTGTTTTTTCAATTTTGTATTTTCCAAGTATAAAAACCTTATAACATATAATTAAAGGTATATATTTATAATATATATATAATATCATATAGTAATAATAAAATTAATATATGCATGTATCAAAAATGGTTTAAAGAGAGATCCGAAATTCATATACAAATGATTATATAAAAAATGAGACTAATAGGGATAGAGGTTGCTGAAGAGAGTTAGGATCAAGAAGGAATTATAAAATTTTCTTGAGGAGAAACCAAAGTGTAGAGAGTAACAGTTGCCGAAGAGCCGTTTTCGAATAGGAGAGAAATATGATGAGGGAAGGGCCCTTGGCAGATGAGAGAGATTTTGATTTTTTGAGATCAGATATCATGACACTACGTTTGAGGTCCCGATAAGATTCAAATAAAGCTCGTGTTGCTCCTGACGACTCTTGATGATCGTACGATATCTCAAAACTGGAGGATACTTCGCAGATCTGTTGACCAAGTTGATTCCAAATACAGTCAGGGGAAGGCTTCTTCCAATCCTCTTGGTTAAGTGTGCTTGATTCTTCAAATATGAATCTTGATTCGGGATTCTTCTTAAAGGAAATGGGTTTTTGGATCATTGGAAGAGGTGGTGATAGATGGAGATCAGGGGAAAGGGGTTCATTGCAGGACTTTACTAAATCCTTGTGTTCTTCAGTCCGTATAAACACATGATGCTCCTCAATGGTTTCTTCAACATAGGATTCGGGAAGTGATGGCTCTTGATATTGGTCGTAGAGCCGTTCTTCTTGGATCATCTGCTGAGGAGTTGTTGCTGAAGAGAGTGAGCCCGTTACTTCTTGAAGGAGTCTCCATGCCTCGTAAAGAGCATAGAACGTGATACGGGATGTTAAGCTCAGAGATTCTAAACTAAGTCCGAGAGGGAGATTGGAGGCACGACCACCGGTTGCAAAGTGTGAGGCAAGGATGTTGGCAGGGCTATTCCTTCTGTTGGATCTTGGTGGAGATGCTCCTGATGGATGAGTAGATGAGCGTCTTCGACGACGAGCCGATGGAGAATATTCAGGTCTTGAGAATGGCACTGCCATGTTGATATCATATATTTATTATGTTGTTTTTTTAAACACAAGTTGTGTGTACGTTCTCACCGCACGAGAAACTAACGCGTAATGTGTTATGGAGGAGAAAAATCATAAGAGTTATATTATAAAAGGAAGAAGAAAAATCTGACATCGCGGACCGTAAAGTGCGACGCTCCACGTTTGGCGCTCTTTTTTTTTTTTTTTAGCCCTCTTAGATATTACACACGTGCATTTTAGAAACTCTGTAGAATAAATAATAACTATTTTATAACAACAAACATGGATCTAATAACATTCTGCACGCAACGGATTTCGTCATCATTATCAACCAAAAACAATAAAAGAATTAAAGTAGAAGTACCTTGTAATTAATTATGCTTTCGGTAGGGTGAAAGGGGGAATTGCACTCCAGGAAAGCACAATGGACATTGTGCGGGTTTTATCAATAATTATACCAATTATAACCACTGAAATGTTGCCCACTTTATGTATATATTTATTCTACAAGACAAACCTGTTCACCACTGGAAGGATTCAATCAACAATCACATACTTTACCTACATCCAAGTCGTCATCATCTATGGATGGATGGGGCACACCATGGGGCAAGTCTGACCTCTACTCTCCACCCCAAATTCTTTATTTAAAAAAAAAGGTTTATTTAAACTTAAGCCATAATATTTATTTTACATTTTTTTTTTCAAATAATATTGTAATATAAAAAGATAATTAACCTAGATATACCTACCTATGTATACACATAGGTAGGCAGGCTAGAGTGAGAGACAACCCCTAAACGCACTTGATGATTTATTTCTTCCTCACAATAATAATAATAAAAGTACAACAACTTTCTAACTAATGGCCCTTTAAATACTATAAAACATAATGAGTACTTAGAGCGAGCAATCGTTGAAGGATGTACATGAACCGCAAATCAATCAAACCTCTCCTAACAATGATGGGGATGATCAACAGCGGAGACAGTCTTCTTTGCTGTGGTTACATCTCTACACAGTCAGAGTAATTAATACGTAATATATTTATGTATATGAATGCAGTGTACAGATTGTTATTTGTAAATACAGGTGTATAGGCCACCTAGGAGATGGTGTGTTGAAGGGGTAATTGTACTCTTATTTTTGGAAAATCAAGCAATATTTGGACATTCGGAGTCTGTTCCTTTTAAAAGTCCTAATGTTTACATAATTTGTTTTTGTTTAAAAAAAAGATTTTTTTTTGTACAAAAATCATATATTCTACCATTTATTATCGGTAGAAAAGGTTTTTATCTGCTATTTTTTTTAGACCAATATGAAACATAAAGCATTTAAGAGTGAATCTATAAAAAAGATATAGAAAACAAAATATGATTTTATAAAAAACAATACCATGATATTCTCAAATTTGTCTTAAACAAAAAGTCCCTTGGATAAGAAAATAAATTTGTTAATAATATTCGGGCAAAAAGTTGACGTTGCCCTCCTAAAAAATATCATCTCCTACGAATCTACAGTGACATCTATTTGTGACAAATGTAATGTAATAGTTGAAATTGTATTAAACGGTAAATCTATTAATAGTGTAATTTATCACCTTATCGATTAATTTTATAATGTACACCAGAATACTTATTAAAATGTAGTTTGCAGCCACCCACAGATCCATCAATCGTAAATGAATAATAATGATTAATGATATAAATAATTTAAAGTTCTTGGGATTAAGACAATGAAATAATTGCATATTCCAAAGAGGAAATTCTGAATATAATTTAATTATTGAAATATAACTTTCATTTATTTATAAGTATTTTAAGGCAGAGTACGCAGCTATAGCAAGTGATGAAGAGCCGTTGTATTTCTTTGGAGTTGGCAAAGATGGTTTTCTTTTCATAAGCCGTTGTCATTCTTATTTAATTCCTAAGGTGTGAGTTTTTTTTTCTATTAGATACAATCATTAATATATGCGAAACTGAATGGAAGAATTACATGAGCTCATAAAAGATGGATTGCAACTCTAAGGATTTGTTGCGGAGTAATAATTGTAAGTCTTTGTTGAGCGGAATTGAGGATCGAGTCGGAGAAATTCTTTCATATGTCCTTGTTTACTTCTTGTTCCTCCCCCTCCCCTCTTCCTTCGTCAAAGCTGCTTGTAGTTGAGCTGCTCTCCTCAAAAAAGTTATTCAATTTTCAGAATGTCCATAGATTGATTTTCTGTTTCCCTTTTTTAACACACCCAAAGTGCTCCCAATTAGCATCACAAATGATATTTTTTTATATCATTATGTATTTAGTTTATAAATTATTGCAATTGCGTAAAAAGTACATAAATACACATTGTAGTTTGTATTTATTGCTTCTAGGTAGAACTTCAAGTAAGATTATAGAAATCAATATAAAAAAGTAACATTAAACAAGAAAATTAACAATCATGATAAATATTTTTTTTCAATTTATTTATAGCCCTTTTAAAATATATCCATGATTACGTGAGTCGAAGGTAAGTACTGGATTTTTCACTGCAAAATTGCATGACTTACATCCTGACTTAGGAATTTTCGTTGCAAAAGAGAGACATCTCGGGCGGAAGCTGCCAAGATGGTACCTCTCCTCTCATCTTCCGTATAAGCTTATAGGTAGTTTACAATTGAAAATTGTAAAGTCTAGAGACCTTGCTATCACAGAAGTTCCATTCTTCTTCTATGAAATTCCAAAAAGAACAAGACCTTTAACATATTTTTCTTTTCCATTCGTCAAACCTTTGAGGTTGATGGAAAGGAAATATTTGAAGAAAGAATTGGCAGGTAATTTTAATGACATAATGAAGTATCAATTTAAATGGATCCTGTTAATTAAATAGATAAGATTAACTTCTAAGAATGTAGAAATTGCAATTTGTACGCAACATAATGTAGATAACATTGGGGTTGTCGTGTCTAGTATGTAAGTTACAAGCTATAAATAAAATGTACTTGAAAGACCCCAATTTAAATACATATCCAAACGTATTCTCTCGTGGGCAATTCTATCAGAGATTTACAGAGTATTGGAGAGAAGTGAGGAAGCAAAAAGAAAGGAAATATTAGGGAGAGTTCCGGAGAAATACACCTGGGAGTCAAAAAATAATAATGAAGATGTCAAAATTGACCTCATGGAGCTTTGCTCAACACTAACCTACAATCTACTTAAAAATTCATGAGAAAAATCCTAAGAGGTTTTTTCATATTAGTACCCATCACCAATGACACTTCCATAAACTTCTTAAGTATATATGTTAGAGTTTACAGTACATATTTGATTTGTGTGTTTTTATAAGGATGTTGTTCCTTAGTTTTATCGGTGATTTTTTATGGGTTTTTTTATCGTCTATAATGATCCTTATCTGCATTTATAGACATTCAAACATTTTTAAGATAATGGTTCCATCGAAGGAAAAAAAAGAGAGAGGTTGATATGATAATGATTATATATACGAGTATATATAAATATTGAACATACAAAGGGGTTAAAAAATAAATAAATCCATTGCTTTTTGAGGAAATTGGTTTTTGAATCTTTTTTTAAATATGTGCATTAGACTGTTCTGTTTTTCTGGCTCATACTATTCCCAATGCACAATTAACTTTTCTGCTGGGGAAAGCCATAAAACTGACTTTGCCAAAGTTTGAGGTCTTTCAAGTCATTTTTGACGTGGAACAAACAGTTTCAGTTTGAAAAAAAAAAAAAAAAAAAATTATATCGAAATTGGCCATTTTTCGGCCTCTTGTACCAACGTGGCAAATTTGATGCTATGAGTCAAAAATTGTACTTTATACCATATGGAGACTCAAAACTAGTAGTAGAAAGCTTAACTTTTATGGAATCAAGAAAATACTTCTGCAATCCAATTTGTGATATGTTTAATAGCTATATTTAGCTTTACTTTTTTTCAAATATGCCCTCATTTACAAGAAATAACAGGCTCAATATGCTGGCGTACAGTTTGGCTTGTTATACGATGAAGGCCGTGTCCATGGGGTGCCACACTGCCATAAGACACCTCAAACTGCAAAGTCCAGGGACTTGAGGTCAGGGCTAGAGCAGGTGTACATGGAGGCTGGGCAGAAATAATCCATATTGTTGTTATTTAAGTTTTGGTTCTTCCTGGATGTATGGGTCTATGATGGACTACCGGATATGATAAGCAGTCTGGATGGAGATGCCAAAGATCTTTGCACCCTCCGCCACTGACATCAGTGCGGAGGATATCGCGCCTTTTTTGTTATTACTCCGGCATTTTTTCCGGCATGGGATAAAAATATAGCTATTTTTCTTTTGTTTGGGAGATCGTTTGGTTACATGATGAAACCTGGTAATTAAAAAGAACGAAGATAAATCTGAATGATATGGTTCTGCAAGTTTTGGGTCCCCACTCTGTATATACTTTGATATTCGATTTATCATTAAATAATATTCTGCACCCTTTCATCAGAAAAAAATATTTATTATTTCCATATTTTTTTGAACATAATTATAAATGCTTATCCTTTTTATTTATCAACCATCATTGCTTCAACTTTTTTAAACGTTGCAATATGATCTTTGGTAAAAGTGAGGAACTGCGCAATCATTGAACACATTTTAGACCCTTAAATGATCAAATGCCAGGTGCACTAATTTTTTTACTGATATACTAAACACTAAAAATATATAAAGTACAATTACTAACTCATGGCATTAAAAATGAACTGAGAGGTTTCAAACATTTCCAAAGACAGTTTTTGATTGTCAAGAGCAGAAAAGTATTAACCCAAAAACAGGGCAGTCTAATGTATATATACATAATTATTTGGTATAATGTATATACATAATATAATCGTTTGTTGTATTTAATGTTAGAGGAAGGGATGGAGTGAGAGATTGCGTGATTCTAAAGAGTCTTTCAAAACAAAACAAAAAGTCATATATAATTCATCATGAATTAATTGAATGATGAAATAGCATGTCATTACGACTTTCATAAATATATTTATGTATATAATTCATTAATGGAGCTCTGCAAACCACAGTCCGTTCGAAGAAGTAATCCATCAAGGGATATTGTATTTATGTATAGTATGTAATAATTTGTTGATGCTCAAATTTACAACATTAACAAAGGAGAAAGGAGCGATTCCCTCTGAATGGTACCCCCTTTTATTTTATTAATATTAATTGGAAGAGATTTATCTTGGAGTTTCCTTTTAATGAAGAACCCAGCTGTCACTCTCTTCCAACTTTTAACCCCTCTGATTCTTTCACCATTTAACTCTTTCTCCTCATGTTTGCCAATACATACAAACGAAAATAGAAGTTCCCCACCCCACCCCAATCCACTCCAACACTTTAAATGAATACTCCTCGGTGCAACAAGGGTCTTCTTTTATGGAGTTACCTACAATTCTGTATTGTGTGGGTTCTAATATATTTACTCCTGTTCAGTCTTAGCACCGGTCCTATCGGTATTTAGGACTGTCAGTTCTTGAAATCGGTCCTTCACTACCGATCCTTGGAATATTTCATCAAAATGGTGATGGTTTATTGAGCAAATTAAGAAATATTAGATGTGTATCAAGAAAAAAATATACAGATTTTCATTATAATGCGAACATATATTATTTTTGCTTAGTTTGCTCAGGTGAGAGCTGTAGGTAAAATGATCATGAAATTCAAGACGTGTATCTGCCTAATTATGGTTTAAGATCTGGATCTGAAAGTTTGTGTACTCAAATATGTACTTCTAAAGATATGAACCGACCCAGATCCGAGACAATATTGATGTATCCTATCTTGAGTCAGATCCAGGCGCAAAAGTCGTACATCTATGAGGGATTTTATAATAATAGAACGTAAACTCCTGTAGTTTATCAAAGCCTCTGGCTAGGAATAAGCTACACTTTCCCCACCTTCAAGGCTTTTGATTCACTCTTTTTTTTCCAGAATACTTTTTGGGTACAGAGACTCCGGATATTTATCGCATTTTGGTCTTATCTGACTCCTGATTTCAGTTGATTCCACTGAATTTTAACAAACTCACTTTGCTAAATGACGCCCTTATCATAAATCTCATCCAGTGACGTGTTCATCAATCAATCTTAATCTTCAATAGTCGAATGCTTATAAGAGTTTTAAATAATTTTTAATTATGCCTAAATTAAAAGAAAAATATATGGGGTTTTACTAAACTATTTCAATTGGTAAACTGTTGTTGGTACATTAGTTAAACTGACGAGCGTGCTTTAAAATGTAGGACATTTTAAAGGGACCAATGACCGAGTTTATAGCAGTTTTAAGTCGCATATAAAGGACTGACAATATCATGTTTTTTAATTTTATATTCTATTCAGAAATTTGATTTGGTCAAAGGTACATATCCTAGTATTAGTAGTCCCTTTCCATCATGACCTATTTATAGAGAGCCGCGTCAATGACTTTCACTTCCAACAAACTTTCTCCTTTTTTTTTTACTAATTAAATTCCCTTCCATCTCTGACTCAGTGCCTTATAACATGTTCTTATTAAAAGTAACTTTCCCCTTCCAACTAACACAAATTCATTAAAGAGACATACTAAACCCCTATTTTTATTTTTGCTAATACACTTGTTATTTATGACAAACTTAATATAGAACATTTGAGTTCCCGCTTTAACAGTTTTTTTTTTGTTTGTTTTTTTGACAGCAGCAAAACATTTTCTTCGAGGAATAATCTAAAAGACAACATTTTAAGATGTTTAATCCCTTAAACTATTTTGGACAGGAAATTGGTAGTTAAGAATAAAAAATATTTTTGTGTTAAAAAATAAACCAAAAAAAAAAAAAAAAATATCAACATATTTTTCTCATATGTAACATTTTTAATTGTTTATTACCATTTTGTATTATTATAAAATTAGCCAGGTTTTTTACTTCACCCAAAAAAAAAAATTCTAAATTTGAATGGATCTTAAAATTTCAAAAGAAGCGTTGTTCTACAGTGAACCTGTACAGTAGTGTTACTTGGATACTGATGTATATAAAAACAGTACTATACTCAATATTATAGTAAACCCGTACTTGCAACACCATTACGCGAATGACGTGACCCTAAATTTTTTGAGCCAGCCTTTTATTTTTAATATTAAAAGTTTCAACATTTGGATTCATGCACCAGTACGTAAAAAACGTTAATGAGACCAAGCTACTGGTGACTGTATTTTAAATAAATTTAAATGATGGTAAAGCTAATAAAACCGTTGGTGAAGTTTGAAATTTGGACCTGGTGTTTGTGGATGGATGGTTGGGGAGGTGGGTTGATTTATTTTATTGACAGAGTTTAGTCCTAAAACTTGAAATAGCATTTAATTACGATTTTAACACCGTTACTTTTAATATTTTAATAATAAAGTTTCATTACGCAACCAAGGGTTAGCTGAAACACAAATAAACATGTCTTGTTTTTATCTCTTGTCTCTCTTTATAAAACTGTGGAAGCAACACCAAAAAGGCATCAAGTGAGGGACCTTATCTGCGCCGGTGTAAGTGCTGAGAAGACAAAGGAGACCATTGCCATCTCCCATCCCATACCGCCAAGAAGAACCAAAACTTTGGTAGCAACAATATTGCTAAATTCAGAACTGTCTTTGATGCCCCTTCCCAGCACTGACCTCAACCCTTTGGACTTTACAATTTGGGGAATCTTGAAGAAAAATTTCTGCCATGTGGTTTTATCTCCGTTATTTTTGATGACAAAGTTTCATGACGCAACACAATTGACAGCTGAAACAAAAATAAACAAGTTTTGTTTTTATCCCATGTCTCTAATTGTAGAAATGTCGAAGCAATTGAAATCTACTCCAAGCTGCTAGAAGGGTACAGTGACACTTGGCATCTCCATCAGGACTTCCTACAACCTCAACCAGTCCCTGACAGTCACATACAGCCAAGAAAAACCAAAACTTCTGCAGCAACCATATGGCTGACTTTTGGCCTGCCTCCATGTGGCCCTCCTTCAGACCTGCCCCCAACCAACTTGACTTTGAAGTTTGAGGCGTCTTAGAGAATATTGTCTGCTCTAGCTTTCATCCTCATTTGGCTTCGTTTCGAGATGTCATCATCACAAGGTGGTGCGCCTTGAACACAGCCTTTATTGTCAAGAACTGTTGATCGGTTTGCCGGCGTGTCAAGACTGTTATTAATTGTGAAGAAGGACATATAAATATATTATTTAAACATATGACACATTGGTTATGAATTATCTTGTATTGATTCCATATAAATGACGTTTTTCTTAATTTACACATTTTACTGCAAGTTTTGGGTCCTGTTCTGTAAACACTTTTCTTGTAACATATGGATGTTTATATAATATTCTTGCCCCTTTCTTCTCTGTGCAAACTCCATCAATTACTATAAGTTTTAGTCCATCGTAATGAATTAATCAAAAAATCAATTTTGACTACGAAAAGGTGTTTTTTTTTTTTTAGTACCTTGCCCTGAATGGTTGTAAAGGTCTGAAACTTTGGAATTATGATTTACCAGCAGAAAATATATTGCTGCAGTAAAAAAATAAACTTTAATTTGAACAAAACATGTACTTATGTATACTTACAGATTCAAATCAGTTAAAGAAATAAATAATATCTGATAAAATCAAAACGAGACGAACTAGATCTATTTATGTATGATACCTCTTGAACACATTTGTAAAATAATGAAGGATTAAGAGCTACAAAAATTACATCTGTTACCGGGGTTGTAATGTAAAAAAACAAAACTAATACTACCCCTATAATAAATCCACCCATTCACTTTTTGCAAAAAAGTTCAATTTAATTAATATATGAAAGGATGTTGGAGGGGAAAATTCCCCGAGGAATACAATCAGGTCCTCATAAAATCAAAAAAATGATTGAATTCGCAGTAATAATATCAAAAGTACACACATAACATACATAATATTAAAACGTTGTCATAAATTTTTTATTTGTTTCGATGGTTTTATTTAGAGGGACTGCTGCACGCGCGGCTTCGTTATTCTCCTCTTTTATGAAGAGCATAAATATATATATAAAAAGGGTAGATTTTTGCCATTCATTGATATATTTATGTATATTGTATCAATCTATAAAACCATTCGCTAATATTGTGAAAAAGAATCAAATAAATTAGGGAGAAAAGGATGAATGTAACCACTGCAAAACACCATCTTGGTTTTTATGAATACTCCATCTTATTTAATCGAGATCAACCCTGTAGCAATGTTTCTTGTTGTACGTTTTTAGAGGTGGATTTGGTCCGAGCCTATGGTCTGAAACTTCCAGCCCAACATTTGTATACCAGGTAAAATATTACCTTAACAACTAATGGATGACGTCATACTCGATATGACATTATGCTGTTTATGAATTTATTGATTATTTGCCAGCGTTAAACTAGTTACAAATATGAATTATAACTAGTGATGAAAATTGTGTGTGTAATGGGTATGTTAAAAATAAAAGGAAACCGAAAAATATCATGGTAATCCTGACAATTTGCAAAATTGTTTTGAAGGAGATCAGCTACGATCATCTGTGACAGAGAAGGAGGGGTAGAAGGAAATAAACAAGGTCATTAGCAAGAATGACTCAAATGTCGATCCTCAATTCTACTCTGAGTCCAACAAGGACTTACAATTTATCACTCCTCAACAAATCCTCAGGTTTACAATCCGTCTTTTATGACCATACACGAATTTTCAAGCAGGTTTTGAAAATAATTGAGTTTATTTAGGACAGGATCTTCAATAGTCAGGAATTAAATATTAATGATAACTGCTAAGGAAGAGAAAATTCATTCTTCAGATTACCAATTACAAAAAACGGAACTGCTAAAAAATACACACGATTTACATAACTAATGCTAACATCCATTACTTTCCTCCAGAAATGACAAAAAATTATGAAGGCATAAAACGGCATTTTCATTTTGAATTTCAGAACAATGGATCTCAATAACTTTTATTCACATCCTGGACGATAAAAAAATCGAAGAATTTAATCCAAAAATACTAAAAATTTGGAGAATTTTGTGGAAATGGCCGGAGATCAAAATATGAGCGAATCCTCATCATAATCAATACATCTCTTTTTATCTAAAATATATATATATATTTGTTTTAAATGAAACAATGAAATATACAACATGGTCCGATGAATATCACCTCGGAAAGGTTTATACATCCACACTATGGAGGCATGCCAAGAAAGAACAAACAAAATAACTGAAGTGATCTAAGGAAAAATCGAGACAACCTACTCTGAAAGACCTTATAACTAGTAACAACAGTAATGAGTATATATTGGACTACATTTATTTTATAAGTTCTCGTATTTTAGGCCGAAAGTCCACAGATTGGCCACAACCCCAACACCTTGTAGTCCAACTTAGCCCGAATCCCTTTATTTTCTAGCCCAATCTACCTCTAATATATGTAAATATATACATAGACTTTCTCTGGAGGCGTCCAGTTATATCACTCGGTAATCAAGCAACCAACTCTTTCACACTGGCTTTTGTTCTCTGAAAAGACCACGATATACGTACATAATTTGTCACTTTCCTCTATCTTTGGTTGTCTTTTATATTATCAACAAGAAAACGATTTTTCATTTGTCATTCCGTTAATTGATTCCCTTTTCTTTCTTACTGAATATGATTTGCTATTAGATACTTCCTTCTCTTGAAGTACATAGAATATTATCGAGATGATCTGACCCACTAAGATGTCATTAATTCGGGATGAAGAAACAAGTGTCTTTGAACCTTTATATAGGACATATACAGGGTGAGCCGGAAATACCGTCAAAAAATGAACGTGGAATTAAATTCATATAACTCATAGAAACTTTGAAGATGTCATAGTAAAAAATGTGTGATAAATTTAACCCCCAATGGTCAAGGAATCCCCCTCTAGACACGAGAGAAATATCTCAAAACAAAAAAAGAATCAATTTTTTTTTTAAATCAATAAAAATGAGCAAATTAAAATTAAACATTAATTTCTGCAAGATTGTTTAGTTGTAAATAGTAATAGATATTAAAAGTAATAGTAGAGATAAAAACTAAATTTACAGGAAATGTATTTACCTATCACCATTTTAATTCTAAGCTGAAATTGAAACACTCACTGGAAAATGATCTCCCTTGGAATCGTATCTCTCATCTTTAACTGAGAGACAAAATAAAATTGAAAATGAAATAATTAAATACTCTGTCGATCTCAAGGATCTAAAGATTTAGTCTATGGATTAAATGAACTAGAAGGAGAATAATAAAATTTAAAAAAAACAAAAACTTTTGTTCGACAAATTTCAAATCCAAGCTAATTATATTCAATTAGTTTTATACTTTCGAAATAAAAACTTTAATGTTACTAATCTCCCAGTCATTGCCGGTTTCTATAACCAAAGTATTACAAATCTCTTGTTGAAGGATAAGTCGGATGAATCACGTGTTTCATCTCCTCCCAACAAAGTCTATAAAATGATTCGACAATACCTTCAAAGAAGTCTTCCTTAAAAAAACGGAGAAGGATCTGGCCTTCTTCAACTAAAAAGAAGGTGAAGATTTTTCTACACTATTAAAAAAAAAAAATTAAAACATGCTGATTTTCATTATAAGTTACCTAAAAAAGTAAAGAGAAATAAGAAATTTCATCAGTTTGTAGAAGACTAGTACGCCTCTCAACTTTTTATTAAGTGATGCTAAAGCTTTTTTTCTGTTGAGACTCTATTCAACGTCACAAAATGATCGAGTTTTAGTTTTAAAAAAAAGAAGAAGATCTGATTCACCCTGAAGGATCTATTGGATGTAAAAACCAAAGTTAGTGATGATATTGGGTGTAATCAGCAGTTCGGTAAGATTACCCTTATCTTTGTGGCATTATAAGGTCAACATTAGTAGCATTGAGTGCGTGAAAACTATCCCAAAAAAGTATCCAATCATGTAACAATTCCTACTTCAAGTAAGAGAACCTTTCGACAAGATGTTGATCTTTCTTACACATCCAATCTAATCCAAAAGGGGTAAGAGAATCATTTGCCTTGCTTATTGAGCAACAACTTCTACTCTACACCCAGTCCGAATTTGAATTCAATGGATAAAGGAATCTGGTCCATTTTGAATGACGTCAGAAATTCAATCCTAATTAAGATGCACTAAAAGCCTCTATTTATAAGAAGTTGCATCTGCCTACTGTGATGTCATGCCAAACAAACTCCAGGCTGTAATTTCTGCAAAAGGCAACCATTTTGAATAATGTTTTATATCATCCATTGATGATTTATTCAAAATTTAAGATTGCTTATTATTATAGAAATAAAAAAATGTTTATGCAATTATTCATTTTAAAGTATTTAGGGGCTATATTATCGGCTAGAAGCTGAAAGAAGTTGGAAACTACATACATGTACATATTTTTTATATTTACGATGAAATGAAGAGATGTCATATGTACATAGGAAAAAATCCCAATAATTTAATCCGCTGACACTTGTTTCGTTCAATCTCTAATGCTTAAAAAACTCATAAAATAGATGCGTAATACATAATATGTGCAGTATTTAGAAACCCTTGGCCTATGTCCACCTATCCCCGAGTTGAACACAAAGGAAATTATGTGCTAAGTAGTTTTTATATTTGTGGAAGAAGGAAATTTTATATGAATCATCATAGTATTACCTAGAGAGATAGGTAGTGTATTAGTCATAGAGTTATTACTTTGTACATATGCAGCCTGAAACTGTCTTTATCAGGAGTAGCACACAATATATACTTAGATAAGGAATCTTTTAGAGAGAAAAAAAAAATTAAGTGAAATAAAATGGAACGATATTACATTATGATGTAATAAAATATAAGAGAAAATGTTGTTTATGGTAGGAACAGAGAGATAAATGAATTGATATATGTATACACTATAGTACATAATATACATTTATGTACAAGTTGATGCTCTCACTATCAGCCTCCTTCATCAATAATAATAAAAATAATCATAATAATACTATTAGAAGCAAAGCTCAACTAAATTGGACACTGCTCGACAAAGTTATCTTAAGGATCATTTGTAGCAATGATTCGGAGCATTAAACATCCTTCCTTATATGCAAATATTTGGACTAATACTAAGGGTTAAACATAGATAATTTGCTCAGTGATGACCCATAGCGAATCCGAATTCGTCAACCCCGAAGAGATTAAACAACACACATTGTGAAGGAATGTGTTTGCGTATGTCTTATCTTTATGCAATGGAATGTTTATTTAAATGGCTTGAATATATGTTAGGAGAGTCATTACATATTCCAAAATGGCCTCTTTTCATCTCTTTCTACGGTGCGATAACACAAAAACAACTTGGAACAAAAATTAAGGAAAATAGAAAATGAGAAATGTCCAATATTTTTTTACATTATATATTACTAGCACGAACGCGCTATCTTAAAGATAACAAATTAAAAAGATTCTATTTATATTTAGCTTGTTTATGTTAAAATTCTAAAATAAAACGATCTACTCTAAACTATAATTATATAATGGGTAAATTTCTATTGTAAAACCTCCTCGTATAAAACATTTTTTTTCATTTTTTCTGTTTATTTGATGTAAATATAATCAAACCCCTTTTGACACTCTTGAAAATCCAGGATATAATTGACCATGTGAAAATACTGATTTTGGAAAATATAAAGCCTTTTTTTCAAATGTTTGACCTGATGATCTATTTATTATCATCGACATTGATAGCTTGCCAAATTTGTTCTTCAACTATAATGAAGATTGAACATACATACTAGGATTAACATTATAATCCGCTTCTTCCTTCATTTAACAAATTTCCTTTTTGAATTCGTATTCAATATACGGTATCCCTTTTTCAGTTAGTGCAGTAATTCGTTTTTTTGGAATTTTGATTCTTTTTTGTGCATTTTCGAATCTACAACCCGTACATTAGAAAAATTTTAGACACTGGAAATCGACCTTGTTGTATGAAAAAAGTCAACTTATTTGCAGGGAAAAAACTTGCACTCTAGACCCCAGGAATCTGGTCTGATTAGAATTAAACATAGCCTTTCTTACATAACATAGAATAATAAAGAACTTTTATTTTATGTTTAAAGTCTATATCTGTCTCCGTTTTAAAATAAATGCTTTTTATTATTGTTTTTCTAAGTAGGACGTAATTCACACACACACGCACATAAATTATTTTAATGATATAGGATACATACAGTCCAATATTTTGTAGGCATTTTTAGATCAATATTCAAATTTTTGATATAATATAAGATTTTAGAGGGTATTAGCTGTTGTTGAGAGTCTTTGTTTGCTCTATAAAGCTTTATTTGCCTCTGATATGCTCTTTCAAATAAAAGTCTACACATATGTGCCCATATAACTCTGAGAATACATTTTTGCATGTTTAAATGCAATTTGCAGGCCTACCAAAAAAAATAATCAAATTAGTTTTTGATATAAATTGGCAATAATTGGTTTAAGAATCTAGAAATTTAATTAATTCGGACTCCATTTAAAAAAATATTCTTGTTTGCTTCTGTGTTGACGGGTTTTATATCATCTACTACCCTATAATCAATGACCTACACAAAATGACGCTTCACTAAGTACGAAAAAGAAGTATTTGATGATATTTTGGGGTTTTGAACTAGCGAACACAAGCTAATATGTACCTACATTATACATAAAGGGGTTAAAGAAATCAATAACAAATGTGAACAGGGACAGACGATCAAAAATTACATAAACTTGCATACACATGTGGTGCACAACATAAAATAATTTTTGAACAAAAACTTCATGCAAAATTTGACAAAGAACTTTGCTTTTTTGGAAATTTTTAGAATTTTTAACTTTTCTTTATTTTTATTCAAGAATGTTTTGTTTTAACTCACCATGATATATAATATACTATATAAACATATCATTCCCGAGTCTATCATTACCGACCCTTTACCTACACAAAATAATGCTTCATTAAATACGAAAAATATATTTTCTATAACATTTGGGGTTTTTGAAATTACATACACAAGCTAAAAAAAATTGTAAACATATTTGCTACATCCAGAAAACAATATTATTGAATTAAAATGGATAAAAAGAGACAATTCTCAATTTTATTTTTCTTCATATACACATAGAAGGAAAATTTTTATTGACATATAGGTAGAGTGGTCCATTAAAGTATGAACACTTTGAATTTTAAACATCAAGAAGGAATAATTTATTTATTAAAAATAGAATTTCAACAAAATTTATACGTGGGTCTTAGTCATTAATGTAGCTGTCCTTAGCGGCAATGATGGCTTCCAGGCGGGGCAGAAGGCCTGGCACCCGCTGCAGATGCAGTTCTCTGTTATAGTGCTGGCTGACAGTGGCTTTGAGGGGCCTCAGTGTTTGGATGACGGACACTGCAAGGTTGTTGGGGGGCAAAATTGTCGAAAAATAGTTCAAAAGAACTCAAAATACTTATTTAAAAAAGCCTTGTAAGGGTAGAGAGGCCACTTTTAACACCAGCAATGAAAGAAACGTATCTCTTTCGTTGCAAGACTCTTTTGAATGAATATATTCATTTATTTTGAACTCTTCTTTTGACACTTTTGCCCCCAACCCTACAGCCTTGATGGCAACCCCCTCGATATTCACCCAAAAGATGTAGCCGAGAGGGATGTAAGGTGGCTAAAATTTTCAAAAAGAGTTCAAAAGAACTCGAAAGGGTCTTGCAACAGAGGAGATGTGATTCTTTCATTGATTGTGCCAAAAAAATATTTCCACCCACTTTTTTTATAGCTCTCTCGACAGTCTGGTGTGAAAATCCAAGATCTCTTATGTGGGCCGTCATGGATTTGATGGGATTGGTTTGGACTGCTTTCTTTAACTCCTCCAGGTTCAGCTTGACCTTTTTGGCAGTGCTTTTCTACCTCACCCATGTTTTGAACTGCTTAGAGTGCAGGTATAGAAACATCACGTTCAAGTGCTATTTTGTCGAATTGTACATAAGCTAAGGAGCTCAGGCTTTTTATAGTAACTAATGGACTTGATAGACTTGAATGGCCCACCGTGTATATGATTTAAGTATAGACGTTGTTTTTAAATTTGTAGGATAAGTAAGATACACAAGAAATTAAGCTATATTTACCACCTTTCTTTGATTTAAGAGACTTATGTTGACCCCAATATGACCTTTCAAAAAAAAAAAAATCGACTTCTTATTCTATTACTCTAATAACCAATTTTGGCTCTTCAAGTGCAACTTGGAGTGCCTCAAAGGTTGTATAAGAATAATTTGGAGATAATAATTGACTATAATTCGTCGAAGAATACAAATATAATCACCGGCGCTAGAATAGCGTACGTAAATACATGTGGGAAGGTCAAATGATATAATGGTGACGTTATCAGGGGCGTTTGGGAGGGGGGGGGGATGTTGATTTTTGAAAGCTATTTTTATATATATAAATACCCAATTTGTCAAATAACTTAAATACTTTTTCGAAAAAAATAGAGTTAAAATTTGTAAAAAGGAATAAAGTTTAGAAGAACAACTGTTTTTTAAAAGACAAATTTTTCAAAAAATCCTCGAAATTCTTAAATTTAAATTCCCTCGGGTAAGACAAAAAATGTTTATTGCTAAAATTGTACAAATTCCCCCAAAAAAGGCTGGAGTAACGTCCCCTTGGGCCCTATGATTCTTGTGTAATCCACACTTAATTTGGATAAAATCCATCTAGCTTGCTTTTGTGTTGACAAGCCACATATGTACTTTGAAAATGGGACGTATGTCGAGATAAACATACTCCGGTTCTCCCCCTCCTCTCCACCTTAAATTTGTATCCAAAACAAATATTATGTGAATCAGTACAGAGTTTAATGAAGTTGTCAACAATGAATTATATATTTGTTTATTTATAGTTAAATATATTTATACGTTTTACCCTTCCTGTATGAATGTAACTCAACATATAAATCATGAATTTTATTTAAAAGGATGATGATTTATAGGTTGGGGGATTTAAAAATAATAATAACAATATGTATAGAAGATAATGCAGCTATAATTGGAATCGGATTGAAATAATGGGAAAACGAAACAAAGAAAATTCACATTTTTGGTTTTTCTTCTTTTCCTTCATCATTCTTCATGAGTCATGATTTGCACTTATGAAGACATTGTTGACCTTTGTTTCAATGCTTAACTTATATGCAATGTATTAATTGGATAGAGTAAAACCTTGGAGGATGAACAACTCTTTCTGTAGTGGATAATTGTTCGTAAATAAGAATGGAACCTTCTTTTAGAGCATTATTTTATTAGTATTTCTATAAGGAAAGATCAAATGGTGTATTGTCACAAGATAGATGAAGAAATTTTTGCATTGATATCCTTATTTTGAAGCTACCATTCAAAGGACACTAATGGTTTAAAGATTCAATACATAAATTATGGGCAGGTCCAAGGCCGCTATAATTTTATTCGGACTCATACCGAGAACAAGATTAGTCTGATATAAAATATATGCCAGAGCTAATATTTTAATAGGGAAAGTCAAACGTCCTCTGTACTTTGGATATGTCCTCTTTTTACATCCTGTTTACTTTTCCCATGATTTTTGTATATTATTTATGAAGTTGAAATTTTTAAAGACAAATAGTAAACAATCGAATTAGAATGGCCACTTGTTATATCGCCTAATATCAAATTTAGTTATGCATCTTAATTGGTTCTAAATTGATTGTAACTTTCGGTGTAATCATGGTGACTAACAAAATGGCTAACAAACAAACAAACAGAGTTAGAAAGCTAGAATGACTATTCGGTAGGCACAAACCTCCGCCATTGGTAATTTCTTCTATATTAGATTTTTTGTTATATGAAACATTAATCGTACTTTACGGCTCCAATTTGAACTCTGTACCTCAATATGTTCAAAATTATGGTCAGTTGTTCATTTTTAACCAACTTTTGTATTTCCTTGACCGTTAAAAGAATGAAATGTAAGACGTTAATTGCAATTACAAATGAAAAGTATGACCTCACGTCATCTTTGCTTCAGACGTTTCCGCTTTTTACATCCTCTCCAGGAACTATTTTAGAAATTTCATAAAAGATTAGCAAAAAATTTCTTAGGCTCACTATAAGCTCTTTTGAGCCACTTGAATTAATTATAGATGTATTGAATATATTTTTCCATCTAGATAATTTGTCAGCAAGATATTTGTTGCCTTTCACGTCACAATAATCTGCTACTATAGATTCGAATGGTCATTTGTGGAACTTTGAGCATGATTGAGATTCAATGCGAATGAATCAATCGTTTCGGTCGGATACGAAGAAACGTCTATGTATATGGTCAAGTCCGTATCGACACTCATCTATCCATTTCGTCAAATGTGTCCACTTGGCAAAGGGTCAGTTCGGAATAAGGTTTTTGGCAAAAATATCCTAGAACCCAAAAGAAACTGAATATCAATCGTGAAGATCATTCAAATACAATACGAGCATTTATACTCAAAATAACTCGCAAATCAATAGTCTCTCAATCCAAGGGCTTACTACTGAATATATCTATTTCCGAAAGTCATAAAAGCTACATATGTATTCAATCATTACATCATAGTACCTTGGTACTTATGAGGAATGATGTCATCCATCTTAATCAGAGTGTCTTTTTTATCTGTATTTAGATACAATACTTACGTAAGGAATGAAAACTTTCTCGTGGGATTTTTACATTAATATACATATTAATGACATGTTGTAATCGTTTTGGAGGTAATTAAATCTTTTTCACATCATTTATTTAAAAAAAAAAAGACAAATCAAATTCTCCCTGTATAGGGGTTGCATATGTATGCTCGTTACGAGAGTCTTCCATCAAACTGTTTTTTGTAAAAAAAAAAGTCACCTTTTTTTTGATGAATATTCATTTCAATGGTATTTCCGAAAATATCTACATGTCATGTAGTATCCGTCTTTTTGGTCTTTCAACATTAAAAAAAACATTATGTGAAAAATATGTAGGGTTAAAACGAGTCTGAGACCGGATTTTCAGATTTGTTTCGATCAAAAGTAACTTTTCTAGAGTAATATAGCTATATATATTTATAAAATAGTATAGTTACTGCAATTTTTGAGTCCCCACTCTATAATAGAGTTATAAAACAAATGGTAAAAGGTTGCGTGTTTCTGCATGGTCCCATCCCCCTTCTAATAAAAAGCCTTGAAAGATTATAATCTACGTACAATGTAATTTGTACATTTGTTTAACCTATTTGAAAGAGTCATGAGTCATATGTTTAAAGTGGTGAAAAGTCCCTTTCTTGTCGTTTAATTATTTTTTTCTTAATTATATGAAAATATAGTACTCAAGTACATACGGATATAATTCACGGGGTTTCCACGTCATTATATCTATATATGTGTATTCTAGATATATGTTCGATAGTACTTTGATCCATGACGTAATATTGATCATATGTAGTGTTCTACAACACTTTAGGAAAATGAAAAACAAAGGCATTTGTATATTAATTCATAAATCCCAGTATGACTTGTCATACATAGTAATATATATATTATACACATATCATCATTGTTCTACGAAAAAACTAAATATATACAACATAAAAAAGCTTCGAACGATTCTTCAGTCGTCAATAAATGATTTAAATACCTCCTCCCCCCTTATTGAACAAAGAGGTGGATTTCACCTCCTACCCACCCCGCATCAAGACTTTCACTCCCCCTACACGTAATTTAATCATCAACCAAGCTCTTCAAATTGTTGTTTTTAAACTACCAACAAGAGCAGCCCCCACATTTATCATCACCATAATCCATTAATTCTACTCAAATAATATTTATTTTTTAATAAGATCCATTCAACAACTAGTTGACAATTTATTTAGTATTTATTTTTTTAATAAAAATAATATTTTTATATGATGATAAGAATATTTTTAACTCTTTTTACGTGTACAAACATTATACTATGTACACACAAGCCACAATAATCATATTAATAAATTGTCAAAGACGTTTCTTTGTTATATATTGTATGACTATAATAAATAGAGAATCAAATTGCCTATAAAGATAGCTATCATTCAGAAAAGAAGAGTAGGGAAGACTGGATCGAAAAAGTTGCTTAAGACAATTTACATCACAATTGTATACTACAAGAGGGTTCAAGATACTGGGTGTGAGGAAATTGATTTAGCACTCTATAGTACTACATTTAACAAGATGTATTTCCTTACAAATAAGTCAAACGTCATTAAAATTTTGATTCATGATTCATATATAATTAAATTACTTATGGTCTGCAGGCACTTTCAAAAGTTGACGCCCATTTTCTTTACATATTAATTGTCAGTTCTATTCCACTCCTCATTTATGGCTGATTTCGGGTCTCAATGTATGGGCACTTGAGCCAGCATGCATTGACCTAGACAAGATTTTTTCATCACTAAAAATTATACAACAACCAATTGGAGCAAACTTCATGTCTTGGAGAAGAGTCAGCAGCCTTCCAGACGTCGTACAAGGATTTCCAGGGTGAAAAATGGCTTCTGTACACGTATCAATACCTTTCCACCAGCGTTTCTTAGTGCCTACTAAGAGAATATATTTCTTATGCAAGGGCACGAACTAATTTTGTTGGCTCTGCTTCCAACGCCTTCTAAACACTCTTCTGTTCCAGCAAAATCTTCGAACATTGACCAAGATTCCGCTCAATGCCTTATGCTCTTATCCAAAAACTTTTTCATGTTGTAGACACGGAGATCCCACACGGAGCACAACAGATACTTTGACTCATTTGTGTAAATATTTGGAGTTTTTTTGTATTGTATAAGCGCGATGAAAACATAAGTACTATTTGATCCATTCTCAAACAATTTTATTTTATGAAGCAATATGATTAATCAACATACAACTTCAGCAGATAAGCAATTTCCTTGCACCCGGTAACTTCATTTTCTATAATACGTGGCAACCCGTGTATAAAAGTAGTAGCAGAGTTGGGGTGGTTTTATTTTAGAAGCAAGATTCTACAGTTTTCTTGCAAATACTGTTTGTTACTATCATGTGTTGGAGTAGGAGAAAGAGATTTTTTCAATTCATTTTCATTATTTGAAATTTGCAAACTCTTCTTTGAAAGCAAATGAATCCACGAATTATAATACTAGAGAGCTAATATTTATTTTATCAGATTTGATGTTATGAAATAATTCTAGTTTGGGTGCAATTTGTCTAAATAGGATATTGAAACAGGGATTCTTCCACAAAACCCAACATTTTTAAGACCTGTATGAAATCGCCAATAACTAACTACTTTATCAACTAATCATCTAAAATTATAAAATAAAAGATATGTTGCTAATTTAATTATGCATTTTTCATTAAATAACTTTGTATTTAAAACCTCTCAATGGAAAGTTATTAAAGAACAACCAAAGAAGTAAAAAATTACCAGTTATTAAAATACCAATGTTAGGTTTATTCAGAATATGTGGGTAATGTCACCTATATCATAAAATTTTTTAGACTTTAATTTTAAATGTGTACTATCATTATGAAACTAAAATATAGCTTTTCTTGTTTATAAAACTTATTTTATTGCCTTTTGGAAAAAAAAAAAACTTATTTACAACACAATTTATTTTATTAAACTTTTCTTTATATATTGAAAACAACTGATTTAGCGGGATAGAAGTTAATTTATGAAGGAGCCATATTTTTTTAATAATGCAGTCAATTTTCAAATGTTTGGTAATAACTTAAACATCATTTATACAATTGATTATTTCGTTATCAGTTAGTATAATCTTATCAAATTTTAAAACTTACTCATTGTGGAGAAATGTGAGATAATGTAATGATTTTTTTAAAATGTATCTGTTGCAATTTTCCTCCCATTGATTATTTTGCTTTGCTATTTTATATATTTACAGTTATTATCTATCATAAAATATAAATCTTAGTCTATATTAATAAAGCAAAGTATCTCTGTATACATATGTACGTATGTATTTTTATATTCCATAGAGTCATTTCTGATCTAAGAAATAACAATGGTGTCATATTTATCCAATCTCGCTGACATTTTCCATGTAGCATCGAGCGTGCGTTTCTTATTAAAAAAAGAAAAATATATATGTATAGAGTTGTATAAGAAAAGTACCTAAAAATGAATGAAATCTTGCAAGAATTTAGGGCAATTCATTTTTTCTTAAACTCTATACTATATAAAATTTTAGCACGTGCTTGTGTAGCTAAAGCTCATATTAAAATGAAAGGGGAAATACATTATGTAAAATAAAAAATGAAGTATTGCAGGGTGCACTGTTTATATTGCTCCCTGATATATAATATTTTTCCATCTGAAACGTGACAATGGAGTAATTTAGGGGGGAGGGGGTAAATTCATGAAAATGAGCAAAAAAAATCTGTCCAAATTCGTATTTTTTTAATCTATTTTCAAAGTAAAAGGAAGATACTCGGTAATGTCGAGATCAGTAAAGCCTTTACATGCTTAAAGAAATAGTAATATAACATTTTAAGTTTATAAAGTATAGTTTCAAAGTCATATAAAAGGTCAAAGGTCACGAAAAAGGTCAACTTATTTTAAATTTTTCTTTTAACGTGTGTAATAGGCTGTCCAACTTATGGGAGACCTGTTTGGCATGATTTTTTTCCCAGAGTGTTTAAGAGTTCATTTTTCTACTAAAAATTGGGCTAAAATTGAATTTGATTTTAACACCTTTCCGTCTAGTTATACTAATGAAATCTAATAGGAGTTTGGTAAGTAGGATTGAGTGTGTATACAGGGTGCAGTGTATATGATGTTCCCTCATGTATATCATATATATATTTTTTATTTAAGAAATAAGAATGAAGTCATATTATTGACATTTTGCTGGCGTTTTGCATGTAGCATCCAGTTTATATAACACACTAGTGACTAAAGTATTCCCTCGCTCATCCCGCCATATTAATAATTATTTTTTCTCAAACTGTTATAAGTATACTTTCATTATTGAGAAGGGAGAACATACAAGTATTGAGTAACTAGACGTATGAGTGTTTACATGGAAAACACAGAGAATACTGAGGATTTCTTGGGGAGTTATCTATCCATTATGACCAAAGGTTGAACCTTTTTTAGAATTTTGAATAGCTCCTTCAATTAAAAAATAATTTTTTGAAATAAAAAATGAAGTCTCAAAATTTGCACATATATTCTCTGACTTTTACTTAACAATTAAATATCAACACAAAAAAAGGTATGCCTGAAATTTTTATTACAGAAGATACATTTAAACCTAATAAATCCTCCCTCTTATCAAAATGATATTTTTAAAATAAAAATAGATTTGGGAGTCTCAAAATTTGCAAGTCTATCCATTTGTTGTTTTTGCATTATATCGTATAAAATAAAATAAAAACTATGCCTAAGAAATAGTTCAAAATGTCCTTACACTAGAAAAATATACACTTCTGTCTGAATGGATATTATATAATCTAATCTGTCGCAATTCTTCCCGGGGATTTTTCTTTCTATTTCAGTCGAGGTTGCGAGTGGATAAAAAAGCTCGTATTGTAAGGCGAATCAACACTGAGCAATTTAACTAAAAAACAAAAAGGGCTACAACTCCCCCCTGCCTTCCCTACTAAATATATTGTACAAGTGGATGAATACTTCTCTTTCTGCTAATAATAATGATAGACCAAATGACCGTCATAAACATTCATATATATATTTATATTATACAACTATTATGATTGCATTATTCTCTTTTATTTGACAATTTTATTTTTCCCTTTCTCTTTTTTTGAAAAAGGAGAAGAATAAAACGAAAGGATCGAAATTACTTATTCTTTTATTCCATTTTTTTTTTGTCATATGGTTGCTTTTTAATAAATAAATATAAGTGATGTACAATACATACATATATGTATATAGTACATAGAGAGAGCACAATCTGATTTTCTTTTCCTTATTGTTATCTTAATTTAAGAGAGGATAAGAAGAGGGGGGAAGACAAGGAAGAAGCATCATCATTCCTGGTGGATGAGGGTAGTGGGTTGATTCAACATACGCTATTTTATTATGTACATAGTTATCTGATTAAATATACCCTATACATATTTTTACAAATCACTCAACTTCTCTCTATATAAATTTATTTGTTAATGTATACCTGGCCCCTCCCACAGCTCCCCCAACATGAAGTCCTTGGACTTATACGTCTCAGAAGAGTCAGTGCACTAGGTTTGTCCGAAATCCCTCTCCTCTGTGAAGATTTTGAAGACCATTATCGTGCATGAGGCCACGAAGCTGAATTCTGCTCAGGTCAGAAACGTCATTGCCAGCTAGGTACGGACGGGATTGAGTGCGTCGTTCCTGTGGAAATATAAAACAATTGTTCTCAAGGCCGGTTTTAGACTGAGCAGAGCTTGGAGTAAGGAAAAATGTCTAAAGGCATTTTAATTTTAATTTGGATTTTTATAAAAAATATTTTTACTTAATGGAAAATAAAATTAACCTTTCCTTTTTGTTCCACTTGAGTTTTTTTAGAAACGGTTGTTACTTTTTTATTTTTTAGCCATTTGTTATAAATTTAGTGCACTTAATGACTTTTTTAAAATAAACTTTCTTTTCTTTTAATTATGGACTTTTTGTAAAAATATCTTTACGACCTATTAATTCATGGTTCTATCATTCATTGATCCTGGATCAGTTACGATTAAATCCGGACCAAATGTGTATTAACGGGGAGAATAGGATAAATTAAATTATATTGTACGTGCCCATTAGATATCACTATATAGAATGTATACTAGCGGTGTATCCGGCATTGCTGGGAATTATTAGACGTCGACGAACAAAAAAATTTAGTAATCAATATAGATTTGCTTTATTAATATATGTGTGATCCCTGAAACATCTCCTGGCGGTTTTCAAAAATGAAAGAAACCGAAAAAAAACATTGTCATCGTAACAATATAATAATGTTTGGGAAGAAAGCAGTTTAGCTATCTTGAAGCTCTATTAAATCGGCTGCAAGCAACCATAAGAGGAAAAAACTAAACATAAATCTCATCAAGTATATTGGACAGATATATATAGGCTGGATTACACTGATGTCAACCCTCAATTTTACTACGATTCCAACAAGGAGACAAACTTATAACTCCCAAACAAATTATCATTGTTAATCCCCATCTTTCATGCGCATATTCACAAGTTATTACTTTATTCTTCGATGTTCCCTTGTCCATAGTTAAAGATTACTTAATTAGAAGTCATTACCGCATTCTAGGACGTATATTGTACACCTGTGAAGATAACTACACAGTAAATTCTCAGTTTTATTCTTTATTTTTCATGACCACACACAAGTAATTACTCCATATTAAGATGTTACCTCCTCAAAATGAAATAATAATGGTAGTTGATAACATCTGGAGAAAATAAAAACTTGTTCAAGTTGCCAACAACAAAAAACTAGCACTCTTTAAAATGCTTCGAATTTAAAGTCAAATATGTATCTAGTCATCTTTTATTTTATTTTTTAATAAGAAATTTAACTACACACACTTGTTGTTAAAAATAAGTAATACCAGACAATCAAGCAAACAAGCAGACAAACTTTGCTTTATTGATATAGAAGATAAAAATTAAAATTGTTAAGAAAATAAAAGTCATTTAATTTCAAGGTAAAAAAAAATATGAAGGAAATTACTTTATTGAGATTTTGAAGTTGGATAATGGTTTTAGAAAAGTTAAGAGCCACTGATATATATCCATGTGGTTAGCATTGAGGAAGTCGGGAATCTTCGGGACCTAAACAATAAAATTTTATAAGATAAATCATATGTCATAATGGTGATTACAAATATACAGTTGTATGCCTTTACTGTCAATTAACAGTCAACATTTTTAATACAGTTTTGCTTTATTAAATTGGAATGAAAATACATATTTTGTTCTTATTTTCATAGGGTAGATAATAAATTAACTATTCATTTGAAGTGATGGGATATTTTTCTTTTATTCATTTACTGTCCCGTTCCTAATTGATCCAACACAAAATTAATTGAGCACATCTAGCCATTGCATATGGATTTTCGGTGGCTAATTATTTGATTTAATTCAAATTTTACTGTTTATCATTGACATCAAGAAGGGTCCAATAAAAGTGTAAGGTCTTTTTTTATTATTGAATCCATTTTATGAAGTTTTTCCAAGATTTATTGGAAATTTGTACATTTTATATTGTAAAAATATGACCCTCTTGATTGCATTGCCTTCAATGATGTTGCAATTTATGATGTCAATGAGAACGATCTATGGAATTTGATACTATAAATCGTCATGATCACCGCTCATACGACTTTAAAGTGTGTCCGGTGGCTAAAAAATGTAACAAATGCATAGTTTATCTTTTGAGGAGATATAAAAAATCAAAGTTGTCAAAATTAAGATATTTTTAATTTCGGACGTCATTAAAAAAGCAGTATGATTTGTTTTCTTTATTATGAAATATATCAACTCAATAGCAAATACTACAAGAAATAATTTGATTAACAGTAACAGTACTTTATTTGAAGAAAATCTGCTACATCTTATCTAGCAATGATGTGATGTGTGGGTAAGCTAATGTAAAGGTGTTTCCTTTTTGAAGATAATGGATTAAAATAACTCCATGATTGTTCAAAAAAAAAGTCGCCATTACTTTCCTAGGCAAAAAATTAAAAAAAATTGTTTTTTGTTCATTTCCACAAACAAAAACCTCTCATCAACTCACACAAACGACTGTCACATAACAACTACTTGTCCAAAATGGCTGAAACTTTGGTAAGTAACTCTGAACACATACTGTAAGTATGTGACTAGCTTTTATTTACGAGTGCTGCCACCTTCACATTGAGGTTGGAAACTTTTCTAAAAAATTTCGAATGATAAAGCTTTTATGAATAAAAATCTTATTTGTACATTCCTTGTCCTTTTTTCTTTACCAGTTCGGAGAGTAGACATTTTTGTAAGAAAAAAAAGACCACAAAGAGAAGGTGGGATCAAGACATATTGTAATACTGAATTAATACCCTTGTAAATACTACCTGTTATATAATTTTGAGCAAAGAAAATGGAAGGATAACCTTCTACATTTAAAATAGCATTAGTGCAGGGTAAATATTGTAATTATATATAATATATGTAATTCATGGATATTTATTTTATATAACATTTTTAAAATAATTAAGAACAAAGGCAGGCGAGAATACTTAGTTCAGAGGGAGAAATTAACACCACAACGACTTATTATATAATGAATAAACAAGAAAAAAGAGCACACGCAAAAACTGTTTTTCCTTTTCTAATTTTTAACGTAGTTTTTCAATTACAAACATGTCAACTCTAAATATATCTATACAAGTACATATATATTAGAAACTTAAACTTCATTATTACTTTTTCCAAGATTCTGGTTTTTGGACAACAAATTTTTATGTTTTTTTTTTAAATATAACTATTTACTTATTTTTTTCAGAAGAATGGTGCTCCTTAAAATATAGACCGGAGGGCTCATAGACTGTCTGATCCCCTTGCAACTTCGCCACTGGTGGCTGTACTAAGGAATGTCCCACTACTTAATTTCCAAACAGGAAGGCCACCCTTAGAGATGACAAAAAGGGAGATGATTTGAATGGAATCACCCATCCATCCATTACAACGAGTCAAGAATGAGCATATGTTATTATGTCTTAATCTCTATTAAAAACATTATTTTTGTGTAAGTAGTAGAAAGGAGGGTAAGAAAAAAAGATAATTCTCTTCTTTTTTTTACTTTTCTTATCATCTATCAAATTTATAGACTTGCTACTCAATTAACAAGAGAGGTGACGAGGAGTCTCTCTCCTCATTTTATTTATTTATTTCATTTTTTGCAAAAGGACACAGATGTGATGATCATAATGTCATGTTGGATAAAAGATAATAAAATAATTCTTTTATTTTTTTCCCTCTTTCCACTCTCCAATTAACTGATTTAGAGCTGTGATCCCTATCTGTACAGTGAACATACATATATGGATGAACAGCTCTTATTTTTTTTGTATTAGGACGCAACAATCTTCAGTAGGCTATGGGGGTACATTAGGGTGGAGTTTATGTTTTTAATTTTTCGATAAGTTGAGGTTTAAATGTATACAAGTACAAACGGGGTACTGGAGTACTTACGCCTTCAATACGGTACCATACAGAGTGGGCACCCAAAACTTCCAGTGCATGACTGAATTACGAAATGATGGTCTCGTTTTCTAACGAAAGTTTGATGTGATTCAGAGGGTAGAGTGGACCATACACTATCCTAAAATGAATTAAACTTTTTCTGATCTGTATTATATCTACAAACTATTCCTCATCAAAAGAGATTTAAAAGAGTCCCTTAATCATTTGGTAGTTTGTAAGTTCTAGAACTACAGAGTGAATACCTACAATTTGCAAATGTAATACTAAATTACAAAAAATTGGTATTTTATTCAATCAAGAAAAACAACTCAAGAACAATTTGTGACATGTATTAATACTATATATAGCTATGGTTTTAAAACAATATATCCTCCTTTACAAGTAACAACAGTCTCAACCCGCCGGCGAACAAAGTGGCAGGTCTTGACGAGGAAGGCTGTGCTCATGGAGTACTACGTCGTCATGATGGCAGCTCGGAGCGAATCCAAATTTGGATGAGAGGTGTGGCAGACATTCTTTTCGAAGATGCCCCAAACTGCAAAGTCCAGGGGGCTGATGTTAGGTCTGGATGGGGGACACATGGAGGCAGGCCAGGATTCCGCGATATTTTTGGTTTTTTAAGTTTTGGTTCGTTTTTGCTCGATGGGGATTTAATGGACTTCTTGAGGTTGTAGGCAGTCCTGATGGAGATCACACGAACCTTACCTTTTTGTTGATACTCCAACATTCTTACACTTAGGGACATGAGATGCAAATAAATCTTGTTTATTTTGTTTCAGCTGTCATTTGGTAGAGTTATGAATCCTCTTAATTAAAAATAACGGGGATTAAGTCGTCATTAAATACTATTATAAGTTTTAGGTCCTCAATCTGTAGTTGAAGAACCAATAGTAAAAAAGGTTCCGTGATTCTGCATGGTCCCTCTCCCTTCTAATAAAAATCCTTGAAAGATTATAATCTATTTACAATGTATATTTGTTTTACCTAATTGAAAGAATTATGAGTCATATTTTTACGTGGTGAAAAGTCCTTTAGTTGTCCTTTAATTATTTATTTCTTAATTATATCAATAATGAATTATTTTGGCTCCCCACTCAGCCATTACAACCTTAGTAAAAAAAACTGTAGTTGAAGACCAATTATATCACTAAAAAAGTAGCCAGTCAATTATGTAATCCTTCAAATTTCTTAGGTACCCCCAAAAAAAAAAAAAAAAAATTGTCCTCTATATAAAAATAAAGGAATGCCAATAACTGCAAAACGTCAAAAATAAGCCAAACATTCGGACTAACAAAAACCTTGGAGCCGCCCCAGTAACAGCATGCAAATTGTCATTTAACCACATACATTTTTAGACCAAAAAGTATCACAAATTAAGGATATTAATTTTGATTCCGGAACCAGTGTAAAAATTATGGTATCGTGATCAATTTAGTCTAAAGGTAGCATTTGCAAATTTAGAATCACTTTGGAAACTATTTAAGGAATTTACACTTTCTTTTACAAAATAAATTATATTTTGGTTTTAATATCATTTATATATTACACTCTACAGTTTTTTTTGATTAAATTAACAAATTTAGTTAAATAAAATTGCTATCAAAAAAGTTTTATTAATTATTATAATAACCTAACAATTACTTGTTCAAAACAACGATATTTTAAGTTAAATTATATCTCCGCGTCTATTTGTTTGTTTGGTACCGTAGGACAGTCAAATGATTTTTATAAAAGTCCAAGTTTTCAAGACTTTTGGGATGTTAGCACACATCCAAAAGTGTTGCAAAACGACCATTAATTTATATTTAGAGTAAAAGTAACATTTTAAGACCTTAAAATTTAAAATAAGCTCCACCCTAGTGTACATATAATGTTTATATATGTATACACATATACATATATAAAGGTCAACGCTTAATTGGAAAAATATTGCTCTTTCCCCAAAGGAATTAGTTTTGACCCAATAACTGTAATCTTAAGTAAACAAGCCGATGAAGAAAAAAATGGAAGAAAAAAACCCTCCTCAGCCATTTGTGTCACTTTCTTCGTTCTTTCTTGAAAACATTGTACTAGGGGATAATTTTGTTAGTTGTTTTGTAGTTATATAAATAAACAATTTAATGGCCACAAGACATTTGTTAAAATAAAATATGTTACGACGTATTATGTATTTTCTGTACAATATGAGGTACTAAGAAGAACAACAAGTTTCAATGCTAGAACATAAGCCAAGTATAAGTTTTATCAAGTTGTTGCGGTTTTGTAGACTTGTGATATCTCGTTTTTTCCATTTCTCAGTCGAGAGAAAATAAGAATTTGGATTTTATAATTTACATATAACTTTTAAACTATACTCATTATAATTACCAATTTTGGGACACTTATGTAAAACATCCATGTTAGCTCAATATGAATTAATATAACTGATTTGTTGTTATTGCAAATTTATCGAGATACTACCAGTCTACGAAATGATAATCGAGTTATCACAAATGGATAATTGTTTATAACTTTTTGATCATAGCAAATTTCATTGCAATTTTTTCACATATTATAGATATCATATATTACATACTAATTTAATCATAAAAAATCATCAAAATCAAGTAATCACAAGTCTACGAAACAGGGACGAAGTTTAATAAAATTTTGGGGTCTTGAAGAAATTATACTTACCATAAAAATCAGCCAAAGCCAAAGGCAAATTTTACGAAACCGAAAGATTTATTAGAATTTATAAACATAAAGAAATTATAAGATTGAGTTCCAATCCATTTATAATCGTTTTTTTTTTTTTTTTTCAGTTTTACTGAGAATTAAGAACATCGTTTGCAAGACAGGTTGTATGGGTTAGATTTTCGTAATCAAGATGAAGAATTATTGTAAACAATTTTCTCTGCATGTGAACGGTATCAGGAACAAATACAAGAAGTCTGCTCAGCCATTCTTTTATTAAAAATCACACATTATATGGCCAATTAATTCAAACTAAATTGGCTGACGGAGAACAAATAAATAAATTTATCATTAAGAAGTGACAAGCGACGATAAAAAAACCAGCTGAAACCTCTAACCATCCCTTATCTTAGCTAAGGCTTCTCAAAATGTGAAGTTGTGCTCAGGTTCGCATGTATGGGAACTAGGGGGAGATAATGCCCCGCCAAAAGAGTATTGGTGTCCCTTTTAAGAACCAAGCTTTAATCTGTAATAAATCACTTACACAAATATCTAACAAAAAAATTAATTTTTATACAGTAAAACCTTATAGTAAGGGACAAAACGGCAGACCTGTTCAATAAACATTTTTTTTTAAATGTTTGCTGATTCAGTAAATTAGTTTTGTTTTTTTTAACTTACGAGTTTGTTTTTTTTTTTTTTTTTTTTTTTACCAACGAGCTCGATGCAAACACGAATTAAAGACGTATGTTAAGATATTGCTGTATTATTTAAAAAGGATATTTTTGATATTTTGTTTTAAATTAAACTTACTCTCTACATCAGAAGTCCTTTACCTTTTGACTTCACTTGCTCAATTTCAAAATCTCAATCCCCCAATATGTCAAAACTTTGTTTTGACTGAATATATTTAATTATCTTCTTGACTACAGATGATAATATTTGATTGACATTTTTTTTTTAAACAAAAAAATCCCCGTGGAGCAAAATTACGCCCAGGACCAGGTCGCTCGCAGAGAAAGAAATATACATTTGGAATGCATATGGACTTTGAGTATTCCTAAGTTAAATGGGTTTTTTAGTACTATAATGTATATTTATATCTTATTGATGCAACTCACTCAAACCAATAACGGGGAAGGGAGAATTTTGATTTGCAATGTGCAAATTTTAAATCCGATACAAGTTCAGATCTCAATATCATGGTAACCCTTAAATATGTATATCTTCATGAAAGTGTGCTCATCAGATACAGCTGACAAACTTGTATATTAAAAATACAAAATCTTGTTAATACGAACGCTGTATGGTCGTTATTATGTGCCTCCGTGCTTGGGGTAATTATCGAGGCAATGACTAAGATAGACAAAGAGCTCCTCATGAAAGGTTGTATTAGTTTTAGGGACAGTTTGGAGGCTGTGGTTCAAGCTGGAGGTTCTTGGTTTGAGTGACTTACTTTACTATAGATCCCTACATACATATAAGTGTTAAAAGATTTGGAAATTCCTGAATTAATTCTAGGAAATTATCCTTAAACTTTTCAGATTTAAAATATGTCGTAATCAGTTAAGTAGTTGGGTTTTTTATATTATTTAAATTATTGTTTTATTCAAATTGTCCGGATTACTGTTTGAACTTATGTTTCTTTTTTGACACCGGGAAGTCATATTTTTTATAACTCTATATATGTAAAGGTGACTTGAAGAAACTCCCTAGAGGGAGAGGGGTGAAAAGAGTAACGACAAATATGATTATTTAAGATTAAAATCCTACAAAATTATTAATTAAAAAAACAACGTTATAGATTGTTTTTTTTTTTTATAGATTAAAAGCATTTGATACATATGAGCAATTGCTATTTAAGGGAGACTCATAAACTTTGAAAAGCATTGTTCTAAGCCTTATGCCTCCCCTAATAAATATATTAATTGGATGCTTAGACGTCACGATAAAGTTGTGCAAAAAAGTGGTAGCAATGATGAGAGGTGGGTTTTTTATATTGAAATTTATGAATTTGTGGCACCTGTTTTTTTTTTTTTTTTTTGTATTCAAGGGTTTGGATGACGCCATGAACCAAGGTATATGTACAAAATACATCAGCCGTAAGTATAACATATAATGAGTTAACAGATGGAGATCTTTATGACCTCCAATTCATTTGTTTTAATTACTTATATGTTGTAGTATAAAGATCTCTAGAGTTCTGGACGCAAGGATCTCTTACATATTATGAACTACCGACACATCACCTGTTTGTTTTTTTATCAAATTTATAATCACTCCCCTCGAATTTGTGTTGATATCGTACTACTTCGAAAAAATAACAATGTACAACCTGATGTTTGATTTCCCCATTATTACATTAGTGTAGTGTTGTTTTGTAATTTGGTATTGGAGTAGTACCGGGGACCTGATGCACTATCAGTACTGAGCACTGAGGTACTATCAGGTCAGATTTTAAAGTGTTCCTTTTCTTTCTTTCCTTTTTGAAATGATCTTACTTTTTTTTTTAGAAAATAAAGTACATGGCCTTTTTCAAATGACATTTTTTAACTCTTAAATGTTTTTTTTTTCTTTTTTTCTAAATAACCAACATAGCCAAAAACACATTTTTAAATGAAAACTACATTTGCAGAGTGTGCCAGGCCTTCCGCCGCCTGGAATCCAACGTTGTCACTCAAAGCCGCTACCTTAGTTGAGAAAATTATACTTAACGTAATTGGCGAATATCCATTCAAGCACTCTCAGCAATTGGGAGTCTTCAAGACAACCAGCTACGCTATCAGCAAGACAGAAACATTGGAGAGGAAGAAGGTATATGTCAAAAAGGCCAAACCGGACGTTTACAGATGTCAGTATGGTTTTTCATCAGTAATAACGCTAAATACAAAATGATTCATAAGTAATTAGGAAAAAAAAATACAGATACATATATTTTTTTAATTATATTACTTCTATGAAATAAATATTTTCAAGCCAAACAGATAAATATAGTATTTAAGGATTAACAATAAGGGCATTTCATGTCAAGTGTTTTTGGAAAATTCTGAGATGTTCATCAGAGTTAATAATAATTTTTAATCTAGTTGTTTATCTCAATAAAAGATTGCTATGTCTAGAAATTTTAGACTCATACGAGCAAGATGGCCCATTTGGAAGTCCCTCAAAGTTTGAGCCTTTTTGAACGGTCCTTGAACTTTTGTGATCTACAGCTCCACTCAACTTCAACCAAATTCAAAAAAATATAATTTAAAATACTCACAATAGTAATGCTTCAATTTAGCTATTACTAATAATAGCAATTGTGCAAAAAAATACCATGAAAATATTATTGCAAAAGATTAAGAAATGGTGCATACGCTAAAATGTAGCATTAATTTAGCCAATTTTATGTTGGAGTTTTAATTGACATATATTCTATAAGTTCGCAAAAAAAAAAAAAAGTAAACTCTTGATAGAATAACCTTCTTGTAGAACCTCTATTTGGAAAATGTTACATTTACCTTATTAATAAATAATATTGGTTATTTCTTTAAACTACCTTCTTTTTTTTCTTTTTTTTTAATAAAAAGTATATTTTATCAAAATTTCTGCTTTGTACCCTGGATATTGTACTAAACTTGTATTGGAAACAGTATATATACCAAGACTACGTCATAAAAAATAATAGCCTGCCAATTACGTATTCATACAAATTATTGATGATCTTCCTTATCCACCGTATACAAAAATAATGCAGGAATATAAAATGTATTGCACACAAAAAGTCCACAAATTTCTGAGATCCTGCGGACACCCCTGTAAGTGCATGTAAATTGCATTTATTGACATATTTGTTTTACATTTTTAGTCAAAAAAGTACCAAAATCATTAGAATTGTAAAAATATGATCTATAACATGCGTGAGCTATTTTTGTTGTAGGCAATTTGAGCAATATTATTTATTGTTTCAACCTATACTCGTTATTGAGAAGAGATCATTTAAGTATAAAGTGTTTTTGCTCATAAAAGATGAATATAAAAGCTGAAGATTGATGGAGGAGATAAAAGTGAAATTTATTTTTGAACTGAGGGTTAAATTGAGGATTGCCATCTTTGTAATTTCTGCCTTGTTTTTTATTAGATAAGGAGTGAAATTTATATTTATTTCTTTGATATCAAAGGTGCTCGCAGCTAATTTAATGAAACGTCATGACGACTAAGGTGCGTATAGCTGCTTGAAGTAAATTTAATAAAAGGAAGCTGCCATTCTCCCAAACATTCATCAATTTGTTAAGGTTATCATTTCATTTCTTGGTATATTTTTTAACATAGGAGCAGATCATATGTTTTACAACTCTCAAGTAACTCTGTTAATTAAAGATAAGATTTGTTTATTCACGCATAACTCACTCATAAAAGTACTTAATACTCTTAGTCTGTCTCATGCTTTGCCAACTCGGATATTGATTTATATATACCTCTGTTGTTTTGTTATTCAACGTATTTTTTTTATTTATTATTTTCATTTTGTTGTTTATGCATCTCTTAATTCCTCAGTTTGAAGAAAAATAAAGTTATTTTTTTACTCACTTGGAACATGAAGTGAAAAACATATCTACTGCATACAACAAATATACAGCAGCACCCTCAGCTCCCCCCATGGATTTTTGAAACATTATCAAAATACGTACATAATACGATTTAACACTCATAATAGCTAATTATGTATTATATATCTTTTGTCAAGGCTAACTTTTGTGATGCATACATATTTGTAAATATATTGAAAAGAGATTTGTTATATGACAAACGGGAAATTGCATAAATAACACAAGTAAAGAAAAGGTGTGTACGGACTACCACAAGTCCTTGAATACTGAACACTACTTCAGGGACTTCAAGATGATATAATAAATAAATAATTAGCAGTTACTAAAAAATAGCACCTTGAATGCAAATCAGATATAGGGGCTGTACTGTCCAATTGTGTATTCTCCTAGGGAAAGTACTTTTTTTAAAGGACTAATCAAGCTTTTTTAATGATCGTTGAAATATTGGATCTTATATATACTAGACAGTACCGACACGACAAAAGTTCAGAATTTGGTATCACCAGACATTTTTTATTTTTTATTTTATTCCTCTAAACAAGAAAATAACCATCAAATGTCCCAAAAATGATCCTTCACGGACGTCTTTTGATTTGAATATCCTTAAAATGTCCAGAAAATAGGAAATTTTGAGGTTGTTTCACTAAAATTATCGATTTGAATCCACTTACAGGATTTTTATTTCATAAAGTATTGTAGATGAAACATCTTTTTTTACAATGTTTCTCTAACTGGCCTCATCATATGAGTATTTTAGTTCCAAACATGTTGCCAATGAATATTCTCTTTCGGTACCTTGTATTACAGGCATTTATGTTGAATTTTTCACTTCATATTTATTACTAAAATCTCATTTTTGATACAAACTGTTTTAGATATTATTATCAAATATACTTTTGTTGTTCATTTGATGTCAAATAAGACAACTTATTAAACCAATTTATAATTTTGGCTTACGAAAACTGTCAATTAAACTCTTAAAAAGACGAACCTATATTTATTATTCATTACTTTCATGTGTTGATTTGTTTTAGTTGTATCATATTTTTATATTCTAAAAGTTATTTATTATGAATGTTTATTTCATTGTATAAATATACAATTATAATATAATATAAATCAAGATTGTCTTCTTTTCTTGACTTTTGTTCAAGATTATTGAGGAACCACAAATCTAGTAGTACTTCACTACTTTTAATTACAAATTTGCAAATTAGGTTTTGTATACATAATTTGTCTTTTAGTATTTTTAACATTGTTAATGGTTTTTAGTGCAATATTAATTGGATTTTAATTTAATTGAGGAAGAAATTGCTAGAGGTTATGTGCTATCAGAAAAAAATTTTGTGTTAATACTTTGTCGACAAGATATGTTTTTTTCTTAATAAAACATCCTAGGTAGATGTTAGCTACCATAGAGGTCAAAAGCTTTTAAAGGTTGGTAACATTATATTCAAAGGGAAAACAAACAAATGAATAGGCACAAAATTGGATATTTATACAAAATTATATCAATTTCGAGTAAATTTTGTCTCACTAAAATGAAAAACAAATCAATAAGCTGGGTATTCTCCTAGAGAAAGGATTACTTTTAAATGGCTGATCAAACTTGAATCAATGACTGTCGCAGTAAGAAGATCGAATGATTATTTTATCCTTGTATCAACAAACATAATTTGTTGATTGTTTCTTAAATACTAGTGAATTTTTATAACTTTTAATATTTTTTATTGCCTTTTTTAAAAGAAACCCTAAGCAGGTTAGGTGGGCTAAAAAGTTTGTAAACTAACATTGTAAAATACATTTATTTGGCAAAATTATGCATATTTATTTATTCAATGTAATTATCTTTGAGGGTGATTTAATTATTATAGCGGTCACACAATTTTTCGATGCCATTTTTATAGTACGATATCTCTTTAGTCTAAAAAGAGGATTGAGTTTAGGAAATTACCTCTGATTTCTTTTTCTACGAGAATTATTTTGAGGTTTGAAGGCAGGAAAAAGCCAATCAGGGCCAACTATGGAGAATTTAGTAGACAAAAAAATTAAAGTGCTTAAAAATTTAAAATTTTGTGATAATGAATTATCGACTAGAAAATATATTTTTTAAATCCACTTTTAGGTTTTTTATAGCTACCATATATTTCAAAAGTTTTTAATGGTTAATAACATTATATTAAAACTAGAGATGTACGGATACCCAAATTTCAACCGATTCAAATACCATCTTTATTAACGATTCTGATACAGATTCTTTCTTAATAGTATGTATCAAGTAATTACATAAATAAATTACTTTCATTAAGGTTAAACTTTTTATTAATTAGGGCTTGACAAGAAAAGACATAAATTTATCAATTATAATTAGTTTTAATTAATTTGGAATTAAAGTTATTTAAAAAGTTCGTTCCGTGCTCAGCAGTCAATTAATTCCTGGTTGGCTCATATATACAATGTCTGTATTAGACTTTCATTTTCAGTGGATGGATCAGAATTTTTGTTTTTTGTTTGTTTTTTATTATAAAGATTATAGAAAAAATAATTTTATCGGGAGCCCCTAGTCTTAAACTTAGGTTAGTCTATACTATGAGTATTACTTCTTTTTATTGGTTGACTATTTGAAATATTACAATTAGTATTTTTGTTTTGTTTGATATTTTATATAAATAAGTATAAATAGATATGGGTGGAATCGCATGATTAAACCCGATTCCGATAATTAAAAAATGTTGATTTTTGCCATTTCCGATACCGACTCTAATGCATGGGTACAGTTGTAATTAAAACAGAAATCAAATAAATAACTAGGCACAAAATTGGAGCTTTTGTACATCATTAAATCAATATTTTTGCCTCATTAAAATGAAAAACAAATCAATGGGCTGAACTTGACCCTTTAGAAGAAAATAAAAGACCAATTACTCACCATTTTATAAAGAAATAAATGACTGAGGGGATAGTTCTTTCAAAATGAAATATATGAAACAGTTTGCAACTGTGTTTTCTCAAAAATGAATTATTTCATATAGGTAGAATATAGACTCATTTGAAATGAGCATAAAATTGTACAAGAAGCATATTTATGAACATGTGAATTATTTATTTCTTTGAGAAACAAAAATTGTCTAAAACCTATAAAAATATAGAATTATAAAAAATTCTCAAAAACTAGATTTAATAAGAAAAAAAAATACAGATTTGTGATCAGTTTGTCAAGTACGACTATAATTTTTGATATGAAATTGAAAATATTCTTAAAATAGTGAAATAGTTTTGGGTTGCTTTTTCTTGATTCCATAAAAATTATGTTTTCTGTAATTTAGTCATGCAGCTGAATTTTTGGGCCCCTCTCAGTAGTTCTCAAAGTTTCTAACTACTTAATGATTTACGGTCTTTTATATACATATATATCTTTATCATTGAAAGGTTGCAAGGTCTAAAATATAACATCAATTTTAATTTATATACATATATTCAAATTGTCATTTATTTCCAATCAATTATAATTCATTTTAGGAAATCGGGGCCACGTCAGATTTTCTAATTTTGGAACTTTGGAATACAAATACATTTCTAGCTTTATTTTAATTACTTCAGCAGTAAAAAAACTGTCTATGACACCCCCATTACCACGACATTGTTAAAATTATTGAGCATTATTTGAACAAAAGAAACGCACGCTCCACAAAAACTTATATTTAATTATCTTATTAAAATTGAAGTTTTCCTCCATAATTTCACTTCATATAATTTATAAGAGATGCTATTCAAATTTCAATTAGTAATTATCCTCACTGTTTGTACATGTGGGGGGTTGTTAGCACCATAATAATCTCTAAAAAAAAATCCAGAAAATGATTAATGCTTAATGTATTCTTTTATACAGAATTTATTCATACTTCTCAATAATTCATAGACGTATCCATTATAGAATTTATACTCAAATTTCTGGGATGAGCTGAGCTATCCGAGAGTACTAGTTTTAGCTTAAAAAGTTATTTTGATTTAAGAAATTATTATTGGCCTGGATACGGCTTTTCTAATAAAATGTATCCATTCTAAATAGGTAATTGTGACAATCAAAATCAAAAGATTAACCTTTGTAATTGTGTAATAAATAAATTGACGATAAATGTAATGCATAATCAATTTTGAGAAAAATCAATCTGACTTGTTTTTGTGTTGACGGGCAAGATATACATTTCTGCTGCGCGTAATCATCATAGTTATCCACGTTTATCATGACACAAAACCCAAAACGTGTGTTTGAAACAAGATATCTGATGATTAAATGAATAATAAGGACTGATATTATTATTTTCGATCAATGTGTCTTTCAAAAGATATCAAAAACCTTTCACCAGCTTCGTTAACATATTCTCTCTCTCTCTCTTTCTCCTCCCACAATCTAGAATTACAGAAGGGGCTAGAGTCCAGAAGGAAAGGATGATGAGAGAATAAGGAGATACAATATACATACATAGTCAATATCTATTGATCTTGTAACCTAAGGATTCTCTGTAAGAAAAGATCTCACGGTAGAAACGGATTTTTATTCCTTTATGTATGCAACCTACTTGGTTTTTATTATACATAATATATATTGTAAGTGTCTCATTACTGTATCCCTTCCTCCCTCTTTGGGTGCAAGATACTGTCAATTAGTGAGGCTTTAACAAAAGAAGATCTTATAATTTGAGATAAAGAGTTTACTCCCTCTCTCACACAACCTCTCATACTTATTTTATTGAACCAATCAAAAAATAAAATTTAACTCCTTAAAACATTCATTATACGATGGTTTCAATATCCTTCCCTCTATCAACTCTCAGGGCCGGAATCAGCTGTGAGGATTTGGGCCTGGATAGTGTTGTGTCGGTCCTTATTTATTTGGTCCAGTCCAGTCTAAGGACCAGTCCTATGGGTCCATAGGACTGTCGATCATTTGAACCTGTCCTTGAGACCGTCAGTCCTTGGGAACGGTTCTTAGGACTGTCGGTCTTTGGGACCCTTCCTAACTGTCGGTCCTTTGAATGTGTCATAAAAATATCGCTGGTTTATTCATCCAAATAAGATATATGATATATGCATTAAGAGCATTGCATATACCTTGCATCAAATATTCATGTTTTCATAATAATGCAACATAATACAAACATATTATTTACCTTCTTCAAGGAGTGACATGTGGGACTTGACTGAACATGACCACTCTTCTAAATCAGTACCGACTCAACACTAATTTTTTCAGTAGTTGTTAATGGTCGGTTATCTCCGCTAATTACAAAACTATGATTGCAAGGATTTTTAAAAAAATCATCATTAATTTGACCAAGTAATTAAATTCTAGGTACATGGAAGCATTTGACTCAATAACTAAAAACTGGTTTTACATAAAATGTCAAAATTTAGCATAACATATTTTGATACTTTCAAATAGACAGACTTGACCCAAGCAACACAATATAACAAAGATGTTTAGAGGATTAGTAACATTTAAGCAATTTCATCTCACGTCAAAATCTCTTCAGAAATAATAATATCACAAAATTCTTAAATTACCAAGCTTTCACAAAAACAGGATCCTAAACTCACATAATTTCATAATTACATTACGAAAAAAGTGTTTTTTTTTACAAAGGAAACTGTTTTACAGTAAATTTAATAGACGTCCAATTTAATATTAATTCCAGTTGGTATTGTGGATTGAAATTGATAGATCCACCATTTTTCTCGAACCAAAAGCATCTGTATCATATCAGCATCGGATCTTATAGGCTGGACTTGTTTTAGCACCTGTAATTTCATATTAGATTTCTTTATTCCCTTCAAATTGAAGTATCCTCAATTGGTGTCAAAACATTTATCAACATATTTCATGTGATCGCTTATCCAATCTTTCAACCTTCTCTTGCTTTGGTCGACATATTGCTTTGAGCATTTCGTTCAACCGATCACCATATATTCAAATATATTTGTAATTGATTATATTTGCTTGTGGATTGTACCCATCAGTAATTTTTTCACAAAAAGTATTTGAATACCATCTGTCAACTGCCTTCCCTACATCAATATAAATTAAATTAAAATGATTATTAATTGAATTGACGCAGAATTGATGCTAATTAAAGAAAATTTGGTTTTTAAGACTAAATTAGACATTTGTATATTGCTGCAAAATTATATAAGTAAATCCAACAGGAAAACTGACAGTCTATTTCAAAATGGACCCTCTGACTAATTGTAAAAAGTTATTTGCCTAATTAAATTATTAAAAAAAAGGCAATAAGTCTATCAATGGAAGAAAATCTCCTTTTTAATTCTGAAAGCTTTTTTAAAGCTTTCAGAATTTCTTGTTAAGGAAGATATTTTTTAGATAAAACTTTCCGTAATATTCCTCTCAAAAATTCTTATAAAAAGTCCCATGCTTAGTCCTTGTTATTATAATTTTTGATCAAGGTTTCGTGAATGGTGAATATAATTTAAGTTCATATTTTTTTTTTATCATTATTATTTCAATTGTGTTGTTCCCTGTTTCCTCAGCCCTCCGTTAATGAACTGGTGTATTATACAACCCGAGATTAATAGAAATACTTCTAAATTCCTTTAAATCCTCATTTTATTGCCAGTCATATTATTCAAAAATCTTTATTCGTCTTGATAGTATCTTTTTTTATGATTTGTTTGTATATTTAGCAAGTTTTAATATAGGTTTAGCTAATTTAAATAACTGTTTTGTTATTTTTAGATTTCATGGACTTTTTTTTTTTTTTTTTTCAAAATTATAATTTTATACCGATTATTAAATATAATACACGCAACCTCAAACAAAATTGATGGTCACTAATTTGATTCCCAAAATTTAAATAAAGTAATCTATATTCCATAGAATTTTTAATCCAAAAATTAAATTTCATGTTTTTACTATAAGAATAACATTCTTAAATGACGTAATTATTATAATTGTTTACTTTTTTTTCATATGACTAAAAATGGTTAATTTGGGTAGTCTTTTTTTTCAGTTCACTAATCGTGCTATAAAAAAGATTTAACGAAGGGTTAAAGTCTTTTATGTATCTTATGTGCAAAGTACGAACGCAGGTAGGAAGGGATTTGAAACTGCAAACACAAGCTATACTAAATTGAAATTGTATATCGTCTCCTATGAGTAACTCACGACTTTGGAACTCCTCTGATATTTAAGCCACTGCATTGAAAACTTACAAAAAGGAGGGTTCTCAAACTTCATTTTTACACGATATCTTTAAAAGCAGATGCTTTAGATTCTTCACGTCACGTTTATACATACCTAAATGCATTACAAATATGAAGAAGAGCGAAGCAAAAATACATGTTTGCCTTTCAACTTTTTAATTAATGACAACAAAGATATTTATTACACATCATTTCTAAGTTTCATGTATGTAAAATGTAAATACACGCAATTTAAAAAAATAGCTTACAATAATGTATTTGCACTAAAAACAACTGTCAGAAATCAAAATGAAGAATTAAAAGCCCGAATGAAAATGCATAAAGAAAACTACTCTTACAACAGGAAACTATAATCTTTTTAACAATATCATTTCGAGACACATGATTTTTGAAAAGACGTTGCGTGTCTTTAAAAATAAATGGAAGAAAAAACACACAAAAAACAAACTTTTTAAATGAACTAATTACTTAATTATTACTTCTGTAATAAGAGAGATTAATTAAAACAGAATTTACATTACATACAATTAAATACATTATAAATATTTAATTGATATTGACCAAACAATATATGTAGTATTGTTGGACTCAAGTATTATTTTTTAATATTAAAGTTGACAATTTTATACATTCAACACGAATTCGACACGAAATTTTTTTTTAACCAGACTAAACTCGAACTCAAATAAATCAAAATATGAAAAATTTGAGTATCTATGTTAATATGAGTTCGAATTTAGTTTTTTTTTTAAATCTTATCCGTGTACATTAATATTTAAACAAAATTAAAGGATTTTTGATCTTTTTTTTTTTGATTTTTTCAATGTATATCTTGTAGTCGTTTAGCATTCAGCAACCAGTGTGTATACAGGGTGCACTTTATATATTGTTCTCTGAGGTATATGAAATACCAATACAGTATAAAGAAAAAAAGAGTAAATGATATTCATGGACCATTGTATAAAATCGGAATCCGGAATTGGAAAATAGGGTGTTTTTTTTTTAATCTGTTTGGCGATAATAATGTTTGATTCGCAATTCCAATTCTTATTTATTATTATCAATCACAGGTATTTCCCCCCACCAGCAAATAGAATAATTTTTGCTTTTACTAGAAAAATGTAATATTTGAAATTCAGTTTCTTTTTTTGAACAGTTGTGGGTTTGGAAATTTTTTGTGAACAGCTGTGGATTTCTGAAATTTTTTGAGAATATCTACAAGTTTTTTTTTTTTGTGAGTAGATGTAAATTTTTGAAAAAAATGAAAAATCAAATCGTATATTTCAAAAAATGTAATATTTGAAAAAAATTCACAAAAAATTAATATTTGAAAAAAAAATTCACAAAAAATTAATTTTTGAAATTTTATCACCAAAGAATGTTAATTTTTGGATTTTTTTTCAAAAAAATTCAAAAAACAAAGGCCCCTCCTAATAAAATCATGTGAACACTGCGATAATTAAATAGTATTGTGTAACTATGATTTAAAATATTAAAGAATTGGCATAGGAAATTTTTACCAAAATCGTAGTTCAATCAGCATTGAGATTTTTTTTTTTTTTCAATTTTCCTATCACTAATAAAATGAATAAAATCTTGCAGTCGTTTAGTTCAAATCATATTAAAAAAGAAAAAAAAATGAAGTTCTTATATGTATATCATTTATAACAATGGAGTTGAGAGATTAGATAATATTTAGGAACGAGCTAAAGTACTACCTTGCTCATCAAATCCTATTAATTTTATCTCTGAAGCTGTTTTATTCTTAAGGAGATAACATCTAAATATTGAGTAGTTGCGAGTGAGTGGGCTCATGAAAAATTGAAAGTAACCCGAAGGATTTTTTTGAAAAATTATCTTCGACATTATTAAAGCAGAATTTGTATACTCATCAATGTCTAATAACTCAGGCAATAAGGGGAACTACTGCTATTAGATTAATTTTATCAAAAGCACAAAATAATAATAATAAAAATTTGCTAGTAATTCAGCTGAGAGGTTAATAACTAGGCATTTAAATCCTGAGCATTGGATAGTGGATTTATGGACTTGCCAAACTTGTTGTCTTTCTCCTATTTTAGCACTTAATTTCAATGAAAGGTTCCTTTTTTTCAAATTCGTAATAAATCGACAAATTTTCAACACATTTTAATACAAGTGTCGTCAGACTACGACTCACGTTCCATATCCGATCCAACATGCCCTTTTGATGGGCCCTCATTCTCTTTGTCATCTCACAGCATAAGCCGGCTCTTTAAAGGTTATCGATTGTTCAAATTATTCTGTATTGAACAATTGAGTTGATCTGATTTATTTTCTCCCATAAACTATATTTATATTTTTGCACAGAGTAAAGATTAAGCTGAAATTATTATTATTGTATAATATACAAATTATTAAATATCAAGGCATTGAAAAGTACTCTCAAACATTTCAAATAAAGTCATGAATACTAAATACTTGTCTATGTTTGTGAGATAATATATATCTATCGAGAGAAATCAAAGTACTTCATAAAAAAATTAATAGTAAAAATTAACTAAGTCTACTGTATTAATATTCCATTATTTATTAAGACCTTAATTTTTAATTATAGAAGATACTGAACAAATATGGATCTGAGATAATATATTCTAAATAAAAGATTCCGTTCTACTTTATGTCGATATTTTAGAAATAGACACCAAAACGATGAACGATTTCAAAAGTGTATGTTTTGTTGTTTGTCCTTAATTTTTTTGAATTTTTTCATCATTTATCGTGCATGAACAATTTTATGAACGGTTTACACCTTTGAACGAATATTAACATGCGTGGTGCTTACTAAATACGGAGTTGGACTTGTATGTATTTCCTTCAACTCAAAGCTGATTGCAGCTAATCTAACGAAAAGTCAAGAGAGTTAAACTTAATCTCCTCTCAAACATCTGAAAATTATTCATGCAAATTGAACATTCTTCCTAGTTATTTTTTAGGATTAGCTGGTACACCCGTCACTATTGGGACTATCCCAATTTCTACTATTTCGGAACCAGGTAGTAGGATTCGGTTTGTACTAACCATTATTTTCCGTGGTTATATATATTGTGATACTTTGAGAGTCGACACTAAGACTGGGTCCAGTTTTAGTTATTTTTGACTGAAAGATTTCTATTGAGTTTATAAACACATTGTTTACAGTTATTATCTAATTAGTAATAAATTTATTTAAAAATTCCAAAATTTAACTTTTTCTTTTTGCATTAATATTAAAATTGAGTTCCAGAGATATAAAACCAATCTAGCTTGTGTTAATTTTAACTCAAATGATATAAGTACCATAAATCCAACAGAATAAAATAAAAATTAAAAATATTGTAACATGTTCATTTTCGGTTTCTTTATTTATACATGCCAACCAACTCATATTTTTTACAACTTTAAGCATAGTTCCTTGTCTAGGAGTGAGCGAGTATCAAACCTACACACATTAAGTTCAAGAAAGTATTTTATCCCTGTTGCGTTTTCCACAGGGCTACTTTAATTTATGCAAATTAATGTTTTATAAAATTACTTACTTTATTTGATTGAATTGCCTTATTGAGGTAGTTAAACTTAGATTGGGTCAACTCAGTATAACTTTATTGATGTATTTACTCGAACTCAAGCGCACTCGATAGTTATGCCTCGAATCCAACACATTAGTATTTAACATTTTTAATGGATTTTTTTTCATTAATGTGTATCTCAAAACATTTGAAACAATTCTTAAATGACGGTCGGACTCGACAATTTCTATTATCTTATCAACATTTTTGACAGTTTTCCTTCAAGAACATGCTGTATTCTCACCGAAATGGAATTGCCAAAACCAAAATTGTGAGTAAGTGACTGTTACAGTATCAAGACCATCAACACTATTCACATTTCAACCAACTGGCTTTCTTTTTCATCTTATTCGAAGAAAAACTCTAACATATTACGTATCTTGTATTTGCTGGTCTCCATCTTGGATGCACATACTCAAACAATGCTGAGTCAAATAATCACGAAACTGTCTCATAAGTGTTTGAGTACTTAATATTCTCACGCCACCTAGTGTACACCAATCGTACTTATAAAACACGAGCCACAAAATAAAGGCCTCTATTGGAGAAATAATTAATTTATTTTTACTACACCTATTTTTTGAAATTGTCAAAATGTTGTATTGATAAATTAAATTTTATGGATGATCAGGTCCTTAAATACAAATATTCGTCCTAGATAAGAGGAACAATAACCGAACAAAAGTCCTATTGATCAGCCCCCTTCCTCCATTTCTACTCCATCTGTAATCCATTTTCGACCATAAAAGGATAAAAAAGTACGTTTAATGGTCGTACAAAACTGATCATAATAGAGAGAAATTCGATAGGGTTGAAATCAAATCCACTTTTGTAGTCTATTTAGTATTTAAGACATCAAAATGGGCAATATTATTATTATTAGATATGTATCCCTTTGGATATATGTTCATTGTAGAGCTAGGGAGAGAGAGAGAGAAAAAGAATCAATATACATCGATATCCATCTTGGGGATTACATCAATTGTATGTCTATTAAAAAAGTAATACTACAAAACAAACGCATATACTTCTATGAATGCTCATAAACAATCAAATGAAAGACTCTCAATGTTTTTATGGATATGATAATTTGGGAACAAATCGTGAAATCATCAGCATAACAATGGCGGCGTCTCACTTGGGACTGATTATATGAGGATTTTTGTTGTTATTAGAATATTCTAATAATGAATAACAAAATGGAAGAGAGAGATACAGAGCGATGGGAAAGGACTGAAGCCAAGAGATCATTTTCTAACATACGTATTATTTTTTTATGGTTCGTAACTCGTGTCAAGCACTTACTTTTACTATTATGTTATGTTACGGACTCCATTTTACGATCCCCTTTCTTATATATGATTATTATTTATGTGTTTATTTGAGACTCCTTTGGGACCATGACAATTCAGTTTTCCATGATCATCAATATCCATCAACATGAGATAGTTGTTGTAGTCTCTGAAACCTTGAGGCATGTTCACAAATGGACATAAAGGGGTTAGGATAGGAGGACAATAGAGTGATCAAATTTCCTATTTAGACAGTTGACAAAGGACTAATCCTATCCCTCTTTGACCATACATACATAAAGTAGAAAGGAAAAGCCTTCATAACTCAAAACTGACCCATTCATTCATTTCCATATTTGTAGTCTCGTATTAACAGCTTCATTTACCGCTTGACGAATTTTAATTGTGACAATGTGTGCGTATATTAGGGTGAGTCTAATATCCACATTTTGTCCAAAAAAGCGTACCCTTAGTTTAATGTATTATTTATCATTTTTGTATGGATAGAGACAAATTTAATATAAACAAATTTTAAATCATTAAATCCAGACCTCTAAAATAATGCATACTAATAATGCAAAATAATGAAGTAAAAAAGAATCTCGGCCGTTTGGTCTATCTACTTACAAATTAACATGAAATAGTCATTTTTTAAGATTTATTAAAAAAAATTAGCAGCAAATACAATCATTGAAAATATATGGAACTCAATTTAGACTCTGTTGGGATGAATAAAAGCCTTTATTCGGGCCCTAAACGGCACTCATGTCCTTAAATACTGAAATCCGATCTAAATTCCCTGGATGATGAAGTCGATCATGGATTTCTTGGGAGGGTGTGAGGAGCTCTGTTGACCTTTGACTCAATGTAGCTCCTGACAGAATAATCCGTCGGATTCAGGTGGGGAAGCAAAGAGACCAAATATCCTTGGACACCAAGTTGAAGCAGTGTTCATGAAGCCAATCCTTAGTCGTTTTTAAGGTGTGGTAGGGGGAAGAGTCCTGTTACCAGACTCTAGTTGATCCCTGTCATCTTTGATACTTCAGTGTCTCTATATATTAAGATTATTGTTCGCCAAAAATCATCACAACAGGTCACCTGCGTTCTCCTTCTGAAAAGGGAATAGGCTTAAAATCTTCTGTTGTTGACTCCATGGCGGTGTTTTGGCTACTAAGGGATACACTTACATATTTGTGTCTTTCACCTCAAGAAATGCATTAATCAATCTTGTCATCATATATGCCCAAAAAATCGGGAAATCTATAGTGACAAATTTGTTGTTACACATTGTATTCTGTATAAATTACGTCCAGCCAATGGAGTAAATCATAATGTTTTTTGAAATTGTCTTTGTTTTGTCGATAATATATATATATATTTTCTTTTTTTTTTTTTGAAAAAATAGTATATATTTTCTATTCATTGTATATTAACTAAGATATATATTATAAAAAAATTATTAGTCCCATTCTAAAATCCTAAAATAGGATTTTATAGTTTTTGTCATTTTTTCCCTCAAATTTCATAGCCTTTTTGCTCAATATATTTCAAAGAAATTTCATATACAGAGTGACTCCTTTGAAAAGTAAGAGCTTACTTTTTGTTTTAGATCAGCTGATTCTCTATAAATTCACACGTGTATAGAGATATTTTCAAGTTTCATAAGAGACAGGTACCTCTCTGAGGCCACAAGCCAAAAGTGGTCAAAACAGTGTACATTTTATTGAAAGAATTGCACTCACGCAGATGACCCTCACTGATCTGAATGATTTTTTTTTTGCCTTGAAGAGGGCCCACTACACCCAAGCTTCGAGGACGTCTTTATACACTTCTAACAGCCTATAAACGGCAGAGATTATGGAGGAAAAATCCTTCCCTGCCTTAAGAGCGAGCATTGTGCGTTGAGATAGCAATAATGTAAGTGGATTATTCCAAGGAACCGTCCTTGTTGGCCACAACAGCCTTTATACTAAGAATCTACCTCAAATACGACATACAAGTAGTCTATCGTCAATTTTTCGAGATTTTAAAGACGGGGGTGCTTCCCTGGACCTTAAGGTGTAGGCTATTTTAGAGGAGAGTATACGACAAAAGTTAAACCAATGTGAAGGCTCTGACTCTGAATAGCCATGTCTGATAAGTATGTCATCAGAGTGTGCAAGGCCTTACAACTTCGTGTAGAGGCTGCAATTGAGGATAAATGTGTATATTTTGAACTTTAAGGAACGAAGATGTAAGGAAATAAATAGGAAATAAATTTCAAGGTGCTAACCTTAGTCATCTTTGAACTCTTGATGATTTTGTTAATGTTGTCTCCTATGATGCATTTTTGCTAAGAATACTGTAGTATCACAGAAGGTTATTCGTCAAAATTTAAGAATGTGTTAGGCAAACCAGGCTCACCCTAATATATATATATATATATTATATATGCTGAACAATGTGGAATATACATACTCATAGAAGGGTCAAACAATCAATTTCTAATTGCATTAACGAAAAAGCTCATAATTTTCCTGTTCCCTTATTTTCTTTTATATATAAATACAATTTTTTTTTTTTGTCTTCTTCCCATGAAGAGCCTCATGAATTTTTACGACTTTCTCTCTCGTACTTTTCCAACAAAATCAAATAATGTAAATATTATGTTAGGGGGATGAACAGGGATTTGGTCTTCCATTTTGAAGAAGAAGAAAGAATCTCTCAAGTGACTCGTAGATCTTTTTTCGATTTATTCCAATGTTCAAACATGAAGTAAATTAAAAGTCACCCACACATCAAACATGAAACGAGCTCGTAAATAACTTCTCGTGGCATTGAGCAGTAGTACTAATAATAATAAGAAAAAGAATCTGCAAAGTAAATTAAAAAGCAGCTATTTACATACATAATATCAAAAGAGACTTCATTTCAAGGACAGTTAACTTCAAGGGGAAATAATATAAGATTATCTATTTTAATTATATTTGGATGTCAAAATGGCTAATTTATGAGGGGTTTTTTTTCCTCCTTGTCGTATGCGTGTCTTTGATATTTGATTAATATGAGTCTGTATGTATTTTTCGCAAATGCTACGAATCCTAGATAATATATTGTTCATACACACATATGTAAACAAACAGACATGGAGATCATAATGTCTTTTGTAAGCTAACTAATTAGATTATTATGTAATTTGTTCGTTAGTAAACTTTTGCAAAATATAATCATAGCTCGTAAAAATGGAATGATTTTTGCAGTCTTTGTTGTATCTTAGTTAATCAACTCGCTGTTTTCCCTCAAAGTTAATTGTCTTTTCGTGATTGCATCATTTAGTAAATTAAACGATTCTTTTTTTTTTTAATGGGTGACTTCATTATACGGAAAGTAAGATATTTGTTCAGCTTCAAAGTAATAATAAATAGGTCCATACACCAGGGATGTATCCGGCCAAAAACAAATTGATTTTCCCTCCAATCCCGTCCTAAATATCAAAGTTGTTTTCCGAATCGGACGTAAACTACGTAGCATGGAAAAAATTAGCTAAATGTCATCGTATATATAAACTAGTGACTTCATTATAATTCAATCTTTATACAGGAATTGCACAACAGAGGGTGTGGATCTTTACCCCTACTTTTTGGACATTTGTATTTTTAATTAAAAAAAAAAAAAAAGAAGGGTGCTGTTTAAATTAGTTATTGGTTCCTCATTTTCAAAAACGAATAGCAGAGCATGCTATTAGACAAATGAATATATAATTAACCCCTTAAACGATTGATCCATTTTTCAAAACCATTTCAATTTCATGGTGATCAAATTTATATTTTGTAAAACAACCACAGCTGAGATAGTATAATATAAAAATAATAAGTCCTAATTTCTGAGAGACAGCATACCAGCTGTCGATATTTGAACTTTTGGAGAAAAGGAGAATTCATCAATCATCATCAAGCAATTGCAAGAGAAAACTCAAGACGAAATTGAACCATGATGTTGGATTGGATCTGGGAAGGCTAAATTAATGAATGCCTTTCATTTATTCCCGTTGAAGTACTCATAATTATGGATTCATATCGATCGAAGGGGCCCTGAAGTTTATGAAGTCCCTTTCGCTACGTTTTCCCCGCCTATACTAACTTGTCAATTGGACATATTGAGGACTAAATATTCTTGATTCAATCCATAGCAACTGATTCTTTTTCGAAGCATTCGAATCCCAGTTTCACCCTGCTGAAATTATCTCCCTTCTATATTAAATAACATCTACTTTTAAGACAAGATATTGCGTCTGCAGAAAAAAAAATCGCATACTTTTGGACATAAGGAACAAAATTCTTAAGAAACACGGCTGTACAACCAGTTTTTTTTAAACCTAAATAAATGTGAACTTGATTAGTTGTAGATAATACATAATAATTAGCTAAAATCTGCGACCCCAAGCAGGAGCAAGGAATACGCAGCAGGTCGGTCATTGAGTAAAGCTCCCTTTCCTCCAAACTTATCCAAAAGATAAAACGCTTGTCCGACCAACTTATTGAAGCATGTAGGAATCCTGGACTTATTTGAAGGTGAGAAGTACAACCTCAGTCAATCCATATTGGAGATCGATGTTGGCATTTCCTCTCAACTATTGAATTTTTATCTAATAATTGTTGAGAAGTGCTTACAATTTGACAAGATCTAATTCAAAATTAAACCAAAAATGCTCAGAACAGCTGATATGGGAGGTGAGAAGAAAACATCGAAAACTGACAATAAATCACATATAATATTTTAGTGCTAATCAGGTAACCCTGTGACATATAATATGCGACCTCTATTTAATAAACAACATAATTATTTTCTAAATTGATTTTCTTCATAATTAATCATCGAAATTTTATAAAAACAATGCCAAATGAAAGCTAAATATTTATTATTTTTATTATTAAATATAATCGCCTTTGGCGTCAATAACGTTGCCAACTCGACCTCGGAAACAGGAGGAGCCTTTGAAAGCAATTTTGTTTGACACATTTTAAAATTCCTCCGAGATCCTGAACATGAGTACGGATTTTATGTTGCATAAGGATCTGTTGATGTATAGGCTAACTGTGCTCTACACACAAAAGTCCATGGTGTTGAAGTCTGATGAGCTTGGAGGCCAAACACTGGTTACAACAAAGTAAAAAGAAATTTGTAATCTCAACATTTTCTTGTCCAGGGTGGATGCAAAAAGACACTCTACTTTTTCCTCAATTGTGGAATAAATACTTTGTTGATCGATGTCATTTATTTTTTAACTGACGTCAAACACTTATTTCTAGACCCCAAAATAACAAAGATGTTCTTACCTGTACATGTACAGCTGTCACATGTACTCAAAGTTCGTCGTTAAACAAGGATCACACGCTGTAGGTACGTTAATTATATTTTAGTAATGATGATAACAAATAGAGGGGGTTTTAAATACAGAACTAATTTTAAAATTAAGAGATATACTATACATTTAAATTTGATTTTTACTTACCACTTTGGGGAGAAAATGTACCTTTGTCTCTCTAATTTTTAAGCATAATATAATTCGCATTGTTTCTCTTCTCCAACTCAGTCCTTTTGTTATGATTAATAAATAAAAATCCCCCACATACATACACACATATAATTTGCGTATACTAGGCATAAATAAATTGGGCTTCGCAATAAATGAACAAACGGCATTGTGAAGAGAGGCTTTGAGTATAATTTATTTACTTACTCTAATCATTTTCTAATATTATGATTATCATATATTATGGGTTTGATAATATTGACGCTGTTTGTGCGTAGATAAAATGCCATTGTTCTTTTCAAGGCCTCTTTTTCTCAAGGTAAAGGGAATACTCTAGGGATTGTCTTAGCACATAATGAACCATTGGAGTAAAAATTAATATAATAAACATATTTTCTTTATATGCAACTTCGTACTTAAATGCTAAATATAGAGATTAATCAAATTTGTGATCACATATTAATAGAAAAAACATATATTTTACAATTTTAACATATTACTATTCATCAAAATTCAAATTCTAAACAAAACGTTATCCTACTTACATCATTGTATATATTTTTCAGCTGTTTACATTTTTTTCTCGTATTAGTGGATCGATTAATTGATTGTGAAGATTTTTTTTCTTACCTAGGTACTACAGAATATTTTCACTGACGTCATAAATTACACCATAATTGAAGGAGAACCCATTTTGGAACTCAAAGTTGATATTTTTAAAACAAAAAATGATCAAATTTCTAATAAACTTAAATAAAACTACATCAAATGCTTATTTGAATAAATAAAAATTTAACAGCTACATTGAATATTACTTGATGTCAATGATAAACACTGATATATGATTTAAGTCAAAGTAATCAAAAGATTTTTAGTGCAGCAAAAATCCTTAAGAATAACTAAATTTGTACTTTTTTGATCGTTGAGGCATTTAAGGGAACCATTGAAGGTAGAACAGGCAAGGTGACCGTCAATGGTATTGCACGCGAATTTGAAAAGGGCCAGACCACCGTATGCCAATTGGTTGAGCAAAAATGAAACCTTAATCCCTACAAGAGAACTCCCCGTCAGGTTTTTTTAAGCCTTTGCATCGAGTAAAGGTATAACCCGGTGCAGAATTTCCCTCAATAAGCTCAAAAAGCAAGACTCTTGGCCGCCCCAAAGCCTTAACTGTTCCCACCTAGACTTTTGTATTTTTAGGCACTTCAAGAGGAAGCTTTCAGATATCTGATTTACAACACTGCACCAACTTAAGGCCGTCATCATTACTGCTTGAGCTTTGTAAAGAACTGTTATGCAAAATTTGCACAAGGATGGAACTGTTAATTTAGCCATAAGGTATCTAAATAAGGTGTCCCTCGATTGTATTATCTTATTTTCCGAATTTGATATAATTTTTTTTGAAATACAACAATTTCTCTAATTTTCAAAAAGTGTTGCATCTTCCGATCTATAGCTATTAAATATTGATGATTAATTTTGGGTATCCATTTGATAACAAATATAACTGAATAAAAATATTGAAATGGTTTCGTATAATCGTTTTACAATGGTTTTTACAAAAACGTAAGTTCACTTTTTCAAATAATTTCACATCATTCTTCCTCATAACAAACCCTACCTATGTAAAGGAAAGGGTATTAAATGTAACATACACGAAGGATCGTTTCATATATGCACATAATATTTCCAATTTCATATTCATGATCCTTCCCAAATTTACATTCAATTTTTTCTACCCATAGATAATGTAGTTCCATAGTTATAAAATAGACATTTATATGTAGATTGAGATCTCATCTTCCTTGCCTTCATCTATGGGATGTATGTAGAAATTCATCCTATCATACATAAAAATATGTATTCATAAATATATTGGAAGACAGAGAGGAATGAATAAAAGGAACAATAATATGAAGCTTCACATGAAACCCTCATAAAATGTCAAAAAAAAAAAATGAAATTTAAAAAAATGAGCCCACTCTTATTGTAATGATCTAATATACAAACAATAGAAAGATCAATTTAATAATAATAGTATTACATACAACGAGCAGGGGTGTCAGCAGGATTATATTGGGGGGAGGAAGGGCTTTATAACTAAAAACAAATGAAAAAATTTCAAAAATCCATAGCTCATCATAAAAATTCCATACATAAACATTTTTGCAAAGAAAAATTCATCAATTTATTTTGTTTTAAATTCCAAAATCCATAGTTATTAACAAAAAATAAAATTTTTGCGAAAAAAAAATTAAAAAATCTACATTTGTTTATAAAAAAAAATTTTTGAATTTTTTTAGAAAATCCACATCTACACACAAAAACTTAGTTTGCGGGAAAAAATTTCAAATGCGAATTTTTTTGGAAAAATAATTCAAAATTAAATTTCAAATATTAAATTTTTTGGAATAAAAAAAAATTAAATATTGGTTTTTTTTTTCTTCAAAAATCCATAGCTATTCAGAAAAAAAAATTGAAAACAAAATTTCAAAAAACCTATAGCTGTTCACAAAAAAAGTACATTTTTAAGTAAAAAATTAAATTTTAGGAAAATCATTTCAAAAATGATATTTCAAATTTTGAAAAATCCAGAGCTATTAACAAAAAATTGATTTTTTTTTAAAACTTAGATATATAGGAAAGAGCTGCATCTGTTGCAGCCAACCCTTCACGGACGTTCTGACGAGCTGAACTTCTCTTGTAAACAACCCCAGTGAGTTATAACCTTTTTTAACTCAATTATTACATTTTAAAATCTCAATAGAGCATCATTTTATGTCCTTTTTTAAATAAAAGACAGTTTTTCACTTCTTTATATACATAAATATATATACCATCTTGATTCCATAAACCTAATGGAAGTAATATGTGAGTAGAATTTTATAGAATATGAATTAGAAGGATTGCAAACCTTTTTCTAGTTGACACATGAGCTGGGTTTTTATTTTCTAACGCTGCTATCATTATTTTTTTTAATTTTGAAGATAGAACATCTAAGTATATAGTAGTCACAAGTAATACATTTGCTCGTACGTGAAAGAGAGAGAGGAACGTTGAGGATTTGTTGAGGAGTTATAAGCTTGGAGTAGAATTGAGGATCGAAATTAGAGTAATTCTTACCAATGTCCATGATATACACGTAGTTTGTTTTTATTTATTTTCTCTAATAGCAGCTCACAGCTGATCTAATAAAACGTCCTGAAAACAAAGCTGCTCTTATACAAAATATTCGTCTAATTGTTAAAATTACCCATCTTAACGTTAGATGCTTGTTTTTTTCAAACACTTACAGATCATATTTGATACTACTTTTTATGTATATTAGGAACAAGCATGAAAGAGTTTAAAAGTTTATTTCCTCAAAATTAAATATAGACGTTTATTATGACGGGTATCAATTTAATTATGACATTTTTTTCCATAGTCTTTTTTAAAATATGATGAATCGTTATCCAAAATTTCACACAATAATGTTTTGTCATTTTGACAACATACCTAAACATATTTGGTGTATATTTTAACATATCTACATAAATTAAGAAGTAATTAATTCTATAAATTATGGAATAATTTATTATTAAATAAATATAAACATATATTTTTATTCTAATCTATTCAATATAACATAATAGTTAATAAAAGAGTAATACAATTTTTGTATGATATAAATTGATGTATCAATCATTTTATTTATAATAAATATCAATCACTTTTGTCGGTATAAATATTTTAATATTTAATAATATTATATTTGTAAAATTTATTATTGATATGTAATTAGTATCTGTTGTATGTTTCAAATTAAAATAATTTTATGTCCAAATAACATCCCTGATTGTTCGTAGAGATAACGTGTATTTTGCTGTAATATATAGCCCTACAGCTTAAATATATTTTATTCCGTAGAATTAACGTGTTTATTTCTTTCTCCCAACTTCACAATTTAAAACCTTTCAATTAGTAAAAATTAATAAAAACGCTATAAAAACAAGTAAGCCAATACAAATTATTTTATAAATACTTGTTTGAGGCGTTGTCACTTCCTTAAGAAGAGGATGAAAAAAATATCCTTTCCCAATATACATTACATGGTTATCTCTTGAAAGTATTATTGAGTAAACTCCTCAACTTTCTATTCTTAAATTTGCTATAATTATAAGTTTTATGGTAAAATTGTATTTCACAACCTCAATATTGTTATTTGTCCATTCTACTTCGACTATCAGCTTTTTTTAAATATAGAGCAGGTCTTTCCCGATTATCGCTTTACTTACCATCTCATTTGGGCCTAATAAGACTCTCCATATTTTTTTCTTCAATTACAATACATCCCAAAACCCTCGCCACAAATACTTTAATTTCTTCAGTTATGATGCATTTTTTAGTCGGGTCAGCATTTCGCTACTTGACATGCCACAAATTTCAATGCCCCATTTACCTTCAACTTAGGAACAAAGGGCCTTACTAAATTATCCTTGGACATTATTTTGAAGGTGTAAAGTCTGAAATATATCATTTGTGTTTCAAAATTCTTCAAAAAATTAGCAATGCATTTTGAAGCGAATAGTTCTGGTCAGTTCATTCCTTATCCATCAGTGCTCTTTGGTGTTTCCAGTTTTTTAATCTAGTCTATACAAAATAAAATTACGCGAATATTTTGTAATTATTTTTTAGATTTGGATATTTCTCTACAATTATACATTTGGAGTAGACGTAAAAGTTTCACCAACTTAAAAACTGCCATAACGAGATATTTAAGAAGGGTGTTTATTAAATATCTCGTTATGACAGTTTTTATTCTTTTTAACTTCATTTAATTTTTTTTTTTTTTTTTTTTTTTTTGACAAGATATTTTGAGTCAGATCCACTTTTTGTCAACAGAATAGCTAATTGCTTCAAAGTCGACTATGGCACACCCAGCAACCCTTTTATATATGGCATCCTTGTTCACTATCAAAAGCACATTTGTCATTTGTCTATTAATTTTCTGGTGTATGTTTTTCGAAAGCACTCATAAAGTCTTAAGCTAAGTTAGGGTTTTTTTTAATTCATACTCTGAAAAACTCTCCGTGAAAAATACTTATAATAGTCAGTATAGAATTGAGAGTTAACTTTTTAACTTACAAACTTTACTCCAACAAACTAATAAGAGTGCATCTCTCCATCAAAGAAACCAGTGATAAACTAAACAAGTAATGAGATATGAAATCCCCTTGCCGAACTACGCTTCTATAATAAATTGGCCTACTATATACTCCATCCACGTATAAAAATTAATATACATTAATTATAAAAGCTCTAACTCTGTCAAAGATGTCGTCTGAAAATTGTTTTCTATTTTTCTGAATATAATTTTGTGACAAACTATATCAAAAGCCTTCCAGAAGTGCACAGCTACAATTGCATTGAGAATTTTTCAGAATCGTGCTTCTTTGATAGTTCCCCTCGTGGTTAAATTCATGTCACTAATTTGTCGCTTGGGGATAATCCTATTTGTTCTTCAGGGATAACCGTAACTGTACCACTTATGATCTTGTAGAATACTTCCAAAAGTGTGTTTGCTCCGAAATTTTTTGGATCAGAGTTTCTTAAAGTAGGTTTAGGAATAAGATTTATCACCCCCCTCATTAGAACTGAAAGGATATTTCCTGCTTTCCTTGCCAACTCTTCAGTTTTTCCACATAATAATTTGAAAAATGCCGCCGTAATACCGGTAATACCTGGAGACTTGTTTTGTTTTTATTTGTTTCTTTTAAACTTCTTATTGGTATATTCCTTGAAGTCTCTTTTAAAAACTTTTTTCCTCATTTTGTTACAACTCTCCTTTTTTTTAACTTTGAGCCATGGTTCTTCAGCAATTAGAATATACCTGTTGACACTTCTAATATATCCAAAATATTTATAGAAATATCTTATTTTTTCTTTTAATAAAAAATTCATTACTTCATACGTCTCCTACGCCTATGGGTATTGATATTGTTCAGTAGCGTGGTACCGGAGTACTCAACCATTTAAAACGGCACTATAATGAATTGGATGTAGTACTTGTAGCGCCGTTTGTGAAAAACAAGTAACTCATCAATAACAACCGCAGATTAAATTTCATTTTAATCAAAAATGTCATCAAATTTATTCAACTCTACTTTCACATTGCAAACAAAAAATATGTGCAAATTGATCTGAACGACATTTTTAGATTTTATTCATCATAAAAATTATCTGAAACAGTACGAAAATATTGGTATCATGTCAATACTAATAGACATATTCCTCACATATATACAAAGTAAGGACCCAAAACTGGCAGTAGCATGTAATTGCGATATATCCACCTTTTTTTTATTATAATATTTAATATTGTAATAAAAACAAGAGCTGAAACATAAATAAACAAGTTTTGTTTTTATTCCATATCTCTAAGTGTAAAAATGTTGCACTACCAACAACACGTTTACAATCTCCTCTGTACCTGTAAAAAGGATTCAAAAATCTTTAGCATCTCTGTCCGGACTTCCTACAACATCAAGAAGTCTAATAAGGAGGGCCTCCTCCCATACAGCCTATAATAACCAAAACTTCTGCATCAACAATATGGCTTACTTTTGGCCTTCTCCAACTATTACCTCAACACCCGGAAGTTAGCAGTTTCATACATCTTGCAGAAAAAAGTTTGCTGCATTTTTCATCTAAATTTGGATGGGTTCTGAGCTGCCATCATAACACCTCGGACACGTCCTTGTTCACGAATTGTTTTGTCTTTATTTCATAATTTAGTCATGCTCCCGTGAGTTTTGGGCCTCCACTCTTTGGGGTCAACAAACAAAATCAAAGACATTCCAGGTAATTAGTCAGGAAATTAAAGAGATGGAAATAAAAAAGATGATGTGTTAAGAAGTGTAATAACGGAAACACATGGAGAGCTTCCCTCATACGCATATACGCATATAATACATTTGTACATTTATAAATTCCTCGGGTCATAACAATAAATAATAATAAATAACAGTTTTTTTTTTTTTACTGAGTATGGGGGTGCTTGTCAACCTTTTAACTTGATTGGTCAACTAGCGAAGAACAAGAACATACATCGTAGAAGTTCAAAAATAAATTACTTTTCTTACCCCATAAACATACATACAGTACATGGGGTCCAACTTACCTCAATTGACTTAAATATGTGGAACAATTTTTTATAACATTTAAAGAAGAAGAAAAAAGTACATTTAAGCGTCATTTAGAAAGCATTTCTTTCCATAAAAACAAAGTGAGTGTTCTAAGTGGATACATTTAATATACATACATATAAGTTTTTTTGTTATTACATACACTCAATTACAGTGTCTTATTATTTCATAAAGAGAAAATATGGGTCAATCTTTGTTATAGGTACTTAAAAGGAAGTCTTTCACCTTTTAAGGCCTACATATTTCATACTATAAGCAACTAATAATTGGGGAGGAGAACGGATGGGGGGTAATTAAGTCCACAGTAAACGAATCATTTCAAAACATGATTGACACGACTTTGTCTTTTATTCTTTTTTTTTAGGGCACAGAACGATATACATATGTATGTATTACAAAGGTAGTTAACTCTCGGAGACAAATATTTAAACTTATATCATACACGTTGTTTTGAAGTAGAAACAGGTTGAAATGATCTAAATAAAAGAGAAAAATATAAAATACTGTTTTCCACTTTAAAAATATACTAATTATTATTTATTTTTTTTCTACCTTTTTCTCAATTGAAGAAAATACCATATAAGTACAAAAAATGTACCTGATTTTGAAAAGTGTGCTATTTAAGTTCTACATTTTTTATCAGAATGACAAAGTTATAATTTGTTGTACAGTGAAATTATACGCCTGTAAAAACAGTACCTCACTTTTATTCATATTTTAAAGTTATGTAAGATTTGGCGCTTTCAAAAATTAATTTAACTTTATTTCTATACCATTTTGATTAAAAATTTTACAAAAATCAACATTATTACATAAATTTAACATTCAACTAATAGAATTGTCATTATCTGGGACCACACGTTCACAACGTTCCTTTAAACGTCCAACTCCCTTCTTGATCGTCCCAATGTCTAAAATCCGAAATGTCCTCCATATCCCAGCACTCAGGGATCTTATGATACTGTGGGAACCTTCAAGGGAAATCTCTTCAACTTATCCCGAGACAAAATAGTTTAAAGAGATTAATTCCAGCGAGTTAGGAGGTCAAAAACTCGATGGGATGTACATCCATTCTCAGAATCCAGAAAATTGAGTGTTCTTTTACCAGTGCAACAGAATGCACTATCCTGCTGCCAGATCCAGATCAATCTTTCATGATGCTGATTCAGGGAAAGACTATAGTGAGCAGAAAACTGATATAAACTTTGGTGATGACCTTCAGGCCCTGCTTGAAGAATAAGAGCGGGATAACAACGTGGTCCTCACTGCTAACAATAACAAGAGCCATAACTTGGGATGAGTACTTGACCTAAAGACGTTATAAGTACTTTTTACTAAACATCTATTGTTCCTCAAGTAATTTTTGTTCTATGAGAAGAACCACAGAATGTTTCTGTTTTAACTTGATCAAAGCCTTGGTTCTGATGACCCCTTTCTCACGTTTGAAGGATTTAAAGAATGTATCTTACGACATGCATAGCTATGGTACCGTAGAAAGCCATAGGAGGTGTTTGGCTGATCCAAAAAGAGTTGAAATCAATTTTAAATATCTTTACAGCACCAATAGAGGTTACTGGTGGAAAACAATGCATAATATTTCAATTGAAATAGAAAAGCAAGGAGGAACGATTAGTCCAATATTTATACAGATGCTTCAAACATCGATGATAAAGTTGGATATGGCTGGTGTATAACTTATGAAGATACCTGTGTCATGGAAGGCTATGACAACTTAAAATGGTACATTACTATTTTTCAAGAAGAATTGGAGTGTATTTTAAAGGCATTACGTGCTCTCAATAATATGGAAAAGTTCGTTCAAAATACCTATCAAAATTTTCCTGGTCAGTTCAGCTGCTATTATTTATATAGCTAAAAATGAAGGCTTCTTCACGGGTCAACAAGTTAGGGTGATAGAAGAAATAAAGTGTTGAAAAGGAATGTGACAATAACATGGATAAAAGATCATTGGGATTATACAGGAAATGAATATGCAGATGTGCTTGCCAAGAATGGCGGAACCATTCTAGAAGAATCGGAAGTGGAAGTTCCCAAAAGTGCAGTTTTGTCCAAGATAAATAAGTACATCGGGAAAACATGAAACGGGAATGGATAGGAGACACAACGTGCAGACAAGCAAAATTCTTTTTGGATGGGCCTACGTCGGAATGGAAACTTTTTAAAAAACAGGAGAGCATCTATAAACAGTATAGTTTGGCTCATTACAGGGCATATTCCCCTTAAGGAACTATCTAAAGGTAATGGGAATGGTGGAAGATGCATCATTCAGATTGTGTGGAAATACAAATGAGACTCCAATTCATTTATGGGTAGAGTCTGATGCCCTGGAGTGTATTAGGAGGGAAGGAAGAATCGGCATAATATACAAGAAATTTTACACTACATTGAAGCCATTAAGAAGACTGGTTATTTTAATAACGTTTTTTAAATCGGTGTTGTTATTTTTATAGACAGTTTTAGGGCCTTGTTTTGGTCTTATAAATTTTTGTTGTAAAAGATTTGATTTTACTATATGAAAATCTATCCCAGTTTCAAGGGTATATGTTACGCGGGTTGCCGCATTTGATTGGGATTTCTGTTGCTTTAAGGGGGTTGCCATCCTGTCTACGTACCCTTAAGGTGTGTAATAGTAAAAAAAACAAAAAAACTAGCCTTTAAATGTAATCCATTTAAAAAAATGTAGAAATATAATACGACAATGATAGTCCGGGAATATGGAAGACATAAATAGCATTTGGTATGATTGGCGTATTTAGCTAAATACCTGATGATTTTGGGTCAATTTTTATTTCTTTTTGTATGAAAGATTGCGTGATATAATAAAATTAACGACGTGATTTATGAAGATATCGAAGCTAATTGAATGAATATATGATTTTGCTCTATGGAGAACACAAAAACATAAAATTTTGGATAAAAAGATAGAAAATATATTGGATAGAAAGATTATTATCATGTTTCTCGAAGTAAACGCAATTAGAAACATACCAACTCAATCCAAGAGCAAATATTTCTTGACTAGTCATGGTACTTTTTAATCTGAAATAGGTTCCCCAAAAATTTCCATAAAATATGTTTGCATTTATTGAATGTACATACATAATTTCTGGGTTCAATATTTAAATAAATTAAAATGCAAATCATAAAAAAAAAAGATTTACACATTTTTAATCCCAATTTCAAAAATATGTTTTAAAGTTAAGCAACATCCAACTTTTTTCGGATTGGATATCGAGGGGGCTTTATGAAAAGGAAACCATGCAAGAAACTGTGAGATTGAATTAATAAACTGCATGAAAGTTTATGAGTCACTCTTTACTATTTTTCTTAGACTTGTCCAGTACAGAGTCTAATGTTTTTAAACTTCAAAACATATTTTTTAATTTGGGATGTAAAGATACTTTTAATTTGTAGTGTTTTTTGTTTTAAATTCTTGAAATTTTTTGCAATAATGAAGTTTTGGGAGCTTGGTCTAAATTCAGAACTAGCAAAGGATTCAAAGGAACTACATGCATTTTTTGCTGGATTGGATGGTTAAAAAAAAAAAAGTTCTAACCGAAGAAATTCTGTCCACCTCAGAGCCCCGACCTGAATCCCCTTGATTACAGCATCTGGTGGCGAATTGAAAACAATGCCTGTAGACAACGTCACACCAGTACTGAGTCTCTAAAGTAATCGGTTGAGAAAGAGTGGGGATCAATGTCGAAGCACTACGTTGTCAACATGTGCAACGAGTTCCAGGGTCGCAGTGAGTGTTTGATTGAAGCCAAAGATGCTCAAATTCATAAATAATGTTGTCTATTGAGTAATAAACAACTTTCAATAAATAAAAAAATTCTAGAATTCCATTTAAAGCCACTAAGTATAATTAATTGTTCAAAATTCATTAAGTTCCAAGACTCGGAACGGCCTGATTTAGGACACTATTCAGTTAAAACTGCAGTAACCAATAGGTAAAGCTTTAGCTTTATTTGTTTCAATTTTCTTCACATACTCTTAAGAAAAATTACTTCGCAAAGTGGTCGTATTTAGAGTGAAAATAGACTTGAGGCGGTGTCAAATGGGTGGACAGCCATTGCCAGTAGCATCCTCATTTATTCCCTCAATGTATCCTATGACTGGAGTCTTCAGGGCAGCGATGTTCGGGTGACAGAGAGTCCTTTTCTCCACAAGTGGACAGAACATAAAATCAGGACATTATGGGTGCCACATCGACTTGGGCCAGAAGTCCAGGCTATTTCTGTTTTAACAGATACATTTTGGTGTGGTGTTTGCCGTGTGGCAAGAGCATCTTCTTGCTGGGCGCCACTGCTGGACGAGGTAGACTGTGTTCCTGGATACCTTGAACTAGTCCGAAATCCCTGAGAAATGCAGAGATCTTGATCCGAAATCTTGTACTTCTGGACTTATTTTTAATATCAGAGTCAAGTACAATGTAGGAAATCAAATATAAAATCATTTGTTTCTGTTGCAATTTCAAGCTTTGAAATTGGTTAACATCACTCACAATTATAATGAATCTGAGGAGTGTCCTAATTATCATGCAGCACCAGGTGTCGTGTACTCAAATGGTAACTAAACCATTGATTTGGGGAGATAAATAAATTATAACAATAATCATTTATGATAATGAATATTAAACGTGAATTGGTTTAAAGCCACAAGAATTATATAACTTTATAAGGATTACACATCTATAAACCATAAAATGTGAAGTTTTATATGTATGAACAAATTAAACCTCCCATATTTCCTAATTCCATAGACCTACCTTTTATCTTCTTTTCTTTTTTTTAAAGTGAGATATTAATTTTATTTTGCTCTGATAAATTTTTTATCAAAATCAGGTGATTTAATGTTCGAAATATCTAATGTCAAAGAATATAGTTTGGTCAACTTTATTTTTTTATAAAATGTTGACAGTATTCATGAATTACTAGATATATGGATGATTGGAAAGTTTAAAATTGAACAAAACCTCAGAAACTAACCTTTTTCTATTAATGATAACGAAGGACAAATATGTTAACTCTTTCATAATGTAAATATTTACAAACAATATAAATATAATCGAATATAATTATCTGTATAAATCTTCTATATTCACGTTATACTAGATTTTGTATTAAAAAATATAAATGCCATCTATATACGTAGTTTTATCTTGTAAAATTGGAAAAGTTGCTCAAAAAATGTTAAAAAGCATAAAGAAGGTTCTTTCCATCGATTTCCTAGCAAAAATAGAAAGCTTTTTGAGAAATGGAAATCTATCATACATCAAAATTGGATGTTTTTTAAGTCATTTTTAAAAATTCTCTTAATTTTGTAATAAATAGAATTAGACTCAAATATAAAATCGAATCGTACTGGAAAAACTAAAATTACTTGCAATAACTTCATTAAAAATTGAAGAGAAAAAAATTATTATAATGCGTTTGTATTTAACTTTGAACTTGAAATTAACTTATTTGCTAAAAGACCTCACGTATATTTTTTTTTTAGTATTTTTAGATGGAAAATTAGTTGATAGTAAAAAGAAGCATTTGGTCCCTTCATTTCAAAGACGAAGATTTTTGGACAGAATACATATGTTCGGACAAACCTATAAAATACCGTTCCCAGAAGGAAGATGAAGTTCCGTCGTTAAATCTGCAATAATTCTTCCATTACTGAGTAGAACACAGAAGAACTTCAAAATATTATTTTGCTGGCTGACGAGGGAAGAAAACAATGAATAAACTTGATCAAATGACTCAAATTTTTTTGGACGATGATAATGTTTCATATTTATCTGAATTGAAGGGAAAGTTAGATTTGAATTGTGTTCCAAAAGGAATTCAAGTTATTTGGGTGGAAAATGAATATCAATTTTTGTTCATTAATAAAAATTATGAAGGTCTAATAAAATTTAATTAACATATTGCAACTAGTAATTTATGTATTGTTTTATATAATAATATCAAAAATTCAATTATTAAAAAAAACTTTATTATACAATAACTGTCAAACACAACCAACAATAAATGTTAACAATGCATTTCTGCTTTTAAAATTGTATTCTCAATGTGTAAAAAATAATCATCACTATATTAAAAACAAATTTCCTTCTTTGGTTAGGTTTTTGGGGTTTAAAATCAAATAACTAGAAACTATTTATAACAGAATATGTAAATAGTAGGTTTATAGTTAAATTAATGTAATTTTTACGTTTGAAAAAAAGGATACGCTTCGTTTAATTGAACTTTATTCCGTTGTTCCGATCGTTTATTATAAGTATTCAGATTTCACATTAGTTGGATTCTGAATTGACATTTAACTTTCTTAAAATATTCAAGTCGTCATTGTAAGTTTCTTAATAACTATATGAAGTTGGAGCAAGCAATTAAAATGATTGATCACAGTGTCCATTATTTTTGATGAGGATTTCAGAAACACTAAATCTGAAAATATAATAATGATCTTAGTACAATATTTCAAATTATGGAGCTCACAAATACCATAATCTGATAACTTTCAGCATTAGATTTTTGTTTTTCCTTAAGCTTTAATTCTATACAATTTGAAAACTTTGAAATGTAGAATTTATATCATTAGGAGATTATCAATCAAGACATTTCGACTCATAAAATATATTGATATATCGAGTCAATGATGGGATCAACATTAAAGGAAACGACGAACAGAGTTTCCATATGAACGTTGCGTTTTAAAAAGTTTTGGAGTCATTGCCAAAGGATAAAAGTAAGGTTTGGACTGAATGGGGTAAGAAAAATGACTAAGGAGGAGTCATTGACAGGCTTATTTCATTTGTGGTAAGGGAAAACGTTCCGTCGGCCCATCGAGAAATCCCTATAACATTATTAGCCTATATGTATATGAGTAGGCATATAATATGATATATTTCCATACGCTTCTGCTGATAACTGTTGCTGAAAAACCTCAACGTGTTTGACTATTCATAAAGATATCGTAGATATAATCATATATGTTGACGTTCTAGTATGTATATTAGGAAAACTCGTGCACTTATGATCCTGAAATATATATCCCTCCTTGATGAATTTTAATGTCAAAAAGGTCCATCCAAATTAATGAGGGATCAGATTAGTGTTTTTCATCTTCCGCTCATTTAAGTCCTTCCCTAAGGAGGGGGATATTCTCCACCACTACAACTAAGGAAATACACACTCTGTCACGGAAAAAAATTTGACATTTTGAATCCGATATAACCACAATGAAGTAGATAGTTATCTGCCTCCTGATTTGAGAAAGAAATAAGGACTCCCAATGACTTGCTACTCTTCAGGAACTGATTCCTTTACTTTTTACGAGTCAAACACATGTCATTAATGGCATTATTAACAGTCCTAAGTATCACAAGAGTAATAAACAATATTATTTGAATAACTAACTGAAGAGGTGAGCTTCAGAGGTTGAGCGTAGTGATCATCCATATAGTATAGTTATTCATGCAGTATTTGATTAAATAGCTCAATAGTAATCTATTAATTTATTTTAAATATGTACTCACTAGATCAGCGGTTTATGAATTACAATCGAAAACGCAAGGATTATCATTTTTATAATGAAAAGGAGCTCAAAACTCATGGTTGGATTGAGTTAGAGATTGGAATTTCATTTTTAAGTTTTCTAAATGATAGTTTATTTAAAGACTAAACTTTATTAAAATCTGAAGAAAAAAATACAAAAAGTATACATTTTCTATGGATTGATCAATATACATATATACAAGGGTTGTCTGAAAAGTTTCTGAGTTGATCGTGAAGATTGCAGCACTCCTAAATATAAATAATTCACATACATCTATCATCTTTTGTGATCAAGACGTGAATGTTATGTTTTTTTCACGACCTGTCATTAAATATTTATTCTCCAAAATGGCTAAACTTTGGTGACAAACCGTCAATAGATGCTAGATAGATGTGACTAGCTCTTTAAGTCATTTTAGATAATAAATATTTAATCACGGCTCAATACTCGATTTCCTCCATTTCACAAAAACACTCCCATCAACTCACTCAAAGAACCGTTACTTAACAACTGCCTGTCCAAAATGCCTGAAACTTTATTTGAATAGCCATCAACAGATGCTTGATAGTGTGACTATCTTTTATTTGCGAGTGCTACCATCTTCACGTTGATGTTGGTAACTTTTCAGACCACCCTCGTAAATGTAAATACATAAGAGGTTGCGAGAAATGTGTCAAGAGGTTGTGTGATTTTATTAAAATAAATTAACTGCATGGTAGTTAGTACAAAATTATTATAACATTGTCCATTCTATTCAAATACGTATGCGCATAGATTGATTAATTGTCCAGGGGATTAAGCCTCTTGTACATTAAGGTTTGTGACCCTAACTTGGGATGGCTATATAAATATATGTAAGTAAATGAGAGGGATTAAAAAATAATAACAATAAAAGACTTAAATGCAGAGAGGGGTCGTCCTTTGTTGCACTTTCCATATAATGCAGTTTTTACTTTGCCTTTTTATAGTTTATTTCTTTTTTCTTAATTGAATTTCCTTCTCTTTTTTTCTCCTTTTCAATTTATGTATGTACATTATTATAGGATTATAATGACTGTATCTAATTAATTTATTTATTGTTCATTAATTTCTAGGAAATGCAAAATATATTTATAAATAGCTTTGCACCTGCTCAATTGGAATAAATAAGCAATTATTTTCCGAAATTATAGTTTTTATAAGGGTAGTATACGCACATTAGGAAGGAAAATGTTAAATTCCTTGTCTCACAATCAGTTGTGAAAGGGTTTTCCTTTCTTTCTTGACAAGGAAGGAAATTTATGGAGATTTTTCCAAAGAGTTATTCCTAGGCATGGGATATTTGTTCTTCTCCCTTACTACTCTGATTGTAAATAGTAAAAGTTATTATGTTCATAGAACGTGTTCCTTTCTTCCTCTTGATTTATGCGATGAACATTCATTAACTAAGTGCGTTTGAATTGTTATTTATGTTGATTTACATATAATTCATACATATTATTAAGAAGTTGATGCTCCTTCATATAAATTATATATGGAATATGTACATAAATTCGAAATCTACATTGAGTTAGATACATATAAATAAAGGTTGCTTTAAGATGATAAGAAATCGAAGGAAATGTCAGATTCTGTTGATTTATCGCAGTATTCACCCATAGAGGGGGAAAAAGTGGACTCTTATGGAAGAAAATGAAATACAGTCAAATCTGGATAAAGGAAAATGCTATTTGTCAGATAAAAAGTTGACTATATCTGGGGTATTTTTTGTATATCCGGAGAAAACAACGATTTTTGGATACTTATTTAAATAATCAATTTTGAAACTCGTAATTTTATTTTATGGATAAAAAGTTAACTAATTTTAATTCTTCTTTTATACGAAGAAAACCACGATTTTTGGATTGCAATGGCAGCCCGTGCAATGGTATTTAGAGGTGTGACTACAATAGTGTTGGGGGGAATACAAACTCCATCCTCCTCTACCCTTCATATAAGTGAGCTAATTTGAACCACTGTTTCTTTACATTTTTCAATCCAACCTCGTCTATTTCTATATTATTATATATTTTTCTAAAATAACTACAGGGGAAATTAATAATATCAAAGGTATAAAAACCCTGTCTACTATCCAGGCCTCCAAAATGAATTTTTTAACATAGTGACGTATATCAGTTAAATCTAGATAAAAAAAAATTAAGCCCCCGCACACACAATAACAAAAACGTGATTACGACACTGTTTATAGAACAAAATGCATTTCAAATTAATTTAATATAAAATTAGGTCAAAATTATTAGATTGAAAGATTTAAATCATATAAATACTTTGAGACATTCATATTTTATCAAAAGTCACACACTATAAAAAGTTAGAGAGTGTAAGCTTTAGATGAATGATAATTATTTAGAAAGCAATTTGATCTTTTCAAAATGATACAATAACCACATGGAGAGGAACCTATATTTTTGGATGTATTCAAGATTCATTTGATGTGTACTTTCATAGACACTGGCACGAGGGTAGGGCTAAAAGGCAATAATTGCTTACCTTATTTTTGTATAAAGAAAAGGCTTTAAATTTGGTTATATGTGAAATTATGTTAATATAACTTATGAATTTCTTCCAACACAAAAAAGTTTGATAAATCATAAACTTGTACTGAAATTTTGTATCAAGATGGATTCTTGCTTGAATAATTATCTAAAAGTTTCGATCTTGCGATCTTTTTTTCTTTTTTTTTATGATCCTTTAATTAGTTAAATGGAGTTGCACTGCACTGATTAAGTATATGTAAACATTATAGTATTACAATCCATCCAACAAACCTAAGAATCCTTGTGTTAAATCCATATACATAAAGTATATTTCTTTTTCCAGGAATAACTTGGTCCGAACTTACACACATTGAGTTCAAATGTACAAATTTATCTTGAGCGCGTTGCTCATGAGCTATGTCGATTTAATCTTATCTTGTTTTTATTAATATAGTATTAAAATAAGCGGGCTATAAAAGTAGTTTCCCATTTTATAGCGTAATACAGGCTAAAAAACATTTCTGCATAGTTTGATGTGGCTTTGAGTACCCTATAAAATGCCATGGAATTATAAAAACATCGTAATATCACGCATGTACCTTTGTTTGGTTTTTTTTGAGTAAAAAATAATATAGTCCATTTTTTTCCTTTTTATCAACAAATCACTAATTCTATATTCGTTCATGTGGGAATAAAAATTCTGGATGATTATTCCAGGTCTTTATAATTAATTGACAACGCCGAGAAGCTTTATGACAGACAATGATGAAAAAAAAAAGGTCAAAGCAAGTCTGGACCATAGCAATTAGACTTGAAGTTGTATGATCCGATGGCGAACTCTTTCCGCCAATATGAACCATAGGCAGGTTTGGTATTGTTCGTTTAAAATGTGTATCATAGCACGTCTGGTAAAAAGTAAGATGTTATTAAAGTTTTATATAAGTAAAATTTGAAATGTTTCCGTGTACAGGATATCTATGTCTAAAAATTATTCTAGCTCAGTGCTTCTCAATGTTTATTATTATTTTATTATTTTTTGACTTTCCCCCTCTGCCCGCTTTCACAGTATTTGGGCCTTTTTATTATTAAAAACTTATTTCCAGCATAATAATCTATGAATTTTTGAAAACTTGTAGTTTATATTTATAAATTATATTATTACAAAAAGTATCAAATTGAAAGGACTCTCCGGTTTTAAAATTAAATTGGCATGACATTTTTAATCTTATAACGTTTCAAAACTCGTATGGGGTTGCTAAATTTACAGTTGTTTTCTTTCCACATGAAAAGTTTAGATTTATTTTTAGACAGAACTTAGGGTTGTTGGTTAATATTGATAACTCTACAAAAAGTTCTACCCTTGTACTTTATTATACTTTTTTTTTTTTTTTGGGGGCAAAGTCAATATTTAAAATAGTTTAGTTATTGCAAATTTGATAGCCCGGAGCTTAGGTTGAATTCAATAAAGGGAATTAAAGTTTTATACGTTTTTATTTAGCATTAGGCTATTAGTTTTTGGTTCAGTTTATAACTGGCCATTGTCTCTTACGCCAACACTAGCATCTCATGCGCCATCAAGTTAGCCTGCTTTGTCATAGGTGTGCTTTAAGAGATGAAGAACCCCGTCATCTGGTATATGAATGCCCTAATTTTTTGATTGAGAGGACACAGCTTTTAGACAATATTCAACCTCTTCAAGGACATTTCGTCATTTGCCTCTTCAGTTTTTGAATGAATTATGATAGAGGTGGCTGGCTGAGCAATGCACCATCCCTAGAACTCGTTCAGGACGAACTGCAGTAGGATACCTAATCTGGCAAGCTATTACGAGGGCACCAAAAGTTAAAGTTATTTTTACATGTATTGATTGTTTGTTCTATTTGAAGTGTAGCAATAAATGTTTTATTGTTAGTGTTATTGTTGGAGTACGCTGGATTAATACTATTTCTTTCTAGGATATATTATTTAGAATATTTCTTGGTTGGGATAAAAATCTGAGCCTTTTCCCCTCATTATTTAATAAAGAAAATTTTCATCCTTGTTTTTCTCTCAAATTGGTTTCTTAATAACGAAATTATAGAAATAATTTACGTGTTGAATTTTGTAGTTGTTTCAATTCTCCCTTATGGGAACATTTTCCACAATTTGAAAAGCACTTTTGTAGTTTAATATCCACTCAACATCAGTAAAACCATAGAACCATTGGTGGGGAATATTTTTTCCCATCGTAAAAGTATTTAAATGTGGGTATTATTGATTAGCTTTTACATTATATTATTTTAAGACTTAGTTGTTACTATTCAATATTACAAATATTATATTTGACTCCTACATTAGTCTTTTTGCAAGAATACAACAAGATAAAGAAAAAAAAGCTGAGGAACCCCTTTTATGAGATAACATTCCAAAACGAAGAATCAAAGATACAATTTTAACTTTCAATGTAACTCATAGCCTTTTAACGGATTAATTTTTGATACTGTGCCATGCATATTATATATATATATGTTTTCATCATTTTTAGACACTAAATAAATATGTAGAGTGACTATTTATAGAAAACAAGACGGGGTTAAATCAAAACAATGGACACGTGCTGAAATTAAATAAAGGGATTGAATCTCTGTGCAACATTTACATTTATTTATTTAAGGAAATTTAATATTATATATAATTTTTTCACATATTATATACATTCACAAAGGTATTTCACTCTAGTTACATATACAATAAGTAGTAATTTAATTATAGACACTCCTTGTAGAATAATGACTCATTGTGTCCAATCATTCGTCCATATGGATAGCTCCTAAAAAAAACATAATAATAAGAGTAGTTCTAACCTTTTTATTTTTTGGCCATAAAAATTAACTTTTTAGGACAAAGGGTCTTTATTTTCAATATAATGCTTTTTCTCGACTTTTTTTTTTTTTTTTTGCAGACACATTGATTTTTGTTATGTGCAAAAAGTAGGAAAATAAAATAAAATAAAACGCTGTAACCTATATGAGTGAATTCGGGGGTTCTTGTTTTTTTTTTTTCTGCAGGACAGATAGAGTAAAATAACAATAGAAGGAGGAAATACATAAATACATAGATACATTGGGAAGAAAAGTGCATTCCATCCATCTGCTGGTTGGCTTGACTGGTCGTCATAAAATACATCTGTTAGTCTTGGAAAGAGGAGACGTGTAGAAAGGTAGGTAGAATATTGTGCTGTATTTTCGTAGCAGTTCGGGTAAGAAATGTCGTATTTTGAGACTATTTCGATGAAAGTTTTCAAGTAAAGTTAGGTAATTAAGGGCAATTCATATGAACATGTATTTAGTGCATTGTCAATCCATATTTATTATTTCATTTCACTCTTAAATCCAGTCTTATCAGTCCTTAGAACCGTTCCTTACAACCCCCAATCCTGCAGCTTCTCACTTTTAGAACTGATTAAATAAAGAAGAAATAAAGTTGAGTGGCATAAATATGGACCGAACTTGATAAGTTTTAAGACTGAAATGTAGGATTGAACTGGAGTGTACCGAGACGTAACTGGACGGGACATCAGTCTACAGTCCTAAATAAGGACTTACACAACAATAATTATAAGCAAGGGCAGGATTTTTGAGCACCCGATTATAAATTTGAATGTGATATAATTTGATAAAACTATTTTTGTAAATAAGGGGGGAGGGATTAAGTCCTCGTTGAGTCAATATCTTATGACATAGTGCACCGGTGTCGAAATGCAAGTTGAAAGAAGGTCAAATTATATGATAATTTATATATTTTATTTTGACAATTGTTATAAAATATTTTTTGTATTTTGCTATGAATAACAAATTTGACAAATAACTTTAATAATTTTTTAAAAAAATCACAAAATTATAACATTTAAAATTTTAGGCAGAAAAAAAAATTGCAATAGCTACAGAATTTAATAAAAAGAACAGTCGTAGCCAATGCCACTAGGTCCATATAGTTATGGTTTCACTGACGTAATGCCACGTTTTATTGGGTTTTATAACAATTTACTACACTCTGTTTTAAATTCCCTGGTACGCCAGTACTACGTTACTACTCAATATCTGACTTTATTTAAATTTTACTTCAGAGTCACAAATTTAGTTACTAGAATTATAAATTATAATTTATTTTTAATGGGTTGAAGGTCAAATCGTATTTATTCAGATAAGAAGTAGTGTTTACAACTTTAGTTTTAGTTTTTTTAAGACAAGTGGGGAGAATACTTGATAACCAAATTATATTGTTTCGAAATATCGAAATAATCAAATATCCAATGATTGATTTTTTTTTTTGAAAAATATCTACAAAATGATACAACTCCTCATAAATATCTAATTTATGCCAACAACTGAAAATTAAAAATAATGTAGACATCAATGTACCAAACATTAGTATGATTTCTCTACCAAGATCTCAAGATTTCATAAATTTAATGATAAAGTAAGCCTTTTTAGGTAATCATTTAATTGAAAAGTAAAATTGAGATACCAATATTTTCGTTATATTACCAAAATTACTATTGGTGTTTTGATCATTTATTGATTAAAGTTATAAGAACAAATTTGATGAATGCATACAAAAACAATTTTGAAGCAAAATTAAGGAAATAAGGTATTTCAGAATGGGTTAAAAACAGAATAAATTGAGAGGATAAAGTTTTTTTTTAGACTTCGGAAATTTGATGATTTTTTTTTTGGGGGGGAGAAACGTAACTCAGAAATCTGTGAAGTTACGACATTAGTGGATAAATATTTTGATGAGAGACTGACACTGCAATCCTATATTCAGTTTTAAGTACCAACATAACACAAGTCTTACTAATTTCCTGGGAAATATCAGGATCCACTTAGTAAATAATAAGGACTCTAAAATATAAGTGTCGTGTCTATTTAAGCTTTTTCTTAAAGAATGAATGTATACATATATTTTTAAGTATAATATTTAAATAGAGCAGGTATTCCCGGCGTTTCCCGGGACATTAAATTAATTAAGAACTCTTCTTCTTAATATAAAAAAAAATAAAGACTGTAAAATTTAAACAATTATTCTCATGTTGATTTTATAAGGAGATAGAGTAGGTCTGTTCCCCACCACCACCGGTTGTGTATATGAGCTGCTTGTTCCTCAGGTTAGTTAAATTCTGCTGCTTTTTGGAGCATCAAAGAAGACTTTTAATATCCAAAATATAGCCCGGACCTCAAGTTGTACCAGTGAAGTGCTAAAAAATGCTATTTAAAGGCCTCCATCGTCTGTAAGGCCTAAAAAAAATTGATACTCAACCGTTCATAGACCCATAAGAATCAACAAGAAAAATTTCAGGAAAATCCATCCTTCGGTTTGGCCGGGATTGAGGGACAAAGATCCCACCCAAACATTCACATTTAATAAAGGTAATAAAAAAATACATCATAAGAAATTGGGAAATTGGGCTTATTAAAAAACATAAATAAACATTGTATTTTAAAATTAGTCCAGAAAGACAAAGAACCCTTTAGTTTACAAAAGTACACTAAAAATTTATACAACAAATAAGCAGTAAAAATAAATAATCAATTATAAATATACAAATAATGTTCTGTAAATTTATATGTCTATAAAATTAATAAAAATTAACCACAAAAAAAAAAAAAAGTCAGAAGTCAAAAAGTGGGCACCTAAGATTGCTTACTTTTGTGTTCTCCAGAAAATACCCTATAATATCCATCGGAATATCATCCTTTGAAACTTTCCAATGAAACGCCATATTTCTTGAACCAGCTGTAATAAACTCTTAACTCCATAGCACCCATAAGGTCATTACTGGGTCAATTTTTTTGCAATGTAAGAGTTCAGAATGTAAAATCCAATTGCACTTTCATTCACCATAGAAAATTCCTTATCAAGCATTCAAAAGATGAAAAAAATCACGAAAAATGAAGTATTTTTGTCAATTATTTTAAATTGTAACTAAAAATAGATAATAAATATTATATTAAAGATTGAAATTTTGATTGAAACTTTCAGTTTAACTTTTAATTTTCTAATTGCATATTTAATTAATAAGCAATGTAAGGTTACGTGTTTATAATATAATAATAATTAAGTCAACCATTTGGCAAATTGTAATAAGTAAATAATATTTTAAATTTGTATGTACACTATACAATAATGATCAACAATTTGAAACGACTACCTACATCCAGTCTGTTCCTTCTAAAACTCTATTTGATCCCTCCTTCCTTAAAATTATTGCGCATCGTTTCACATGTAATATGTACCTAAAACTTCCATTATTTATTAATACTTTGAAAATCATTAAAAAGTTTAATTTTCCTTTTAGAAGAGGGATAAGAGAAGAAGAAGAAAAAAAATATATAGAAATAAAGAAAGAATCGTCACAGCATGTGGGATCTATTATTTCATATTATGTAGTTTTACTTTTTTTTATTATTTCTTTTTTGTGCTCTTGTATACAATCAAAAGATATTAACTAAATAATAGTCAAAATAATAATAAAATATTGATCTTAGACACACCTTTTGAACATTATTTATTTATTATTTTACTGTGTATATATATTTCATGTGAGAACCTTTTCTTTTTGAACAAAATGTATTTTTATTTATCAATTAAAAAGTGAGTTACTATTATATATTAACCTTTATAACTAAATAATATTTCGAGAGACAGTCAAATTATATAAATTTATATGTTATACAATTACACAAAAACAATTTTGAAAAACATACAACTAAGAAAAAAAATGACACATTGAGAAAAAAACAACTAATGTTGTTTTTCAAAATCGAAAAAACAGTCGTATACGAGTCCTTAATATAAGTTTATTAGATAGAGAACTGTTAAAGTACTCAAGTTGATAATTGTGCACAAAACGCACTTTTAGGATAGCTGTCGCAAGTGGTATTGGATAAAACGAAAATGAAATTTTGATATTGAAATACAATATTTTTTTGGTACATCTTTTGGTCAATTATTGACTTTATATTCAATTTTCTGGGGTTATTAGTAGAAACACAAGGATCTTTCCTAAAGTTTAGAGCTATGATTCTTAACTGGGGACTCTACAGTGCATCGTCTAGAACATACACCCGCCCCGCGATTAAATTTTGACCGCCCCAACATTTTATCATGGAAAATCAGCTAAATTTAGGCATACTAATCTAAAATGACAGTTGAGAGCATTGAGAAATTAAATAATTAGTATTTAGTATTTTTTCTACTTTCTTTTCTTAAGAAAATATAAAAAAAAATGAAAATATTTTTATTCTTCATTTCTTTATTATAATTCCTGTAGTAAAAAATAAGGGTATTGTTTAAGTAAAATTATATTGAATACTTGTTTTCTCTAAAATAGTTAGAGTTATTAGAATTAATCCTTTGGAAGCACCGCAATTTGAACTTAAAGTAGTATCCTCACAATGAACGAATTAAAAATAGGTATATTCTATCTGAAAGGATGCCATTAAGTCTCACAAATCATGTGAAGGCTCTAAACAAGTAATTTTTAGTACATTCATTATTATCACTACAATCCCCTTATCCAAATATATATATATATACGGGGTGCTCGAAAAGTCTTGGAATGTTATTAAATTGAAAATTTAAATCAATCAGACGACCTTAGGGGTACAGAAACGACTTGAAGAGGGATATAACATTGAAGACAAATTAATCAAACTAACTCTTGAAGCCGTCCGAGAGGCCTTTGAAACCAATCCAAGAATGATAATGACTGAGCTAGCCAAGAAAAAAACTATTGTCGTATCCACAGTTTCAAGAACAGTAAAAATTGCTGATATTAAGCTCATACGGCTTCAGAAAGACCATTACTTTGTTAGATCCAAAAAACAGTAGTCTCCAAAACAGCACCTATAATGATATAAACCATCATGAATGAACCTTCACTGATGATCCTGTTATTCAGAGGTAAAATGATAGGTGTAAAACCCTTGATAAATCCCGAAAAAACGGGATCCCTAGAGATAAGCCCCTTTCTTAACCCCCCAGACCGGCTGTTTGAAGCTGAATACATATTCATGATATTGCTGTGGCCTTCTTTCGTTTGGCATCCATTTTCCACTTAAGAGTACTTGATCTTACCTAAACAGCTGTCCTCACTTCTAAAACTATCGCGCCAATCGCGGTTCTGTACCACCAAGACCGTCTGATTGATTTAAATTTTCACTTTAATAACATTCCAAGACTATAGTGATACTGATGAATGTGATAAAAATTACTTGTTTAGAGCCTTCACATGATTTATGAGACTTAATGGTATCCTGTCAAATAAAATGTACCGATTTTTAATTCTTTCATTGGGACGATACTACTTTAAGTTCAAATTGCAGTGCTACGAAAGGATTAATCCTAATAACTTGTTGATGGATATTAACGATCCTTAATTCGTCAAAGAATGACAATATTATCCAGACTTACAACGATTGGGTTGAACCTGGTTGGGTTTTAAAAATAGCTAATTGTTGTAAGTAATAATTATTAAATAAAATAAAGAATACAAACTTATGGATTTTAATCAATAATACCTTCCTGAGAGAGTCTATGAAAAATTGATTGGGAAAAGATCAATATAATCTCTTTGAAGAAATGGCAATGCCTCTAATATTTCATCTTTTTAAGTTTATTATAGTGGTTACTATTTCATTATTCTATTTATTTAAATATTCAATGTGAATTTAGAATAAAGAGATATAAAATAATTTATTCCAGCTTACTTTTGTGTTGATGGGCTGCATAATGTAAATACACTTCCTTGGAGGAGGAGGAGTGGTGGAAACCCATGAGGGGGGGGGGGGGGGTAATGTTTGATATCTAGTTACTCCCTCTCTCTCTCTCTTTCTTTCCCTCTCTCGATGTTGTTGTGTTGTGTGACTACAGAAAAAGACTCTTCTTCAAATCTGACGGGTCACGTGCTGAAATTAGCATAATTACAATCCTTTATATATATTTCTATATATGTATATATAGAAATACATATAAAGGGAAATAGAGAGCCAAAACAATGATGCCCTCTCGTGGGAACCGCGTAATCAGCGAAATAAATAGAGAGGAAAATTCAAAACATTATGGTGTTAAATTTTTTGTGAATGGGAAAATTGGATTAATTTACTTTTCAATTCTTTCTTTCACATCCCTAAGCTAAGTGAATGTATATATGTGTATAGACATTTATATCGTGTTGTATATAGGTTATTAGATATATATGCAAATGGAAGATTTTTAATTTCTTGAAGAGGGAATCATAGGTTTAAAGTTATCACTAGTGTGCCAAAGACAAAGATAAACAATAATGATTTGTTGTTGAGTTAGTTGGACTACGGAGTAGAATTGAGGGTTGATATTTGGGTATTTCTTGCTTATGTTCTACCCAGATACAGAGTGGAATTTGTGTTTATATATAGGATCTTATAGCTGTTTGAAGCTAGTTTTATAAAGCTGTCATGACCCCCATCAGACTTTAAATTGTCAGGGTGACCACATTAATTTTTTGTATTTTTTTAAAACATACTGGTGGATATCAATCAAATCCGGATAAAGGGAACTGTTATTTTTTAGATGAAAAGTTGATTATAGTCGGATTTTTCTTATATCCAAAATATATAAAGAAAATAATTTTTAGATATTTATACAAATAAGTAATTTTGAAACTCCCCATTTCGAGGCAATCCGTGTTTGATTAGATCCTATTTTTGACAGACGATCCAGGATTATTATTTTATCTATCAGTAAAATTATTTTAGGGAGCACACAGAAACTGTATCCGTATTGATTGAAAAGCCATGTGAAACGTATTTAAAAAGAAATATGCTGAAAAAAAGTATAGTCTCACACTACCAGAATTCGAACCCCAAATGTTGAGGCCTTAAAGTACTCTTTCAATTAGACATGAGCTGCCAAAAGCACCTGCAGCAAATTATGCAGTTGCTATTGCTCTGTTCATTTTCAAGGCTTTAATATCATTCTTATAAATTATATGATTAAAACTGCTTCGGATATTCAATACACACAAACTAATATATATTAGTGTTTAATTTCTTCATTTATTCGCAAAACTTTTGCACGACCCAGTACAATCTTCTTAATGAAGTTACAACATATAAATAAACGCTTAATGCTTGCCTATACACGACATGAATTAATTCATATAACAGGTCAAAAATGGTCTTTAATAGTATTATGGGTAGATATGATATGACTCATACTTGTTCATAAATATTAAAATTATATTTTTTTATGTATGTAGAATCTATGACTCATGACTCTTTTTTCCTCATGTCATGAATAGTAGAAGTACGTAGTTGCTGTAGTCTGTAAATGATTAATGCAGATTAAGAAATTAAATTCAAAAAGTAAATAATAATCTTTATTTATAATGGATTAAGAAGTAAGGAGGTCTCTGCAATAATAAGCCAGTCAGCGAGCATGCTGCCAGGTGGGGATTAGAAAGAGGGGGAGAGACTATGGAAGAAATCAGTTTATACCAAATCATCATGATGATTATAATAAAGGGAGAATAACCATCTTGTTATGGATTAAACTATTATTATTATTATTATATAAGTTTAAAAAATTAATCCATAAAAGACAATTTGTGCATGCCTCTATAAATCCTTTGATATTATGATGATGAAAAATTTCAACAACTCATTTGCATCAACCTGCTTTCATTTCAATTTATCTACACATATGCATATTTTATATGAGTGTTGGAACTCAATTTAAGATTGACTTTACCTCGATTCAGAATTAAATTATTTATTATTGGCAAATATTTTGGCTGAGAATCCTGGACCGAAACTTAATTGGCATCAGGAAACACTATCTATCCATCTTGCATCTAAAGAGTCATATCTCAAATTGTATGTGTAGTCATCAAAGCGATGTTTTCTTGTTGAGATTCACAATTGATAAATATCATTATTGTATTTCAAACCCTATTCTTCCTCAAAAATAGACAGGAAGCAGGCCACAAATCAATTGGTAGTGTCCAACTATGGAAATAATAAAGATTCAAAAAGATTGTTTAGAATAGTTCCCAGTTAAAGCATTAAAGCAAATGTTGAAAAGATGACCAAGTGATGAATGGGGACCCACAACTTACAGTAGTATTTACTTACGATTTATTCCTGTATTTTTTTAATTACAATGTTTCATTACGCAGTCAAACAATAGCTGAAACAAAAATAAAGCGTTTTGTTTTTATCCTATGTCTCTGTGTGTAAAAATGGAGTGCAACAGCAGAAAAGGCAATGCATGTCCGATCTCCTCAGCACCGGTTTTCAGTACGGAGAAGGATGTAGAGACCGTTTGCTTCTCCATCTGAAATGCCTAAAACATCAAGAAATCCGATAAGGAGCACCCCTATACAGCCAAGAAGAACCAAAACTTCTGTAGGAACAATGTGGCTGACTGTTTGGCTGCCTCCTATTGGCCCTCTTTTAGCCTTGATCTCAAAGGCCTGGAATTTGAAGTTCAGGGTCTTGAAGAATAATGTGACCATTGTTCGTATGAGCTGCCTGTTTGTATGAGTTTGTGGGGAAAATATGAATAACTACTTTAGAGAAGAGTACTTTCTATATTTAAAATAACACTATTGCATTCAAAATACCAGTATTATATTTAGAAAGATATATATTTATTTTATTATGCATTTGAAAAACAATTTACACTAAAAATAGGCGAGAATTATTCTTTTAGAGGGAAATGTTAACGTACCCACGACTGATTAAACAATGAACAAAAAAGAGCACACGCTCAACCGTCTTTTCTTTTTTTTTATCACTATACTTAGTTTTTTCTTTACACCCATCCCATCTTTATATATAACTAATTGGTTCGTCTTCATGAATTTGCCCTTCAAAAGGAAGAAAATTTGCATAAGTAACGAGGAAAATGATAGAGTATTGTTATTTGTGGTTTTCAGAAGCGATCTCTTCGCCTGGAATAGGTAGCTAAGAAAATCGACTCAAACTGACTGCCAAGTTTTGTTCCTTTGTTTCCAGTTTAACCAAAACTAATTAAAATTTTACACATCAATGCGCAGAACGAGTATATGGAAAAATAAGTAGAAACATCGACAGCTGACAACAAATACAATAGTAATGGTTATTTAACTTGGAGTAGAACCGTGATTAACCATTCATCACGAAACAGGGTCTGGAGTACATTTTCAGATCATGAAACCGATTACGATCTTAAAATCGATCCATAACTTCAGTTAAAAAAAAAAGATTACTACGCTCTTGGACCGATTCGGAATTACTGGATCGAATCGCAGGATACATACCTACACAACCATACATAAAACACGTCCTGCCGTTACGTAAAAGTAAAAGTCACCGAAAATTAACGTGGCCATCCTGACAATTTGAAGAATGTTTGTCAAGAGAGCAGCTTGGTTGTCACTACGTTTTATTAAATCAGCTGTAAGCTGACGTGAGAGGAGAGAAATATACCCAAATTTCACTCCAGAAGGCTGGAATTACTCAATGTCGTTCCTCCATTTTCAACAAGGACTTACACTTATAACTCCCGAGCAAACCTTTATTGTTACTCTCCGTCTTCAATGAGGACACTCAGTAGTTATTACTTTATACTGAGATGTTCCCTTCCAAAGAATTAAATAATAATGACAATGACAACGGCTTTAAAAAAGCAAACACCCTGTTCAGATTACACACTAGAAAAACCCGCTCCCGCCTTCTAGGACATATTTTATACATCTCTGTACATATATCTATGTACATACATGTTTTAATAAATGATGATAATATTCTGACATCTCCTCTTTCCCAACTTCCTACTTCAATTCATCATATAAATGATGATCCTTCTTTCAAATAAGAAGAGCACATTCAAAAATGTGCTCAAATATGAATACATAAATATTATTATCAAAATTCATTCCATGCTATTTTATTTTTATTATTGTTATTCTAGTAGTAGAACAAATCAACTTTTCAAATTATAAAAGATATATAGTATACATATATATTTGAATTACATATGTAAATAACTTTTCCTTCTCCCAAAATGAGAGCAATTAATCATTTACACGAAACTTTAATTCCATATAAAAAATCAACGCAGGAAGGTTCTGTTGTTATTTAATAATAAAATTAATTTGATAACTATGTAATACAACTGTTTCTTTGTAGACAATTTATATATACATACATATGTATATATGATAAATATGCGCTCATCTGATTAATGGGCTCCACTTTTAATGTTCCGTCCATAAAAAATTAATCCTGTATATGTATATATACAAAATTATAGACGCTCCTCTTTTCCAAACTAATGATTTCATATTTGATACACTTTTTATACAATATTTTATATATATATATATACAACAGGTTTTTCTCATGAGACGACGATGACATCAACGACAACAAGAACTCGAGTTTCAATTTTCAAAAATACATAATAGTCTAGCGTATAGATACACAGAACATAATATATAAAATGTCAACTTTGTTACTCTGTATATTATATACATTAAAAAAAGAGAAAGCTCCTGAGAACCATTTGAAATCCAGTTACACAAGTCTTGTGTATATTTATCAATTATTATAATAAACTCTCCGGACGCGTGTCCTTTGATCCTTTTCTCCTCTTCATTAGATTTGGTCATTCAATACGGGATTGACATTGTTCCTTCAAAAACAAAAATAGAAAAATATAAGTGAAGGCAATTCATTCATCAATCAATAAGACATATATATATATATATATTTATAAAAGGGTTTCTATAAAAAAAAAAAAAAAAAAATAGGGAAGGAACAAAAATCAAATGTTTGAATGGATCAAAGATCTTTATCACGTCTTAAATGGATCAAAAAAGAGTTTATTGAAAGTTATCCGATTCAAATATTGATACAAAAAAGTTTGATAAAACAAACTTCCTTTTGAAGGTGAAGGGGGACAATAATTCGGCTATGTAAAATATATATATATACAGTCTACACAACAGGTAATAATAGTTGGTGTTATAAATACATTAAGAGATGTGACTTGGACTCTGGTTTCCCGGGCTCTTAATCCCCCTCATTTTACTCCTGAGCGAGTCTATATATATATATATATTTTTTTTTTAAATCAAATCTACTCTAAATTAGGTTGACCCCCCCTGTTTGAAAGTAGACCTGATTTTTATCGAAGCAAGAAAAGACAACTCAAAGGCAATTTGTGATGTGTTTTAATACTATATTTAGCAGTATTTGTTATTCAATATGTCCTCCTTCACAAGGGATAACAGCCTTGAAACGTCGGTGAACAGATTAGCTGGCTCACGATCAAGGCCGTGTCCATAGCAAATATCGCTGTCAGGATGGGAGGTGTGACAAAATCCAAATTTGGATGAGAAATGAAGTAACACTTCTTCTTTAAGACACTCCAAACTGCAAGTCCAGGGGTTTGAGGTCAGGGTGGAGGAGGAACAAACGAAGGCAGGCTAGAAGTCAGGTATATTGTTGGTATAGTTTTGGCTCTTCTTGTATGTAAGGAACTGTAATGGACTTCATGATGTTGTAGGAAGTCCGGATGGAGATACTAAGAGTCTCTGCAGTTTTCTTTGTACTGACACTAGTACAAAGGAGTTTGTGCACACTTTGCCGTTTTCTTTTTTCCTTCAAAATTTTTACACTAAGAAACATGAGATTTTGAAAAAAAAATGGTTTATTTTTGTTTCAGCTGCCGTTTGATCGCGTAATGAAACCTCCTCATTAAAAATAACATGATAAAATTGTAATAAAATGTTTTACAAGTTTTTGTTGCCACACTGTATATGAGTAGGTTTGTTCATCAAAAATGACCCGATCCGTGAGTTTGCTGATGCGTTTTATCACTATAGTACATTCCTTTGTCAACAAATAGGTAATATCAATGTATATAGACTATATAGGTCCATTTAGTAGGTATTATTGGTGAATAGTGAAGACGATAGAAAAGTAGTCAGGAAGGAGAAAATGCAATCTATTTATGAATGTATACCTGTGGGCCGTATTATGTACATCCACTTTGTCATTCAATTTCCTTTACTACTCATCAACAACAAAGAATATTGTCCAGAAAGACATACGTTTAGAAATTTCTACCATAAAATATTCAATTACTCTCATAAAAAGAATAATCCATACGTATCGTACGCTCTATGTTTGCATGTCATCCATCCCTCCTTCTTTTGAGTGATGGATGCCTTGTTTTGGGAAGAAGTCGTCATATTTGTTGCATCAGTATTCAAATTATTCCTTCGAGTTCAAATTCTTTTAATGGCTAATTGCATAGAGATACATCATCTATGATATTTATTAAGCATAGATAAATAGGCTGTTCCATTGACCCAGTTCTCGTTTATTGACTCTGAAAAATTTCCAAACATCATCTCTCAATGACATTTTTTTCATAAATGGTGGTTGATTAGTCAGAAATGACTTTTTCTTCTTTTTTTTGGTGTATTTATTGAATCATAATTAAGACAAAGGATTATTGTTCTGTCAGTTATATTTATAAGTGGGATTATTTGATAACTGACAACATGACAAATATTCAAACTTGTTAACTTTTGTTTCTATGAACAGATATTTAGTTTCTTAATATGTGGCCCATCAACACAAAAGCAAGCTAGGATAAATTTATCACAATAGGTAGAGAGTACCTTACATTTGTAGGTATTCTTTGACAAGTTATCATAAGTTTGTTTGAACAAATTAATCTTATTAACACTTTGGGTGTGGCACAAATTGCATTTTAAGTATCCAAAATGTATCGTCACTATAAATGAATAAAAAAATGGACAGATTTTATTTGAAAGACCATATGCAGGTAAGTCTTTTAACTCTCCGTTGGTCAAAAGGGATATTACCGAAGAGTCCATTAAAATCTGAACTCTTTGAATTTGCAACTTCAACAAGATATAATTTATTAATTAACAATAGAATTTCAACAATTTAATACTATAAATAGACGTGCGTCTGAGCTCTCTTAATTCTAAATGTAACTCCTTTTAGTTGCAATTATAGCGGTGGAAGGCCTGGTACTTGGATATAGTCACTTGACTGTCATTAAAAAGGTAAAATCGAGTCCTTTTGACGTCATTAAGTATATTTTTCCTGTTTTTAATTGTATTATAATGAAAACATGTCTATCTTTTGCAAGATATGCGTAATGCTCTTAATATATAATAGGTGAAGTAACAATTTCTGAGTTTATTCTGATAATAACATGAACATAGTTAGGATTATCCGATTTAAATAGTTCCAAACAGTTCTCTTGGTACTATTCAGTTTCTGGGCAATGGAATAAGTGTTCAATGTTGGTCCAACTCGACGATTTCTATTATTTTATAGACATTTTTAACCTCCATATTACCAGAACGGAACAATTGCAACCATAGCTTTACTGTGGCATTTAATACTGTATTGGGTCCATAAACAGCACCATTTTTTAGCCACCTGCTCTGCCTAGTAAATTGAAGAATGTATCGAATTATCTATTTTTTTACTTACACTTTGGAACACTGTAACACACAACTGGTTCTACCAAACACTAAACTGTAAATGAACTTTTTTTTAGTGTACGCTTAACCTTTAAGAATACCATAAGCTTTTTTTTAATACAATGTATCATTTGGTAGATATAACTCACTAAAGGCATCGAGCAAAAACGCTCAGAACTATTGACTTAACCTAATATCTTATTTGGTTTAATAAGACATTTATAAGAAAAATACCAATGATCGGCAGTTAAGGAACGGTCTGAAGGACTGGACCGAATAGATAAGGACCAATGCAACCCTAGTCGTAACTACAAGAGTAGTTACTTCTATTCTATTTTTTCAAACAAGAAAAAAACAAAATAACATTAAACAAAGTGAAAAATGGCATACATTATATTTTTGAAATGTGTTAAAGCATCTATTGAAAAATTACCCAAGTAACCCTCAAAAAGTGAAATATATATTTATAGTTGTATACAATATGTAATATTTGACATTTTTATAATATATACTCTTCCTATTGAACCTTGTTTTATTTCAACACGGTTCAAATATGAAAACAGCGGTCAAAAATGGAATTTTACACCTGGTGCCTCTACATTTTTAGGGAGAAACTTACTTAGGTATTAAGTCATCATCAATACTCATTGCATTATAGGATTGGACATAAGAAGTAGTGTTGTGATGGTTTCCATCCAGTCCAGTCTTTGAACTCTCAGTGTTTCAACTTTCCCTAAAAATATAGATAGTCTAGGCAATAAGAGCATTGCATATTGCAAATAAATATTGCTATTTTAATTATAATGCATTATCATGTTTTCACTTTATATTCATTTTTTTTTTCCTTTGGATTCAAACATATGCACAATTACAAAAAATACAACAGCTTTATTATACTTTTCAAGATCAGAATATTTATTGTCTATCTGCCAATCAAACACAAGTCTGCTTGGCTTAGCTTTATACTGTTTCTATGCCTATAACTTCTTTTTTAGAAATGGGCTCCCCCCCCCACCCATTTCTAAAAAAAATAGTGTAATTTTTGTAAGATTAGTATTGCATTAGTCCTTCTCTATTCGGTCCCGTCCTTCAGACCGGTCCTTAATTGTCGATCCTTGGAACTTTTCTTATAAATGTCGATGACTTATTAAGCGAAATAAGGTTGTATTTTTTATATATGATTTTTTCAAAAAAAAAAAGCTGCAATTCCAAAAAAATGGAGGACTATGTACAAAGTATCTATACAGGTATGAGGGGGAGGGATTTTGAAATTGTGAACGCAGGGTATAATAAAGTTTGGTACATTATTTGCACCAAATGCAAATATGGGGAAGTTTTTATTGCAAAAAAAAAGAAAAAAAACTTGCGTGCAGTATTTGTATATAAACTATTCAAATACATTTTGTTTTTTATTTTTTATGACTTACTTTTTTATTATAATCAATTTTACGATCACATTTTATTGTGTTTTAATTACATTTTATTATTAAATATTAAAATACTGAAAAAATTAAAAGGAAAAAGTACCTATTAGAGGGGCTAAACATGTCCAAAATTGGATTGAACATTTTTCGACACAACACTATTAGGTACATTCTAGGGCACTGCAATTTAAAAAAAATGGTAGGAGCAAAATATATAATTTGTTTTTCAAATTTTTTTAGGAGGGTGATCGCACAATATGGTCCCACTTCCTACAACCGCACAAGGGGATATCTACAATGTGTGCACGCAGATAGGAAAGGAGACGTTTAGAAATTACGAACATGGGTGAGGGGCAAAAAATGCCGAAAAACTTTGACACAATCTTTGTTCATTGCCTCCAAAAGTACATTACTTTTTATTGCAAAAAAATTATTTATTAATTAAATCACCAATAAATTTTGCGATTCTGCAAAAAAAAAAAAAAAAAAAATTATATATTTTCTTGTTACTTTTTTTTTTTTTTTTTTTTAATCAAAATGCCTCAGAATATTACTAATAGTGCTGTGACAATAACTGTGTCCCACTTCACTCCCATCAGGTCTTAAATAGTCCTTCAAGTCGACCTCTTTTCCTCCTTAATTATTGAGTATTCTAATATTTTGCAAAATATTATAATTAAGATACCATAAAAAAATTTCGTTAGATAGACCGTACTAAAGTATTTAGATGATGTGGACTAAGTGCGAATATGGTGGAGGAGGGAAGAGACAAAATATGGCAAAAACTTTGGCTTAATCTTTGACCATGGCCCTTAAAAGTAAAAAAAAAGGGGTATACTTTTGCGAAAAAATCATTTAATTATTGATGAAGTTACCAACAAACTTTGCAATTCGGTGTTACTTAATTATTAGTTGGTTTTTTTTTACATATTTACGAGCATATGTAGTTTAATTAACTTTTGTTTTTATGGTCATCCATCAGGAGTAGGGATTGAAAACTTGGATCAATTATCATAATTCTTGCTTGTGGGGAGTATAATACGGTACTCTACATAAAAGGAAAGACTGTAACTGTAATTAGTCGGATTTTAAAAGGAAGAAAAAGAAATCATACTATCATATTAATAGCTTACTTAATTTAATTACATGACATATAAAAGATACTTACAAAATTGGCTTCCAACATAGCCTGAAACAAAACAAAAAGTGAGACATTCAAAAACATGTTCTCTACTTTACAATGACTGTAAAAAAAAAAAAACAGATAGAAATTTATGAGGCCATGCTCCAAACCTCAAGGCACACATAAAAGATGTCACACATAATTTGAAACGTCTTATTTCATACTCCATAAAAAATCTTCTGCACCATGGACAATAATTCCACCTGCAGATAATATGCTTACGCATCTCACAAAGCATTTATAATAAATAGGTACATTTCCACATTCTTGAACTAATTATGTACAATACATAGAGATGTATGAAATATGTCCTAGAAAACGAGAGTGGTCTTTTCAAGTATTTTTTTAAATGTTCCTTCAATTGTTCAGATGGTACTGAGTAAAGTATTGCAATTACTCTATCCGATCCAGGAATGGTCTTTCAAGTCCGTATAAACTTGTCCAGGAATGACTGAGATGCGTTACTTACAAGTTCAAGAGAATCATTTATCCCGTGTGTGTTGTCCATTCAGCTACGTCTTTACATCTTAAGCAGTTGTAATGTACATTTAATTCTGGATCACAGAACATATAAGTATACAGTTATAACTACTACGTGGGCTCATGAAAGACGGAGAGTAAGAAGACTAAGGGTTTGCTCGGGATATATTTTGGTCTGTTAACTGTACTCTGATCATTTTAATGGTACATTTATCTTTATTATTTAACTTTAAGAATGTTACAACTTTTGACAATGATTCGTTCACAACTTAATAGTATTAATAACACCATTGACAAACTCATTTTTCTTTCTTCCCGAGGACAATATTGTTAAAGGATTTCTTTTATTTGTTCGCTCTCATATATGTACATATACTAATCGTGTTGATGGATTAGTTTTCTATATTTATGAATATTATTTTCACTATAAACATGGAAAAGAAGTGGAATTCTTCTTTATTTTGAGGATGTCCTACTGTGACAAAGTAGGTAGGTGAGTAGTGGGGGGATTGAGAATGGTTATTATGATCCTAATCATTCTCCTTTCCCACAATATTTCCCTATTTGTTTTGCTCTTGTCACTCACTCGTGTTAGAAAGAGGATCTCCGTTATGATTAAACTACCACTAGTATGCACTACTATGATAAATATCTATAATTGAAAAAGAAGGAATCAACTCAAGTGTAACAAATGGAATAAAGGATTCATTAGAGAAGGCGGCGGCAGCGGCAGGAGCAATATGTATAACTTGAGAAGGGCTCAAACTAATAATAAAAATCCTGAAGGGTTTTTATGTACCATCCCCATCATCATCATCGTCTAACCATGTATCATCCATCCCTTAAAAAGAATTACACGTTTTATTGAGTGTAAGCAACACACACACGCACTTGAAATGAAAGGATATGTCAATTTGTGAAGTCCGTGTGTGTTAATATATAAGTGAATAAAAGGGAGGGAAAGAGTTATTCAGTCTCTTGAAAGATTTCTGTAAGGCATATCGAATGGCATCCTTAATAAATATTATGTGTGTGTGAGCTCTTTATTTTGCAGAGGGAAAATTTTATCATATTGATATACAGGGTGTTTCAGGATTAGAGTTATTTCACAAAAAAAATTACTCACTGATAATGATGTATAAATATTTGTAAATTTTGTAGCCTGCCCATTTTTTTGGGGTTGCCAAACTGAAGAGGGAATTTTCTTTTCTTTTATCATTATTCTAATCGAAATTCCTGAGAAGTGAACTTCTTTTTCTATAACAGACACACAACTAGATACAAAACTGGATTGAACATTTGTATGCACTCATAAAAACCAGAGATTAATACTGAGGATTAAGTTGTAGAGTTATAATTATATCTCCCTTCCCCCTTGATCTTAACAAAATGCCAGAGACACTTCGTTACTGACTTGCAGCTAGTACACACATTATATTCCGGAATATTTTTCCTTTACGGGTACCATCAGTTTGTTTTGTTTTGTTTTAAAGTGAGAGCCAAATTAGATCATTATGGTGTAATCAAGTGTGTGCAGGATTTTTTATTTATTGAGAACCCTCCTCCAATGCTGGCTGTAGGTTTTTTTGACAATTTTAACTGATAAGTTATTATTATTTTTTTTTTGTAATAATCTTTTTAAAAATTTTCAGAAAAGACTAAATAAACTAAAACAAAAAAAAAACATTTGTAAAAGTAAATGGGAAATTGTTTTTCATTTTTTGGGGAAATTATGACATTGAATAATTTTTTGGACATGAGAAAATTTATTTTTTTGTAATAACTATAAATTTTCCGCAAAATTGGAGAGCCAATGGCTCCTTAGCCCCTATAGTTACTTCATTGTTCTCCTCTTCGACGCTAATATAAGGCCAGAAGTCTGAGGCCATGAGTGTACTAAATTATTGCACAACTTCTGCACTTCATTTGCAGTCCATGCATTAGCGTTTGCACTATTTTGGTCTTGGGTAACGAAATCTCTACATAGAATACTTCAAATTTAATGTAGTTAAATGGCCTCTAATTCTGAACCACTCTGTATAATATGTAGTATAATAATGAGAGACAATCATCACGAAAGGGGAGAATGAGTGAGTGAGGGATGAGAAATGGCGACTGGACAATCATCCTTCAACTTCTCTCTTTCTCTCTTTACAATTGTTATTGCATCTATATATGTATTATTCGGTTTTACAATCCTGTTTTTAAAGGAAATGATCAGGATGATGATACAATTGAAGGAAACAAAACATAACAAAATAAATCAATGGCCGATGATAATGTCCCTCAAGAATGTGTGCGTGCATGTTAGGGTGAAGCCGGTGTACAACAAATTCTTACTTTTTGACAGATAAAGCTTAAACTTTTTTTAGTTTACTCTGTACGGAACTAATGAACACATCAACCCAATTTATTTTCATAAATGTTCACCTTGAGCAAAATATAGATGAAATTTTATGAAAAAAAAGGACAAAAACTATTTTTTTGAGTTTTTAAATGATTTCAGTGTAAAAATCCATTTGAGTTAATTTAATTACAATTTGCAGCACATCCAAAAAGTTAATAAGAATAACTTGTTGATAGAAATTGACCATTATTCGTCAAAGAAATACAAATATATGTGCATTCAATTTTGAAAAAAAAATCATTTTAGCTTGTGTTAAAATATGTTCTTTTGTTTAACATACAAGAGTTATTGTGTAAGTGGGTTTTAAATACAGTAATGTCTGCAGGGCTGAAGGGGATCCCTCCGCCCCCCCCATACAACAATAAAATTATAGAATATTTGTCTTGATCAAGCAAGGAAAAATTATGGGCTTATAAAAAAAATGATTGGAGAAACAGTGGCGGAAAATTTAATGGATTTCTCCAGTCCTAAAAAAATGGTCATTTAATCAAATTCAGGTCTGGAGAATAAATTTTAACTTTTTTTTTTAAATAGCTCTCCTGGCAATAAAAAATATAATTGTGCTGACGTCCCTGAAATGTTAAATTCGTAACTGATAAATCTGTCAATGCATATACGAAATATTCAAGTTTGTTTATACAAAGTAGGGGCATTTGCCTCACCCTAATGTACGAACGTAACTCTCTGAGACAGCAATACCTAAAACAACGACAGATACAATATCCAATTTGTACTCGAGAACGAAGGGAAGAAGGCAATTACATATAATATGCAGAATAGACCACACAGACGTGTCCAGCAGCCCATTGTCACTCACTACACACAAAGACTGACCAGGAATCAGCACAACCACTATAAATAATAAAATTTGTGTATTTAACATATTATTTAAATAGGTTTGAATACAATAGGGATTTACGTAGAATAAAGACTTTGAATGCAATTGCTCAAAGCTTACTTGTGAATACATACTTCTTTGTGGTGGGATAAAGTATTTTTAGCACATGTGTTAACAATTTACTGCATATACACCCGTATATTTAGCTATTTCTGTCTTTCAATCCGAATCAATTAGAGCTTTATACATATTGCTTTTTGAAAACAAGGAAAAAAGTGAAGTCCGCTTTGATTTACATACCCGATTAATTTTCTTTTGAGTCTTTGTGGGGGGGGGGGAATATTAGAAAGTACGTATTATGTAGATTAGCTGATTAATACATATATCCCAAGTAAATTAACAAACAAAATGAGATATTTTCACCTCCCCTTATTTTGAGTTGCACACATCCTTACTTCTATATGACATTTGACCCCTAATACAACACCTAAAATTAGATTGAGCAATCTAAATCAAATTGCAAAATATTAAGACGTTGTTTCATCATTCATCTTGTACCTATAACACTATGAAATAGAAGTGTATAAAACATGTCCTAGAAAGCAGGAACACCTTTTTCTAGTTAGTAGTCTGAACATAATTGTTTTATTTCCAAAGCGGTTTTGTAATTATGATTACAAAACTTGAAGACGTAACATATAAGTATAAAGTAATAAATAGTGTGTGTGCTTATGAAAGACGAAGAGTAACAATGAGATTCTGCTCCTCAGGAGTTATAAGTGTAAGCTCTTGTAAGACTCGTAGTAGAATTAAGGATCGATATCGATGTAATTCCTGCCGATACGATGTGTGGTGTTTGTTTTTCTTTCCTACATTTTAACATACATAAAATGCTCCGGATTAACATCCCTACAAATCGAAAATGAGGCCATACATATATTGTATAGTAGCGGGACTGGATAGAGGCGAATAGACACAAAGAATGAAGGTAGAAGAAAAGAAACAGAGGGAGAAGAAAAAAGACGGAGAGATAGAGGGAAGGAGATAGGCAAAAACTGGCAAAACAGTCTCTTAATAACCTTGAAGGTCCGAAAAAAAATCATACGAGCATGCTTGGTTGTTTTTATGCGTCTACTAATTTTTTTACTGATTTGTTCGACCGTTTTGATTCCATGAAAGAAAGGGAAACAAAATCAGACTTGTAAATATATATAAGATATTGAGCACATGTTGTAAATTATATAAATGGTATTTACGTTATAAGCAAAAAATTAGGTAAATAAACGAGAATAATTGTGGTGAGGACAATTCAATAATTGATTTGTTGAATTTTATAAAGTTCTAATGTACATAAGTATATTTAATACTTGGAAATTTATAATAAAAAAAAGCCATCAATTAGTAGTTAGTAATTAAAATGGGTGGTGTTATAATTAAAACAGCCATTTATTCATAATTATAATCTAAGCAAGTAAGCAACCCTTTCCAGTATGAATGATACCCATTTGATGTGACATTTGATAACCAATGTAACACCTAAATATATCAAACAAATTAATAAAACACACCTATAAGCTTGGAAAGATTATCTTGACTACGTGATTACTTTTTCTCCTCACAAGACGTCACTTTTAAGATATCACAGTCCGATGACGTTACTCTATTCTTTTCCATCGTAAGATGTGCATTTTGTTACTTGCGTTTCAGATATCACATTCTTAGTTCAATTAAAACGCTCCAATTATGATAATTTTGTATATAGTTATAGAGAAATTCATTTCTTCATCAATGCCCCCGGCGTATAAAAAAGTATTCTCGTAGCCAACAATTTTTGGGGGAAATTGATTACTTAATCATCGTTTCGCTACTTGGTTTATAGGTTGGATAATACCTAAATGTTTTTACTATTAAGGTTAGATGAAAAATTTAAAGGTACTTCCATAGCTAGTATACTGAGAAAGATTTAATCAGAAACTGAAAAAAAAATAGTATGCTGTGAATAATTTTTTATTTGTGTATGCAAATATGTCCAACTTGCAAATTTAAAAATGAGATGAATCATTTACAGTCACTTGTGATGAGGATAATTGAATAATTGATTGATATACTAGTACGTTATTTATTGACTATTACGATGACAATTACTAATTGTTACATATTAGGAGGCACATTATGAAGCTCAAATACCCATTGCTAGTATTAATATTCTAACTGATTATTAAAATAACTGATATTGTAATTAAATACGACAATTTATGTAACATTATGTATTAACCATGAAGGTACTAAATTTGTGAACATTGGTTGTGTAAATAGACAACCTGTTGTGTCTGATTACAGTATCTTAAAGAGGAAATACCATTAAATCATCACGGTCAGATTATAATCATTATCAGTATAAATCTAAGAGATTGATTTAGTGTTTACTATTTTAAACAATGATATGTATGCCTAGTAGTGTTGGATTTCAATTCGAAAATGATAGATCGATCTGAGACCGTTATAATTATTATTAGAGCGAACTTTATTCGGTCCTATAAAGAAGCTTGACCAAGACCGGTCACAAAAAAAAAATAGAGAATGATCTATCTCATTTAAAATTGAGTATAAATTGATTATATAAAGAAATTGTTGATGATTTCATTTGTTAATAGAAATTGTTAGCATTGGGACAATTATGTCTTATGAAGTTTAAAGTGTTTTAAGTAGAAAATCGGTCCATAGAGTGAGACCAAAAAAAAGTGTATCAGACCATAATCTCAAGACGATTAAATTTTGTTCCATGGTCTGAGACCAAAACGAACAAAATATCACTACAAATCAGTGGAGCAAGTTGCACTTTAGACCGAACCGAAAAAAAAAATCGTCTTAGATTGTGTTTCAACACCGATATTATTATCTAAAATGACGATGCATTTTCTTGCGTATTTTAAAATGTGATTAATGATTTATATATGTAGAATGGCCACTCGATAGAATGCAAACTTCTCCCCAAAATCCTTTCCACACATAATTAAACTTCATTTCTGTTGATTGTTGTAAGTCAAAAGTTTGCAATTTTGAACATTTTTTTAAGCATTAACGTTCCCTTGAACCTTATGCTGTATCAGAAGTTTGTATAAGAAGTTTCATTATTTACATACAAAATGACACTCAATTTGTTCAAAAGCTATTACCAATTTTGCGTTTATGGCCATTGCGACCTTGACCTATTATTTTGACCTCTCAAATGTAAAGGGATTTTACTATAAGTGTAAATAATCTTCCTACAATGTTTTACTAAAATCAATCGGTAATTTTTTCCGTAATCCTGCTTACAAATAGACCATGGAATAACCAAGGCGATTATATATATATATACGTTCAACTTCGCTGGCGAAGGTAATTAGGATTCGTCAGTTGGGGAATGAATTAATTTGTAGTAAAAATAGAAATCCTTAGCTCAAAGAAACGCAATAATAATTCCACAATTTTGACGAGGGGGGAAATCAAAAACAATTTCCATAATTCCATAAACCATTTCCCTTCATAATAACATAATAGATGAGAGTTGTGGATTTGTGAGTCCGTGAGTACATATACATATATTTTTAATTGTGGTAGAAGTAAAAAAAAACCAAAAACAAAAAGACCTCCTGTAAAGATGAGAATTTGTGGACAGTTTTACTGATAAGAGATCTCGAATAATATATCTTATATACATTGAGATAGGTGTCCTATTCTTAATACATACGAGTGTATACGTTTCTCTGCTCAATTCACTGCTCCCTGTCGCACTTGTTATTGTGTTGTATCATTAATATTTACGATTTATTTTTCTCAAGAAAATTGAACAAAAGAACTAATTATACCTTTATATATGTATTATTATATATATTTAATTTTATTATCCCCTACTGTTCATGCTAACTTTTACTAACAATAAAATTCTAAAAAAATAATTTGGATATGAAAGAATGTCATCATCATATGTACATTGGTTGTACTATATGAATCATATGGATAATGTATTTATTAGTGATGTGCTGAAGTTTGAAAATGTTAGACCGATCAGAAACGATATCGTAGTAAAATTCCATAAACATACAAACAAAAACAATTTTGAGCGGTCCTACAATTTTTTTTTTTTTTTTGAGGGCAAAATATATGTATTTATTTACATACAAAGTATATAAAATATACATACTAAAATAATAAAACGTGATGGTAAGGAGGGGGGGGGATATGGAGGGGTGCTACACTACCCTGACTAAAATCTAATAGGCAATATAACGGTTTTTGTGTCAAAAGATGAATGTATGTTGTTTAAATTGGGTTGTTTTTTTGGCACAATTTGAAATTGACAACATTCATTGTTGAAAGTTTTGTCAAAAAAACTAATACCCCTCTATCCTTCTTGTTCTTCTAGAGAAAACCTATTAGTAATGGTCTTGGCAGCCCACAATCTGTTTAGGATGTATGACCTTTTTTAGAAGTGGAAAATTTGGTTCAGGTTTAATATTTCAGACCACGGTCTAGATTTAAACATTGGTCTGAAGCGGTATCGTTATAAAATTCAATCTATATACAAAGAAAAAAAACCAAATTTTTTGATAAATTTAATTTGACAAAAATATGTCATATATGACATAGGGAAGTTTTAAATTTATTCAAGGGGGGGGGGAGATTTTATATATTGTCTTGTAACTTACAGAGTGGAGTTTTGGAGGGTGCAAATTTAATGGTAAATAAGTTTCTTCGACCCTTAAACAAAAATTACTTTGCTGAATGCCATCTTGTGAAACTGTCCCTTTATCAAATGATCATGTTACCGAACAGACACCTTGTCAAATGGATAGTTTGCCAAAAAAAAATGAATACATTTCATGATGATTGATACTACAATAAAGTCTAATATGATTCCTATTCTTGTTCCACAAAATTTAAAAGATAAAATCTTTAATTATTTGCCAAAAATTGCAACAAATTAAGTGTTTATTACTTCAATATCATCTCAGACTTTATAATTCTCAAGACGGTTTGACATTGGATGACAAACTTAGACTAAACAAGGAGAACTTGTCTCTGCAAAAAAAAACAATACCAAAAATATTCACCCAAGAAATCCAAGCATCTTCAACTTTCAACAAACTAAACTCTATATTTTTGTGTTAGCGAGTTAACGATGACATTTATTCGGTAACTTTGTAAGTTTTGATCCAACTATTAAAGAATCCTCATAATTAAATTATTCAATTAATTAATTAAAAATTAATTATTTCAATTCTTGGCAAATAATTAAACATTTTATCCAATATAATTGGAATTAGCATCCTAAATTAAAATCATCATTACATACTAATGCAACATGAATCATGATAAAATATTTTCTTTTTTTTTGCCAAACTGGTCATTTGGCTATGTGTCCGTTTGGCAAGGTGTCGGTACAGGGGTAAATAAAATTATTTTTTTCTAAAATGATTTTATCTTATGTATTTTTTTTTTTTCTTTTGGCAAAATTAATAATATTCAATGCAGTCAATTTATCTTTTCTAAGAAAAAAAAATGTCATTCTTCTTGCAAACTCCTCCTTGGATGTTTGACCTTTTTTTAGTTTCAAAACTACGGTCTAGACCTGAAATATCCGTCAAAAAAATCCATAAAACCGCACTGAAAAAAAAATCGTTTCCGAGCCGAATGTCATCACTATTATTTACATACAACACAAATCTATATTGAAAAGCTTTTGAACTTCCTTTATTGATATATTTTATTATTGTCATTTATAACAATATATTATTTTGTTATTCCTTATTTTCAGCTCGAAAAATAAAATATTTACCTAAAGTTCATGAAATAATTAGTGTTCAAAATAACAGCTAGTTGATTTTTATCAGGATTTTACCAGCTCAACGGGGTGCTGCCTTTCTATTGTTAATGATGATACACGACCTTCAATGTATTGTCACAGTTATTATTATTTATAAATCACCAAAAATCAGACAGGAACGAACATGGTTAAAAATGTTAATTGTTTGGAATGATTTGAAATACATACTGATACGTTAATCCATATCATCACTAATTCCGATATTTTCCTTCTTTTTTTAACAACTAAACGAATAAATACCATCTATATCTCATTCAAAATCAACTAATAGAAAAATTAAATAGTCATTATCACTGTACACCCGTATGTGACTAATTCGTCATACTATTAAAAAACCATACAACAAGAATAAATAAAGAAGTAAAGCTTAAACAAAACGAATCTGGTAGAGAAAAGATTCTGGTTACATTTTAAGTTAGTGCTGCATCAGAAAACCGGACCACTTTTCAGTAGAAACAAAAACTTTGGAGGTGCATTTCAGTTCTTCTTGACATTCTTTCCATTTTTGCATACTAGGTGGACAAAATTCCTGATACACTAAGTAGCTGTAAACAATCATGTACGTTTATGAAAGTATTCATTTATGCCACTAAAATACATTATAATTTGAGATTAAGACTAATACAACAGTTTTTATTGGTAAGACTTTTTAGTCAAATCTGCAGAACCAACTGACAATTTTACTTTCATAGAAGTAAATTTTTTCATACTGTCAAAAAAAAAAAAAAAAATACAAATATTAGCTATACAAACCCAAATATTCAATATTTAAAAAAAGGATGGAGTAGCCTACTTTTGTAAGAAAAAATAAACTGTACATAGATAAAAATTTTCATTCTTAAACTGTCCAGTAAATAGTCCTGAATCAGATTATTTTAAATATGTTTACACTTTTTATAATTCGAGTTAACTTTTGAGAAAAAAAAAATCATTTGAAAATAAATTAATCTTCTTAAACCTAAATAATCTTAGTAAATAATTAATAATTATCTTAAGGCAGGGATAGCCCTTATCGTTAATCCATCATCTCTCAAATACAAACAATAATTTAGATTGAAAAACTGTCCTTTTCTATCAAATATGTTTTGAAATTAAATCTTATACGTTCTGGGGACTTTAATATTTATTAACGGATCATTTAGTGTACTTATGTTGAATTAAATTGAGAATAAAAATTAAAATAAAAAAATTCAAAATTTTTGATTTAAAAAAATAAGAATCTAAAATATATGTTTTGGTAAAATAAAAAACAATCTAAAAATAATTTTGTTGAAAAACATTCTGAATAATTTATTAATATCAAAGTTTTAACTCTTTCCTTCTCTTAAAACCGACACAAATTTGATTCTTCTTTTTAAAAAATAAAGATTTATGTAGTCACCTTACTATAATTAGATATGGAACCGATTTTTTTTTTTTCTTGACTTGTGTGAAGTGTCAAGTGACTAGCGTCTTGATTTGATAGGACATTGATGATTTTTATTAAATTCCTCAATCCCCATTTGATTGAAAGAAAGACATCTTTTCCCTCGACGATTGGCTCCGGGAGTGCTCTTTTAATAAAAGGACCTACACAATTTGGTGGGGAGGGGGTGACGTCTACACAAGGAAGGAATTAGACATTATCGGATTGAACAAACCAACAAATATATATATAAATAAATATTCACCACTTAGCGGCTCCTTTTTCTGAGCTTTTTGTTTGAGGAACTCCCTGGATCAGAGAGATCCCTTGAGAGTCTCCTTCAAGTTATTTATAATATATATTAATACTAACAATATTGGTTACAGGGGCAAGGAGGGAGAAAAAGAGGGAAGGTGAATAATAGAAAGAAAAATTAAATGATGAGCAACGCCCTCTGGTGTTATATTGATACATATTAAATGACTTCTGATTATCACCATAAATCTTTGGCTTTTTATTCCAAAATAATGTAATTTATTGGTCATGATGATTTAGAAGGATGGTTCATCCATGATATCTGGGAATATGTATTATCAGCTTATAGAATCGATTGATTTATGACTCTTGGATCTTTTCCAAGGGTTTACATGGAGTCAGTGAATGATAAAAGGCGCCAGATGATAGATCATTATAAGACTTTATCTCTGAAAATAATAATGACAAAACCTACATTGAATGATTAGGTTACTCCGAGTCAAAAATATTAAATTAGAGATCTGCAATTATAGTCACAATATCTAGTACCCTTACAGTTTTCAAAAAATATCAGAGATCCCTAAGATACTGACCGAGAGGTCGTCACTTTTTGGAGAGTAATCAGCGACTCTTTTATCTTCTCTATCAATGTTCAATGATGGCGTCATTGTAGTTTCCGTAAATACACATAACTAATTTTGCCTTCATTTGGTATAACTTTAACTTATGTATTACTTTACTCATCAATAAAAGTTTTTATAATATACTTTTAGAACCATTCAACTTTAGTAATGTTTTAAAAAACTTACAAATAAGATAAACGAATAACATAAATAATTAAAAGTTACATTCATTTTATTGTGTACGTCTTAAATAAGCAGTGATGAGTAATTAATTAAATACAATAATTTTCCATAGTGAAGTAGACTGTTTAAATTAAATTAAATTCAAAATTTTAAAAATTCTTCAAAATCTTTTACATAAAGATTATTAAAATTTTTTTTTTTTTAAAAAAAAAAAAAATAATAATAAAAAAATTCCCAATAAGTCAAGTTGAATAAAAACAAAATTACTCTCGATATTAATAAGTATCAAAGCGTCTTGGACAGGGTTGAGTAGCAAAATGTAGATTGAAAGTTGGTCTAGAAATATTTAAATATTTTTTTATATTCAAAAATAAATTAACAAAACTTTTAAACAAGGTCTTTGTAAACTTGGTCACTGGATATGCCCACTTTCATCATCAATCACAGCTTTTTCAAAGTACTGGAAAGTTTTACAGTAATTGGTGGCAACTCCTCAAAATAAGCCACTAAGACTTCCCTCAGTGAGTACATATTAGGGTAGGGAATTTTGTTGGTTTCCTTCTCCAAAGTACCCATCAAAGCAAAGTCCAGAGGGTTAAAATCTGGGTAGGAAAGAGGCCATATCTCTTTGACTCTTAAACTCCCGAGCCTATTCACCTTCATTACCTCTGTCAAAAGGTGGCGCGTGGTCCTCGTGTATGACGACAATCCCAAGTTGCCCTTCACGGCGATTCTGATGGTCCTAACAACAATAAAGGAGTCATTGACGAGGGGACTCGTAGATTTTGTGAGATCCTTGATCTTCTTCTCCAAGCTGGACAGAACCACCGTATCCCTCTTTAAATTGCGCTCTCCACTTCCTGCTTTCATTGAGAGGTCTTCCCCCATCATTTTTCATTTTAGCCATCTTGAAAACCAGGCTCCTGGAGCTCTTCACAATGTCCATAATTCTAGCCACCTGAACTTCAGCATCTAGGATAGGGATTTCCAACCCGTGGGATGCGGGCCACGGTCTGCATGGCGTCATGCTTAATTTTTAAGTGCATCCCACCACTCATCCTCACTTAAAGTAGTATTTTATAGCGAATTATCACAATATCATGAAACGCGTAAAACGCGCATAACACGTACAATCGTTGAAACATATGTATTACTCAAATAAAGGAATTTCGGAAAAATTATCGTTTAAGGGGAAAAAATTAAAATGAGAAAAGAAAGAAAAAATTTTGATTATTTTTTTTTTTTTACAGGGTTGTCAGATTGGTCTTTATTAAATAGTTTTGTTTTATAAAGCAATTTTTCATGAAATTTAATTGAATAAGTACTGTAGCCCATTAAAATATTTCAAGTGGCAAGGCGGCCCATTATGTTAAAAGGTTGTATTTCCCTAATCTAGGAAATCTGAGATGCGCTGCCTTTTGAATTTTTGTTTACTCATGATAACGAAATGTTTAATTATAGTTTGTTTATGCACAAAGAATGGCTGAACCAGAGTGTTAAAAATAATCACTAAACCTTCTTATATTAATGAGAAAATTAACATTAATTTTCAGTCCACGTTTGGCTGCCCAACCCGGTACGTTTTAGGTATTTGAGTAAAATATATAGAAAAATGGGTACATATTTATTCTGGATGTATCCCTGGCTAATGAGAAGGGAATTCAAATTAGAGAGCAAATAAATAAATAAACAAACAAACAAATTTAAGTTTTGTTTTCAATATTCACTTTCCTAGTGTAAAAAAAAAGGAATTCCACCGACAATTATCATTACCCTGTTTGTGGAAAGATCAATTAATGCACATATTTGAACAAACACTACTGTGTTAAAGGTATAATTACGCGCATAAAATATATAATTATATTTGTAGCAACATAATACGAGAAGGAAATCATCTATCAATTAATTATAATATAATTATCCGTTTTGGTGAACAATATTCGAAATTAATTTGAGAAGAAAAAGAGTGGTTCAAAACCCCGTACCCAATTGATAAATCTTGTACGTCAAAACATTAATAGTATCCATAATAGACAAATCTATATCTTATAACAAAAAGAATGGACCCATTCAAATAAATCCAGTTCATCTCTCTCCTCAACCCGACAATAAAAATGATATTTCATTCTACAATATATATAGACATTGATAAATGGATTAGTCAACTACGTCAGTGGATTTTTGTACAGGAAAAGTAATCTTCCGAAAGTAATTTTCAACATTATTATTTAATTCTTGAATGGGTGGAGTGTATTCGTCTTCATTCAAAAAATATATATATTTTAACCTTTAATTATGATTTTTTTTTTAAATCTTTAATTTCAGCCACAGTTGTGCTCTGACCTTTTTTGTTGTAGAATATTGTTGGCCTATATTACTCTAAAGTACATTGTAATTAAGGGGTAATATATTACTTCTTTCATATATATTATGAGAATCTGGGAGATGAGGGAAGGAAAATAAAAATATTTACAATTGCTTTCAATAATAAAGAATTATTGGTTCGGAGCAATTATCTAATAAATGACCAGGTGAAAGACTATGACTATTTTTTCTTATTATTTTTTTACTCAATAGAGAGTTTTATTATTAGTTATTATAATCAAAACAATGAGTAATAGTGTTCAATAACGCTATGTTTTTGGGTAGATGGATTTTATGGGCTGATAAATAGATCATCATATTACTTTTTATATGTATGTTTATACCCTATAGAAACCATTGCTTTGTTCAGTGTCATGAGTAGGTTTGTAAATTATAAGCATTTTCAGTATGCTTAAAAAGAAAAATGAACATGGTCACCCTGACTATTTGAAGAATGTTTCTGAGGAAAGCAGCTTAGCTGTCATGACGATATATTAAATTAGCTGCGAGTAACTATGAAATGAAGTAAATAAAAACAAGATCAACTCCCTAGTTAGCAATGACATAGGTGGAAATTAATCCGATGTGGATCCTCAATTCTACTTTATGTCGAACAAGGAAATACACTCATAATGCAAGCGTTATTGAATACCCATTGTTTTGATCTATTAGGTGTGAGTCGGTCCTTATTTATTCAATCCAGTCTAAACCTAAAACCAGTTCGATCTGTCCGTGGGAACGGTCCTTAAATGGCATTCCTTTGAATGTCTCCTAAAATGTAGATGATATGTTAAGTCAAATAAGATATATGCAATTTGTATCAAGAGCATTGCACATATATATTGTAAAATATATTCATGTATTCATTACAGAGGGGTACATTAAAATCTGAGCACTTTGAATTTTAAACTTCAACAAGATGTAATTTTTTAATTAACAATATGATTATTTTTTTAAATATACTATAAATAGAAGTGTGTCTGAACTTTCTTAATCATTAATGTAGCCATCCTTAGCGGCAATTATAGCTTCCTAACGGCGGCAGAAGGCATGGCACCCGCTGCGGATGTAGTCCTCAGGCATGGACTCCTAGAGCTGGCTAACGCTGGCATTGAAGGCCTCGGTGTTTTGATAAAGGACACTGCATGCCTTTCCCTGGATATTCACCCTAAAGGTGTTGTCGAGGAGGTTGGCATCAGGGATGTAGGGTACCAAAGTATCAACAAAAACAGTTCAAAAGACTCATTCAAAGGACTCTTGCAACGGTGGAAATGGGGTTCTTTCATTGTTGGTGTCAAAAGTGGCCCATTTACCCTCACAAGGATCTTTCAACCCCTTTTTGTGATAGATCTCTGGACAGTCTTGTGTGAAACCCCAAGATCTCTTTCATGGGCCCTCATGGACTTGAGGAGATTGGCCTAGGCTGTTTTCATTAATTTCTCCAGTTTGGTCTTTTTGAGAGAACTTTTATTCCTCTTCAACGTTTTGGACTTACGAATGGCGTAGACAGTTGTCCCAGAGACGCCAACTGCTTGGAGTGCGTATGGAAATTTGACAATCACATCCAAGTGTCATTTTCTTGACTTGTACGTAAGCTAAAGAGCTCGTATTTTTATATGCTTTTATATATTGAAATATGCATTAATTCAAACACTAAACTTTCCTTAATTTTGAATGAGTAAGTGTTTATATTTCAATGGACCACACGGTATAATGCAAAATAATACCAACATAAATATTTTGCCTTAATTATATAATTTATTTTCATATAACGGAATAATTAAATTTGAAAAAAAAACCCACTATATAACGTCACAATGGATCCATTTTACCTTCCTTAAGGACTGGCAAGTGTGACTGGATCTCCTTGGTCCTAATTTAGGACTGACACAAAACTACTTAAAACTCCCTAGCAAATCCTCATCGTTACTCTCAATCATTAATGAGTACTCATACTCGTGATTAGACTTTATAGCAAAATACTGTTCAGGTTACCAACAACAACAACAACAGGAGAGCCTCCACACAAACACTTTATGATTTCCTTTTTTTTGAAGAAGAAGAAGAAACTTTAAATAATTCCTAATTGGTTAAGGTTGTAAATAAAACATTGTAGTCAGGATTCATGCCCAAATAAGCCACTCATTTTTTGGCTTTTTTTTTTGTCTTGTTTCATATCTAGAAAAACCATAAATTTTATTTTTACATAATATACTAATTGCCATTCTTTTAAAAAAAAAACCACACACAATACAAAGTGCGAATTCTTTGGACAAAGTCACTAGGAGGTCTGACTTGGTTGAAATAAAAAATAAAAACGGGACTCCCTCCCGAGGTAGGTAGGTAGGTAGCTGGGGTGACCAATACCCAGTGATACATACATACATATGTACATAAAATATGGATGTACCAATAGCACACCATTATTAGTATTTGCAAAGAGCAATTATAGCCATCAACCCCAGGAACTAGAAAAGATATGAAAAAGTGGGGAGGGGGGGGGGACAACAACTAAAAAACGGTTTGGTTTTCTAAAAACCAATAATAATAGTGTTCATAGATCCTATCGATAAATTCCGTGTTTATTGTTATTCCTCCTATTATAAACCAGTAAATTATGGTATTTAACACTTTTTTTAGGGGTGTACGCTTAATGAAAAGGGGTTCTCAAAGGCAGAATTCCTCATTATTTAGAATGATGAATGGCTTATAAATTATTTCTGTACAAAATCCAGACCTTATAAATATATAGTTTTAATATTGTCCAAAAAAAAAGGAGACGTTTATTAAAAAATCCCATGGGAGGGCATGTCATCTATATATTTAAAGATTAACATTTATGTACCAATGAAATCTATATAATGAGCTAATTATATATAATACAAATTTAACGACATATTTCAATGAGATGTAAAAATTCAATTCATCATTGAATTGAATTATTTGAATTCCTATTGAAAATAGTCATTATCTGAGTAAAGATAGTTAAATCTTCATCATTAATAAATTTTTGACAAACATTTCCATAATTAGTTGGAATTTGGGTAATAAAAAATAATAATTTATTTATTTACTAAGACACGCTTGTAAATATAGAGTTTTAATAGTGGAGATCGTTTTTAAAACTTTTGAACGCTGTTAAATATTTTTTATGTCTATATTTAATAAAGTTAAAATTTAAAGAAGTTTATAAGACCGTTTTTGAGGAAAAGGATATTTATATTTTTTATTATCGCCTCAAAAAAAGTTTGTGTTTCTGATGACAAGTCAAAGTTTAAGAATGGTTTATCAGTTAAAATTGTAGTTCTACATTATAACTCAATGGGTTTAATGTTTCAATAAAAATAATTAGAGATATTATGGTTCTTGGATGTATACTACAAATTTAGTTATTTTTTTAAAAGAAAAGTTATTTGTTTTATAAAATAGACGGAAGTCAAATTGACTTTTTGAATAAAAGACAAAGTTGTGTAGAACTACACATAATTTGTTATAAGTATTATTAATTTTTACCCTTAAAAATTGTTCCATTCTATTCGAAAAAAGGATAATAATTATGCAAACACTTTAAGTTGTATACGGTTCTATGTAATTTAGCTGCAAGCATTTTTGCCACTGATAAAGTTGCCTCAACATTTTTACAAATGATAACTCTGCCTCGAGGAAATTTCTCCACTTGACATATCCGCTTCTTTTTTATATTATCGGTTCGAACTTTACTGTTGTATATTTATTTTCTTTTTTTCCTAGCTATATAATTAATATGATTTGAGATACTACAGTCGTGTTGAACCGATAATATAAAAACCTAACAAGGTGTTGAATATGTCATACAGATTTTATATTTATATAATTGTAGACCAAATATAACAACTGCATTAAATTTATCAACATTATAAAATTTGCGTTTATTTTCTACCAAACTAAGTCAAGTAAAAATACTTTTAACCTCTATACTTTTATTTTTGAACGGATGTCCCCTTAGAATAATTTTGGCACAATAAATAAAAGACAAAGCTGCAACTTGTCTCCCCCACCCCCGCCGCCTCATCTACTAAATTGAATTTTCACACCTGGGTATGAGCCTAGTCTTTTTACATGGAAATAACTACAGGACACTTGTCTGTTATTTAATTCATAGAAAAACTCATTAATTCGAATGATACTTTGGCAATTATGCTAATGGCGTAAGAGAATTTCAATTCCATGAGTCGTTCTAGGTATGTACATACGTCTATACATACCTGTTCAATCCTGTTCTATATATCAATGAAAAGATTAACAATAACTCCTTTGTTGTTGTCTTTAGATAGCTGTGGATTTCTTTAACTTTGATCACAACATTCGTTCTGAAGGATGATGTATTGAACTTGAATTAGATCTTGTTTTTCTGTGAGTAATATTCAAATAGCAATTGGGGGGGGGGAATAATGGGAACAATTTCAATACTTTTGATTTTAGTCTCAATGACTCGGAGATGATTTGACTTATACTCAACAAAATTTTACACAATCTTTATTTTTATGTTTTTTGTTTTATGCATTTTTAGATAATGACAGCCAGTAGTTTATCCACAAATTGTATTTGAATATAACTTGTAAAATATTGCAACTGACCGTGTAATCAAAGACCGTTGTAACAATTATATACGAATTTGACTTATAAATTCAGAAAACTAACCTGACTCATATTTTCAGAAGAAATAATTACGAGGAGTTGAAAAATGCTAACTGTTGATGTATTCTAGCAGATTAAGATATGATCACTGATTTGTATTATACAGCAAATAAATTAGGGATTCAATTGGCATATCCCTACTTTATTCGAATCCTCATATCTATGTAAGTGGTAAAAAGGGTTATTCTACATGTATATCTGTATAGAAACGTTATGACCGTTATTCACCTAAAAGGAAGTTTCCGTACATATGTACCCTCTATAAAGTGTATATCTGGCCTCAACACCTGTTTAGGATCTTTATCAAATGAATACGTATTTTGTTAAATGTTTTTATTTATAGATAGTTAGATGGAAATGTAGAAATATATACATATTGAGGTTGAAGCGTGCCACTCATCCTATGCTGCACTTGAGGCAAGTGTCAAACAAATGTCACTTATCTGGAGGAAACAGGAGGCACACACACTCATTAAAGATGAGGTAAACTAGAGATGAGATTATCTTTGTATTCGTATATGAATTGCATATTATAAGGATGATGAAAATAGTGATACTTTGGATCACGGAAAAATTGCGAAAACAACGACAAGTCACGATGCGCATATTTTTGCACCGGTTCCAGTCTTCCTATTAGCATTTTTTTTTTTTTTGACATAAAAGAAACTACATACATGTACCGGTATCAATATGAACTTATTATTGCATCGTTTTAAATTTTATAAGCTTAGTTTGCAGTATAGCCGATGGTTCAGGCTCCTGATCCAAAGGATGTATTATATGAACACGTATATTATTTATATATCGTTACAAATCCCCCCTCCACAGAACAAACTCTTGGTCTTCCATGTTTTAAGGTCGAACTCCACCTATGGTCAGTACCCCAGTACCAATCATCCCTATAGTACCGGTGCATGAGTATCTACCCCCCAAATGGAGAAATTTAAAGAAATCACTTTTATGGAGAAAAAAAAATTAGCCCCACCGAAAATCAATTTAAGGATTTGCTTTAAAAAAGAATAAGACTTTCTTTTTATCGATTTTTCTTTAAAAAAAGAATTTTTAAGGACTTTTTTCTGAAAAAGAAAAAAAAAATTTAGGATTGATTTTTCTAAAAAAAAAGGTACATTCATTATACAAAAAACAAAGCCTCCCTCCTCCAAATGTATACCAAACAACACTACAAACTGGGTACCCAGAGCTTACAGTAGTATCAAATTACTATTTTATCCCGTTATTTTTAATTATGAGGCTTCATTACGCAATTTAAGGACAGCCGAATGAAAATAAAACAAGTTTGTTTTGATCCCATGTATCTAAGTAAGCAACAACAAAAAGGGTAAATTGCGATCTCATACGCGCTCGTGTCATTACCAAGAAGGCTGTTGATACCTTTGGCATCTTAATAAGGACTGTATACAACATGAAAAGTCAATAGGCCCATACAGCCAAAAATATTCGAAATTTCAGCAAAAACAATATTTTGGCCTGCCTCCATGTGGCCTCCTCCATCCCGGACATCAACTCGCTGGACTTTGCAGTCTGGGGCGTCTTGGAGAAGAATGACACGAACTCCATCATCAAGAGCTGCCAATCTGTTCACCGGCGTGTCGAGGCTGTTATTAGTTTTGTAAGAGAACATATTGAATAAAAAATATGGCTAAATATACTATTTAAACATGTTACACATTGGTTTTCTTAAGTACATACTTTAGTTATGTTACTGTTAGTTTTTGAGCCACCACTCTGTACTAATAAACATATATAAGTCGAAATTTATAGTATGACTGTTGTCATAGATAAGAACGTAAATAATATCTACTAATCAGTTTTATCCATTAATGAGTTAGAAAATCCACAAGGATACGTAGATCACCGTTTCACAAGTAGGTGCTAATATATGTACATACTCGCATAGCAAAGAAAATGTTAGATTAGAATATGATACATTGACAGAAAGTAGGGTCATGAACTCTATTGGTCCCTAGGTAAGGTATGCTGCATCATCTACAGAGCCAAAGAGTAGTCATTAGATAGAATATAATATATATTCATATACAGTTTGCTGGTGCCATTAAGTTAAAAGCCTTCATTAATGGAAAAATTCAGTTCATATATTACATTTAAAAATATTTATATTTTTTCAAGTCATTAGTGCTGGGTGGTGGGGGATAGTGAAATAAATTGAACCATAATAGGGTATTTGTGGAGTAGTATAATGTATGTCTGTAGTGATATCTTAATATATGCGTATGCAGAATTTGAATCAAATCCAGCGAATCGAATCCACCTCCCGGTTTTGTAAGACTACTGATCTAGTGAGTAAACCCTTTTGTATACGTCTATGTTTCTTTTATTATGTCTCTAAAGAGGAATCTAAAAGTCATTAAAAGTTTTGACTCGTAAAATGTATTTTTATTTTTTTGCAAAAAAAACAAACATTTGCAGTAACTTTTCGGTTCAATTTGATGATGTTCCCCCCCCCCTAACTCTTTTTTTTTATGTGTTAGTGCATTTAAAGGAATAAATAAATTAACATAATTTGATTAAGAGAAAAATAATGTCTATAGTGTATTTATCATTATTCTAAGAGAGAGAAAAAGTAATGCTTGATGATATAAAGGAAGTCATAAAAAGTATATATAATATATAAATAAAATTCGGTAATTTAAGTATACATATAAATATATATGTATGTATACCCATGATAAAAGGTTCTTATGTACATATGTACAAACACTGTGTGCTCTGAAGGAATATATGTAAGGGGTTGACGTAATAAAGATGAACATTAGAAACGTTTGGCAAGTTAGACATAGCTGCATCGTCTCACTTTCCGTGAATAACTTGGTGGTGGAATGGGAGGTGGAGGACGAGAGGGGCGTCGGTTGTCCATGACTGGTGTGGAAGTACCTAGTGGAGGAGTACATCGTCGGAATTCAAAGTCTTTTGTAGGTACTCCATCCATTAAACACTTTTCTTCTTCTCCTCCATCTTCGTCGTCCTCATCCTCTTCTCCATGACCCTTTGCACCTCGTGGGAAGCGAATAGAGAAGCGTAGTTTGTAGAGAACGATCCCTACTTCCGTATAAAACTTTATTTCTTCTTCATTGTGATGAGAATGGTGGTGATCTTCATTCAGAATGGAGATATCTTGTGTAGAATGACGACTCTTTGTTCGTGGCATGACGATGATGATGAAGAGACACTTTTTGACTGACTGACTGAATGAGTTGGTTTCCCTCCCATTTACTACTCTTCATTTCAAAGAACCTGGTTCCAGGTGTGTATATATTGTATTACTTACTTACAACATATGCGCGCGTCCGCTTTTAAGGTTGAAAGGACGACATCATCATCTTTGGAGTGTGTTGAATATCTATTATTTATCCGTGTTCTCGAATGGGGCAGCTGTTGGACTCTATGTACATAGGTTATTTTTAGAACCTTGTTTGTGTAGAGAGGGTTGTTGGAGGATAGGTACTATAATATAATTAGTATTAAATATATATCTCCTACTATTTGTATAAATATAATAAGCCCTACAAAAATAGGATTTGCAAAAAAAAAGAATGAATAGATATCATATGTAAGCCAAAGGTTTTAACTGATTCTGAGGATAAAGGGGACTAAAATACATAGAGAGTCTAAAAATAAAGTAATGGACCGGATGTATGTATATAAGATCCAAGTGTTTTGACCAGAGTGTGATGCTCCGAACACTCCTGATTAAACAATTCAATCTATATATTATATGTGTATATACATTTGTGTATAGTCAAAACTCAATGGACCTCAACGGATTTATGACTCAAGCCACCAACAACTTTCCCTCGATAGAAAAGAATATAAAGAAGAAGAAGACATCCATATCCAATAGTCGTCGACATTATGAGCATTCAAGCATTCATTTACTCTTCTTTTTTTAGCTAGCTAGCTGACCAGTATGTATGCTGTAGTGGAAAAAAATAACAGCAATAAATACACATAAAAAACCTATAAATTAAGAATCAATTGGAGCATAATGCTATATTAAAAAGAATAAGAATTCGCTAAATTATACATATTATTATCTACAAAAATGAAAGAAGTAAAGTCCTTTGGGACCTTACTTCTTCATTTATCTATGAACATAGATAGATAGATATATTCAGACAATTTTCTTAGTCTGTCAATCCATGAAAATTATTCTCGGTGGTGGTTCGTCAATCAAACAAGTCACGTGTGTACTTCCAACAGGATTTGACACACGTTTCATTTACTCTTTCTCTCCTGAGATGGTTTTCTATATAATGTTCTCTATGTTATATAATAATATGTTTTTATTGTCATTATTCTGTATTCCTTTTTCGCACCATATAATAGAGATTTGTGTGTTTTTTATATGTAAATACACATTAATGGATCCATGGGTTCAATAGGGGGGTTTTATAATATGTATACATAATAAATATCTGATTGAGAAAGGAATTGTGTGTCTTATGAATCTTTTTGATCTCTGAGGATTACGTCTGTGTATGTATATACATATGTATCGGATCTTAAATTTGTTGAATAGTGGTGCACAAATTGAGTGTATGATGTAAATTACGCAGAGATCATATCAGCGTTTGGGGGAACCCTCTAACTCCCCCACTTTTACGCGTCCATCCATTTGGAAAGGATTGTTTTTCTTTTAACTTCAAACAAAAGTCAAATTTGAATATGTTGCGTCAAGTATCTATAATTGTAGGAATAAGGAAAAAAGTCGTACACACAGAATGTAGAACGGAAAAAATGTTCAATGGACTTTGGTGAGGTAAAAATTATTTTTTATTATTCATTATTTTATCTACATTTGAGACAATTGGTCATCTAGACCGTGTTACCTCAACGACATCAAAATTACAGGAACAGAATCGAAAAAAAAAAACTGTTCGTAATTCACTATCACAGTATTAGGACAAACAATCCATTTTTAGCCAAGAAGCTTCTGTTTTTCGCTTTGTTTGTAGAAAAATCATAAGTATTGATCCTTTTCCCTTTGATGGTCTCCATCTTTGATGAAAGCTCAAACAATCCCAAAACTCTCTAAATAGTTTTTTAGTACGAAATTGTATTTTTTCAAGGCCTTTTAGCGTAAACTGATAGCAATTATACAATGCAAGATAAACATTAATAAGGCATTCTATTGGAAAAATAATTGATTTATTTTAACTACACTAATTATTTCGAAACTAAATATATTTATTGAACAAAAAAATGTTGATTTTTGAATAATTATTCGACGTTTTTGTTTTCTACAATTAATTTTTTTTTAACATTTTGTTTTTCAACGTTTTGTCCGAGCACCATACAATGTGCAGGCAGTTTTTTAATAAAACTTATATACAAGATGAAGAACTTCAAATTCTAGGAAGGGTCAGGGCTCTGACTGGGATCTGTTTTAGCCGGTTGACCAAGTTAAAATATCATTAATACCTCTGCAACGAAGTTGAACAGAGGCTATGTTTTTTCCTTTGTTTTTTTTTCTATGTTGGTGACCAGAAATGACAAAACGTATGTATCAAATTTGATCAAACTTTGCGATGTTTATATATGCCCAGAGTAGGAGGGAATTAAATATTAAGAGGTCAAAGTTCAAGATAGAACAAAATTAAAAATGTATAATCGAAAATATTGAGGTACAGAGCTCAAATTGATGTCATTATGCAGGTTTAATAAAAATCCAATTAAGGAATAATGGCTATAGGCGGAGGTTTGCGCTCTACTGAAAGTAATTTTAATTATTCATTTATTCATGATTTTTTAAATATATTTAAAAACCGAAAATTTGAAATGATTAATTTTAATAAGTATATTAGTACTATCTCGTAGTAGTGATGGGTTTGTCTTGTGGGCATATTTAAAAATGACCACAATAATTTAAAATGTAGTTACAACAACGCAGCTTTTGGATAATATAATTTTAATTATGTTCATATTTATATTTCAATAGGAAGGGGGAGCACATGCATAATTTTGGGCTGGCATGGCCCTCTAATGCCCCTTGTAGTTACGTCAATGTAGGCTGGTCTGATTTTATAGGAGGCCTTGGGGGATCTGTCTTTAGCCTTGATTATAAATTAAAGAAATAGAGATCTCACATATTGTTGATATTTTTAAATAAAATGACGTTTAATTATTATATAAATCATTTATTAAAAATATGAGATCAAAAATATATCCAAAATGACTTTTATATATAATAACGTCATTTTAAAGTCGTTCAAAATTAAAAAAGAAATAATGAATAAATTTATAAATGCAACTTCGGCCATAAAAAGGTGCTTTTATTTTATATTTTCTCTAAAATAATAGGGATCTGTGCAAAATTATGATTTTCTTACAAATCAAAAAACAAATTAAATTATTTAATTTTAAAAAAAAGGCACTCAATATTAATCGTTGTCTTATGCTCAACTCACTTTAAAAATTATAGGTATATGAATGAACTATGTACGCGTCCGTCAAATCTAAAAATTTGTTGAATATGGATGAACCAATTGAGTGTTGTAGATGGGAGATGATAAAAGGAGCGAAAGGAAAGGAAACCACCTTCACCACTTATATGCATCCATTTCGAAAGGATTTGGGTTGTTTTTTTGGGGAATCAAATTGGGATGTTGTTTTATTAATGTGCTTTTTGGTTAACGAGTAATATATATTATTAACCATAGTTTTAAAAATATGAATTTTGGAGATAGTGGTATTTTTGTAATTGCTACCTAAAAAGATTAATTTTTTATCACACCTGTCATCATTATTATTTTTTTCAAAAAAAAAAAATATGCATAAAATAATCACAAGTGCGTGAAAAACGAAAAGAAACTTTGGCGATATCTTGTGGAATTTAAATTTAAGTCCTTGTAGGACTTGGCTTAGAATTGAGAATCAACCTTGCTTTAATTCCTACATATATCATTGCTTGAGGGGGTTCGGTTTATTTTTCCTGCAACATATAGCTGTTCTCTATGTACTAACTTAACAAAGTATCATAACAGCTAAGTTCCTCTTCTTCCCAACATTCTTCAAATTGTCAGAGTGACCACGTTGATTTTCAGTTGTATTTTTTTAAGGCATACCGGAGTTTCATATTATTTAAATAAATTTGAGAAAAAAATTGACTTTTTTTTTATAAAATGGAAAAAAAATTAGGTTGACATTTTATTTTGGAAAATGATATTTCGGTTCATAATAGTATATCCAGCTTAATATAAGTCCAAATCGTTTACTAAAATAATAATTTAAGACTGAATCGAAAAAAAAGATCAAAATTACCAAACTCTAAAATTATAATTTAAAAAAAGAATCCCAAATTTATCTTTGCCTTATTCTCTCCTGACAGTAAAGCTGTAATATATTGCATAATGGATGTACGCATCCATCGGCTCTTAAACTTTAAAAATAAAAGTATTGTAAATCTGGGTCAATTTACCAAGGTACTGGGAGGAAATACCTCGATCCCACTTATGACTGGGGACCCTGTGCTAGATAGGATTTGTTAAAATTTAATATACAGGGTTCAAGGAAAGTCCTGTTTAATTAACTTTATATATTATAATTATATGTAAAGTTGCGAATGTTTAAACTCTAGTTGGGTCGAAACAAGATTTCAAAAAACCAGTTCTGCATAAAATAATAATTTTTTTAACCACAATGGAAGCCAAGAGAGAAGCTATAATCAAGAAGTATCTGAAGGGGAGATTTAGACCAGCCATCTAGAGAAACCGGAAGAGCCTGAGGTCAATCCCAAGCTCATCAAGAGAAAAATCGAAAGGCAAGGAGACTCAATCTATCAAGAACAGACCCAGATCAGGCAGACTAATTTGAATGGTTTCAAAGACTAGACAGTTTGTACCCCCTCCAGCCCCGACCTAAACGTCATGGATTACTCCATGTGCTCCATTCTTTAGAGCAGAGCCTGTGGGATCCCCAGCAAGAACTTGGACGACCTGAAGCCCAAACTGATGGTTTCCTGGGACTCAATCTCCGTGGACATGGTGTGTGCAGTATGCAAGTCATTTCCAGAGAGACTTGCGGCTCTGGTCAATGGTAAGGGTAACCATTTCGAATGAAAGTTATGTCATATGTTTTTGAAACTTGTGTTGACCAATTTCTATAATTATATGCTAATTATGCTATTAGTTATATCATAAGTAATTTAATAAACATTTAACAGAACTTTCTGCATACCCTTTAGAGACTTAAGGTAGGATACCACATCTATCAATCATGTACAAGTAATTTATTTCTAAGAACTTTGAGCATTATCATCTTCAAACTTCGACAACTATTACTTTCAAAAATAAGAGGTTTTGTGATTCATAATATTTCTTAGCTGGAAGAGAAAGTATCACTTTAGTAATTATTGTGCAAATTTGTATAAGAGAAATGTCACTTATAAGTTTTTGTTTTCCCTCTTTAAAAAATGTTTGGAAAAAAATAGGGGTCCATACATTAATCCTTGCCCCAGGTACAACTTACCGAGAAAACTAGTCCAGATCGTAATACCAATATAATTGTAGGTCTTATCATGATTCAACACTAGCACCTATGTTTAAGGATGTCATTTTGTAAAGAAAAAAAGAGCGCGAGGAGAAGGCAGGAGCAAAACTTATAGTATTACCAGTTTTTTTTTCGCCTATCTTTGGGATACATTGTTTTAAAAATGCATAATAAAATAAAAAAACTGAATTTAAATATAATTACAACTTTTTTCCTGCACTGAAGATATTACAAATGTTGAAGGTTCTCTACTCTGTATGACAGAAATTCATTATGTCCTACCCAAAATCTAATAACAGACAAATGATAGTAACTAAGGTCTTAACTCAGTTATACTATATGCTTCGATAACACCTTCTCCTTGCGTAAATTTTTCTCTATAAGAATGACATCCTTACCTATGTTATATACAGTGATAAAAATCGCGAGCATTATTTAGCTCCCTGGGTTTTTATTTTTTGTTTTTAGTTTGCAAACTATAGGGTATATTTTACTTTAATAAGGTGCTGTCATTATCATTTAATTCCTGAAGAGTGTACTTCCTTTTCTATTACATACAAATACTGCTTAATCTTTGGTCTAATGCCCAACTTAGTCCCAAATGGCGGTAATGATAATGCTCATCTCGGATCCTGCTCATACCCAAACAGAATGGAGGATCGACATGAGATTAATTCTTGCCAATGTCCTTTACTTTATGTATTTACTTCCTCCCCCCTCTTCACAGCTGTTTGTAGCTGATCTAATGAAACGTCATGACAGCCAAACTGATCTCTGCACAAACATTCTACAAATTGTCTGGGTATCCATGTTGATATTTTTGGTTTCTTTTTTTTTAACATGCCCAAAATGCTCCAAATTAACATCACTGATAATACACCTATGTATGTAGTGGCTTGTTGACTAGTGCAATGACCCTTGAGGGGGTTAATGAATGAATACATTGCAGGTGGTGTTTTCTTCTTTTCTTTTCTTTTTTGCGGTTGTTGAGAAAATGGTTAAGATAAATACGTATTATTAGACTGTAGTATATTGTATAAATACACACAATATCAAGTGAAAAGGATCCTTGCGTTTGACATGGATATATTGTGGGTTAAAAAAGGCATCTAATTAAACAGCCTCATTAGATGTGAAATTATTCAAACTCAGATCTCAAAATCAGTGTTTCTCCTGTCTGACACACATTGTATTTATTTATATATTTAGTTTTCTTTTCTAATTCAATGGATTTCATTTTTATTGTATTTATTATGGCATTTTGTAATAACATACAACCAAATCAAGTTCATTCTCTATAGTTCCTCTTTATCTAATGTGTGCAATGTACGTACTCGTTTAATTCATTCAAAATATGCTAATCAACGACAGATGATAATTGTACACAGACATTGCATATGTAATGATGTGTTTCAATAGTAAAAATAAATTTGTTATTTTGTATTATTATTATTATTTTATTTATACATATGTAGATTGTACGTAACATAATATAAAATAATCTATTAAAGCATTTACTAAAAGGTGTGAGGCTCGCTCTGAAAGGGGTTCAAACAACTGAGGCATGTTTAAACTAAAAGATGTTTCAATATGTGATGTGGGTTTAAGAGTATGTTGGTACTCATTAATAATAACAAAAAGGGACATACATTTTAAAATAAAGGCAACTACAATGGGCACACAATATTATGTAAACCTCCACCTCTATTTTTCCTGAAATGACATATAATTTATTCTCCAAGTTAAATTCAAAAATGTGCAATGTTTAATTTAATGAAATTAAATATCTATTGCATTCATAGTTTAATTTGTGTTATATATTTGTACATAATTATAGAGGTAATATAGTTATAGTAATATATGTTCTTGTGAAAATTGAGTATTGAGCTATCGATATTATTATTATTTTTTTTTTTTTTTGAAAGTGTAACCTTTAAATAAATTCAAAAAATAGCATACATATAAAGGTTTGTTATATTAAAAGTTATGAAAGTCAATTAAACTCGGAGTAATTGAGCGGGGAAAAAAGTGTTTCGTGAACAATTATTTTGCAAAGAAAAACTCCGAGTACTATTTGTACGGGTTAGAGAGATAAATTCATAAAAAGTAACAATGTAGAATTCTGATAGACTTTATATTTTAAGAAAACATTATTTATTGTGGTTAATTTAATAGTAAAATGTTGTTAATTGGTTAAGTATTAAATGAATTTTATATGCTTCAAGTCATAAAGTAGCTGAAAGGCAAGTTGAGGCGTACAAAAATAAGAAAAAAATGAAAAATATTTTCTTCTTGGTTGTGAGAAGAGTTCATCTGAATTGTTAAAATTGTTAAAAAATTTTACGAGGATAGAAAATCTAATAATTTGGCTGAAGTTAATTTTTGTTTCAAGTATAAGGATTAAACAATTAAATTTTTTATTTTTGGACGTCAAAAACAGCTTTTTATAACATCGTAGGCCAGAAAAAAAGCATATTAATGTACTTGGTTATTTAAACGTCTACTTTCTAAATTTAAGACGGATCTGTTTGACCGTTGTGTGGTTCAAGATGTAAACGAAAAAATAACTAGACTTATATATAAGATAATAATGAATAAATATCAACTTGCTCTATAATATAATCTTAATATCCTGGATTGCGTTCAGTATCTATGTTATAAAAGTGTACGTAATCCAAAACAAATAGTGACTGAGTATAGTGTTCTCTACCTGTTTCGTTGTTTGCCATACTCACGATCTTCGTGCCATCTTGTGGCTATGAACTTGTTGTTAGTTTTTAATACCATATTAGCTATGTAGTCATAGGATGAGGGAATCTTTTAGGTGAAATGGGATGGTTATAAATTATGTAAGCATTACGTTCCCTCGATTACAGATTTACAAAATTTACTGCCCCTATACAGTTTTCAATTTTTGAAGTAAAGAAATATTTAAATTTTTCTTCCATTTTTAAGAAAAATAAATTGCTAAATTAACCTCAGCTGTCACTAGCAAATATTTTACGTAGCAATTTTTCTCTTCTAAGCTACTCCTTTTACCCATATCTAAAGAGTTGCATCTTTATTATCCAAGTTGAAAACGATTATTTGCAGTGAAACCCCACTCCAAGCAAGTGTCTAGCAATCTGAGGTATTACTCTTTAATATTAAAATCACTAATCTCAAGTCTTCATCTCACCCGAGTCTCTGAGCACAAATTCTAAGAAAGTATGATGTATTTAAGTTCAAGTTAGTAATGTCAAAATTAAGTGACAAGTCTCAATCAGTATGCTCCTTTCTACGATTCTATTTTTCTTACTATTTTTTGACTGACAGGGTATTTAATTTCCATAAAGCATATCTTAGATTTATCATACTAATATCTTGTGTAGATTCTTTGCAATTACTTAAATTCATCAAGTATTGAGTCTTGATAAAAAAAATACAAGGTTTGTAAACTTATGAAGTTTATTTGAGCATACATTAGTATTTATCTGCCAAGATAGAAACCAGGTCAGGGGTATTCAATTAACTTTCACCAAGGACTTGAATAACGTAATGTTTGTGTGTTTGATGGTCAATATATTATTAAAATTATAACTTTTTCACATAATTTTTCGTACTCTATTGGTGATATTTAGCCCGCATGCTCCCAATTAAAAAGTCAGGGTCTAGATTAAGTGCGCCAATCATATGTTCCGTGAGCTGAACCTGAGATTTAGTCAATAGCATTATCAAAAATATATTAATCCAAATTCACATTTGAGAATAAATCTTTGTAATAAACCAAAGCCTATAATTGCTTCAAGACCAGTGAGGTCAAAAAGACCAACCTGAATGTGACTCAGCTGTGCTAGTTTATATAATTTCTTAGAAAATGCAAATGTATTTAGTTGTAATGTTTCAAAATCTTTATTCATAAGAAGAGTTTTATATCATATATAATTATCTCCCAGTCGATTAATAGGGCATTAAGGATGACCGATAACCGATGATTGACCAGTAAATAGGCCATCTCCCTTGAATAATAGGTGCCAATCCCAAAAAAAATCCACATTGTTGTAAACTAAATTATAAACTGAGTAAATGAAGATATTTGTATATTTACAGAAAAGAAATTCCAAATTATAAATGACAAAACACATTAATTATACTTTCTTTCATATTTCTCAACATTTGAGCTGTTTATTATACCGTCATTTTATTTCCCCTATCAGTTATCTGAAAATGGATTAATTGAAGTTATTTTTGAGCTATGAAAAAGTATTGAATATTAATTTTATAGAAATAAAAAACCATATTTTGTAAAACTTTTATAAAAATTAACTCAACCGAACTCTAAAATATTGACTCGAATCCAATACTACTAATTACTCAAGGACATTTTTTGATCCAGGACTTGTATAGCAAAAAATAACAAGAGCTCCCTTTGTTTAAAAACCTACTACTTACTTTGTACTTAATGAATACTAGCTCTAGATTTTTTTAAACATAGCCTAGAGTAAAAAATGTTTTTGCTAATTATGAACTAATTTTCGTTCCTTTTTCCCCTGTTTCTTCTTTTAAGAAAAGGTTGTTAGATAAAAAAAAAAGTAATACTATGTTGACATTTGACTGGCTGATATATGTTACGTACAATTTACGAATTTGTACAAGTTGCAACATATATAAGCAAATTGTACAAGTGGAAAACAAATAATGAGATGAAGGATTTACATAACTTGATGAGAGAATAATGCAACCATTGAATAATCCATAGATGATTGATATACCGAGTGGTTCATTAAATTGTGAACACTGAATTTTAAACTTCAACAAGATATAACTAATTTATTGGAACATACTATAATACTATAACTTAATGTGTGGCTGAGCTCTCTTTATCATTAATGTAGCTGTCCTCAGCGGCAATTATGGTTTCCAGGTAGCAGTGGAAGGCCTGACACCCACTGCGGATGTAGTCCTCTGTTATGGCCTCCCAGTGCTGGCTGACAGTGGGTTTGAGGGCATTGGTATTAGGACGACAGACACTGGAGGCCTTCCCTTTGACATGCACCCAAAAGGTGCAGTTGAGGAGCTTGGCATCAGGGTTGTAGGGGGCCAAAATTGTCAAAAGTAAGCCTTATTCATAAGAGTCTTGCAACTGAAGATATAAATTTATTTCATTGCGGGTGGCAAAGTGGCCTCTTCACCCTCACAAGGCTCTTTCCACCCACTTTTCTTATAGTTCTTAGGGCTGTCTTGTGTGAAACCCCGAGATCTTTTGCATGGGCCCTCATGTTCTTGAGGGGATTGGTCTTGGATGCATTTATTTAACTCTTCCGTTTTCAGTATGGCCTTTTTTGATCAAGACCTTCTTCCTCTCCAACGCTTCAGACTTGCTGACGGCGTAGAAGTTGGTCCTTGTGATGCCCAACTGCTTTGAGTGCGCAAATGGAAATTCGGCGATCACGTTCAAGTGTCATATTCCCAACTTGTACGAAAAGTAGAGAAATAAGGTTTCTTATCTAACTAATTGCTTATGTTTTAATATATCAAAATATAAAATAGTTTCAATCACTCAACCTTCATTAATTATTGAATTAGTAAGTGTTCAGATTTACATGGACCATTCGGTATTAATGTGCATAATTTTTGACTATTTGTGTAAAATGTAAAGTAAATGTTATTCAAAAAAAGTATTTTTTCTGTTAGAAAGGGATTCAATTAAATTTTCAATTTGCCTGAAGGAAAATCCTGGCAAGGAACATAAAAACAATATGTCGGATTAAATAATAATAATAGTGTAAACCTTCCATTAAATTTTTTTTTTTTTCGGTACAAATTCCAATAACTTGCATTTGTTTATACATACAATGTCAATCATGAAAACACACACCAAAACACAGTAATATATATACATACATTTTATGTTACACATAAATTCAAAAATAAAATTGGAGAGACGATCTAAAGAGAGAGAGAGAGAAACTTTTACGAAATATACATATTTTATGATGGTTTCATTGAATACTATATATGTATAGCAGGAGTTTTATTACAGATTGAATACACAAAAATGGCGTTTTATATGTATAAAGTATTAGAAACATATATTAAAAATATATGTATTATTACCTCTAAAAAAAATAATGTTACCCTTGTGCAGAATTCGAATCATAAAGAGTAACTTTGATTTTTCACATTATTTCAATCCCTACGCATAAGTTTGGAATCATCTGATATTTAGATATAGTATAGTTTGTGAATTTCAGAGAGTAGAAAGTATGTTTGTAAATTGTAAGTTTTTTTGGGTATGTTAAAAAAGGAGAAGTCGAATATTAAGATGGTAACCCTGACAATTTGAAGAATGTTAGAGAGGAGAGCAGCTTAGCTGTCGTGATCATAGATGAAAATAATATTATTCACCAGTATGTCACAAAAAAAAACTAAAAATGAAGGTATAGCATAGCTACGATTAAGTTTAATCATATAAGCTGAAAGAAGCAATTAAGTGAAGGAAATAAATCCAAACACACTCACTGTACTAGCAATGATATTGAATTATATATGGGATTAATGATTTTTACTAGATTCTTTTTCTTTTTTGGTCTGGATAAAAAAATTTTAAGCAAAAATAGGGGTAAAAATTTAATATTTGAAAAATATTTTTAGAATTTTTTTGACAAAAATTTAACTTTTTGTCAATCTGGATAAAAAAACTTAATATATGATTTTTTTTTCAAAAAAAATATTCATTTTTGAAGTTTTGTTCAAAAAAATTTAATATTTAAAAAATATTTTTAGAAATTTTTTTACAAAAAATTTCAATTTGAAAAATAGGGGTAAAAATTTAATATTTGAAAAATATTTTAGAAATTTTGTTGTCAAAAATTTAACTTTTTGTCAATAGGTGTGAATTTTTGAAGTTTTGTTCAAAAAAACTTAATATATGATTTTTTTTTTCAAAAAATATAATACTTGAAAATTCATTTTTGAAGTTTTGTTAAAAAAAATAACTTAATATTTTTTTATATTTGAAAATTCATTTTGAAATTTTACAAAAAAATTACATTTGAATTTTTTTTTTATATTTAATTATTGAAATTTTATTTTTGAATATTTTTTTCCAAAAATTTTTTTTGTGTACAACTATGAATTTTTGAATATTTTTTCCCCAAGAAATTAAATATTTGAAATTTCATCCTTGAATATTTTTTAAAATTTAATTTTAAAAACCAAGTCTTAATCAAAATGTAATCTTGCGGACGCCCCTGAACCCAAGAACAAATCCTTAGTTTAATCCCTCCGTCATTCATGCTTTAGGGTTTTGCTCACTTTTTTAAATAAACAAGGTTGTAGTCTATTTTCTGTTCAGCTGTTTCCATTAATTTTCATAAGTTGACTCCTACATGATTTAAAGCAGTTGACTCTACGTACTATGAATTCAACAAAGATATTACATAGGATTTTGTGTTTTATATTAATCAAGGATTGAATTTCTGTCATTTTATTCTCAGTCATTGACAAGATTATCAATTCAATGTATATAATAATGAATAACTATTCTGTAAATAACAGTTGGCAACAAGAAAAATACAGAAGGCTAACTACCAGTTTGTTTTTTCTAATTTTTCCTTTGTCTTTTTAAAGTCGAAGTTGAGAGAGAGGATAAAAAAGCTAGTCGTGGGGATGACTTTGAACTTATAGATTGTATCTTTTCTCTTCAACAAAATAAGGATAATGATAACAGCTTTGAAAAATACAAAACATATACATATCCAGGTAACAGCTAGTAAAAGATGGGACTTTTTCATTACAATACTATTTTCATCTATGAGCATCATGTTTCATTAAATTAGCTATAAGTGGAAGGAAGAAATACAAGTCCCATATCAAGCGGACATAGGCAAGAATTACTCCGTCTTTGGATCCTCATTTCTACACCAAGTCCAACTGAGACACAGCAGATCATCAGGGTTACTTTCGTCTTTTATTATATAGGGATTACTGTATACCTATAAGTTTTATCTTATGTTTTCAAGAATATACGAATAATGATAACAGCAAGGATGTGCCTTTATCAGTCTAGACCGAAACTGCAATATATTGTTTATCGGTCCCGGTTATTTTGCTTCTGTTACTATATAGAATATACAAAGAAAATAGAATATATATTACAAAAAATAAATTAAGCAGTAAGTCATTTTTTTGTGTGTGTAATTAAGCTATTTATTCATTTCCTCTTTATCCATTTCCTAGAAGATTGAATTGAATTACAAAAAATTGCAAGGAAATTTAATTGAAATAATATTACTCACACTTGAAGATACTCCCTTGGGGGATGGAACAAACAAATATGTTTAGATATTTGTCATAAATAATATTAGGCGAATTTATAATTTGTTATTATTCATCCTCAAGTTTGAACAAAATATTTTCTCCAGGGCAATTTTTCACTGGCAATTTTCCCCATGCCAGTTTTCCTAGTACCGTTGTTTTAGTATTTTATTGCCCTTGAAATGAAAGGACGTTTATATACGTCAAATCCAGATATAAGAAAAATACGCTCATCGTCAACATTCTCCCGGATAACAATTTTTGATTACTAAAAAGAAACATGAAATAAAAAAATCCACATAGGTTCAACTTTTTCTGCCCTTTTTTGGTATCAACTTCATGGAAAATTCATGAGTATGAAGAATTTCCGTGATGATTTTTCACATGTTTAACCATTTTCTGCCATTTGTGACTCTGGTGACTTTTATATAGATTTTAAGGAATGTGATGTTTCTTTTACAATACTCTTAAGTTTAAATTAATGGCTCGGACAACTTTAATTGCATTGTTTGGTCATAATACTTACGAGAATTTTAGGATTAAATCTGACGGACCATTTTAGAACGGCAACAAAAATGAGGGTCCTTTTCTTGTGACCCCTTGGCTATGTGGAATCCTTAACGTCCTTTTCATCCTCTTTCACTAATTGTAGGCTGTGGGCCGTTGGGAGAGACGAGGGACATTTTCCCCCTTATTTTCATCATTTGTATAGTAACAAACTTGTATGCCCCCCCCCTCCTGTTCCGTTTGTCAACTTTCTTTTTATAACGCGGTTAGTGAACTAGTTAAAAAACCCAAAAATAAAACTAACTTAATCACATAATAAATAGTTGAACAATTAAAATAATTACGTCATTTAAATTTGTATCATTTTTTTATATGTTCCTTACATTTTGCACTCGTAATTATAATTAAAATACTCAAAATACTTGTACAAATATATTTTGTATTTTTTTACATTGAGAAAAATATATCCTTATTTAAAAATCATCTTAAATATAGTTTGTTATTCTTATAATTAAAAAAATTCTATATTATTTTGATAAATATTTCTATGAAATATTTAATTGTTTATGCGAATTTTAGAAATTAAACAGTACCCTTCTGTTTTTTGATGAGATTGCATGTATCATATAAAATAAGTCTTTAACGTTAGATTTTCTCACATTAAAAAAAAAGATGATTTTAAAATATGAAAAGCAAAAACCAAGGAACGACTTTTAAGCAAAGCAATTAATGAAATTAACTAAACCTCCCTTAAAAATAGCTAAATATAAAAATAAATCTTTACCAAATGCATTATCGAACGGAATAAAGAATTGTATATAGCTTAATATTACGTAATTAATTAATTAATTACAGGTTTAATGTTACAGAGGCATACTAAAAAGTATTGTCAACAAAATGGAGAAAAAAAAGCAATAAGAAGCATATTTATCAATATCGAGGGTGTGTAATACTAATATCCCAGTTCAAATTTAAAAATCAGTGATGTAAATCTGCTGAAATTTTTAGCTAACCCACTTTTTTAAAATTGGTAATTTGAAAAATGGATTTTCTTTTCCTTTGCAGTTATAATTGTAAGTCCTTTTTGGACTCAGAGTAAAATTGGGGATCGACGTCGGAGTAACTCTAGCAAATGTTCTTGTTTATATCCTTTTCTCCACCCCCTTGTAACAGCTGATTCTAGCTGATCTAATGACCCCTTTTTAACATTATTCTTTCTTCCTACAAAACATTCTTCAAATTGTGAGGGTTACTATGTTGATTTTCGGTTCCTTTTTTTAAACATGCCCATTGCACTCAAGATTTTCATCACATACTATTGTCCTACTGAAATGTAGGCGTCATAAACTATTCTCTTAGAGTAACAATGCAAGTTCTTCATTGCAAAAGGATCGTGACCCGCTCGAGCTAATTCAACAATTCTCTCCCATTGCTTTTATATCCTCTTTATACTGATTATTTATTAGAAATTAGAGAACTCGTTTGTTTTAAACATCTTATCTCACAGGAAATTAGCTCTAGATAGAAAAGAGCCAATCGACCCGGTGCATCATTACTAAATAATGTACAAGGTGGGGATTTTAAATGCGGAACAAGTTTAGATCTCAGTATCTTGGCAACACTGAGCTCTATAACTATAAAAGTGGGATCATCAGATTCACCTTACAAAATTGTATAAAAAAAGTACTAAATTCTTGAAATATCCTCGGAATACGAACACTATGTGGCCATTATTGTATGCCTCCGTGGCGGGTAGACGTCCAAGTAGGTTATTGAGTTTATAAAACTGTCCAAAAAAAAATGTTTACGATATTGCCAAGGCTTTTAAGGAGTCTGATGGATCGCAAGTGGCTGCAAGTAAGACTTGTCGTCGTTATGGTCTAGTAACTAATAATAAATTGATTCAATACACGATTAAAATGAATGGACATGTCGCCTCCTATCTCGCCGAATCGGATTCCTTTGAACTACGATGTGTGGGATGTCTTGAAAAAATAATTCAATAAAGGTGCACATAATACAGTTGACTCCTTGTGGCCTTCCATTCTAAAGCAGTGGGCAACGTGAGTTCCTCACTATGGCTTTAAGCAGGTTCAGGGCCAGATTGGAAGTGGAAGCTGCTGTTTAAGCTGGAGTTGGTTGGTCTGAGTGATTGACTTCAATATGAACCTCTACATGCAAGAGAAAAATAATCCTTTATTAATTTTGGGAAATAAATTCTTATACATTCTTTTAAAATCAAATCAGAACATTTTTTTTAAATCTTTAAATCGTCACTGACGTCACATTTTTAGGTGAATTTACTTGAAAAATTAGCCTGAAATTAGTCCTTCATGGCATGTGATGTTCCATTTGTTTTAGATTCAACATGGCTCTAGACAAAATAATCCATTGCATAAGGATCTATAAGGAGAACCATATTTCCTTCCCAATGAAGTCATAGAAGTGCTCAATCTGCCTCTACATCAACCTATAATATCATTAGCCTCCAAAGGAGCCTTACTAATGATGGGACGGCAATCACATTTGATACCTTTGATCTGTCCATGTTGATGCGAAAAATAATCATCGTCACGGTGCAAACCCGTTCCTCCTCTTTAAATTTGATCTTCTAGATCTTTGATGCCCAAAACTTAAGTATAGCTTGTAAATACGACAATGTTTCTTCCGGCAAAAATAAAGGGATGCCTTCAGACAGCTGCATCACAACAAAATTGCCGGCACATGCAAGCCCCAATTTAATCTTAGCGTTCTTCCAACATTATCTGACAATACATTTCCTCCCAAAAGTTTACACATTGAGATAGAAAAGTTTCCTGTGATTTATTATACACTTTTTCAAGCTTTTAATGTATAATGTTAGTATATCGAATTAGTAATAGCTCTTGGTCCATGTATAAAGATTTAAATGTCATAACAAACATTTTCCTATCCTAATTTACTATTTAAATCTTGCATTGCCTTTAAACAATGAACTACTTAAGTGGACTTTTCTTTGCACCGATCCAAGGTTCTATAAATTTACCTTATGTAAGTATTTCCACCTAATATATTTCCATCTTTATGACCTGAATTGTCTCTCTCTCTTGAAACGGAAATATCTTTCTCATAGGGAAGTCCTTCCAAATAGGCGCTTTTTTAAGAGACTCATTAAAATCTTGCATTTATAATGACAATATTTTAGATATTTCAAATATTTTGTCTTTTGAAAATAGGTGAGTAATGTAACTTTACATCCATTGTATACAAAGTACTACATCTCAATTCATAAAAAATAATATTTTCCATAAAGAATATTTATTTTATTGTGCAATAAAAAAGTTTTAAAGTATACATACATTAAATTTATATATTTAAAATTCATATATATATATATAGTAATGACGAGAAATAAAAATATATTCAAAAAAATAGTTGGCGTTTTCTTTGAAAGATGAGCTTTCACGTCGTTACCTTTAATGTATCTTGCAACCATTTCTTGAAAAAAAACAAAAAAAAAAAACCTTAAAATCAATTGGAGTTAGTTAAATTACCTTTCTAACTATGGAGTTACTATTTAATAATGGTAGGGAATGGTTGAGAGTACTTACCAAAAACAATTTTGAAATAAATTAATCAACTTTCAGAACAATGGTATGGGAAAAAGAAGTAGAAAATTCAACTGCATATAACTAGACCGATTTTCAAATGGGAAGACGAAGTTCTAAAATTTAGGGTACGTATGCTACAGATTTACAACTGCCTATTTTTTTTTAAAGTAACTATTTATTATGGGAACTTCATATTTTGTCTTTCAAGAAAGACTTCTTTTTTTTTTATTGAATTTTGTAATTTTTTCCTAAATTTCATTTTTAGCATAACTACGCTACAGATTTACAACCATCTATTATTTTTTTTAAATTAAGTTCTTTGTTAGAGGAATTTCATATCTTGTATTTTGAGAATGACTTTTTTTTTTAATTCTATTTTATAATTTTCTTGATTTTCATATTTCTTCTCTGAATTTGGCACCGCTATAGATTTACACCTGTCGGTTAATTATTAAAATTAGTTTTTGTATTTCAATAAATACTTGTTTTAAAAAATCTATTTAAAATTTCTTGATTTTTTAAATTTTCCCTAAACTTTGGCGCCTCTTTCATATACCGCATATGAAATAGCCTTATACCTTATAGAATATTCTTTACTGGAGGGTATATGGACCCACATTGACAATCATAGCTCCCTTGCCACTTAACCACTACAAACATCACAAACACTCTACATTTTTAATGTAATGACGTAACACAGTGCTTTAAGGACATCATATTTAAATCATTAATATAATGATATTTTTCTCTTAAATATGTTATCTGTTGTTATTAGGTATTTAACAACATAGAGAGCGCTTCAAATATTTTTCCTTCTTGAAGAAGGGTGAAGTTTACTCTATAAATTTCAAGATTGAACTAGTAGCAAGTATAAAAATTTTCATTCTTTTTGAAAGTAGAAGGTGAGGAAAAAAGAAATACATGATATTTTAAACTTTCTTTCCCTTAATTTTTATCTTCTTGACAACCTAAACAGTGCTTAAATGAATTTCCATTATGGTATCCACAGTTTCCTTCCAGAGCGCAGTGTATGCTTGACATTATAATTACCGGAACGGAATGAAAGTGCTAAGATTAGCCGGTATTGTGTTTTTACCACGAAATCATATCTTTCTTAGACCATATGGTACTAAGCGATTTCACTTATGCAACGCGAGATACACATTACTTAAACCATCTATTGGAAAAATAATGCATATTTTTTTTCCTACACCTATGATTATATTTTTTTCTCAGTTAAATGTTACAACTATCACCTGACAAAATTTCATTAACCTTACATTAACATCTATGTGATATTATTTATATAAGGAAGTCGTCATTTCCTTCAAAAGTTCAAATTACTCCCCTGTTGTCGAAATAATAAATAAAAAATTGCCATTACGGCCAGTCAAAAGAAAAGGCCCCATCAAATAACGTTCATTACTGAACTCAAAATCTATTTTTTAGGGAAATATTTTAGTATAACTGGCTGTTATTACTCATGTTTCATCCTTAGGTTTTGAGAACAAAATATAGACACATAACTCATCCTCTAAATGAGTTAAAAGTTCCACCCTTGCTCCCTCCCCTCAAAACACATAGAAGTCGTTTATAGCAATATGAACGTACAGAATAGTTGAATAATATAAGTTTTATGACATTTAAATTATATCTATAAATGCTTTAAACACTAAAATTACAAATAAAAAAAATTGAATTGTCTGGAGTGGTGTGTATCAATGTTGTTGTAGTACATAGTAAAAAAAATGAAATAATAAAAAATGGAGGAGCCATTTGTCATCTGTTTCGTCATAAAAATTCGTTTGTGCATAAAACAAATCTTCTACGATAATAACAAAAAGGGAAAAAAAGCATCGTTTTTACGAGTCCTTGGAATATATGATGTAAGCATCACCCATTTTCAACTCAAATTTGTAATTATTAATTCATATCACATGACATGATATGATATAAGTTATGAGATACATAATAATAATATTTGCTAGTGTTGGGTTCGAGTTATGATTATCATGTTCGGTCTAGTTTGAGTAATAGGGCTTGAACAAGAACACATTATCTGCAAGGCGTGTGTCAGTCTACAGCTTGTTGTTATAACAAAACCATTTCTAATTCAAAATGAGTATAGTCTAATTCCAAATGGAATAATCCCATTCAAAATAGAATAATCCAGTTCAAGATGGCAATACTACAGTTCAAATTGGAATAGTCCAATTTAAAATAGCAACAGTCCAGTTCAAAATGGAATAGTCAATAGTCTGAAACAGTATAGTAGTAAAATTCGGTGTTTTAGAACGACATAGCTCAATGGACAACGCATAGGGGATAAATAATTCCCTTGAACTCAATGTGCGTAGGTTTTTTCTCGGACGTTCCTAGAGAAGGAAACATACTAAATGTACAAGGGTCGTTTGAAAAGTCCGTACAAAGTCCGAGAGATGACCAAACTGCCGTGTATCGAGGTTATGTTAAGTTAGTAGACTCTCTTTGTAGGATACACACCAACATTCAGCCAGATAGGTCTACATCTTTCTGTTTGGTATTCGTTTGAATCGAGGAATCGGCCAAAAAGAATATGGCGACTATCTTTTGGATTTGCAAGGAGTAATTGACTATCTAAAGTATCTAAATCAAAATGTGGGGCGCCAATACTTATCCGCATGACTGTAAGTAAACAACGCCCAGGCCTCATTGAACAATGAGTCAAGTCGAGCTGGATTTTGAGTAAAGTCATCATACAAAGAAAAATATTTGTTCATTCAATTGATAATATCTAAATTCAACAATTAAGTCAGTTTGGCTATCTCAAAAAAGGCAGTTAAAAAACTAGGCCCCAATTTGAACAAAGAAAAAATATGACAATGAAATGTATTAGTAATTACTCAATAAAAATGTAACTAAGTTTTCGAGATTTGATCTTTTGATTTTCTTAAATCATAGTTGAGACGAGCTATAGTTACTTTCATAAAACTATTAACTTTAGTATTGGCAAGCTTGTTTTTTTTAGATAGAGTAATACTCCAACACTAATATTTGCTATTTGTTTCCTCTTATGGTGGAGATCAAGAAGTGGCAAGGGGGAAGGGGTTGATGTCTTTCATCTTCTACTTTTAATAAATGATGATTCTACATATTGTGTATTATGAAAGTTGTGTTGCTACAAAAATCAAAAAGAAACACACATTTTTCGTTTTATATGTCTCTCTCTGACGCGTGTTACTTCTTCCTTCAAATCATCATTAAGTCGCATCCAAACGACTGACGTAACTTGAGCTTCCAAGATTAATATTTATAATAATAACATCGTTACTTCCTTTTAACTTTATTTTTGAGGAGTTAAAACATTTTTCTGATGTAGCTACCTACAGAATGGGGACCCAAAACTTGCAGTATGTATAACTTAATGACAACTTTATCCCCGATATTTTTAATTACGCAAGCAAACTACTGCGTTCGTTGCAACAACAAAAAAGCAACGCTTGTGCAATCTGTTCTGCGTCGATACCAGTGTTGAGAAGGCTACAAGGACAGTTTGTATCAACATTTGGACTATCTAGAACATCAAGAAGTCCATTATAGCCCCATACCTATAGCCAAGAAGAACCAAAACTTATGCAGGAAGAATATGGCTGACTTTTGGCCTGCCTCCACTGGCCTTCCTTCAGCCCTTACCTCAACCCCTTGACTTTGCAGTTTGGGGTGTCTTGTAGTATAATGTCGGCCGCACACGTCATACAAATTTGGATTTGCTCCGACCTGCCATAATGGCAGTGTGGTACGCCATGGACACTGTCTGCTTCGTCAAGAGCTGGCAATTTGTTCACCGGCCTGTCAAGACATTTATTACTTGTGAAGGAGAACATATTGAATTAAAAATATAGCTAAATATTGTATTTAAACATATCAAAGATTGTTCTTCAGTTGTCTTTTCTTGATTCCATAAAAATCACGTTTTTCGTAATCTATTCTTTCTATTGTAAGTTTTGGGCTCCCAATCTGCGTTAATGATGTCATGATTTTTAAGCCTTTATCCCTTTTTACTCATCCCTGATATTACATAGATACTATTTCTACAGAATATATGGTCAAAAAGAATTATATACCCCGCCTAATCAAGGAACCAGGTCAGAACCACTAAAATTTAGATAATGATCCCTTCATAACTAGGAACCATTAAAGCTGAAAAAAGCATAATGTCCGGAATCGCAATTTAAGGATCTGTTACATCACTAGTAGCTACATATTATTTATAGTAGGAATTCCATTCTGCACCCCTGCCTCCAACGTTCTCCATGTGACGTGAATTCTCAAAGGACAATTATATATTGAAGTTATACATATGTACATATCAATTTCTTCTATAAATAAATACATAATATGTGAATACTTTCCATCACAATCACGGGATAACCAAGGTGTACATGTTTATGTATGTAGGTACATCAGATCAATCTTTATCTGGAATCCTTATACAGGTCAGAGATGCAAACATCGATTACACACATCTTTCTAGTGGAGAGTATCTTAAAATTTGTCTTCTTTAGCATGTACCTAATAAATAGATGGCCATCTTCTTTGGTGGTCGATTAGTAGTTTGTTTTTCTATGATTTAATCTATATTGTACCTCTCAACCTTTCCTTCCAAAAAAGAGAATGAGAGAAATGCCCAAAAATTAGTTTAGTGGATGTTGGTGTATTCTACCTAATTTTGGCTCTATTCCTCAATAATATGATGTTCCACCATAGGATATGAGTAGGTTCAATTTCTAAAAAAATTAGTGAAATCGTTCTCGAAGCTTGGCCTGGATGACATTTTATACTTTTTTAAATAATGTTTGAATAGTTTTTTTAGCGCAAATGCTGTTTTTTATCAAATTTGACTTAAAGCTCTTTCTACAAAATGTATTTTAATGCAAACAAAAAAAAAATTTGAGTATTCTAAATGGATTTATGTCTTACTAAAGTTACAATGTCTTTAAAAAGAAAAAAAACTTTTGAGGGACTCCCAAATGGGCGCTCACACCACCACAAGTCTAAAATTTCACATGTGTTGTTTTATTTTATCCAAATCGGTGATAATAATGGGGTAAGGGTGTGTACACTCAGGGGCGTCTGAAGAGGATTGGTTGAAGGGTCTGTATGCCCCTCCAAATGAAGGTTTTTTTTTGTTTTTTACTAGAAAATTTAATATTTAAAAATTTGCTTTTTTAAAAATGTTTTGATAATGAATGTCTATGGATTTTTAAGTTTTTCTTTAAAAAGTTTAATATTTAAAATTTTTTTTCAAAAAATATTAAAATTAAAATTTAATTTTTTGAAAAACCTAAAAACTTTTGAAATTTTCCGGTAAAAATTTAATATTTGATTTTTTTTTTTCCGAAAAATTTGATTTTTTAAGAATAACTATGGATTTTTAAATTTTTATTCAAAAAGTTTAATATTCAAATCTTTTTTCAAAAAATATTAAAATCAAATTTAATTTTTTGAGAAACCAAATATTTAATATTTGATTTTTTGAGAATAACTGGATTTTTATTTTTTTTCAAAAGTATTGAATATTTTGAACTTTTTTCACAAAAAGTAATTTTTGGAATTTTTTACCAAAAAAATCCAAAAACGAAACCTTCTCCCTCCAAAAACAAACAAAACATGTTCATATAATCCTCTGGACGCGCCTGACAATTGACATGGAATTCCCCTAACATAAAATACAACATTATTTTGATTGTATCACGCAATCTTTCCTTCTCCAAAAAGAAAAAAGGTATAAAATCTGTTGGTGGTTATCCACAACAAACTCTTAAAAAGAGCTAATTTGAGTACAACACTTCCTTAGTGAGGTAAAACCGTTTCCATAGTTGGGAATAAAGATAGGACAGATGCAAATTTACTCGTTTCTGATTGGTTTTAATCTTTAGACGTAGATATTTAAGTAAATTTCAGTTACCCAAACGTTAGAACCCAGATCTGAAACCAAAGTTAGACCTGCCCCTTGTCTAGAATTTCAAGTCTATTGTACTCAAAGTTTGGACCTTAATAATATAGTATCCCAATTAAGGTTACGTTTTTAGTGATTACTGATGCTGTAAGAATGAATTGCACAATGGTATTACTATTAGAGAATAATTATTAATTATAATTATGGTTATAATAACATTGAACACGCTGTTACCTTTATTGTAAGCACAACTTCTCCTCCAAAGGTGCAAAATCAGTAGGTAGTTGGCCAATTCTTTCAACTATCAAATTATTATTCAATAATAGTTGATTTAGCTTAATAATAAATAATGCGTATCTAACCAATTAATGTTAAGGACACTCAACACAGAAAAGAAGAAGAAACATCAACAGCTGACAACCAAATACAGTGTATATTTTTGTGTTGGTGAAGTAATGTAGTATGGAATAACCAAGCGAGGCAATTTTTTATGAAGATGTAGCTCACAGCACTAATCAAGATAAATAGAGATGCTACGTTCGATATGGATAGTATCTTTTTTTATAACTGGGATTAAGTATTAAGTTATACTTTAAGCTTTTTATTATCCGGAAAACCCATCTGATCTTTTTTAATATCATAAAAGATCGAGTATCCGAAAACGGCTCAAGTCTTTGGATCTGGAATCTTTTCGGATAATACAGATTTACTTATATGGTAACTAGGTACTTCTGATCCGGCTCTCAGTTTAGGCCTATCTCTAGTTGGGAAAAGGAATTGCCTAACTCTTAGTCTTGAGACTTGGTCCAGCAATGAATATTCTTTCGGTTCGGTCTTAAGTGAATTTTTCTATACCCTTTTTTCGGTCCAGAAGACGGTCTCAGATCGAGGACTGATATTTTCGATTTCACATTATGGACTGATATTTTTGTTTTGACTTGATGGACCGATTTTTATTTGGTCTCACATTGTGGACCTTTTCTTTTTTTTTTTTTTTTGGTTTTTATATATTTTGCGAAAAAGAAAGAAATATACTTTTAAATTGATTATCAATCTCAGGAGATGCTCCAATTTTGGAGTTTTGTATTCCAGAAAAGAAGACGGGATGAAAATCCATCTGAGCTAACTCTGTTTAAACTTCTTATAACGTCATTGAACCGTGTTTACAGTTTGAAAGTATATATGAATATATGACATCATAAACAATTTATAATTTAATTTATTTAAAATCGGTTTTAATCGAATTTTTTGGGACCAAACTAGACCTTTTTTTTCATTTAGACCAATCGAGACAGAATTTTTCAATGAGACCTGTCTAGATCAAACTTTTTTATGGGGCCAAATTACTTCGGTACAACAAAAATCAAGAACTTTCTCAGATTGCTCTAGAATTTTAGTACCTAACCCCAACACTACACATTTTATACTAATTTCAGGCCTCCTATTTCTTTTTTTGGAGAAGGAAAGGTTGCGAGGATACTTTATTTTAAGGGGAATAACACCGTGAACCATGGGGATTGAGGTTCCGTGTCATAACGAATTTCATGACGTCATTATCTAACCATTTCATAGGTACATATATACATATTTAATTATTGTAGGAAATTCCTTTGACGAATTAATGAGGATCGTTTCCACAAATGATTAAGTAATGAAATTAAAGTATCCGTTGGAGCCATATGTGGTCTAGCCCCAATATAAATGTACATATACAAAATAAACGACCACTTATATGTCTTTTTAATGCGAGTAACCACAATAAACCAAATCTCTTCAACAAATGTAATTTATTCTCTTATTATTAAAGAACTTTTTTCTTCATTTTTTGCTGACTCTTTTTATTTTGTTTCATTTTTTTATGTATCCTTAATGGAGGGGTACTGAACGGCTAGCTCCTTCTTATACGTACATAATATATTATATTATATGTTTAATGATTGATGCATTTTCCCTAAAAAAAAATATATATATTTTTTTTAAAATACATACATATAAAAAACTCTCAATTTACTTCTGATCCTTACTAAGGGGGAAATGGACTTTTATAGCCGGTTTTTATGGGCTATTAGTAAAAAAAAAAATTTCTTTATGGAGACTCTCATTTATTTGTGTTTTCATTCTTTTTTCAGTCATAACTAATAGTAATAATAATAACATGAAACAAGCAATTATTCTTCCAAGTCAAAGTACGCACATACATATTCATTATTCCTCTTTGTGTTTCTACTTTGTAATAATAAAAGTTTATTTTTATTTTAGAGAGCAGAGACGGGAAGACGGAGGTAGATACGAAACATCTTATATATATATATATATTACAACTATTATCATCATTAGTAAGTAGTAGCATATTTAACATTTAGTACATACATAATATATTATAATCGCCACAACATATTTTAAAAATGTCTTTGTTTTCCGGTCATTCTAAGGTATTTTATGAGTATGATGCAGATAAAGATGACATAATTGTCTCAGAGTTTGATATATAAAAATTGTCAAATTCTTCGTAATTGTACATCAAAATGAAATCAGATGCAGTTGCAATGATCAAGGACATCCCAAAAGTAGGGGAGAGGGTTTTATAATCAAATTCTACTTTAGCCCGACTTTTCAGATGCAAAGTCATCTTTTAAGAAACCTAGAAGAAATAATTTATAAATCCCGGTCAAAGAATCCAATGTATTTCCTTTGGCAATAATTTATTTTTCTTCAAAATGAAAGATGAGGATTCTATTCTACTCCATCACTTGAGAAAAGGAACTTTAATGGAACTTTTAAAATTCAAAATTTTTAAAGTTATGTTGAATTCAAACTTCTGGATCCCTTTAAAAGAAGTCATTTTAAAATGACTATAAAGGAGGAGGAAACGCCATTTGAAGGCAGAAACTTTTCATAAATAACTTTTTGATTAAAATACAACAAAAGATCGAATTAACAGGTCACCCTAAAAATTGGGCATCCTATTACACAGGGTAAAATAAAAATTTGACCTTTTTGTGACCTTTGACTTATTATATGAGTTTAAAACTGTACTTTATAAACTTACAATGTTATATAACCATTTCTTTAAGCATAAAAAGGCTTTAATGATCACGGTATTCAAGTTAAAAAAGTTGGGCTAAATTTAATTTGCTCATTTTCATAAACTAAGAACCCCCCCCCCTCCTCCCACCTATCATCAGTTCTTCCTTTTTTCTTTTCATTTCTTCGAACTCAGGCCTAAAGTATATATGTTAGTCAATTGTTGTTTCTTGTTTTTTTTTGTTTCTTTGTTCAATATAAACTCACCAGGAATTATATAATAACTACAACAGCTAAAAAAAAGATCACTCTTCAATTTGCCAACTCCAAAAAAAGGGCGAGATAAAAAATACATGCCCGATTTTATGTCTATACATACGTCAGTTTACCAATTTCACTGGTTATGTATATAAAACTTCAAATATCTTACATTTACTATAATATTTTGCCACTTTTCTTAATTAAGGCTTAACTGATGAGTTTTTTTTAATCTTATAAACATTGTAGAGTAGACTGGTTTGATTTGCAACTTTGTCCGGATTTGATCATGGGTATTGTGGAAAAGTTGTATTTTGGATGAAATTACCCATCCAAAATTTCATTTTTTCTACAATATCATCCTTTGTAGCATATTTTGTTCAAATATTGAAAAATGATTCCAATACAGCAATGATCATTATTTTGCATTAATTAATTGTGATAGATATTATTTTAGGCTATAAAAAACATTAATAAAGGGTTTTTTTTTTGTTTTTTTAAAGAGAGAAAAAAATGAACTTTCCTTTCTGAAAAAGTAAAAAAGGATGCGTGCTATACGCGGATCATCAAATTTTTATAACTTTTTTGTTCCATAGGACAATTTTAGAAAAAAAACTTTATTAATGTTTTCTATAATTAAAAATAATTTGGAATTGATATTGTCCTACAGTTACTACAAAATAACTTTTTTTTAGAAGTAAATTCGAGAGATACAATTAAGATTGTAACTGATAATTGATTGATAATGACGAAAATCATCGTCATATTGTACTCCATTGGATAGATCCACAAAAAATAAATAATAACATTTGGAATGTTTGTATAATAACGTAAAACAAGATTTTGATAAGTAAAAAAACAAAAACCCCTTTGTTTTGACAAATTTCCTTTGTGAAATAAGTAAAGGGCAACCATTTTGAAATAAACAAAACTCAAATATTTTCGAATTAGTTTCATCGTGTGGAGTCTATAGAACAGAATGTATAATTATGGAGTGAGTAAGTGAATAGTCAATAATATGTAGAGAACATCACATTTTATAGTAGACATATATAAGTTAAGCATGTTCAAAAAGTCATAATATGGTAAAATAAAAGTGTTATAAAGCAATAAAAAAGATTGATATCCCTGGAGTGGGTACATACCAAGTTTATACAACTACTTATTACAATAATACATAGGTATGTGTGTAGTCAAGATCCAGGTTGTAACAATGACATAAATATACTGAGTTGTGTAACAGTTTTGAGACTAAAATGAAGAAATTAACAATGATGTATCATTTGGTATTCATTTAATATCCAAAATATTTTTTTTTAAATATAGTTTATAATTATGATATGAAGAATCAGAGGCGTTGCTAGCTTTTTTTGGGGGGGACTTACCCCCAAAAAATTATTAAAAGCATAATACAGTTAGTTACATATATAAATATGTGTTCAAGATGCGATTTTGTACAAGTTACAACCAAAAGATGAGATGAATAATTTTAAATGAAGGGTTTACAGTATAAAGGTTATGTAATAATTGAATATTCCAATCATTAATTGTCTAATTTTTAAATAGTTTAATACAAATTACTAAACTAAAAGTATTCTGTGGCACATTTTAAAGTTCAAATGCCAAGGGGGCATATTATTCATAAGTATTTTAATAGATCACAATAAAATAATAGTAACAATGTGTAGGCAGTAATTAGAATGATCAATTTTATAATTAAATATTGTGTATTAAGACTTCCAACTTATAAACACTATATATGTATATAAATACAGGGTTCGGACTGTCAATAAATACTAATTATGTTATTAAAATAGAGAGGTTTTGTGATTTTCCCCTGCATATTCCGAATGTCTTGTTCTTTCTGCATAAGTAAACAATAATAAACATTTCTCAAATCTTTCTCATGAGTGAGCAAGAAGCAAAAAGGCAGAGGATCCCAGACCTTCTGGATGCCAAAATTGAGGTGGAAGAGATTATGGACATTGTAAAGTGCTTCAGGAGCCTCATTTTCAAGGTTGCCAAGATGAAAAAGGATGGAGAAGACCTCTCAAGGAAAGAAGGAAGTGGGGGACACAACTTGAAAGTGATTCTGAGTTTTTGGGAGACCTGAAGAAGAAGATCAAGGAGGACCCCCCCAAAAAAAAAAAAAAAAATCCATGAATCGCCTCTTTAACGAGTTTGACGTGGACGAAAGGACAATCAGAAGAGCTGTGAAGGAGGAATGGGGGTTTTCCTCTTACACAAGGACCCCATGCCAACAGTAGAAGGACACTCTGAAGGAGACTGCAGAGTGTAAGAAAGTTCGTGCGTGGATGAAGGCAAATGGATCCTCAGTAAAAAAAAATCTCTGACAAAATAATTTCACCGTAAACCAGGTGTACAAACGTTGGAACTACTGTTGGCTTCGGGGATCCCCAGAGGAGGTAAAGGGGGCGTTCTGTACAAAATATCCAGCCCAAACAATGGTCCTGGGGGTCGTGGCGTCCAACGGTAAGAAGATGCCTCTCTTCTTTTTTAAGGCTGGGATGAAGATCGGCTATGAGGCTACTACAAGGTGCTGAGGTTCACCATACTGCCATGGATCAAGGCCACTCACCCACAGGACAACTATGCGTGGACCAAAGATGTTGCCCCCTTACACACATCGGCCAAAGGCCATAAATTCTGCGACAACAACATGGCTGATTTTGGCCCAAGGACATGTAGACATCATCTTTACAGGATTTGAACCCGTTGGACTTTGCTATGTGAAGTACTTTGGAGAGGGAGACTAACCGGACATCTCACCCGAACGTGGACTCCCTGAAGGGCTCCATTGTGAAATGAGTGGAACAACTTGTCCTAGAAGTTCATCATCAACTCCTGCAAGGCTTTCCGTTGCCGTGTGGAGGCTGTGATTTCTGCTTAGGTCGGCCATATTGAGTGAACAAGCTCACAAAGGTCGTGTCTCACAATTTTGTTTAAAAAAATTTCAAAATTATTTATCAAAAAATAAAATTATTGACATTTTTCTAAAAACAATCATTCAGTTCACGTTTTGCTTCCAAAACCCTGTATATATTTTTTTTTAAATCTCTAGCGACGCCCCAGTTATTGACCATTAATCTTGAATATGACCTCAATATGCAGCAATAACGGCTTTCCGGCGGCGGTGGAATTTGCTGCAAAGACTTTTGATGTAGGCCTATAACATGGAGGCTCACTGCTAATTGTCAGAGTCTTGTTATACCTCAACATTTAGGTGTCGCTATTGGCAAGCCTTAAAAACTTTACTTGCCACCAAATACAGTAATCCTGGGGATTCGGATCTGGTGTTCGGAGAGGCCAATAATTCACCAAAAAAGACTGAACTTAACTTTTTCACCATCTCTAGTGTCATAAGCGGTATTTTTTGAGCTCGTAGAAACAAAACACCAGCCTCTTTGATGCGTCTTGACACGGTCGACCTTGAAACATTCGTCCAAGGCCATTTCATTCATGGAGGTGTCTGGCTACTCTTTAAAGGGTTTGGAAACTGTATTTAATTTTCTTAGACGACCAATCCGGGGCTTCTTTAAGATCATCATCCTTATACAGGTGCTCCTTGACACGGTTGCCTTTGAGCCAGATTTGACCACAATAACTAAGGTAAGAAAGATTGTAATCTTTCGTATTGACTGTACTTGCAATACGAAAATAAACTCTAATTTTTTTGAATTTATCGTACACAAAAAGAGAAGACTCCAGGCTCTCTGTAGAAGATAAAAATAATCAAATTGTTGTAGTGCCTATACGCTGAGTTATTGAGTATTAAAATGTGTCTCAAACTTTTTGCACCACACGGTATTGTCTACATACAGGAGTAGAACTCAAAACTTAGAAAATATTAAAAGCCGTTTTCACTTCTACATATATTTTTGTGTCCCATTTTTATGGGAAACTTTTAAAACAAAAGTTGGTAATTCAACGATTTTCTACACTTTTTATCCAATATGAACCCTCCATTCTGAATGATGGCTTTGAGAAGAACAGAGGCACAGCTGGCCTTTGATGACGTCTGAAGACAAGTTGTACCACTCTACCGTGATCACGTACTTCAGGTCATCGACATTCGGATGAGAAGTCATGCTCGTCTTGTCCTCAAAGACGCACCAAACAGCAAAGTACAGGGGGTTCACGTCGGTGAGGACGAAGGTCAAAAGGAAGGCATGTTCTCCCTACAGAAATACTGCACCTTCTTGGACGTATGTGCCGGGCGCCGTCTTGGATAAACACATAGTTGTCTCCGGGGAACGTGCTCTTCAACCATGGCCAGACATGGTAACTGACGACCTCCTAGTAGACGTCCGGGTTGACTTTCTCGTTGGTCTTGAAAAAGTATGGAGGCATTTGCTGCCGTTGGACGCAAAGATAGCGAGGTACAAAATTGTCTGACTTTTAGAACTCAGACTAGACAGACTCGAAGATGATTCTAATTTTGGGTTCCTTACCCTGTACATAAATTAATCTTAATTAGAGCTTGGAGCATGAGCAGTCGTATCACGGGATCATTCCACATGAAGTTACCTCACTAACACAAAAATGTACCTTGTATTTGGTGTCAGCTGTTGATGTTTCTTCTTCGTGTCCTGTAATAAGTGTTCTAAATATTGATTGGTTGGATAATAATTATTTATTATTAAACTGTGAGCAATTATTATTGAATAATAGCTAAAAATTATGTTTTATTAGTAATACTATTGCGTTATTCATTTTTACAGCTTCAGTAATTATTAAAATTGTAACTTTAATTCAAATTTTATTTTGTTAAGGTCCAAACTTTGGGTAAAATGCTTATCAAACTCGAAACGTATCTTTCTAATTTTCCTTTTGGATCTGGATCCGAAAGTTTGGGTAGCCAAAAATTACTTAAATAATTACGTTTAAAGATCCGAACCCACCCAGATCCTATAAAATCCACCCCATCTTTAACATTAAGTGATTAACAAGGTAATTTTTGGTGATCTGGATCCTGTATAATTGTAAAATATAACAACCCGACTCATGGACTAAAAGTAAGTTCGAGCATTACTAAAATCCATCGTACACTTTTTTATATAAAAATATAAAATATTTGTAATGTCATATAATCTCATACTGCTAATAAAACACAAAATATACTCAAAAAACGGAAATAATGTATAGTTATAGAATAATTAAATGAATTTTATATAACTAAATTAAACTTATATTATGAAATTATTAAATATAAGAATATTATTCGTTAATTTCGCAATCAACCCTAAGAAATCCTGGGAATAATACTATTACGAATGTAACACATGGCTGAAAAAACCCGGCTTCACACATAGATGGCGCTTCTTTTTTTTTAGATTCACCTCATTTTCAGTATTTGCCAACCTTTAAAAGACAGATGTCAAAATTTTATGACATTCTTTTCTTTAGTTTGTGAGTTATAACACTAAGTTTATAACTTTATTTTTGCCAAAATAATGGGTCAAAAACTATTTCGAGTTTTAATTTTATGCTGCTTGTTGAGGGGAACAAATACTGTTCAAGCTAAAAAATAGATTTTTAAACGAAAAAAACGTGTTTTATATATTAAGCTTCGGACTTTTTATCCCATGTATATTGTAGATACACAACTTTGATAAGTAAAGTTGCTATGGACTAAACGCATTTAATGAATTACGACATTATAATTATCTTATCATCTCTTATCAACTATTGTGTTGCGTCAAAAACATCTCTAATTGATTCCAATAGCAAATACATCCATATCTGAGGTTGTAAATAATTATAGTTAGAACTAAGTAAAGTCGAGAGGAGAAAAAAAACAACATTGTTTACTTTTTGATTGAATCTTGCCTTGAAAAAAAACATCAAATCGTATACAATACATGACGTATAGTAATTGAATGTACAGTGTAATATTATATTATAAAGGATGTGTAACTTGGAACAAAGGTCAGGTTTCGTCACAAAGAACGAACAACCCCAATGTTCCCTATAAGTTGAGTTATTCAAGGACGCTATTCAATGTATTTAATGTAAATGATAAATTAATTATTTTTATCAAAGGTTAACATTGGAAGCGAATGATTTTGTTGAAATAAATCAATTCTTATGACGGTTAGGGAGAGTTAGGAAGGGAAATTTTCTTAGTGAAAGATCAAATTAAAGAAATTGTAATTTTTAAGGGATTGCATTCACACAAGCAAATTACCTATGTAGAGACTGGAAACCCAAAACTTTGCAGTAGCATGATTAAATTAAGAAAAACGAAATTTTTATTGAATAAATAAAAGACAAATCAAAACAGATTTATGATATGTTTAAGTACTAAATTTATCTATATTTTTTATTCGATATGTCCTCCTTTACAAGTAATAACAGCCTTAACACGTTTGAAAACAGATTGGATGCTCCCGATGAAGGTCATGTCCATGGCAAACCACACTGTCATTATGTTAAATTGGAGCTAATCCAAACTTGAATGGGAGGTGCAACAGACATTCTTCTCCGAGATAAGCCAAAACTGCAAATCCGAGGGATTGAGTTCAGGGGTTGCATAATGAAACCTTTTAATTGAAAATAAGGGAGATAAAATATAATTAAAAGTTACGGCAAGTTTCGGGTGCCACTCCGTCTACATTAATAGTTATGAATAGGTAAATTAACCGAAAGATAATATTTGGATTTTTCACAAAGCTATCCCCAAAACATCAACAACTCTCTTGTTCTTTTTGACTGTCAATTTTCTACGTATCTTGCCTTTTGTTACAGTTTTGAATGTAGATTGGTTGAACTCTAATTATTCATTGTGAAGCTGTGAACAATTATCTACTATTAAAATAATAATAGTCCCCTATAGTTTGGTAGAGTTGGTTTTCTACTCTATAATTGTAAGACTTTTTTTAAAATAAAGGTTGAGAGATTGCTATATGTTTTATTGAGTAGAATAAAAACGCGTCAGCTGAATGGAAGGAGTGAGCAAGAGAAAAGAAGAATAAGTTAAATCCATAAAAGTAAATATTTTCACATTTTTATAATTACTTTATTGACCTTAATTTATGCTGTTTAACGTACTACAAAAAAAGGTTGCCAATTCATCTATTCATCTGAACATGAAATGTTTAACTAATCAAGTCTAGAAACTTTTCTTAAACCCCATTTATTTCGCTTTATATAACGCTTCTTGAGGGGCAATAATTAAGTATTTTTCGGGCCATAGGCAATTTGCTGGAGTTAGATTCCCCAACCTTGTTGTAGAATTAATAGTTAAATGTTTAATATCTTCTATAAGAATCTATTCTTTTTGTATTTTTTTTTTTCTATGTCATTAGAACCTTGAACCAAATTATATACTAATGAAATAATTCCTTCAATATTTTATAATTATTTCCTGGATAAACTTTATTGGAATGGTCTTTTCTTTTGAAAGTAGATTTAGAATTAATTGGAAGCTTTATGTAAATTGATATTGATGCTTTTTGAAGACTAATTTGAAAAAAAATAAGAATTATCACAAAGAAAAATCTCAACTTGATTTTCAAAATCTCCTTGAGAAAAGAGATTTAAAAAAAAAAGAATTTGCAAATGTCTAATGTAATGGAGAAGATGATCTTATCATTGTATGTTATGTAAGTGAGTACTTACATTATATGAAGGCAAATGTTAATTGATTCTATTTGAAAAGTAAAGCATTTAAAAGGAGTAATGTTGTCAAGATGATATTTTAGGGGAGTCTGGAGACGATTGCAACAGTTTTGTCTTTGTGGACAAATTCCTCGAAGCTGATTTGCCTTAGATTTACCGAATTTTAACGCAGCATACCTAAATCCCCTCGTTACCTTTATTACATCACACAACCTTTCATTCAAAAAGAAACATATAAAAGGCCCAAAATCAGTTAATTTTTAGCCAAATAAAACAATCAATCAAACTGCTATTTACCTCTTAGACACTACAGAAAATCATTTCTCCACAGTTTTAAAATGAATTACCTGTATATATAATAGGTGAAGTAATAAGTTCTGAGCGTTTTTTCGCTTTATTTTGAAAATAAAATTAACATAGTTAGGATTATTCGATTTAGATAGATCCAAAAGGTTTTCTGGCTAATTTTGAGTTCTTGGACAATGGAATAAATGCTCACAGGCCGGTCCAACTCGACAATTCTCATTATTATATCGACATTTTCGAAGTCCATATTACCAGAACGGAATCGTTGCAACCATCGCTTTGCTGTTGCATTCGATACTGTATTGATCCATAAACATCACCTTTTTTTTAAGGCCTGCTCCGCTTTTTCACCTTGGGTAAAGTAATAATGAAGAATTTTCTCTTTTTTTACTTCCATTTTGGAATGCAACGGATCAACAAGAAATTGTAATCCTGTCCTTTTGGAAACGGAGCATAAATATCTTATAACTAGAGTTGAGATTTTCGTAAGGAAAAAAAAGACGGAGGAGTAGGTAGGAGCAAGACATCTGTTACTAATGAATTAAGGGCCTTGTTAATATCTGATGGTTATTACATGATGATGAAGATATTTTTGTAGAGGGAGGAGGGGGAGTGGAAAGGGTTTGCTACTATAAAGAAGAGAACCCTCCCTCTACATTTATAATAGAGGTAGTGAAGATAAAATATTGTAATTATATTAAAAATCATATATATTGCATTTTTAAAACAGTTACCAACAAAGATAGGCAATAATGCTTACTTCAGAGGAGAAGTTAACACCACAACGACCTTGTAAGTAATAAAAAAGGAAAAAAAGAGCACACGCAACAACCATATTTCCTTTTCTAATTTTTAAACGTATTTTTTTCGTTACAAACATGTTTACTCTAATTTATTACATATTCATAATGATAGCCAAATTATTCATAGACATAAAAAAAATGGCCAATATAATAATAAATGTTATGTACATCCTACGAAGGGGTTAACAAGAAACTGTATTCCCGTCCTTTTTGAAACGGAATATAAGTATAATTTATTACATCGTTTATTTATCAAAAATTATCAATTATGAAATACCCATGACGTATTAAGTAAGATTAGGAATTGACAGCTGACAAGAAAATACACAGAGTATTTTTGTGATAGCGAGTTAATGCTGTGACATATGTCCACTATTCTTAAAAATTATGCACATCAGTTGTTTTTCACAAATTGCATTTGAGTGTTAAGAGCCACTTGTTACAACTGTCTCTATAGCCAGTGACGGTTGCAACTGTTTGAAAATTCATACCAATAATATTTTTGAGGAATAAATAAATAGACCTTTAAAGGTCTTGCTCAATTATTAACTTTTTCAAGATATAATAAGACTTAAATTATGGATAAGAGAAATTCACTGTCAAAAACCTTTACATTACTCTGACCCCTTTGAAATGAGTGTTACAATACCTAAAAGTTTTTTAAATATGTTGGCCTTAAACTTTGAAAAATTATATTAAATAATAGTCAAATAATCAATAATACAAATGATGTAAGAAAAAATACTCGGATCCCTCAAAGAACCAAATAGCAGAGACTATGGATTTTCTCACAATAAAAGATATTCTATAATACAATTGTTAAACAATTTTTGTGAATTTAGCTTTTTAGATGCTCGAAAAAAAGAGATTGTTACAACAATTATATGTTCCAACTGTTTTTGGTCTTGACTTCCTATTATTAAATGAAGAATATTCAAACAACAATTGCGTAGGAGTGGTGTAATTAGCAGTATTCGTTACAGAAAAAACAAAGAAAAATCTTTCAAAACAATTAATTTTACCCCTCAGAATAAATATTTGAAAAAAAATGTTAAGAAAAATTATTGGGGTGTGTTTTACAAATTTGCCCGAACGTCATATTTTCTCTACTGGATACAAAATATGTGGAAAGTTGAAATTCAATGATCGCAAACTTTTAATAATAATTAATAAGAAAATAACTTAGTTAAGCAAAGCCAACTATATATTATAACCTATTGGAGTAGTTTTTTTAGAGATTTCGACACTTTCGAGTTATTCGGACATTTTTTTACTGGCCTTTATTGACATGGATTTAAACATGCAGACAAATAAAATATGTTGTTTGAAAATATCGATTTTTTTTTTTGCATTGAATCATCACGAATTATAAAATCACCAAATCTTTTCGAGTATGTAAAATAAATATTTAGAAATAACATTAATTGGACGACGAACTGAAAAAAAGTGTTTAAATCTTCAATAAAACATTCGAAGCAATTGGTATAATAAGAGGTCTTATATATTTAAGATATATATTATCCTTTTGTTGTTTCGGATGCAAGACGATGTGTCCCTTTCAAGCGAATTCAGGGAATAAACCAACACAAAGAGGTAAAACCCGATTAATAGACATATAATTATTTTTATTGAAAGGTGACCCTCAACCATCTTTGTCAGAACTTCATCTGAGGTCTTCACGGAAAGAAGTATTTCTTAAATTGATGTATATTTGCAGTCGATACAATTACACATATTGGAGTAAAAAGATCACATTTCTCTGCAAACTAATTCAGGATCATTTGATTCTATACCATTTTTTAGTATTATTGATAAGTTATTGGAAAGGTTATTTTTTCTTTTCAAACTGCAAACATTGTAATCTTGATGTCGATAAATATTCGATGCTCGTTCTTTTAAATTTAACTCCATGAAAAAGGTCTGCATCTCAATAAAGTTGACCCAACATATTTTTTTTTTTTACATTTTCAGGTATTAATTTTTGAATGGATGTAGCATAAAGTTAAATTTTTCAAATATTAAACTGTTTGAAAAAAATTCGAAAATTCATAGCTATTCACAGAAAGTGAAGTATAGATTTTTTTATTTTTACTATCAATTTTTTTAGCGAAGATTTTTATAAAATTTGCAAAAATAGTAGTAAAATTTTTTTTTAAGATTTATTTTCTTAAAAAAAGTCATTCGGGCAAATTACGCAGCAGAAGATAAAATTTAAATTGGATTTTTTTTTTTTTTTAAATTAATTTTCTGTGAATAGAAATTGATTTTTGAAAATTTTTTTCATAAAATGTACTACTTGAAAAAAAAATATCCAAGAAATTAAATATTCTGTGAATAGCTATGGATTTTTGAAATTTATTTCCACAAAATTAAATGTTCTGCGAATAACTATCGATTTTTGAAATTTCTTTACAAAAAATTTAGTATTTGAAATTCAATTTTTCAATTATTTTCCAAAAAAAATTAATTTTCCGAAATGTTTTTCCCAAAAATTTCACTTTCTGTAAATAGCTATGGATTTTTTTTTTTTTTTTTTTTTTGAAAAAATTAAATATTTGAAAAATTTAACTTTATTTGAATAGCTATGGATTTTTGAATTTTATTCCTATAAATTTAATATTTGAAATTTTTGTAAATAATAAATTTTTTGTGACCCACTGTGGATATTTGAAATTTCTTTCAAAAAAATTTAATTTTTAAATTTTTTTTCCAAAATAAATCCCAAAACTTCTCCCCCCCTCATAAAAAAATATAATCCGGTGGACGCCGCTCCTGCTTGCCTCACCCAGTATTATAAAAACGTAACATAAACTTTGTGGCTATAGATTTTGTGACATTTGAAAAAAGACTACTGCAACTATTTCTTGTCTCCCCTACGTCTCAAGCAGTTATAAAGTCACTTTCATTTTTGTAAATATTTATATATAGATGTAAGAAATTATCTCTTTCTTTGTTTACCTTCCATTTTGTTTATATAAAGAATGTCAAAAAAGTATAAACTCCACCAACCCTCTCTTTGTTTTGAAATGAGTAAAGGGGGTCAAAATTTGAGGAAGAACAGAAAATAAAAATTCCTTGAGAAATGAAATGCAAATCATGTCATTACTTTTCTTTTTGTTTGTATCTTTACCTCCGAACCCACATGAAAGCTCTAACAAAAGAATACCCAAAATTCATCAACCTTTCTCGTTTTCTAAATTAGACTAAATAAATAACGAGGGGTGAAAAAAAATAATAAACAGAGCTAAAGGAAATAAATATGTGGCGAGTTTACAGAAAAACAATCTTAAACTAGAATCAGGGGCGTCTGCAGGATTATATTTGGGGGAGGCTTGGTTTTTGAAATTTTTAGAAAAAAAAAAATCAATTTCAAAAATCCATAACTATTCCTAGAAAATTTAATTCTTTGAAACATTTAATTTTGTAGAAAAAAATTCCTAAATCTATAGTAATTCACAGAAAATTAAAATTTTCTGAAAAAACAATTCCAAAAAAATTTTTAGAATATTCAATATTTCGGGAAAAAAATCCAATATTAAACTTTTTTGGAGAAAAACTTTTAAAATACATTGCTATTCGCAGAAAAATGAATTAAATTCTAAGCAAAAGTTCCTTGATTGTGGGGGCTACAGGTCACCCCTTACAGACGCCCCTGAGAATGGACACATTGGTAGAGGGAAACCTCCACCTATTTTTATTTTTCCTTAATTGCAAGGTTAATAGAAATTCAATGTTAACCCATCATGTAATTAGGCTTGCCAGAATTTTCAATTTGATTTACCGTACCGAATGCTCGGCAAGACATAAACAGGTATGACGTCATAGAGTATAACAGCGGTACCTTAACAGTAATCGTCAAGGAAGGTGATATATGTATATTGCTACTCTCGTTAACAGTTAGAATCTTTGACGTCGCTATTAAAAAGCGTGGTGGATGTGAAACATCATTCGGAAAAGCGTTAGGGTATGATTTTATATTTCTATTAATCTTGCTAAACTGAATTTTTTTCTATATGAAGCATCTTTATCAAACCTACATAATGACACCAATTAGACCTATGTACCTCAATAACACATGGACGAAAAAGTTATCCTCATTTTCAGTTTGTACCAACCTTCAAAATACAAGCTGTCAAAATTTTATCGTGATTTATTTTTTCCCTGCTTCTTGATGGAAAAAAACCATTCAAGCTAAGCAATGGCATAATATTATGAATAAAAATATATCAATTTTAAAGCTAATTTTGCGACTAGAGATGTTAATTTTTCCTAAAAAAATTAAATATTATAAGATCTCAAGTTTTTTTTTAAATATAATCAAATAATTTAGAATAAAAGCAGTACACTTTTTATTTTTCCTCATGAATTTATTATGGGAAGCATATCATTTTCATTGCCCTTTTCAGATAAATATATCAATACAATTATTAAAGTTTGATTATTTTAAAAATATAAAATTCCATATCGGCGTATCGAATGTTATAAATTTAGTAAGACCAGTATTCCAATATTTTTTAATTGTGACAAGTTTTGATAGTTTAAATGCAATTTATGACGCTTTGAAAGGATAAATCAGTATAATCTCTTGATAGAAATTGACGATTAGTAATTAATCAAAGAATAAAAATGTAGGTAATCCGGACTCAATCCTGAGAAAAATTATTTTAGCTTGCTTATGTGTTGACGAGAGAAAATTATCAATGTCGCAAGTTGCTATTGGGAAAATTCCCTGACGAAATCACAATACTTCGACCCAAAACTTGCTTTGTGAAAGAAGCAGGACCACAAAGCAGTTAAAAACCATCCCTAACACTTCAAAAAGCATTTAGGCCCCTTCAAATACTTCAAAATGAATCCTGGGCTCATGATTCTTAACCTGCTTAGTGTATTTTCCTTAGCTTTAATCATCCATGGTTCTACAGTTCCTTTTGAAGCTGTTGGCGCTGTTCTTATCCTTCATGGTTGCCCTGCTGTAGTTTTAATCGACCCATTGTCACACGGTTTATTTTGGAGCATTTGACAGGAGGCTACGCCCTACATGCTAAGTGAAGCAGCGGTAATGTGTTTTAGCCTGGTTGGTGTCTTTGCTCTAGCCTTAATCAGCCTATGGACCCAGGGTGCATTATGAAGTATTGGGAGGGGCTTAAATGCTTTTGTTTATAAAAGCCATCATTGATTTATCCTTCTCTCCCTCCTCTGTCGTCACAGATGACATTAGTGTATTTAATGAAACGTCATGACAGCTAAGCTGCTCTTTTCTAAACCATTCTTCAAATTATCAGGTGTATCTTGTTTATTTTAGGTTTCCTTTTTATAATATTGCACAAAATACTCCTGATTAGCATCACTCGTGATAGATTCTCTCCATGCTCATCTATCTTTCATCAGGTGTTGATAAATAAATGCATGAAAAGAAATATGTAGAGGGGCGATGATAAAGAAAAGCGCTGGAAGAAAGTATGTACATTGTACAAACATGTAATACCTAATAATGTTCTCCAAACTATTTATCAAGTCAAAATTTACTTCTTTTGTTTTGATCAAGTCTATGTATTTTATGTAGGTCAAGATGTTAAGCAGATACATTGTATTGTGCATATGTATGCTGCTCTTGATCCGGAGTAAATCAAGTAACAAGGATTAGCATGATATATATTTAGAATAATGAATTTACTATTTTTGTGTACATTGAGATGGGGGTATTAAGGATATTATCAGATATTACAAACACATGTTCACAGTATAGTATTTTTTTAAATAATCTTCTTATTTGTGGTGAAGTTTATCCCTTCTTTCACGTTAAGGAGAGACATCACGTTATTGAATATATATATGCAAAAGTTTATTAAATATATCCTAGAAAGCATGAACGACTTTATGTGGTCGCAATTTGGATAGGATTTTTTTATTTTCTAAGGCTGTTATTATTATTATTATTTGATTCTTGAGAAGGATCATAAAAGGTTAGAGTAATCACTAGAGCGTGTACTCATCAAAGACAAAAACCAACAATAGGGGTTTGCTCTTGTGCCTAAATCTTTAAAAAATGGTAGTTTAAAGAAGACCACGTTTAAAACTACAACATTTTTACGAGCTAGTGATCGTAGCAACACTTTTTTTGCCCGCTATGAGCGATGAATATCACTCATGGGGTAGGGTAGAACAGCTTCGCTGTAATGACATTGTATTAGATCAGCTCCAAGGAGCCCTGGGAGGAAGGAAATAAACACCAATCCCACTCCGTATACAGCAAGCCCATATAGGTTTGAATTACTCCGATGCTGATCCTCAACTCTACTCCGAGTCTTCTAGTCGAACGAGGACTTACAATCATGGCATCATAGTAAAGAGTAACGTTGTAGTGCAACATTGTTTCGTTCTTTGGTTACGAGTACGTAAATCATGTTCAAAAAACTTATGAATGTATTAGCAATAGATAGATTTTGATCCATTTCATTTGTTAAATATCTTATATTCCAAATATTTTCTTTATACATAGCACAATTATTTACTACATCTAACTAATAACTACCAATAGCTATAAATTAGATATTTATTTATAGTTGATAGACTCAAAGGGCACAATAGTACTTATTTAAGCTCTAAAATATATTATTAAAAAATTGTGTGTTCTAGTCTGATTCGATGATATTCAAAGACTGGAATTAGAGTAGGTCATTTTATTTACCGACTCCGAAGCCCTGGTTATGATTGCCAAGTAGAAACAACCACTCCCGCTTTCTATGACATATTTTATAAACCTCTGACTAAAATACGAGGTCGTTTGAAAAGTCTGTGCAACGTCCGAGAGATGGCGCTCCGGGGTACGTATTGAGGTTATGTTTAGTAAGTAGCATCTCAAGGAAGAACACACACCAACTGTCAGCCTGATTAGTCTATTTCTTTCTGTTTGGCATTCGTTTAAATCGAGAAAGTAGAGTGATTCTGAAAAAAAGAACGATAAAGAATATCGTGTGTTGATTAAACAGTACATAATGAAATACAAAACGTCTCAGGAGACTAAAAAGAAGCTTGATAAACATTATGGGGACTTTGCACCTTCAATTAAAACAGTTTATAAGTGGTTTCAAAATTCCCGGCGTGGTCAGATGGGCACAAGTGACGCCGAACGTTTTCGACGCTTCGTTGAGGCTACTACTCCCGAAATCATTGATAAAATCCATGATATGATGATGAATGAAAGAAGAGTGAAGGTGGATGAGATTGTTAGTGCTGTGGGCATCTAATTACACTAATTTTGAGACCGTAACTGCTAAGATATTAGCTTGGGTATTGTCGTTATGGAACATGTTTTTTTTGTGGGCCAATTGTGATAATTTTTCTTGCACCTCAGTTTTCCAACGGTCCAATAACGATGAACAATATGCACCTTTAATAGTTGTACCCTTTTCCAATCGATGAGGATTAATCCTTTTGAATCCAAAAGACAGTCACCATAATCTTTCCGGCCGATTCAAACGAATGTCAAACCGAAAGAAATAAACCGACCTTTATGAAAGTTGGTGTATGTTCTTCAAAGAGATGATACTAACTAAACATTACCTCGATACGCGCCAGTTGTACCATCTCGTACGCCCCTCATACCATGTAATAAATATTAATATATTTTAGTTTGAATTATATTTGTAGTCTTTTCTTTATATTATTTGATAATAAATGATCTACATTATACATGGAATTAATTATAATGTGCATATTATTTATACAATGGGATTTGATCTTGGAAAATAAATGCTTTTCAATAATACAGAAATAATATGCGTATGTATTTTGAATGTTATCAAGAACTTGTCATTTTTTTTTTACAATGCATAATAGATATTGTTGTAAGTAAGTACTACTTATCCTTGATAACGATATTGTTATTATTTTCATTTTCTCCCCATCATAATTCTATTGAGCATGAAATTAATCATGCTTTAATATAGCTTTACTTTCATGTGTGTTGGTCTTATTCTTTTCGCAAGTAATGCTTATGTATGTACAATAAATAAATAATGGAAGACACCTGTTTTGTATTGTTAATGCTTCAAAGTCTTTCAAGTCATTGTCAATTATAAGATTATGAACATAACAACAACAAAAGCAACAATATCAATCCCCCTCACCCTTTTGAACCCCCATAACATATATTGACCTCGTTTTAATCAATACGAGTACATAAGTGTATTGAATATCATTATGCCAATAGAGAGTGTTTTCACATTACGTCACAATTTTGATATCGGCCATTTTGGGAACACAAACAACTAAGTTCTATAACAATGAAATCCCTTTTTTATTAATATTAAAGAAAATTGTGAACTGTTGGATGTGAAAACGGAACCAACAAATAGAAGGACATAAACCTTACCGCTAAAGTGTTATAGGGGAGGGCTAGAGGGGCTGTAGCCCCCCTCAAAAAGATAAGGAATTGTTGCTTTTTACCAGATAATTTAATATTTGAAATTTGTTGCCGAAAATTTAAATATTTTAAATTACAGCAGTGGATTTTTGAATTCTTTTTTCCAAATTTTTTCCCAAATTATGAATTTTTGAAATTTCATTTTTAAAATTTAATACTTGAAATTTTTTGTGAACAGCTGTAGATTTTTTTTTTTTAAATTCCAAAAACTTTAATTTTTTGAGGAAAGCTGTGCATTTTTGATTTTTTTTCAAAAAATTTAATATTTAAAATTTTTTCAATGAAATAAAAATTTTCAATTTTTTTCCAAAACAAATTAGTATTTGAAATTTTTTGTGAACAGCTGTAGACTTTTGACTTTTTTATTTCTAAATTTAATTTTTTATCAAAAGTTATGAATTTTTGAAATTTAATATTGAAAATATTATTTTTCCATTTTTTTGTGAATAGCTATAGACTTTTGAAATTTTTTACCAAAAAATATACTATTTTGAGAATAGCAATGGGATTTTGGAATTTTTTTCCAAAAAATTGCCAAAACAAATTAATATTTTTAAAAAATTCCAAAAATTGTAGTTTTTCCAATGTTTTTCTAAAATATTTAATACTGAATTTTTTTTTTCATAAAAAAATCTAAAAACCATCCCCAAAATATAATATATATATAATCCTGCAGACACCCCTGTACTGTCTGTAAATATTTTATGGCTCAACTGCCAAGTTTTATTATATACTAGCAGTAGTTCCCAGTATTACCCAGAGTAATTATTCGTTAGCTAAAAGGCAAAAAAATAAACATTTTTTTCTCCAAATAAAAAAGTTATTCGATAAATATAAGGAAAAAAATTAATTTATCAAAGACCTTAAATTATTTTTAGGAAAAGAAAAGGCCCTATTTCATTTTTGAAAATGGGATATCTGTCATAAAATTTGAAGAAAAAAAAATCTTCCTCTCCACTTAAAGAAAAATTTAAAGTGAAATGAGTATCAGAATTAAACAAGGCTGAATCCCCATATATAACAATTTTTCTATAATCATTCTATTTTTTTATTTTTTTTGTTTGAAGTTCAAACTATTGTATCCCAGGAAATAGTGAAAGTGAATCACTATGTGTAAACCCTCATAGTAACAAAACACCATTAATGTTTATTATGATAAACATTTCCGTAAATGCAATTATTATTTTATTTTGCTAGAAATTATGATGCTGGCTTTTGAATTATTATTGTGGAAGCAAGCAACATTAATGACACATTAATGCATTTGGTTATATAATACATGTGCACTACATTTAATCTATTATTTTTATGCTACGTCACAGATTAATCATATTTGATGCAATTTTTATGGATAAGGGTATATGTTTAATCAACTCAAGAAGGAATGAATGAATCACTTTCATTCATTAAATCAGACGGAGTCTTGGATTTTTGAATTTTTTTTCAAAAAAATTCCAAAATTAAAGAAAAAAGTTTCAAATATTAAATTTAAAATAAAAAAAATTCAAAAATCCTTAGCTTTTTCATAGTTTTTCTCCAAAAAAAATTAAATTTTTAGAAATATTAAATTTCAAATATATATTTTTTTTTAAATTCAAAAATTCACAACTACTTACAAAAAAATTTGAAAAATTATATTTCAAATATTAAATTTTTTGTGTGAAAAAAAATTCAAAAATTTACTGCTGTTCACAAAAAATTACAAAATTAAATTTTTTACATAAAAATTTTCAAAGTACATTGCTATTTACAGAAAATTTAATTCTTAGGAAAAAAAATTTGAAAAATTAAATTACAAATGTTAATTTTTTTGAAAAAATATTTCAAATGTTAAATTTTCAAGTAAAAAGCAAACTTTCCTTAATATGAGGGGCTAGAGCCCCTCCAGACCATACCCTGTGGGCGCCCCTGGTCGTTCATAAATTAGAACATTACCAAATACTCGAATCTTCCGTATTTCATGCTAAGACGATGTTTGATTTAGTATGTACAGTTTACATATATTTATGAATATACGTACATAATATATCAATGACAAGGCAATTGTCCCATTCTTAAAACAATTCCAATGAGACGCTATTCAACAAGAGTCAGGTTTTTATAGATAAAAACTGTTTATCATGGTGGTGGTTTTTTCTTCTTCTTTTGATTACCAACCAGATAAAATGTACGATGGTGATCACAACACCAGGTGCAATACGTTTTATGTAGTGAATCAAACGTTTTAAATCTTCAATATTGAACATAGGTACACGTATAAAGAAGAATAACATGCTTTGAATGATTAGTAAAAAACAATACAAAGTCCCATAAAATGATTATAATTTTAACAAAATAACTGTCCCATAAAATATATAAATTATTACAGCCTTGTAAAATGATATATAACGTTTAATTCTTCGTTGTTCTCGCCCTCAACTAACACCAGGTCATATTTGCATAAAAATGACTCCTACTAAATTTATATCGTAATTATTTTTTATTTCACAAAAATTTATGACTTATTAGTCATTTAAGTATTTTTCTTCAACAAAAAAAAGGTCATAAAAAGGTCACTGAGGTCAATTTAATCTAATTTTGCACTTTTTTGTTTATGTAAGTAAACAATATACGTACCCACAATTTTGGTATGTATCAATTGGATTGTTTTGGCTGTGATAAAATAAATTAAAAACATTTAATAACTAACCAAATTAAACAGTTAGCAAAAACTATAGGAGTTACAAAAAATTAATCAATATTCAAAAATGTTACAAAAACAAACTTAAAACAATATTTTTTTTTTAAACAACAGATAGAATTATATATAAAGCAGTCCAAATTTCCAATTCCTTTAATTCACAATCCTTTAAAAAAAAAAAATTGTTCCAAAACTATCGAACAAGTCCAATTTGGCAATAATATTTCAGATATACTTATTCTTAGATAAAAGTAATGGGGGATTGTGAGAATATAAATGCCATCAAATCCACTGAGTCATGAAACAGAAAAAAAAGTGGAGCATAAATGAATTTAAGAATAATAAGAAAGAACCTCATACAGATATTACCTCATCATGTCAAGTATTATATAAAAAGGACGAATATCCTTGATACACTTCCTCCACATATACATGTTGAAATATGTCTGAAAAAAACTCTCTAGAGGTATTAATTACTTCTCACCGTCCAAGCATAGCCTTGAGATAACTCCACAAAGACTCAATCGTCTGAGTATGAGCTCCAGTTAATGGATCCATGAAGTATTACTTATAGACAACATTTAAGTGCGGTATAAGTTATACCGTATAACTAACTCATTCTCAAGATTGAGATAGGCTGCCCAATCGTCAAAAGTGATAGTTGTTCCGGTTAAAACATACTGCCCAATAAATGGTAACAATGTTGCCACTGGACGAACTTCAACTAGGAACTAGGAAGCATTCCCCACGGTCCTTATCGATACTTCCAAAAACTTTTCCCATAGGTCTCTCCATGATATTTAGTCTTACCAAATTTAGATTAATCAATTTCTACGATTTTACCTGGGCCCCCAATTTTAACAGGATTATCGAGGAAATATTGATAACAAAGGTATATATGAAAATTAGACAAGTCGATAACTGTTTTAACGGAAGTACCGGTTTGTCTCGCTGTTTCGGAGAAGGGGTTTTTGGAAGCACACCAACAAGTAAGCTCTACTAATTTGTAGAGGCTTAAATGGCTATTCTCAAAGCATAAGACTTCCCTTCCGAATAGAAAATATCTTACGGCACGCGCTTCCTGTAAAACGTAAAATTTGATTACCGTTCTGAAATACTTTCCTACATTACCTTTGGCATTCTAAGCTAGCCATTTTTCTTCTAAAAAGACCACTACTCCAAAGCCATTCGATGACGATGTCCTCGTTGTAAGCAATGTTCTTCACCAATACCGTGACCTACCTCCTTTGAAATACAAATTCCAAATGACGAGGAGTATAGGAAATTTCTCATACAAAATGTGCACGGGAAATATTATGTTATATAAGGCTTAACTGGATGGACATAATCAATTACATTCGATTGGTAATGCAAAAGATCTTCTACATATGAATTCCAAAAATGGTCTAATCCCATGTAAAAACTTATTCGAACAATTATGATTGATAAAATTATAAGACAATTCAGTGATAAATGTCCCGTGATAGCAAGACTGTTACATTGATTCAAGGACTTAGTCATCTTTATTCATTGTCTTCAACTATTCCTTCGGTAAATAATTGCTCCCAAATTATTAGCCAAAAGACAACATAAGAATATAAAATCTGTAGAAGTAGAAGATACTAGTCCTCCACGATTGATTTCGTTTATAAATGTGTTTATTCTTCGAACATGATAATGACGATTTTCATCAATAGAAACATTAATTAATGGAACATTTTTTGACTTGATCAAAAAATTAATACAATGTTCACATTTTAAATTGCGTGATCCACTCCCAGCAATTTAACAAATTAGAGAATCCTCATCATCAATGTTATGGAGAGAATCATTAGCGATAAGTGCAAAAGCCTTGTAAAATGCATATTGATCAAAAATTACTTGTTGTCCTAAGTTCATGATGATATTTTTAAAATTCTTGTGTGATAATTTAACCAATGATTTTAGTCTCACAAATTTTTCAGCTTCTAAGAATTGTCGAACATTCAAATAATTGTTACCTCCTACCATCTGTCTGTGAAGCACAAATCTCCGATCAATTTTGTTGGCTCCAAATTTTTCCAAGTACTACATATTTGAATCCCTTTTGACATAGTAGGAATTTAAATAATTTAGGCAAGCCCTCTGTTTTACCTAAGCAAGAAATGCAATTATTTTTATCCACAAACTCCCATTCTTTCAACTAGTTTGAGAATTCTTCCAAACACTTCCTATATATGAACTTTATAGGAGTCTCGTTTTTTGTTCCCCCAAACAGTGCTCTTAACATTCACAAAGTTACACAATTTTCTTATTAATTTCATGAAGTAAGCTGCACTTCTAAATACCTAATTTTTATCCTCATCCGCATAATACTCGAGGGTAGCCATACTGCATTCGTGGAAGAATATCTATGCTAGCCTGATGTTGCAGCGTTCAATGAAGCTAGGATTTAAAACTTTGTTTGATAATTTGTGTGTATACATCATACCCTTGCCTATTTATTTATTAAATATATTTTTTAAATGCTCCAGACTTGCACCAACATTAATACCTAAAAAAGTTGGGCAAATATATTATTTATAGGATTAACATTTTTTGATCGTTATTAATTGGATTTCGAATCCAAGGAAGCATTTTACCTCCGCACAATCTGTCTTCAAAAAATTTCCAATTAGCACTATGCCCTTCCGTTGAAACAAATGCTACTTCAATTTGAACCTTATCCGTAACTTTCAGGACTTCCATGAAACTTTCGAACAATATATTTGAATCAATTTTGTAGATGGGAAATATGCTATCTTGTAAGCCTCCTGAGAGTGATGATATCCTGAAAAAAAAGCGTTTTGGAAGGAGAATCTTCTTTAATTCCATAAATTCGATCACCAACAAATTCCACTCGTTTTCCACTGTATATTTCGTCAATCAAGCAAACTTTTTTTTTCTTGCTCCGACAAGCTTTTTTACTCGTGCACCTAAATAATTTATAGTTTTTTCCTCAATACCTGGTGTCACAGAAAAAGAATCTGTCAATTGCTTTAGATATGGTTTACTTGGAAGGCAGATAATATTTTCCTTGAGGAATTGACGATATAATGAAGGAGAAGTTGTTTTCCAAATTGAGGACATATCTAGCTAGGATGATGAATAACGTTTTATTTGCTTGCAGTGTTTGATACAAAGCTGGAGCTGATCAATCAGAAAAGATAACCTTCTTTATTCTTTTTTCTAAAAGTCTGGAATAACGGTTTGAATAATTTTGCCAACATATCCAAATACTATCAGCTTGTCTTCTAACTCGCAATCTTAGCTCTTCAAAATAGCAAGCAAATTTATGACATGAAATAAATTTTCGAATAAATCATTCTTTAAAATATGGTCAAATCTTTTATTCTTCACCTTGATGCTATGGATACTAAAAGAAAATTCAAAGCTATTGTTATATGAAAACTAATAGAACATTTAAAAATTCAAAACATTATTAATATATTTTACCATGCTACAAATTGCCATTAATCTCAAGGCTAAAAGAATACAGAAATTCTGATAAGATAGAGTCTGCCTTCTTCCTTAAACGATGCATACTTGGCTAAGTTGAGTCGCATAATGAAGATTATTTTTTAAAGATCTTCGAGAATTTAAATATTGTCTTCCTGAAAAAAATCAATTATCTGAGTATTCAATTACTCTATTTCTCTGCGATGTCTAGCTGAAGAATTTGCTTTTTCTGATCTCAATGTATTAAAATTTTGTTATAAACCTGTCAATTAGGAAACTTTGAAATAATTAAGCCTTGCTTGAGCTTATTTGATAATTTATTATTCTTTGAGCTCAATTCATTTTGATTCAAATATTGCTACTCATAGGCTTGAAAATCAAAATCCTTACTACAGAGATCTAAATGTGGTGATGGGGTCTATTTTTTTCTAGAAATATTATTTATCCACTTTACCAAGGATAGGATCTTTTAGAAATTTATGTTATGAAATTGACTCCTTGATTATACTACTATCATTTTCTTTAATTTTTTCTTGTTATATCCACTCCTGCAACCAACGGCCACGCAATTGTTCTCCATTTCGATTATTTTTTTAAGATCACTGAAATAGTCAAACCAAAATCCGAATGAACAAACGACTTAATAAAAAAATGAATGAATCATATAATAATACAAAACAAATCAAGGAAGAAAAAATAATTAATAAATTGAATTTGAAGACTTTTGTCAACAGCTAACAAAATTCCGTTTCAAGTACTTCTCTCTGGTAGTACTTGACTACATATACAGGCACGTGTGCCAGACTTCGCTGCCACATATAATATACAATTTAACTGATCAACATTGGAAAACATACACTGATTGGATTTGAATCCAATTATCTCAACTTATTTGAGATTAAATAGTGAATACCTTTGATTAGTGTTGTGACAGTCTTTATTTATTCGGTCCAGTTCAGCTTTAGGACCTATTCCAGGGGTGTTGCTAATTTTCTTCATTTGGGGAGGGAGGTTTAGCCCCAAAACTATAAATACTGTTATATAATTACTTTTATAAATTAGTTTAATTTACATATAAATAATAAAAATTTGAGAGGTTTAAGACGCCCCCCTAAAAAAAAAAAAAAAGAGCTAGTGACGCCACTCACTGGACCGTCGGTCCATATGACGGTCAATACTAGTACTCATAAAAAAAACAAAAAGAACAGTGACGTCATTTATTAGTTTTCAGTCATAAATAAGGATTGACGCAACACTACCTATGGTAGGAGAGGTTTGACATTCCGGAACGCATACAGTTCTAAAGATATGCTTTAAGTAAGCAAATTAACAAGATAGGAAGTACCAGAACTAATATATACATATGACTTTTTTTTGTTTAAATATCAAAAATAGTATGTATTATAGATTCACAATTAATTAAGGTTCATTTTTTGTGTAGTCTTTGAGTCATACTGTTTTAATAAAAAAATATCAAGATAAACTTTATTTTTTTTATATACATAAGGAGTTGACATGAACCGTATTTTAGATTTAATAATCACTTAATATATGTTCTTTACATTTCCATTTGTTATAAAAGTTTTGTACTATAAGTGTAAGGCATCCGAGATTAAAACCATACGTAATTTTCTTAAAAAATACCAAACCAATTCAAAATTAGATCATTTGTTAGTTAAAAAGTAGTTGCAAATTTCTGAAATGAGATCAATCACATGTAAAAAAAAATAGCCCGAATTCACTAATAGTAATATAAATATATATATTAAGTCATCATGATGATTTATTAATTGGAATTCAATTATCCATGTCAGACTGATCTAATATATCAAATTCCTCTATGGCCTTCTTGCTGTCTTCCGAGTTATTTCTTACAATAAACAAGCTGTGCGATATTCCCATTCCAGTTTTAATTACATAAAGGCTATCAAGAGTCTTTATTTCTACAGGAAAAGCCGATGACTTCTTCCTTTCTCCCAATCCCTATATAAAAAGAACATGCATAAGAAAAACTCGCCTTGAGTTAACAAAAAACCCTTACCATTTCTCCAAAACATGGAGAAGGTCCAACGCCAATAACTGAGTTATCAGCAGCTATCATCCAACCCTTACCATTGCAAGCAATTGATCTCACATTCCAACCAGATAAATCAGGTATATTCTTGGGGTACATATTAGCTTCCTTAGAGGTATGATACTGACCCCACATATAAGTGGTTCCAGCAATTTCAGAGGATGCAAGATTAAATTGTCCTCCACACGTTACATTGCTCACTCCTCTTCTTGGGCCATCCAAAAATTTAATTAGTCTTGGAGCCAGTTCATTACCGGTTTCAGAGTGACCTAGGCGACCATACCCACCAAAACCCCAAGAAAATGCTCTATTTCTTTCATCAATAGCTACCTATATTAAAGTAACAGAATATAAATATAAATTAATTCTATGTTTTAGTGGCTAAAACCTGGCGTACTAAACGAATTATACCTAATATTTCATTCGAAACATACACTTTTATAAGCGTGATATCTCATCAAAATAAGGTATCAAAATTTGGAAAATATACTTTTCAAATGCATTACATTTGATCTAGGAAAAGAGATACATTGTATATGTAACTAAGTTCAAAAAATTATATATGAATTACCGAGTGATTGTTTCCACAGGAAACATCCTTAATATGAACTCCAATAACGGGAGATATCTTTTTAGATTTGGGGTCCTTTTCGATGTATGTAGTAATTTTGGTTGGAGCACTAATATAGTTAAAGGATACTTTTCCGGCAGTTTCTAAGTAGCTACCATCCGTATTATTACCCAATTGACCATGCTCTGGATGTCCCCATGTCCAAAGATTTCCATTCACATCCAATAATACGCTAAAGTCTGCACCGGATGCCACTTTTTTAGCTGGAGGTCCGTCATAAACAATCTAATTTGATTAAATAGTAGTCGATCTAAAATATGAATTATTTATTAGATAATTACCATCTTTGGTTCAGTAATTTGTTGCGCTCCAGAAGTTCCACATTGTCCACTCTTATTTTCACCACAAGCATATATTTTTCCATCATCTTCAAATATAAAAGTTATTGTCATTATAAGAAAAAAGTAAGAATGCACACACTGGTGTATTGAACGCCAAATTTTTGACTCTTTTGAGAGTTATGATTCATCACTACTAAAAGTTAGTTGGTTAATGATAAGACATATACGTCAATTGAGAACGAGATGGCAGAAAATACACTTCTTAAATTTGGCACTACTAAATCCAAAAATTAAATACATATAGTATTGGGATCTTGCTACATTTTTTGAAAGACAAGTCGAAACATTTATAAGAAATAGTCTAAATTAGATATAACAATTTGAAATATCTTATGAATGAAGACTGTAAATCCCTCACCCGTGAGAAAGAGTGAATGATTCTTCCCAGTAGCTACCATAACGATGTTAAACTCATCCAATCCTGTAAGATGAGTGGGACATCGGCGGTCCTTTTTGTCCCCAATTCCAAGTTGCCCTTTTTCATTTCTTCCCCAACCGTAAACTTTGCCCTCATCAGTGATAGCAAACATGTGCGCAGAACAAGGACTGGAACTTACAAAGCGCACAGGAATATGGGCAAGAGCCGCCAATCTCATGGGCTCCCAAACGGTATCTTCCGACTTGCTCAAATTAGCAGCTTTACGACCCACAAATTCGAAGTCCGTCGCACCGGTGAACAAAAGAATTCCCGCTTCTCCAAAATCCTGGTATTTAAAAGAAAGGATTGAATTTAAATAGGAATGATACAAAAAAACTTAAGACTCAGTTAGCTTTCTTACCATCTTTCCCTTCCTTGGCACTTCCATTTTCATCACTCCCGTTACCATGATCCCGTTTCTCCGACATCTTTCTAAGGGTTCTTTGTACTGATCAACAATATATAACTTTAAGTATGAATATCAGAAGAATAAAAACCAAAGGAGCAATAACAAAAGTTTTCCGCTCTCTGCTGAAGCCGCTATTTGATAGTTATGTTCTGGACCAAACACTTTCTTTCTTCTCACTTAATAACTCGGACCGGACAAAGTCTACAATTCGAACCAACTAGCTTATCTAGATTGTACGTACTCTTCATAGGTAATTAATACATGTAATATTCAAGGGTAATTAAATAACGAGGGACACAGTCATTAGACAATTTGTTACTAAACTTTTTTGTACTATAATCAATTAGATAGACTAAGTATGCATATTATATCTTTGTGAGTCCAAGGTACATATTATACTAGGAAATACAACACAACAAAAAACCATGCTAATAAATCAAAAATGGTTTTACCTGTAAACTACAAAAACACTTAGTACATATAAATACTCTTAGCATCTATTATTATTTCCTTCATTTCAGTTACATTCGGTACTTGAGTCTGCTCATAAACTATATAATATTTAAAATGAGCTATATTCATCAATGTAGGCATCAGAGGATTTTAAATGTATTAAATATTTTATTGATTTAGACGAAACTTTTAAGTAAGTTATTAGAGGTCTATGAAAGATGAAATAAATTCTTTATTTGTTTGATCGAAGATACATTATTCCTTAACATATACCTACATACATAAAAAATAATTAATAAATTTTTATTGTTTGATCGTATTTATTACGACTTTTCATTCACTCTTTACGTCTTTGTGTGTGTATATTCTAGCATTCTAGCCAGAGAACACTAAAATGAATATGAAACGATATCTTATTTTGTGTACGTTTACTTATTTTGACTAAAGTGCAAAAAAAAAAAACAATCACATTAATTTATAAAATAAATCCAGTTAATTGAAACTTTAACAGTTCATATCTTACTCACGTCAAGAAATAATTTTTTTTTAATAGAAAGTCTAGCCATTAAACACTTATTTGAGTAATACAGACCATATAATATGTTTTGTTTTTATAATTTAACTCACTTTTATAATGACTTATATTATATTCAATAAGATCAAATGAAATTAGTTCACAATTTGATAAAACTTTTCAGAAAAAAAATTAGCTATCCTTTAAAGATTTGTATCAAGTTAGAGTTTTGGTTCAGGAACAAAAATGTTACCAAACATATTGAAGACTGTTGATGCAATTTCATTGAAAAAGTATGGAATAGGTAGTTATTATACCGATTGACGATTTTTAAAACTATGTTTCTCAGACAACAAATTGATTTGTTCTTGCTCGTTTGCCTAAATTGACTTGAATACTTCGTGGTGTGAGAGGCAAATTCTCGTAACTCAAATATTCATTTTACATACTTCAGTTTGGAAACTCTATCCTTTCATTATGAATGATGGTGTTTTCCAAATTTTTTTTTAATAAAATGGATATGAGAAATTGATTTCAGCAGTCTGAATTTCTTTGTTTTGAAGTTTTAAAATTATATAAATAATTAATAACACGTATATTTGTCATTTTTGAGTTATAAAAATTTGGCCCTTAACCCCCTAGATATTGTGTAATATTGTACGTAATATATGGGTTTTATTATAAAAAATGGTTTAAATTAATACATATTATGATATTTTATGTCATTGAGATGGTAATTGTTTAATGGTTAGACTTTATATAAAAATAAATTTAAATATGATTAAAAATAAGATATGACCTGTTAAAGTTTCAATTTTCTGCATTTACTTTATTAATATGAGAAAATTATATTGCACTCCAGTCAAACACGAAATAATCATGTTTCTCCCATATTAATTTAATTCCGAGTTCTCTGGTGGTCTCTAAAGATACTAAAAAGATCAGAAGAGACAAGATGTTTGAAATAAAAAGTAAAGAAAAACTATGTGTATGAATTATGTTCATGATTCACGTAACCTTGATAAAAAAAATAAGGAATATAAATACCCTTCTTTGATGATTAGTGTTATATATTTTTGTTTTAAAATAACTTTTACAATTTTGTAGAGCATAATTATGATTCGGATAGTATGAACTATGGTTTTAATTAATAGTTTATGTTTCTGGTTTATTCTAAAGAAAAATACATAACCCCGTCCGAAACGTTGACTTGTATTGTATTAAATTACATGAGATGAATCTTGTTCAAAAGACGTGGTATAACAATGAATTGCGCAAGAGATGAAAAAGCGCATCTACTGAATTTTAGACGAATCACAATTAGAGATAAGAAAAAACACTCTTGGTTGATAGACTTGACGTCTCTTTCCCTTATAGTCTCTTTGGTGATCTCTATCTAGCTAGCTCTCTATGGGCTGTGAATGATTAAAGTCTAGCTAGTATGACGTCAGAATGTAAGAAACGCAGCGCACAGCTTCGGGCTGCTCGTACTCCGTCTACATGTATAACTCAGTTACTTAAAAGTTAAAGCTCTTCTCTAGCAGCTAAAGCTAGAGGAATATAATTAAAAGGAGAAGGAAAAAAAGGACTGAATTTCTATTTAATGTTAACGTCAAGAATTATTATTTAACGACGTAGGGGTGGACGTCTTACTTACTCTTCTTAGTGTTGAAGTGTTGACTCATCATGTCATCCGTGATCATTCAGAACCTCATAAGCTCCGTGAGCTACAGGAATCCACGTCAAACCAAATCTGACATCATGGGTGCCCTCAATAATTATCGATCCCTCAATGCACGAACGGATTACTTTTCATTCAACGACGGAGTTCGGAAGAAACTCTTAGTTTTAGGAGGAACGATCCCTGTGAACTATCGAGGTGGCTCGTACAACATCCCCGTGTCATTTTGGTTGTTGGACACTCACCCTGTCAACGCCCCAATCTGCTATGTCTCTCCCACTGCCAACATGAGCATCAAGAGTGAGTTCCATGAGCATAGGCGTAGATATAGGATATGTATCCTGTATTGAGATCAAAAGCCCTAATTTGTCCACAAATATCCGCCAGACTAATAGTAAATCACATGTAATATTAATACTCCTTTATTTTTCCTCATTTCAGTATCCAGGAATGTTGATAGTAGCGGAAAAATTTACCTTCCGTACCTCCACGAATGGAATAAAAACAGATCCGACCTTCTGTCTCTTATTCAAATATGTATTGCTGTATTCAGCGAACAATCCCCTGTGTATACCAAGAGTGTTACTACACCCTATCTCGAACCTACCAGATTCCCTAGCATCTCTAGTTCAGTTACTTCTCAGCATCTTAAAACTTCATTGCTCACTGCGGTACAAGATAAACTTCGGAAGGCACTTAGGGAAGAATTTGAAATTAAGGGGTGCGAATTACAGAGTCTAAGGAAAATGAGAGATGATTTAAACGCAGGAAAGGTGCAGATTGATGGAGCGATAGCAGAGAGTAAGCAGAGATCCAATGTTTTGGATGAAAACATTGAGAGCTTGAAGAAGAAATTGGAAGAATTGGAAAATGCGAATTCAAAATTGGAAAAGTCACAGAATAATGATCTAGATGATGCCGTTGTTGGAACAGCACCTTTATATAATCAACTTTTTACGACCTTTGCAAAAGAGGCATCCATTGATGATACAATTTATTACCTAGGGGAAGGGCTAAGGAGAGGTGTCATTGACTGTGATAGTTTTTTAAAAAATGTACGGAGACTCTCTAGACAGCAGTTTGAATTAAGGTCGCTCATGATTAAATGTCGAGAAAAAGCAGGACTAAGAATATAATCTTTACCCCATGTTCTGGCCCTTAACTAAAATCAAGATTTATCAATTATTTTCATTATTATTACATGCGATTAATAAACAAAGTACGATCGTTTCCTATTAAATTTCAAGAAAGCATTTTCTTTAATAATTTTTTTACTTTTTAAGTATTTTTTTTTTTTTTTTTTTTTTTGGGCTTTGTCGCTACACAAAATTTCAGGTTATGTTAAAAAGAAATAGATACATTCTTGGCTAAAAAAATTAAATTTTGCTCGTAATGTAAGTCATACTTGGTGTGTATTATATTTTTATCATATTCATAAACTTGTTTGCTCTAATCAATATTTCATGATGTATGATCGACCTTACAAATATATATATATATATACAAATTATGAAGAGTATGATGGATTTGTTCTATTTTGATGAAACTAACTATAACTAAACTTTGTTTGAAAGTCACTCAAGTTTTCGGTGGAATCTTTTTTATGACGCAATGGAACTGCCATTTTCTAGTTCCAATATCTATTTATGGGTCAGTACCTCCTTACCACTATAGTATCGGTATACCAACAACACAGAATATCCAGTATGATTATTAATTTGATTATTTTAATCAAACAACTCATTGATATGAGTTAATTTAGCACTTTATTCTGTTTGAGTTTTGAATTGACGTTGTCAATGATTATTCTATAAATTGATAAAGTTAGCTTAATTTTATTGAGTTAATTTATGCAATGAATACTAGAACAACAAGATTGTTATGATATTATTGATTTATGTAAAGATTGATTAATATATTGAAGCCTATCGACGTCATTCTGTTTTCCTTTTTTTTCCCCACTTGAGTCATAGATCCTTCTTTTTATATTATGGTGTATGCTATATACATGTTGCGATGTCTGTACAAGTAACAACTGGTATAAGTATATTGTACAAGTTGTCATTTCTTCGTCTTAAAGTACATTATTTAATTACAACATTGGTAATTTTAATCACCAACTATTAGTTGATACTATAGTTTAATTTTTATATATTAAATTACTTGGTTATTATGTATTTATGAGTAATATAACTGTGGTTAAAGGTGACCATTCTAATTTTTAAGGAACGAGAATGTTTTTTTCACTGTTTAATAGATTTCAAGGTGACACCTTAATCGTATTTGAGCTCCTGATGATTTTGTTAATGTTGTTTGCTATAATGCATTTTTTCTTAGGCATACCGTAGTTTACTAAATAACCCATGCTTTAACATAAATTTGAGATAGTAATTTATTTTGGCTCTCCATAACAATTTTAAATTGCCCATATAGGGAGTTCGACCCCCTCCTTTGTTAGATATTTAAAGTCAGCCTCGTCGAATCAAGAATAGTTGAATACTACTTCAATGTAAGTAAAAATTGTATATTGTCAGGGAATAGGCTGCAGGGGCTGAAGCTTCCCCCCAAATTAAGGAATTTTTGCTTTTAATAGAAACTTTAATATTTCTAATTTAATTTTTGAGATTTTTTTCCAAAAAAATTAATTTTTTATGAGTGGCTGTGGATTTTTGAATTATTGTTCTAAATTTTTTATATTATGTGCAAAATTCCCATCAGAGTGGGCATTGTACAAATTGCCCAGGGAATCTATAAAATTTCCAATAGAGCGGTGAATGGTCATTTTAACTTCATTTACATTTTCAGGCGAAATGATGGTGGGTAATTGATTATTAAATAATTTGATACCCTGGTATATTTTCATTGAAATAGATATAGTGTTAACATAATCAATTTATTGTATAATAGGAAATTGTCACAAGAGACTCAATTCTATATTGCAAGATATAACTCGGTCAACAGGTTGTGCAGGTGGACAGCTGGTCCCTAAGAGGGATCAAGATTGTTTAAAAAACAGTTTAAAATTTTATATCAAGTCAACTAAAAAAGTATACTATTAATTTTATTTCTAAATTTGTTTGTTCTCAAAAATTATCTCAAATTATCAAGGAAAAACAAATACATATACCATAAATTATACCCTAATTTTGGAGCCAGTGTATGACATATTACCCGTAGTATTTTGGTTTCATATAACAGATACAATGTTGTTTCTTTTTCTTCTTATAATTACTTAAAAACATGATAGTTCCATCGAGGTCTAGTATAAATTAGACCACTTGGATGTCGATCATCCATGGAATATTCAATTATCCTCATCCTATGTACTGTAAATAACTCATTTAAAGTTATTCCTCTCATTTTTTGGTTATACAAGTTGCGCACAATATATTATAAGTATACTTTAAACACTTATAGTTTTTAGTGTAGTTCATAAGCAAAATTTAGATACATTTTTTCTTGGTTATTCTTTGAAAGTATGCATATTATACGATATCTGTGGTATGTAATGAGTTTTTCATTCATAACTTTGGTCAAAAATAATTGATTAAATTAAAATTTGTAATTTAAAAAAATGAAAAGAAGCTTCTTTTAATTTGTAGTTTGACATTTTAAAATGTTAAACACAATATACTGCCCTTATTTTATTCTGATATATTCTGTATATAATAAAAGAAAAAATGAATCTTTAGGGAAAATGAAAAATACCGTCTTTTATCTAGGTATCTAGAGGGCCATCATTAGGGTAACAGTTTTTTTTTGAGTGCTTACGTTTTGCCTTTAATATCTTGAAGCTTGTTAATGTTGACTGAGTATTCAAAGTCCTCTCATTTTTTAAGAACTTACAATAAACTTCAAATTAATTTATTAATAATATATAATTATTAGTAGTATGATACTTTAATTCTATTGGTCACCCCAAAAGTTATTCTCTAATATTGGCCTTCTCATTTTCACAAACAGTGTGCAAAATAGACTATTTCTATTTAATGGAGGTTTTCGAGAATTTTTGTTCTTATAATGTAACAGAGTTGAAATTGCATCGTTTGTTAATAGTCACCGTCCTTCTAATCGTCGTCGACGACGACGAAACATATTCTCTTCAAAGTGTGCCTAACACAAGTTTTTTTTATTAAAGTAAATATTAAATTTAACAGAAATCCTTAGGTGATAAAGTCTGGAATGATCCGTAGGAGTTCGAATTTTGTCTTTCTGAAAGGAAAAGTAGAAATATGCCTCATCAGGCCCTTTGGAACCTTTTTTATTGCTCGTATCGTTTTTTGTTGAGTCTTTAGGTCGACTTTTGGTGGAGTATCGGGCAAGGAGACAAAGTAGAATTATGAATCGACCTTAGTCTCTGTATACACCATACAATTCCCAATTTAAAATGGGAACAGTCAAATTCAAAATGACAATTGCCGAATTCAAAGTGGTAATAGCCAAATGAGACTGTTAAATTCAAAATGAGAATATTCAAACTTATATTAATGGTAGTTAAAAAATAGCTGTATATATATGTATAATGTTAAGAGTAATAGGGTATATATATCAGAGGTTAGACTAGGCCATTTAATTATAACATAAAAAGTATATTAATTCTTGAATATTATATAATCTGTATATATATATGCAGTATTTCCAGAATAATACACGCTTCGTATAATTACTAAAACCATAAGTTGTATTCTCGAGTATGAGGAGTAGTTCTCAGATCCAATAATATCCCGTTCAATGCATTTATCCAATTTTCCTCATTCTCCGAAAGATGAGCCCTCAAAGGTTCCTTCAACGTCCTGTGTGCTCTTTCCACCAAACCATTGGATTGCGGATGATATGGTGTGGTATATTTATTTTCTATTCCCAAATTACTACACATGTACCTCCATACTTCAAAGATAAATTGTCTTCCCAAGTCTGATGTCATAATAGACTGGACACCAAAACGGGACACCTACTCTACTTGAAATGTATCCGTAATCACTGGAGCAGTCGAAAGAGGCGCTGCTTCTAGCCATCTAGTCCTTCTATCAATTATAGTTATTTCTTGTTCATTTCAGACTGAGAAGCAATCATGATGTCGTCGATAAAGGCAAAAAGATAGTCCAATCGTCCAAACAAGGAATCCACCAATCTTTGGAAAGTATTGTAGGCGTTGCATAGTCTCAAGGGCATTCTTGTGAATTCATAAAGCCCTGACCACGTCGTTATTGCAGTTTTCTTCCAGTCTTCGCTTGAGATTGGTGCCTGATAGCACGCTTTAAATCCATTTCAGTAAAGAATTTACAACCTCCGATATTTCTTATAAAATCATGAATATGAGGCATCGGGTAACGGTCTGGAAAGGTTAGGGTGTTCAACTGCTAGTAGTCACCAACCATACGCCATGAACAATCCTGCTTTAGTACCAAGTGAATTGGGGAAAACCAATTCGATTTTGACTTGCTTATAATTCCAGCCGACAATAGTTTAGAAACTTCTTTCCTCACTATAGTCTCTTTTTCAGGTGTTAGACGGCGAGTACGTGAAAAACAGAAATTACCCGCTGATAAAATTTCGTGCTGAACTGCATGATGGAATTCTTCTTCCGACTGAGGAGTGGGATATGGAGCTAGCATTTTCCTGGCAATGTTGTACCTTTCTTCGATCAACAAAGGAGTAAATTCGTTCTGTTGCAGTAAACCTAGTTCCTTGTTTACGGACAGTTTAAAATGGCTCAAGAAATAGGCACCAACGACACTGTACTCAATATCCAACACGACAAACTCTCACCGGACCTTGCCCTCGGGGTCGAACTCGACCCATAATTTCCTAGAACCATGAGTTTTCACAGTAGTTAAATTTGCGGGAACGAGCTTGGGGATGATTGATTAAGTCTCCCGGAGAAGAGGCTCCTCAGAATGATGGATCGCTGGGATCCGGTATCGACGGGGAACTTAATCCCATTACTATAAATAAATTAAAGGATATTTCTAAAAGGGGAGTCCATGCAAGGTGAATTTATGTTTAACGTCGGGATGAGGACCCGACCATTGCTTACTTTTTTTTGAAGTGATGAGCTTTGGACAGATTTTAGGAGTTGCACACTTAGTGGCCTTTCCCCCCCCATTTCCTGTGGTGGAAGCATTCCTTTTTCTTCTTAATTGGGCCTTATGGGGCATTAAGTTCTGCATAGCATAAATCACTCCTGTGCCTTCAACCATAATTGTTTGATATTTGACGTTCCTAATGAAATCTGTCAAGGGAACATTTGAACATTAATTCCTAGCCAGGCTCACAATTTCATCAATAGTGTGGATATGTGGCGCTTATATGAGCTGGTAGAGCCTTTCAATTTTATCCCGGGTGGCCATTTTGCCATCATCCAAGACTTTTGCACTCAAATCGGAGTAATGGGCTGTGCTTAATATGTCTTCGCTCTCATCATCAAAAGGGTCCAGGACTTAGACATCGATGGCACACAATAAATGATGATACTTCTTTAATTCTTCCTTTATTTGGTATAATTGAAACCGGGCTTCGATGCGACGGAATCAAGCTCTAGATTTGGTCGGCCAAATCCAGAATAATACATCCTTTTTATAACTACTAAAAAATAAGATATATTGTCGATTTAACGTAAGCGACTGAGACAGTTTATACAAAAAATAATAGATTAAGGGATACTCTAGTGAAGATCGTGGAATCAACTTATAGAGCTCAACGCCACATATATATATATATATATAATAGAGTTTGTGTGTGTGTCTTTTGTGGGTGCCCACCCCGTTAGAAGACTGAAATTTGGCATGGATACCACTTTTGAACCTGTTCAGGCTAAGAAGAGGCTGCTGATATTCGGGGGAGAGGGTCATATAATAGGGAATTTATCTGTACCCAAAACACAACAATTATTTTTGGGATCTCAAGGGGACTAGATAAAGGGGTTAAGTAATTAACTAAAAATTGAATGGCGTCTACAAAACAAGTATACGAAGAAGGACATTTTCTAAAGGTATTCAAAATCTAAAAGGTTACGGGCAAAAAAAAGAAATGAGTGAAAATTGCTGTTTCGTTTTTGTTTTTTTTGCTTTTTTTGAGGTACCAGATGAAGGGTAACTGTTTTTGATGGCAAATAATGAAAAATTAGTAGGTCATTACCAACACCTAATCACATCTCATGATAATTTTAAATTTGGTCAACTTTAAAAAATAACGAATACTCTAAGGTCCCGTTATCTTGGCCAATGCTCTTCAATGTATATATTTTGAGGGGTTGGAGTTTAACATATTCTTGGTAAATCTTTTTTTCACGTGAACCTTTATAATTGACCATATATTTTAAATTGGATTGAGCATATCAATCTAATTACATCTTCCACTTTCGAGTGAAAAGGAGGATTATCGATTACAAATCCAAGATGTTCACCATAATTTCTCATCATTGGGATTGGATTGTTACAGAGGTGGGCATAAGTATTTACAAGACACTTAAAAGTTCCATAATTTTATATATTTCTTTATTGAGTATAGTTTTTATTCAATAATAATTTGCAGTAGCCATTTCTGGACATTTTTTACTCGATTTGGCTAAAGGACTCTAGGCAAAGAGTGGACAATCAAAGCAAGGAAGGTAGGACTTAGTAGTTCTCAATGCTGATTGGCTTAAAATTAGAACGTGCTATATGTTCCTCCAGCTAGACACGCAGTCAGTGGGTGTGGGGGAGCGTGTCTCCCCTAGTGAAAAGAGAAGAATAAGGGCGACTACGTTAGGAACATTTCTTCCATGTGTTTTAGATTGAATTGTTTATTTTTCCCTTTACCGCTCCTTCCCTAGAGTCCTTTAGATGTGGCCACCATATGCTTCAATAACAGAGTCAACAACAATCATTAAAAAAGCACACTTTAAAGATCTACATATAAAACAATACTAGTGTCAATATTTCTGCCCACCTCTGTATATATCAAAGAAGTTATAGGGCAGAAAAATGTGGACTCGAGAGATGTATTTAGAAATGGCTACATCAATAATTTTTTATTTTCAATAATAGACAAAAAATAATGTTAACAAAACATGCGGACAACGTTTTTGTAAAACTTTTTAAAATCAATGTGGCCACCTTCATTATCAATCACAGCATTTACCAGTTGCCTGAAGGCCATTCAGGAGTTTATGAGAAACTCATCGGAAAAGTTATCCCACAGTGACTTCAGTGAGTCCACATTTGGGTGTGATGTACTGAAGGTTTCCCTCTCCAATGTGTCCCATATAAAAAAGTCCAGTGGGTTCAAATCTGGTGAAGAAGGGGGTCATATCTCTTTGAATAGAGTCATGTTATCTATGCAGAATTTTTGCAACTTGATGGACGTGCTAGAGGGAGCTCTGTCCTGAGTCCACATGTATTTACACTACAGGTAGTTGGTTTTCAGCCATGGCATGATGTTATACTTAAGCACTTTATAGTAGCCCTCCCCGCCAATTTTCTGTCCAAATTTGAAAAGGAACGGAGGCATTTTCTTTCCATCAGAGGCCACAACTCCAAGAATAATTGTTTTGGCCGGATATTTGTTGTGGTAAACCCCTTGGACCTCTTTTTTGTGTCTGCAAGCCAGCGGTTGTTCCGGTGGTTATAGAATTGCTCAACTGTGAAAATCTTCTTGCCCGATAAAATTTTCAAAATTGACTCATTTACCATTTGAGAATTTTCTTGCAGCTCTCGAGCCTACTGGCTTTCATATCCTCTGTCAGAAGGTAGTTTGGGGTCCTTGTGAAAGAAACTAATCCCAAGTTGTGCTTTATATCCCTCCTGATAGTCCTATGAGCCACAAAGAAGTCGTTGGCGAGGCAATTCATCCACTTAGTGGGATCCTCCTCTATATTATTCTTCAAAATTTTGTTACCCTTCTTAAAATTATGCCCTCCACTTCCTGACATCCTCGAGAGGTCTTCTCCAATTTTCCCCATCTTGGCCAACTTAAAAACCAGGCTCCTAGAACACTTAACAGCGTCCATAATCTTCATCACATCAACTTCAACACCTAGGAGATCTGAGATGTGGTGCCCTTTTGCTTGTGTCTCGCTTATGATGATGAAATGACTATATGATTATGAGAGTTTGTTTATGAAAAAAGAACAGCCAAAACCGAATATCAAAAAATAATCACTAAATATTTTCATAGTAATGAGAAAATTAACATTATTTAATAGTCCACGTTTTGCTGCCCTACACTGTACTCCTATTTATTTTTTTAATTTGACTCATTTTGAATTTAATTGTTTCCATTTTGAGATGGATTATTCCATTCTTTTAAATATCTTTTTATTTAGATAGCAAATAATATAAATGAATTATCTAAAATTTTCTGGTGATGATGCATATGTCTAATATATAATTAAACATTATAATTCAAAATTTCTTCATCAAATCAAGGCTTACAAACATAGTTAATCATAAATCCAAAATAAAAAAATTAGTATCTCAACAACAAAATTTGAATTAAATATTAACTGAATAAAAAAAAGCCAATAGGACATATATCCATTTTCATATCAATTCCAGTCAGCATCGAAATAAATAAACAACAAAAAAGCCACTCAACTCACTAAAATATAAATATGTATTGGTAAGAGCAAAATTGTATTTAAGCTGACAACTAGTTCATTTCTTCTAGCTCTTTCTAAAAAGTTTTAGTTTCTTCCGCAATGTCCAAAAATGTCTAGATGAGTGATGCAGGATATCTAATAGTACCTGATTCCCAGTTATAACACCTTCCATCGTCTTAGGCATCTTTAATTCGAACACTCCGTACCTTGCTACCACCGATATTAAAATTATACGGGTATCCTCTGCAAATATACGTTCTTCTCTAGTTATGTTTTTTGCTAGGTACACCATAACATCAAATAAAAAATTCTCTATCGATTTAGTTTTAGGCATATGATCTTTATTTTTTGATGACACGTGGAACAGAATTATGACCGTAATTATATCAACATTATTGTTCTTCAGACATCTCAGATTGAAACTAATAAAAAATATCAGAATAAAAATGAGGACATTCCAAAAAAGCGTGTTTAATGTTGTTGAAAAATTTACCACAATCTTTACGTGGAGTGCTGCAAAACATAATTCTTGGGGCTATTTGAAATTGAGCTGAGAATTTTCTTCCATTTTGAACTGACTATTTCCATTTTGAATTCGACACTTTCCCTTTTGATTGGACTATTCTCCTTTTGATTTGGAAGTGGTATAGACTATCCGGCATCCTCATTAATTTTAATATTTCCACTAAACATCTCATTGATGTGAGTTGATTTATCGCTTTATCCTGCTTGAGGTTTGAATTAACATTGTTACAGATTATTCTTTCAATTGATAATGTTGAGTTTATTTATATGTGAAGATTGATTAAATGACAAATCTTGGAGCTTGTTAATGTTGATTGTGTGTTCAAACTATTAATCTCTATGAGGTATGTTGATAATATTTTGTTCTAATTTAATACATAGCTTAAGATGTCCAACGCTTTGAAAAAAAAATTGTATTTTACATCTTGTGATTGTTATAGATGAAAAAAAAAGAATATGTGTATAAACTAATGATACTATGAGAAAACATGACTTTGTATGAGGTTTTCTTTTTACTTTAAAATTTTTTTAAATGTGATATTTATTACCTCAATTAATATGATTTATAACACAATGGTAATATTTTTTAAGTTGTTTTATTAAAAGTTGTAAGTAATTGAAAAATCCTTGAATTACCTCCTGTACTTGTCTTGCTATGGCATTGCTCGCAATAATACGTCAGAGGCTATACTTGACTCATAAAAAAACGTTCATACTTCATTCATCTTATTTGTTATGTCAAATAAATGCCAGCCCAAATAAATTCATAGAAGAGAAAGCTATAGTCTCTTGAGGAGCATTGATAATGTATTTCAAATCTAGCATAAAATACGCGTGATTATATATGTATTTTTTTTTTCAAAGTGTTATAAAATCTTTGTATTTTATTTTCCACTCTTTAGTTTGAATAATGAAATTGATTTCTGAAGAAATAATACTCAAATGGATTTTACGGCCAAGCTTAAACATGTTCCTTTCATCGGATATCTGCTTATTTTATTTAATTCTACTCTTGTGATGATTGTATCATTTATCGTGAAAATACTTGATGCAGTAGATCCCTTCATCATAGCTTTAATCAGGAGCTCAGTCATATTTTTATTGGCATCAGTGAGGTGTCTCATGAAACGACTCAATCCATTTCCAGCCAAAAATATTACATTACAATTGTTTTTCCGTGGATTTCTAGGATCATTCGGATTACTCGGAAAATTTTATGCCCTCAGACACATGGCTCTTGGTGACTCTACAATTATTTTTACTTCAGTTCCACTTTTTGAAACTTTTTTTGCAAGGATATTTCTCAAAGAGCCCTGTGGTCCGTTTGAAATTTTGCTCCTTACTGTTTGTTTACTAGGAATTATACTAGTTATTCGTCCAGATTCTATTTTTGGAGTTGAAGACTCTCTTGTTCTAAGTGAGCAAAGTGTACATTACAACTCACCACTTGGAATTGTGGCCGCACTTGTTAGTGTCTTTGGACAATCTACATCTGGAGTTTTGAATCGATCATTAAAAGATGTTCCTGTTAATATAATTACATGGTGGAGTGGAATGTGTATCAGCATTTCAGCTGCCATTGCATGTGTGATTTTTGATGTAGACTGGGTTTCTTCCTTTACACCAAAGCTTGGATGGTCTATTTTTATCGGAATGATTAGTTACGTTGCAGTCTGTACAAACTCTCTCATTTATAGATTTGAAGAAGCGGGTATATCATCTCTTTTACGAAAAGTTACTGATGTACTCTTAGGATATGGAGTACAAGTAATATATTTTGGAGATCTTCCTTCAATAACAACAAGTTTAGGAGTTATGATCATTGTAGTCTCCGTTATTTTTTCGGGATTTCGGAAAATTGTTTCCAACAAAATGTTGTTCAACTTTAAAGTACGAAGATTCCTTTTTTGTATTATTGAAACGTCAGAAGAAGTGAAAAAACAGTCTCAAATCGAAGAAGGACAAAAAGACGAAACGACCTCAAGCTGAATAAATCACCTAGTTGTTATCATGTTTTTTTTTTTTTTTTTTTTTTGACTTCACAAAATGCATTTACCATGTTTTTATAGTATTTATTATGAGTCTTGAAATGGGCAAGACAGTGAGTGAGTTCACTTAATCTTGTTTTAAAGAAAATTATTTAATATAAACATTGAACAAACAGACGATACATTCTTCAAATTGAAATATAATACTACAACTTCGTAGAATTTAGAAAATATGTGTTAGATAAGAAACAGTTTCGCATTTTAATTATACGTTCGAGTATGCCTGAAACAAGCCATAGATTAATATTTTCACCAACAACTTAAAAATTTTTATTAAGAAAGTATTGACACAAAGTCCAAGAAAAGTATTTCCTAGAGTGTAATAAAATACATATACAATCTTTTGTAGAAAAATGGGTATAAGCAAATTCTATATCAATGTGTTGCTAACTGTATTGAATACTTATTATATAAAGCTTACTTTTTCGATAATGACATAAATTCCATCATTATTATTGATCACGTATTTTTTTTTTAATATAATTAATTGATTTCTTATCTGAATAAACATTTTTTTTTTTGATAAATGGAGATAGAACTATTGATGAATACTTTTTAATTTCTCAATTTGATAAAATATTCTTTCTGAATTATTAAATAATTTGTAGGTATTTAAAAATGAAAAGTATGCATTACGATATTTTAGTTATATTGCAAGTGCCTAATTGATTATACAATAGCTATGTGTTAATACATTGATATCTATAATCAATTAACGAGATTTCCAATATTAGATGTTTCTGACTCCAAACTACAACGAAGGCTGAATAATTAATATTTAGATATAAACAATGATTAAATTATTATAATATTTGTAATTATTAGGCACGTTGTTACCTTTAATGTACCATGCAACCTTGTCTTAATAAGAAACAGAAAAGAGGCCTCAAATCAGTTGGTAGATAGATCCCATTCTTCCCACCTATGAAATTATTATGTGATAGTTGTTATGAATTGTTAACAGCTTAACAATTAGAGCTCATTCGAATTCAACCAATCAACAATCAGAAAAATGACGAAAAAAGGAAGCAGAAAAAACAACAACTGCCAATAAAATACAATGTAAACATTGTGTCTGTAGTCAAGGGCGCAACTACTTACATTCTTAAGATTACGCAATTTCAGGCATGCAACACAAATGCATAAAAAATGGACTACACGACAGGAGAAACCATGGCCTCCCAACTTTTGTAAGATTTTCAGCAGCAAAAAAAGAACATCTTTGCCAAAAAATATTGAATATGGAGTATCAGAGACAGAAATATATAATTTTACTCGAATTTTTTTATTTTATTTAGATAGTGACTTTCAAAAATAGAAAGGAAGGCCTATTGAAAAAAGAAATATATATATTTTCCCCGGGATATGACTTTTGTGAAGTAAATAAAAGTACTACACTCTAAAAAAATGTAAACAAACTTGATATCGACACACTCTAACCAAAGTACTCAATAAAACTTAACGTTTCTAAAGAAAATCAGGAAAAGGTACTTATCTTATTTTTTTATTTATTTTATGCATAACCACTTTTTGCACACCCATGAATAATAACTTTAAAAAACAAAACAATTTTATATCAATAACTAGCGGTAATACCCGGCAGTGCCCGGAGTAATTAGGCATCAACTAATTAACAAATTTTGCTTAAATAATATAGAAGATAACTGAACAAGAAATCCTCAGTGTTACTCCACGTTTTTAATGAGCTCAATGACACGTAACTACTCAATATTTGTATCAATTCATATTTGTTCTGTCCCAAGAATTAAAAAATACTAATAAGAGTTTGAGAAAAAAACTTAAATATATTATGAGGACTAATGAGTACTTTAGTCTTTTTAGTGCTCACTAATAAAAACAAACAGAATTCGTATGAAAATACCAGCGTTAATATTTTATTCAAATCTTAACATATACTGAAAATGCACATAGCAGACCAATAACAAAAACAGACAGAAATCGGTCTCTTTGTATACATACACACGCCTGCAAGATTTCATTAATACGACTACATTAATATTTATCAACCATTGATTGATGAATTCTATAGTCAGCCCTGTTCTTCTTTGATTTCGCATTGTATCACGTCGTTATCCTTATTGTTTTACGCAACCTTTCCTCCAAAAAGAAACAAAAAAAAAATCCCAAAATGATCTGGTAGTTAGCCACATTAGTCAATCATACCAACCGCTATTTATATCTTATATATTTGCAGACTATCACTGTCATATTATTTTTTCACTATTTTTAAAATAAATTACACATTATTACAATCTACATAGTTATATTATTCGATACTCTCTAATAATATTGCCTTGTAATATTTGATTAAAAGAGTAGTTATAATTAGTTATTATATTATTTTTATAAAGAAATAGCCAAAAAAAATTCATAGAAATAATAAAATGGCCAATATATATATATCATATAAACAATGAGGGATCAACAAGAAATTGTATTCCTGTTCTCTTGGAAACGGAGCGTAATTATAGAATAACTTTGTATATTTATCAAAAAGAATATGAAATAGCCATGACGTATCAAGGGAGAAGAGGGAATCGACAGGTGACAACAAAATACCTAGGGTATTTTTGTGTTAGCTAGGTAACGCCGTGGTATACATACATTCAGTCAATCCATCATTTTTTGGGATTTGAAATATCATCCTAAAATGGAAGAATTGCTTAAAATACCCCTTGACATGATATAAAATTATAACTACGACAAATTTTATAGCTTTATAATTGTACAAAGATCATTTGAGCTGACCAACGGGAATTTCTCATCAGAAACGATATTTTTCATTCCAACAGTTTGTGTGATTGGAGCTTGTGTTTTTCCAGATAGTGTTAGAACTCATTGACTATACCTTTTTATTACCATTTATTAATTATTTCATCATTATAATTCATTTTTCTTCTTCTCCTAGCTACATATATAATTAATCTGAGCGAGATACATCCGTACAGTTCGAATCGATCATATAAAAACGTAAAAAGGTGTGTCATATGTCATCCTGCAAAAATTATCCCTACAAAATTAGTGGTGACGTCAAATGAGAACAAAATTTTAAAAAAATTCAGAAAATGACAAATAATTAAATTAAACATCAATTTTTATGAGTCAAAATTATATACCAACGAATTTCCAGACAAATTTCTGTAAAATTTATTTTTTCTACGAATCGAATATTCCATTTAAAATCCATTTTTTTGCTCCCAAAAAAAAATTAAACTGCAATTTACATGGTTGTCCTTTTTGATTTTGAATAAATTTAGAAAATGTATTTATTTGTATAGTTGTTGATTTAAACACCAATCCCTTTTTAATTATAACTCAATCCCCGATCTACTCTCCTTTAGCTGAAAGAGCGGTTTTTTTGTTTTGGGTATTTCATAATCCCCCCTAATATGAAAATAACAAAAAATCGATTAATCGGTCTTAGTTTGACCAGGTTCAAAAGACAAACTCGCACACATTCTCTTTAATATATATACAGATTACTAATTTAAAAATAAATGTGTTACAAACTTCTAATAACATATCAACATATGTCAATCAAAAAAATTGTAAAGATGATAAGTCAATTTTTTTATTTTTTGTAAAATATTATGGAGAATAATGTTCTCGAAAATTAACCCTCGATAATTGGTTCATTTCTGCAAATATTACAACAATTATGAAATAAAATGTTCAAAAATTGAAAAAACTTTAGTGTAATGTTAGAGTCTAAAAATTTATACCTAAAATGCATTGTTTTGTGGCTTCCTCAAAAATTGAAAATTTACTTTTGATGAAAAAAACAAGAGAAATAAATGAAAAAAAGTGAAATATTATTTCAGAAAATGACAAATATATAAGTAAAAAAAATATTTGTCAAATTTAGGTGCAAACATTTCTCCATACAAATTTCTACAAACTTAATTTTATCTACGAATCCAATATTTCATTGGAAATCCTCCTTTTAACCTGAAAAAAAAAAAAAAAAATAAAGAACGATACTGCAATTCTCAACGATTTCTTTCTTTTCCCATAACTTTTTTGATTTTGAATAAATTAAGAAAACTTTGTTTTTCGTATAGTTGTTTTTTAAGACGGGAATTACTTATAGATTGTATAACTCAACCCCCTATCTAGTCTCCTGGAGCTCCAAAAAACAGTTTTTGTGTTTTAGGTAAAGAATAAGTACCCATATATGAATCCCCAAAAATCACCCATGCAAAGTTTAATCCTCCTAGATTCAACGGTGTGGGTACCCATAAAGCACAGACACTCATATAAAGCCACAAAAAATTCAATTTTATATATGGAAATATGGAAAATTGGGAATTTTGCAAAATAACGGGGCAAAATGCTAAATACCCTGGCAATCTATAAAATTTTGAATAGAGTTGTCATTTTACTTTCATTTACACTGTCAGGTAAAGTGATTGTGAGTTATTTGATCGATAAACAATTCATTAAAGCTATTTGATCATGAAGAATTTGATTACGATGTAATTTCATTACAAGCAATTTGATAATCTAGTGTATTTTGGTTGAAATTTACATTGTATTCGGACAATCAAACTATTATATGATAAGAAATAGTCATGAGAGACCCCATTTTATTTTACAAAATATACCTCGGCCAACAGGTTGTGCAGGTGGACAGCTGGTGCCTAAGGGGGATAAAAATCCTATAGACCTATACTATAATGCACCTCGGCCCACGGGTTATACAAGTGGGACTCTTGTTGACAAGGTGTGACATTAACCACCTGAACCACTTCCTTGAGCATTAATGATCCCTTCTAATATTTTATACTACACCTCGGCCCTTGGATTGTACAAGTGAACTGCTCGTTCAAAATCTTTGTCAAAACCAATAAAAAATGTCAAGGGCCCTTATGGACTAGGTTGTTTTGTTGAACTCTTCTGGGTACAATTTGTCATTTTTGACATAGACTTTCTTCATCTCCAACGTTTTGAACTTGCTTACAGCGTAGAAGGTGGTCCTGGAGACACCCAACTGCTTGAGATGTGCGAATGCAAATTCGTCGATCACGTTCAGGTGCCATTTTATCCACTTGTACCTAAGCAAGAGAGCTCAGGTTTACTTTGTTTTATAAATAATTGTTTATGCTTTGATAACCCAAAATATGAATTAATTTCAATCACTTAATCTTCATTAATTATTGAATTAGTAAGTGAACAGATTTCACTATACCCTCCGGTAATAATTAATTTTATTAATCATTTATAGTATTGATTTGATTTTAAATAATATATAAACATACAATTATACATTTCACTTGTGTACCCTCATTTTAAACTTTAAAATTGTTAAAAGCAATAAGGATGTTAAGTCAATTAATTTCAGATTGCATTAAATTATAAATGTGATTCAGTTAGTTGACTCTCATTAGAACTGTTTATGTGTATTGTTATTATGACTTAGATTAAACTTAGTGTCTTTGAACATGAAACAAAGTCAATGACCCTGAGGATCCTATGAATTACTCTGTCATTAAGTACACAATCTCAATTAATTCATCACTATCATTATTATGACATGGTAAATTCTGTAAATGGGAAGACAAAATTACATATCTCACGATGTAAAATGATATAGTAACAATAGCAGTCTCCCCTCAAAATTGACATCTTGTAGCAAGGGCGTCTGATTATATATACTTATTTTCTGGGGAGGGGGAATGCTTATTTTTTATTTAATTTCCAAAATTAAAATGATAAAAAAATGATTTAAAAAGCTTCTAATTTTTTTTCTTAAAAAGCGATAATTTTCCCTTCATCAAGGTAAAACTCCTTGATTTGGGAAGGAGCTACAGCCCCTTCAACCTACCCCCTGCGGACACCTCTATGTGGAGTAAAAAGTTTTGTCGTAGCCAATGAAATCTAATGAAGCAAAGTGTTACTCCACTTTATTTAATTTCTTTGGACTTAAGTTGACTCGAGTCCGAATCCCCAGTTGTGATTAATCATCAATAAGTTTCAAATTCAGTAACATTTAAATGATGTCATGTCAGTTCGAAAGGTGGAATCTATGAAAATCAAAGATTAATTAATTCGAAGAAAGGTAAAGTCTCCGCCTGCAAGATTAGTGAAGAGACAACTGGAAAATCTCTGTGATGTTTCAAAAGAAATATGTCCTCAAATCATTCTTGCCTTTCCCTGCAAAACTTGGTCGCAAGAATGGTTCCGATATAGACTCGCAACCTCCTCTTTATAAACGAACAAAGAATACATTCTCTTGTTTTTTTTTGTGAGACCCAAGGAACTACATTGTCACTTCTCTAGTATGTCAACAAGTGAATCCAATTATAAAAAATTGGAGAGATTTGGAAAGAAACTCTCACCCAGAGACTGGCTTGTTGCTCCTAACATAGGAGGAAAAGTCGAATACAAGGTGGAGGGAACATTTATTCAAATTATTTGTCTCATTTACCACTGCAAATCTAAAGAAATCACCATTCCAGTTGGACTGGAAAAAGATGATTGTGCATTTCTTGAAAAAATGAAGAATATAATAACTTATATTATAGAAAGATATTCAATGTATAGCTTCAAAAAAGATCTATTTAAAAAATATCCATCTCCAAGGATTTGAGTTCCATTTGATATTTTTCTATGTCATTCCATTTAAAAATATTAACATTCACAACTCAGTGTGAATGGATCACTTTATTATTTCGATCCTGGATCTCATTCTGAAAGAAGGAGTCCACTCTACCCCGTTATGAGGTCTGGTAGTTTTCCTCGGACGAATTCTCGTCCTGTCGTCCACTGTGGAATTTGGAATCAAATTCGAACATTTCTTGAGATGGAAATTGGAAAAGATATGATGATAATGTTGACTATTTGCTACTAACCAATCACTACAAAATGGAACAAGAATCCTTGGAGATAAAAATTGTATACATAGATCTTTTTTAAAAATTATATATTGAACATTTTTCTATAATATAAGCCATGATATTTCTCATCACTATATATTATGAATAAGTTATAGAGGTCTAAAGAAGAGTGTCGTTTTTCATCTTTTTTTCAGGCTAAAAATGGAAATACATCAAGTTCCGTACAAGATACAGAATCAATGAAATTTATATACTCATAAAAAACATTTTTACAAAGGTTTTATTAATCCCACCTTTAATTTGGGGATTGTTTTAAGGGTAAAAATGACTCTTAACAATGCTAGTCCCAAATTACTTTAACCCTAGATATTTCAAAATCCAGATGACTGAGAGAAAAACTGAGATTAGTTTTGGATTCTGCGCACATAGATAAATTTGATTATTGCCTTCAATTTATTTGTACAAATCCCCCCTAATTGTTCCCCTGTGTAATGGGAGGGAGGAAAAGTCATTTTTTGGCAATATTTATGACAAATATAGGAGAATTTGACAATATAAAAATATAAAGAAATTGATCACAAACTTTCATTTAAAAAAAGAACAAATTGACAACAACTATATTGTCTTTCCTACAAAATAATTCAACAATTATTTTATTGCAGTCAAAGCCCTACAAGAAGAATTACGACACCAAGCAATCTGCATGACGTCAGCTGATAATTATATGTAATAAATTTGGGGCCTTATTCAAATTTTATTAACTGTAAAAAAAAAAAAGTAATTCGACCTAAAATCTAAAAATTAGGATAGAAATGCCTTTGTGGAGCTCTGTTAAATGCTCGAGCAAATCTGGAGACAAAGATGCCACACTTTTTTCCATAAGAGTATCTCATCTCAAAGCAATAGATACAACGAATGAACCAGCCTGATATCTTTTACAAAATTATTCGTCTTCCAATGGATTAGTTTACGGCTCAAATATTTTTGGGAGGAATTTTCGAACCTGGAAGTCATTTTTAGATTAAAAGATTTAAAAAAGATGACAAAAATTGAAAAATCTATTACCGAAATAGCTATTGTAACGATAAAGTCGTCTACAGACATTTCTAAATACAATGACATAGTTAATTTTTTTTTAGTCACTATATTTGAATCCAGCTGCACATACATTTACGAGAACAAGCCAAAATTATAAAACAGAGTAAAAAAGTTACATATAGTTTCATTAGTCGTAGTATGTTCGTGAGAGAAACATTTTCTAAAAAAAAAAATGATTATTATTTTAGTATCATCTTTTTCCTAATAAATACGATTTTTTTTTGGCATTATAAGTTTATAAAATCTAGTTTTTTGGGATTCTTAAAGCTAAAGTATTATTCAGTTCATTTTAGATTTAAAATATTGGTATGTGTTGTCATTTTTTTTTTTAATTACTTCATTTTCTATAACTTTTATTGAAAATTAATGAAAATTTAAGACTAGAATATAATTATAATTCCAGTTGTTCCTTTGAAAGAAGAAATCAATAATTAAAATTAAATTTAGAATAAAAAGTGTAAGAAACAACATAAATTTAAAAATATTGTATAAAATACAGGGAGCGGGGATCAAATTGTCGCCAAAATATTTTTCTACAAAAACAACACAAAATATACATTTTTTAACTTTTTTATTGAAAATCAAAACTATGACGAGCATATGGGTATAGAGTAGCCATTCATTCAATATAATCACCGTTGGCATCAATACGGCCTCTGATCTGGCCGCAGGCTCTTTGGCATCTCAATAACGGCCGAATACCTCCTTGATGGAGTCCACTATTTTGTCTGGGGAGATGTCTCTCGACATATCCCCAGACAAAATAGTCCAAAGGATTAAGGTCGGGAGAGTTAGGAGGCCACAAATCCTTGGTTACGACGTCATAACAGTTCTCGATTAACCACTGCATGGAGATTTTGGACACATGGCAGGGTGCTGCGTCCTGTTGCCACACCCAGGGGCCCAGATCCCTCGCCATGACCTTCATGGACCTGGTAGGGTCATCCTCAACCATCTTCTTCACCTTGTTGACAAAGTCGGTGTCCTGACCTTCCTGTCGGCGCCCTCCTCCTTGGGTGCCCTCTTTATGGTGGCATCAACATCCCAGGTGTCCTCTAGCTTTTACAGATACGCTGAACAGTCCGTAAAGTCACTCTAAGGTTGAAGCAATCGTTGAATTGGAGATTTCACCTCCATTATTAACCAATGCCATGACTACGGCGGACCTCGAAAGCTCCCCGTTCCACTTATAGCTCTTTATCTCCTCAATTAATGACGGCATGATGCTAACTGAACTACGTATCGTCAGCTGACAAGAATAGCTTTCCTATTTGGTAACCGGTGTTTTATTTGATAATGTCGTTCAAGGTTTAAAGTAGGGGACAATCTAAATGCTAGTTTTCATAATGGAAAATTCATAAGAATAAATATTTATGAAAAAGGATTAAAAACTTTATTAACAGTATGTTTTTGGTCATTTATAATTGCAAGCATACATTTTCTGTAAATGCTAGTTTTCATATTTATTGAGTATATGTTTAATAAAAAAAGTCGTCTAATTTTATGTCGTACTCGTAATTGGAATTAGTTCTTTAAACCAAAATGAACTTATTATGTTTAAAAAAAATTATTTTATTATATAATAATGATTTAATTAGGTTTTATCTACTTTCAATATAATTAATTTTAGTTTTTTGAAGCCTCTATTTTAGTTACTCAAGGCTGACGCAAGGTGGCACTCAAGTCTATTGTCGCAACTCTTATTATAGGGCTCTGATTGTAGTCACAGTCATTTCTCCTCCATTTTTAATGAATAAATATTAGACTATCCAGTTTTCGGGTTAAAATTTTTTTCCTTCTGAACAATTATGGTACTTTTTCTGCTATAGACAATAAATGTTTGCAGACTCTCAGGTAATTTTTGTTGTGATTCAGACCACATTAATGAAGGGAAATGATATATATGAATTAAATTAGCAATTTTTTTAACTTCATGTACCATATGTACTTTTATGAGAAAATAATCGTATTTTTATTTCTCCGATGTGCTTAATGATTTGTAATTTGCCTAGTTGTTTAATATACATTATTACATATTTTAAGATTTATTTAATTGCTAAATGCTAAACAAAGAGAAGATAAGTATTATAAACAAAATATATTACTTAATGTTATTTCCATAAAATTAAACTATGCAGCGCTTCTTGGTATTGATAATAACATCAACTCTTGCTTCCTTCAATCTAAAGGGATGTTCCATTAAGAAAGTTAAAGCACTTTATTATGGAGGCGTTTACTTCAGCTCATATTAAAACTAAAAATAAAATGGGAAGTACTTAATATAAAATTTAAAAAAAATGAGTAAGACTCTAAAAACTAAAGTACTCTCTGGCTCATCAAATATTTTTTTCCTCCTAAATCTGTCATTATTATTTTCTTATTCTCTTCAGGAGAAAATGTAAAAGTATTGAGTGAGGAGCCTCGTATGAGTGTAATTATGAATAATGGAGGGTAACACCAAGGATTTTTTATGTGCGTTATCTTCAGTGATTAAAATCTTATATGGAATGGGCATGCTAAAAAAAAGAAGCCGAAAATCAACAGGGTAACCCTGACAAGTTGAAGAATGTTCTAGAGTAAAGAAAGAATAATTGGTATTACGTTTCATTAGATCAGCTACAATCAGATGTGACAAAAGAGGAAGGAGAAAAGGATATAAACAATGACATTTTCTGTGATGACGATCCCCAATTCTACTCTGAGTCCTAAAAGACTTACAATTATAACTCCACAACAAATCCTCAGGATACGCTCCATCATTTATGAGGCCAAAAGAATGCTCAATCAGCTTTTGAATATAATTGAATCTATTTAGGAAAGGATGTTCACTACTCAGGAATTAAATAATAATGACAACTGCTAAGGAATAGAAAATTCAGACTACCAATAAAAAAAAAAACAATAAAAAAACGGGCCAGCTAAAAACCGGATTTTCATCACTTTTTATCTTCTATATTTTTAAAGCAACATTTCTATGTTCGTCAACGGCTAAATACTCAGTACATTGCTGGGTACTACCGCTAGTGTTTGATAAAACAAGGAAATTGCAAATTATTGAGACAATCTAAGAACCATTAAGTTGTAAAAATAAGGAACACAATATTTTTAACTGATAAACTGAATACATTCATAATATGTAAAAAGTACATATAAGTATTTACCCACAGCATAATATTTGGGAGAGTACAAGAGGCCTAAACATGGGGAATTTGCACCAAAAAAGGCAATTTTTGACCAACTAAAATGTGACCCCGGCTCTTAAGATGACGAAATTAGCATTTTTGCTTTGTGATACATCATAAACCAAAACAATGATGGGCGAGTATAGTACATCAATAAAAGGCTATCAGTTAGCCTTAACAACGTATGAAATAAAAAAAGTTAACCATTAACTTAATCTTTAAGAGTTCAGAAGTTAGAGTTGGATTGAGTTACAGACCCAAAATTTCATTTCTGAGCAGGAGTACTATTAATGATAAAACATATGAGTCCAATCCGTTTCCTCGTGGATTGATATTTCAAATAAACGTCTTTAAGTAGGGTATACACATCCTAAGAACACTGATCTAATTGAAGGTTAATATCAACTCCAGATTGACTTAAAACGATAATTAGAATATGGTTAAAGTTCAAGTTTAATTATATATCATTATACAGATTGGACGATTTTCTCTGTACTCAACTGTATACATGAGGAGATCTGAAAGTTTTGTTATATGCCAAGTCCTAAAAAATGGTCACATAGAGGGATTGGTAGCACAACATGGACTCCAGAGGTTTCTGACCTTCATGAACTCTATCAGAAGGTGGTGTGGGGTCCTCGTGTATGAGGACAATCCCAAGTCGTACTTCATAACCATATCGATGGCCCTAGCAGCCAGAGAGAAGTCGTTGCCGAAGCGATTCGTCGATTTGGCGGGAAGGATCCTTGATCATCTTCTCCAAGCTGGAGAGGAACTCCAAATCCCTATCTAAATGGCGCCCTTCACTTCCTGATTCTTCTACATCTTTCTTAATCATGACCACCTTGAGAACTAGGCTCCTGGAACACTTCACTATGTCCATAATCCTCACCAACTCAACTTCAGCATTTATAAAATCTGAGATGCGCTGCCTATGGCTTTTTGCTCACTCATGCTGACAAGATGATGAAATGCGTATTATGGTTTGTTTATGCACAAAGGATGGCGGAACCA